>NC_137082.1:53742818-54942818 GCF_951640355.1 Cnephaeus nilssonii
CACAAGGAGAAGTACCCCCACATCCAGATGAACCCCTACCCCGTGCCCGAGTACCTGGACAATGTGCCCACCTGCTCCGGGATTCCCTACGGCATGTCACTGCCCCCAGAAAAGCCGGTCACCACCTGGCTGGACAGCAAGCCCGTGTTGCCTACGGTGCCCACGTCGGTGGGGCTGCAGCTGCCGCCCACCATCCCGGGTGTTGGCAGCTACGCCGACTCCCCCAGCCTCACCCCTGCAAGCCGCTCCCCTCAGCGGCCCTCGCCTGCGTCCAGCGAATGCCCCTCTCTGTCCCCCGGCCTCAATACCTCTGAGTCGGGTGCCCCAGTGACCGCCGAGTCCCCACAGCCCGTGCTCGGTGGGTCTTCTCTGACCAAAACCGAGCCCGTGAGCCTGCCTTGTGCAAATGCCAGGGTGGGGGACATCCCTCCCGGCGGGCAGGTCTCTGCCACAGCCACATCGGCCGCCACCACCCTCACGGACAACAGCATCTCCACTGGCCTCTGCAGCCCGGTCCTCGTGGCCAGCTCTGACCAGTTCAAGGCCAAGTTTCCCTTCGGAGGGCTGCTCGACTCCATGCAGACGTCGGAGACGTCCAAGTTGCAGCAGCTGGTGGAGAACATCGACAAGAAGATGACCGACCCCAACCAGTGCGTCATCTGCCATCGGGTGCTGAGCTGCCAGAGCGCCCTGAAGATGCACTACCGCACGCACACCGGGGAGCGGCCCTTCAAGTGCAAGATCTGCGGGCGCGCCTTCACCACCAAGGGCAACCTGAAGACACACTTCGGGGTGCACCGGGCGAAGCCGCCGCTGCGCGTGCAGCACTCCTGCCCCATCTGCCAGAAGAAGTTCACCAACGCCGTGGTCCTGCAGCAGCACATCCGCATGCACATGGGCGGGCAGATCCCCAACACGCCGCTGCCCGAGGGCCTGCAGGACGCCATGGACGCCGAGCTTCCCTACGACGACAAGGCCGCCGAGGCCCTGAGCAGCTTCGAGGACGACGTGGATGAGAACTCCATGGAGGAGGACGTGGAGCTGAAGGACGCAGCCAGCGACCCATCCAAGCCGCTGCTGCCCTACTCGGGCTCCTGCCCGCCCTCGCCCCCGTCTGTCATCTCCAGCATCGCCGCCCTGGAGAACCAGATGAAGATGATGGATTCGGTCATGAGCTGCCCGCAGCTGACCGCCTTGAAGGCCATGGAGAACGGGTCCGGGGACAGCGACCGCCTCAGCAATGACTCCTCGTCCGCAGTGGGCGACTTGGAGAGCCGCAGTGCGGGCAGCCCGGCCCTGTCCGAATCGTCATCCTCCATGCAGGCCCTGTCCCCCGTCCACAGCCACAGCGAGAGCCTGCCCTCTAAGTCCCCAGGCCTCAGCAACCACGAGGAGCCACAGGACATTCCGCTAAAGACGGAAAGGCCGGACAGTCCGCCCCCTGCCCCCGAAAACGGAGGCGCGCTGGACCTGACGTCCGCCCCCCCTGGCCGGCTGGCCATCAAGGAGGAGGCCCCCTTTAGCCTACTGTTCCTGAGCAGAGATCGGGGTAAGTGTGAGCGCACCATGTGTCGTGTCTGTGGCAAGCCTTTTGCTTGCAGGAGTGCCTTGCAAATCCACCACCGCAGCCACACTAAGGAGCGCCCGTTCATCTGCGCGGTCTGCGGGCGCGGGTGCTCCACTATGGGTAATTTAAAACAGCACTTACTGACGCACAAATTGAAAGAGCTGCCTTCTCCGTTATTTGACCCCAACTTTGCTCTAGGTCCCAGCCAAAGCGCGCCTAGCCTGGTCACCGGCTCCGCGCCTGCCATGATCAAAATGGAGGTGAACGGGCACAGCAAAGCCATCACGCTGGGCGAGGGCCCGCCACTGCCGGCTGCCGTCCAGGTGCCCACCGGGCCGCAGGCAGTGATGAGCCCCGGCCTCGCGCCCATGCTGGCTCCCCCGCCACGCCGGACACCCAAGCAGCACAACTGCCAGTCGTGTGGGAAGACCTTCTCCTCGGCCAGCGCCCTGCAGATCCATGAGCGCACCCACACCGGGGAGAAGCCGTTCGGCTGCACCATCTGCGGGAGAGCCTTCACCACCAAGGGCAACCTCAAGGTGAGGGAACAGGCTGGGGTCTCCCCCACCCCCACCCCCGAGCCCTGGGGACACCAGGGATGCCCTCCACTCCCAGAGGTGTGGCAGGCGGGGCTGCCGCTGGCCAGGGGGAGGCGCTGCTGGAGAGCCAACGCAAAACAATATGTGTGCGCCTGTGGTGTGTGCACACATGCAGAGTGTGAGTGTGGGTGTGCACGTGTGGGTGGGTGTGTGCACATGTGGGTGGGTGTGCACGTGTAGGTCAGTGTGTGCATGTATATGCACGAGTGTGCAGTGTGTGTATACCTCTCTAGTGTGTGCCTTGCATGTATATAATGTGTATGTGGGGGAGTGCATGGGTGTAGTGTGCACATGTAAAGTGTGTGTGTATTGTGTGGTGTCTGCATGTGTGTGTGTGCCGTCTGCATATGTGTGTGTGCCATGCGTGCACTCAGGTGCACACGCTCACAGTTACGGACGTGTGCATGCTGTTCAGCTATAGAGCATCTCCCCTCCCCTTGGGGGCTTGTGCGGCCCCTGCAGCGCAGCAGCCTGCTGGGGTGATGGATTCCGTGCCTGGTGGGCAGGCCCGGGGCCCAGCTGTCTAGAATCTTGTGGAACACTGATGGCAAGACAAGCTGGGCCTTTAAACATCTCCCCGTGATACAAATGATGCACATCCTGCCCCAGGCCAGAAGCTGGTCCTGTTGTTTGTCCTGTGGCTGCTGAGGGGGCCATGGTCGTTTGGCGAGAAGCACCCAGCCCAAGGCCAGAGTGAAGAGCTGGCGCTGTGTTCATAGTTCAGCTCCAGCCTCCGTCCTTGTTCCCTGGGAAGTGGAGTGTGTGGCAGGCACTAGGTGACACGTGCAGGCCAGCGTCCCGCTCTCAGCTAAATGTGCTGCCCTCCGGCCATGCCAGGCGCCTGCTGGGGTCTTGGTGATCTCTTCAGAGACTGTGAAAAGGTCAATGCCTGTGGCTTCTACTTACTGAGGTCTCTGCTGACCACAGATGCCCAGGATGCTTCCTCTGTGTTTGGGAGGGAGGCAGGGTGGAGCCAAGAGTTTCACCTATTAGATGACTTAATGGGCAGGGAGAGGCCCCCTATGCCAGGCTCAGGAGCCAAGAGGCCCTGAGCTTTGGAACATCCTCTGGGGGGTCTTCATCTCACACCTTGGGGAGGAGAAGGTGTTCTATCAAGTTCATCAAGTGGAAGAAACATTAATGCATTGGCTGGTTTTGCCTTTTTTTTTTTTTTTTAATATATTTTATTGATTTTTTACAGAGAGGAAGAGAGAGAGGGATAGAGAGTTAGAAACATCGATGAGAGAGAAACATCGATCAGCTGCCTCCTGCATACCCCCTACTGGGGATGCGCCCGCAACCAAGGCACATGCCCCCGACCGGAATCGAACCTGGGACCCCTGAGTCCGCAGGCCGACGCTCTATCCACTGAGCCAAACCGGCCTCGGCTTGCCTTTTGTATTGAATAAAAATAAATCGTATCCTATATAATAAAAGGCTAATAAGCAAATCGGCTGGCAGAACAACCAGTCGCTATGACGCGCACTGACCACCAGAGGGCAGACACTCAATGCAGGAGTTGCCCCCTGGTGGTCAGTGCGCTCCCACAGGGGGAGCGCTGCTCAGCCAGAAGCTGGGCTCATGGCTGGCGAGGGTAGCAGCGGTGGCAGGAACTTCTCCTGCCTCTGCAGCAGCACTAAAGATGTCCGACTGACGGCTCCCAGCCTGTGAGAGGGTGCAGGCCAGGCTGAGGGACACTCCTCCCCTCCGAGTGCACGAATTTCGAGCACTGGGCCTCTAGTTGAATCATTAAGATGCTCAGAAAAGTTTGCCTCATGTAGACTGGCTTAGGATGGGAATGGGAACAAGTCCTGAGTGAGTCGCGCGTGTGTGTGGATGGCACTGGGGCATGCATCCACAGGCACACCGCCTCGTGCCGCTTGCTCACTGGTTGTCTCCCTGTCTCCCATGCAGGTGCACATGGGCACACACATGTGGAACAACGCCCCTGCGAGGCGGGGCCGCCGCCTGTCGGTGGAAAACCCCATGGCTCTGCTGGGGGGCGATGCCCTGAAGTTCTCAGAAATGTTTCAGAAGGACCTGGCAGCACGTGCCATGAACGTGGACCCCAGTTTCTGGAATCAGTATGCGGCGGCCATCACCAACGGTCTGGCCATGAAGAACAATGAGATTTCTGTCATCCAGAATGGGGGCATCCCCCAGCTCCCGGTGAGTCTGGGTGGGAGCGCCATGCCCCCTGTGGGCTCCCTGGCTGCCAGCATGGACAAGGCTCGCACGGGCAGCAGCCCACCCATGGTGGGCCTGGACAAAGCCAGCTCCGACACAGGGGCCAGCCGGCCGTTCACGAGGTTCATCGAGGACAACAAGGAGATTGGGATTAACTAGCCTGTGCTCGGCTGCTCATCTGCCATTCTGTCCCTCCTACACACTGTGCTGTGTGACCGTCAGGTACACACCTGCCGGACCCGGGTTCTGCTTACAATTGCCCCCACGGCAGAAAATGCGTTAGCTGTGTGGCTGCTGGAAGGTCGTCTCGTAAGCGCTGCATGGTCCTTTCTCAGTGAGCTTGACTGTTCTTGAGAATTCTTCAACCTTTTAAATAAGCATAAGTCAAAAGTCCCTGGAAAACCGCCTTGGGAACAGAAAGGGCTCCAAGCACATCCGCTTCGTTTCTCCTGAAACCTAATCATCCCGGGAGGGAAACGGGGGTCCCCTGCGGTATTCCAGCGACACTCATTCAAAACAGTTAAACATTGAACTCCGTTTTTAGAACTCGTATCCTAAAGGCGTGGTCCCGTCCTCCCAACATCGTGTCTTATGACTGTACCTTTGTCTGTAGTATTTATAATGTTACGATTATGCGGGTAACAGACATGCAGCCCCAACTTGAAAGGTAGCTTTCGTACTGCAGAATACATCTGACAGTGTGATTTTTTTTTGAAAGCAAGATTTGTTTTACTATAAATAAGTGGGTTATTTCAGTGCAGGCAAAATTGTGAAGTTCCATTGGGAAAGATAGCATGCTTTTTTGTGTGCAAGTACCTGTCAGTAACAAGCCTTTTTTATTTTTATTTAAATGTTTGTAGCTGCTATGTGGACAGTTGTTCTCTAGTGTGGTCTGTGGCCCAGCGACTGGGAACCAGTTACAGACGAGCGTCACCGTAAATTATTCACAACATTATAAAACCGTTGTGAGTAAATATTTCACGTATCAAAGCTGTACAATAAAGAGGTAATGTTTGTATAATGTGGTTGCAAACTCTTAATTTATACTGTTGCACTTTTAGTATTTTGTATTAGGGAGGTCTGTCTATAATTTGAAGATTTAAAAAGATGTAAAGTATTTTATAAATAGTACTTTGATTTAAGGAAAATGGAAAAAAAAAAACACCTGTTATCGTTTCTTGTTTTAAGGTCAGACAACATGAGAAATCGATGCTACTTAAAACAGAAAAGCCACCCAGACTTCTCAGTTCCGCAGTAATCTAGGGCCTGCCATTTCTTCAGTTAAAATGACTGACTTAACTTTTCTACAAAGCGCATTTAAGAACCTGACCCCCTCTAACGAAACTTTGATGAATTCATCTTAGGAAGGGGCCACCGTGGGAGCCAGGAGCTAAGAGGAGGCTGTGTAGGTACAATTTTACTGTTATCTCTGTCTCTGTCTTACACACCCATGAGAGAGCCCTGACTGCCGTGAGCAGTGGTCCTTGTGTCCGTAAATGGGGGAGAAAGATCAGTCTGGCAGGATAATCAGTCATAACTGGGAAATTCGCTCCAGTCCTGGTGGATTTGTTACCTTCTCAGATGAAAACAAAGCACAATGTCATCCGATTACTCACAACACCTGTTTAAACTGGTGACTTCCTGGCCTGAGTGAGGACCCACCCTGCAGCCAGGTGGGCGGGTGGGTGGGCGGGGCTGGCGGCGGGGGCGGGGCTGCCTGTTCTACCTCATTTTGTGCATTGGGAGCGGGCTGCAGTCTGAGACTAGGGGCTTCCTCCAGCACCACTGTCCCAGAGACGTTCGGGTCCCAGTGCCCTGAAGAAGGAATCAGACAGCGACCTCGGCTGAAACAAACAAACAAAAAAATAGGACAATCTTTCCAACTCAAACACAGCAACGACAGATCACATCGTTGAACAGTGTGCAAGACTCATAACAAAGCAGACTGCGAAGTTTGTTTCTGTCCGGAATGAACTCTGAACTCGCTCCACAGCCCTGTTTTCTGAGGGATGGGGTCGTGTCCCCACCACGTGCGGCCGCCCCTCCTCGTGGGATGCGGGGAGGGGTTGTCTCAGCATCATTGGGAAAAGAAACAGGTGGCTTCCTGTTGCTGTGTTTCAGCAGTTGAATGTTTTTATTATTTATCTGTGTCCTTTTTTGGCGTGAATTTTTTGTTGTTAGTATTTGATCCCGTGTAGGGTTCTGTCTTCTCCCAAGAGGATGTGTATATATAACTTCAGAAAAATGTAAAGTGTGTAAATAAGACGGCTCGTGACAGGACCGCGAGACGGACCCCTCTGTGTTCAGGGCGAGGCCGCCCCTCTCTGCATGGTGAAGAGAGACACTATTTTTCTACTGGGATGCCATGTGGGGCCAGGGCCTCCCCGAAGCAGCGGGAATTGTTACCTAGATCCAATATTTTTTATGATGAAATCTGTGGCTCGACACACCTGCTGATCAGAATGGATGTCTTAGTCTAGGTTCCTATTTTGTCATATGGAGTTGAATAAAATGCAGGATGTCCTACTATTTCTGAATCACGTTCCTTGATTATTCGAATTGAAGCAATGGAATTTGAGGTGCTGGTCTCACTTACGGGGGGGTGTACATCCCTGGTGTTTCTCTGAGGAAGGTCAATGTGGGTTGACTGCTCAGATGTAAGCAATATCTCTGTGTATCTTGATTGGGTCTTGAAATGTTTAGTTTTCCCTTTTTTCTAAAATAAAAAGGCAGCCTCCTGATTGTGGACTTTTTTCATCTACGACGGAAGAGGGTAGAGTAGAAGATGCCCGTTAGAGGCTGTTGGCAGTGTCCAAACATGACTGCCCAGGGACCTTCCCGTCGTCAGCTCCCGTGAAGACAGGGCCTCTTCCAGTCACTGGGAAGACAGGCCGCTGTGCAGGAAGGACCTGGAAAGGGAGGTGCCGCCGCGAACCGGGGGCGCACCTGTCCCGCGGTTCCCGGTGGAAGGTGTTCTCGACTCTAAAGGAAGCTTTACCTCACCCATAACATCTGATAAGACTTACAACGTTAAATATGTCATAGCTCCTGCTTTCAACATATATAATCCATTGTCCTTTTTTTTTTTTTTTTTTTTTAGTAAGTACTGATATCTAGGAGCCACAGTAACTTTTACATGGGAAGTGCCAGGTGATTTTAAAGACCTGATCAAGGTACTCACCACTAAACTGCCCAGGCCACCCTCCCAACCTGTCATCAGCCTTAGGGATTAATCCATGTCGATTTCACTGCTAGTCTAGAAATGGTGGGATAGAAAGTGACTAAATCAGTAAATTCGGGGGTTTTTTTTTAATGGTAAGAAAATAGCAAAAATGTCTATAACCATTTAAAACAATATAAATTAAACTGCACTGCGGGGGGGATGAGGGAGGAGACGGGCATACTTCTTATTTCAAAAATATCTCCAGTGTAAAAACGAGAGGCGGTTCAGCTTCCTGAGTCCTGGGTATTTGCTACTTTGTAGCATCAACTCTGGTTGCTTAGACGATATAACGAAGAATCAGAAATGCCAACAATCCCTAAATATTATTTATTTAAATACGTTTCTGTTCTAAGTGCATTACAGGGACCGTTAACATTTAACACCAATTAAAAAGTATTGCTAAAGGGCTAAAAAGCAATTGTTCTTAAACTCTCCGCTGTTTCATTTCATCCCGGTGGCCGCTTGAAGGCGTGTGGGTTCCCGGCCTGCCTCCCTCTCCTGTGCTTGGCAGACACGGCGGCTCCTGCTCACGCCTCACAAAGAATCGGGTCGCGGCCACATCAGGGGCATTTCTTTATTACGAGGCTGCGTGGACGTTTCCAGCCCAACCAGCCTCAAATCGCTGCACTGATTCTGGCTGTCTGCCCGATGCCACACAAGCCCAGACCCCTCGTTCCCCTCCTGCGTGCTTGCAGCAGGTGACAATGTCACACGCGTGGAATTCTGCGTCCAGCCACCCTGTGGGCTTCCAGGTTCAGCCCTTTGTGTCAAAGTCCGGGCTCACTCGCCCATCACCAGCCTGGGGTCGGCAGGGAGGGCTTGTTTTCTCCTCTGGGAAGTTGCTGGGGACACTTGGAAAACAGGCCTGTTTGCTGACTTCAAGCTCCCGTAAAGCCTGACCTACAAAATACTCTGCAAGACGGAAGAAAATTCAATTCCCCTTTTCCACATAAATGGGAAATGGTAAGCATTATTTCAGCTTTCTTTAAGAAAGGACACGTTTAAAGTGAAATCACCCTAGAGGCATTTTCCTACCATTCTGTTCACGTGTTTGTACCAAGTTAACAGGCTTGGGGGTGGGCGTCGCCCCTCGTCTGTGACCCAGCTGGGCTTGCTCCGCGGTGGGCACAGGACGGGCCACCAGGGCCAGGCTGGCCTCCCTGTGCAATGTGACAGCTTCAGCCCCTCCCTTCCCTCCACCTCCTTATCTGTAAGAACCGGGGAGAATTTGATGATATTGAAAACCTTCCCACTTCAAAAACTCATTTTTTTAAGAAGAACTACCATTAATGTACACCTTCCTTTTTCTCCCCAAAGTTCACTAGACAGACTGACAGTATTTATAGAGAGAATATACAAATGATTACCTAAGAATATAACTGAGAAATCTATTACAAATGACTTTGCTAAAGAAAATGTGTGGAATCATTTTTGGACCATGAGAAATATGTTGGTATCTTTGCCTTTTTTTTTTTTAAATCATTGAATTCATTGAAGCTTTTTAAAATGCAATTATATTTAAGGTAAAATAAAATCAAGCTCTGTGGACATTATGCTTACTGCGTGTTCTTGTCAAGAGTCTCATACGTGGCCTGCTTCGTGTCCCGGGTACTGCGCGCACACAGGCACAATGCGGCTTCTCATTAGGGTGAGATGTATGTGTGTTCAGAAGAGTATGCACCTTATGGCCATGGTTATTTCTTATTGTTCCTGTTAGTAGTATCAGAGAACTTAAGCTGTTAACATCGCTGGTCCTGTCCTAATTTGTAACTGCCGGCACTGTTTGGTCTAACCTCTCTGACATTATTACAGATGGTTTTAGGGTAGCTTTGCCTCTTGCTCACCCCCTTCTGACTGCATTCAGTATGTTACTGGGTGAGGAGTAGCTCAGTGGGAGATAAACCGCGTTGCTGAGATGGGAAAGAGATACCATTAATGTAAGTACGGTCTCGCTCTGTTATGTCCGAAGTTCTTTACACTTCTTGGCCAGATTATTATGATCTCTGAATGCGTAATAATCTGGCCACTCAGTGTGTGTGTGTGTGTGTGTGTGTGTGTGTGTATTAGAGGCCCGGTGCATGAATTCGTGCATGGGTGAGGTCTGGCCAGCCTGGCCAGAGGGAGGGGACATGGGCGGTTGGCCGGCCTGCCTGCTGGTCGAACTCCTGGTCAAGGGGACAATTTGCATATTAGCCTTTTATTATATAGGATATACACTGAGTGGCCAGATTATTATGCGTTCAGAGATCATAATAATCTGGCCACTCAGTGTGTGTCTCCAAATGAAACAGCGATCCACCAGCTGAGCCCAGGAAGCAAAGGGTGTGAGGACCTACGCATTCAGGGACTTCTCCCGGTGTGTGACTCAAACACAGAGACAAGTAGTTCCAAAATGGGACTATTTGTGAACATGGGACTTTTGTAACCCACTCCCTCCCATACTTTCTGGGTTGGTATGATGCACATATTCTTAAATGATAGTACGATCTTATAATCCAGGATTTTCACAGGCATGTGAGTTGTTTCCTTCACACTCCATCCTGATACTTCATGGACTCACTGATTCCATGCCGTATATTTTCTTCCAAGCTTAACTTAAAGGACAAGTGAATTCAACTTTTTACAAGTAGGGATTTAAACATCTGAATGACAACTCATCGCATTTCTTTTGTAACTGGAAGATCTCTTAATTACATGTATGATACAACACACTTCTCTCTTATTTTCCCTATTTGCTGCATCAAGGAAAATTCAAAAGCAGCTTCTGTTATGACCTAAAATTACCCAGAGGAATTATGTCGCCTCCCCAACCACCACCACTGAGGACAAACAAGCAGCCTTGGAAAACATATGTCCACACCTCACATGGTGGAAGTCTTAGGGATAAATAATGGGAAATTATCTAGAAAATTAAAGTATTATTCATTTGAATAATTCAAGGATAAATTAAGATTTTGAATTATAAATCCATTTTCCTTCACAAAGAGGCCAAGTTCTGTTTTCCTAGGAGTTTTCCTGTGAGTATGTGCAGAGAGCAAGAAACACGGACACTCCCTTGACATTTTCTCTTCATACTGCCTTCGTGTTTTGTTTGGGGCTTTCTGTTTTGCTTTGTTAGTGAGTTTTCCTCACAGCGTTAGGTGCAGGCTGCTCAGCTGACGCCGGCTTAAAATGCTGGGTTTGGGATCACTGTGAACAGGCCTGTGCCAGGCGGTTCCTGTAACTCAGGCGCGGGGGGGGGGGGGGGGGGGGGACACTCCGGTGTTCCCTGTACAGGTGGACTGTTCGGTGATGTGACATCGGTCTGTAGACACAGGTGCTGAGTGAGAAGTCGAGCCGCCTGTGACTCCCCCGGAAAGGACTAGAGCATCACTGGCGCGTGTGCAGAGGGGAGCATCACTCAGGGCAGCCAGTCCAGAAGCTGCGCAGCAGCGGGGAGAGGCCGGCAGAGACGGGGAAGGTCCTCAACCCCCAGCATCTCACAGCCTGTGGCTGCACTCAGCTCACGGATTTTCAGTTAGGAGCCACAGGCCATTTTGGAAAATGAACGTTATCAATAAATATTGGTAAATGGTTAGCTTTACCTGAGGAACTCCGAACATTTTTCGGCAGCTCAGAACCTCTCATAGGGTGCTGCAAACATTAACCTCAGGGTTAACTCCTGGCCTGTGGGAGGCCTGCCTTCTCTCTGTTCTCATGTGCATGGCCGTCTTCCCCAGAACTGAGCTCCTGGCTTGGTGTTGCTGGCTTTTTCTCTTGTCTGTTTTGACCTTGATCCTGCCACTTTTGCCAACAGTTTTTGCTGGAGAATAGAATGAGAACAAGCACCCTTGTGCTGCCGTTTTATGAGCTGAGAATCAGCGCTGTTTCCTGTTTCACCGCACACATTGCTCAGTCACATCACACTGTTTTATTGTGAATGTCACGTGTGTCGGGTTCCTGCTCGCGCTGCAGGAACAGTTGTGTCACCAATGGGCAGGCTGGGCGCCCTGGGAACTGCTGAGAGCTCTCCCTTTCCAGGCACAGAAACCCTGTAACACCCTGGGAGAGCGGCGGGGGAGGGGGGGCGGTGAGGGGGGTAGGGGAGCTGGCTGGAGAGTGTGCACACTAGCGGCCGGCTGGTTAGCTCTGCTCATCAACAGAACCAACCTAAAAGCAAGGGCATATTACAGCTCACCTCCCGCGTATAGAGCAAGCGCATCAAACAAAAGAGGTCTGCACCAGGGACATTTAATGATAAAAATGAGAAAAATATGTGTTAAATCCTCCTATAACATTCCTGACTTAATTCAATAGATGATGGATGGATAGATGGATGGATGGGTGGGTGGGTGATAGATGGGTAGGTGGATGGATAATGAATAGAGAGATGATAGGTGTATAGATGGTGATGGATGGATTGATGATGGGTGGATGGATAGAAGATAAGTGATGGATGGATGATGAATGGATGGTGGATGTGTAGATGGATGATGGATGGATGGGTAGGTAGATGATAGATAGATAGACAGAGAGACAGATAGATAGGTAGGTAGATAGATACTGTCTTCCGCATGACACAAGGCGCCCAGGGCCCTTACACCCGTTTCCCCCCAGGCCCTTCCTCTATCAGTTAAGTTTGCATTTGACTGCAAATAACATAAACGCCATCTAAAACCTTAAGTAGAGGCTTATTTCCCGTGTAACCAGGCATAGGTAGTTGCTGGGGATGACTCGGTTGCCCCTCGACGCCACCAGAGGCATTCATGTGCTGGCTTGTCCTCATGCTGCTCCCTCACGACCACAGGGTGGCTGCTGCAGTCCAGACCTGTCATCCACGCTCCGCTCGGAAAGAAAGAGAAGAGCAGAGGGTGTGAGGCCTGAAATCAGCTCTCCATCTCTTTATCAGAAAAGAGAAACTTTGTCAGGATCCCCGCCAGAGGTCCACTCTCTGCCACCCGGGGAGCCAAGCTGCTGAGTGGTTAGGGCGCTGATTCTTGACGAGCAAGGGCTTCGCGGTCAGAGGCCAAAGCTTGAATTCCAGCGCTGACGCTCACAATCGGTGCCTCATGCTCTCGGGATCTTAAACCCAGGGCTTGTGCAACGGGGCTCGGGGCACTGCCTCGCCGGGCTTCCGTGACGGAGCTCCCAGCACAGCAGCCGTCACCGGGAAGCTCCCTCCATCCAGGATGCCTGTCCCTGGCTCTTCCCAGGACAGCTCACTCATGTCTTCAAGACCCGTCCCTCCTGAAGAGGGGCCACCAGCCGTGTACGAGCAGAGCAACCACGGACTTGCCATCCGGCAGCCTTGGGAAAGCTGCAGCGAAGCCAGGCTGAGGTGCCGCACCAGGCTAGGCACAGCTGCTGCTCTCTGCACCAGCAGCTTCCACCGTGACTAGCTGACAGTGAGCGTGGCAGGCGTGGGGGACAGACTCGGGGATCGTGCATCTGGAAATCTGGGGTGAGGCTCCGTGTACAAAAGGGGTAGGGAAAGAGTCTCCGGAGGGTTAGGTTTATTAACAGGGGTGCGGCGTCAAGGGACCCACACACTGAGCTCTGACACCAAGTGAAAGCAGATAGAAGCAGGCAGCTGGCCCATGCTGGCACTGAGCGTGCTGGCCAAGTCCATGCGGGTGGGAATCACACATGTCCCTCCCTCCCGGTTACAATCAGGTCATCACCTTCCAGCTGATTCCAGCTACTCCTCCTCTCACTCAGGTCTGCAAGAGTGTCTTAGCGGGCTTGGTGTCCACAGCAGAGGGGTCCTTGGGTCCCACTGCTAGCGAGTCACAGCTGTACTGTGAGCCCTGCATGTGAGAGGATTACCCTGCAGAGGGTGTCAGCTGAGCACTAGTCCTGCATCCACGGGAGTGCTCCTTACCTCGGCTGTCACCATCACAGAGCCACGGAGCCAGCCCGAAACCGCGGGCCTCGTCCATGTCCAGCAAATGTGTGACAACGGGCCGAGACTGGTGTTACATGTGCAGAAACGTCCTCGGCACTTTTAAAGAAGTTGGAGAAGACAAGGGGTAAGCCAGTTGACCAAAGGACTCTGCTATCTTCTACGTCTCCCCTTCCTGTGTTTCAGTAGTGATTGTTGACAGGGTGCTGCGTGGCTTTTGTACAGTACCTCTCTGTGTTCACCTTGATGATTGAGGATACAGGGCACTGCAGATGGAGGTGAGGAGAACGTGAAAAGAAAGGGGTATGACGGTAAATATGCTGGATGCCTTGCAAATTTGAGAGGATAAATTGAAATTTTACAGCACTAATGAGTTTTTGAAGACTGCTAGCCAGGCTTGTCCAAAGAGTTCTCTCCCTATTTAAGGTTTTCTACATTAGAAACTCAAATTTCAGGAGCTCTTTTGGTCCTGGAATGAGTAAACAGCCAAAGCAGATGGCACGTTTCCACGTATTAAACTTACATTGTATCTTGCTTCCATTGTAACCATGGCAAGTAGAGCACTTGAGCCAAAACTTAGATACTTTGTAACCATCACTAGGCTCAGCTGTCAAAAAAAGAAGTGAATTCCAGGTGTTTGCATTTAACTTTTTGTGTACTGAGGGGTCCTGAAAGTTTTCACATAAGCCTAAAATTAAAATTTGAGGTTAATAACTATATTTTTGAAATTGTCCTTGGTTCAAATAATTTATAGGCCAGCTGTTGTTAGCAACTTGAAGTTAATTCCCGAGCTGAAGTCTTCATGCAGGATTTGAATCTGCACCATCAATGACACTGTTGTGGGCCCAGAGCCACATTCAGGTATTAGAACTCAGAAGGGCCCGGCTGGCATGGTTCAGTGGTTGAGCATTGACCTATGATCCAGGAGTTCACGGTTCGATTCCCAGTCAGGGCACATGCCCGGGTTGCGGCCTCGATCCCCAGTGTGGGGTATGCAGAAGGCAGCTGATCAATGAGTCTCTCTTATTATTGATGATTATCTCTCTCTCCCTCTCCCTTTCTCTCTGAAATATATATACTTTTTTTTTTTTTTTTTTTTTACGAACCCAGAAGGTTTGCTGTTAGGGGCAAACCTTTCACACACTTGAACTGGGAACGTAACCTTGAGTCAGTACAGAGACCAAAGAGTTCCTCTGACCTCACTGTCAATTGGTCTAAATATTATTTGCCTCCATGTATTTACTTTATTTCCCAGGGAAGGATCCCATTCATCAGTGGAGACCCATATTTATTTTGCATTTAAATACTACCATTATGGAACATTACGTATTTGAATGTGAGGAATATGCTACATGTTCTTCAATATAATTTTCTTCCCATGCAGATCATATCAGGTTATGTTTTTGCAATACATATACGTATATATGCATACATATGTATATGTGTATACATGTAAAATATTTTATTTTCATTGCCTAGAAATATTCCTAAATGTAATACAAATAAATCAAAGACCAAGTTGCTCAATATTTAAACTGACAATAACTTGAGGAATAATTATAAATTCTAAGTTGTAGGGTTTTGTTTATTGTTTGTGTGTTTATCTGTTGCCCCTATCAAAAATATAACAGAGGTGTTTTGTTAACCTGTTAGGATTCTTCCAGACCTCAATTTAATCTTTGCCATTGTTTCATATTGACTTCAATGCTGGAATCATTGATTCTGACATTTTTATCTGTCATCGTCCGCATTAGCAGTTTGTACAGATGTCTCCCCTTTTTACCTGAAACTGGTACTCATTCTGTTACCTTTGTGTTAAAAAAAAGACTTAAGGATTTCCACCTGAGCAGTAGTTTTCAATGTGTGAGTTGCAACCATTTATGGGTCATGAAATCAATTCAGTGGCTCTAAACTACCTTTTCTTAATGAAAGAAAATAGACTAGAAAATGTAAGATTGCACAGCACTTTGAAACAGTGAGTCCCGCTTTATATCCATCTATGTGTGTGGACAGAATTTCCATGTGAGGTGGTCAGGTCAAAAGTGTGAAAACCACTGTGGTATAGCCTATATATATAGGCCATATACGTATATAGCCTATACCCGTGGTCGGCAAACTGCGGCTCGCGAGCCACATGCGGCTCTTTGGCCCCTTGAGTGTGGCTCTTCCACAAAATACCACGGCCTGGGCGAGTCTATTTTGAAGAAGTGGCGTTAGAAGAAGTTTAAGTTTAAAAAATTTGGCTCTCAAAAGAAATTTCAATTGTTGTACTGTTGATATTTGGCTCTGTTGACTAATGAGTTTGCCAACCACTGGCCTATACTATAGAGAGACGTCCTTTCCTTTGTTTCTCTTTGTTTTCTTCCTCCCTCCCTCCCTCCCTCCCTCCCTCCCTCCCTCCCTCCCTCCATTCCTTCTTTTCTTCCTTCCTACCTTCCTTCCTTTCTTCCTGCCTTCCTTCTTTCCTCCATCCCTCCATCCCTCCATCCCCGACCCTTCCTTTCTTCCTTCCTCCTTTCTTTGAGTCATTACTTAATAAGGATTAAAGGCTGAGACTACAGGTGGGCTCTGTAGCTTACTGGTGCGATCGTGGGCAGGTGCTCCACCATCATGCTCAGTTTCCTCACCTGGAACACGGGTGTGACCAGCACCTGCTTCATGGCTCCTTGAAAGCTCCAGGAGCTCCTGTGGGGGGGGGGGGGGGGGACGTGCTGCACTGGGGGGTGCCGTGCAGTGAGGTGGGTGCAGTGAGGTAAGCACCATAGAACTGGAATTCAGCTCTTGTGTGAGCTTCTGCTACGATGTTTATGAAGTTGCTTATCTCATTGTTACTACTTTGACCATTTCTACATCCCTTAATTGTACATTATTCTCAACATTTTATGCTTTGGGTTTGGCTTCTAAACAAAGATGTATATCCTTTCATATTAGAATTGTTTATATGTAATTAAGATTGTCTGCAGCTCTGGATACAGGAACCTTATCAGAGATTACAATGAATGATTCCTATTTGAATTGAAACATGTTGAAATAAACCTAGTGAGGTTTTTCAGTGATGGGAACTGTCACCAAATGCGTGCATTACTGGGGTAACGGGGATGGGCTGTATCATTGGTTTTGGATTATGCATATACATGGGGAAAGGTAATAGCTACTTGGTAACAAAATGGTGAAACGCAGCCATTTTTAAGGTGAGACCAATAAGAAATAAGTACTAGGATCTTTTCCTGAGGTCTTGAAAGATTATTTATGAATCATATAGGAAACTAACAAGAAGGTCTAGCTATACCCCAAAAATGGAAGGACAGGATATACCTGTCCACCAGCACTGGTGCAAGATGCAGAAGTAAATGGCAGATTTTAAGAAAGCTGAAATAAAAGAAGATTGTTATTGACAACAGTTCTGTCTTGCAAAAGTGTTTGGACTTTAAGTAGATAGAAACCATCAGAACCTTAATCTGGGGGCTTTAACTAAACTAGATACTGGAAGACTGCACATAATATAAGCGAGGATTCTGTCCTAATAAATTATATCTTTCTAGACATGTAGAGGGAGGTAGCATAACTCAGTGACCAAAGAATTATAAACCCAAAACTCAAAAGGAGCTATAAACTTGATTAATTGCCTTAACTATACAAGCCATAGCCCCGAACTAAACAATTGTCTGAACAAATACACACTTTTTATATTTTCCGAGGATCCAGGAGAAACACTGGCTTTTTGTGAATTATGAAAAGATGTGTGTGCTGATTGCCTTTGCAAATGGAAATCTCTACCCAAGGCTTTCTTTCCTTTGGTGCTGTAAATCTAGCCCAACAGTGAAAAAGTCACCTACGCCATCTAAAAATCTATCTTCGGCAGAATGGGCACAATCAGTCGCTGAGAACAATATATAATGAGCTTTGTAAACATTCACATCCTCTGCATTAGAGAAAAAACCTTTCTAAAGGGTTTTTGTTTGGTTTTTGTTTTAATATATTTTTATTGATTTCAGAGAGGAAGGGAGAGGGAGAGAGAGATAGAAACATCAATGATGAGAGAGAATCATTGATCGGCTGCCTCCTGCACGCCCCCTACTGGGGATTAAGCCTGCAACCTGGGCAATTGCCCTTGACCGGAATTGAACCTGGGACCCTTCAAGTCCGCAGGCCGACGCTCTATCCCCTGAGCCAAACCAGCGAGGGCAGGTGCAATCTGTTTTATATCCAGAAGCTCGTGGGCGTGGTCTCATCGCCCAGCAAAGGTGCATCTTCCTGGGCAGTGGGACTTGCTGCGGAACATGACAGGGCACTGGGGGAGGCGTTCAGACAGGGGGAACACAATGATGGGTATTTAAACCGGGATTTCTAACACTGTCACATGGTTTTTTACATAGAAACTCTGACGTGTGGGGTAGAAAGGTCCAGGGCCTTCCACGTGAACATCTGAATAAGGGCCCAGATTTGCGCCGCCTCTCCAGAGCGTGGGGCCCATGTGATCCTCGGGTCCATTTTCTCCTTTTGATTTTCTGTCATGAAACATAACAGAGACAATAAAACACAACAAAAACCATGCAGTCACCTTCATATTGTGGCGAGATTGGCTAACGCTGATATAATGATGGCATTAAATGTATTTCTCACAATTGCCATTGCCTAATTCACCTTCTCGGAATGACATTGATGGAAAATTCCGTTCAGATGGATGACTTTTTATGCGGAATCAATTTGGCTCCTAAGGAAAAGAAATGAAAGCCGACAGCTGGATGGAGCAGGAGAGCGTTTCCAATAGTGTCACTATTTAGAAAACGTTTCTTTCTACTGCTCTCATTCCTATTATTAAGAAAAATTTCTGCACAGAGATGTGTTCCTTGGTGAGTCGTGGCGACTGTATAAATCATAGGAGAAACCGCCGTGATGCGGCAGACGCATTCACAGTGCGTGTGAGCCGAGCGGCCACCCACCTGGCTGCCCTCCCCCGGGTGGTCTCCGCTCCTGGCACAGGGCCCAGCGCCCACCAGCGCCCTGCTGTCCTGGCCGTTCTCCGTCCTCTGCGCTCCAGCCCCTTACCTGCCACCCGTGGAGGGAACCTGCCGACACCCCACCCACCGGAGCTGCCCTGAGACGTGAAGGCGGGGATCCCAAGCAAAGGTACCGCGGTTTCACCCATCCTGGGTATTTCTTGCTGGAATTGTCACCTAGCACAGTTAGGGTCTTCACGGTCCCCACCAAATGACATGATTAAGTGGTTAATTATCTAGCTGTTTTGGCCAGAAACAAATGTGGATGATTGGGCGTGCACATTTTAACCCAACGTGTGGGTGAGGCCCCGTGAACACCTGCATGCAAGTGCTTGGGAAGGCGGGCCAGACCAGGTCCCCGGCGGTCCCCGGCGGTCCCCGGCATCCCTGTGTCTCCACCCTCCAGGAGGCCGGTGTGCAGTGGGTCTGGTCTCGGGCTCCGGTACAGATTTGCACGTGATTCTTACATAAGATGGGGACAGAGGAGGCCTCTCCTTTACAGAGACACTGAGGGAAGGATCTAAGGCAGCTGGTCAGAGGCTGAAGCCAGACCGCCCTTTGCCGGAGCTCTGGGGACACAGAGTTCAAAGGTGTCCGCCGTCCTGGAGGGACGAGGAATCAGCACAAACTCCTGCAGCGGGAATGCCGGACACTCGGGCTCTGCCGCTTCATGATCCAATCGGAGCTTTTGAATCCCAGCCACCGCTGGATCCTCACTGGGAAATACACACACGCAGGGGCGGCTTTGCTGTGTTGACAGTTCAGTGCTGCGCCGTTCCTCTCCAGCGTTCTTGACCCCCGGACCCACGTTCTGTGTCATCGTTTCTCTGAGAAGGTCCACCTTCCTCAGAACTGCCTGGGTTCGTTTTTGAGCGGAGATTCTGCACACTGACCCCAGATCTAACTACCTGGGATCTTTGCGGGAGGAGGTCAGAATGCCTGAAACTGGAGTGTTTTCTGGGGGTGGGAGGTGGGGGAGGGAGGGGCAGTTCTGGGGTCTCCTCATAGGAGGGCTCCAGCCAGGTCACAGAGCTGGTAAGAAGGCAGAAGGCCCATCACCACGTGCTTTACATAGAAACTCTGTCCCGTATTTACTCGAATCACATGTCAATTTGAGGTGGCCCCAGCCCTTGGTCACTCCCATGGGAGTTCTAGCTCAAGAATTGAGCTGGGGAGTCCTTAAGCCTCCTTAAGAAGTCGACGTTGTGAGGAGGGGAAGACTCCCCCGGAGTCCCCACTTTAATGGCTTTTCCCAGGGCCAGGAGTCTGAGCCCACATGAGTCAGCGGCCGTGGCTGCCCACACCCTACAGGGACGCCCATGCAGGGAGGAACAGGGGACCCACTCAGCTCCAGGTTCCCGAGTCCCTGAGGGAGCAGTAGAATGAGTGCCCAGGGGTCCCCACTGTGCACTCGGTTACTCTGACAGCAGAGTGACGCCCGCCAGGGGACACCCTCGAGGGTGATAAGTAACACATGGCTCGGAGTCATTCCCCCCCACCTGTTTGCAAAGACCTCACGTGCTGCGGGCACTGTGTGGGGCATGGAGACGCACCCATGCCGTCCTATGGTGGTGTTTACGAACCTTTCAGTGGGAGTGGTAAAAAATGAAATGGGTTTGGCTCTTTAGAAGCCACCAGACTACCCCCCAGGTCCAGTGCGTGAACAACGGAGACGTGAGAGCAGAGATGTTGGGAACAAGTGTGGGCAGCCTGGGGAGCTCCCACTGATGTGTCCCAACAGGAGGCTCAGGTCTGAAAGGTCACCTTTTTTAATATATATATATATATATATATATATATATATATATATATATATATTGATTGATTTCAGAAAGGGAGAGGGAGAGAGAGAGAGAAACATCAGTGATGATAGAGAGTCATCGATTGGCTGCCTCCTGCACACCCCACACTGGGGACGAGCCCTCAACCCGGGCATGTGATGTGTCCTTGACTGGAACTGAACCTGGGACCCTTCAGTTCGCAGGCCGATGCTCTATCCACTGAGCTAAACCAGATAAGGCTGAAAGGTCACCTTTTGCACTAAGTTCTCATTGGCCAGCGCCAGGGTTGTGGGTACAGTCACATGACCCAGCCCAGGTCCGGTGTGTTCCCCAAAAGGTTCTGCTAAGGAAGACCAGCTGCCTGTCTCCCTTGGTGCTAGGCTGTTGGCTTCTAGAACTGTCACTATGAGAAATAAAATACGTAGGGCCTCCCGAGCTGCTTTTAATTAAATCGCCAAGCTTCCCATTGGGGGTTATCTGCCAATTATGCTGCTTTCTTTTTTATGTGAAATGAGCATTGTTCAGTGGGAAGCGCCGTGAAATCCAGGACTCCGTACGAGCCTGCCTGGGATGACATGGACGCGTGAATCACTGTAATGCCGGCCACGGGGATTCTGCGCCTGCGACCGCATGGACAGGCCACCAAGCAACAGGGTCCGCTGTCGTCAGGGTGACTAGGCTCTGCAGGACAGAATGCTGTGACGTGGTCACCGTGGCATAGGGAGGCAGAGGCAGCCCTTCCTCACGCAGGACTGCACCCACTGTCAGGAAACGGGAGAGGCTTTGAAAACTAGGGGCACTTCCGTAATTCATCTGATGATAAACCTGGCCTGAACCAAAGCGAAGTTTGTTACAGGACATAACGTGTCGGCGTGCATTCATATGTCTGTGTATGCACCACCCACCCCCCTGTATGGCCTCCGGTGTGACTCTCATGTCACTGCAGACATACGTGACTGACACCCCCAGATGCCATTGGGCGTGTGTAGTGCGTGCTGTGTGCAGGGTTACTTTTCTGAAGTCCAAAGCCCCCTGAATCTCAGAGTGAAGGGTCTCAGTGAATGGGATGGCCCATGTCTGTGGAGGGTCAAGATGCTGTTTCTCTCAAATGGACGCATGGATTCAGGGCAATCCACTCAAACTGAGCAGGCGCTGCATCAGATTCTCATGTGTGCGTGGGAAGGCACACCTGTGCCGACCACCAGGTGCCTGACTCGCCGTGCGAGGGGATGCAGGTTGACACAGGCACAGATTGCATACTTGTGAACAAGTATCATGTTCTGATCAGATCGACATGATCAAGATGGCCAACCCTGGTGTCATTGTCACTTGTTTAAAATCTTTATATTCTAACCTGTGTGCAGGTAACCCAGTAAAAAATAGGATGAACACACAGGACTAATCCCGTGTTTCCCTTGTGGTCCAAAATTTCCATTCTGGCCACAGGTTTGACACAGGTCAACATTTCTGTGTCGGGCAAATCCACCTTCTATGAACATGTGCCCCAGCTCCGGCCTCAGCACTGGATGGTGATGCTGGTCCCCACTTTCCATGCGGCCCCGTCCTCCACCAAGGGCCCCTCCTTCTTTCCTCACTATGTGGTCTCACCAAGGGGAGCTTTATAGTTAGTGTATTTCCTCACAAGCATTTCTGAATTTTAAATTTTATTAATGGTGTAATTAAAAAAGTAAAAATCTGCTCAATGAAATTTCATTAAAATGTTTTTTCTTTCAATGTTTTATAACAGTTCATAATAAATATGTATAGAAAGGGAATTCACCCCAACTCCCATTACCATTGATGGTTTATGCTAACATCTCAGATATGTCCTTGCTGTCATCTGGAGTATGTACAGCACACATACACACACACACACAGGAATGAGCATGGTCTGGTGCTAGACCTGTAGTTTTGTACCTCTAGCTTTGAAAATGTGAGTTTGGCCTGGCTGGTGTGGCTCAATGGTTGAGTGTCAACCCATGAACTAGGTCATGGTTCAATTCCTGGTCAGGGCACATGACCGGCTTTCGGGCTCGATCCCCAATGCAGGAGGCAGCCAATAAATGATTTTCTCTCATCATTGATGTTTCTATCTCTCCCTTTCCTTTCCTCTCTGAAATAAAAAAAAAAAATTTTTTTTAAAGAAAGAGACTGTGGGTTTGCTGCCTGGTCATATAGATGGTAATTGTTTCTGTGGGATCTTTTGAGGCACATATATCAGGGACCAAGATGCTCCCCAAGATCCTGTGGTCACCATGAAGGTCCTGGTTTCTATGGGTTCCATGATGAGGTGACTCTACCATAGAAGTTAAAAATATGCTGGCATGGCTCCCACAGGGCTGGCCAGAAAAGATAAAATAAAATGGAGTGCGTTGGTTTGAGGAGCTTCCTTGAATGTCCTTGTCATGTCCTACTCTTTGAGGGGAAAATACTGTGATTCTAATATTTAATAGGAAACTGAATCTATGTACCAGTACATAGGTACATTTTTTCAACTTTTATAAATATGTTTAATAATAGTTGTTCTGTCCACAGGTGTTTGAGTCGATTCTTGCAGACATAGGCTATAATGTACACGTCTTGTGTTTTAATTATAAGGGAAAACATTCGGAACAGTATGGCCTCTCCCAACACACGCTATTAGTGCACCTTTCCCAGGGCTTGTGGTTTTATTTTGTTTATCCTGACCTTTTCACACCATCATTGTTTTTCTCGTGGACGGAAATAATTGTGAAGATGTGATGGTATGTTTTACATTACACTGGAAGATAATCTGGGTGCCCCTCCATCCCCCTCAATCATCCTGGTTGAGACTGAGAACTGGTGAGCGCCTACCAGAGGCTAATGGACAGGACAAGCTCACCTGGGCAGGGCGGGAACCCGGCTGGGAGCTGCAGCCTCTGTTCTGGCCCACGCCCCCTGTTTAATGGAGCGGTCCTTTATACGTCTCAGTGGACAGAATCAAAGGCTGATGTGGATTTGTTCCAGGCAATTGGTCCCTTTGTTTTTCTTAATTCATGAGTATTAATATTCTTTAATGAGGATTTTTTTATTGTTTATTTTTTTAAGGGAGCTCTGCTTTCCTGCTTTCTGGAGTTCCAAGCATTCGTGAGTTCTAAGTCACGGAATATTCACAGAGTGTACTAGCAACTCTTTATAAAGGCAAGAGGAGGGAAAGGCTTGGTGAGGCCTCTCATCATACAGGGTATGCCTATAATTCTAAGGGTCTGTGAATGTCAACATAGTCCAGTGACTATAACGTCGGTTTGATGTCCTGTCTCACACTCTCTGTCTCTTCTAAGGCAGACCTGATGTGCGGCACAATTCTCAGCTTCAAGCACCTGAGCTAAAGGAAGGAAAGACAAGAGGAGCCACTGGCAACAATGCTGAATCAACATGGAAAGTCCTTGTTATTACCCCTGCACTAAGTACTTGTAGGGTTCTCTGTCTTGACTCTCACATAAATCTTTTGTTTTAATATGTTTTATTGCTTTTTTACAGAGAGGAAGGAAGAGGAATGGAGAGTTAGAAACATCGATGAGAGAGAAACATCAATCAGCTGCCTCCTGCACACTCCCTACTGGGGATGTGCCTGCAACCAAGGTACATGCCCTTGACCGGAATCGAACCTGGGACCCTTGAGTCCACAGGCCGATGCTCTATCCACTGAGCCAAACCAGTTAGGGCCACATAAATCTTTTGAGGCTCATACTATTGTTATTCTCATTCTTTAGCAAGGAAATGGACTCTCAGGGTTGAGAACTTGCTGAAGTACATAGGTAGGTGAGGGAGAGAAGACATTAAAACCCAGATGGCCTGTATTCGCTCCTACAATTTAATGAAGGCATCACTGCACTTTAACAAACTTCGGAAAATAAATTTGTCATACTCTGGTGGGAGTTACGTTTCTACAGTCAAAAATTTTCAGAAGGAAGAGGTATTAATAATAATAAAAAATACACCAAATGTGATAATAACGATGAACTTCTGTCCAGTATGCTTTTGCAAAAACGCGAAATTACTGGAAAAGTTGGAGTTACTGGAGCTTCTTCTAGCAAGGAGGGCAGGGGAGGAAGAAGGACAAGCCTGCAGGGTTTGAAGGGCTTGTCACCAAGCAGAGAACTTTGGACACACCCTGGGCACCACACAGAGACTTTCAAACTGGAAGAGGCCTGCTCAGCTTTGCTCTTTCGAAGACCACCCTGGTCACGGTGCTGACAATACCGACGACCACAGGCTGTAGACAAGCAGGGCGTGGACCATGACCATGACTCTGGACCTGAGCAAGTGCTGGTCCCCAAGACAGCCCACCTGCCACCCGAGGCGAAGCTTCTTGCTCACCCTCTGGGTTCCAGGCTCTGGCTATGTCACTGTGCACAGCCTGACTGTAACGGGAGAGTTGGGTTGCAAAGGGCCTTGAGAAGATTCACAACTAAGAGACAGAAGGCGGGACAGAGCCGCAATGTGTTGTTTGAAACTGTAGCCTGCATTTTCTTATGTTAACATTGTAGAATCAGACAACATCTGGAACAAGTAAACGTTACATTTTCTCGTGAAATATCCAAATGCGACACACCGAACCTTTTAGTTCTGAGACATGAAAGCCAATGAAACATTTTTGCATTTTGACATGAAGGAAATGTTAATGTATCTGTGTATTCTTGTACACAATTAATACTAGCATTTAATGTCTCCCGTAAACTTGCTCAGAGGTAAACAAACAACCCGTCAGAGATTGCAGCAAATACTCGGCTCGCTGACTGGCCGCTGCAGTAAATAATGACATCAGAGGAAACCAGAGCCCGCAGATGGTGGACAGAAGGAAGGTTTGTTCCCATCTTCACCGAGGGATAAATTACACACCAAAGAATTCGCTCATTTAAAGTATACAATTCAGTGGTTTTAATATATTCACAGAGTCGGGCAGCATTACCACAGTCTAATTTTAGAAGATTTTTTTCAACCCCCAAGAAAGCCCTTGCCCATCAGCACCCCCACCCCAGTCTTGGGCCACCACTGTTCTACTTGTCATGTCCACAGAACTGCTAACTCTGGATGTTTCACATAAATGGAAGTGTATAACATGTGGTCTAAGAAAGATTCTTTTTTCATTGAAATTTTAATAGCTATGTACTCATAATGAGAACTTTTTTATACTGTTATTTAAATTGCTATTCCCAAAAAGGAGCAATGGAGAAGAAGCCCCATTAGCCGTATCAAGATGCCTAAACAAAGGTCTGTGAGAAGTTCCTGTGGCTGTGTAGCTAAAGCATCCCAGGTCCCGTGTCAGCATGCTTCAGGCACCTCCCCGACCCTCACTGGCCACCTCCTTTCTGTTGCCCATACATACTTGAGGGGAAAATCAAGAAAATTATTCTGATCAGCTTACAATTTTCATTTGCTGTTAATTTCAATTAGCAGTTTTTATTTTATATATGTTTTGGTGGTCATTTCACTTTTGCTGGCCTACTGAATTCCTCTATATCTACTAATGCAACAATAATCACAGAATATTCAGCATGTTCTCTCTTCTCACAGTAGAAACCAAGATGAGCGATTTCCCATAAAGGTCACTTTATCCACGGCCAATCCCTTTGTCAACCATATGGAGCATCTTTATATTATAGCAACAGTTAACCTCGTTGATAACACATCTCCACCATTACTTACACTGCAATTCTGTCTGTAAGTCCATCAACTCTAGGTCTAGACTCAGTTACATGGGTAATATACTAACTTGTCACTCATCCAACTTGGAACTTTTTTTTTTTTAAGAAGTAATTTATACCCTATCACTGAAAACATCTTGAAGACTGTTGAATCCCAATTATCATGGTACTAAGTAGGCAAATGAAAGGGTAAAAGGATAATAGCATAAATCTGTAATAAACCAGGATCCATAGGGCTGGAATACCAGATGTCCATTACATTTTTTAATCTCCCTATCACCCCGAAGAGCTTAGAAATGTCTAAGAACACTCTACAACGACTGTGTCACACCGGACCCACCCGAGCTCGTTTGTGCCATTGGGACTGGGTCACCTTTCTCCTCGGCTTTCCCACAGTTCCCAGCCCTGTGGCGGCTAACCAAGGAGACACTCTACTTTGAATGTCTCCGTATTCTTGCTCTGTGTCATATCCTGAATAGCTACAGGAGGTCACTGCTACATTTCCCAACGATCATTCTTGGGTGATGGGGGACTTTTTGCTTTTTGATAATTACACAAAGATAATAATAGCCCCACCTTAAAATTGCTTATTTTATATCAGGCACTAAGCTAAATGCTCAAAATAGGTGATCTCATGAACTCTTCATGAGGCTCGGTGGGGTGGGCGCTACTATTCCTATTGAACCAAAGAGGACACTAGACAAGGAAGGTCCACGAGCAGCTTGGGATTCGCGCCAGATTGAGGGTGAGGACTCACGTCTAAGCCCACGCCGTCCACCACTCCATCATTCTGTCTCAACAAACATGTACGATTCTCATGACACAAGGAAATTTTCCTTCTTTTTTTAAATATATTTTATTGATTTCTTACAGGGAGGAAGAGAGAGGGATAGAGAGTTAGAAACATCGATGAGAGAGAAACATCGATCAGCTGCCTCTTGCACACCACCTACTGGGGATGTGCCCACAACCAAGGTACATGCCCTTGACCGGAATCGAACCTGGGACCCTTGAGTCTGCAGGCCGACGCTCTATCCACTGAGCCAAACCGGTTTCAGCGGAAATTTTCCTTCTTAAAAAAAAAAAGAAAAAAACACTGACAAGTGCTTTTTTGGGGGTTTGCCCTCAAATTTTATGCTTCTTTTCCATGGAGAGTGTATACCAGCCACATTTTATAAAGCTAAAATAACATTTAGAAGTAAATTCCTGCCCTTCCAGGCCCTCCTGTCCGCACAGATGCAGAGCCAGGCGGCTGTGTTGGGCCTGTGTCCTCGTCACGGCACCGCCAGCCAGGCAGAGGCTGGGAGCCCTGCAAATGACTGGGCCCCGGAAGCCCTGGCTTTTCTGCTGGAAAACATTCATGGACATGGGTAAGCACATTTCTGTGCCCATTGTTTAAAGATGTCCAATCCTTTTGGTCTCAACTTAAACGGAGATTTTTCACAATATAAAACTTCCATGGAATTAATGGCCTTCAGCAAAACAAGTACAAGTAATTTACCTGATAAAAGAATGTCAACAGCAACTACAAAATAATTCGTGCGATACAAATTGTACACATCCTTCCCAGGAAGAAAGGGACTGCTGTGCATGAGTGGATGGGGGCAGGGTCAAGGACAAGCACTTGTGTTTAATGTGTGGCTCCCAGAATATCTCTCTGTCCTAGCAAAAGGTAGATGCAAATTACACCTAATAAAGTTGTTATGAATAATTGCTACTGCTCAGCTCCTGCATATCTGATGAGTTTGGGTGAGAGAAAAGGCAGTTAGGAACACAAGACACCTACAAATTCTGAGTCAGCTCGGGCAATCTCCACTCAAGCCAGTGATTGTTTTCAGAGTAGTGACATTGTTTATGAGCTCGGAGGTGCAGTCGACTCTGAGATCGAGCTGGGAAGGACAAGCCATGCAGCCTTCAGCACGCCTGCAAGGTCCTCAGAGCACACCTCACACATGAGTGTAGCACAGACAGCGATGAGTGCTTTCACAGGATAACGGCTGGGAAGTATAGGAGACCTTAGGTTTATGAAGGGGAAAATAAGTTGTCTAAAGTATGGTGGGTACAGTAGCTCATAATTGAGGATCATTCATTCTGACAGTATTTGTTGAGAGCTCAACTTGTGTCCACACAACTGAGACCCTGGCAGTTCATTGCTCATGACCAAGATCAGGCGGCAAGCAGGAAACGGAGGGAGGAAAGGGCCAGGAACAGCCTAGGAGACACGACCAGGTGAGGAAGCCTTGTTTTAGGAGAGGGTGCCAGTTTGTGTGTTGAAACCACTGGCCCGATGTCCAGCTGAAAGCTGGCTCCCAGATGCTGTTACAAAGTTGTTGAATGACTTTGAATTGTTACAATTTTAGTTTTTGAGTGAGGAGGATCTGCCCTATAATGTCAGCTGCTGCAATGAGTCTGAGTAGGGGAAAGAATGAGTACAGTTCATTTAGCAGTTAGGAGATCACTGAGTGACACCAGTGTCCATGGAGTGGCCTGTATTCAAGCCACATAAAAAGTGTCTCATTATCAAAATGACAATCAGAAAGTGGGAGCAACAATTTACAAAAATTATTTTACTGAGTAATTTTTAAATTAAAAAAAAGTGGTATATTAAGATCTTTGAACACACTGCTTCAAACACATAGCCATAATAGGTATATAAATTATACAAATAGAAAATTTAAAACAGGCATAGCTGGGTTTAAAAACAACAAAGCTACCGGACCAGAAACAGAAAGGTGAGAGTGACTTCAGTCTGTCGATTCCCAGGTCTGGAGTAGACCATGGAAGTGGGAGTTGGGCTCACTCCAGGGGCTTGGGTTGGTTGGGCTGTCATACTTGGGGTAGGGTAAACCAACCAACCAACCAACCAACCAACCAACCAACCAACCAACCAACAAAACCCTGTAGATGCAGCTGTTTAGAGCTGCAGATACTACTGACAGTCTTTGGTTGATTGAAGGGGGCAAGCAAGCATTCCAAACAATCGTGTTAGGGGTAGCAGCTGTTGTGTGGCCAGCTGCTTCCTAGAACAAGTGGCGGTTGCTAGGGGCTTTTAGAGTGAGTGTCCTCAGGAGACATGACTGCATGACAAGCAGTGTCTCAAAACAGGCCACACTTCTTTCCAAGTCCCCATGGGACAATAGGAAAATGACCAGCCACTGGGGGTGCAATGGCAGGAAGACTCATGAGCACTATTGGACCTGTGGCATTTTGGATCTCAGAATATAAAACCTATTCTCCGAACATATAGTTTAGAAATCTGACCACATATCTGGCCAGGAAGAAAACCTCAAATTAAAAATATATATATATATATATATATATATATATATATATATATATATATATATATATATATATTGAGTTCAGACCAAATTCCAGAGCTATAAATCAATAACATTTTTCTAAATTAACATCATGGTAGCAAAATTTGGAACTCTGAAGACTAGCCCCCTCTTTGGAGGCAATTTAGGGGAGTAATGCAATCTTAAATAAAATCTAGAGAAATTTTTTAAGTACAGGAGAAACATGAACATATTTACATGTAGAAGACTGAGGAAGTAGGAATTAAAACTACCTGAAATTGAAAGTATGGTGAAGCAAGGACTACATAGGAATTAGCCTTGGAGATTGCTTCACGGTCTGAGGTGGGGGTTAGGAGGATCCAGGTGCCCAGGAAGGAAGGACTCGGTCCCTGAGAGGAAAGTGTGAGCTATCCGACACCATTATAAAAAATGAAATAAATGCATGTGTGCAGCAGCTTTGCAGGACTACACGGATCACAGCGCACACTCGGGGCGAGGTCAAGACTTTCTTGGGCAGTTGCGGGGGGGCGGGGGGGGGGGGGCCCAGAACAGCTAGGGGCGCAGAAGGGCGGCTGTCTTCGCCCAGCAAGCGGGAGGGGTCAGCATCCTGAAGCTCTGCAGGTTGCTGTGGGCTTCTTCAAACTCGGTTTTTTCACCTACACAAACTCTGACTGTAGAACCCAGCATGGATGCCAGTACAAAAGCGCGAAGCTAGGCGCCTGCGGTTCGGCCTCTACCTCCAGCAGACGGGTCGCCCAGGTGAGCGGGAGCCCCGCGTGGGGCCTTCCACCGGCTTTCAGGGGTCTTGGGAGCAGGAGCCCACGGCCCAGTGGGACCAGACGGGACTCCACAGCGACCCAGGCAAGCCGAACCGGGGCACCTGCACAGCCCCCCTATATCGCCTCCACTGACACTCTCGCAACGTGGTGACGTAATTTGCCTGATAAGTAGGGGGCGGAGCCTCAAAACGCCGCCGCCAACCACTAGCGCTCTGGCCGCGTGGTGTCGTCATCAGTCCCCGACGTGCGGTGACGCCATCGGGCCCGGACTTGCCGGCGGCTGGAAGGGCCTGCGGGCCGCGCCTCAGCCGGCTTGGAACTGAATGCTTAGGCCGGGAAAGGCGGCGAACTGAGGGGGAGCGGGAAGGGGCGGGGAGGTGGTGGCCGGAACATGGCGGACCAGATCCCTCTGTACCCGGTGCGCAGCGCGGCCGCGGCGGCCGTGGCCAACCGCAAACGCGCGGCCTACTACAGCGCCGTGGGGCCCGGGCCGGGGGCCGAGCGGCCCAGCAGGTAACGACGGCCCGTTCCTCTTTCCGCCCTGGAGCCCCTCCCTCCCGCCCGCCCGCCCTGCTCCGGTGGGTCTGCCCTGGTGGGCCCGCCGCTGGCCTCGCAGTGTGACTAGGTCGTGGTACGCCCTCACCGGGAGGGCGCCCCCCGCTCCGCAAGCGCTCAGGGGCGTCCGGGCCAGGCGGGCCCCCAGCTCTGACCCCCGGCGGTGCCCCGGCCACCAGGTCCAAAGGGAGAGGTGACTGCGCCCGACCCGGGGGTGCTGGTGCTGCTCTCTCGTGCGACGCGCACGAGAGGCCCGAAAGCTGGTCACGCAGGCTGTTAGTGTCCGAAATTCACAAATTGTGACGACGACCGAAACCACTTTTACTGACGGAGAGTCACCTATTTTCACAAATGTGGAGAGCAAGTGAAGACGTTTCACTCTACGAAGTACACTGCTGAACATGCATTTACAAAGTACTTCCTGTCGACAACCGTGTTTGCTTTTAGGAATGAGAAACTGACCCAGAAGGGTTAAGCTGTTTAATGGGGCCACAGTTAGTTAGAATTAAAACGTACAGACCTTTGATTTAAAATGGAAGTCTCATACCCTAGTTGGTTTTAACTCATATTTATTCCTCACCCAAAGAGAAGAATACTACATTTAACAGATGATACAGTAGTTAGAAACAGAAACTTATCAAAAGGGGAAAATACTGCCTTTTGTAGTTACTAAAATTGTATTCCCTAGGAATTATAGAAGCAATTGGCCTTTAAAACACAGACGGAAAAACTACAGATTTCAATAACCATTTGCTTTAGGATTCGATTTTAGAATATGTTTTTGTTTAGGAGAAGGGTATTACAGTGTTATACAGTTTCATCAAATCTTTGTTCATTTACTTACTAACTGATCTCAGACACCTTATTTTAAAATGAGCCCTGATTTCCTCAGAGGTAAATGGGGAATGATATTTTTTTCATGGTATTATAGAGGATTATGGAAGAACCTAGAAAGGTGCCCTGTTTAGTGTTGGACCAAAAGTACCATTTCTCCCTCCTCTGTTATCTATACAAGTGAGTGCGTTAGTGATAATCCAAGTGGTTGGTTTTTGGAGATCATTATCTAGAAATATGCTACCTGTTTCACTATAAGTTACCACAACAGTTTGGGTCTGTCAGTCTTTGCTTCCTATTTTTGAGGCTCTATCATTTGGTGTGTACACATTTAGGACCCTTTTGTCTTCTAGGAGGGTTTCTTTTATTGTGCAAAGTTCCCCTTTGTCTCTGGTAATTTTCTAGATACTAATTTATCCACTCCTGCTTCTTATGGATTGATGTTTTCATGGTGTTAGCTTTCAGCCTGCCTACATTGTTGAATTTGAAGTGAATTTATGGTTGAATTGTGTTTTTCCATTATTGCATCCATCATTCTCTGTCTTTAGATTGGTGTATTTAGATCATTTAAGGTTATTATCTGTACATTAGAGTGTAAATGTGCCATTTTATTATGTTTTCTGTTCTATGCTTTTTAAATTTGTTTTTCTGATTCTCGTTCCTCTGTTTCTCTTCTTGCCTTCCTTTGGGTTACTTGAACTTCTTTTGTTATCTCGACAGTGTTTTTGAGTGTAGGTCTTTGAATACTTTTTATAGTGTTTGCTCTAAGCATTGCAATATACATGTTCCTTATCACTGTGGTGGATTAGTATCAGTATTTTCCTGAATGGAGTGAAGTGTGGAAACCTGACTTTCATTCTGGTCCCTTTCCCCACCTTCTTCCCCCCAACACCTTAAAATTATGTCCTGAGTGCCCGGCCGGCCTGGCTCAGTGGTTGATTGTTGACCTATGAACCAGGAGGTCACTGTTCAATTCCCTGCAGGGGCACACGCCCAGGTTGTGGGCTTAATCCCCAGTAGGGGGCGTGCAGGAGACAGCCGATCAATGAATCTCTCTCATCATTGATATTTCTATCTCTCTTTCCCTCTCCCCTCCTCTCTCTGAAATCAATAAAAATCTTTTAAAAGTATGTCCTGATTATCAGATGGTGTAACCCTTATTGTTTAAATCACCAAATGTGACTTTAAGTCCATTGTATGTACCCATACTTTTGCTCTTTCTGTTATCCTTCCTTCCTGATGTTTCAGGATTCTCTTTTTATTTCCTTTCCATGGGGAGAACTTCCTATAGCCAATCTTTAAATTTCTTTTATTTCATTCCAGAAGGATAGTTTTATTGGATATAGAATTCCTGGTTGACAATTCTTAGCTCTTAAAAAACTTGTTTCACTTTCTCCCATCCTTCATGGTTCTGATTAGAAGTCTGCTGTCATTCAAATTGGTGTTCTCCTGTAGGTAATGTGTCCTCTCTTTCTTTGGTGCTTTCAAGCTTTTTCTTTGTCTTTAGTTTTCAGAAATTTAATTACGATATATCTCGGTGTGGATTTCTTTAGGTTGATGTTGTTTGGCAGTCCTTAAGCTTCTTGAACCTGTTGGTTTTTTGTTTCACCAAATTTAGGGAGTTTTTAGCCATCATTTCTTCAAGTATTCCTTCATTTCCACTGTTAATCCTCTCCTTTCAGAATTCCAGTGCTATAAAAGTTGGATCTTTTGTTAGTGTTTCATAATTCCCTTAGGCTTTTTCCCCCAGTCTCTTTTCTCTGTATTGTTCAGATTGTGTAAATTCTGTTTATTTGTTCTCAAGTTCCTTAATTCATTCCCTGTCATCTTCACTCTACTGTTGATTCCACCCAGTGATGTTTACTTTTTAGTATTGTATTTTTCAGTTTTATAATTTCTGTTTGTTTCAAAAGAATCTGTAATTGATTGTTAAAGCACTTCTATGTTTTCAACTTAAAATGCTTGTAACAGAATTTCATTGTCTAAGTTAATCTTATTTTTTGGCATCAGTTGATTGTCTTTTCTGATTCACATTGTGAGTGTTTTGGTTCTTGGTATGACTGATGGTTTTCAATTGTATCCTGGATATTTTGTCAATAATGTTAGGAGAATGTGGGTCCTATTTATATCTTTTCTAATGGGATTCCTTTGTAGTCAAAGAACATATTTCATGTGATTTCACTTATAAATATGGTGCAGTTTGTTTTGTGACCCAGGATATGGTCTAAATTGATAAGAATTCAAAAGCCCTTGGAAAGAAAGTGCTTTATGTTGTTGTTTGGTGAAATATTCTGAAATATTGATTAGGTCCTGTTAGTTAATGGCGTTGAGTTCTTCTGTCTTACTGGTTTACTGTCTGGTTGCTTTATCAGTTGTTTAGAGTGGGATGTTGAGGTCTCTTAATTGTAATTGTGAATTTGTCTATTTCTCCTTTTAGTTTATCAGTTTTTGCTTCACTTGTTTTGCAGGTCTATCATTTGGTACATACATATTTGGGATTGCTTTGTGTTCTTGATGGACTGACAAGTTTGTCATCACATAATTTCCCTGTCTGCCTCTAGTAATTATTTTGCTCTGAAGTTTATATTTTCTGACATTGTTATAACCATTCCTGCTTTTTTTTTTTTATTAATGTTTGCCTGGCATATAATTTTCTACCTTTTTACTCATAATCTACTTATCTTAAAAGTGAGTTTTTTGTAGTTGTGGTATGGTTGGTTTATATTTTTTATCCCTCTCCCTTTCTCTAAAAATCAATAAAAAAACATATTAAAAAGGAGATCATTTTCTATTAGGTATGTGAGGCATTAGTTTCTCTTTTGCATTATGATGGCATGAGTTAAATGTAAGGTATTTGTTAATTTGATTTTTTTTATTCCAGTCTTTTTTATGGTGCCTGTGTCATTCAAATTATCTTGCATGTGTGACTGATAATCAAATTATCTTGCATGTGTGACACTGGACATGATTTTGTTTGCCAGTGTCTGTTGCACCTTTCCTTGCTTCCCTTTGTAGTGTGGCTCTTGGCCCTGCCTAGAGGTATTTGCAGTGTTATAATAGTTAAACTTTAGTATTTAAAAGAGATTCATGCTGAGAACAGATGTCTGGTTATCTCTAAAATATTTCTTGGTAGAGAAAACACATTTTTAAGTGCTAGTTTTCTTATTCTGAGGGTCTACACACAATTTTCTTGATAATTTTTATAACTATGATGAGGATCTAAAAATATCTTATTAGTTGTAAAGGTGAAACTTTTCTTCTGCTCTGATGGTATACCATTGAAAAGCTTTTCTAAAGTACTGAATGATTTTTAAGACAGTGTTCATCAAAGTGCCCAGGCCCAGGATTCCTCAAAATTAGAGACATATCCTAAGATTTATAAAATTTCCTTTAAGGTGGGTCTTTAGTTCACTCAAGTTTATGACATTGTTTAGGCCTGCCAGAATAGAAATGTTTCACTTTTTTCTACTACTGACAGTGTGCTCACATGGATAGAGTTGGTAATTGGGAACATCAGAGTTTTAGGCAACTGTCTTGTGCTAACTGGCCCAAGTGTCTTAAAATTTCTGGATTGGCATAACATTAGATATTGCACCATTAACTCTAGTTTAGAGGTTTGCCTCAATGAAATTGGTATTTAAGTTTCTTACAGAATATTTTTGAAGAGGAGGCAATAGCTCCAAGGTTACTGTGTACACAATTCACATGGCAACCCCTCTCAGCTTGAGGGGCTGACTGACTTGTTCTTGTTGATTTCTCTACTAAGGTCAAGCCCTGTTTTTCAGGCAGTTCCTTCCTTTCTTTACCTACTCTTCAACTGTTTAGCTTCTCTGCTGCTATGGGAGGGAGAGTTCCAGTTTCTCTGGTAGTTCATATGGTTTTGCTACTTATTCATGACTCATCAGTGACATAATTGAACTTGGAAGCCATATTTGATAAAGAAAACAAACTCATTTCTTTATAGCACTTTTGTTTTTTACTTTACTAACATGCAGGCAAATGGGGAATTGTTTATTTTTCTTAAAGAAAACTTAAGCATTAGACATATTTTAAATGTATCTTCCCTTATATATCAGTTTACTTCTCAGAAATGTTTCTCGTCAAAATGGAAACAAAGTTGTTAGATATTTAAGATAAAAATGTGACTTTAAGCTAGTTATTATATTGACCTACTTACACTTAGATACATGTGAATTATACGCCTCCCAGTACTTCAGTGTTTTGTTAACAATTCTTAAATTTTTTAAAACCTTTGCCAGCAGTTAGGATAGCTGTCTTCATTTCTTATATAGCAGTACTCTTGGGTTTGGTATCATTCATTCTGTCGTCTTTGTTCACATTGTTTTTGTCTTAAAATGTTTCCAGAATTATACTTAATTGCTGGAAAGGTTGATTTTTCTTGAGTGACAAACCAATTAAGTGTGTATGACACCAGGCAACAAAGACACTTAAGATTCTCTGCTTAGCCTGTCTATGAAAAAATACATTATTCACATCTTATTGTTTTTAAATACTGAAGTAAAATCTTCGATACAATAGGAAAATTGCTTTGGGAATGGGATAAAGTGCTGGTCAGTTGAAAGGCTCTGTTTCTGAAGTCCAGGTTACTAACCGCGATGTTGCTCATACTCAGCATCTTTCAGACACACTGGGCTGCTTTTCAGCATGGAGGTGAATAAGATTGTGACTTTCCCTAATGCAACACAGTAATCGGAAGAAGTTAATGAAAAAGACTAAAAGTCTCATATATATATATATATATACTAGAAGCCCAGTGCATGATTTAATCATGCATGTGTAAGCTGTCTGTCCGCTGGTCGGCAGCTCTGAAGTCCCTGGGCCCCTAGGGCGAGGCGGGGCGGGGGTGTGGTCCTCCTGCGGCCGGAGCCCAGGCAGGGGTCTTGCCTTCGCCTCCCGCCCAGGAAGGCTGGGGCCGCCGCCACGTGCTCCTGCGGCCCAACTGCCGCCAGACTCCTCCCCGGGGAGCCGCGCCGCCCGCCCACCGCCCGCCGCCTGCAAACCTCCAAAACGCCGGCTCGGCTCGGCTCGCTGCCCCAGAGGCCTGTCTGTGCCGCAGCACAGCCATGGCGCAGACGCTGAGCTCGCGTCGCCGCTGGCAACGCGAGCTCAGCGTCCTGCCGGCCCAATCACCACCCCAGCCACCCCGAGTCCCGCCCCCTGTGTCACCCGCTGGCCCAATCATGGGCGTAGCGGAGTGATGGTAATTTAAATATTACCTTTTTATTGTGTAAGATATATATATATTACCAGAGGCCTGGTGCACAAATTCATGCACAGGTGGGGTCCCTCTGGGTGGCCTGCAGGGATCGGGCCAAAACCCTCAGTCCAACACCGCCTGCAGCTCCTACCTGCCGCTTCCACTCATCCTAGCCCCACTGTGCCTGCTGTGGGCTCGCGCCCAATCAGTCCCGATCGGGAGAGGCTCGTGCTGCCACAGCAGTGCTTGCCAGCCATGAGCCCTGCGTCTGGCACCCTCCCAAGAGGAGTGGCCTGTGGGATCGGGCTGAAACCGACTCTCTGACATCCCTCAAGGGGTCCCGGATTGCAAGAGAGTGCAGGCCAGGCTAAGGGACTCCACCGGTGCACGATTGGGCCAAGGAGGGATCGCAGGAGGGCTCCAGGGCGTGTCCGGCCCATCTTGCTCAGTCCCAATTGGCCAGGCTCCAGCAGCAAGCTAACCTACCAGTCGGAGCATCTGCCCCCTGCTGGTCAGTGCACATCATAGTGACTGGTCGACCAGTTGACTGTCTGCCCCCTGGTGGTCAGTGCACATCATAGCGAGTGGTTGAGCAGCCTTAGCATATTGCATTTTGATTGGTTGTTTGGTTGTTCTGCCGTTTGGTCTATTTGCATATTGCCCTTTTATTATAGAAAGCTTAAGGAATGCCAAACAACAGCGTGTGACTCAACACGGTTAGCAGTAGAATAAAGGAATCAAAAAAAGCAAGCGAGTGCAAAGGGTTAAGTGGTGTTTTGAACTTTATATTTTGTACAAATATTCATTTCCTCATTGAGTGTTTTTAAAGAAGTCATGTTATACAGAGAATAAGAAAAAAGGAATTTTTAAAAGGAAACATTAATTCTGTTTTAGGCCTGTACACAGATCATATAACTTTTTGCCTAAATTATCTAAAATGACTACTACTGTGGTCAAGCCATTCTGTAATGGGATTGGTAGTAACTGGAGTTATTTGTGGAGAATTGTGTGGAGAGACCAGAATGGGGTTCATTTTGATTGGTGCATTGAGGTGTTCAAAGGAGGAGTGCAAATAAGTGACTGCAATGTTTCCTAACAAACTTGTTTTCAGCAAAAGGTCTTCTACTTTATTGTTTTTAGTGATAATATGGTATCAAGTCTAATCATCAATATTAGTTTTCCCATGCTTTTTTGGGTATACTTTTAAACAGCACAACTTGGAGATGATCATCTTTGTAGATGAATCTTATATACATTTAAAGTTTTTATGGGATAGTCAGAATTGATGGTTAAAGTTTATTTACATTACTAAAAAAAGAAAGGTTTTTTATGCATCCTCACAAATTCTTCTCTGGTCTGTTCTTATCTTTAACCAGGTACCAGCTGGAAGATGAGTCTGCCCATTTGGATGAAATGCCACTAATGATGTCTGAAGAAGGCTTTGAGAATGACGAGAGTGATTACCACACTTTGCCACGGGCCAGGGCCATGCGGAGAAGACGAGGGCTGGGGTGGTTCGTCTGTGGCGGGTGGAAGTTCCTCTGCACCAGGTGTGTGGCCCCTGGCACCTAATTTTCTGTGCACCAAGCTGCATTGTTACTTTACACATAAGCTTAGCTTTTACCATTCTTATTTATTTTTAAGCTAGAGGCCTGGTGCATGGATTTGTGCACTGGTGCGGGGCATGGCCTGCAGGGATCGGCCCGCTGTGGGAGCACTGCTCATCCTGGTCAGCCGAGCAGTGCTTCCATTGTGGGAGTGCACTGACCACCAGGAGGCAGCTCCTGCATTGAGCGTCTGCCCCCTGGTGGTCAGTGAGCATCATAGTGACTGGTTGACCAGTCGTTCTGGTTGTTCTGCCGTTTGGTCACTGGGCTCTTATGTATATAGATATGTTTTTATTGATTTCAGAGAGAGAAAGGGAGATGGAGAGAGGGATAGAAATATCAATGATGAGAAAGAATCATTGATCAGCTGCCTACTGCATGCCCCACACTGGGAATTGAGCCCACTGCCAGGGTATGTGCCCTGACTAGAAATTGAACCACAGCCTCCTAGTTCATGCGTCAACACTCAACCACTGAGCCATACTGGCCATACTTATTTTTTTATCAAATTAAGGAAGTTGCTCTCTAAATGGTGTCATGGAGAGTATTAGTACATTAGTCAGAACCAAGCAGTAATGATCTGAAAGACATGGAAAGCCAAGTTCACTTTTTTCTTGTGAGATTATTATTTTTTTTTTAGCAATTAAAAAATTGTTTTCAATTACAGTTTACATTCAATATTATTATGTATTAGTTTCAAGTGTACAGCATAGTGGTTAGAAAATGATGTACTTTACAGATGTTTTAATCTTTAAAAGAGAAGAAAATTTGTGATTTTGTAATTAATACGTAGTACAATTAGTTCTATTCCTATATTGACATTTACAAACTGTGTTCCTTTCTCTTCTAGCTGTAATTGTACTCCCATTCCAAAAGATAGACATGGATCTATAAAATGCAATTTAATTACATGGTAGCTATGCATATTACTTGACTTAAATGCTTTGACTTGAAATAAGGGTTTTCTGTTCATTTAAACCAGAAAGAAATTAAGATAAGAACTTCTATATTTTAAACAAGTCCACTGGTGGCTGAGGGAAACCGATGTTGTGTGTGACCTGTATGAAATCTGTTCACCTTTGACTGTAGAGTTTGGTATGTGAAAGTACCTTGTATGTCTTTGCCACTTTGCCACTGACTGTACTGCGCACCCCTGGGACAGGCAGGGCAGGATCTCAGAGACCATGCTGTCATGACTTGGGTGGAATGTTTCAGATAAGTTACAGCTTTTACTCTCTTTCTGCTGTTCAAGGTTTGCAGTCAGTGCCTTTATTATGATCATTAACTTACATCTCTTTGCCCATAAAAGGGATGTAAATAATTGTAGAAACATCTTGTTCATCCTCCTCCTCCTCATTATCCTGTTAGATGTGTTCAAACAAATGTTTTTATATCTAATTTGATTTCTGGGTCACTCATGAAGTGGTATTCAAACTGTATTCTGTGGAATCCCAAGGACTGAGGAATCCCTCAGGGATCAGAACCAGGAGGTGTGGCTGAGCAGGGTTTAGGTTCCTCACCAGCTTCTAGTTAAAATAGGCCCTATCTTCATCTTTCCTATATGTTGTATGCTTTTCAGGTGAAGAGGAAATTTCATGGCTAAACAGTGTTTTAGAAATTGCTGACTTGTGATACTAATCTATATATATAAAGAGGTAATGTGCAAATTTGTCCAGGATGCCTTTACAGTCACGACTGGCTCCAAGCCTTAACAGTCACAACCGGTGCAGCTCAGAGCACGCCCCCAGCCCAGCAGACACACACAGGGTTGGGGGCCTGCTCCCCGCGGCTGCGGCCAAGCCCAGCGGACACACACAGGGGGGCCTCTGCGCGTGAGCTGCAGAGGAAACACCTTTTCTGAACACTCATTGGCTAAGCTCCCTGTACGCCGCCACTTGCAGTGTTCTTGGTAACTTGGGTAATAAGAATCCAAGAAGGTAATCTAGGGTTTTTCCACCTCCTGGAGGAAAAAACGAAGGTCCGCTGCTGGAGGGGCTAAGAAATGTCAGAACCTGCCCTAGCTGGTTTGGCTCAGTGGATAGAGCCTTGGCTTGCCGACCGCAGGGTCTGGGTTCAATTCTGATCAAGGGCATGTACCTAGGTTGCAGGCTCCTCCCTGGCCGGGGCCCAGGTCAGGGCTCATGCAGGAGGCAACCAATCGAAGTATCCCTCTCACATTGATGTTTCTCTCTGTCTTTTCTTCTCCCACGCTCTCTAAAAATCAATGGAAACATATCCTCAGGTAAGGATAAAAAAAAAGAAAGAAATGTCACATCCTATGAAAGACACATCTTGAAAATGCCTAAAGAAAGTTGTCATTTTTTCATGGTGAAGGGACTGGAGTCCTTGTTGATGTAAACACCTTGGTGGCTGTGGCCGCTGGCAGTGGAAGCAGCAGGGGGGTCATGGGGGTGGCGCCTTCCCCTGATCAGCCCGGTCACCTCCCGCAGAGGGAGGCCTAAGCCGTCAGTAGGACATCCCCTGAGGTCTCCCAGACTGTGAGAGGGGGCAGGCTGGGCTGAGGGACACCCCCACCCCAGTCCACGAATTTTGTGCACCGGGCCTCTAGTTTAATAAGTTTCTATGGCTTAAAAAAAAGCCCAAAACATTTTCTAAGTTAAATAGCCAGTATTCCAGGAATGTTCTTTGTGGATACATACTCATTTCTAGGGTTAATCTCTCTAACAGATGTAGAACTGGGCAGATTTTTTTGTTTAGTTGTTCTGTGTCAATTGTGATGTTTGGTGCTTTTCAAGTGGTTTATCTATTTTCAAATTTGTATTTAAATTCCTCTGATCTAGTTAATTCATGAGGCTCTGCAGGGATGTCACCTTTTTTATTCCTGATATTAGTAATTTGTCTTTCTCCCTTTTTTCCATTAATCTTGATAAGAGATTGTCAGTTTTATTCTTTTCAAAGAACCAAATTTTTTGTGTTGTCTTTGCTTTTGAAATTTTATCTTGAAATAAATTCAAAGTAAAGTCAGTGCTGCTTTTTGTACTCACATACTCCCCACACACAATCCCCAACCCTTACCCTTAATTGGAACATGGGCTCATTTGAGTGAGGAGGTGATGGGCCCAGATGAGGACTAACAAAATGGGGAAATTGGTCATGCTTTGGTAGAGATCATCAATAATTAACAAAAGAAAATCACTAACCATGCATTTGTATTGAACCCAGCATAATTTTATTACTGTTTGTCCATCAGCAGAGACCCTGAGCACTCACAGAGCTGGCTGTCAAGAGGTGGGGGTGGGTGGGGCAGTGTTGGGCAGGTTGCAGTGGTACTTCCCATACTGCTTAATAGTTGCCAAGAATTACAGACTTTTAATGTTTTCGGTCTTCACAGCGCTGAGTACACTTAAAGTTATTTTTGTTTTTTTATAGGATTTGTTTTTACCAAATGGAACATATCCAAATTTTGGATTTTGTTGGTGCCACATTTCTTTTTTTAAGGCAAATATTAAGAGCATATTTGAAAATGTAAATTTTAGCAGCAGAAAAACTCATGTACTAGTCTTAATCTTAATAGATTTGATCATGCGGAAGAGCTAACTGCACCATCTTAGCAGGTGTTAGTCTAAATCAGCGGTTGCCAACCAGTGGTCTGCGGACCACCGGTGGTCCGTGAGGTCTAAAAGGTTGGCGACTGCTGATCTAAATGGCACGATGACCAGAGATGTTGTCACACTCTTCATGTTCAGTAGGCATCTGTTGTACTGAGAAACTGTTAAGAAATTAAAAACTGCATCTTACAGAACAAATTGTACATTTAGCAACTTAGATAGGTCTTATTTTCTTTATTATAAATTTTCAGTTTTCAATATTTGCTGCTTCTTAATATCCTAAATACCAGGCATGATGAAATTTGATGTTACTAATATTATTAGGTGATGGATCAAAGAGTAGAAGATACATGAAATTATTTAGTTTAATTGTAGGAGGGAATATGGGTGAACATTGCAATAAGGTAGATAGCAAATAATTAATGAGTTGTAAATATTTCAGGTAGATTGCAACTAATATTAATGAGTCGTAAGTATTTCAGTGTATCTCTGTAGATTCTGCAGGTAGTAAAACTTACTTTAGAATTCTTCAGGGAATGAGTAGGCTTATTATTTGGCAAAAATTCCAACTCTGCCACATTGAAATACTTTTTATGTTGTCTGTCTTCAGAAACTCTGACTGTCCTTCCTGTGCAAAATTGTGAAGCACACACGGACATGTGTGGTTCAGGAGAATATGGGGGCTTTCTCACGAGATTTCCATTCCACTCTTATCAAAAATCACTTCATCCCTAAGAAAGTGGAGTCCTGAATGGCGTTTTCATGTGAAGGGAGGGGATATCAAGTGCTGGGATTATTCCTAGTTCTAAATGGCCTCCACATGCTCTATTAATCTGCCACACATTTGGGGTGCAGAAGCATAGGCATGGGAAAATGTGGATCTTTTAAGAAGACCTGAGTACTGTGTTGCTTTTGGATTGGTAACCAAAGGGATCTGCTGGATATAGTAATTGCCTAATTATTTCTTTTTTAAGGAGGCTCTCAATTTTGGGAGTTATTATGGCTAGTTAAAATTTTAGAAACAGGATATATATATATATATATATATATATATATATATATACACACACACACACACATTCATATATATATGCTTTATTTAATATTTGAGTGCCACTTTGATGATGGAGGGAGGCATTTGTGAAAAACTATATTCCTAAAATATTATAAGGAAAAAACATAATTTATGCACTATTGGATTTAAGTTCAATTATATAAGGTGATTTATATATAAATGGGAAAGTGTCTTCTAAATCATTGATAATTTAGAAACTATTTAGCAGCATAAAAATATTATTACGTAAAGTTCCTGGTTATTTTCTTCCAAGGACTTATCTTTTTTCTCCCTCTCATTTATTAGTATTTGGCAACGTATTTTATTCACATTACTTTGCCCCTATTACCCTGTTTCAAAACCGCAAGCCTGTGTATTTAATTTCTTGAAGTAGTGTGGGATTTGATTGTGGCTCCCTGACCATCACTTGATTCTGTCTTTATATAAGGAAATAATTAGAAATAACATTTTTACTTGTTAATAGTTATTAGTAGCAAAGTGTTATGAATAATTGAGTTATATTTTAGAAGTCTAAGAATCTTAGTTTATTCTATATAGGGTTATGGAGGAAAAAATTAATGAACTGTTGAATGTATGTGTTTTTAGCCCTTGGTATTTAATTTAGAGTTTGAGACGTTAGGAGTTAGCAGGGGAGGAGCGTGGGGGGATGGAGGGGGGGGGGGCGCGGTAGGTCAGTTTCCTTTGCTACTGAAGGTGGTTTTACAGAGCTTACTGCCTATAGAAGAATATGTTAACACCAGCACAAACTCTGTAAAATCTGCATTTCCTAACTTTTATATTTTTTCAAACATATATTTTGCTTGTCTTCTATATCATCTTATGTTTGTCTGATTTTTGTACATTAAACAATTAAATTAGGTAATTATGTGTTTCAGAACAAACATTTATATCTAACACATTCCTGGACGAGTTTTGCTGTTTTGAAGTGCTTAGGGAAGCGTGTATCTCGTGTTGTACCTGCCTGCTCAGTAGCTCTCCCTGTGACGATGGGAATAATCTAGACCTGAGATGTCCAGTATGATGGCCACTACCCCAGGTGGCTGTTGAGCACTTGAAATGTGGCTCAGGTGACTGAGGAACTGGACTTTTTATTTTACTTAATTTTATGTCCCATTAAAATGCCACATGTGTTAATGGCTGCTTTCTGGGAAGAGTAGGAATGTATGCTGTTGTTGCAGAGTTGGTGTTTTAAGGTTGGAGACCGTTGACTGTGACACTGGAGGCAGGACAGCGGCAGCAGAGCTGCGGAGTGCTGAGGGTGGCAGCTGTGCCAGGGTTTCCCAGTGTGCAGCTCTCCCCTCGCCAGTGCCTCTGAGACGAGGAAACAAACAGACCAGGATCTCCGTAGTTAAATGTCCAGTGAGTCTTGTTCCCACTTATAAATTGTTCATTTATTTTTGTCATCTGTTGACTGGCTGCTGTTCTGTCTGAGGCTGAGGACAGCAGCCTATGAATGAGCAGAAGCCGCCCAACTGTCATTAGGGGGCAGGGAGAACACAGCTCTGGGGTCAGCTCTGCCACCACTTGGTGCTGGTCTTTGATGAATCGTGTCCCTTTGGCCTCCAGTTTTTTCCTATGTAAGATGTGGGAGTCTGGCATCTATGCAGTGTATGGGCAGCTTGTCTGAGACTCTGATTCAGTCCACAGTTTAAGAAAAAGTCCCGTCATAACCTGGGTAACTCGGATGTGCCACGTGTGTAATGTAACTGTGGGGTTTTGTACACAGAAGCATGCATGTAACTGGGTCCGAGATTGCAGTGTGGAGTTGCTGCTGACGAGCTGGGAAGGAGCCCTCCTGAGCACTTAGCTGTAGGGTCATCACTCAGGAGAGACCTCTAGTGAGCAGCAGGGTGCATGGTGTTGGGAAGGTGGGTGGAGTTAGAACGGTGAGAAATAGTAGTTGGAAGCTTATTTCATTTTATTTGAAGTCTTTTTAAATTTTTGTTTAATTCAAGCATGGATAAGATCAATATTACCAGCATTTTACCACAATGTACTTGACTAGCGCCCTCCCACCCAAAACCAGTAAAGGTGGGAATACTGTTTTGACAACCTTCAATCACTTTACTCATACCCTGATGTATACTGTTGGTGATTTGAACTTACATAGTATGTGTGGAGATGCCATCTGTTGTGATTTATTTTTAAAGTGATAGCAGAAAATGGTAAGAAATTTCTGTCCTTGCAGAGTTGGGTTTTTCCTTACCTGATCCAGTTGAAGCAGGAGGTGGGTGAGAAGCAGGGGTGTTTCCGAGCAAACTCCTTGGCTGGGCCACGAGATAACCAAGATAGCCATGCTCCAATCCCTCTTCTTCAGACTGAAGATTTTCTGAGCACAGTTAAGAACTGGGCAGATAGAAGAGTAGGGAGGTACTGATTTCAGTTTAAACACATGGATGTTCCCTACTATAGGATGCCACCATGGGTGATGATAAACACATCTGTTCTCAGCCTCTGCGATCCTAAAAATGATATGGGTGTGACTGAAGTGACTGAGCTCCGCCACATGTGCCCCGCCACGAAGGCCCTGCAGTGACTTCAGGCTATGCTTACCTCACAATTTGCCAACCTCATTTTATAGCCACACCTTCTAAGGCTGTCATTGTCACACATATTTCACATTAGCTTTCGATCTTCGTTGTCACAAAGTTAAGAATTCCTGTCTTATATACTGGTTTACAGTTCTAATCCTGACTACATCTAAAAGATGAAGTTCTGGAAATTTGAATTAAACTGCACTGTTACTACTGACATTTAAATTCACAATTATTTCATTCATTAAGAGATGAATTTGTTACTTTTCATCATTTTCTGAAGTATTTTTAAAAGGTTATCCACTGGAAACTTTATACTCTCCCTAAAAATAACGGTTGTGTGTCCAGGCAGGGGAAGTGCTCATGCTCCCAGAACCCTGACATTGGAATGAGAACTGATTTAGAATTAAAGTGTTTTTTGCTGAGATGAAGATACCTGCATGAAAATATAGTCAAGCTTTCATTATCATTAAACCATATCAGTAATTTTAAATACTGAATTGAGCCATAGTGTTCATTTTACATTAATGCTAATAGAAAAGTCATCTTTTAAGAGAGGAAAAAATTGATTACATGGAGAGGGGTTCACATAGAACCACTGAGTAGTGTACTGAGTCACCAGTAACAGCGAACCTTTCCTTAGCACTCGAGGTATGGGCCACTTCAGAACGTTAATAGTTTTATTTGGCCAAGAGCGGGTCTAAACATGGAAGATAATTTCCGTGAGGTTCTAGAAGTCACTACACAGTTACACAAGTCTCTCTCAGTATTTTATATCAAACTAGAGGCCCAGTGCATAAAATTCATGCACTCGTTGGGGGGGGGGGGGTCCCTCAGCCCGACCTGCACCCTCTCTCAGTCTGGGAGCCCTCAGAGGATGTCTGACTGATGGCTTAGGCCCGGGAGTGGGCCTAAGCCAGCAGTCAGACATTCTTAGTGCTGCCACAGAGGCAGAAGAGGCTCCCGCCAACGCTGCTGCGCTCACCAGCCGTGAGCCCGGCTCAAAGCTTCTGGCTGAGCTGCACTCCTCCTGTGGGAGCGCACTGATCACCAGGGGGCAGCTCCTGCATTTAGCATCTGCCCCCTGGTGGTCAGTGCGTGTCATAGTGACCGGTCGTTCTGCTGTTCGGTCGATTTGCATATTAGCCTTTTATTATATAGGATGTGAATTAGTCTGACCTATTTTAAGAAAACCCCTACAGATTAGCATTAGATATGCTATCAGTGCCTGGTAAATATGGAAGCAGTCATTATTGGCTGTAAATATGTAGAATAAATTTTAAAAAGCATACACAATATCTTTTGTTTCATGTAGTTGCTGCGATTGGCTGATAAATGTTTGTCAGAGAAAGAGAGAGCTGAGAGCTCGCACTGTGTGGCTTGGACATCCTGAGAAGTGTGAAGAAAAACATCCCAGAAATTCCATCAAAAATCAAAAATACAATGTCTTTACCTTTCTACCTGGGGTAAGACTATTAATTCTTGAAACTGGGTTGCATATCAGAGATTGCTAGCTTCCTTTGTTTTCATTGTTTTTCTTTTAAAAAAATTTTTGTTTTTAATTGTGTCATATCTTTTTGTTTTTCAACTGTGTTCAAATTGTTAAATAATTCATATGCATTTTTAATGGATACATCATAGAGTTCAACTGAAGAAAATTTATAGTTTGATTATTGACTTCAGTTCTAGATAAACATTTAATTGTAGAATTAATCCAGTAAAGCTAAGTAAAATTATCAGAAAATAAGTCATAAATTTTGTTTAGATGGGAATTTGTTTGGAGGGAAAGTGGAATGTAGTGTTTAAAGCCTGCCAAGGAACTTCACAGTTAAAGTAACATGATTCAAGTACATAACTCAGTAACAAAATGCTTATTTATGGCTACTTTCTTCACATTATAAGTTTCACACCTTGTTCTATTGTTATAGCATTAGTTATCTTTAATTAGGTGTTAATCTTAATTTTAAATACTGAACTTTAAATATTTTATTATTTTTATTAAATTACAATACTGAGTTTATGTATGTTTAGAATACTAAATAGTTGAATACTTTTTGTTTTGGTGCATCATTCCCTATTTTAATGACAGATTTATTTAAGTCAAAGGAGGCTGGTACTGATTATATTTTTATATCAAAGTTTTTGACAAGTTCTAGGTATTACCTCTCTTGCTATTTTGCAAGCAGATCACTTGATTAAGTGACATGAGGACTGCTTTGTCTTTCATGTTTTCATTTAAATTATCATGCTGATTTCATGTGGGCATTGATTGCCCCACCACCACCCATCTACCCATCCATTCAGTGGTTGGCAAGAGCTTGATAATGACTGTGATCATTTATTAAAACTCACAAAACTAATGGCTCCAATTAAATGACTGATCTCTGTCAGGACACTAAAAGGCAAAGTATTTTTCAGACAGGTACATATTCTCATCTTTAATGAAGCTACTGTTTTCTCTTTAGGGTTAAGTTATTAAATACTCATAGATTGGCTAAGCATTGTATATATTCTTAAGGGTCACCAGATTCAGTCAGTAGATATACAGGTATTGATTACTTTGGTTTAAAGCCAACAGTGCAGCTTACCTTTTACCAATAAATCCACACAGCCTGCCTGGACGCTGTGTCCCAAAGGTACCTGTTGATGGGTCTGCACAACTATTACTCTATGAATGATTTTTTTCTTAGGTTGTCTCTTAAATTAGTCTTTTCATCTAAAACGTAGTATTTTAGAAACATTTGATAATTGCACAGTAGGAATTCTATTCCATTTTTAGCATGAATGGCAATTTCTGAATTGCTAAAAGGTATAATTTATGCTAACAGATTTTAAAGAAACCACTGAGGAGAAAAAGGGCTTTCTGTCCTGCTGAGATTAATTTATGAAATGATTCCAAACATTTTGAGACAGCAATTGAACATGATTATGAACAAAATGTGTTATCAATGTAGCCGATTTTTCAGTCACGCTCGTCTGTGTGATGATGCAGATAACTCCATTATTCTTTAAATCAACAATAAGTGCTTACCTTATGGCTCTGCTCTGTTAAAATTTCCATACCTTCCAAGGTGCATAACTAATGGTATCCAAGGAGATTTGGATTTGCAAGTTGCAAGTTTGTGATAAGTTTCGTTGTAATTGTAGTGTGATATGGGAATTATTCTCATCTATAAACATGATTTTTGTTCCACTTGATTTTCATTTTAAATATTATTTTGAGAATTTGCAGATAGAAATCTATTAATATACTAGATCTTGTTTATCTTCCTTAAACAAGGAATTTGAATTAAGCAAAAACAAAAAGTTGCAGGATTTGCATTCCTAAAATTTTATTGAATGATGGTATTTATTTTATATTTGAAAGTACTGTTGACAACTCCCGGGGACTGTAAGAATATATAGGTAGCTGTCTCCCTGAAAATTGGCCTGTGATTTTCATAGCTTTCTATTTCATCATTTCTTTATACTTAAGGGATGTAATACTTTCAGGAGATTAGGGGAGTTTGGGGGGAAAGTCACACCTGTGTATGCTTGCTTGTTCACTCAATCTTTGTAAAGTTACCCAGATATCCACATTCATATTTCTTTTTTTTTTTTTTACCACTTCATAAATCTAAGGTTAACAGGACTTTTCCATTCTAATACTTTCTGATTTGTTATCAAGATACACATTTGTATGTGTGTATTTGCTGACTTACTAACATTGGGAAGGCTTTGCTCTCTCATTTGCTTTGTTGTGCATATAAAGAGTCACAGAACAGAAGAGGAGTGGAAAACTGGAAAATTGCACACAGGAATCAAAAGGTTTTTGAGGACACTTTTAACATAGTTGAATGTTCTAAAGGTCTTTTTATCAGTTTGTTTTAAATATAATTTGTGGATAACGTTACTTTTTTTTTTTTTATATATGATTTAGTTATTGGAAAGCTAATGTCAAAATCATTAAATTTACTGTGACCCAAGGAATGTATTTACTGTTTGATGGAAATGTAGTCAGGTATTGTGCTGATTTTAATTATTTAATGAGATATTAAAGATTTTCCTTGAAGAGACTGTTAATTTTTTCTTTTCCTTTTTAGGTTTTGTATGAACAATTCAAGTTTTTCTTGAATCTCTATTTTCTGGTAGTCTCCTGCTCCCAGTTTGTACCAGCATTGAAAATAGGCTATCTCTACACCTACTGGGCTCCTCTGGTAAAAGAAAAGATTTTTGAAATTAAGTTAAATTATTAACTAGAATATAGTTTTAAGAGTTGAAATGGTTAATAGATAAATAGATCAGATTTTCAAAAACCTGATATTGTTGCTAATTATCATTGAACTTTACAGAGTTCTGTTCTTAAGTCCTTCACAGCTGTGTCCTCCGCAGGAGATGTTCCAGAGCTGGTTGTGGAGCAAGGCTTCTACTGGGCCTTGTTTATCTTCCCGGGGACAGCAGGCCTGTCCCCCTGCCTAACTCTCTTTTGTGCTGAGCTATTAGAAATGACATGTGAGGTCTACTCAGTAATTCCTGATGTCCTGACAGATGGGCAGTGTTTACCTTTGTCTGATAATGACAATTCTCAAGTATCTCGATGGAGTCCAGACAATTTCTGGTTGGCAGCTCAGTGCATAAAAATGTTTGAAAGGCAAATAATACTTAACGGATATTCTCATTTCAAACATATACTGTTTTGATAATTTAATGCTATTTGCTGATCGTTTTTCAGCTTATTTAGACAAATGTATAACTTCTTTCTTCCTTTCACCTAGAAAAATGCACTGTTTTTATTTGCTCTCTTTGGGGCAGACGCCCAGTGTCATACTGGCAAGGAAACATGGTGGGGGAGAGTATTCCTTCAGGGAAAGAACAGACCAGGGCTCAGGTTTCCCACCACAGCACTGCTGCCCTCAGAACTGGAATCTGAGCAGAGTGCTCATGGTTATTTGCTCTGGTCTGCGGAGCCCACGCCTCACAGAGAGAATCTGGAAGATGGATGGGTTCTGGTTTATGGGACATGCTGAGCCAAGCCCCACTCTGCTGCTGCCACAGGGACTAGGTGGATGAGAGCAATGAAAGTCACTGTTTAGGTAACATAAATGCAGAATTACAGGATAGATCTTTTCCACTGACTAAATTGGTGAGATTGAAGGCAATGTCAGTGCTGACAGTGAAGACGTTGATCTATATAATTTGGTAATAACACCAGAGGCCTTAAAGATGAATGCAGCATTTTTATTTGAGGGATTTATCCCAAAGAAATAATGATCAGTCACAAAGTCTAAAGAATGTCTGTGATTTTTTAAAAATTTCTTTATTGATTAAGGTATTACATATGTGTCCTTATCCCCTCATTAGCACTCCCCCATGTCTGTGATTATTTTTGATGAAAAAGTTATTTAAAAAGTCATATTCTAACAATGGACTCTTCAACTCTGCTGTGTGCCATGAGTATGTTGGAATACTGTGTTACTGTGTAGCTAACATTAAAGGTACATACATTAGAATAAACGGGAAAGAATGGGTTAATACATGGATAGTATAAATACACAATTTTTTGATCAGCCAATAGTGAATTTGTTTATGTCCAGCACTAGTCTCAGCACTGTTGGTACAATAGATCTTGCTTATCTGCTTCCTGACAGAGCTTAGATCTGGGGAAAACGACACTTTAAATCAATACATAATGCTAGGTAGTAGCCATACAGCTATGAAGAAGAAAATATAAGGGAGAATGATGAGATTATTTTAATAGGGTGGTCAAGGCAGGCCCCTCTGAGGGGGTGATAGGAGAGAGCAGGTGGGCCATGCACAGAACAGGGAAAAGAGAATGCAGGCAGAGGAAACAGCAGTTGTGAAAGGTCTTAGGGCTACAGGATGCTTGTTCCTGTGGGAGGGAGGTTGTGGACTGTTAGAGGGTGTGGACCTGGGACTGTGGTTGGAAAGGAGATAGGGGCAGGCCGGGGGGAGGGGACCCCCCGGGAAGGTCAGCTCCTCCAGGTGCTCAGATTTTATCCTGAGTGAGCAGGGAGCTGTCAGAGTATACGCTGCACGTGCCCAGGAAGAAGAACACTTACACTTACACCACAGTTTTAAAAGCTGGTATTGAAGCCAAGTAGCCAGTAGGAGGAAGTTTTATTCATCCTTTTCTCTACCTTTCTTCCCACTGAAATTAACCGCTATTCTGAACTTGAGATTATTCTTGCTATATATCTCTTTACTTTTAGCACTTACATTTCTATCATTAAACAATATGTAATATTGTTTAGCGTGCTTTAATAATTTTATATATAGTTTATCTTATTCTGTATACCTTTTCGTAACATGTTTTTTAGTTTAACATTGGTTTAGAAAATTGATCCATACCAACACAAATCTAGCTCATTCATTTTTCTTCCTCTAAAGTATGTCAACATATGAGTCTATCATAAGTGTTTGTTCATCCTCCTGGGAAAAGAGGCTTTTAGTTGTTTCTAATTTTCCACAGTTACAGACTTTGCTGTAGTGATCATTCCACTTGTACATTATTCCTGATGCACATTTCAGTCTCATTGAAAAAGTACTGTTTATTTTTTTGAACAAATGAAGTATGTGTCTTCACAGGGATGTCTTCATAAGCTCCTGAGTTCTTGCTCTTTCGTTACCTGTGTATTGTAATTGGTGTCTGTGGTCTGGGGTAGCATGTGGTCTTATATGTGTATGAAAGGTTGTACATCTTTTCTCTTCCTGCTCCAAGCTTCTGTAAGCTTACTCACATAAAAGGAATCAGTTAGCATTTCCATATTTCTCCTAGGCAAGAACCCACCAGAGAAGCATAAAGCATCTTATAGCTGGAGGTTATAAAATCTTATGTCTGACGTCCACTAATTTTACAGGGAGCCAGTTACTTCAGACAATCCCTCTGCTCTCTAACTGATGTTGGGATGTTTCTGAAATACTGGTAATCTAATTAATAATCTTTCTTTTCCAATTACTCCTGGCAGTAATATTTACTAGTTTTTGCTCTGAACTAATTCTATTGTATTTTCCCATACAATAGAAAAATTAACTGAAAGCATTACCTTCAGTGGGGGCATTAAATGAAAGTGACTTCATTATACTATTGAGTCAGAATGAAGATTACCTTTCATATTGTTCAGCTTTCAGAACAATTCTTCTAAACAAAGCTAGTGTAATCAGAGTAACGAAGCATATTATAATACTTCTACCAAAATAATAAGGTGGGTAAGAGTTGCCCATGAAAAGATTTTTAGGTGGAGAAAGTATGGATTGATTTTTAACTGCATCTTCCATATACAGCATAGTATCCTCCTGGTACTTCGTTAGTACCTAATGGCAGCCAGACAGGCTGTGTAGGTGACAGCCCTGCATGAGGACTCTGATTTCCAGTCTGACTTGAAGGTCTTCCTTGTCCACCCTTTCTCACAAGTCTGTGCATTGGAGGAATGGGCGGATCATGTAAAGGAAACAGAATCAACCCCTCACAGTCCCACGTCCAAACACTTGGCAACAAATGGTGCTGAGACAGCTGGACAGCTATATGCAAAAGAATAAAGTTGGACCCCTACTTCATGTCATACACAAAAAGTAATTCAAAATGTATCCTAGAGCTATACGAAAGAGCTAAAACTATAAGACTCCTAGAAGAAAACATAGAGCTATATCTTTGTGTTCTTGTGCACTAAAGCCCAAGTGCCAAATGAAAAAAGTAAGTTGGACTGTATCAAAATTAAAACTTGTATGCATAAGAGAACACCATCAAGAAAGTACAGTGAATGGGAGAAAACATTTATAACATCGTGTTTGTAAATTACATGACTGACAAAGTCTTTGTATCCAGAATAATATAAACACTCTTAAACCTTAACAACGAAAAGACAGATGACTAGTTAAAAAGTGGATGTAGGATCTGAATAAACGTTTCTCTAAAGAAGATGTGCAAGTGACCAATAAGTGCATGAACAGTAGTGCAACTTTTGAAACCAGTTTGGCACTTCATAGAAAATGCTAAACGTACGGTTACCATATCACCCAGAAGAGGCATATCCATAGAGACAGGAAATAGATTAGTGGTTGCCAGGCTGGGAGCAGGGAAGAATGGTGGTGATTGCTATTGGGTTTTTTGGGGGGTGATGAAAATATTCTAAAATTAGATGGTGGAATAACTCTGAATTACTAAAAATGTGAATTGTATACTTTAAAGGAGTTAGTTTTATGGCAGGTGAGGGTCAAACTCTGCTAATCAGTCATTACCTTCAGTGGGGGCTATTCAGATTTGTGCTGCACACTGTGCCCGCCTCCCTCTGTGCAGATGGGGCATGTCCCCAACTGTTTGGCTCTCTCCTCAGTGATTGCAAAAGTGACATTAGAATACTTTTCAAAACAGTGCTTTTTGTAACCACTTGAAATATCCCGGCAAAGACCAGCTGGGATACATGAAGGTGTTTCAGGAGACTACTGACAGTTCTCTGGTGTTGGAGGAGAAGGCAGCATGAAGAGGGTGATGAGGCTAGAGAGCTGTCCATTCTTAAGGTTGTACTTTAGTAAATGGAGCATGAACAATGGGAGCTGTCAAAGGTTTGGGGCAGTGAATTGCTGAGAGGAGGCCAAGAGGAGGATTTGGCCACACATTTGCCAAACTTATATTGTAGAAGACACTTTGGTAATGTGGGGAAGGATGATTTGGAGAGAAATGAGACTGGAGGCGGGAGACTGATGCTGTGGGTGAGACCAGAGGAGGGTCCGAGCCAGGCCCATATGTCTCGGAGGCATGACATGCGCTTGGTGATAAGTGATGGATGAGTGCAGGAGAGGAGTCATGGCATTATTTATAGGTGATGGCTATACCTTGAAGATTCAGACTGTGATGGCTCATGGGTGAGTGGAGCATTGGGCCACGAGGACTGAGGTTGGAGCCCCCCATCAGCATTCAGGGTGACTGCATAAAGAGGGGTGCAGTTCAGTAAATACCAGAAACATAAGTACATAAAAGTTTTACTTAGCATCAGGTTAATCTATTCAGGTTTTTACGTAAAAAATGAAAGCACTGACCGTACCTGTGCTCTCCAATGCCATTGCACGATGTTGGTCTAGGTGAGGAAATTGATCATGATAAGTGCCATACCTGGGAATTGTTTTGTTTTCTGAAATGCTTTTATTCTATCAGAAATAATATTTAAGTGCAGAAATTATAAGAGTTTTCTGTCAGTCTTTGTTAATTTGGTATTTGAATGCTTGAATGTTCCAAATCTAATTTCATAGATTTATTAAAGATTGTTTTTTTTCTTTGGGTTTCTACATATTATGATGTGAATTTTAAAAATTGTCTTAGAGATAGTATGAATTGTAAATCTATTACTATGTATTATATTCCTTTTATAGTATTTTATTGTTACTTTTTTCTGTTTTCATTTATTTTATATTTTAGAAGTAATATACAGTTGACCCCTGAACAACACAGAGGTTAGGTCTCCACATAGTCAAAAATCTGTAACTTTTGACTCCCCCAAACTTAGTTGTCCCTTGACATCCACCAGGGATCTGTTCCATAACCCTCAATAGATATTAAAATGCATGACTGCTCAAGACCCCTCTGTAGAATGGCATAGAACAATGCATGTGGTCGTCAGGCCCTCCCCCTCCCCCTCCCCCACCCTCATCTACACTTCCCAACCACAGATCAGAAACAGTACAGATGTTTACTGAGAAAAATCTGTGCATAAGTGGACCCACATAGGTCACACTCGTGTTGTTCAAGGGTCAACTATAAATCGAGGGGAAAGAAAAACCAAATAGTAAAAAATAATTTTCCTTTACTTTTTTGTTTTGTAGGGATTTGTCTTGGCTGTTACTATCATGAGGGAAGCAATGGATGAATTTCGGCGTTTTCAGCGAGACAAGGAAGTGAATTCACAACTATACAGCAAGCTCACAGTAAGAGGTTAGCGAGACACCTTTAATCCAGGTCACCATTTGTCCGATGTAATCATCATTTTAGAGTGAACATAAATGAAAGAAAACATGTCTTAATTCTGTTATTGAAAATAGTATTATGTGATTGCATATGATATCTAATTTCTTTGAATAGTTAGAGCATTCACAAGTGCCTTGTTTACTTGGGAAATTTGAAAGCCACTTTCAAAGCTGGAACTGGACACATGCTCAGAAAAGACCTGAGAAGGTCTTTTGCCTCTGGCCAATGTCTAGGCTCAGTGCAAGCAGAGGTGCAGCCTAAGGCCAAGTTATAAACAGCCTGGCTAAGTGCTGGAGTCCTCAGCACAGAGCCTATCTGCACAGATACTCCCTCCCTCGCTGCTTCCCTCTCTCTCTTCCTTTCCTCCTTCCTTCCCCTTCCCCCTCTTTATATCTCTTTCTCTCTCTCTTTCCCTCTCCCCCCCACTGTACCCCTCTACCTCCCCCCCTTTTCTTATATGCAAGGAAATCTCAGAAACCACATATGACAGAGAATACACACTTTACAAAAATGAGTTTAGCAAAGTCACTAAACATACAGCTACAGCATTTGACAAGAAACAAAGTGTAGCCCGTTCACAGAAGACATTAAGAAAAATTATTTCCAAGGATTTACTAGATAAGGACTAAATCAGTTGCCTTAAATATGCTCAAGGAGCTAAAGCAAATGAATTGCTAAAAGGTATTAGGAGAATGATGTATTAACAATTACAGAATGTCAATAAAAGTATAGAATGATTGAAAAAGAAGCGAAAGGAAAATTCTGGAGCTGAAAAGTACAATTAATTAAAAGAAAAAAATCACAAGCGAGTTTTAGTAGCAGATTAGAGTAGTCAGAAGAAACTATCAATGAACTTGAACCTGGGTCCTATGAAGTGTCCAGTCTGAGGAGCAGAAGGAAGAATTAGAAAAATAAATAAATCTTAGGAGACTTATGGGATGGCAGCAAGTGTGCTAATGTACACATAATGGGATCTTAGGAGCAGAGGAGAGAGAAAGGGTAGAAAAATATTTGAAGGAATAATGATCATTAACTTCCCAAACTTGATAAAGGACATGAATCTACAGATTCAGAAAGTTTAATGAAACCCTGGAAAGGCAAATGCATGGAGAGCCGCACTGGGACACGTTGTAGTCAGACTAGGTTGAAACCCAATGACCAAGAGGACACAGAGCAGCCACTTGTCACATAAAAGAGGAGGGGTCCCCAGTAAGAAGATGAAAAATCAGCAGGTGGAACATGGCGATATTTTTAAAATAGTAAAAGAAAAAACTGCCCATCAAGAATTCTGTATTGAGTAAAATTATTCAAAAACGAGGGAGAAATTAAGGCATTCTCAGATAAACTTAGAATTGGAAATGGGAACTCAAGAAAATTCACACATGCCCATGTTCACTGCAGCACTATTTACAGTTGCCAAAGGGTGCTAACAAACCACATGTCCATCAGTGGATGAATGGATAAACAAAATTTTGGTGTATTTGTGCACCTGAATGTTATTAAACCAGCACAAATGAGATATGATAGAACATGGTTGAACTTTGAGAATACCTGGCTGTATGAAAGAAACTAGACACAAAAAGTCACACATTGTATGTTTCATTCACAGAAATGTACATGGGGATAGCAAGCAGATCGTGTTTGTCGTGCCTGGGGAGGTAGGGGAGTGGTGTGAAGGTCCCTTCAGTGGTGATGAATGTTTTGGAACCTGATGGAGTTGGTTGTGGGATACTGAATGTACTGAGGGCCACTGAAATATCCATGTTGAAATGGCTGATTTTTTTTATATCAGTTTCACCTAAAAATGGAACATAATGCTGAGAAAGACATACTAATATTATGTCTTTCACACTTCTGAGATGTTTGAAGTAAAAATACGTTAGAAACATTTTTTAGTAGAATTATTTTAAGTACTCTAGGAAATACATCTTTTAAAAAATTGGTCATCGATACTGGTGATCCATGAATTTGACATTTTTCATGCAGTTAATGATAATTTTTGCTATTTTTGACTTTCTTGTATGTGTCAGATAACATTCATAATATGCATTCGCATAACCACCATCCAAGGGAGGTTGGTATTACCTCCAGGTTACAGATGAGAAACCTGAGGCACATGCTGAACGAGCTGCCCTGTTAGGTGCTTGATAGAGCTCAGATTTGAAACTGGACCATTCTGACTCTAAGCCTGGTGTTCTTTCAACTGCAGTGCATTGCTTGGTGGCTGGTTATTTTGATGCAAGTGATTGACAAGTAAAGTCTAGAATGTGAAAAAATACAGAGTTATGCTTATAGGGCATAATTTAACATTTATTTTGTTGTCAAGAATGTTTGCCTCTCAGCTTCTTAATTTCTAATATTTCACAGTTATCTATTCTCTGAATGGCATTGATGATTACTCTCTTGTGTAATTGACTGGTTTGTTGTATCATATTTACAACATTTGAACTTTTTATATTAGGAGTTCTTAAGCACACTCTTGTAGAACTACACTGGGAAAACGTCCTGTAATTTGCTTTTTGTTTTTTAAAGGAAAGCTACTTCTATTTCAAGTCTGTTACTGTCTTAAAGGTGCTTTGTTTGGAAGCAGAGACTACTTTGACTGATAGATGATCTAAATGAATACTGGAATACTTTAGTTAGCCCTTTGTTTTATTGCCCGAGAAGCTGCTTTTCTTGTGTGGGAATTTTCCATGTCTGCCACTGCTCTTTTCCTTCCTTCTCCTTGTTTATGACTGCGTTTATTATTCACTGTCTTCTAATAGACAGCGTCAGAGGCAGAGGCAGGGAGGAGAGCATGAAACAGGTGCTCCTGGGTGTTGGCAGTTTTTGCAAAGTTCCTGATGAAGAGGAGTATAAATTGTGCGGCCATTCTATTTTCACATTCTTGGAATCAATGCAATATTTTTTCCTACTTACAGGGAGAGGTGTATAAATTGAATGCCTTGGTAATTATCCAGTTGGCTAGTTCACAATTCAATTCCACAAATATTTACTAAGTACTCACTATGTCTTAGGCACTGTGATAACCTCATGGGATTCAAACATGAATAAGTCCTGAACTGTGCTTCTTAAAGAGCTCATGCAGTATTCTAGCAGACAGGACAAACTTGGAGGTCTTTGTGTATTTGTATTTATTTTAATCAGCTCCCAAATCTCAGCAGGGTTCAGTCATATCAACCACTATCTGTGTATTTTCCAATGTTATACCTAAAGCTAACATGAATTAATATATTTAGGAATGGAGTTTATTAGAAATGGGATTACTCTGTTCTGTGTTTTGTTTTGTTTTTGTGATGGTTGTTTCCCAGTATACCTTAAGTCTTTCTTTTAATAGGGAAGAAAGTCTGCTGTCTTTGAACCTTATGTAAATTGTGTGTGTGAGAGAATGTGGAAGGACATGTCCATATTTACATGTTTCTTGTGTTCCAGTCTCCTTCCAAAAGAAGCCTTGTTCACGGGGAGTACAAAAAGGGACTGTTCTCTGTTCCTCTATGGTTGCATGGCTTGGAACCCTATCATCAGTACTGTGTTGTTGCTACTTGTAAAACTCTTACTCTGTTCTTTTATAGTTAAAAAATTTATAAAATGTCTCTCTGAAATTTTGTGATCTTTTAGTAAAATTTACTTCATTTGTGAGTTATAATTATCCCTTTAAAAATCAAGAGATTTTTAAATCCCTCTTTAGTGCCTCTTACATATTGTTTATGCATTATACACACTTTCATGGGGGAAATCATAAATGTAACTGATTTTATGAGTTACTATATTTTCTACTTGGCAAGAAGGATTTCGTTTTGTGACAGTCATATCTGAAGATAGTTTTTTTTTAATAGTATACTCAAGTGTCAGCTGAATTTCCCCATCAGAAAGTGCTTAGCAGCTGATGCACTTGGAAGTAATCAGAGTTGATTGCTGCGATCCGTATGCAGAGAAGCAGTGATGACTCTTCGCACGTTATTGATGTGCTGTCATCTCTTGTTCGTCCACTCTTGTGACAGCACAGATGAAATACAGCCCTGGATACTGGGGAGTCATTTGTGGATGTTTTATTTTATGTAGTCAAAGCAGTGCTTTGGTGCACATGCTCAGCTTTTCACATATTCATCTCATATCCTCCCTTTTGTGAAGTAGATTTAAGTCATTTTTCTTGTCTGGGGTCTGAGCAGCATTTGAAAAGAATCGATTCCAGTATTTTTCAAGAATATTTAGCAAACATTATTGTGTTTTTACTATACAGTGATATTTATTGCCTGCTATATATGTCAGGCACAAGCAGACACTTAGGATTTACTATTTCATTTGTTTAGGACCGGATATGTATACTCAGGACTAGGTACATGTATGCAGGAGTAGATGTATATACCCATTACCACATGACCAGTATGTTTTTCCAGCTCACCCTAAGAGGATCTATGAATTAATTTCTTCATGATACTCATACATTGGTTTTTATTACATCATTTGGGGATGAGGGTCTGGAACACCTGAAATATGACTAAAATCACTTGCTGACTAACACAGAGCCTCTTCTCACACATGTAAGGGCTGTGTGTGTATGTCTGGTGGCATCTGGTATTTCCTTTTGGTGACTGGTGTTGCTTTGATCATGCTGTTGGTCATTGGTCTCTCAGCTCCGTGTGCACAACTGCTGTTACCTCAAGGCTAAGAAGAGTAATTGGCACATGTAGGCACTCAGTACGTGCAATATTAAGTAAATGAGGAACTTCCAGGTCAGATATGAAAAGTTGTCATCCTGATAGATATTGTCAGAGAGCTGCCGGTAAGGCTGCAACAGTCTGTGCGGCATGCCCATGTGGGTCAGCCGGCCCGTGCACCCCTCACCTGCTGTCCTGGCCCACTTGAGATAGAATGCTCTTTAACCCACCGGCTTGATTGGTGAAAAAGGTTCTCATTTTGCTTGCTACTTACCTTTTAGCATTTCATTGTTCGTTTTTAATCTTTTATACAAATTTATTAATCTTTTTTCCTATTTCCACTTTTTTGCCTTGTTATAATTTCTTTATAAGAGAAGTTTATGACATGGCAAATATATTTATCTTGTTTGACTAATTTTTAATATCTTTTTTTAGATGTAGGTAAATTTATAATTTTTATGGATGCAAACCTTTTTTATTTTTTTATTTTTTACTTTAACCTTAGATAGTTCTTTTAACCCCAATATAGTGTAGATATTTTTATTTTCTAACAGTGTTGCAATTTTACATTTAAAGTATGTATTACATTGGGACGGGATCTAACTTTTCTTTTTCCCAAATGGTCAGTTAAGTTGTTTTAAAACCAGTTATTAAGTTATTTTCTCAGACCTTTGAGAAATATGTAGATTCATTCGGGCCCTTTCCTCTGCTTTCTGTTCTGCTTTACTGATTCTTCCAGATCTCCATGCCAGTTTTAAGAAATGTTCCTTCATGGAACATTCTAGTAGCTTGGGAAACCTCCCTCCTTACCTCCTTCCTTTACTGGTTATTTTTTTTTTCTTTCATTTTTTTTCTTATTTTCTTTGAGTAACATGAGACACTATAAATGTAAGATTATTGGGACATTTTCTTCCTGCTCCTGTATTCAACCAATGACATGGAACCCTTAACAGGAGCCTGACGCAGTCCTGCTATCTCCATCTATTGATTTTCTCCTTCTCCCACCAGGGCTCATACCAATCTCCACACTCAGGAGTAATTGAGAAGGAAGCCATCACCGTATAGATTATTGAACATAGAGGAAATAGGGACTACGGACAATTTCAAACTAAGGCTGGCTTGTATTCCTCTCGATGCTGGTGTAACCACACAGACTCACATAGGAGGACATTGATGGAAGTGTGCATTTGTAGGCCCATGAGAGAGGGAGACCGCTGCATTGTACATCTTCTGATTTTAGTCCCGAGAGTCTTAGAGCCATTTATATTAACAGTCCTGACCTTTGGTAGATATTTAAGAGACCTGTCTAGCTGCAGAAAATAGAGATTACAAACTTCCCTTAGGCAGATAGTGGTGGGCTTGACCAAGACTTTGAGGGGTGTCTCTATCGTCTAATACCATATAATGTTCATTTGTACCTGTTAGTTGATAAAACAGTTAATGTTGAGGTACTTATTAAATTTTTCAAATTGTATACTTTTCTACCAAATATTTATCTGGTTAATGTAGTGGATTGCTACTGGTACTTATTTCAGTGTTTAGTTCTGCATATCGCTTTAGTTCTGCACATTGGTAGGTAACAGAGTCTGTGTGGGTAGCCTCTGCGGGCAGCTTCTGGACTCTGCTGGTCATTACACGGTGGTGTGGACTGTTTTAGCAAGTGAGACTAGAGGGGAAGTGGTTGGCTAGCACAGCTGATCCAGTGAATAACAGTGTTTTATCTTTAAATGTTTCTTAAAATACTGTAATATATTATTACTAGAGGTCCGGTGCATGAAATTCATGCACGGGAGGGGTGTTCCTCAGCCCAGCCTGCACCCTCTCCAGTCTGGGACATCCCTCTCACAATCCACGACTGTTGGCTCCCAGCTACCCTGCCCTGCAGGCCTGATCCCCCCCAACTGCCCTCTCCTGCTGGCCTGGTCCCCACCCAACTGCCCTCCCCTGCAGGCCTGGTCCCCACCCAACTGCCCTCCCCTGCAGGCCTGGTCCCCCACAACTGCCCTCCCCTGCAGGCCTGGTCCCCCCCAACTGCCCTCCCCTGCTGACCTGGTCTCCCCCAACTGCCCTCCTCTGCTGGCCCGTTCACCTCTAACTGCCCTCCCTGCTTGCCTGATCACCCACAACTGCCCTCCCCTGCTGACCTGGTCCCCCCCGCAACTGCCCTCCCCTGCAGGCCTGGTCCCCCCCAACTGCCCTCCCCTGCAGGCCTGGGTCCCCCCAAACTGCCCTCCCCTGCAGGCCTGGGTGCCCCCCTAACTGCCCTCCCTTGCTGGCCTGGTCTCCCCCAGCTGCCCTCCTCTGCCAGCCTGGTCACCCCCAAATGCCCTCCTCTGCTGGCTTGGTCACCCCTAACTTCCCACAACTGCCCTTCCCTGCTGGCCATCTTGTGGCGGCCATCTTGTGTCCACTTGGGGGCAGCCATCTTTGACCTCATGGGGGCGGCCATCTTGTGTCTTGGTGTGACGGTCAATTTGCATATTACTCTTTTATTAGATAGGATTTCAGTGTTCTTCCTAAAGTTAATTATTTTCTTACAATAGAATAGGAGAAAGAATTGATTCTGTTGAATTTGAGTATTTTAATTTTTTTGTTATTGCTAAAGAATGTTTTTAAAAACTTCTTTAATTGCCCTTGCCAGTGGTTCAGTGGTTAGAGTGCCAATCCTTGGACTAAAGGGTCTCAGGTTTGAATCTTTGTCAAGGGCATGGACCTGGATTGCAAGTTCGATCCCTGTCCCCTGTTGGGGTGCATGTGGGAGGCAGCCAATCGATATGTCTCTCACATCCACGTTTTTTTTTCTCTCTCTCTTGCATGTGGATGTCCCTCCTTCCCTCCCTCCCTCTCTCTTTCTCTCTCTCTCTGTTTTTCTTTCTCTCCTGCATGAGGATACGACTTTGCCCATTTCATTCCCACTTTTATCCCCAGCAAGTCCTGGGGAAGAGGGCCTGAGCTCTGAGTGACGTTAAGCAGAAGCCTGTGCAGCTGCCCAGCTTCAGCAGGGTTGGTCTCAGCCTGAGAGCAGTCTGGGCCTGTGTGTCCCAGGACTAGCATCATGTGACTTGGTCTGTGTACTCATCACTGAACTTATGGAGCCTCAGATGTTCATCTTGTGCATTGTAATTACTGTGAGCATCCTCTCTCTGCCCCTTGCCCTTCTCACTGCGCCTCAGGATTCAGGTTCCTTCCTCATCCACGCCTTTTATTTCCAGACTCCTTACTGAGAATGGCTCACCTCTGAGGGTCTTGTTTCCTCTGCAGTGGCTGTGCTTCTCCATAGCCTTGGGGCCACTTGACCTGGAGGCGGGGTCTCTTCCTGTCTCTACAGCTTATTCTCTTTGGACCTGACTCCAGTTGTTTCAGACACCAGTCCATTGATCTTATACCTTAGCACTTTCTTGCCCCTTTGATGTTCTAGTCCAGTGGTCGGCAAGCTCATTAGTCAACAGAGCAGTAAACCGCGGCTCGCGAGCCGCAGTTTGCCGACCACTGTTCTAGTCAATTAAGTCCAGTTTATCCTTTTTTTTTTAAACGAAGGCTTGTGGTATCCTAAGAACTATTTACCCAACTCAAAGATTTTCTGTTATATTTCTCCTATGTTTCTTCTTATTATTTTTTTTTTCAGTTTTAGGCTTTACGTTATATATATCCATGTTGTGTAAATTTTTATGTCAGTGCAGTGTACAGGTCTGAGTACTTTTCTTGGATGTGGATATCCCTTGTTTCTAGCACCGTTTGGGGAAATAGTAATTCTTTCCCACTGCATTGCCAAGCACTTTTGTCAAAAATAAGTTGTCCTTCAAGTGTGGGTTTTTTTCTCCTTTCACTCCATTGATATATTTGTCTATCTTTATGCTAATTCCATGCTCTTTTGATTACTATTGCTTTATAATAATTCTTGAAATCAGAGATTGTTTGCCCTCCAACATGGTTTTCTAATTCCACAGTTGTTTTGGCTAGTGTATGTTCTTTGGATTTTCATATGACTTAGAATCCATTTTCATGAAAAAGCCTGCTGGGATTTTGATTGGGATTACTTTGAATCTATAGATAAATTGGGGGAGAGTTGATATCTTAATAATATTAAGTCTTCTGACCCATGAATGAGATATATTCCTCCCTTGATTTAGGTCTTTTAAATATTTCTCAGCAATGTTTTGTGTGTTTTTTCAAAGTATAGATCTCTTTTAAATAGCTTATATTATCATGTGAAGGAATAATAAGTTTCTCAGGAATGTAAAATCTTGATTAAGAAGTCAAAAAGGGCTATGTTTTCTATGTTTTAAAATATTTAAAAATTATTTCCTGCATTTATTGCATCTTTTATGTATGCAGCTGTTCATCTCTCTCCTCTTTGTGTCTGTTACAGAGAGGGTGAAAGTAGAAGGAAGGGGAAGAGGAGTGTGTAGTAGGAGTAAAAAGAAAAGTGAAATATAGGTCATGGTTTGGGGTTCTGCTGAGGTCAATGAGGGATATTCACTGCCTGGGGCTTAGCTATAAAAACAGAACAGTGGGAGTACAGACAGGTAGCTTGAAGTGACCGAGGGAAAAATAATTGAAATAGACATTCTTTTGTGGCTATTGTTTTGGCTAATAATAGACATATACTTATCACTTGTAGAGACATCTTATAAGATTTGTTGCATATGTAATTCTAAAGAACATTGCTATTTTATGGTATGAATACAAATAGGCTCCACCCCCAAAAAATAGCTCCAGCCTTATGTGTTTATTATATAATTGAGGAACATGAAAAATATAGCAACATTTACAAAGCTTATTGATATCCTTCAGACAAATCGTTAGGAACTAGTTTATTATTATTGAAACGCAGCTGCTTGAAGAGGTATTTAGGAAATAAGGTTTTATAATAAGTTGAATGTGGTCTAAAAGTCAGGGGAATGGTCAGTAATACTAGGTTTTGATAATGCAATATGAACTTTCCTCTGTTCTATTAGCTTTCAGAATAAACTGAATGTAAAAGAAAAGGACCTTTCTTCATATTAAAACGTAAAAGTTGTTGCTGGTCCTAAAAGGGAAACAGACAGGGCGAAGGAGACTGCCAAGCCAGGGAGGGGAGTGAGAAACAGAGATGGAGGAAGGGATGGAGGCTGGGCCCAGAGACACAGGAAGTGAAAGAACTTGGTGTTTCAAAATGCCTCTATAATGTTTTATCTACTCTATGTGATATGAACATTGTGGTGTAGATGTTATATATTAACTGTTATACATGATTAGCACACACTAGCTATCATGTAGGTATTTTAAGAATTTGCACAATATAGCATGGAGAAAAACCACTTTTCATAATAAATCTGTGGTCCTGACCTGTGTCTGTAAAAGCTTCTGGTGAAGGGTGATATTCTCTCTGATCTTCTCTGTTCCTTCTTTTCTGTTAGTCATGTGCCAGTCAATACCATTCCCGGGTTGTACAATAAGAACTGTACATATCCATCTGACTCAATTTCTGTCACCACATTATTTTATTTAGTGATATTTCTGATCATCCTATCTTGACTCACACCTGAAATAATGGTAGATTGGGTAAGAACCTTCCACATGGAATCCTCTTCCACATTCCCACAAGGTTTTTATTGGGGGTGGTTAAATTGTACTTGGGAGTTAACTAAGAGAAGTTAATTTTTAGTGACTGTGTCTATCTGAAATATTTATTTTGAAAGTATAAGTAGAGATACATTATATAAAGTTATTCCCCCAAAAGTTATTTCTAAAGTATTACTTATCAATTGAAAGTTTAACTCTGGTGTGCTATTGTTTCCTTGAGTTGATTATACTTCTTCTTTTTTTCAAGGTAAAGTGCAAGTTCAGAGTTCAGACATACAAGTTGGAGACCTCATCATAGTGGAAAAGGTTGATGCATTTTCAATATATTTCAGACATGTCTATACCACTTATTAACATTTAGCCTGATTGCAAGTAACTTTCGAATATAAAGAAAATTGAGACATTTATTTTCAATCTTAACATCATTGTGTAAGATTTGCTATACATGAAGAAACATCTAGATTTTTTTGTATAGTCTGTTTTGTTAAAGTACATTTCAGTGTGCATAGATGACGTCATATTTTGTCTAAAATAAGACATGTTAACTGCTTAATGTTACATTATCAGTATTATTTCATGTGACCAAAGAATTTCAGCTTCTAGAACTTACTATTACAGATAGATATACAGGCAGTCCTCGGGTTACGTCGGACTCGATGTATGTCGTTCCATGGTTATGTCACCATCTCCCATTTATTTATAAAAAAAAGTTCCGTCATTTCGACGTATGTACATATGTGCTTTATGTTTTTTATTATTTATTTACCACAAGTAAAGGTCAGGAATTGTTATCTTTCTTTTAAATTTTTTTTACTGTTTCACTTTATTACTGCTGTGTATGTACTCCATGTGAGTGATGTAGGTGCTTATGTAGATGGATTCCGATTTACGGCAAAAATTGCGTTACGTCTCACCGTAGGAACGGCTCTCCGACGTAACCCGAGGACTTACTGTATTACACATAATTATTGGATATTAATTCTTATGGTTAATAAGAATTCTTATGGTTAATAAAACTTAAAGAAGGAAAGGTAAATGGAAGCAAAAGAGGATTAGAAAGAAAAAGTTTAGGTCTGTGTAGGAAGAGACGATTAAAAAAACCCACATTGGTCAGAGGTAGAAATCACTGGGCTGCTGGTGGCCTGGGGTGTAACCCATGGGCTGACCGCATGGTGGTAGTTGTTTCTCATGCACAGTCTTCCCTGAGGAACAGTGACTCAATGGACAGTCTTTATTTTTATTTTATTTTTTTAATTAAGGCTCAAGAACAACTTTTAAAAATATGTTAAGTAAGTTTTTGAAAAGCCTCTTACAGAGTAGTGTGAGCCCTTAGTGCCAGTTGATGTGCAGGCCACATAGGAGCATAGCAGCCTGAGTCATCTGTGCAAGATACTTAGTACAAGAAAGTCGTCCTCCTCAAGACACTGCTACATTAATCTGTACCAAGAATGATCGGGGTGTGTTTGATTTGACAAAACTAGATGAAATTAAACAGACTGATTTGCAACTCATTTACAATAGTATTCATTTATATGGATACTATAAGTCACTAATTTTTTATCCATTCTTAGATTTTCAGGTGGTTCCTATTGTAAAGTGCTACAGTGAACATTCTTGTACATTATATCTTTGCACATTTCTATAAGACAAATGGTAGTCATATAAATTTTGATGCAGTTCTTTAAAACATCAACATTGCCTCACAGTTTTTGTGGTCAGGAATCTGGGTGCAGCTTAGCTAGGTCTTCTGGTTCCAGGTCCCTCTCAAGGCTGCAGTCAAGGATCCATCAGGTGGCTGTCACCTTCAGGGCCCACTGGGCCTGTTGGCAGAACTTGGTGCTGTGTCGGACTTAGAACCTCAGTTCCAGGGACTTTGGTTCGAGGCCTTTCCCATTTCTGGCCAGATGGACCTCTCTACAGGCAGCTCACGGCCAGCTGCCAGGGAGCAGGTGACAGAGGGCTTGAGGGTGCTGGCTGCATGGACTCCTGGCTGTGAGACCTTGTCCCATCGCCTTCAGTTTTCTTTTGATTTTAAGAGTCTGCCTTGTGTTGTGGGGTTGAAAATTGGGGTAGAATCTGTGAATCCTCTCTTATTTTCAGTACCATCCATGATAGGAATGGAGGGAATCACCTTATTCTTGTAAAAATCATCTGTAAAAGCCTATAGCTGGCATCACCCTCAGTGCATGTCAGATGCCTTTCTTCTGAGACTGGGCACAGGGCAGGTGTTTGCTCCTATCACGCTTACTCAGCTCGCATTTGTAGCCACTGAATAAGGCAAGTAAAGGAAACAGAAGGAATTCAGATTGGAAGGGAAGAAGTAAAAGTGCCCCTATTTACTGATGACGTGATTGTGTATGTAGAAAATCCCATGCGATTTCTAAAAAAAAACCTCTCAGAACTAAAGAGTTCAATAAGGTGGCAAATTATAAGATGCACATTCAAATGCCAGTGCCATTTTTATATACTGACAATGAACATGTGGAAACTGAAACTAAAAGTGCAGTGCTCTTAGTCACTTCTGTGAAAACACAATCTTAGCTATGCCGGAGATAACGTGTGTTCAGGAAAGTGATCAAAGGTCTGAGTAAAGAGGTACATTATAGTCTTGGACTGGAACATTCCACAGTTTCTCCAAAATTGATCTGTAAGTTCACGGTAATATACTTCCTATCAAAATCTTAACAAGGTTTTGTTTGTTTGTTTTTTAAACAAAATAAGCTTATTTCTAAAACTAATTTGGCAAGGTCCAGGCCCTAAAGTGGCTAAAATAGTCTTGGCAAGGAGAGTAAAGGGAGAAGAATCACTCTTCCCGAAGTTAAGGCTTCCTACCTAGACACATTAATAGCATGGTGTGGAAGAAGGAGAGAACCAAGATTAATGAAACATTAGAACCCAGAAATGCTCAAGGGTGTTTGACAGAGTGCAAAGCAGCTAAAGTGGAGAAAAGCCAGCCTCCCGGGTGAATGAGGCTGGAGCTGTTTGGGCATCTGTGGGTAAAAAAGAACCTTACTCTAAGTGTCACACTTTATACCAATATTAAGTCAAAATGGATCATGGATTTCAATGTAAACTAGAACTGTAAAAATTTAGAAAAACATAGGAAAAATATTCAGAATCCAGGGCAGGAAAGTAGCTCTTAGACTGGACATCAAAAGCACAATGCAGCAAAGATAAAAACATTGATAAATTGCATCTCATTAAAATGAAAAACTGTGCTTAGTGAAAACACAAGTCAATATGATGAAAAAACAACCTACAAACTAGGAGAAAATATTTGTAAACCACATCTGACAAGGATTTGTACTTAGATTATGTAAAAGCTGTTAAAAGCCAACAGGTAAAAAAAAATCAAATTAGAAAATGAACAAAAATATATAAAGAGAAATTCACCAAAGAAGATATATAGGTAGAAAATAAGTACATGAGAAGATACTCTGTATCATTGATCACCTAGGACTGCAAATTAAAGCAATGAACTATCACTACACATGTAGCAGAATGGATACAATGAAAATGGTGCCAGCACCAAATACTACAATGATGTGAAAAGTGGATTACTTATATATTTCCTGTGGGAATATCAGACATTATAGTTATTCTGGAAAATCATTAAGTCTCTTAAAAAGCTAAATATGCAAATATTATATAACCCAGCAATTGAACTGTTGAACCTTTATCACAGAGAAATGTTAATTTAAGTTGGCACAAAAGCCTATCTATGAATGTTTATACCTTCATCCTACCTAATAATAGACAAATATGCAAATTGACCATACCTCCCCTACGCCCACCAGCCCAAGCCACGCCCACCAGCCAATCAGGGTGAGTATGCAAATAAACCGAACCAAGATGGCTACAGCCACCGAGAGCAAGGTTTCCCAGGCAACAGAGGGAAACAAGCTTTCCGCCTGCCCTTGCCAGGCCTAAGCCTCCACTCAAGCTACAAAGTTTCAATTATAGAAGGTAAACAAATTCAAACAGAATGGCGGCAGCCACGGAGCTGGAGAGACCAGGCCAGGGTTGCCCGCGGTAATGGAGAAAGTAAAGCTTTCCGCACACCCTGGCTGGGCTCAGGCCTCTGCTTAAGGCTACAAAGTTTCAATTATAGAAGGTGAATTAACTCAAACAGAAATGGCTGCCGGTGGAGCATGCAGGAGGCTTGGCTCCGCTCCGGGCTACGAAGTTTCAATTGTAGAAGGTAAATAAATTCCAGATACCAGTGCCTCTGCTTGAGTCGCCAGGGGGTGTGGCTGGCCTGCAAACCACCACAGGCCCCTTGCTCAGGCTGCCCCACACCCCAAAGGAACCCCACCCTGATCAGGGACACCCTTCAGGGCAAACCAGCTGGCCCCCACTCCTGCACCAGGCCTCTATCCTATCTAATAAAAGAGTAATATGCAGATTGACCACCACTCCAACACACAATATGTCTGCCCCCATGTGGTCAAAGATCCTGCCCCCATGTGGACACAAGATGGCCACCACAAGATGGCCAGCAGGGGAGGGCAGTTTGGAAGCACCCGGCCTGCAAGGGAGGGAAGTTGGAGGCGATCAACCCTGCAGGGGAGGGCAGTTAGGGGTGACCGGGCTGGCAGAGGAGGGAAATTGGGGGCAAACAGGCTGGCAGGGGAGCAATTAGGCATCAATCAGGCTGGCAGCGGAGTGGTTAGGGGGTGATCAGGCTGGCAGGCAGAAGCGGTTAGGGGCAATCAGGAAGGCAGGCAGGCAAGCAGTTGGGAGCCAGCAGTCCTGGATTGTGAGAGGGATAACCAACTGCCCATTTAGGCCCGATCCCACTGGGATCGGGCCTAAATGGGCAGTCGGACATCCCTCGAGGGGTCCCAGATTGGAGAGGGTATAGGCTGGGCTGAGGGACACCCCCCCCCCTCCGTGCACGAATTTCGTACACCGGGCCTCTAGTTATTCATAATAGCCAAAAACCTAAAACAGTCCCCATATCCCGACTGGGGGTGATCAGAGAAACTGTTGTCCATCGGATCATCCTGCATCGCGTGAAGGAGGCAGAGGTCCTGCTCTCATGGTGCTCATAGTCTTGAGGGGAGGGAAAGATAAAAAGTACCTAATAAGCATTTGGAGTTATCAAGTTTATTTATGAGTGACTCATGGAAAATGAAACATGATAAGGGAATAAAGAGTAATGGTTTGGAAATGCAATTAAATAAAGAATTTCATTAACAGTAACATAAAAAATAAAATACTTATAAATAAAATAAAATTATTTTTCAAGAATAAACAAAAGAAGTACAAAACATATTTGAAAGCTATAAAAAATTGTGGAAGCATATTAATAGATCTAAGCACATGGAAAGACATCCCATGTTTGTGGATTAGAAGTATTAATATTGTTAAAATGGCAACACTCCCTAAGTTGACCTATAAGTTCAGGGCTATCCCTTTCAACTTTCCAGCTGACTTCTTTGCAGAAAATGACAAGCTGATTCTTAAATTTATATGGAAATGCAAAGTTCCCAGACTAGCCAATATAATTTTTAAAAATTGAACAAAATTGGAGTAGTAGCACTTTTTCATTTCAAAACCTTATACAAAGTTATGGTAATCAAGACAGTGAGGGCCTGGCAGAAATTCAGAGTTGAGAGTCCAGAAATAAAGCTGTAAATTTATGGTTAATTGATTTTTGACAAGGGTGCCTAAAAATATTCAATGGGATTGGGGTGTGATTGGGTGGGTGCTTTTTTTTTTTGGCCCAGTACAATTAATGAGATTCTTCCATTTTGCTGTGTGTAGCTGTAATTCATTTGCTTTGTTGTTACATTGTATGCCTTTTGACCATTCTGCTGTTGATGACTATTTCAGTTTTGTCTATTGGGTCTTTGGTTTCTGTGGTGCCTTGCCTGGGCTCACCTGTGCTGCTGCATTTGTGCCTGGGCTGGAATTGTTGGATGTTGGGGTATGCGTATGTTCCACTTTAGTAGATACTGCAAATGGTTTGCAAAGTGATGTTTCAAATTATACTGGAATCAGCAATGTGTAAGACTTCCCATTGCTCTACATGTTTGCCAACACTTGGCATCATCAGTCTTTTTAATTTAGCATTTCCAATATGTATCTAGCAGTTGTGGTTTTAATGTGCATTTCTTGGAAGACTAATAAAGTTGGACACCTTCTTGTGTGATTTTGGATGTCTTTCTTATTTGGAAAGAGCCTGTTAACATCTTTTGCCATTTTCCTTCTCTCTTTCTCTCTCTCTCTATTTTTTTAAATAAATCTTTATTGTTGAAAGTATTACATATCTCTCCTTCCCGCCCCCCCCCCCCATTGCCCTCTCTTCCTCCCTCCAACCCCCCAAGCCTTCACCACCCACTGTCTGTGTCCTTGGGTTATGCATATACTCATATGAGTTTCTTGATTAGAGGGAAGAGATCAACCAATCAGCCATTTTCCTTCTGAGTTAGCCCTTCTTTTCTCATCCCTTTATGGTCTTTATGTATTCTGGATGTGAGTCCTTTATGTTGCAAATATCCTTTCCTTCCTGGTGTGCTTTGTTGAAAAAAAAAAATCCTTAATTTTAATGAAGTCTACTTCATTAATCTTTGGATTTATAGGTGTGTGGTTTTGTAAAAAAAATTTTGGTGTTGGGGAAGGAGTCTTCTTCCCTTCCAAAGCATTGTGAAAATATCCTTTATATTATTGTTTAGGAGTCTTATTGTTTGGACTTTGACATTGAGAAATATAATACATTTGGAATTGATTTGTGTTTTGATTGAAGTAGAGATCAGGCATTCTCCCCCCTCCCTGTGGGTATCTAATTTTCTCAACACTATTTCTTGAAAAGACCATCATGTCCTAATAGGTCTGCAGTTTTATCTTCCTCCTAAATCTGGAGTCTTTCCATGTTTGGGATTCCTTCTGGAGCCTGCACTTTACATTGGTGTAATTATCTCTCTGTTAAATGCTACCTTGCCCTCATGATTCTACTTTAATATTTTCGTTTTGCTGTATTGTAAACTCAACTCTCTATGTTTCTGACATTTGTCTTGGTTGTTCTTTTTGCATTTCTTGTAAATATTAGCAATACCTTGTTAATTCCCACCAAAAACCATGGCAAGATGTTGGTTTGGGTTTGTGTTGAATATATAGGTCAATTTATGAACACTTGACATCTTTGCAATACTATACATTCTAGTTTTGAAACCTGATACATTGTATTATTTTAGGTTTTATTTAATTTTAGTAATATTTAATAGGTTTTTTATAGAGCTTGCCAATCTTTTATTAGTTTATTTTTATTAGTGTTTTCTTATTACTGAAATGGGAATATTTGAAAAATACTTATTTTCTTGCTGTTTGTTACTGATATATATGAATATATGTATGTAGGTGTATATACATATATTTGTTTTCTGTGTCATTAATTTTTATTCCTATATTTGTTTACATCCTTGTACTTTCTCTGTGGCTCATTGGCTGTTTTTTTGTTTGTTTTTTCTGCTTTCAAATGGACATTTAGCTCTTTGACCCTGTGTTTTTAACCTCTCTGTTTTATTGTGTGCATTTACATGTATACATTTTCCTCTTCACACTTTCCTGACTTTGGCTGTGTTCCACATGTTTTGATGTGTTGAGATTTTATTACTCTTCAATTAAAAATATTTTCTAATTTCCATTGTGATTTCTTCCTTGACCTAGGAGCTCTTTAGATATTAATAATTGCCCTTCTTTCTTCATGTTAGAAAGAAGTAGCTCTATTCTACAACATATTTTTTTCTGTTTTAACAACTTTTATTTGTTTTTATTGCCTGCTGACTGACAAATAATCCATTTCTTATATCCTGTGTAGGAAAATCTTTATGAGGTCTCAAAAAATATAAATAATTCATGAAATTATGAGAAGTATTCTTACATTTTTTCTTTAGCTTTATTGAGTTATTAGTAATAATGATTAAATTATGATTAATAACTTATAAAAGTTTTTATGTGCCATACAGTATGTTTGAGTTATTTTTCCTTTTCTGCTTTATAAAAGAACACCTCTTCAAATTTGTGGAATTTATTTTTGGTTATTCAGTTTTACATTTATTCATTCATTTAAAACAGTGGTTCTCAACCTTTCTAATGCCGTGACCCTTTAATACAGTTCCTCATGTTGTGGTGACCCCCAACCATAAAATTATTTTTGTTGCTACTTCATAACTGTAATTTTGCTACTGTTAATAAATCATAATGTAAATATCCATGTTTTCCGATGGTCTTAGGTGACCCTGCTAGCGGTTCTCAACCTGTGGGTCGCAACAGTTATGAAGTAGCAACGAAAATAGTTTTATGGTTGGGGGTCACCACAACATGAGGAACTGTATTAAAGGGTCGCAGCATTAGAAAGGTTGAGAACCACTGATTTAAAATTTATTAAGTGTTTTATTTATGATATGCTCTGTTTTGTATGAGGCATTGTAAGAATGTTATCCCCGCTTTCTTGGGTCATTTACTCTAATAGGGAAGATATAATTTTTTTATAAGGTAATAACTTCTGTATTATGAGTTAAGGTACAACAGAGGCCACAGAAATGGCAATATTTAACATTTCTCAGAAATGGAGCAGTTTTTGAGCCATCACTAATACCATTTACATGGTACATTAATGGGGGGAAAAATCTTGAAAGTCCAACTAAAAGATGAATCAAAATATTCACTTTTTAAGTACAAATTTAAATGTGAATTGCTTCAACATAAATTTTAATTTAACCTTTTTCGTTATTTTACTAGCTATTTCTGTTTTGGAATGGAGTTGTGTTAATTTATAAACTGCATATAGATAATTAACATTTTATATTACTCTCTACAGAATCAAAGAATTCCATCCGACATGGTATTTCTTAGGACTTCAGAAAAAGCAGGTATTTTTATTTACATTGTTGATGATTTGATATTTTGGCAGTTTAATTTCCATTTTAAAAGGAAAAATATAACAATTTTTCTTTGAATGATAAATCATTTAATTCATTAATTTCTAAATTATATTTAACTGTTGATATTTAACACAATGATTTTACTGTATAATATGTTTGTTTAAAAAATATAATCCTTTCAGAATCTATATATCAAATGAGTGCTGTCATTCATATCCATATTGGTATCTAAATAATTAGATGATGTTATTGGAAATTTTATTGCTGTTCTTCATTTGCAATTTTATTAATTAATTCAGCAAACATTTACTTACCACTTACTATGTTCCAGGCACTATGTGGTGCTTAGGATATAAAAGAGAGCAAAACCAAATTGCTCCCCTTAGAACTCATGATCTGTGTATTTTTGGCAGTATACACATTGACAGTAGTAATTCTCTGTTTTGTGTAGATACTGTAAGAGTGAAAAGACATGTGGGGGGATGGAGTTGAGTGAGACCAGACCATTTGCCTAGCTGAGTTGAAGTGGGCTTCCCAGAAAAAAAAAAAGATATTTGCATGACTTAACCTTTCAAGTTAGAAGGATGGAAAAGGGGTACTGAGAGGTAATGATATGGAAGCCTCATATGGTCAAGAAAACTGTTATTGGGAATCAGGAAACCTAAAATGTAGTCTGCTTTGGTCAGTTTCTAATTATATGACCTAGCCACGAGGGAAATACATTTTCATCATCTGTAAAGTCATGGGAGGTTTATCAACTAATATCCAAAGTTCTTTCTGCCTTACATCTCTCACTTTGTTGAATAAATGAACAATACTTTTATAGGAAGCTCAGCATATTATTTTTTTTTGTAAGCTCAGCACATGTATTATTCTATGCAGCACAAAAACTCTAGAAAGGACATAGTTACATTTTAGAGTTGCTGATTTTATTTTTTCCATTTACAAACAGCATTTTTTTTAAAGTGTCATTTTAAGTCATGAGAAAGAGGAAAAATTTTTTCTCCTTTTATCAACTGTAGCTATGTTACTCATATTGCAAGGTGAGGCTGTCATTAATAGCTCAGCTACACCTAATAATCAAGCAAACTCTGTACACTTGGCACATTTACTTTATTGTGTGAGATTTAGTGGGAGGTTTTGTTTTCCCAATGGGGTAGAGACTAGAAAGCTACATTTCCAGTCCATTTTCCTTTCCTCTTGGAAATATAGCTGGACTCCTTTTCCTGTCCAGTTAGGTGGGGTCATGTCCTAAGGGTTGGCCTTGCCTTTTACCTCTTGTAGCCACCTGCTCTTCTCCTCCCTGCACGACTGGGCCCACAATAGTGCATGACTAGGATAACCTTAGAAGCTGCCTGTTGAAACGGCAGAGCATTCCTCAGCTTAGGTTCCTGAATGACTGTGGAACAGAGCCCACTCTCCTTCCATTACCAGATGGACTCTGTGCGAGAGAAATATTCTTCAAGTTCCCATGTTCAGGGTTTATCTTGAAAAATAGCTAGTGTTCTCTTAACACCTGCAGTGCTGTAGCAGGCAGGTCACAGCTTTGCCTTTCCCTTCACTTCTTGTTTTTTATAGAGCCTCCAGCTCAGCCATGAGAGATGAGGGCCTCTTAGGCTTTCCGGGCATGCGGGCAGCCTTGCCTGGGAAGATGGCCTTCTAGGCTCCCAGGAATGTGTTAGAGCTTTTCAAAGCCCCTTTCCATCATCTGATTTTCTAACTTTTTAAAAAAGATTTTTGTTCAGCTTGTTACCCCTGTTTTATGACCACCTGAGGCAGCAATGATATTAAGCAGTTGCCACTGATTGTTTTTTCAAACATCCCAGGGAAAACACTGTTTTCAATAAATGACCTCTGCATCAGGTCAGTTCCTGTCAGGTGGTCACAGTTTTCTGGCCATGGGGTTTAGGGAGCCCTGAGTTGGGTTTGGGCCACTCAGTGGCTGCTAGACTATTGGTTTTCTCAGTACTGTGGAGCAATGGGGGTGGGGCAGAGTGTTGGGAACAGGGCAAGTCAAAACACAGCTCACTCTTAGCTAGATTTACTTGTGTTTCTTGAATAAATGCACCTGAGATTGTTGCAATTTTTTAAATTATATTCCAGAGTTCTGAATAAGTTACTTTTAACAGTTTTTGCTAATGTTCTCATATAGTTGTAGAGAAATGGATTTTCAGAGATTTTTTTTACACTGCCATCCCTGCTGACATCACCTATTTATTTATGATTTGTCTTTGTTTCTAAATATATTCATTATAATGAATAACAAAAATATTTCCATTTGGAAGATGCTTTTTAATTAATTGTTCTTTTAATTACTGTGTTGGAATTATATGTAAGATTAAGAATATTATCCTAAATATGGAAATTGTTTTAGATGATCAACTTAAGAGAAGTACATTATATAGATTGTGTTAGAAGATAAAAAATGAAGAAAATTCAGCATTTTATAACTGGAAAATAGAAATGTCCATTTTTCAGAGGAGGAATCTGAGGGAGAACATAAATTCTTCACTAAAGATTATATGACTAATAGCAGTTATGAAAATTCTTCTTAGGCATCTTAATAATCTTTTTACCATGTCATAGTTATGCAGTAGTAAGACAGCAAGACAGAAATAGAAATAGCACATTGGGCAAGTGAGATACTCCACTGTGTTAATTCCAGATTAATAGCATTCTGTCCAAATGGATGATATTTCAAAGATGTCTTCTTTTATTTTTCTTTAATTTTGTGTTATATTTCATGGTATAGGGAGAGTTACTGTGTAGTGTAAGGATACTTAATATTATGGAGGTCAAGGATCTCTTTGAGTATTCTTTTTTTTAAAATTATTGATTTCAGAGAAGAAGGGAGAAGGAGAGAGAGATAGAAACATCAATGATGAGAGAGAATCATTTATCAACTGCCTCCTGCACGCCCCCTACTGGGGATCGAGCTCGCAACCCAGGCATGTGCCCTTGGCCGGAATCGAACCTGTGACCCTTCAGTCCGCAGGCCGACGCTCTATCCACTGAGCCAAGCCAGCTAGGGCTCTTTGAGTATCTTAAGAATTATTTCCTTGTGCCACACAAAAATGTACATAATATACATGTATGCTAATTTTTTATTGTTTTATACATTTTTGGAAGGTTATTAATGGACCTTACTTGTTTTAGCCTATGATTCTATTATATTCCTCAGTTTTATTCTTTCTTTATCTCACATTACAAAAATAATTACTAATTATTCATATGCAAACTTTCAAATGTCAGATATCTGTTTCATGCTAGTTTTCTTTACTTTGTAAAATGGACCAAAAGCTTCCCTGCTGTATAGAATTTGTATAAAACTTGCTTTCAGTAAAGGATTTTTAGCTTTTGGAATTCTGTTTATATGACTCTAAGTAATTGTTTTGAGTGTCTTGATTGCCTAATTTTCAAAAGTACACATATTTAGAATTTTGTGTGTGTGTACTATCACTGCTAATATTATTTTATTACTTTTCAGTTTTTGTTCAGAAAAACCTGATAATACATTGTCTGTTATAATAGAAATCTTTAAGCCCAAGCCAACATGAAAGTCCTAAATCTATGCAGCTCTTCGAGCCTGGACAATAGCCATGGGGCGTTTGTCAATACAGCTCCACAAGTCTCTTCGTGGCATCATATTGACTGTGTATTAATACAGGGTATTCTATTGGGCCGTCAGCTGATTGTTTAGAATGTAAATGAAGCTGTTGATGGATCTGGTGACTGATGGCTTAAATTCCAATTAATCAATTGCTTCATCCGTTTCTTAATTCAGATCAAATATCTCCTGAATGCACACAGTTCTTTTAGTGGTATTAAGAGAAATTAATGCTTGAGAACTAATTTTCATCAATCTCTTATAAATGCCAATATCTTTTTCACTTGTCTCCTAAGTGATGACATTATAGTTTAAGTGCTGGGGACATATTACAATAGCTCAGCTGTCACTTGTTGTGGGGTGAGGGGCAGGTAAATGACACTGTACTCATCCATGTTCTCTCAGTGGTGCTATTCATCTTGCCACCAGCTTAAAAATTTCATGCAGAGTCATTAAGTCATATAAATGATTTAGAAATTAAGTTTGATGGCAAACGATCTGCTATTATATATGCAAAGTCAATGTCTATTTTTCTTTTGTTGGGCACATACTGTAGCCCATTTCTTTCAGAGCTATTGGATTCATGAATTGTTGCAGGTAGTCTGCTGATATTACAGGGTGACTTGTACAGAATATTACATATTTGTACTGCTTCTCACTGAGTCGCAGCAGTTCCTTTGTCACCACCTGGTGTGGCTCTCCTATGTGACACATATACTGGTAGATCTCAATTTTATTGTCATCAGACCTGTCCTTTCCTGTCAACTCTTGTCAATTATACAAAATAAAATCAAGCATTCATAATAAGACTGCAATAGGATATAAGCAGACTAATTTAATAATTGATTTTTGCTGAGCCTTAACTGGCATCAGTTGAAGCTTATGCTTGCTGTTAAAAAAATTAGTAGATACAGTTCATGTAAGACAAGTCCAGTTGGCCATACTTATGCAGCTCCTTCTCTCTTTAAATCATATCAGTTACTTCAGCATTAGTAATGTTTACTGTAACTGAAAATAAATGTCAATTTCCTGTAAAATTGTAAAATAGCACATAGTTATTTAACATGAAGCAAAGAAAGGCAACTGTATTGTTTCCAGTGTTTCATAAGTTATAGCAATCTAGTTAGAAAAGTTTTCACCTTTAGAAACACAGAATGTTTAAAATTTAAGAAACTCTACAGAGTCTCACCTTTTCTTATTTTATGTATTAGAAAAAAAACCTGGAGCAGAACTCTGGCACTGACATTTCAAAGTATCAGTCAGACTCTGGAATCCAGTCCCTTTCACTTTACTTTTATGTTTTATATCAGATCACACACACAGGCTATGAGATAATCATGCAAATATTCAGATGATGGTTTTGTAGATACTAGTATATCTTCAGTTGATAAACTGGGCAATTGGAAAATCAATCCTGTTGTACCTGAGAAAGGTAAGCTGTTCTCTGTGACTCTCTGGGATTCATGCTGGCAATGGTGATGCCCCTGGCATAGGGTGGTTAAAGGGTAAAAATTAATGGTGCAGGGACCTCTAGGGGCACACTTTTGGCACTGAATTGCTGGTGGTCGTGATTAGCAGAAAGAACATTGGCTGGCGTCTAGTATTTTTGCCGCATGAGAGAGCAGAGAATGCCCATGGTGTGCAGGGGCCCTTTCTTCTGCAGTTCAAGTGAACACAAAGCTGGTATGTTTGGGGTTGGCACAGTTCCATGTTAGTTTTAGAATGTGTGTTAAGGTGTAGTGAACTAAGCTATGTGAAGATATGTTCTTATTTCTCTACCTTAAATAGTTCCCCAAATTCGAGAAATAACATCACATGATTGTCATCTGTGTATGTCATTCTGTGCATACAAATTGTGCTATTCTGTCTTAGGGTGGGTTCTGAGAAATGGTGTGATAGCATGGTCAAAGGGTAAATGGATTGTTGAAATTTAATATTTTTTCATGTTTAAACTTTGATAGAGTTATCGGTATGACAGTAGGTCTGGCCAGAGTTTTGGCATTTTAACTGTGCCTTTATGATGAGGAATGTGTGTTTTCTGATGGTACCTCAGACATTTTATTATCAAAGTCAAATCACACATTCTTGGATATTTTTGAGTATTATTGTTTAGTTATCAGAACATGAATCAAAGGTAGAAATGATCAGTGTGGTCTTTCTAAAATAAAGTGCAATTAATCTTAAACCTTAATAAGCCAAGAATATCAAATAGGAGATAAGGATCAAATAGTTAATCACCTGTATCTTTTCAGCAAACTCCTTTTGTGAATCAAATAAAGAATTTCTAGGTATATTGTTTTTGATCTGACTGTGTTGTGGAATTTTAGTTTTTAAAGTATCTGTAACTCAGAAATTTTTCTTTTCTAATTCCAAGGTTCATGTTTTATTCGAACGGATCAACTAGATGGCGAAACTGACTGGAAGCTGAGAGTGGCCGTAAGCTGCACACAGAGGCTGCCAGCTCTGGGGGTGAGTACCACTGCAGTACCCCATCATTTATGTTTAGTAAATTTCTGTTTGTACCAACTAATGTATCGAATGCATCAATAATTTTAAAAAATAATATTTACTACTAATGAAGGATCATTGAAAACTAAGCCAAAATAATTTCTGTGTATCTTAGCACATAACCTGTCGAGGTATAGTTTTGAATGTTCCTACTGACTTGACACTGAGGTTGTTTTTCTTTCTCACCTTTTTTGTTTTTATTTTTATACCCTCTCTGTCCAGTAATCTTTGAAATGGAGAGCTTTGGTGAGGTTTCAGTGGGTCCATTGAAATAAAATCACAGTTTTGGTGCCCTGGCTAGTGCGGCTCAGTTGGTTGGAGCATCATCCATTATACCGAAAGGTGGCTGGTTAGATTCCTGCATAGGGCACATACCTCGGTTTCGGGTTTGGTCCCTGGTGTGTGTGTGTGTGTGTGTGTGTGTGTGTGTGTGTGTGTGTGTGTGTGTGTCTTCCCCCCCCCCCCCCTTCTTTCTAAAAAAAATCAATTAAAAACACAGTTGTGGCCATTTGGTGCTTACTTTGTGTTATTTGTAGTATTTATCTGATTGAGAGAAGTTTCATTTTATATGATTTGCTGATATTCAATGGACAATGAAGAAAGATTGAGAATCTCTGAGGTAGGAGTGGGAAACCTTTTTTCTGCCAAGGGCTGTTTGGATATTTATAACATCATTCTCGGGCCATAGAAAATTATCAACTTAAAAGTTAGCCTGCTATATTTGGTCAAACATTTAATGAACTCACCCCTAATGCCTTGGTGGAGCCAGACAAAATGATTTCACAGGCCTTATGTCCCCCTCCCCTGCTCTAAAGGGAGAGAATTGGATACCATAGATTTGGTCCCTTTCCTTAGGTTTGTTGGCTTTGGATGGAAAAACCTACTTGTGCCGCATCCAGTTAACAGTTCATCACCATGTGCAGCATGAACCTTCTTCATTCCCCTATGTCCTGGACTGTTATGTTCACACTAGAGGCCCGGTGCACGAAATTCGTGCACGGAGGGGGGTTGTCTCTCAGCCCAGCCTGTACCCTCGCCAATATGGGACCCCTCAAGGGATGTCCGACTGCCCGTTTAGGCCCGATCCCCTCTCACAATCCAGGACTCCTGGCTCCCAACTGCTTGCCTGCCTGCCTTCCTGATTGCCCCTAACTGCTTCTTCCTGCCAGCCTGATCACCCCCTAACCACTCTGCTGCCAGCCTGTTTGCCCCCAACTTCCCTCCTCTGCCGGCCTGGTCACCCCTAACTGCCCTCTCCTGCAGGGTTGATCACCTCCAACTGCCCTCCCTTGTAGGCTTGGTCCCTCTCAACTGCCCTCCCTTGCAGGCCGGGTGCCTCCCAACTGCCCTCTCCTGCTGGCCATCTTGTGGTGGCCATCTTGTGTCCACATGGGGGCAGGATCTTTGACCACATGGGGGCAGCTATATTGTGTGTTGCAGTGATGATCAATCTGCAGATTACTCTTTTATTAGATAGGATATAGGCCTGGTACAGGGGTGGGGGCCAGCTGGTTTGCCCTGAAGGGTGTCCCGGATCAGGTGGGGGTTCCCTTGGGGTGTGGGGCGGCCTGAGCGAGGGGCCTGTGGTGGTTTGCAGGCCGGCCACGCCCCCTGGCAACCCAAGCAGAGGCCCTGGTATCTGGAATTTATTTTCCTTCTAAAATTGAAACTTTGTAGCCTGGAGCGGAGCCAAGCCTGGGGTTCCCTCCGAGGCCCGCAGCCATTTGTGTTGGGGTTATAATTGAAACTTCGTTGCCTTAAGCGGGTGGGCCTGGCCAGGGTGTGCAGAAAGCTTTGCTTCCCCTGTTGCCGGCGGCAACCCTGGCCTGCTCTCTCAAGCTCCATTCTGCCGCCATTTGTTTGAATTTGTTTACCTTCTATAATTGAAACTTTGTAGCTTGAGTGGAGGCTTAGGCCTGGCCAGGGCAGGCAGAAAGCTTGGCTTCCTCTGTTACCTAGGAAACCTTGCTCTCTGTGGCTGTAGCCATCTTGGGTTAATTTGCATACTTGCTCTGATTGGATGGTGGGTGTGGCTTGTGGGTGTGTCGGAGGTATGGTCAATTTGCATATTTGTCTATTATTAGATAGGCTGTTTAAGACTCAGGAATAGTTTATTCTGTGGGTGTTTTCAGTTGCCTATATGTTAGGTGGTCCCTCCATTGAAATTCATTTGATCATGCTCAGTGTCCTTTTTATATATTGCAGTATTTGATTTGCTGATATTTTATGAAGGATTTTTTTTTATGCCTATGTTCATGAGGGATATTTGTCTGTGTTGCATTTGTTGTAATGTTTTTGCTTTGATATCTAGGGGTACGCTGGCCTCATTAAATGAGTTAGGAAGTCTTTTTGCCTCCAGTATTTTTTTGAAGTACTTGTATAAGAGTATTGTTATTTCTTTTTAAAATATTGAACAAATTCACCATTGAAACTCTTTGGGCTCGGAGCGTACTTTGTGGGAAAGTATTTAATTGTGGATTAACTTTCTGAATTAGATAATAGAGTTCATCAAATTTTCTGTTCATTGGAAATTTGTATTTTTTAATTAATTTATTTGTTTCATATAAGTTGCCAAATTTAATGGCATAAAATTCGTAATATTTGATAATTGTTTTTAGTAGTTGTTGGTCTCAAGACCTCGTTCATTCTCAATATTGGTAATTCACATCTCTTTTTTCTTGGTCAATCTAGCCAGAAGTTCATCAATTTTATTTTTTATTTTTTAATATGTTTTATTGATTTTAGAGAGGAAGGAAGAGGGAGAGAGAGATAGAAACATCAATGATGAGAATCATTGATTGGCTGCCTCCTGCACGCCCCCTACTGGGGATCAAGCCCGCAACCCAGGCATGTGCCCTGGGCCGGAATCGAACCTGGGACCCTTCAATCTGCAGGCTGACACTCTCTCCATTGAGCCAAACCAGCTAGGACGAAGTTCATCAATTTTAGCGATCATTTCAAAGAACTTGCTTTTGGTTTGATTGATTATTGTCTGTTTATTTTCAGTGTTACTGATTTCTGTTAACTTTATTTTCTTCATTCTACTTAGTTTGTGTTTAATTTTCTTACTTAACTTTTTAAAGAATTTTAGACTCTTGATTTTATACCTTTGTCTTTTCTGGCAGAAACATTTAGAGCTATAGATCTCCTAAGTATTACCTAGCCTGTGTCACACAGATTTTTATAGACTGCACTTTCATTATCATTTAGTTTTAAATGTTTCTAATTTCTTTATGATTTCTTCTTTCACCCCTCATTTACTTGAAAGGATATTGTTTATTTTCCAAATATTAGGGGATTTTCTTAATGTCTGATAATTTATTTGTTATTTAATTCTATTGTGTTCACAGAATGTATTCAGTTCTATCTCAGTCCTTTTATATGTATTGACTTGTGATTTTGTCCCACAGTTGGTCTCTGGGCCAGTGTTCCATGTGTGCTTAAAAATTTTTCCCATGTGCCATCACCTTACTACTTAAGTATCTAGCTTACAGTTCTCATACTATTTGCTAAAATGAATTGGTTCTTGTCATTAGACATTCTTGCAGCCTGCTGATTTTCTATAGAATTGAGCCAGTTGGGGTGGTGCTATTTTGCTCAGTTGCAGAGTATTTCCTCTTTGTGTCCTATCTTCTTTTTTCTAGCAAGCATCCTCAAGTAATCTTGCCAGGGTTAAAGGGGAAAGAAAGATCATGAATCCTTAAATGACTGGAAGAATTTCAATTGGCTGTCATTCTTGGACAGCAGCCCCACTTCCAAGAATTCTAGAGTCACTGGAGTGGATACTTGGAAAGAGTTGTACTAAATAATAATTTGTAGTAGATTTAAGAGTGGTAGAAGAGAAAGTGCAGGGTTAAAACACTGTATTAGAAAAAAATTTTGTTTGAAAGAAAGCCAAACATAAGCTAAGCAAACAAAAGCATGTAGGGTGTGGTTGCATTATTAAGAATTCTAGGGAAGTGGGGCGGTGGTGATGGAGGCTGGGAACGGGGCAGAGAGGCCTGCAGAGGGGAGATAGAACTGTCCCACAGCTTGGGTGATGGAGGCTGGGAGCAGGGCAGGGAGGCCTGACCAGGGGGATAGAAATGACCCATAGTTTGATGGTGATGATGTCATAGGCATATATATATATATATGTGTGTGTGTGTGTTAAAATGCATAAAGTTGTACACTTCAAACATGCACAATTTATTGCATGTAAATTATATCTTAAGAAAGTAGTTAAACTTACACTGTTATTATCTGTATTTTTTAGTATTCTCATGATGACAGGAACTGACATTTTATCAGATTCAGTATTATAAAGATTTTTTCATTTTTGTTACTGACAAAAACGTATAAATTTCAAAATATTTACTATAGTATGCAAGTCATGTGCTAATTAAAAATTTTTATGGTTGATATACTTTGATAGGGACTGGCATTGAGCATTTGGATTGAGCAACTGTGTAGTAAATGAAAAAGTTTTAAGATATTACTGCAAAACCAAAAAGCATTATATTTTAAAAAAGGAAATTTAACGGAATTTCTGACTCATCAATCAAATTAAATGTGTAGCTTTATATAATTTGGTAGATTATGTATAGAAACTTTATTCATAGAAAAGAAAGCTGTAATTTTATTATGGATACAGACAAGGCAATTTGGTCTTTCATTTAATAGCTTACACTGCCCATAACTGTCACTCATTTTGACTTTTCTGTTTCTAATGTAATGGATTTCGGGAATATTTGGTGTTCTTCGCTATTTGTCACATCATCAGTTGAGCATGTGTCCATCGTGACACAAGGAATAAGTGAACCTACAGATCTTAGAGCTTTTCTTAATGAACTGAGGACACCATCAAGAATAACCTCTCTAATTTAGTTGCATTCCCAGAGCACCTAATGTGATCAGAGAATTAAAATTTTGACAAGCCCTTTAATACAGCTGTGCTGCAGTTCCTGCAGTGCTGGCTCCGTGTCTTGGTACTACACAGGCGCCTGTCTAGGAGGTACACATTCCAGGCACCCTAGACATTCGGGAAATATGTTTCTAGCTTTTGTGATCCCCAGGCAAATTTATTAACAACAATGAGGTCATAGTAATTTTCAATAAATCATGACTTGCTGATTTATTTCAAAGGATCCATATAGCAGTAAACAATACCATTTACATTTAATGAGTTTTATTGAACGAAAGGCAATTTTATTTGTAATGAACCACATGTTATGATTAAGGATGTATTTTAATGACCTTTAAGTAATGCGAACAAATGTTGCCCTTGACCTAATAGCAGAGGCTTTCCTACATGATTGAAAACTTCAGAATGGTTTTTAAATTATCATGAAAAGCTTCGAATGGCATTCTCATTATTGTGCCATCATTCAGTCATTTGATGTCTAATATACTAGATGAAATGCATTCCCCTAAATGTTCATGCACATGTCGAAGTGAGGATGGTTGCTAGCTTGTTCTTTATTTCCATGTCTCCAAAGGTAATCTGTTATATGAACGTTTTATTTTTTTGAAAATTACTATGACAGTATAATACTTAACTGATGAATGATTCTCAAACTGGCCTTATCCTAGGAATCATTGGCTGCTTGTTAAACATTCTAGTCATGTTTTCATAAGTCTAAAATTACTATACAATGTATTTCTTCTTGTGTAAACTAGCTTGACTTAATTAGCTTGAAAATAAATTTTTATTAGTTAATATATATAGTCTCTGCTGCAGTCGCAGACCCACAGTGTTGAGCTGCTGTACTCCCCCTTCAGCTGGTGTAGCATCTCTGCTCCAAGGTCTCCTGGAGGGTGTGTGAGGAGCTTTCCCAGAGAGTGTGTACCGTAAGTCAGGGACGGGGATGCGTTAGCTTTCTGCCTGTTGGCGGTTCTCTGCGGCAGGGTTGCTGTGTATTGAACTTGATAGTGACAACAGTGTTTTCCATGGAGAATCATTTTGGTAACATTCTGTGAGTAATTTTTGGAGGTTAGTCATGGTCCTCTTTCCTCCTCTGATTTTATGTATTCAATCCCGTTGTGCTCTGAGGTGTGGTTTCTGTTTCCTATATTGATCCACCTCAAGTCAAGAGAGAAGTTTTTCTCCTTCACCAACATCCCAGAGGTCAGTGGTCCCAGGCTGAGGAGACAGCTCTGTCATCCTCCTTTTGTGACTTTCCACTGTCCCAAATGTCTGCTCCCAGCCGGCTCAGCCAGCAGGAGGGGAAGTGCGTGGGAGAGCACTCTAATCCCAGGCACTTGGCACTTCTCATCACATCTCATCACTAGAATGAGCCACTTGGTGAGAACTAGCTGTGTGTGTTCTTTATAGGGGCCATGCACCCATCTGAAGCTCGAAGCTCTGCCTTTAAAGGCCATGGCAGAGTGGTGGACAGTGATCTTCATCTCACTGTCCCTCATTTGCCATCACACTTCTCACTGGGTGAGGCATTGAGACTCCAGTCGTTAGGGTCCTCAGAACAGATGCTCCCATTAGAATCTTGTCAGGATTACCATCTGTACTATAATCAGTTACTTCACAGTTGTTCTCAGGAACTCTAAGCAACTTGAAAATGTGTATATCCCTCTCTCACCTAGATTAAAGGAGGAAATGAAATGCAAACAGCAAAATAGTACATGGCTCCTGAAGAGACCATATCATTTTTAGGCCATTGCCTGTTTTCTGCAAGTGGTGACATACAGCCAGCAGCCAGGCTCCTGCTCATAGAGCAGCCCTGACGGGAGGCTGTGCACACAGCAGGGAGCCCTCCATGTTCTGCCTCCCTGGCCACAGGGACCCTGAATACATGTTTAGAAGTAGCAGGAATGGAAAGGCCACGTGCATTGCAAAACCATTCCAGGAGTAGGAGAGCATCATGCAAATCTCTGGTGTGTTCTGAGAAATCTCAGAGGACACTGCAGTCTGAAAGAAGCCACGAAGAAGGATCAAGTGGAGATGAGACCTCATTGAAGGACATGATCGTGGAAATAAGAACACGGCATGGGGCTGGAGAAGAATTGTTCTGCAGCTCCCAGAACAGAGGCCGGAGTGTGGTTTTGATCGCTGTTCCCAGTGGACACACTGAGTCCTGTCAGCAGCAGGTGGTGAGGATGCATATGAAGTGCTGCCTGCGAGGGGAAGGGTGTCCCTTGGCACCTCGGCTTGCCCAGAAGAAAAGCAGGTGTTCGGGTAAACATGTTGCTGGAATAAACAGTTTAGGCCCAGTGAGTCTTTCTTCTCTGGGAATGCTGGGAACCCTCTTGAAATCCACATTTCCAGACACTGGCCAAGGCATCTTTACAGGGCATGTATATTGTTATTCTAGGTCCTTGCCCAGCTGGGTGGGACCAGCCTGCCCTATTGGTCTCAGGTGTGTCCTGTATGGGTCCTGGATGCAGCCATTTGAAATGGCACCCATTCACCCTAAAGTCCACCTGAGAAAACCCAGCTGTCCATTTGAATTTCAATCTCTAAACCCGGGAGAAGCTCCCTCAGGCAGCAGGAGGGGAGAGCATGTGGACAGTTCTGCCAGACTAGGGATGAGCTCCTTCCTGTGCCCTGCCAGTATTCTCTGGCAGCGTCATTGGGTATCAGGCAGCAATCCTAACTCCCTATCTTTTCAGTCATCCCCTCCATTTACCTTGGGAGTGGCCCAGAACAGATCTTTCCCTCTCTGGGACAGCAGCACTCAGTAATAAAGCTGCCTTACTAAGGCCTGTGAAAAGAAGGAAAGTGAGAGAAGCAGGTTAGGCTCATGATCAACTGCTTCGAGCTGCAGTTGATCTAGAGTGCCAGCCACAGGTGACAGCAGTGACACCTTGGAAGATGGGCCTCCCACTTGCAGCTGTGAGCAGGGGTCACATGTTGGGGCAACAGTGGCTCAATTTCAGATGGCCCCATCAGGGCCCAAGCCCTTGGTTATGGTCAGCTCAGAGGGCCCAGCCAGCATCCAGTTTTCACGGTTTATGTCCCTCCCAGGGGTTCAAATTCTGCACTAGTCCCAGGTCCCAGGTATCTCCATAAGGCCATTCCTACACTCAGTTTGGCATTGCTCGGGTCATGGTCAAAACACTCCTGGCAGACAGTGAGAGTTCAGTACTGGCATCTGGGGTCTGTGAGTCCAGGGTTCCGAGTGATGAGACTTCCAGGCTGTACCCTGAGAGCTCTGGCTCAGATATGGCATCAGCCTCACACCAAGGAGAGTCCCAGAGCTGTTTAGACGGGAGCACAGTCTGTGTCCAGCACACTGGAGTGTTGAGGGCATGGCACTGGTGCCACTCAGGGCAGACCAGAATGCTGCCCCCTCCCCCCTCCCTTGGCCCCCGTTCAGGAATCAGAGCTCAGCTGGAGAGCTGCAGAGTTGTCTGTCCCCCAAGCAGCTTTGACCTGGTTGTGCAGCTTGAGTGGTTAGTTTTCTTTTCATTAATCTTTTTAATAGTCACTAGATTGTTCTGTCAAACCTGTAGTCCTATTACAGAATTTTCCTGTAATTTAAGTCTCTTTTTTATTCTCCTGAACTTTTTCAGTTATCTTCAGGTTACCTTACATCTGCTGATAACTCTCACAGTACTAATAAAAGGGAAAAGGAATCCCGGTCCTCCTGAGAGGACACAGAGGACCTGCAGATAGGAGCAAGCCGAGGCCAGGGCACTATCTGTCCTGTGCAGCCCATAGGCAGCAGCGCCAACAGGAGCATGAGACAAGGACAGATTTGAACTCCTTACTCTTCACATTTATGGACCAATGTCAACATCCCAGTCAAATTCAGCCCTTCAGTAAAAGACCAATATTTTTAAACTTCTGTATTGAACTTGTCCAGTTTTCTGTAGCCAATTAGAAATATTTAAAAAAGCAACACTAAAATATCAATAATTAAAAGACTGTTGAAACTTTATCTTAAGAAAAGCACAAGTACAAGTAATCTCTATTAGTGGCTGTAATTTACGCATTATTGTTGGGGTCCACGTGATCAGTTTGAAAAATGCACCAGTGTGTTTGGGTCATCACAGACTTATTTGGTCACTCTCCACCCACACTATCACTTGCCTGCCCCTGTCTGAATTCAGGTGTGCTTCACATCTGCATGCTTGGAGCTTTGCCTTACAGGCGGTCAGAATCCCATGTGGGGTATGAATTTGTCCAAATCCAGACAGATGAGGATCTTTCCATGTTGTAAATTCCTGGTGATCTGGTAAAAATCATTGTGCATCATTAAAAAACTGAAATTTATTTTAGATACATTGCTAACGGTAATATAACTCCTGTTGTTTTAATAAAATTAACCAAACTTTCTTTACCTTACCAGCATCTCCCAAGTGCTTTGGACACACACCTGTCATCAGGTAGCAGTGATTTGTTAGAATCAAGAGAACTGCCAAGCCTCCCTTGAGCTTAGAAATTGTTTCTTTTAGTTATCTTCCATCCTAATTCATAATGTTGGCACAAAAAAATATAAGAAAATCATCCATCACTTTTGGTAAATAATATAGAAAAATAATAATTGGTAGCTGAAAATTTTAAAGAAACTTTGTTTAATTTTAATGTTACTAATTTAGATACTCTGTATTCCAGGACCTGTTTTCCATCAGTGCTTATGTCCATGCTCAGAAGCCACAGCTGGATATTCACAGCTTTGAAGGCACATTTACCAGGGTGAGTTAAATCTTCCGTTAAATCAAATATACTCATTGTGTATGTAAGTTAAATATAACAAACCTTTATTTAAAAGAGTTTTATCAGGCAGATTCTGCCCTGTAGTTGTTCAAATGGGGAGAAATTCCTGGTGCTTCCTGCTCCGCCATACCAGAATCCTGTCTCAATTCCTTTTTTCCATCTTATTTTGCAGTGCCTTTTCACTGCTGGTCAACTGGATCCAGCTGTGGACTTCTTTTTAATGCTGTAGATATCTGAAGTGTGAGTAATGCAAATATTGGTAATTTAGTATTGTTTTCCTTTTCTTTTCCTGAACAGGAAGACAGTGATCCACCCATTCATGAGAGTCTCAGCATAGAAAATACATTGTGGGCAAGCACAGTTGTTGCATCAGGTAAGAAATAAGCTCCATTTTTATAGTTAATTCTCACATAATAGGTGGTGCTTTGTGTTTTTGAGTGGCTCCAAACAAGTGTTTCTCAAGATGCCTGGCATAACATGGAAACTTTACTAAACATACACTCCAGTTCAGTGAGTGTCAGACAGGCCTGAGAGTCTGCATCTCAGACAAGCGCAGGGCCACGGCTGACAGTGATTGTGATAAATACAGAAAATGAGAGGAAACATTTGGAAATTTTTATAGCAACTGATGAAGTAATTTAATGTTAGAAAAATTGTGGCGTATATTTTCTTGTTTTTATAATTGTTTCTTTTGTTACTTTATTGTTGTGGTATTTTACAGAACTAGTCCTCACAACATATTAATAATTTAAAAATAAAACCTGGCCCTTTATCATTCATTGTTTGTGGGGCCCCTGCTCTAGAAATAGGTTACTCTGTCTAGGGATAAGGTAGCTGGAGAAGCTGCTCCATGAGGACAGCCCCAGAGGGACAGCCCCGAGCTCTGGGACAGGGACAAACCAGCTTCTGGCTGAGCATACAGGGGAAGTGAGGACAGCAAAGAACCCACTGCAGCATGGGGTACATCATCCACAACAGGGATGGGAGTTGCTGCTTCTCAAACCTTCTGTCTCATGGGCAAGTGTAGAGGATGGGAGGTAGGTGGAGAAAATGGGCAGAAAGTGTTGCTCTGATGTCTTCCCCAAACGTGCACGGTTGCCAGAGCCCAGATCTGGTGCAGGTCCCATCTGACACTCTGTGTCCCTGCCTCATCTCTTTGTGTAGCTTTTCTCAGGCTGATTTATTGGTTTCATTGGGGCATGTGGGTATATCTGGCAGGTGTGTAGTGGTCACTGGTTCACTGTCACCACTGTGTCTCCACTGCTGCTTGGTGCTTCTTCCCCCCCCCCCCCTCACCCTTCCCCCCCAACACACAGGGATGCTCAAGCAGCTTGTACGTGAGGTTTTGTTGAGACTGGCTCCAGGAAAGCATCTGTAAATTGTAGCCAATCCCCAAGGCTGCCATAGGGGCCTCAGTTTTCTTACTGTGTGTAGCAGGTTCTGGGTATATGATTGGGTACAAGAAAGACTTTGGTTGCTTGATCTTTCTCTCAGTCTGTATGTCTGTTTGTTTTTCCCCTACATCTTGTCTTTCTTATATGCAATCTTTCCTTAAGTCTGACAAATGTATTATATCTTGTTGCCCCCTCACGTCTCATTTTTAAATTAACAGGTAACCCCTTCCCCATCTTTCTTTGATTTGCCATGTATACAGGTTTACTCATTCTTTTAGGCTATAAATATATACCTTTTGTCAAAGAGAATGGAGGATATTTCAAATATGCTGTTCTGACTAGTAATTTTAGTAATTAAAATGCATGGGAGACTCAGTAAAAATGCATTATTCTGACTCCAGCAAGTACTCATTTTTAGTAAGAATTAAATGAGATAATACATGAGTCTTTACCAAACTTTAATAGATTAAGTACATAAAATTGCACGAGGAATTCTGTCAAATTCTTATATAAAATTCTTGTGTATGTTATATTTAACATGCAAATACTGATTTTAGTCTTTGTCTGTCTGAATGCAGTGTTTCTTGTTGGTCTTGTCATTTCGCAGACTTCATCTGGGACACTTTAAAGTGTAGTGCCAGCCTGGAGTCAACATCACTAGTCACCTACCTACACATTAGGGCAGTGGTTGCTAGCTTGATTAACTTTCAAGCCTTTTCTGAGACTTGTTTTTTATAAATTAATGTTTTTTATAAATTAATTAGAAAGAAATTAATTTTGTAATTTTCCTTGTTCTGTTTTTATGCTTACTTTACATTAGTGACACTTATATTTTCATTAAGTTAAACTTAATTGGCAAATTAGGAAAGTTTTAAAGTATTATATCATTGTGAATTTAATATTTTTCTATATATATGCTAACAGACAGAATATCTAAGAAGTTTATTGAATAATAATATATAAAGATAGCATTTGTGCGGTTTGGAGTTCACTCTGCTTTTAAGAACACAGCTTCCCCAGTGACACACCTTTTTAAAAGGTGTGTGTGGGAGGGTGTTTATTCTAAAACAGAAAAATAGGTGTCTCCTCTACAGATTTCACTACTTAGCAGTACTCTAGTGCTCTCTTCCTGAATGCCCTGTGGAGGAGGCAGTTTGTCCTGTGACTTGTGGAACATGAGCTGTCATTGTGCTTTATGTCCAGGAGATCCTGTGATCGCACTTACTCAGAGGGTCCTGCCTAATGACTCACTAAATACCACACCTTCACTTAATGTGACATCAGAGCTTAATTATAGTAAATTCTACAATGGTTGTTGACTGTCTTTCTTACTTTAATCATATTTCTTACCTTCAAATTTTTCAAAGTTAGGATTTTAAATTATGCACAGCTGCAGTTCTAGAAACAGACATCCATGGTTTCAACTTGACATTTCAGAGATGCCTGCCTCTGTACATCTTTTGCAGTCTATAGGTTGTTCTGGGGTACTTTATGATTCTTTTGTCTTAAATTTGATGGAACACAAATTTATCATTTTTTCTTGACATACAATTAGAAAACCAAACTTTCAGGAGATGAATAAAAGAGACTAATAATATCTAAATTGAATATCAAATATTTTTATAATATTTCTCTTATTGTTTTAATTGTATATGTGCCAAGATATCAGCAGAGGCTCTTATATTAGGGCTTTAATCTTTACAGTGAAATATACTCCTAGACTCTTGTTCACAGAAACTGGTTCAGTTGGTACCATCGTGGTTTTAAAAGGTCACATGATGACTTTGACCAGTTAAGAATGTGGCCTCTCTTCATTTAACTTCAGTGTTAGAGTTACCATCTTAGTAGGCAATAATGAATGAACAATGTCACTCTGTTTTCAAAGAATATTAGTACATATTCTAATGTAATCTGTAGGTAAATTTGTGTTGCTTAAGAAATCATTTGAATTTTTCAAAGTTTATTTTAAAAGTTAAGATTAGGTTTTCTTGAACAAATCCAATCAAATGTGCTGTTGGATACATTTATATAAAATTAAATGGTGTAATAATATTTCCAATCAAATGATTTAATTAGAAAATATTATCTCTGTGCTTACCATTTAAAGTATCTCTGTAAGGACCACTTTCGTGTTTTTGCAGGTACTGTAATAGGTGTTGTCATTTATACTGGAAAAGAGACTCGAAGTGTAATGAACACATCCAATCCAAAAAATAAGGTAGGCTAGATTAAGGAGCAACTGCTTTAATGAACTTGCTTTTTCCTTTCAGTAAGAAAGTACATGTAGTTCTGAATAGCCCATTCATTTTAGCTTAATACGTAACGTAAAATTACTTTCCAAAAGGTTGGTGATTTAGGATAAGAATTCTCTGTATTTATGTAACAACATGCGCATACAGAAGAATTTCCAAAAGTATATTTTCTTGGTTAATCAGTTTTATATGTCTCTTAAATTTTCATTACTGGATATATAATTTACCCATAATTTGACAGTTAATTGTGGGTCTCTTAATGTCTCTTCAATCTATTTACTTTACAATTGGCACTCTTTATTTTTATGTTAATGATTCGTTTTAAAATAAAGGAATCTGCATTATTTTTAGAGTACTTAATTTCATAGTGTTATATTTTTAAACTAGTTTTATGTAAATTATTGCCATTTTAGAAGAGATATATTAAAAACTAGATTTTAGTTTTAAAAACTGCTTGATTCTATTTCTAAACTAATTATATTCCTAAAATTGTTATTTATCCACTCAACATGTATGCATGGTAAATCATCCAAAGTTATATAGATGACCTTTCTTAAGTTTATGACCTCCGGTAAGAACTCGAACCCTGGCTTATAGTCTGGGCATTGCCACTAACCAGCTCTTTGACTCTGGACATGTGGCTTAATTCTGTGTCTTACTACTCAATAAAGGTTACCTATCATTATTATCTTCCTGTGAAATGAAATGTGAAGTGTTAACGAATGCCATAGATTTTGAACCCAACCCTCAATGTCAGTCAAGAAGTCTTTACTAAGTGGTTATGCGCAGTTCTGGGTTCCCCGCATCCCTCCGCCGACCCGACCCTGGAAAGCCCCGTCCGCTGACCCTCTGCACTCACTCCTCCACACTCTCTTCCTCTCCCACACCCTTTTAAAAAAGACCCTTCTAGATTTCCCTGGTGTTAGCAGTATGTACCTTATAATAGGAAGGCACCTTTGGAGTTTCCCACATTGGATTTAAATTGTCACTTTGCCTCTTGACAGCCTCACACGTAAAGCAAATGTGCTCTTCCAGTGGCAGGCCCCTTCCTGGTGCTCAGTCCATGTTCCGTGCCCTCCCCAACGGAAGTCGTGGGGGCAGTGACAGCTAAGGCAAGGCAGAGTGCTGCCCATGCATGCACGCACACTCACAAACATGGGCACACATGTGCACAGGCATGCACGGTGCTGAGCACTTATTTGCACTAGGTCACTAGTCTGCACCACACCCTCCGCCAAGCGCTGTGCTTCGGTCGCAGAGCAGGGAGATCGTAGAGCAGGAGGCTGGGGCTTGTCAGCCCATGTTCGTTTCTCCTTGAAGGCACTATGCACAGAGCTCCAACTACATATGGAAGCATTTGTGTAAATTAAGGAATAATCTTAGGAGAGAAATAAAGTCTCTAAATTTGCATATGCCATTAAATCTTTCTAAGTGTTAAATGTCAGATTTAAAAGGAAAATTTCAGGAAAAGGTTACAGGCTACAATGGACAGCAAGTAACAGATGTAATTTATCCAGGGAAGTATTGACATATGCTGGGTGAAAAGAGTGTGTGATATGTAAGTCCCTAAGTAGAGAAGGGAAGACAGATTATTATTCACTGTTCGTACGACATTATCGTCTGCAGTCTGCAGCTCACTGTTCTGACATAGCTTAGTAACCAACAAACTTTTGGACTTCAAAGAGCACTAGTAGGAATAAAAAGTAAACATTTAATAGGGAAATCAAATCATTTACCCAGGTTTCACTGGACTTCTTCAGGGAAGCAAAACTGTTCCTAACCTCAATTCTGAGAGCTATGTGCATGGAGTGTAGCTGGGGACCTTAACTGATGTGATCAGATAAGATTTTGTGGTGGAGTCCGTTGGCAGCCATCATTTGGGGTGAGAATACCGATTTATGAGAGTCATGTCTCTGTCCAGCTATTCCACGGGCTGCCCTGAAACCATAGTAGCTACTACAACACAGGTTTCTTCTCCTCACTGCACACGTCTGACAAGTTGGCAGTTGCTCTGCTTATCATGGCCTCTCAGTGCCTTTGGAAACTCATTTCTATGACCACTAGGTCAGAGGAAGTGGCTGAGTCCATACTGACCTCACGGCTTCTGCCAAGGAGCCATGCAGGTCCCCTTTCCTCAGCCAGAGCAATTCAGTGGCCTTGTGTAAGTTGAAGGACTCAGGGTAGTACGGCTCTACCTTTCGTGCAGAATTGAGAGCTGACTACCCACTGCGTGCTCATGGTTAGAGTCTCTAGTAAAAAAAGAGGGACCTCATAGAACCCCCCATGCCAGGAGTTAGGGTGGTGAGCAGGAGAGCAGCCAAGAAGGACAGTGGGAGAAGAAGGCATTTCCAGAGGCCAGCACACTGGTGCTGTGGAGGCAAGGGGGACAGAGTCAGTGAAGAGAGGGCCATGGGAGGTGCAGGTAGGAAACATCGCAGAAGTGACAGTCATTGCCATAGATCTGTTGGTGTGCAATTCAGATGGACAGGTGGGAGCGCTCTTTCAAGGTCAGCGGTGTCAGGCAGGGTGTGTGTGGGGGCGGTGGGAGAGTGTATCAGAGCACTGGCACCAGAGAGGGAAGACTGAACAGGCTTGGGGCGGGGAGTGGGTAGCCCCGGCACTGGAGACCCAGTGGAGGAAAAAAACTGTACCACGCGAATAGGGTTTTATTTATTGATTTTGTTTGTTTCCGGTGAGAAAATCAATATTACAAAACTATGAATGCTTTCAATAAAAGAAGAGAGGGTCTTAGTTTTTAAAGAACTAAAAATATTCTACAGAAGAATAAGTCTTGTGGGCATTCAGGAGGAGTAACTTAAATATGTAAACATAAGGTTACTTAAAAGGAAGTTACATATTGTTATATAGAGAGTAGCTGCCATATAAACATGGCTTCTTTGATTTATATAAAATATTTACAATCATCAGTCAGTCAGTCCCTCCCTCCCTCCTCCTTTCTCACACTCTGTTTCATTTATTTGCTATTTTCATTATTAGTGTGTATAAGAGGAACATGAAAATTTGGGAAATTGCCTGAAGTTCCTAGGATAAAAAACACTGCAGTAAAAACAGTGCTGATTTAAGGGGGAAAAAGTTAATGCACAGGATTTGAGGTAATGAACTTGATGCAGAACATGGTAAGGGTTTGAGGCCCCTTCTGATACACAGAGGACCATAGCCTCACAGTTGAGGCTTGTGAATTTCTGAGCAATCTATGGACCCAACTAGTGCAGGGATTTTCGGTTTGTAGCAGAGCTGGTAGCAGGTGTGTGGTTTCCTGAGGCTGATTTTCAAGAGCCCCAAAGTGGAAGCAAAGTAGTGGCTAGTCTAAAGTGGCAGGTGGTTGGGTAGACATGTCAGGGGATTAGAGGTAGCATGCATGCCTGCAGATCAGTGGAATCAGTGACATCAGAAGGCCCTATGGTTAGGATAGTAGACATCATAGCACTTCCAGCACCCACTCTCCCAAGGCTGTGACCAGGAATGCTGTCTCTGTCTGGGAATGCCACCAGCCTTTCTTGCTCATGGGGGCATGTGTGTGTGCAACTCCCCACTGGCATGGGGACTTCTTGAGGATGAGCATTTGTACTTTTTAAACTGTTCTCCCAGATGGATGTTGGGTTTTTAACCAGTATTGTCGGTTGTTTCATAAAACATTTTAAAACTTAACATTCTACTTGACTGATGTCCCAAGCCTTATTTTGGCTAATTCTCTTTTTTGTCTTCATTTCGTTCTCCTCTAGCTTCCTTTTAAAAGAAGGATGATTCTTCATATACCTAAAACCTAGCGTTAACAGATATCATACTACTTTATTCTAAGTGTGCATTTTAAAAAAATAGAAATGAAGATTCTTCCTCTAGGTGCTGCCTTAATCATCTTACTTTGTAAGACCTAGCCCTCACTGCCTCATCTCATGCCCTAGGTGAGTGGTCGGCAAACTCATTATTCAACAGAGCGGCAAACCGTGGCTGCGGCTCGCGAGCCGCAGTTTGCTGACCACTTCCCTAGGTGAGTGGCTCTGGGCTGCTGACATCAGCTTCACATCAACCTACACAGCCCAGCTGAGTCAGTGATTGGGTGTGGGGGTTCTGACGCCACTGTCCCCTTAGGTCATGGCAACTAAGATGCACAAAGAATTCATACATGGGTTCATTAAGCTATAACCAATTTTAGTGACTCTGACACATGACCACTTGAATTAGCCTTGGGATTGGTCTTTGAAATTGGATCTTGAAATCTAACTTGATGATTTTATATAATGAGAACATAGCTTTATACTTATTGCTTAAGTTTATTAAAATACTTCTTTTAAGTGCAGCATGTTTTATCCAGACGTGGGGATTAAGAATAAATCCTACAGTGTTGTTAGATGGAGGAACACTCTGCAGTAAAAAAGAAGTTCTTAGAGCTCCTTTTCAGGGTGAGAATGTTTTCCCTCCTCTGTCACCAATACAGACAGAAAGCAGGGAGATGAGTCCATACAAGCTTGACGATTTTATTTGAAAACTTTGAACAAATCAAAAGTCTTTATTACTAAGCAATTACTTTTATGATAATATTTGGTGAACGTTTAAATTATAAGGAGTGCAACTTGATGGACTGCTTTATAAAACTGAGCTTGAGATATATTTAATAAGATGACACTTGATTACATTTAAGAGGAAAAAATTTCTTACAGAAGGTTAAGAAAAATCAATTGTGACAGGTTGCCATTTTCACGCCATTCATAAGAATAAGTTGCTCCTAGCAAGAGCGTCAGGATGAAATGATAATACAAATTGCTTCAAGTGGCTATTGTCATCCCTTGGGCATATTGATTTGTGTTCCTAATAAAAAGATGCTTTCAGACGTCTCACTGACAGACAGGTGATATGTGCCATTATGGGAATTAAAGCACTATGCTCCTTGAATTGTTGCAGAGGCGTTTCAGATAATAGAGCAAAATAGAATCAGCTATGGTGGACTTTGCAAGTTAAATTATCAAGGCTGTTTTGGAGAATAGCTTCTTATTTTTAAAAGGACAATTAATATTTTAAAGTTCTGTTGATTTATATTAAAATATTACAATGGGATAACTTATTTTTCTCTTTCCTTGTGGTTGCATGCAGGCACAGCACCCTTAATTTTTTTAATAGTTGCCTTCTTGAATAATAAAATAGTTTCTGATTTACATACTGGTTTAAAAATGTGATCATGTACTTCCTCAAAGAACTGTATGTTGTAGAATGTAGTATTGCAGGCAGTCCACGTAGGTAAAAGGGCTTTTGGAATGCTTGCTTTGGTTACTGTTATTAATATAACAAATCCTAGTGTTTCAAGCCTCACCAAGAGAAGACTAACTAGACGGAGAAGCAGACCTGAACTCAGGTGACTCAGGAGCATGTGACAGGACAGGGTGGCTCTGGGTGATGACACACCCAGCTCACAGCACTCGCATAGCCGCATCTGTGTGCCACCGCTGCTCACAGTTCAGAGTTGTGTTTATCAGCATTGTGAACAGAAGTAAACTCATCATTTCAGGAAAGCAGTAAAGAGAAAAAATATGCTAAGTGTTGCGAAGGCAGTCCTGACATCGGGAACATAATGCTTGTCAGAGGGAGCAGCCAGTATCCAAACTGGAAAATGGAGTCAGTCCCTGAAGGCCTCTTAAGTATGAATTTTATCACAAAGCAGGGGTTCTACATAGGAAACACAAGCATATTTATTATTATTTCAAGTCGGTACCTTGTATTTCACTAAAAAGTTTATATAAATTTCTGAATAAGGGCTTACTAATCATTTCTTGTGTAGTAAATAAGAACTATTTGGTAGCATTTCATCAACTCTGTTCAGTACAGCTAAATTCTCTATAATCAAAATTCTTAACAGCAAAGTATAATTTATTCATGAAGCAAATAAGCATTTCAATAATGGTTTTTGTTTTTTTAAATCCTATGTTCTTTACCCTGAGGCCATAAAAATTGTTAGAAATTTGTGGAACTTGTGATAACTTATTTATCATGACATCTTAATCTTAATTTATAAGCTCACAAAACTGAGTTCATTGAGACACTTTTTTTTCCTGGATGAGGAGAACGTGCTGGTAGCATTTTGTTTTAAGGATGAAAGACCAGATAGATAAGTACAGTGAGATGCTGATGTGGGATGGAGGAAGCTGGTAGCACCCAGTCACCTGTGTTAACTGGCTCTTTTACTCCCTTAAAACTTCTAAATTTCTAAACAAGCAAGCATGCAACACAATGTTATAGAACTGTAATATACAGTCCTTTTTGGTTTATTTTTACCTTTTGAAACAAGATCTAGTCGGTTACAAAAATTTATGCTTCCAAACAGTTAAAGAAGAGGAATTACTTATATTAAAAGTTTATAAATGTATAAGGTTTCACCCTAGCACTTTTAAGGATTTAAAATGATGTTTTATACAGACCCATAAAAATGTTCATAGAACATTGAGAATGCAGTCACTGCCTAAGTGGCCAGTCACTTTTTCATAGTGGTTTCTTTGGCAGGAACTAGGATCTTAAAAACAGGTGCATTTAAAATATCCATTTGCATAAACATTTGCTACACAAGTGGCCAGCACCCCTGGGTGCTGTTTCCTGGAGCACCTGGCTCCGGTGGTCCTCACCGGCCACACTGCAGGGTGTCGGGGCTGGTCGCTTCACTTCTCTTCTACACAGAGTGTTCACCTACACCCTCGCTGGTGACCAGCTTCCTTGTCCCATAGGATTCAGCAAACACGATGACCAGCATCCACACGTGTCCCCAGCTCTCTCAGGCCTTGCTTGGCTGTCTCTTCCATTGAGACCCTTTTTCTGACCTGGTTTTCCACAGTCAGGATGGTTACTTGTTTGCAATTCCACCGTCATGGTCAGGGCTTCTCCCGTCTGTCACAGCACTGACCATTACGTCTCTCAGATCCACCTACCTCCTCTGTCCACAGCCTCCATCTGGCTGACATTCCCACACAGGCAGCACCAACAGCTGCTCTCCCCCAGCTCCCTCTGTCCCGCATTCTCTGCATCATCCCCTGTGCCACGTTTACAAAACAGTGCATAGGTTACTTCAGGGATTCCTTCCGCTCTCATGGCAAACACCGAAAGACCAAGCCTCTGCTGTCACCTGCTCCAGGTGTGCATCCTGGGTCGCACACCCCTTACTCCATGCTTCGCCCCACAGGCTTGCCTCTGCTTCTCGGCACCGGGCTTCATGATCCCATTTGGTCAACCCTCTTGTGGCAGCCCCAGCACACCTTGTGCTCTTCCTGAACACTGAAGGGAGGTGTAACTAGATAATTGGTGGTCTGTCTCTTCCTCTAAAATGTAAGCTTTTTACCATAAAGATTATCCATCTCAGTGTTATCTGAGTAAACCCAGGATAACTGCTCGTTTATCTGTCTGCCTCTCCTGCAAGCTTTTAAACTCTCTGGAGGCAGGAGCTATGCCTTATTCATCCCTGTGTCCCAGCTCCTCAGACACAGGAGATGTTGGACAGTTTAAATTGGGAACTAACAGAGGGTATAAGTGATCCTTATTCACATATAAACTATGTGTAGTTCTTTGTCAAGGAGATGGTTATGTCTGTAATAAAAATTGAATGAGAGATGTTGTCCTGGATACTATGGGTGCTCTGGTGTCTAGTGGTGTAGAACATGGGGTGGGGACACGGCAAGGAGCACATTGATTGAGCACTTGCTGCTCTACATGCTACAGGCACTTCCTGCATTGTCACGTGTGTGACTTGAGGTTTTCTGTTTGTTCACAGGGTTATTATGTTGATTGATGCTCGTATTGGCCCTTCTTTGGCCTGTGGGAGTCCCTTCAACCTGGAAGTTGTGTCCCATTGTTGTAAATCCATCATTTAAAAATATTTTTTTCTATCTCTGTCACAACAAGATGTTCTAGACTCATCTTGTATTCTTTGCCCCAGCCCTGGGATCAACCCTGTGTTCCTTTAATCAGCAGAGCATGGTATTTAGAAGTCAGGATCTGGGAGCTGGGTGTGCTCATTGATGTTCAGGTATGTTCCCAAGCCACACAGTGGACAGACTGAGGGAATAGATGGATGGGTGGTTGGATGCATGGATGAATAGGTAGATGGGTAGGTGGATGGATGGATGGGTGGGTGGGTGGATGGATGGATGGATGGATGGATGGATGGATGGATGGATGGATGGATGGAAGAATGAATGGAAGGAATGGATGGGTGTGTGAGAGGGTGGGTGGATGGATGGGTAGATGGACAGACAGACAGAGGGGTCGGTGAGTTGAAGGAATGGATGGATGGATGGGTGGGTGATTGGTTGGATGGATATGCATACACATCTTTTAGGTCTATATTTATTTTTATATTTATGTGTATTGGACACCATGAGTTCAGACACACTTCCACTTACAATTCACATCCATGGCATTTCTTCTAGTCTTGTAGTCTTTCCGTGTTGTTGTAATTCTCTTCCCTGACAGTGAGAAACATGGTTACCATTACCCTTATTGTCTTTACTCGACCGATCCCTGCACGTACCAGCCTGCACCTCCTTCCTCCTGAGCTCCAGCACCTGGGCCAGACCACCCTGGCCTGTTTTCTTCCTCACTGGACTTGGCTCCACTGTCCCCCTTTCCCCACCTAGGCTGTGCCCTCTTTGATGCCTGGACCACTCTGCTCAGGCACATATGTGTATACTGTGTTTAGACAGAAAGATGTGGACACATTCAACAAATAATTCTCTCGTGATTTTATTTTTATTTCACTTCTTGAGGGCTAAAGCCATGTGTTTGTTCATTTTGTAGATTTCATCCAAAGCTTATAGTGTTAAGGCAAACATTAGGAGTGCAGTAAATGCTGATTTAGTGAACCAGATGAGTCAGTCATTGAGAGACCAATGAAAGACACATTAACTATGTAAATCAGCACCCTGAAAGAGCCTTGAGATGAGTATTTGTCTTTAATTGATTTAGGAGAAAGTATGACCAAAAGAGCTCCGAATCTCCTTGAGTGCAGAGCATAACATTCTACCTGCAAGCAGTGTGTTTCATTTTTTCCACATCTGTGGTCTCAGACGACTGTGTCAGCATAGCAGGTGTGCTTGCCAAGGGACCCTTGTCTTTCCAGAAAGCTCTGGACAGATGGAAGTGCCTAGGGTTCATTCCACATGGGGACACCATCTCCCTCCAGTGACCCTGTGTCTCCGCCCTCTCAGTCTGCCTCATAATCACAGTGAACCTGCCTGAGTGTCAGTGCCTGTCGCCTCCTCTGCTGCTCAGGGAGCAGAAGTAAACACTGTCACCAAAGAGATTATAATCAACAGGGGCGTTCCTCACAGACATACTGTCGTCTTTCTATTCCCTTACGTTTGCACATACCAAATCCATAATAAGTAATGATTTATCTTAGGTTTGACTTGCTCTGCTGGCAATAAAGATAGTGTTGTTGTTTTTTAATGTTCCAAATTAAGTGACTTCAGAGCTAATGAACAGATTTAGGAAACTAGGCCCAGAACTCAAATCATGTCTTCTAAGCTGCACAGCTAGACTTCAGTGAATGCTGTTGTTGGCACTGATGTGAAATCAAAAGTGTTCTTCTTCACTGCGGTAATGTTGATCACTGACGCTGTTACCTGAAGCATGGAATTGCCCAGCTGCATTGTGGACACTCCCTCCATCACCAAATACATACATAAAAATCAGAGCTAGAAAAAGACAAATGTAACATTTCCACATAAAGTTCATTAACCTGTGGAAATGAGCACCTTCTCTACGCAACAATTTAGAGAAGGATTTATTTTGTTTGGGTTGGGTATTTAGTCATTCAAGCAACAATTTTCTTAAGTTAAAGTCAATAATTTGTTTTTTTATTACAATTACAAAAATTGTTTCATAGCCTTAAGATACAGACATGGTCTGAAACACATAATATAGAGAACAGAATTTTCATAATGGATCAATTTAATACGTTTTTAATTCCAAACAATATAAAGAAAAATGACTGTTCCCAAGGTTTAATTTCACTCTCAGATGATGCATTTGCCCTCGCTCTGGATAAATGTGACGGCATTGCAGCGGCCTCAGTTCAGGAGGGTGGGGGTGCAGTCAGCTGGTTAGCAGTCAGCTCAGGCTGCTGTGGAATATATTCCAGATTTAAGAAGAAAATCAAATGCAGACTTTCCTCACAGTTTTTTTAATTATTAATAAATCCTTATTTGAGATATACTCTGAAACTACGGCTTTTGGGGTAAAGAATCCTAACAATTTTAAAAATAATTTATGGTTGCTAATTTAACTAAAAAAATAAATGGGTTCTTGGACATTTTGAAGTATCCATGTTATTTGCACTAGTTCATTTAATACACATTGAATGGTTTTAAGGCTGTATAATGTGCAGGGTTGTAGACACAGGTTGTTTCCCAGTGAACACTGAGGGTACATTGGCTCGTGATCACACACGATTTTTTTAAAGTGAGACATGCGTTGCTCAGGGAAGACATTCTGTGTCTAAGTTTTAAGAGTAAATAAAGCAGTTTAATTATTTTTCCCCTTAAAATGAGCATAAGTAGTTCATGAAGTATAGAGTGTGCATTTTGTAATTTTGTTAATGCTACAGTAGTAGATTTTCAGGATCCAGTGGGGTGTTTGTTGGCCATCCTTTTGTCACCTCTGCTCTTGGCCCTGCCTGCTTCTCTTCACTGTCTGTCTAACGTCCTGGTTAATCTGGTTGTTAATGCAGGTTGAGTTATTAATGCAGAGTGGTTTTTCTGTTTCTAACTTTTGATATCAGCTTCCACATAGTTACGTTTCATACTGATGGACTGAGTATAAGTTCATCCTTCGCTTCTCCGGAGAAGAACCTGGGTGCTGAAGTGATAGATACTCTTTCACCCATTTGATGAACATGGATTTCCTGCATGTGGTTCAGCACAATGAAGACACAGATGATGGCGGGAGAAGAGGAGTACAGAGGGTAGTGAAGGGCTGGTGGGGAAAAGGTTGAGATGGTTGGTCTTGAACCCAGTGGGTGAGGGAGAGTGCCAGGCAAGAGCAGGGCAGATTTTGATTAGACTTGGGGTAGGGCTGGGTTAAAGGGTCAGCAAGAGTCTTCCAGGATCCATAAATGAAAGGAACAACCTCTGGGTTTAGCATATCCCAGTAATTTAGAAATTTAGAGGGTGAAATTCAACCTTTGCTTTGTTCTCAGTCCCCCTCCCAGAAGACAACAGAAACAGTGAGGGGTGTGCTGCATGCAGACAACTACTGCCAGACCTTTTTCTTTGTGTCACTTGTCTGCCACTGTGCAGGTGTTTTTCTGGGTACTTGACATCTCCCAGTGGAACGGCTCATGGGATCTCCTACCTGCTACATCACTGGTCTCTTCTATGGACTTGAGCAGCTCGGGTGACGTCCTCAGCTGACACAGATGAAAATGTGTAGGATTTCCTCAGTTTAACATCTATAAACATTTTTTATCATAGGTTATCGTGTATATTATTTAATCGGCTTCTCATTTCTGAAGTCTCAGAAATGCCCTTTATTGAGTAGCTTTTAAGACTTCTTATCCAATTTTATATGTACTCAGTTTTCCTCTAGAATAATCTTCCTCCTCATATCATGTTGCTAACACTGTATGTGGAGCCACAGAGCAGTATGAGCCATGCTCCTATTCAACTAGGGAGCTTTTGGTCAGTTCTTGAATTTTGCTTAAGAACAAGAATAATACCTTTTTTTTTTTTTTAATGTTTTGCTTACTTTGCACACTTACACAAAGTGCACAGCACAGCCAGTCATCACAAAGTGAGCACAACTCGGGGTCTTGCCTGGTCAGAACACAGCTTTCCCAGCTCCCCACAACCCTCCCTGACCACCCACCTGCAGGGAGCCACTGTCTCCATAGCGGACCAGGAAGTTCACACAAATACACTTATGTAATACGTATTCTTTAGCATTTGGCTTGTTTTGTGCAGTAGTCTGCATGTGTGACGTTGTTCTCGTTGCGAGTCATGGTACTTTGTTCATTTTCATGTCTGTGCACTGTTCCATCGAGTGGATCAACCTCACTTGTGTGAGGCAGTCACTCTACAGTGGACAGGTCTCTGGGTCCTTGCCAGCTTCTTGCTGTTACGGGTTGTCTGCTCTGTATAATGTCAAACAGGCACGCACTTCCATCACCTGTGTACCCAGCAGGGGAATGCTGGGTCATGTGATACGTTTATAGCCATTTATATCATCCCAGTGTTCACTCTTCCCAGTGGTATAAGAGAATTCAACTTCCTCTGTGACCTTGTCCACACTGGTGGTGTTGGTTGTTTGAAAAGCATTAACATCTGAGTGGTGCTACTGTTTTCACCTCCTGACCACCGCTGGGGTCAGGTTTCCTTCCCATGTCATTGGCTGCCTGGGCCTTGGTCTGAGCACTGCCTGCCTGTATCTGTTGCCCATTTTCCTACTGGACCATGAGTCCTTTTCTTACTGTTCTGTAGGAGTCTTTGCAGATCCTAACATGAGCACTTTTTGGTACATGAGTATTACTTCCCACACTCTGTTGCTGGCTTCTTACTGTCTTCATGTGTCTTGGTGAATAGCAGTTCTTAGGTCTAATATAATTCAGTTTATCTTTTCTTTTTCTGATTTGAGAAATATTTCTATCCCCTAGGTCATGGCGATACTCTCTTATCTTATAGAAGTTTTATTATTTACCTTTCCCAGTAGCTCTCTATGAAAATATGTAGGATTTCCTCAATTGAACATCTATAAACATTTCTTATTATAATCATAGATGGGTTTTGTGTTTGATGTGAAGTTGGGACAGTTTCCAGTTTTCCCTCTGTGGATACCCAGTAGCCCATAGCAGCGTTGAAAGCCCATCCTTGCCCTGCAGGATGGCTTCATCCATGAGTCTTGTCCACACACAGGTGTGCATCTAAACCTTCGTCTTCAATTGTCTGGAAAGCCCTTTCTGTGCTAATAATATGTACTTATCAGAGGAGCTGGATTGGGGTTGCATCTGCAGCTGGATGCGTTTCCCAAGGGCTTTGCTCAGACTTGAATGTAGGTAAGAACAAAAAGTAAAGGTAGAAACCAGATCGGAGGAGAAGTACCTATGTTTTTATCACACCAGTGACAAGAATGATAGCAAGAGGCATTTAAATGAGCAGTTACTGTGTGTCAGTGGTGAGCGTAGCTCAGGAAGGTCTAGGTGGCTTGTGAGCCCACCCTGAGTCGTCAACACAGGGCCAGAGGGAAAGGGAAATGGGAAATGCATCCCACAGTCTAGTTGTGGGAACGAAAATAGATATTGTCCAGGACACATTAGTGGGGCTGCGTGGGCCAGGAGGTCAGGCTGCAGCGGGAGGCAGAAGCTAGGAGGGCAGGCCTTGGGGTGGCAACATGACACACAGGTCCAGTAATAGAAGTCATACAGATGCACTTTGTAAAGTATGAAGGCATTGGGGTTGATGTTGCTAGGTCATAGGGGGTCAGGAATGAATCAGTTATAACAATTTAAACCAAAAATGAAGCCGTTTTATGTGAGTTATTAGTGAAAGAGAATTTGTTATACTTTTATTTCTGTTTGTCTGAAGCATTTTCCTGGCAGATGAACAACATTTATCCAGGGGTAGAACCTGTTGAGTGTATTTTGCCATAAGACAGTTCCCTAATTACTAGGATTTTAGCTCTTTTAGTTTAGGGCAACCTTTGTGCCATTCTGTGGCATGCTCCTTTTCTCAGCCAGCATGTGTAATTACATTTGGAATAAGTGCCCTCCAAGTGCTTTAACAGCGTTTTGATATTAGTGTTGTGACCCAGCAGTTGTCTTCTGGTGGCTGAATAATTAATTTGTGTCTAAGAGCTTTTGAGTGTGATAGCTGCCTAACACAGGGTTTCCTTGTGGAAGGTTTGCTAGCTTCCAATGACCCTTAGCTGCCATCTGGTGCAGATTCAGTGCTTCTGTCATCTGCTGCTAATTGCTGTCACCTGCATATCCAGTCTCTCCTCAGTGAGACGACATGAGCAGCTCGCATGCTGCCTTGTGAGTGGGTCCTCGTGCCTGCATGTGTGTACCCCAGAAAAGGAAACGGTTGCTGAGGGCTTCTCAGTAGAAGCATTTTAAGTTTATTTGTGTTTTAATAAACATGGTATGAAAGATGGTGACTGTTTGTGAAGGTTAATAATTCACTAAATCCAAGTATTTTGTCTGCTCTATGATTTGTTTTAATGGTTCCAGCACTCAGTGGCCCATTTAGGCTGGAAGGTCGTCTCTGCACGATGTTACAGACGATTTCGTAAGCAGATCAGCTTTAGTCGGGCACTAGCCTATAGCACCATATTAATGTATTTTACTTGTAATTTAGAGAACAAGAAGAATACCCTGATTTGAGGCTAAACTGTCCCCTGTGGCACTGGCACAGCTGATAATCGCGAACTAGAAAGATGTGTATATCAAATAGTTTACAAAATGAAGCCAGCTGTGTTTCCCTACATACTGTGGCTTCCTGACATGCATCATTAAACCTTATTAGCTACTTCCTTTTACAAAGATTCTTGTAGTCTTGAACATTGCATATTAACATTTTCTGCCCCTCCAACTGGAAATGATTTGCTTTATTGCAGAGTGTCAACTTGCTCTAGTTTCTGATGCGTTCTAATTGGTACTTCAGAGTATAATCATCGGGAGATACCACGCCACGCATTTCTTTATTTGGAAATTAATATAGACCTTTTCACTTTATCTGTCAATCTGTGCAACTTTTTAAGCAAATCCCAACTCTTGGGATTGCTTACAAGCCATTAAGTATGAAATGGTTCATAAAATGACTTTGAAGACATAAAGTAACACAAAAATTTTAGATGGTTTAAAATAGTGTTACACTTTGCCATGATACCAGTAATAAACCTCTTAATAGATAGTTTTAATAATAAAAAGCAAGATGAAAAGTTTATTCAACCCTATTGCACTTATCATTTAAATTTTTCAGGAAAGTTGCTAAATTTCAGTTTTGTTTGAAAACAAAAGCATGCAAACCATGAGAACCATGGATTTTAAACACTAACATTGATTCAAAGTTTCCTTTATCCTCTTTTCTGCCATTCTGCTCGCTGCCTTAAATGTTTAAATGTTTATTGCAATTACCTTTGGTCAGCAGCTGGTTGTGCTAACACATGGGTGGGACAGCAAAATGGACAGGACCGTGTCACTTTGTTCAAGATAACAGTAATTCTGAGGTGTTCTAAACCCTGGTCAGCATTTGTGGATGTCCACATGCTTCTAATATAATCAGAAATAGATAATGTACATTTCATTACAAGGGAATTTCACGACTTCAGTGACTAGTGACTGAGATGTGGATTCTGGTGAATATCTTAGTAATAGATCTTGTCAAGTCAGCTAATGACTCTTGATTTAAAAACACTATCGAGTGGTTTTATGTAGTGATAGGTGCCAGATATTGGGAGATTGGGGTGAAGACCTTAAATGGTCCATAAATTCCCACATATTTACTCAATAAGGCATGAAATGCTGAAAGAGATGGTGACACATTACTGCATACCAGCATAGCCTTTGTGACACGTAGAGGGTGGGGGTAGGGGCGGCTTCTGGGTCCAGTGCAGTTTGGGGGGTGAGGGAGCTACCTGCAGGAAATAGGGATGTGAGAACATGCGTAACTAAACCCACCATACTAGGGCATTTATGCGTTGTGGAATTTTCCTGCTAATTGTCACCACCCCATCCCACCCCAAGATACCATGACTTAGAATTAGCGGCTTCATGATGCTATGTTTAATATTTGACTCAAGTAGTCCTTAATAAAACCAGGCTTTCTGGCATCTATTACATAAAAACAATGTTAGCTACTCCTGAGTAAATTCCATAAACCATTAAATAAATACCTTATATTTGTTGGTATGCCAAAGTTATAATTTAGATGGTGGCATTTTGAAATTAATCACCGAACAGATTTCTGACTATTATAGAAATTCATCTGTATCATGACCTCTTACGAAAAGAATCTAAGGCTGGAAATTAAAGTTACATTGTAAATTAATTATGTTTACTAATAAAAACTTAGCCATTCATTCATTCCCTTTTCCAAAATTTTATGAGGGAATTAACTAAGCAGGTGGAAAGGTGGTACCCTTGTTCCATGCAATTTCCCTGTTAAAAACAGCAGTTTCTGTGCCATGTCCCAGGAGGCTCTGGGCAGAGGGCCAGGCTGGCGCCTGGCTGCTCCAACCGTGTCCTCTGCCTCTCCTGTGGTGGCGATGGCCACACACTCGCTTTTTGTAGGAAAGAGTGTTCCTCTTCCATGTCCCACCCTCTCCCATCATCTGTGCTGCAACTGTTCTAAGTCACGCACAAGACTAATTCCTTCAGAACCTCACTTTCTAGATAGCAAAAAATAGGGGATACTTTTTTAGCTCTTTGAAAAGAGTCAGAGGATTCCCTGGAGTCCCTCTGCCCCAGAATTCCAGGATGGATGGCATTCAAAGCCCTGGCTGTGTAGTTAGTAATTTCCTTAACAAGTATTAACAGACCCCAAATTTTAGTAGTAGTATTACTAATGTATTTAAAAATACAAGATTGTTTTCCATTCGATAATATATTTTGTTTTCATTAAATGAATATTTTAGGAGTATATTTTAAGGGTGTTTCTAAAACACTCACACACAATATTTAAAATAAGAGACTTGCTACATTCAGGAGAAAATAGAGAGGCACATACCTCCCAGAAGAAAAGTGTGCTCGCTAGTGCAGTCTCTGCTGTGTGGACACTGAAACAACTAGGAAATGAGAGGTGACACGGCCCGTCCGCCAGCGATTGCACAGGAAGTATGGTCTTCCCTTTCTTACTGTGTCTGTTAAAAATGTTAAGACTCCTAATAAAAGCCTTTCTTTAAAAATATCAGTACCACTTAAAGGAATTATTAGGAAAAGCTATTTTTCATGTCCTGTGGCTATGAGAGTCCCCAGAGTCTGGAGCAGCACGAAGCAGTCTGATCTCTGGCTGCACTGGGGCAGAGGCGTGCTGCCGTCCACGTACCATAGCAAGGGCATTTTACGTAGTAAGGACTCAAGATCTGTTCAAATAAATATAAAGTTCCCAAAATAAATTGCTTATGTAATTGGATTAAATTGAAATCCAAATGTCTGGCTTCAAATTTCACTTATATGAATGATGTTGAATGTTGAGGTTTCTGGTGTCAGTGGATAGCTTAGATTAGTGAAGTAATTATTTTAAATTAGTGGGTGGTCTTGGCAAAACCATTTAAAATGGATAGCTTCCTACATTGTTGTTAAGACAATAAGGTAGATATTAGTATATGCAAGATCTTAAAACTTTAAGAGAAGCTATTGTTACAGTTTTATCAACTTCAAAAGTCTTCAGAGAGCCTTAGCACTATGTAACTGTGCTGACTGCCTACAGTATTTTGGATGTCAAATCTTTAAATATGCTTCCTTATATCCACCATACATAATCCACCATATTAAAGGCTAAAAGTTCTGTCTTGAATTCTGCATGACAAAATAGATATTTAGGGTTACTCCTTTAAAAACAAACAAACAAAACATGTGTTAACCATACTGAATTGGTGGAATTAGATCTAAGTTCTGCTTTCACCAAAAGCACATTTTCAGAATTCAGAAAAAAGAAGCATCAAACTTGAGCACCCTCTGCTGGCTAAGCCGCAGCATACTAACCCTTTGCCTTGGCTCTCCCTCCCACCCAAGAAATGTTACTGTAATAACGGCAACAAAATACCAACAAGAAACACGACAGTTAGTAGTGTACACAAATTGTATTCACTGTGGTGTTGGAATTATAATGATTTGTATGGTTTGGTCTCCTTTATATCCCTGATTTTCAAGTAAGTTGTGTACTTTCGTAAAATAAGATCAAGTGTACTATACATTAGAAAATCATGGGATTTTCTTAATAGTAAGTGCTGGGTTTTAATGTAATTTGTGTACATAGAGTACAAATTAAATTTCCAAATAGTTTCCAAACTTTTTTTTATATCTGTGCATACTTATTTTTGTTTTGTTTAGACACATTTAAATATGGCTTTGATGTGTCACAGTTGAGAATATTTGAAATAATAATAATTACTAAAAAATTGCCTTAAATTGGATGACTTTTTATATATTGGTTGTACTTTAATAAAGGTTCTAACATGACAGAGGATCTGTCAGACAGTAACTGGCATGACAGATTGCCCTTCATGGACATAAAAAGTAAGCCTGCGTTTGTAAAAGCAGATCTGAGATGTGTGTATGTGTGTAGACATATTTTCATAGAAATGTCTATTTTATGGCATTTTTGACAATTATGGGAAGTATTTTGTTGAGTGGATATGTGTCATAGGAAATGCGAAGGTCAGTATTGAAATTTCTCAAATGATCTAGAACAGTGTTTTGAGAAGATAGCCTCATTCTGCATTCATGAAGCCCCCTTCAAACTTAGCAAGTAGTATGTTTGGATTTGGGGAGTAACTTCACCCTTTGACATCATGTTTATTGTAGACCAGCTGACCAAGTGGTCTGACAATAGTTATTGTCCTAAATAAGGTTGGAGTTGATCAGCTCCACATTTGTGTCAAGTAGGCCAGGACTTTACTTTGAGTTTCCTGTCTCCTCTTTAAGTTTCTCACATTGATATGGAAAGTAGTTTTACTTCCTGTTGAGTAGCTAAGCCTTGCAGTAATACCTTTTGTTTATATAAAAATATAACAACTCCATTTTTTAAAAATGTTAATTAAATGTTTAAGGAAAAACATTTTAAGTAATAACTATGTAGTAAGCAAGGGAAAAACCATAAATGTTGAATGTAGAATAGTCTGGCAAAATTTGTTGGTAATTAAAAATGTAGGATAAGAAATATTCTTTCAAAATAGACTTTAAAATGTTTATTGTGTAAATATAGATTTCTGTTTTAAAAAATTAAGGTGATATATTGTAACGTTAAGAATTGTCATACTGATATTTACTTAGGGAGCTTTTAAAGCACAGATTATTGAGCCAATAGACTAGAATGGCTCAAAGAAATGCTTCTTATTTCGCAGATCACTGAGGCGGTAAACGGTAATAGCTCAGACACATCTACAGTGTGGACCGGCCTGCAGGTGCCACAGCACTTGACACTTAGTATTTCATATCCAAAAAGAAAGAAATAAGTAAACTCCAGAAGTAAAAAAAGAATACTTTTCATTTAAACTGCAAAATGGAAAAAATGATTACTACAAGATTTAGTGTATGAGTTTCTGTTGTTTGGCAGTTGAAGTACAAAAGAAGGTCTGCAAATTATTTTCTTGTTGTTTCTTAAGATTCTACTAAAAGTGGAAAATATAGGGCTGATTTGCTTCAAAGGTATTTGAAAGGGGTGTGCTTTTTATTAGGAATTTTAGTTAGGTCGTAGTGTAGCCCTATGTCACTCTTGGAATCACAGTCCAAATTCTGCACAACAGGAGCCAATGGGCTGGCTGAGAATCGCTCACCTGCTGAAAGATTGCAGCCTTAGCAACGGTGTTATTTTCCCCAGTCATCTTTCATTATAAAGCTGTCCTTCTATCTGTGTGCGGTCGTCTTGAGTGAGTTAACTATGAGACTGGAGGCTTTTCTATTTTTCAAATTATATTGCATTTACAGGAATAATATAAGACAAAGTAATATTTACCTTTCTACAAGAGTTGCACTTGGCTTTTTGACATTTTGCATCTTATTTTTTGCTATTCTAAAATATTTCCATGTAACAAATAAGTGTGAGTTTTAAGAGAATGGTAAAAGTATGTGATATTCACATGTTAATGTGTGTGATATTAATACCATATGATCAGCAGCTAGTGGTATGTATGCCTTTGTTCTTAGATAGGAGTTTGGGGAAGTTTTTATCACATGAGACTTGGTTCTGGTTTGGTATGCATATTGATTTCTTAGGGATTGGTAGCAGGATGAGGTTCAACGCCAAGATGGATTGGAGTAGTGCTGTGTCATAGAGATAAGGTGGTTTCTCATTCGTCCACACGTGCATTAAAAAACGGGCTGATCTTTACTTGATTAAGCAGGAGAATACCGTATTTATCCTTTATTGTTGGTATAAACCATTATTTTCCTGAGCACCATTAGCTGTTTAAAACTTGGTACATAAATTAAAGAGGAGCTAAGTGGATTTGTGATCGCTGCCATTAGCGGCATTTTAGATTATACAGGCAATTATTGTGTTCATTATCCTAGAACAGCCCCTTCGCAGAACCATTGTGGTCTCTTAGACATTATGCACAAATTTTCCCTTAGAGATTAAAATTTCCAGTAGCGTATTTAATTTTGTTATCACAGTTGTTTCAAATAAAACAAATATTATGACAAGTAGAAGAAAATTTGCTTTACTAATATAGGAAGTTATAATAAATATTGAAAATTACTTTCCAGTGAACTTACTTTACCTTTTCTTACACAGTCATAATTACTTCAAGAGTTATTAATGTATTTCATGGGTGAAAAGTCTTTACAGTCATAGCAAAAGGTATCTGGTGTGTTCCATGTCCCAGGAAATTTTTTACAGTCACATGAAAACCCACATCATCACCTTTTTTACAGAATCTATAACTTTATGTTAACTAGTTTATATTGAATAGTTTCTAAGAGTCCAGGTTGCATTTTAGAGTTGAAGAAACTTTTAAAGGTGTTTAGAGGAGTATAAAAAATTAACTATTAATTGAAAATGGACTTTAAAAAAAATGAGTTGAAACGTATCTTTTCTTCTCACCATTGTTAGAATTGGCAAGAAAAGCCAAGCACACGCAATATGCTGTAGCTTGGTTGCAGTTATTTGCCAGGAAGAATCACCACAGTTCAGAACAGCCTGCCAGTGGGAAGCGGGGTTTTGCTCTGCGGAACTTACTGCTTCCCTTCAAGGTGGCTGGTGGAAGAGGACACACTGGCGCCCCGTCACTGAGAAAGGTGTTCACTCTGGAGTTTCTGCATGTCGGCTTGCAGTGGCCCGCTTTCAGACTCATCCTGTGTGTGCGCTTTCAGAGGAAACTGGCCCATTCCTGACTGTTTTGTCCCTGCTTTTCCAGTCTTCTTGAAAGTGTGAGGTAGTGCGTATACATTTTGCAAGACAGAGATTCTTTATTTTATTACAAAAAAGACCAACTCTGGAAGGCCAGATTAAATCATTCCTTTCACTTTTTAATGGGATTTGGATGAATAGAGTAAAATATGCACTTTGCATTCATTGATAGCATCTTTAGGTTGAGGTAATTGAGTCTTTTTTCCCTGACTGAATGAATAATGACTTCATCTGACCCTCAGCAAGCCTGAGACTTAGGCCGCCTTTGTCACAGCTAAAGGAGCTGGGCTTTGAAACATGCTCTACTTCCCTGGCTTAATTTTTCTTCATTTTAATCCCAAACCCTATTTTTCTCAATAATTCAAGCATAAACTATGTAGTAGTTGAAGCAGCGGAAATTGCAAGGTATTTGTCCTCGTTGTGCTGCTTTTTAAATGGAGCTGATAAATCAGGCAGGTCCTCAGCTGCCTGGTTCTCAAGGGAAGCACAGCCATGGCAGCCCTGCGGGAAGCCCCAGCCCAGAGCCTGCAGGTCCCTCCAGCCACTGGTCCCAGGGAGAAGGCAGGCCTGGTGGCTCTGTAGCTGCGCCTGGAGGTGCTGAGCAGGTGACCCAAGGAGCAGTGTGCTTTTCTGCAGGACACTGGACACTTGGAAACTGATGGGAGAATGGCCTCATCTCCTGTCACACGCAGATGCCGTAGATACTCCATATAGAACTGGCAGCTAGGTTTTCTTCCGCCTCCTGAATTAGCAGTCTGTATATTAAGTGACCAGATGAGACCACATTTCACAGGCCTTGGGCTTTTTTCCTGCTTCTGGAGCAGTTGGGGCCTGCAGCAGGATGGGGCCTTGCAGGGGCGGGGCCTGCATACTCCAAACCCACCTTGCAGAGGTTCCAGCTGCACCCAGCCCTCCCTGCAGACCCTGCAGTGGAAGAAGAACCTATACTGTGGACAAACGTCATTCATATCCGGGTCCCAGTTGTCATTTTCATTGTTTCTACCCCTTTTTAAAAGGCCATGGAGTGCTAACCAACAGCAGTGCTGGCTGTGAGCTATAAGAAGTGAATCTATAAGCTTGGTTAGAGAAGAAAGCTTTCTATTTTGTAATTCTCTTTTATAGTATTTATTACAGGTGTTCATCTTATTTTTCCTACTAGATTGGCTGTTTCTTGTGGGTAAAATCTTAACAGTTTACTCATTTTTCATGACCTTAGAGTTTAGCAAAAAAATATAGTAGACATTTCCATTTATTTTTGTAATGAATTTTCTTCACAGCTACACTTAATGGATTTTCTGACAAAGTTTTGTGTTTTCTCTCTAACTACAGGTTTAATGTTCTCATGAGAGTTTGTGGCAAATATTAATTCAAAACAGATATAAACTAAATACATAAAATGTAGGAAAAGCTAGCTTTTTATTGGCCACAGTTGTGGATTTCAAAAAGTGCTACAAAATAAAACAAGTTAACAATTAGCCCATTGAGAATTACAGTATTTAATTTATTTTATAAAAGTTTTGGCAATCATGTTTTCTTTTTTAATTATTCTCTTTCAAAATTTGTACCAGATTCAAGAGAAACAGCCTGGTACGAATTCAGTTTCTGTTCAAGTCATACATGGTCTGAGAGAGCACAGAGCCGTGCCAGAAGCCCCCATGCTGGGCTTCTCCAGGTAGTACATACGTAGCACCAGTTTAGAGACAAGGAAAATGGGGCTTCAAGAATGTAAGCACATTTCCCAAGATCACACAATTAGTAAGCAGAGATTCAAATCCAAGTTTTTAATAATAACAACAATGAGAGTATAATAACATGTATGTAGGCTTACCCTCTAACCAGGAGCTGTTCATGGTCTCGTGTAAACCCAAGTCCTGATAGGAAGACACTGTGATAACCCCATTTTACAGCTTGCCCAAGGTTAGCCAGCCAGGTGGCAGAGCCAGCATTGGAGTCAGCCTCTACTAGGCGTCCTGAGGAATCCCTTCTCCCTCTGCCTGGTTCTCAAGCCTTTCTCAAACGCCCAGTACTATAGGCCAATGCAAAGGAAAATTTATGGATATCAGGAGTGTCATGTATTAAGATGTGTAATGTTAGGAGCATTATGTTTATGTCTTAATTCCATGTTTTTCTTTCAGGTTGGTTTGTTGGACCTTGAGCTCAATCAGCTGACCAAAGCGCTGTTTTTGGCGTTGGTTGCTCTCTCGGTTGTTATGGTAACCTTACAAGGCTTTGTAGGCCCATGGTACCGCAATCTTTTTCGGTTCCTCCTCCTCTTTTCCTACATCATTCCCATCAGGTAGGTTGAAGAATTAAGGTAAAACAAATGTCTAGTTTCATTGAATATGAGTTTATTAACATCTGTCTCTCATTGTGAAAGAAATTGCTCACACAAAGCTCAGGAACTCTGGTGAATCCTGAAGAATTCTGTAGGAAGTCATACGGGGAGGGGGCAAAGTCAGTTTTGTTAGAATAGTCTAGAAATCTGATATTTTATCTTATATAAATGTATTGATAATATAATCTTCAACAATTGGGTGATATAAACATAAAACATAAATCTGAATCCAACAAAATAGTATTTGCTTATTGCTGGTAGACTTTTTATTTCCAGTGCTCTTCGGTCCAGTGCAGTCATTGACATTTTAAAGTTATCTATATTTCAGAGACCATTTAATATACCTGTCAAGTTAGATAAAATACTGAGTAAGGCAGTCTTCTAATATGAACAATTTTTCAAGATGATAACCCATCTAACTCGAGATTGGGATATAAATAGTTAATATTAGATGTCTTTAATTTAAAGACTAATATTTATAACAAATGTAGATAAGTCCATTTAAAAATATTTCCACAAAGAATATTTTTAATAGATATCCTAAATATATATGATTGAAAATTTCATATGAATGAGCAATTAAGCCCTAATAAATCATGCATAAAGTATGAACCCAGAATAGCTGTCTTCTGTATCAAAGAGTGAACTAAAATGTGTACCAGTATTAGGCACAACATACAAGGATTTGGAGAGAAAGGCATATCTTTATTTATAGACTGGTATCTCTAAAAGTTTGTCTACAGGAATGTCTCTTTCATTGACTTATATCATAGCAGTAGAGCTGTAGTTTGTCCCTGGGGCTCTGTACACAGAGCTGTTAACCCCCCCCCCCACACACACACACACACACACACTTACACTCTCCTCCAACTGGCAGCATCTCCTGCACTCATCCCTGGAGCAAACTGCTTTTCTTGGGAATTCCCAGGTGTTTTTTATTCTTTCATTAATCTTGTTTCTCTTCATTGATGCTGCTTGTATCTGTTTTGCAATGTTATGTGATGTCTGTCACTTCTGTCTGAAGCAGAAGGCCCAGGGAAAACTCTGTCCTGCTCTTGTCTGCGCCTCTCCCTTCACTGGTAGAAGCCATTGGAAGAAATGTTTTATTTCTATGGGCTGTCTCCAATTTTTTTCTTCAGTAAAATAATAAAGAGACTTGGCACTTTCTCCTTTATCAAATTAACAGGGAAAAAATGATTCGAGTTTTGAAAATACATAAGCATTTTAAAACTAAAACTAATTTTTATTGTTTTTTATATTTTGAGTATATATATTTATAGTAAAAAATTAGACAATACCTAATACTAGGAGAAGGAAATAAGTACTATCTCACTAACTGTTGCTAAATTCTGTAAAAGCTTACAGATGTGTATATGCACAGTCTTATAGTTATGAGGGTGCAGGTTACACACATAGACACACCAGCACTCACACACACACCCTTTCTTTAGTCTCTGCATCCTCTTTGGAAGTCTGCTTACGAAATGGGGACGGTACCAGGCTTCTGTAAGTCTGTCTTGTTCTAGTGTTTCAGTGTGCAGTTTAATATTTAACACGTTCAGTCGAGCTTAGAGAGACTTACTAGACAGAATTGTAGTTGCACCTCTGTTTGGCTCCGAAACATCTTTCAGGTACTTTAACCTGAAACTTCTGTCCTTCAGTCTGAAGGCACAGCTGGACAGACTCGGCAGAAGGGATTAAAGCCGGGAAGTGTGGACAGTGTAGCACACTCCTTTAGGGAGTGAAGGTTTACATTTGATTCAACCAAGGTTATTTTCCTTTGCAAAATTTCCATAAACTATGACTCATAATACCTTTTAGTCTTTGCTAAATATGCTTTCAATTTAATAAAGGATCAATTTTTAATTTTTTTTGTTTTGCAAAGTGCATGGTTCTGGAAAGTGGTTTTTGTTTTTGTTTTTGTTTTTGTTTTCCTCTACTGACCTAACACTCCTAAAAGGTTTTTCCAATTTAAGAAAGTGAGACTGTTTTATAGACATTCTTCTTTGGAGAATAAAATATGTTTGAGTCACCTGATATAATTTACTTTGTCTTTCAATGGAAATATTACAAGATCTGACTCTTTACTTTCAGAATTAAAATGCATATACATTCCCTGGATTGTGTATCACTCACAAACAGCAGACCAGCCATCCCATTTCTTTACAGGACATTTAGTTCCATTGGGTCAGGGACGTGCAGTTCCTCACCTCGTTGGTTATCACCCCTTTGCCTGCATGCGCTGGCGTGCATTAACGTCCTAGTTGAGAGCACTGTCTCATGGGGCAGAGCGCTTCCCTCTCACATGCGGCCCCAGGGCAATGGGCGCAGTGGGGACTGTCCATGCGGCATCTCTGTCTGATGGTATCAGCGCCTCAGGAGGCAGGGTTCTCCCCTCTTTAACACAGTCGGGCGCGCCAGCAGGATGCCCACATGCTCATTTTGCCAACCAGCCCACCGCCTAAAGGACTACCTATCACGTGCTCTGCTCAGAGCTGTGCTCATCCACATACTGAGTGGATTATCAAAAATGTCAGATGACACACGTACAAAACTTGCTTCAGAATTTAACTTCACTGAAGTTTTTTGTTGTTGTTTTCTGAACAGGTTTTATTACACAGACTGAGCTCAGTCCTTGGCTGCTGCCTTCCTCCTGGCTGCAAGGACATTGCTCAGCTCCTCTCTCTTCCTTTTGGCGCCGATGTGTATCCCCACCCTTTTCTTGATGAATTTCAGGGCCCTCTTGTCCTTAGAGACCTTGAGCAGCTCCATGGCTCGCCGCTCATACGGGCAAAGCCACACACCTCTCCGATCATGTCCCACACGAACTTGGTGTGCTTGGTGAGGCGCCCGCGGCAGTGGCTGTGCCTTGGCTTGCACACGTTCTTGGTCACCTTGTGGCCCTTGTTGAGGCCCATGGCCATGGGGTAGCGCAGAGCCATGGCTGCTGCTCCTCAATGGCTGCCCTCCCTGAAGTTTTATTGCAAGAAAATTCTTAGGAGCTTATTATCAGCTTACAGTTCATTGGTATTTTAAAATGTGTATTAACCTACTCGACACCTTTAGTCCTCATTTTCCAGGTTGAATGCTTGCAGAAGAGTGTTTTCAACCTTACGTAGACCTAGGGATAATACTTAGGTATTGATGGTCCGGGAAATATGTGGCCTGTAGAGATTGCTAAAGACACTGATATTAGAAGTTTCGTTGTTTGAAAAGTGTGCCCGGGAGAGGAGGCTGAGGATGTGCTTGACAGCCTTTGCCGAAGAGATTAGGCATGTGACTCGTCTCAGCAGAGGCCAGGACTGGATGGAATTATCCAGGAGAAATCTATAGAGGAGCCTCTCTTGTCTGACAGTTGGACCCTGGGCACACACAGGAGACTCAGAAAGGTTTTGAGATTGTCCTAAGGGCAGAAACACCGCCAGCGTAGACTGAAAGGAACGGGGACAAGACATGATGAGAGAAGCCTGTCGGACTCCCCAAATCTGCAGGCTCAAAATGAACTGCTAGAGCTACCTGGCTGCAAATGTGTGCTGACTGCAGGAAAAAGGAGGAGCGACTGAGGCCAGTGCCTCACGGGTCATGCACAGGGCTGTGGCACTATGTAGTTATTTATATGCTCTGCATGTTAGTTCTCCTTCAGTGTGTTTCTCTGATACTCTTTCTTGATCTGTGACTTGAAGTTTTATTCACCCAGTGGTGAAATTACAAAAAGAAGTCATCCATTTCACAGTCACATATATGAATGTTTCTGTGGGTAGTAGTCACTCTGTATTGTTTAAGGAATCCTCTAGTCCAGGTGTGAGCCTCCTCCTGCGTTAACTCCTAAACGCTAACCGGTCTTGTCTCTGATCCCAGCAAGGTGTTTTTTTAATGGTGTGAAGTAGATTTTCACATTATTTTTTTCCGTACCAATTGTCTTAGCACCTCTTACAGAAAAGACTTGTTCCCTCTGTCATGTACCAGGTATTCATTTATGCGCAGGTCTATGTGGGTCCCTACCCTCTTCCTTTGGCCTGCTTGTAGATTCCTAATCAGATAACAGACTGCCTTGTTTACACACTGTGATAGTAAGTTACTAATTGATAGGACAGCCCTTCCTCCTTGTGTTCTTTAAGATTTTCTTTGCTCTCCCTGGCCATTTGCATTAATATTAAATCTGCCAAATCATGAATTGGCATATTAATATAAGAAGTTTTGTTAAAACTATTCTTAGATATTTGATATTTTTTAAATGCTATTATAAATACTAGTTTTAAACTATTTTGTATGTATTGGTTGCTGGTTATAGACGAATAAAATTGATTTTTATAAAATGATTAAATCCATCAATTTTTGTAAACTATCGATTAATTATTAATCTGAGTCTATTGGATTTTCTGTATAGATAATCACATCATCAGTAAATAATGACAGCTTTGTTTCTTTGGATTCCTTGCACCATTTATTTCTTTTCCTTGTCTCTATAGCAGAGATTTCCAGTATAACATTAAGTAGAAATAATTCCAGTATAACATTAAGTACAAATAAATAGCAAAGGACATTCTTCCTTTGTTTCCAATGAGAAAGGTAGAACTTTTTACATTTTATCATTAAACATGCTATACGTTTTCATAGAAACCCTTTCATATGTTAAGGAAGTATTTTCTTATTTTGCTTAAATTTGTTTTTAAATCATGAGTATAATTTTAAGACTATTTTCATCTTTAAATTTTTATTTTTTATTAATATGATAAACTTATTGACTTTCTAATGACATACCTACTTGTATTTTGGGGGAGAAAATGCAACTTGATCATGGTACAATACTCTGTCTTATATTATTAGATTCTGTCTACTTGTGCTTTTTGTGAAATTCTTGCATTGTTTACATGAGTGAGGTTGACTTATACCTTTCCTTCTCATGACATTCCTTTGTGTTTAGTGTCAAGATTTTGCCAGTCTCATAAAATACACTGATGAGTCTTCTCTTACTTTCTCTTCGCTAACATATTTTATTTAGAATTATAAGTATTTATTCTTTGAACATTTATACATTGGGAGGCCATGTGAGCCTGAGCTTTTTGATGTGGAAAGATGTTTGACAGAGTTGATTTCTTTAATAGTTTAAATATATTTTTTAAATAGTTGACTTTAAAGAGTTACAAAACTTGATTTCAAGGTTTTTTTTATTTCTTTTCGAGTCAGTTTTACTAAGTTATGGCTTTCAAGAAACATGTCAACTGTACCTAAGTATTCTAATTTATTCACAAAAGCTCATAGAGGATATTTTTCTTTCCTGATACTTAGTTATCTTTCCTTTTTTCTTTCAGTCTTCCAATAGCTTTGTCAGCTTTAGTAGTTTTAGAAAAACCTTCCCTATGCTATCTGATTTTTTTTATTTTATTGGTATTACCATACTTTATTTCTTTCCTCCTACCTTCTTTGGTTTTTATTATCCTTACTTCTTATGATAGACAAGTAGCCCATTTGCAGGAAGAATCCTGCAAGCGGCTGCTGCTGCCGTTGGGGCTGCTGCGCCTGCACCTGCGCGCTGCTGCCACCCGCCCCACCCCGCCCCGCCCCGCCCCGCCCGGGCTTTCCCTCTGGCAGCCACCTTGCTTTCCGTTTTTCCTCCCTCTTCTAAGTTGTCTTCAGTCTTCACTCCTCCCTCCCTCAGCGTATGCAAATTAACCCTCATCTTTGTTGGGTAATTTGCATACTCGCCCTGATTGGCTGGTGGGTGTGGCTTTGGCTGGTGGGCGTGGCTTGGGCGTAGCAAAGGTGCGGTCAATTTGCATATTATTATTTTATTAGGTAGGATGCTTAATTCACTAGTTTTCAGCACTTTTTCTTTTTTGAATACATGCAGTAGAAGCTATGAATTTCTTTCTATAGGAGTACTGCTTTGGCTGCATCCCACAAGTTTTCATATTTTGACAGAATAACTTTTAATTTTCATGGTGATTTCTTCTTTGATCCATGGTTATCACAAAGTTATTTCTTCTTTTACTAGGTGTACCAGTTAATAATGTGGAATTTTTTTCAATAGGTGGAGTTACACATATGTTGATACATATGCGATTTAATATGTATGCCATTTTGTTGTATTGACAGCAAGCTTCTAAACTTCATATGTCAAATTTGCTGAAGGTGTTAACATCATAGATATTTTTACGTTTAAAAATGTCAAATTTCGTGCCAAAAAAAAGAGCATTTGCAGGAAATTTTAATTCATTTATTTTGAGGAAAAAGTTATCATATACTTCGGGAAGCTTATGGTGAACATGCTCCGTCAGTGCATGGGAGCGGCAGTGGCAGTAGCAGGGCTGCCGGCAGACAGGGGACCAGGGGCCGTGGCAGGAGGGGCCAGGCGGGGGCGCGGAGGATGGGCCGAGACCCGCCCCTGTGCCCACCGCAGCCTTGTGGCCCACAGTTCCTTTCAAGGTGCACGAGTTCATGCACTGGGCCCCTAGTTGTTAATAATGCTCATGGCATCCTCTTTTTATTGATGATTTTCTTCCCAATATCAGAGTGCTGTTTCTCCAGACACTACCTCTTTGATCAAATGGATCAGGCAGTTGTAACAGCTTTTAAGGCCTACTCCCTGAAGATGACTTTTGCCCAGGTTTTTGCTGCAATTGAGGAAGACACTGAGAAGTCATTGATGCAATTCTAGAAGGAACTCAACATCTGTGACTCCATCAGAAATCTTGCTCAGTATTGGTATAATGCCACCAAGGAATGTAGATTCTTGTTATAAAACAAGACCCATTTCAAATATTCCCAGTGGGACACTCCCTGGCACCCTGCCTGCCCAAGGCACTTAAAACAGCCCATCTTTTTCTTTCCCATCCAATGTCACAGACCACGCTGGAGGACAGCATGAGTAACTACTTCACTGTCACCTGTAGGCATGTCCTGGGGTGTAGAAAGGTTTGCTGACTTAAAAGACAATAAGTTCACCTATTGCAAAGTCTAAAATTCAATGTTACTTATTTCATGTAAAGTTAAAAATAATGTGTATAAATAAATAAATTTATATGGAAATCATGAGCATGTTAGTATTCACAGGTCTGGGTCACACTAACCATGTGATGATTTTATTTGGCAGTTTGCGTGTGAACTTGGACATGGGCAAAGCAGCATATGGGTGGATGATGATGAGGGATGAGAACATTCCTGGCACAGTTGTTCGGACCAGCACCATCCCAGAGGAACTGGGCCGCCTCGTGTACCTGCTGACGGATAAGACAGGTACCACTTGTGTGTGTGTGTGTGTGTGTGCACCTCAAGTAGACCTGGTGTGTATATGTCCACATGGGTTTATGGTGTCTGTATGTATTGAGTCATATTTAGAGTTTCTCAGACTCTGCTCTTGAAAACTGACACACAACTATACACAGTATCATCAGAATTAGCAAAATATTAAATTCTCAGAGATTGAAATGACATTTCTATATTTTTAATTTTTTACAGCCTTACAGATTTTTTGGTCTTATTTTAACTGCTTTTATTACACTTCTCTAGTGGCTTTTTAAGAGCAAAAATTGCTTGTTTATTATAGAATAACACATGAGCTAGTAGAAGAAAATAACAATAAGATGGATAAATTTGGTGTTTTAACAATGACCTTTTCCTAAAGAGCATTACCACAAACAATTTATCTCACCTTGAGGTTTCATGCCCAAAATTCTATTTGTTTTTATTTTGTTTCTTTTATTCATCAAAGAATTCATCAATCCATAACATATTAGAGAAAAAACAAATTGAATGCAGCAGTATAATAAAAACCAGATCTAAAGGTTCAGTCCCTCCTTGATTTATTGGTTTATGATTTCCAAATAATTATTAGTGAACTAGAAATAAAATAATATTTGTATAAATGGTAAAGAAAATATGTCTCAAATAAAATTTAGCATTTTAAATAAAATATTAGAAAAGTTCTCACTATAATCAGGAAGAAGAAAGAGAAATCTGCTAACAACACTGCTGTTTAATAATTATTATTCTAGCCATTGCAGCAAGACAAGAAGTAGAAATAAAGTAAACAACAAAAAGAAAAAACAAATGTTTGCAGACTAACGATTAACCAAGCAAATCACTGGTGGAAACAAGCGATCAGTAGAGTGAGTGGCGGGTTCCAGATAAAAGTAGCACAGTAGCCCTTTACGGGTAGAATAGACTGGAGAATAGCACCCTTCCCACTAGCCTAAGTCCACGCAGAGCATGCACGCTGGAACCTGATAGCCTAAGTCCACATCGAGCACACATGCTGGGATGTGAGGATGGCAGAGGGCACATTTGTAGAACATCCAGCCATCACAGAGAAATGGAAAAGAAGACAAACACATCCCAAATGTGAAATCCTCTTTACAGAGATGGCAGCCTCACAACCAAGTCATACATTTGATCACTGCAGTGCTGTTAGATCCCGTGTTGGACTGTTTGGGTTTCCTTTGGGCCTGTCTTTGATGGATGTTGAGTACTGGCCAGGCAGGCGATGCTCAGGAATCAAGAGTAACTCAGAAATAACAGCATGAGGGGCTCGGGTTCAAGCAGGTCAGCAGAGGAAGAACCTTCAGAGTTTCCCTTACTAGCTGTGTTGAGCTGACAGGAAGAAGTTTAAAGAATGATCCTGTAACAACATAGAAAGCAAGTAAAATGGCATCAGAGGATCCAGAAATGGAGTTGTTGCTGGAAATTGAGAGAGCAGCCAGAGAAAAGCACATCTGAACTTGGAATTACTCTGACGCATAAGAAGGGGAATACTGAACGTAGAGACAACAGGTGCACAGGGCAAGGCATTCACAGAAGAAACCACCCTGCTTACCAACCAATCAGCCTGGACTTCATTGACAAATATAACCAGAAACCAAGAATCACCTACAGAAATCAAAGTGCCAACATGAACAAGTGAGCCGTTCCCAAAGAAAAATTCAGTGGCTTTTACAAAGAAATCTAAAAGAACCATCAGGGAAATGTTTAGAATTATAAGAAAGCTTAGTTACACATATAAACCCAATGTCAAAGTTAAACTACATTTCTGTGTATCCACAACAATTGGGACACTTAATGTAAACATGCCGATTAGAATGGCAAGTAAACATATAAAGCAGTCTATATATATAAAGAGCCAGGTTCGTAACATTCAAAACAACCGAAGGCTCGACCAAACACCAGTCTGCGCGCACAGCAGGCGAGCAGGCTGAACTGCTGACCTTTCGGAGAGAGAGAGGGGCAGGGCTGATCAGCAGCAATAGATTTCTGTTCATTGGAAAGTCACAGCCAGATTCCAGAAAGTCCTCTGTGCCCCTGAAACAGGCGCATTTCTGGTGTTTACTCATGTGCCTGTGCTTTCCAGGAACTTAAGTAATAGGCTCTATTTCTATTCCTCACTTTGGTCATGTAAAATATTCAGGTCTTAGGGTCACCGTAATGGCCTCCATCACCCTGCAGCAGCAGGCCTGACAGGGGGTAGTTGTCAGGTGGAACTCTTGGTGTCAGGGAGGGTGGGAAGCAATTTGCAGACATCTTCCAAGGAGCCTGAGCTCTGGCTGGAATGAAGAGCTCTGAGGAGCCCCACGTTGCTACATAACTATGAGATGGGGCTTCACAGGACTGCAAATTGGGTTTGTGCTTCATCAAGAAGCTTTTTGACAAGAGGTCTCCCTAAGTGCCACTGTCCTTGGCCGGAGCAGAGTGGAAGAGGCAGGGAGATGCAGCACCCCAATAATCGAATTACAGTTTCCTTGTGGACAAGAAAGCAGAGTGGTATAATTAGGTTTGATTGGAGTGCACGTTTCCGGTAAGATCTGAAATTAATGATGTTGCTATAGTGACACATCTGTGGCCACCAGTGCGTGAGACATAAAGTAATTCATTCGGCAGGAGTTGGCATCTGTGAGCTGCCAGGATGTGGAGCATATTGACACTGACCAGAGATACAGCCGCTACGTGATGAACAGTGCTGCCGCTGGAGCTGCACCTTGTCAATCTGCTGGACCTTCCTCTCCAGTGCCTTTGGTGGTGCCACTGGTTTAGAACAAAGCTGCAGAGGAGTCGTAGGTTTTAAAACGTGTGGACTCAGCCTGTTAAAGCCACACACCAATTTGTTTGTTAGGGAGTTTTTATCTTCGTGTAGAACAAAGCCATTACTGAAAACATTCACTAAAACAACAGGTTTCTTAGGACTCACAAATTAACTTAAATCCATTACCCAAAATGCCATGTTGCTTGGACTTGAATGACACACACGTTTCCCAGTGCAGAGCCATCTGTGCTGAGCCATGCTGCTATCACAGTGTGCAGAGTGCCTGCGAGCCACACTCTCATGCGGGGTGAGCAGTGTTCTGTCCGGAGATGGTGACAGGGTCTTCATTTGGGGCATTTGTAAGCAGTCCTGCTGGCACAGTCACTACAGTGTGGGTTTGGGTGTGAGTTCATATCTTGGGGCGTTTGGACACTCCGCAGTTGAACAAATCCTACAGTGCTGGGGATGTGATCTTGAGAAAGCCCATGGACAGCAAGCACTATAGGTGACTCCACATTAAATGGTGTCCGATAGTTTTAAAGAATCGATGCATACTCTTCAGTTTGGTAAATTAGAAGTTTTGTTTATCCTTTCCTTGTAAGGTCTAAGCTTTGTGTTTTAATATAGTCATCAACCCCATTGCTGCACTAGAACTTTCACAGGAAGTGATGTGCAGGCTGGAAGCTGCCAGTCCTGTGAGCTGTGGGCGGGTTGTCTCTTGTTTCCTATGGCAACCACCTCTCCCTCCTCTGCTGCAGTGGGTCCTAGTTTTAGTCTGAGGCCAAATCACCACCAGGGAATATTTGATCAGAAAGCTCTGCATCTGCTTCTCTGACAGTGTTCCTCTGCTAGTTGTGTCACATCTGTCACCACCCCGAGAATGACGCCTGCAGGACTTATTCCTTAGAAGTTAATTTCCTCTTTGCCTGTTTTGCTCATTGTAGTCCAAAAGAACTGCTTTATTAAAGAGCTATAGCCTTTTTTTTTTTTTTTTACAGGAATCACAAACAAACCTTTTGTTAAAAGACACTTCCTGTCCATGGAGCCAGTATCCTGACCAGAGGTCACTGGATGCTCTGACCTGGTGGCTCTCAGCCTCTGCCTGGCTGAGTTAGTCCCACCCCTTTGCCAAGTTTCAGATTCGGGACATACTGACTTCTGCTATATTAAGACAATAAAAATTGTAGGAACTGTCAGGAAGATAAGATCTGGAAAATAAGTTTCATTACTGATTTTTTAGTAACTGGTGTTGTCTCCCCACATTGACTGCTATACCTGAAGGCACAGAAGTACAACCCCAGCACGGACCGTACTGCTCAGAGTCCTGCAGTCAGCTGTGGGAGCAAAACTTCCTTGAAATTTTAAAAAGCATTTTCAGGATTCACCTTAAAATGTGAGAAGTCACATATGCTACTCACTTAAGGCATGTCTGCATAAATATTTCAGTATCATTAACCCAACAAGATGTGAACTTATTTATTCAAATGCCAAAATAATAGACAAATATTTCATTGTTCATTTGATGAGAAATGCTGATTATCTCAGTTTTAAATGGCTTAAAACATGATTTAGTAGCAAGTTAGAATTTTAGAAAGTGCAGCAGTTGTTGCACAATGTTTGAATCAAATGATAGATCTTCAGGATGTATCTATAGCTCTCTCAATATTTGGCATAACCACTGGACAACCTTCACCACAATCTAAGTTTAGAATGTTTTCATCACTCTACAAAGCCTCCTTGTATACACCAGCCTCCATCCATTCTTCCCCATTCCCACCCCGCCCTAGGCAACTCCTAATCTTACTGCCTCAATAAATTTGCCAATTGGATTTTTTAAATGACTGGCTTCTTTCACTCAGCATAACTGACACATTGTAGCATGTGTCAGTGCTTCATTCCTTTTTATTGCTTGAGTACTATTCCATTGTATGGACATGCCACATTTTATTTGCCATTTATTAGTTGATAGACATTAGCATTGTTCTGGTTTTTGCCTATTGAATAATGCTGCTATGAATATTTAAGGTTCTCACCGCGGCAGTCAGGCAAGACCATGTGTGACATGACCTTTATATAGAAAATCCTAATCTTCTAAAAATTCTATTAGAACCAATAAACAAGTTAAGGAAGGTTTCAAGATTTGAGATCAATATACCAAATGAAATGTATTTCTATACACTAGCAATAAACTGTCCAAAAATAGAATTGAATAAACAATTCCATTTACAATAGCATCAAAAATAAGTCAGGGTACCGGTGCATAGGATCTCATAGTGTTAAGATGCAACAGTATTCTCCAGATTGATCTACAGCTTTGAAATGAGCGCAGAGAAGCCCAGGGGAGACAGCACCAGAGCCATCCAAGCAGGACTGATGTGTACCTCACAGGGGGTCAGAACTTCAAAACCAGATGGGCCCAAGTTACGTGCATATATTAGTGTATTTTTATATTAACTGATTCGTAAAAAGTGTTGAGGGTCTCCTTCCAGAGCCCTAAGATATATAGCACTGTGAATTTATTGCCTCTTAATAAAAACTCACCAGCTGTCTGAAGTGTGGTGGTATCTCTGCCCACCTCTCTCATGATATTGCTTCACTGCATCTGCTTGTGTATCTTTTTGGTAGGAAGCTGAAATCACGAGCTCTCAGAAAGTTGACCTGCTTGTGCACCCCTCTTAGCCTGCCTTCCCCACTGCCTCACGCTCACATTAGTGCCTGGCCCCAACCGACTGGCAGTCCCAAGGAGTGACCACTGACTGCATGGACACTGTCCTCGCCTGCCAAGGAACCAGTGAGCACACCAGCAGCTCACAGCTACAGAATAAATGCCTTCCTTCCCATTCCTTTCCTTTCTCTTCCTTCAGGGCTTAGATACACCTGCTTCTGTTCAATTAAAAATACTTAATTTTTCAAAATAGGGTTGTTGTTTTTAACTGATAGACACATTAATTTGGGGCTAGTTGTCTTGCTCGGGTAGGGCTCTGTCATGTGATTACATAGCTGTGACTCAGTGTTGCAGTTTTGTGCTTGTCGTTTTCAGAACAGGCATAAATGGCGTTTGTGTCAAGAAACAGGCAGAGGGGAGATTTTCTTCACAGAACTAGGCCCCTTCACATCATTAAAGTTACTAAAAGTTATTCTTGACATGCTGGGAAGAACACTTCTTGTCCTCACTAGTAAGATGAAAAGAGCGGCAAAAGACATTTCAGGAGACTGTCATAGAACAGAGATTGTGGCAGCAGAGGTGTGGCAGAGGGAGGGATCACCACGATCTCAATGAGCCACCTGTATGCTCTCATTTTCTGTTGCTCCTTGTATCATAGGAACCCTCACTCAGAATGAAATGGTATTTAAGCGGCTGCATCTGGGCACTGTGTCCTACGGGACAGACACGATGGATGAGATCCAGAGCCATGTCAGGAGCTCCTACACACAGGTACGACTTCCGGTGAGCCGTCAGTTGCTGGTCTGCACACTAGCAAACTCCTTCCGTTAATCTTAAAAGCATTGCATTAGTTCCGTCATCTCTAGCTTATAAATCAAGCAAAAGATTTGGACTAATTTTAAATAGGCATTTCTATACTGTAGAAGCAGGGCATAATAGCCTTAAATCACTCATGTTAAATTTTCTTAGTGAACTATTTATAAAATTATTCTGTGAAGATGGTATTTCAAAAATACTAAGTAGAATGCTTCATCAGATGTTTCATAACAATTCTTCTGGTTTTCTTCATAATTAATAAGACTTTTTCTTATATTCTTTTGTTTTTTTACCTTTTCAGTAAACCGAAGTAGAAAGTACAGTGTTAGAAGCCTGTGTATCTGTTATTCATGTCAGCAGGTGCAACAAACTGCGGGCCTGTTCACTCTGCTTCACCCAGTGCTTTTCAAGTGAAACTCCCATATCCCATGATTTCACCTATAATATTTAGTCTGTCTCTAATAGATAAGGGCTCTTTTTTTTATGACATACCCTAAATCTCGATTTTTCACTGGGCCCCAGAGGAGTTGTGTAAGGTGGCAAGCACAGGGACTGTTTGCTTTCACTGAGGGGTGCAGCCTGGCGGTTAGGGTGTTTGCCTGTCCCATAGGCAGTGGACTAACTCCAGTGAGTGTGGCCTGGAGTCCTGACATTCGAGGCTTTTGACGTTGGACACAGCTGGGCGAGTGCGTGAGTGCACGTCATGGTGAGATCTGTGGAGGGGTTGGAGACAGACCATTTCCCAGTGTTCAGTTTTTAGGCTCTGCGGTCTGCATAGCTCTGTTCCCAAGTTGTGTGTTTCCTTCCTTTGGTTTTCCTTCTACCTGTCCTATAACCTGAAATCACTGATTCCGAGTGCTCAAACCTAGCAGCCAAGGGAATCGAAGATGCTCCCATCTAGGCTGCTGTCTGTGTCACCAGTCATCACTCACTTCCTTGGGCTTTTCCTCTGCCTCTTTGTAGATTGGTTGTAGAATCTAGTCACCCACATAATAGTGAGCCAAGGTGTGTCAGGGTCACCAGGGCAGCCAAGGCTCAGTGCACCGAGGCCCTGCCCCTCGGGGCTCCCACGGGGCCACAGCAGGTGACTTGGCAGACTCTCATGTTTGCATCATTCCTTTGCAGTCTGCATAGACGGGACCGAATGTACTTGCACTTTTCCCGCTCAGACAAAGCTCAGGTGTTGTTGGCACTGTCGTCAGATCCATGAAAACTTCTCTGTCTTCTGCAGTATTCTCCAGTCAGCATATACTTTACTTTTGAGATGCTGTCAAATGGAAACAATCTTATATGTGTACACATTTATCATGTATGTACACTTTATCATGTCTGTACATGTTTATCATATATGTACACATCATGTAAGCATATTTATCGTGTGTACATATTTATTATATGATGTGTACATATTTATCATGTGTGTACATATTTGTTATATGTAATATTTATACACTCATACAAACACACACACATGCACAAATACTCAAAGCCAAGCACTTTATTAATTTAGCTATCACTCATTTCAGTCGGAGTACTTTGTAATCCAGAATATAGGTGTATCCAAAAAATGTATACATACTTTGAATGATTATAAAGTCAGTTTTTATTAACATACAGTTCATTTTCAAAATGTAAAATAATCTACAGAAATGAATAATTTCTTTTGTCAGTGCCTGTTTTTAAACTGATGACCATTCTGGTCCAGACACTGCTGGTAACACGAAGCTGTGGAATCACAAACATCAAGAATCATTTTGTTCGGTATTTGTATATCCTCAACTCATCAACTGTTGCCAGTTTTGTACTGTAAACTTCGTCTTTTATGTGTCCCCATTATAAAGTCTAGTGGGATAAATTTTTTTTGTTTAAAGCTTAGTCTGGCTTCACCCATTATTTCAAATTAGTTAAGCCTGAAAAGGAGTGAACATTGAATTATATTAGCTGTTAAAGTGTACAAAAAACGTATATACACTTTGAATAATTATAAAGGCAATGTTTATATTTCAACTGTGTTTCAGACTTCCAGTAGCATTTTAGGATGAATTTCCTTTGTTCAAAGCTTAGTCTGGCTGAAGAGAGAAACATCAATTGAACTATCAGCTGTTAAAGTGTATATACGTGTTTTTGGGACACCCTGTATTTATTAGTAGAAGAAAAATCTAAAAGTCTTTTCCCCTCTCCTAGAAACCTGTGTCGGGATTGAAATGGTACCAGGTGACATCTGTTCTTTTCAAAATTAATTTATATTATCCATGAACTAGAGGCCCAATGTACAAAATTCGTGCAAGGAGCTCGGCCCTCGCAGCTGTGGCTTCATCCAGAAGGTCGTTTGGAAGGTCATTCGGCTGTCCGGTCTAATTAGCATATTATGCTTTCATTATTATAGATATGATTATAATAGCTGCAAATAAGTGATTTTACTAGATAAAAATAAAAGAAGGAAAGATGAGTCATTATATAAAAATAGCAAATATTTAATATTTTCCCCATTTAAGAGGACTTCCATTTTTTTTATTTATTTTTTTTTACTAAAAGCTATCTGTTGATGACCTGGTTAGACAGTCCTCTTTATGTGAAATTTACTTTACTCCTTATGTTCTTTATTATTAAGATGACAGTAGCCTACTAGGTCCACTGTAATGTACACAAATCTTTTATAACCTGGTTATATTTCCCCATTGGAAGCACTGGTGATAGAGGGCATATCTTTAATGGGATTTGTGCGAAATTAAATTATACAGCCATCAGTGAGCATAGCCTAATGCAGAAGGTGGGCGTCAGCGAGTTTCTGCTATAACAGCAGCATGTGAGCAGAACGCAGATGTGGGGTCTGAAGCTCGCTGACAGGGGTGCCAGCTGAGCAGAGAAGTTAAACCCTTCATTAGACAGCACTGTAATTTGATGGGCAGAGTAGTCACGGTTCAGTGGCTCTGCACGCCCGGTCCAAAAGCGGCAGGCTCGGTGCTAAGGAGGATCGTCACAAGTGACTCTGAAGTTACTGAAGAAATGTTTGACAGTCCTGTGGGGTCAGGGGGCGTGTCCCTCCCCCGAGTAGGAGGTGAATAATAAAAGTCATCTGCTTGGCTGATGAGACCCTTGAATGCAGCTGAATGTGATGAGAGCCAAGCAAACATCAGTGCTAACTGGGTCGTTGCTTCAGGAGAACAGGGTTTTGAGATATGATGTGGGGGTCACTCCTCCTCAGAATGCAGCCATCACTGGTTATTATGATCTCCACAACTGGACTCTAACTTTAGAAACTGTTGCAAGCTGGATTGATTTATGGTATTCAGCAAATGTTTATACCATTTTAAGTAGAGCATTTATAAACAAAAATGAAAGAGGATGTATTATATACCATTCTATTTTGTTCTCAAACTTACTCTGCTTTCAGAAATAGTAAATAAGCAGGAATTATAAAAGACTCAGCAAGTTAATGCCACAGTTAGATTGAATCTAGTAAAAGGAAACTGTCAGATGGTAAACATTATAGCAAATATTTTAGGGTACTTGACAACTGGGGATTACCACAGCACTTGCCGCAGTCAGATAAAAACCTTATCCTACCAGCACGTATGATGTAGGAGATCATCAGCAGGAAATCAAATCAAGCTCCTTTTTTTACCCTAACTAATTAGTTTGTAAGATGTTCATAATCCCAGTGTCAGCTATGCTTCGTCTTCAACTTTGTGACTTCCAAGTTGTGTGTTTCCACAGCTGCATTCTCAAGCTAGTGGAAACAATACCAGTTCAACTCCACCAAGAAAAGCCCAGTCTTCAGGTCCCAAAGTTAGAAAGAGTGTGAGCAGCCGAGTTCATGAAGCAGTGACGGCCATTGCGCTGTGCCACAACGTGACGCCGGTTTACGAGTCTCGAGCCGGCGTGACCGGGGAGACTGAGTACGCAGAGGTGGACCAAGACTTCAGCGATGAGAACCGCACCTACCAGGCCTCCAGCCCAGATGAGGTCAGTCGGTCTTTTACAGAATCTCGTTTCACCGTGTTATTCCTCAGAGTACAAAGCGGTGTCGGCCGGTGTGTTTCACTGGGACTCAAAAGCATGAGCATGAGTTCTTTTAGGAGTGAACATGGGAGCTTTAGGATAGTGTTAATGCGACAGGCTGGGAAACCTGGGTGAGTGAGGACTTTCTGCGTGTGCACTTGATCCTACTATGTCCACACACCTCAGAGTACTAAGAGCTAGTCAACAGGGCAGCAGGAGGGAAGTCAGTTGTCTGAGTGCATGAACTGATTGGAGTCTTGACAGGCTGCGTTACTCAGTTTCTTCTCATCTCCAAATGCATCATCAGGTTCGCATATTAAATTTCCGGTTATGTTTGCCAGAATTTTAAAATTTTTTAAATCTACAGAAAACAGAAATGATAAAACATTAAATATGGTAATCAGTAATTTCCAACTTTATATTATTCTTTGATTTTTAGTTTGATAAAAATGTATTATTGCCCTAGCCAGTTTGGCTCAGTGGATTCAGGAGAAAACAGTGTTTTATGTCCAGCATCAGCCTGCAGACCAAAGGGTCCGGGTTCAATTCCAGTCAAGGGCCTTTACCTCGGTTGCAGGCTCCACCCCGGCCCGGGGCCTGGTCAGGACTCGTGCAGGAAGCAACCAATCGATGTGTTTCTCTCACATCAATGTTTCTCTCTTCCACTCTCCTTAAAAATCAGTGGAAAAATATCCTCAGGTGAGGATGAACAACAACAACAAAATCTATTATTTAACTAATTTGCCCAGTTCCCATACAGTCTTAGTATATTTTATATATAGTTTTCTTATATACTCTTTCCACTCTGGGTTCTTCAGAACTCTGTAAAGTAATCAAGCCAGCCATGGAAGATACTTAAATATACTTTATTACACATCTACCTTATTACCTGCCAAAAATAAGTACAAATTTTGTTGAAAATACATAGGATTTTTCATCTTTAGGTTTCTATAACACTTTTTGAATCTTAAGTTAGGAATTCACAATGAGAGGGATTTCCTTGATTCAAAGATTACTAGAACTAAGTAGAAACTGCTAATCTTATATTTCAATGTGTACTTGTTTAAAATTTCTTCCTACTTTGGGAATTGGACAATGATTAAAAAGTAACAGAATATTCTATAACCATTAGGAAATCCTTAACACGAATTTTAGTCTGAAAATGAAAAGGTTAGATATCATCATAATTTTAAAGGGCTCTATAGATGCAGTATTTGTGGGTCCCTGAAGCCTGAGGACGGTCATCTAAGGTCTCAGTACTGAGCTGAGTAAACTTGGCTACACTAGGCTGATGGAGGATGGCCCTGGGTCCAGTCACCGGTGCTGCTTCAGAAACATTTTTATTGAATCAAGTGCTGAGGATCGTGCACCCCAGAGCTCGACTCAAGAGCAGGGCCCCAGTGATGTTTTCTGTCCAACCTCAGCTGGACCTGTCACAATGTACCTGCCTAACAAGCACCGATGTCGTCAGAAGACCACAGTGCTTTATGTTCCTGTCAGCTCTGTACCTCACAATCCCCATGCGTTTATGGCTCTGTGTCATCTCGGCCTTTAGAGAGAACGCACTTCATTAAGTAGAATGACCTCAGTGTTGATTCTACACAATAGAAGAGTCTCATTTTCATTTCCCCAAAATGGAAAGGATATTTCCCTCACACATATGCATAAATAAGTCTTCGCAATACTAATAATGGAGTTCTGGGTGGATTCATCATAAATCATTAAGGTTCTGTGAGGCATAGTCATGAAGTATGTGTAGTAATGAAGTGTGTGTTGTTCTGGTATTTTTAGTGATACTTTCAGATATGGCAAGTGGTGGGGTGTTCTCTTGGGTCACAGTGTGGGCCTGCTTACACCTGGTTGTTGTTTCTTATGGTGAGTGATCAATAGTTCATTTTCTCTGGGAAGAGGAAGTTCCTTGCCTGTCACTTTGTGTCCACAGCTTCCGCATAGCAAACTCCAGCTTAGCAGACATGAAAAGTTCCCTGGGAATTCCTGAACAGTTAAAGCCAGCCCTCTTCAGGGCTGTATCAGCCCTCTTCAGGGCTGTATCTGCTAGGTGCTGAATGCTGACACTGAGCTAGTGTCAGGAACAGGCCTCAGTGGACATGGCCAGCAGGCAGAGGGGCGCTAGCTCAGGTGATCGGGGCACAGGATGACACAAACCTTGACAACCTCTACCCTCTTTTGGCCCAGGAAGGTGATTGGGCGTGATTCTTGTGGCTGCGGACCCTGTACACCCGCTATTTGGTAGTAACACTCTTCCCCCGGGCCACACCCTTTATCACAGGTAGTTTCTACATTCAGATATCATTTCAGGGGTAGATAAATCTTTACTGGGTGGTTAGTGAAGAATCAGCTAAGATTTAGTACAAACCTAAAAACAGAAGAACGTTATGTCATTAACAGCATTGCTTTTGAATTTACTGGTAGCGAAATAAGTTCTAATGTATGCAGCGTACTTCAGTTTAATCCATGTTATTGCTGTGCCTGTCGAAGCAGAGGACTGATTGTGCACTTTCGTCAGCATGTCTGTGGGGAGCAGGTCCCTGTCAGTGACATCAACCCTCCTGTGACCCTCAGGAGCAGAAGAGAATGCCGGCTCCTTGGCCAGCCATGAGTATTGATTGGCAGTCTTTCCAGGCAATCAGATTGCAGTTTACATTCATAATTCTGTTATTATAACAATCATGGTAATAGCACAGATTATGATTGATAAAGTGTGTGGTAAAAACTACCCTGGAGTATTGCTGGCAGCTATGCCTGTGTAATTGTCAAGATGATAAAGGACATTCTCCCATGCTGTTAAAGAGTGATAGCACAGCTCATACAACTTAACAAAAGGAAGATAAACAACCCAATTAAAAAATGGGCAAAGGACCTCAATAGACACTTCTCCAAAATGGACATACAGAAGGCCAAAAGGCATGAAAAAGTACTCAAAGTCACTGATCTTCCGAGAGATGCAAATCAAAAAGACAATGAGGTACCACCTCACACCTGTAAGAATGGCTGTCATCAACAAATCAAAAAATGACAAGTGTTGGCGAGGATGTGGAGAAAAGGGAACTCTCATGCACTGCTGATAGGAATGCAGACTGGTGCAGCCTCTGTGGAAAACAGTTTGGAGTTTCCTCAAAAAATTAAAAATGGAACTGCCATCTGATCCAATGATCCCACTTCTAGGAATGTATCCCAAGAAGCTAGAAATACCAACCAGAAAGAATAGATGCACCCCTGTGTTCATAGCAGCACAATTTACCATAGCTAAGATTTGGAAACAGCCTGTGCCCATCAGCAGATGAGTGGATTAAAAAACTATGGTACATCTACACAGTGGAATACTATGCAGCTGTAAAAAAGAAAGAACTCTTACCATTTGCAACAGAATGGATAGACTATTATACTAAGCAAAATAAGCCAGTCAGAGAAAGATAAATATCACATGATCTCACTCATATGTAGAATCTAATGACCAACATAAACGAATGAACAAAAATAGACCCAGAGACATAGAAACATTGACCAGACTGTCAAACCTCAGAGGGACGGCAGGGGAGGGTGGAGGGGGGCAAGAGATCAACCAATGAACTCATATGCGTATATGCATAACCCAAGGACACGACAGTGGGTGGTGAAGGCTTGGGGTGGGGGCGCGAGAGGTGAGTGAGGGGGGGGAAAGGGACATATGTAATAGTTTCAACAATAAAGATTTATTTTAAAAAACAAAAATGCACACACAATAAAAGAATGACAGCACAGAAACTTTTTAATATGAAATTGTAGCTCCCACCCCATGTTCTGTTTCCTCTCATTTCACAACTAACTCTTGGAACTACCTTCCATACTGGTTACTAAGTACGAAGACACATGAATGTGTAAATAAACTTCCTGAGTGTGTTACTCAATACCTATGGATGAGACTTAACTCAGGCTCCCACTTACATACATTTTTACATCACATTTTAATTATTTTTACTTTTGTATTGTCAATAATCATATCGTTCGATATTTCTGAAAGCTCTTGTGAAACAGTCATTTCAAATAGATTAAACCTTTATGCTCTTAAGTTATCTTTACATTTCAGGGAAAAATATCTCAGGATTATGTCCTATTATAATGTCAACCAGAACCTTTCACATGAACATGGCAGCACACAAGTACTGGATAAACCACTCTCTGCATGTTTCATTCAAATACTGACAAAAATCCCTGAAGAGAGAAAATCAAGCAACAGCATTGAAAACTCTCTTAAACAGAACCCAGACCTAAGCACTGAGGAAATCTCCCCAACTCTCTAGGACTCGATGTTGGGGGGAGGGCACATTCTTGGGAGGCCCACGCCATCACTAACAGCATCCAAAGGGAACAGGAAAAGACACACATCCACCTCTGCCCCTTCCTCCTGACCATGAGGGCCGCACAGTTGGGAAATTCAAAAAGCAGCAGAGTATTAACTGCTCTTGAGATAAATTTTAAGCCAAAGCCCGCTCTTGTTAGAAGCCACCACACAGAGTATGCAGTCTGACCCAATATAGAAAAGGATGACCTCAGAGAAGCCATGGTCAGGAGAAGCCAAGATGAAAACAGTCACTGAACAGCTCCAGCTCAGGCACCACCTCCCTGACTGCCAGCAGCACAGCGGTGACAGGAGATAGAAACTCCATCTCAGCAGCTGACATATTAGGGAGTGCCTTGAAAGATAAGCCAGAGATTAAGTGCGTCAGAAAGAAGAAATGAAATATACAAACTTGGCATCCACGTAAAAACATTAGAAGAGCCATAGCCAATTTGGTTCAGTGGATAGAGCATTGGCCTGCGGACTGAAGGGTCTCGGGTTTGATTCTGGTCAAGGGCACGTACCTTGTACCTTGGTTGCAGGCTCGATCCGATGGTCCTGGTTGGGGCTCGTATGGGAGGCAACCAATTGATATCACACATCTATGTTTCTCTCTCTGTCTCTCCCCTTCCCACTCTCCACTGAGCTGAACCAGCTAGAGCAAGAACAGCTCTTGTCTTCAGACCACCACAGACACAGATGGTCAAGGCAAATGGCAGGAAAGGCTCCAGGTCAGAACCTTTCCCAACAGCGTAACTCCCAGCGCTGACCTCTGGGCTGTGCTCAGAGACTGGACCCCCGGCCCCGGGTCTACAAAGATGCCCTCTCTGCAGCACAGGGGTGACGGTGGATGCTGCCCCGCCCACGGGCAGGACAGCAAGACTGATGTTAGAGTGCTGCTCAGGGCGAATGATCACAACCCAATACAGTCAAGGCTCATTAGCTGGCAATCTAATGTGTAATGTTTTGCTGTCCTAGATTTATGTCAGCCAACTATGATTTTATTCATTAAAATGAAATGTGTATTTTAAATGATAAATTGGGACTGAGGTGAAATGGGCACACTGCACAGGAAGCAGCGACAGGTGGTGGGACAGGGAGGGACTCGCAGGGAGGGGAAGGCCGTGGTGGAGGACAGACTAGTGGTGGAAGGGCCTCCCCATCCTCCTCTCTGCTGGAGATGTGGCAGCAGGACACGAGGCTCTAAGTCAGTGGTCGGCAAACTCATTAGTCAACAGAGTGGCAAACCGCGGCTCTAAGGCATCGCCTGTGCCGGGAAGCGACTTCGCTCTGCACACCTAGGATGGGACCTGCTGTGTGCCCTCCTGGGCAGTGGGAAATGGCACCTCAGTCTCTTCTGTTTCTGGGGTTTCGGTGAGGAACCGGGTGAGAAGGTTGTTTTGAGTGTCCACTCCCTTATGCCTTTTAAAAAAAATCTATTTTTATTGATTTCAGAGAGGAAAGGAGATAGAAGGATACAAAAACATCAGTGATGAGAGAGAATCATTGATCGGCTGTCTCCTGCATGCCCCACATTGGGAATTGAGCCCAAAACTCAGGCATGTGCCCTGACTGGGAATCGAACCATGACCTCTTGGCTCACAGGTCGACGTTCAACCACTGAGCTACGCTAGCCAGACTTATCTCTTATTTTAGAAAAAGGTCAGATAAACAGAGAGAGTTGGATGGTTTGCTCTCTCGTAGGCTCCTGGAATCAGAAAGAACCTTGGAAAGCCAATAGTGAGTGCCTGCCCACCACTGAGCCCTCCAGCCCACTGTGTGTGCCCACTAAACACTGGCTCTGGACAGCTAGTAAACCAGAGCACACTCAGTTGTGGCCTTTGTTTCAGAAAGTAAGATTGAGGGCTCTGTCATCCAGCTATTGTTGGCCTGAGGACTATTATTAAAAGTAAACACTGACACAGCCACAAAGATACACAAGTTCTCAGTGAGCTGTGTAAATTGGTCACCTTTTGGCCAAGCTTTCTGACCGCCAGCCTCTTGCTTCTCTTCCCGGGAAGCCAGTAGCCTCACCTATCGCTGGTCTCCCCCAGGTGGCTCTGGTGCAGTGGACGGAGAGCATCGGCCTCACCCTGGTCAACAGAGACCTCACGTCCATGCAATTGAGGACACCCGGCGGCCAGATCCTGACCTACTGCGTCCTGCAGATGTTCCCCTTCACGTCGGAGGGCAAGCGCATGGGCATCATCGTCAGGGTAGGCGTGCTCGCCCCACAATAATTGACACTACGAAGGGGGGGGTGACTTCAGATAGCTCTCCTGAGACAACTGAGGCAGAGCTAGTGAAAGGTCATTTCCTCGTTCTGTTTTGTTTTCAACAGCAGGAGCATGCCGAAGACTTTAAAGTAAGAATGACTTATGACCATAAAGTTGCTGAAATACACCCCCATTAAATTTTTAACAAATGCCAAAACTATATATTAGAAGTTGGCTATACAAGGAAGCTTATTCAATCAAACCGTGAAAAGTAGAGAGAATTCATATTTACCTCGCAGTCCAAGGCATATGTCCAATAAGTAATTTTATTCTGAGCACCGCACAGTGACTCGAGATCTGCAGCTGTGTTCTTGATCTTGGTGCCCAAGCATCGGGGCAATGTAGCCTGTGTAGAAAGAGGTTCGAGCAGTGCAGCACCGGGCAGCTGCATGGAGACACTGTTCTGAGCCTGTGAGAGCCGCTGTCATTTGAGGAGCAGCATGGTCTGAAAATACCCATTTATTCTCCTTCCTTGCAGGATGAGTCCACGGCAGAAATCACCTTCTACATGAAAGGTGCTGATGCTGTCATGTCCACCATCGTCCAGTATAATGACTGGCTAGAGGAGGAGGTAACTGGCGCTCTGTCATGGGAACGTGTTCACAGATTAGCAAGCAGACAGAAAACCAGTGTCCTGTCCCAGCTGGTAGACCTGGGATCTGGGAATGAATTGAGACGCCAGGTTTCAAACCCAACACAATATTTTCCAGGATAATGTTTCCCACTGGATTACCTCGGGTGATACCAGCTCAGTTCCACGAGGTTGTTTAGTGATGAGCAGCTTCCTCTCTTTGTGCACAACTTCTGTGCTGGGTTTTGCGTGAAGGTATGTCATGCACACAAGTAGATCCTGTGAAGAGTATTTTGTTTGGATTAGTGAAAAAGTAGAAAATTCTGAAATAACGATGTACATATAGCCAATTTAATATACTCATTTTTTAACCTAAATTATTTGCAAGGAGATTTAATTAGAATTTAAATCTAGTTCTAATTTGTACATAGGATCCACTTTAAAAATAGAAAGTAAGATACAAACATAACCAATGCTCTACTGCATCAAATTCTCCCTAAACAAATATAACTTGTTTTAGCCTCATGAGGTTATAGTATTTGTTGTTTACACTTATGTATTAATAAGAAGCTGAATTTGAAAGTAAAACTAAAGCCCTGCAGTTATAAACACCAGCCTTTTAACGCGTGCACATTGCTATTGTGCTAATATCTCCCCACCATGGACAGGAGACCGTCTGTCAGCGAGGGCCACACCCTCCGCAGAGGTATTGGCAATATGAATCAATAGCTCCTCGGGCACTGGGATTTAATCAGGAACATGAATAAATTAAACTCCCTGAAGACCTAGTAAAATGCCATAAAAATTACTTTTGGTCATAATGATGTGCAATTAATTATAAAATACTTGTTTAATGTATTTAGCTTTATGAGGTCAAATCAATAAATGTCCTGCACCAGACACATAATGTCAGATTGTCTTTCACAAAGATAACTTTATTAACAATCCTTTGTACATTTATTTCCTCAACATTGCAGTTCTTCCTTTAGTTGAATCTTTGACCTCTGCCCATGTCTTGGTAGTGATGCTGCCGTAGTCTGAAGACCTTTCATGGGGGAGACCAGCAGGCTCTCAGAGCCCTGTGGGCTAGTTGGGCTCCTCTGTCTCAGACAAGCCCCCAGGTTGGATTCTTGACTATAAACGTGTTCTGCAAATATTAAAAAACAACAAAACAAAAAAACTATCAACACTTTTCACTCGTCATGTGACAGAAGGGGCCGATGTTACCAACCCTGTGGCATGAGTCTGCATAAACTTCAGAACCAGGTCCTGGATGTAGCAGCTGACAGTGGCCGCCTTCCCTCGAAGGCAGGCTTGCCGTTCATCCCCAGACCTGATGTTAGGAATGAACAGGAGTTAAGAGTTGGGGAACAGGGGAGTATGAGGGTACAGTGAAGAGCATACTGCCATCCCCTGGGGTCCGTGTCCCCAGCCGGGACCTTCCGTCAGCTCTTCCTGCCTTGTCTGCAGCTGTGTGTCTGATTGTGAGCATCAGACTAGTCTACCCAGTGAACTGACAAGGAGCTTCAGCAAACCCGAATGGCTCAGGCTTTGTATGTGCCTCCAGATTTTAGCATCAAATGTAGTAAATGAGCTTTGCTGGAGATGAACCTCCTGTAGAGGGAGGTGACGTTATCTAGAAATATTAGCTTTGCCCTGAAGGGACAGTAGGCAATGACAGGGCCTCTGCACAAAGCTAGCGGGGTGAGCGAGCTTGGGAAGTAGTGTCTGCATGGTTTATCAGCGAGCCTGCGTGCTTGTCCCTGGGCGATGCGGAATTTCCACTCATGTCTCTAATTCTAATGCACAGAAGGTCAGACACTCAAAGTCACAGTCCCCTCGGTGGCTGGGATGCAGAGCCAGCCTCCCTGTGGGAGCTGCAAAGAGGGCACCTTCCTCTCCCCTTCATGCTGTACAGATGCTAACAGTAATCAGTCCTAACAGTGCATGCCCATCACTAGTGTTTGACTTTCTTTCATTAAAGTAGCGGGTTTATTTGCTTAAACACATCATCACATGTATGTGATGTATTTGGCGATGTATTTGCTTAAACACATCATCACATTGTCAACTTTACATTGTAAATGTACATTGAGACACTGTTTTGATTAGTTGTTCTTTAGCTGTGACTAATGTCCCCTGGTATTTGCTCAAAGTGTTTTGAAAAGACCCTGCTCCTGGCACTGCCTTTGCCAGCCCCTTGCCCAAAAGTCCAGCACAGTGGGGGCACCAGCGGACCCGGGAGCAATCACCATGGTGCCTGTAAACCACAAATGCCCAAAACAGGCTGAACAGCTGGAGTTTTTAGCTTTCAAAATATTGTCAAAGATTGAAAGTTGAAAGGCAGTCAGTGAGGAGGGGAAGGGCCTTCGGCAGCAGGTAGCAGGTTGTCCAGGAGCCGAGTGGCCTGGATAAGCCTGTTGTTACTCTTGGCGTCTCAACAGGTGAGCTTCAAACAGGTTGTTCAGAATGGAATAGCTTATTCACATCGTGGCTTAAACTTTATTTTTCATAAAAACACGGTACTCTGCAGTACTTCTCACTCTCACCACACTGCTCCGTGGGGTCTTCCTATTTCCAGGCCTGCCCTCTTCCCCCGGCCTCAAGCATCAATCTCCCTATGTCACCCGTGCCAGCACGGGGTAGCACGGAGAGCAGTATGGTTTCAGGGCTTGTGGTGCCATTCTGACAAGTCTGGTTTGAGGTGGGAAAGCATGTGTTTGTCATCTGGGAGCTGCACTGTGACGCCAGCCCCACTGTGTGCATGCACTGCTTGTTCTCAGAGGTCGGGAAGAGCATCATGGGGTGGGGGATGGTGTGGCAGCAGTCCCTGAGGGCACAGCTGCTAAGTACCGTACCCACCTGTCTGGGTAAGGAGGTAGACTGGAACTGTCTGACCTGCCGCTCCAGCTCCAGCCCCACTGGCACAGGACACAGGAACTGGGAGCAGAGAGGGTGATGACAGCACAGTAGCCTGCCTCTTCCTTTCCAGTGTGGAAACATGGCCCGCGAAGGTCTGCGCACCCTCGTGGTCGCGAAGAGGGCGCTCACGGAGGAGCAGTACCAGGACTTTGAGGTGAGCAGATCGTCTCTCTCCACCCTCACAGACATTCATCCCTCATGGGCTCTGGTGCTCCTGTGAAAATGAGTTTATACTGCTCATGGGACATTGTGAGGTCGTGTGGCCACAGCTGGGAGCATCAGGACTTAGTCCCCCACCCTGTCATGGCCCCACCCTCTTCTGCAGTAGAAGTGAGGATTTCTTTAGTGTTGCAAGTTTCCATGTATTCAGCAAGTCCTAAATGCTAATAAATATAAATAGCACAGCCCGTCTCTGTCCTCAGAGCCGCTACATGCAGGCGAAGCTGAGTGTGCATGACCGGGCGCTGAAGGTGGCTGCGGTGGTGGAGAGCCTGGAGCGGGAGATGCAGCTGCTGTGCCTGACGGGGGTGGAGGACCGGCTGCAGGCTGACGTGCGGCCGACCCTGGAGATGCTGCGCAACGCGGGAATCAAGGTACGGCACCTGGAGCAGAGCACCGTTTCCCTGCAACTGTGTGACCTCTGTGCTGCCTTCTCTTCCTGGCCATTGTGCCCTCTCTGTGCACACACGACATTAGCTCCTCCTGGGGTGAGGCTTAGTTTCCAGGAAGGTGCTTTCTCACCTTGCGCTCCTGTGAAGCAGAGGCTCAGTTACAGAATGGTGGGCACCTCGGGGTGGGGCCTCCACTGCGTGAAAGAAAGGAGCCCGGCTGCTTTTAGAAGAGAGGCTGTTGGGTAGCTGGACGATGAGACAGTGGAGGGGTCGGAGGCGCACTGCACCCACTCCGGTTGGACTTGGTGCATGGAGCAGGTTGGTGGTGTGCAGAGAGCAGTGTCAGTGAGCCCTGCACTGGGACCGACGCCCTAGCGGGTCAGGCGGGAGTTCAGTCACCAGAGCCACTCAGATTCAGACATGCAAATGATCTGGATCTGACTGTCGGGGGAAGAGATGTGATTGTGACAGGTAGATGCCCTGCTTGTTTTTCTGTTTCTTATCTGTCCATGCTAGATTATCCACAGGTTAGTTAGTCAGTGCTCCGTGTAAAGATTTAGGTACTTACGTCAACTCCTCACTAAACTCAATAAGACTTTCTGGGGTTCTCTTTTTTTCTTACATTTCCAGTTGAAGGAAACCCCCTCACTGATGTGGGGACCTGATTTCAGCCATCCCTTGAAACCCAAGGTGCTGCTCCAGCCAGTCAGCTCGCCCAAGCTACTCGTGGGCCCTTGGCGTGGCCTCTCTTGTCCTCTGTGATTCTCATTCCCAACTTTGTCATCACAGCATGTCAGGGTCTTGGGTCCAGACTCAGTAAAGTGAACACAAACATGTGAGATAAAAAGCACAAATCCTCAGACACTGAAAAGAGCCAAAATGCGTGGCACCCAAAGAATCCAGAGCACATAACACTTTTCTGTGTCCTGCTTCCAAAAATGCATGTTTACATATGACACATGAGACACCTGAACAGTCCAGATGATGAGAGGTCACTGGAAGTTTTTGCTGTAAAAACTGTATAGAGAGACTACTTGGTAATACAGTTAATGTCCTGGTTTTCTCTCTTTTTATCCTATGGATATTTATATACATAATATGTGCATGTGTGTGAGATTTAAAGTAAAAGTAGTATGATTTAACATGTGTTTTTTAAAATATATTTTTATTGATTTCAGAGAGGAAGAGAGAGGGAGATAGAAACATCAGTGATGAGAGAGAATCACTGATCAGCTGCCTCTTGCACACCCCACACTGGGGAATCGAGCCTGCAACCTGGGTATGTTCCCTGACCAGGTTCTTAGGTTGATGCTCACCCACTGAGCCATACCAGCTGGGCTAACATGTTTTATTTCCTAGAACTTTCAGCTTAACTGCACTTATTTGCCCTTTCGAACCTCATTTCCAGCTGAATACCAGCCAGCTGGAACAGGGTCTTCAGGATCCTCCTAGTTCTTGGCCAATGACTATGTGGTGCCTCAGGCCTGTTTGTGTGGCGTGTGAGGTTGTGTGAATGCTGCCTTTTGACATGTACTGTGTCCTCATCAGCCTCAGCCATATGATTCCTAAACCCTGTCATTCGTGTGCCTCCAGATCTCAGCTCTGAGCCTAAAATCACTTTGCTGCCAGTTGTTTTAGTGAAGCAAGTCAAAAAGACTGTTGTGGAAAACATGACATTTTTCCCATTGTTAGGTGCGCAGCTCACTGGCACTAAGTGCATTCACTGTGTTGTGCAGCCACCACAGCACTCCAGAACTTCATCTTGTGAATCTGACACTCTCCCCTCAAAACCAAGCTCCCATTCCCTGCCCCCAGCCCCTGGCACCCCTTATCTGCTTCCTGTCCCTGCGAATCTGACCACTCCAGGGACCGCATACCAGTGGAATCAGACAGCATTTGCTCTTTGTGGCTGGCTCATTTCACTCAGCACAGCATCCTCAGGGTTCATCCACGTCGCCTTGTGGATGTGCCACATCTTGCTCACCCATTCATCCTCGATGGACACTTGGGTTGCCTCCACATTCAGATATTGTGAATAGTGATGCTGTGAACATGGGATGCAAATATCCTGCAACGAGAGACACTTTAAAGAGACGAAGTGTAATGATGAAGTTCACCAGGGTAAACTGTTTCCTAGATATGGATGCTAACAGGCGATAAACTTGAGACAGCCACGTGCATCGCCAAGAGCTCACACTTGGTGTCGAGAGCACAAGACATTCACGTCTTCAGACCCGTAAGTCTGTGTCGAAATCACTTTAAACTTTAAATGTTGTATCTCATAATTAAAACCTGTTGATTCTGTGGTAATGTATATGCTGTTACTTATTATTTATTGAATATCAGTTTTAAAAGAGAAATACTGCAATTTTCTTACTCAATTTACGAAAACATTAAGATAGATTTCTATTAGTACATTAACTGTGATCAAAAGCTGCTTTTTGATAGAAACAAGTTCTTAGTTTAAAAGTACTTTTCTGTTGTTCTATTAGAATTATTTATACAACTAAATATCTGCTTTAAGTTAGACATGCTGTTCAATCTGTGGCGGTGTATATTGATACAAATTACATCTTCCTTAGTTACACGTGTCACAGCGGTGCAGAGCTGCCTCTGTGGGACAAACGCTACTACAGAGTTGGGATGTGTCTAATCTGCCCCTTACCCTGAGCAAATGCTCTTCCTTAATTAGCTCAAAGAAAGTTAATAGAGATGAGCTAAATTTATGTGTTCACTGTATGTATTAGTTATTTTTAATTTAATCAAACAAAAAATAAAAGTTTCTTGGGTCTTGATTGATGGTGGGTGAACAGACACTGTGTGTCTGCGTCTGTTTTAAATGCAGCACTTGTACCTACAGAAATAGTTATTTGAATATCATTTACATGTAAATGTAGTTTATTTCAAAACATCAGAATCGCAAATTAGGCCCTGCAGTCGACTATTTGCAATTAAATTATTAATGATTCTGGTAAAACGTCAGATCAATTTTTGTTGACTTTTCTGTGTTATAGCACCACAAATTAAAATTTCCACAATAAAACCTACCTATTTAAAGATGAGTCTGAGATTAATTTGTACTGCATGAAACTTTTAATTTATTTCAGTCCTGTAATATATCATTTCTTTTATGCCCCATAAAATCTCCACAGAAAGAATATCAAAAAACCAGTGTGTTGGTTTCTGAAATGTCTTCCTTCTAAAATTAATGACATTTGAACATTATGACTTGATTTTAATCTTTTAAATCATTTCATCTTTCATGTATTTGTTGACATGAACTAATAGAATAAGTTGAAAGCTGTGACACAGACAAGAGAAGCGACTTCAGGAAAGCATTTGCACCAGTGGCGTATTAGGAAAAGAGGCGTCTTTCAATCAGACCTTGACCTTGGGTCACCTGTGTGGAGCTCAGCTCCCTGGGCTCCTCTGTTGCTGCACTGGAGTATCATTGTATGGACGTACCACAGAATTAATCAGTGGTTACCATGGCATCCTGTGGGACTGTAGTGACAGAAGGCAAGGCAGTCGTTAGCTCCTAGGTGCCTGTTACCCATTTCTGGACAAGCCAGCTTCTTCTGTCCACTGTGTTTTATTGTAACTGCAATGCTTTTTCTGCACTTTACCACGTGTCAGAAAACAATCAGTGTGAGGTGAGGAGGTGTGTGTTCCCAGCACTGCAGAGAGGTTTGAAAGCGCTGCTCCTTACAGGACTCCATGTGGCAGGCACTTTGGGTTTTAGATCATGTGTCTAACGACGTCACTGTGGCTTGTAAATAAGCGCTTGTCGGTGCCTCTGGTTTCAACAACTGTACTCTGGGTGCCCTCTCCCCTTTCTGCAGGTAGCCAGTCGAGGAGAGGCCCATTTGGAGCTGAATGCCTTTCGAAGGAAGCATGACTGTGCGCTGGTCATATCTGGGGACTCCCTGGAGGTAAGGCTGGTCCCTAGCCCAGCACATGGCCATCTGTCTGCCCGCCTGTCCGTATCTCTGGCCCAGCATGTGTCCGCTTTTCCTGCTAGCGGACTAAAGGCTTTCTGAGTCAGATATGTACCTCAGGCTGCTTTTGCGCTGCTCTGTGACTTAAGTAGTCCCGTTGTAGCCTGGTGGATGTGTTTGTGAGCAGGTAGAGCCTGAAGAAGTGCTGTGCAGTGCCTGTGGCTCCTCACCCGCCGGGAAGTGGGGAAGACCCTGCACGCTTGGATTGGCCGCCGTAGCTGCAGGTCGGTATGACCGGGTCTGTGTTCCAGGTGTGCCTGCGGTACTATGAGCACGAACTTGTGGAGCTGGCCTGCCAGTGCCCAGCTGTAGTGTGCTGCCGCTGCTCGCCCACCCAGAAGGCTCACATCGTGAAACTCCTGCAGCAGCACACGCGCAAGCGCACCTGCGCCATTGGTGAGCCCCTGCCCTCCCCTCCCCACACCGTACCGGGGGCCACACCCCCCACAGTCCCTGTAGAGTAACTTAAGAGAAACTGGTATCTTAATATTGACAGGCAAAGTTCTGTTCGATCTCCAATACTAGTTTGCTTTAATATCTATTGTGGGACATTCTAACACAGCTTCTGCTGGTAAAAGAGGAAAACAGGGCTATGGATAGGTTTGTTTATTTCATCTCGTGTTGGTGCTCCCCAGGTGACGGTGGAAACGACGTGAGCATGATCCAGGCCGCAGACTGTGGGATTGGGATTGAGGGGAAGGTACGCTTGTCCTGTCACAGCAGCGTCTCGAGCATGCCTTCAGTCAGCACCTGTTTGCGGGCCTGCTCTGTGCCAGGCTCCCAGGCACACATATGGGCAAGGCCAGTCAGTCACTCTATGATCACCTTGATGAAATGCAGGTAGAAAGCAAGCAGGTCAGTGCCAGTACCCTCCAGGGTTCCCACTTTCCTCACGTGACCTCCGGGCCCTCCCCATAGATGTCACCACATCCTCCAGCAAACCTTCTTGGCTGCCGTGGGACCTGCAGCTTCTCTCTCGGGCTTGACACATGGTCATTTTCAATGTCCGTGTCTCCTGGCCAACTGTGTGCTGTGGTTTGGGGTTTGTCTTTTATGCTCACATAACGACACCCCAGAAACAAAGGAGGTTGCAGTCCAACTTTTCCCTGGCTGTCCGCTCCTGTGCTGTGACAGCTGTGTGTTGGCAGAGTATTTGAAGGGCTTCCCTCACTTACACTCAGAGGCTTTGTGAGATGGCAGGTGGGTGGCATTTAAATGCGAGAGAACTGAGGCTTAGACAGTCATCCTGAAGGTTCCCGAGATCCCTGGGCCCGTCTCCTGGGCAGCACTGCCATGTTCCACCTGTGCTGAATTTCTGTGATTCTGACAGACGCCAAAGGAATGGTCCTGGCTTCCTGGCCAGCGCCCTTTTCCCGTCATCAGCTCCCAGTGGTGTGCACTGCCTGCCCCTCCCAGGAGCCGTCCCTGCAGCCCTGTCACCTGCCCCAGAGGCCACCCCTCACAGCGGGGCAGGGGGTCTCAGTGCTCTTAGTGGAGCTCTGCACATGCGCCCCAGAGCACAGACTTGCCGTGCGGTTTGTGAGGCACCTTTACATTGCAGGAGGGGAAGGCAGCCTCGCTGGCAGCTGACTTCTCCATCACGCAATTCAAGCACATTGGCCGGCTGCTCATGGTGCACGGGCGGAGCAGCTACAAGAGGTCTGCGGCACTCGGCCAGTTCGTCATGCACAGGGGCCTCATCATCTCCACCATGCAGGTGCGTGGGCGCCACGGGTGGCATGGAGAGGTAGGGAGTGTCGGGAGGGCCTGTGACTAACTACTGTCCTGTCCTCTCTCCAAGGCTGTGTTCTCCTCTGTCTGCTACTTCGCATCCGTCCCCCTGTACCAGGGGTTCCTCATGGTGGGGTAAGTGGTAGGAAGGAGAAGCCCACACAGCAGGTGTCTGAGTGGCCATGCACAGTCAGTGTTTACATGTTGTTGCTGAAGTAGGAGCCAGGCTCTGCTTGCATGAATGTGGGGACAACACCCACTTGCTGTCCCTCTTGCAATTTTACCATTAAATTAGAATTTCTGTTTTCACGGCAGAGCCATAATATATGTCAGGAATATGTCAGATCCAAGATGTTTGAAAGCATTCTGTGTGTCATTAAGAGGGGGAGCAATAGCCCATCACCGTCCCAGGACCAAGGGTCCTTCCATAGCCTCTTCTCTCGCTCTCTCCCAACACCCTCCTCCCTGGCCACCGCAGACCCCGCCACTCACGGGCCAGGGCTTTCCCACAGCAGCGGCAGTGAGCACACGGGCTCCCACCTGTTCTGAAGCCATCCCCTCCCTGCAGCATCCCCACGTCATGGGTGACAGCAGAGACCCAGCGAGCCCAGAATGCCTCAAGGCCACAGGGCTGGTAGGAGGCACAGCCAGGACAGCTCAGACAGGTGACACACGCTGCCCTCCCGGCCACTTGTCCTGCAGCGGTCAGCACGGAGCAAACACACGGTCAGTACATTTCCTCCGGCCGCAGGCAACACAGATCTCCCATGCCTGTCCCTATTGTCTCAGAAAGAGGACAGAGGGCAGGGCCAAAAAAGGACTCGAGGAAATAATGACCAGAAACTTCCCAAATTTCACAAAAGACAAACCTATAGATTCAAGAAGGTAAGCAAACACCAAGCGGCCTCAATCCAAAGAAATCCACCAAGTCACATCATCAAACTGATGAAAACTAAAGGCAAACACCTTATAGCAGGCAGAGAGAAGACGCCTCTGGGCAGAGAAGTTCAGCGACAGCGGTGTCCTGGCAGGAGACACCTGGAGCTGCGTGCAGTGAAGGCAGCTCTGGGACTGCGGGACATGGATGCTGCCACATGCCAAGGAGCTTATAACTGCCTCGCAGGACTCCACAGCCCCGGACAGTCCCACTCAACTCAACCCACCAACGTGAACAGCAGTTCTCCCACAGCAGGTGCAGAGCTGCTCAGCGGCAGTGCCCGTGGGGAAGCAGACTTAAAGCACAGTGAGACACCACTAACCAGCTGAGCGGCTGGGACCATTGTGGTAGTGCCAGCCACAGAGAGAATGTGGAGAAACCATCCTCCCACACTGCTGGTGGGAACGTGAAATGGACAGGCACACTGGCACACTGCAACAGGGTCTTACAAAAACTCCACACCACGAATCCAAAATAAATGAAAACCTATTTTAAAAAAAAAAAATCTGTGCTAAATGTTTATGGCAGTTCTAGTTGTAATAACCAGAAACTGGAATGACCAGGATGTACCTCAGTAAACGGTCGGGTCACGGAGACTGCTAAGTCCACAACCATGGACAATCAAAAGGAGGGAATGTTGGTGCAGCAGCCCTACATCTCTGCAGGGAATCAGGCCGAGTGCAAGTGCCGCCCACAGGCTACCTGCTGTGTGACGCGTGTGTGCACCTTGAAGTGAACAGATTAGTGGTGGCCAGGGGCTGAGGGGCCTGGGTGCAGAATGCCCGTGTCTGCACTGTGTCCCTGTCCCTATTCTGGCTGAGAGCTAGGCTGCAGCTTGGGAGGTGCTGCCACTGGGGCAGCTGGTTAAAGGGCACAGGCTCTCTATGTTACATCTGATCCCTGCACTCGGGTGCACAACGACCTCAGAATGTTTAATGAGGAAGGAAAACTGGGTCCTGCCACCTGTGCGTGTGTGGCTTGTAGACTGTGGTGCTGGGCGGTGGGTGGGATGAGCATTGAGTTTCAGTGCCACCTTGTGTTTGTTCTGTTTAGTTTTTAACCTTCGGCCTCTGATTGCAGAGGGTGTTCCTAGTCGTGTGGAACGTTCCTCGTGCTGACCTCACTCTCCTCTGGGCTCTCAGGTACGCGACCATCTACACCATGTTTCCAGTGTTCTCACTGGTGCTGGACCAGGATGTGAAACCGGACATGGCCATGCTGTACCCAGAGCTCTACAAGGACCTCACCAAGGTACGGGCCAGGCCAGCACCTCCCGAGCCTTGCAGACACTCCAGGTGTTCCACAAGAACACTTACCAGGAGAAAAGGTACCCCTCGTGAGGCAGTTTCCCAGCAGGTTTAAATCTATTCTCTGTTCTTCCAGACATTTTTTATTTCTCCTAGTTGGTTTTGGTATTTTTCTTTTGAGCTAACCTTCAAAACAGGGAAACATAACCAGCAAAAAAACAGCGCTTTCTCAGACATTGGTGATACGCTCTGATGTCACAGCAAAGTCCTAATCTAAGGACGCTCTCACCCTTGGGCTCGTAGGAGCTCCTTTCCCAGCTGTGGTTCCACTTGGCACCCTCGCACCCATCTGTCAGGCACAGGCAGCATTCTAGCAGTTAGGACCCCAGGAGTCACCTGCGCCGGGCCTGTCTGCAGGGGGGCTGCAGGATCACACCTATGTGAGACATGCTTCTGTCCCCAAGACCCATGTGCCGGGGTTGCCATGATGCTGCCACGCAAAAGTCCAGCCCCTGAAACTATGCAAAAGATTCACTCATTTACCTAAAATTGTACTGTTAAGGTTAAAATAATCCTGGAAGCCGTTTTTAGCTTATCATGTTTTTTTGTGGACGCATCTTTTTATAGCACAAAAAACACACTCTGCATCCAAATATAAATCATGGTGACTTTGGAATCTTCTAGAAGGCTTGCTTTTCCTGAATCAACACTGAGAGCAAAGTCCACTAACCCTCAAATAAATTTAGGTTTACAGTTCATAATCTGTTTCTAAGGCGACAGCGGCATATGGGGCAGCAAAGAAGAAACCTCACTGAGCACAAACCAGTTCCCTGCAGCCCCGGATCCCTATCCAGTCAGAGTGGTGCTGAGCTTGACTTCATGGAGTTGCTGTGAGGATCTGGTGTACAAAACCCCATATTACTCTTATAGTCAGGACAGAAATAGAGCTAGCTCACCAGTATAGTATACAATAAGATAAAATAGCAAGCATTGTGGTTATGATGATAATATTGTGAATATTACAACTAGAAGAAAAAGGTTTTAGATTAATCTTCTGAAATGGTGAAATCATTACCATTCAGTGAAGTAGAATAGGATAAGAGATTCAAAACCCACAGGAAGCTATTGCAAATAATTGTGATTTTAGTAGATTACTTCCCTGTTTCCAAGCCTGCAGAGACACTTACTTACATACTGCTCACAGAAATACAGGGAAATGAGCTTTTATGTAGAATATAAATTAGGTGAGCTACCCAGAAAATAAGACAGTTGAGTCTCAGCAGAGTTGAGGTCACTGCAGGTCAGCCCAGGCCAGCTGCCCAACGGTTAGTGTAGGATTCTCAGCAGCTCGGTCTGCACCTGGTGGTCACTGGCGGTGAGGCAGCAGGCACATTGGCCTCCTGTGTTTAGGGCTTAGACTGTGCCCACCAGCAGCATCCCTCAATGGCTATGGGAGTCACTCCAGCGGCAGAAAGTGTTCCCAGGGTCACCGGCCCCTTAGCTGAGCAGCTGACTCCTCTCAACCGTAAAGTCCATGCCATTGGCTGATGCGTTAAACATGTGGGGACGGTGGGAAACCTTGTTCAAATCTGACTAAGTTGGATCTAAGGTGCTAGCTTCCCATTCCGTCATGCTGACCAGCGATTTAGAATATTTCAGTACCCTAAAGTCAGGACACTGAATCTTTTTATAACAGCTTAGTCACTTCTTTCCTCCAGGCTCCTTTTCTGTAAGATCCAAAACCTATGCTGCTTGTCCTTATAGTATGTATGTCTTTAAAAATCTCATACACATCACGTCCTTTGAAAACAAAGTAGAAAGTAGCATTAACGTGCTCACCACTTGACTTGGTGAGAACCAAGCTGCTTCTCCTCTTGGCGCTGGAGAGAGTTTGTGACGCTGGACGCTCAGCCAAGTCGGTCTGAATGCTGTGCTGTCGGTGCTGGCAGGGACTGGGCAACATGCATCTGTGAGTCTGCCTGTGGCAGGTGTGGTGAGGGTGCTGTGCAGGGCTGGTGAAGGCATGTGAGACGTGGCTCCTGGCCCAGCAGCCCACGTGCAGCTGGAGGGAAACGTGAGTGCAGGCCAGGGAAACGGTAGCTGCACAGCGGCACATGGAATAGGCAGGCAGGGTGTTCATACTGTCCAGGGACTGATCTGTCTAGTAAGCTGTGAGCAGAAATCCGGGTCACAGAGAATGTGAAACACCTTCAGAGGTCATCAGGCATGCAGAGGGCACATCCCGGGCAAAGTGGAGGAAAGCACTGTGCTTTGAAATAAGCATCTGTGCTTATACCTCTTTGTAAACAGTCTCTGATCTGGGTGAGCGGCCCAGGCATCTCAGGTCTGGCTTACTGTCCGACGAGATGCCCAGAGCTGCTGTGCACCCCGTGCCGCCTCCGGGGCTTTGCACGGGGAAGCAGGGTCTGCTCCATCAGTATTCAAATCGATTAATTAAACAAAGATGTGACTGCTCCTTCTTGCCAACACCACAGCATCTTCGTTCCTACAGAAAACGATGTGATCGTGACCGTAATACCTAGGTGTCCCTCAGTGCAGTCACTGCTGAGGCGCTGGGTGCTGCAGGACAGGGCGTGTGCTCATTGCTCTCCTGCCTGCAGGTGGCTCTGTGGTCCTGAGGGCCGGGACCTCTTGTGAAAAGCCCTGCGCCTGGGCCCAGGGTCAGGACTAAGATATGTCAGTGCCAGAGCACTGCCTCAGCGGAGCCAGAAGTGTCTCAGACATCAGCTGTGAATTCAGTTCCCAGCTCATGGTTTTCCGTTTATGATAAATTAAACTGCTAACCAGAGAGACATCTGGGTGTAGTTGTGCTAATTGTCAAGTTACCAAGTAGGTGACGCCGTACTGTCCTTGGTAAAAGTCTGAACCGTCAGACATTGGACAGCGAGGACTGCTTCACTACCTCTATTTTCTGTTGAACAGTCTCAACATGGTTTAACTTTTGAAATGTATATTTGCACCTGTGTAGTTTTTAAAATAATAGTGATAAGGCAGGGAAAGGACATTAAAGGCATGGACATTAGAAGGAAAAAATAAAAATATCTGTGCTATCACCATAGCAGTCTGGGTAGAAAATTTCAAGTGATCCACACAAAACCTTTTAGACGAGGAGGTTTGGGAAGGTGCAGGACCCAAGGAAAAGGTATCTTAACCACTTAAACCTATGGTTAGCAATGAACAAACAACACTGTTTATCATATCGTAAGATGTGAAATACTCTGGTATAACTAGCAAAATACGTGTAGGATATACACTGAGTGGCCAGATTATTATGATCTCTGAACGCATAATAATCTGGCCACTCAGTGTATATCCTATATAATAAAAGGCTAATATGCAAATTGTCCCCTCGACCAGGAGTTCGACCAGCAGGCAGGCCAGCCAACCCCCCATGTCCCCTCCCCCTGGCCAGCCTGGCCGGACCCCACCCTTGCACGAATTCATCGAATTCATGCACCGGGTCTCTAATATTTATATGTGTGTTTGTGTGTGTGTGTGTGTGTGTGTGTGTGTGTGTGTATACACTGAGTGGCCAGATTATTTTGATCTCTGAACGCATAATAATCTGGCCACTCAGCTCACACACACACACACACACACACACACACACACACACACACTCTGAGTGGCCAGATTATTATGCGTTCAGAGATCATCATAATCTGGCCACTCAGTGTATATGCTGAAAACTCTAAACCACTGAGGAAGAAATTTGAAGAAGGTGTAAATGAATGTTCACAGACTGGAAGACATGATGTTGAAGGATCTTGACCAGCAGATTCTAAGATTTATATGGACACTTAAGGGAACAGAACCACCAAACGGTTTTGGAAAAGAACAAGATTAGAAGACTTTCTGTGAAACAGCAGTCACAGCACAGGACAGACAGAGAGAGTGGCCTGGAATCGGAAGCCAGAAATACAGCCAAATGCAATGGTCGGTCTTTGACAAACATGAAAGGAAACACAGGAGGAAGGGTCATCTTGCCAGCAGCCGATGTGCTCACAACTGGGCACCCACAGGCGGGAGCGGACCCTTCACCCGCACCCACGCCTGCCATGGAAATGCCCTCAGGATGGATGAGGACCTGACTGTGAAAGGTGAGACTAAACCGTGCAAAAGAAAACATGCTCGACCATGATCAGGCAGAGCTTTAGACCAGGCGTCCTCAAACTACGGCCCGCGGGCCACATGCGGGTGTTTTTGCCGTTTTGTTTTTTTACTTCAAAATAAGATATGTGCAGTGTGCATAGGAATTTGTTCATAGTTTTTTTTAAACTAGAGTCCAGCCCTCCAACAGTCTGAGGGACAGTGAACTGGCCCCCTGTTTAAAAAGTTTGAGGACCCCTGCTTTAGACAGAGGGTCAGAGCATGACTCCTAAAGGAAGAAATGGGCGAATTGGACTTGATCATCATCATCAAACACTGCTGTTCTGTGCATGGCCTGTTCAGGGAGTGAAAAGACAAACACAGACGGCAGGGAGTGTCTGCAGATGGCACCTCTGACGGAGGACTTGTACCAGGATATACAGAGAACCTCCAAACTAAAAAAGAACAGAATTCATTTTCTCAGTGGACAGGAGACCGGGGCTGACACCACACTGCCGACGATGATGTACAGGCGCAAGTAGGCTCACAAAAATGATCAATGCCATTTCATAGGGAATTAAAATTAAAACCAGAGACGTGACCACAAAGTCTGAGAAGGGCAAAACCCTGGAACACCAGCACCACCACGTGCTTGGATGGGCACCAGCAGGGGCCCCTCTCACTGCTGGGGGATGCCAGCGGCCCAGCCCCTCGGGAACAGGGCTTGGCCGTGTCTTACAAAGAGAAGCGTGCACTTACCATCAACCCAGCAGCCCCAAGAGGAAGAACGTGCGTGTTCACACAGAACCCTGTGCACAGAGCTTGATGGCACCTTTGTCTTAATTGCCCAGCCTGGGAACGACCAGGTGCCCTTCACCCAGTGATGGTGCGCACACGGGACAGTGAGAGGGTGAGGGGAGCCGTCTCAACAGCACAGCTGAAGCTGAAGTGCGCTTGTCCACACACAAGGCAGGCTCAAAAGTGTGTGATCCCAGCATGTGACCCTCTGGGGTGGGGAGCAGGTCAGTGGCTGCCCCAGGTTCAGGGTGGGAGGGTGGCTGACAGGGCATTGGGCAAGAGAGCTATCGGCTCAGCTCGGGGGCCCATGGTGACTATGTTGGTCGGAACCCACAGATGCATGGGACACAGACTGACAAATGCGTCTCACCCTAGGAGAGACGAGTCACCTCCATGCTGGCGGGAGGGGGGGGGGCGGGGAAGGACCATGCAGAGCTCCCTGGGAAAGTGTCTGACCGAGTCTGCGGCAAGGCTGGAGGCCGGGAGCTCACAGGAGCCCTGGGCTGCAGCTGGTGAGTTTCTCGCAGGAAAACTAGTCCGAACACATGGGTAGCATGTGCTGGCTGATGAGAGGCGAGGCCGAAGCTGAAGGAAGGGACGGAAGGGCTCACTGTGCCGGGCGAGGAGGAACAGGGCGTGCACGTGTGTGGTGTGCGGGGGGGGGGGGGGGGGGGGGGGCATCCTCACCCATGTCCAGGAAGTGAGGGTGTGCTCGGACTACTGGGTAGTGACAGCAGGAACCAACCTGAGAGCTCCCAGTGAGCAACAGGAGCTGCACGCGGCCCTCGGGGAGCAGGAGCTGGGACTTTGAGAAACCGAGCCCCAGACCAGAAACAAAAGCCACAGTGAGCGAAGCTCAGGAACTGCCTCTGCCTCGCCCTCGTCTTTGTCCTCACACACCAGCTGGCAGGCATGTCAGAGCCGCTGGTTCCCGGGGTTTCTGCCCCAGCCCTGCACACACACAACCACCGTCCCTCAGTAGGTGCTTCCAGTCGGTTCCGACAGCACTGCCCCAGCTTAATTGCCTGGACAGACCTTCTGTCCCAGACGGCTCCGAGAGGCCGCACCCATTCCCCCTGAGTGCACAGATGGGAGCTCCGACACAGCAGGGTGGGGGGCCGTGTCTGAGTGGGCCTGGGCCTGCAGGAGTCACCAGGCTGAGCCGCGTGAGATGCGGTGGTTAACTCGCTCTCTGCCTTTTCCTCAGGGCCGGTCCTTGTCCTTTAAGACATTCCTCGTCTGGGTGTTAATCAGCATTTACCAAGGTAAGAGCCGCTGCTCCTGCAGTGATGCCTGTCTCCTGTCAGTCCTCTCCCGTCCCAGTCCCACCCGCAACCACATTCCTGTCCATCTAGTGATCGCCCCTCCGCAGCTGTCTGCCAGGCCCTTCACTGTGCAGCGTTTTTTTAACTGATGATTGCCACCTAAAAACTTAACCTGTTTTTAATGAAATGTAAATCCAGAAACACTTTAACACGCACTTATCACAGTGGTTCTTTCCAGGAGAGACAGCGGGACGTGGAGAATCTGAGTCGAGTCGTCACAGGTTGCTGGCCGCCCTATGTAGTTCCAGACAAATGAGAGGCGGTTGAAAGTGAGATTACTGGAGACCAGACTTACCGCGTCGAGGTGCAGGCTGGCCTACACTACCTGGAGTGGAGGCCTGCCTTCTCCAGGCACTTCATTCATAATGCAGAGTTTAAGAGAATAGCCGTGGGAGGTTGGGACGTTCGTAGCCCACGTCTCTATTATAAACGCCAACCAGCTCTTCATGGCCTTTTTCTAGCTCCTCACACAGTAACAGGGTCTCCGGTCCACACAGAAAGTCTGTCACGGAAAAGCCACACTCTCGTCGTCCTTGTGTCTTCCAGGCGGCATTCTCATGTACGGGGCGCTGGTGCTTTTTGAGTCGGAGTTTGTCCACGTCGTGGCCATCTCGTTCACGGCCCTCATCCTCACTGAGCTGCTGATGGTGGCTCTGACTATCCGCACGTGGCACTGGCTGATGGTCGTGGCCGAGTTCCTCAGCCTCGGCTGCTACGTGGCCTCTCTGGCTTTTCTAAATGAGTATTTTGGTAAGTTGCCTTGGAATTGTTTTTGGATAATTGTTTTTTATTTTTTAACATTTTTTTATTATTACTTCTTTTTTTTTTTTTTAATTTCTTTATTGATTAAGGTGTCACATATTTGTCCTCATCCCCCCATTCCCATCCCACACCCCTCCCCTTGGATGCCCCAACCCTCTGTTGAACTTAAGCATTGGTTAGGCTCATATGCATGCACACAAGACCTTTGGTTGATCTCTCCCCCCTCCCCCCACCCTCCCCTATCCTCCCTCTGAGGCCCGATAGTCCGATCGATGCCTCCTTGTTTCTGGTTCTGTTCTTGTTCATCAGTCTATGTTGTTCATCATTTCCCCTAGATGAGCGAAATCATGTGTCACTATAGATATACTTATAAGAATTGAATGTGCGACGAGCAATAATAGTTATGCTGACAGGCAAATGAATCAGTCTGTAGTGAGTTTCTTTCTGGACCAACAGTTCTTTTGAGACCCAATATCAATGTCCACCGGTTCCCTATGAGTACATGTCGGCACTGACCCCTCAGCTCTGGATGGTGGACAAATGGTGGTAATGCAGGTCCGACTCCCTCTGGTTTGGTCTCGGCTGGACCCAGGGGCACTGCTTCACCCGGATCCAGGGGCCCACGGCCTCACCTGGACCCGGGGCCAGGCTCACCCGGATCCAGGGGCCCGCGGCCTCGCCCGGTCCCGGGGCCCAGGGCTCACCCGGATCCAGGGGCCCGCGGCCTCGCCCGGACCCGGGGCCCAGGGCTCACCCGGCTCCAGGGGCCCGCGGCCTCGCCCGGACCCGGGGCCCAGGGCTCACCCGGCTCCAGGGGCCCGCGGCCTCGCCCGGACCCGGGGCCCAGGGCTCACCCGGCTCCAGGGGCCCGCGGCCTCGCCCGGACCCGGGGCCCAGGGCTCACCCGGCTCCAGGGGCCCGCGGCCTCGCCCGGACCCGGGGCCCAGGGCTCACCCGGCTCCAGGGGCCCGCGGCCTCGCCCGGACCCGGGGCCCAGGGCTCACCCGGCTCCAGGGGCCCGCGGCCTCGCCCGGACCCGGGGCCCAGGGCTCACCCGGCTCCAGGGGCCCGCGGCCTCGCCCGGACCCGGGGCCCAGGGCTCACCCGGCTCCAGGGGCCCGCGGCCTCGCCCGGACCCGGGGCCCAGGGCTCACCCGGCTCCAGGGGCCCGCGGCCTCGCCCGGACCCGGGGCCCAGGGCTCACCCGGCTCCAGGGGCCCGCGGCCTCGCCCGGACCCGGGGCCCAGGGCTCACCCGGCTCCAGGGGCCCGCGGCCTCGCCCGGACCCGGGGCCCAGGGCTCACCCGGCTCCAGGGGCCCGCGGCCTCGCCCGGACCCGGGGCCCAGGGCTCACCCGGCTCCAGGGGCGCGCGGCCTCGCCCGGACCCGGGGCCCAGGGCTCACCCGGCTCCAGGGGCGCACGGCCTCGCCCGGACCCAGGATTCAGCCTCACCCGGACCCAGGGGCGCACGGTCTCGCCCAGACCCAGGATTTAGCCTCACCCGGACCCTGGGGCGCATGGCCTCGCCCGGACCCAGGGGCCCGCGGCCTCGCCCGGTCCCGGGGCCCAGGGCTCACCCGGATCCAGGGGCCCGCGGCCTCGCCCGGACCCGGGGCCCAGGGCTCACCCGGCTCCAGGGGCCCGCGGCCTCGCCCGGACCCGGGGCCCAGGGCTCACCCGGCTCCAGGGGCCCGCGGCCTCGCCCGGACCCGGGGCCCAGGGCTCACCCGGCTCCAGGGGCCCGCGGCCTCGCCCGGACCCGGGGCCCAGGGCTCACCCGGCTCCAGGGGCCCGCGGCCTCGCCCGGACCCGGGGCCCAGGGCTCACCCGGCTCCAGGGGCGCGCGGCCTCGCCCGGACCCGGGGCCCAGGGCTCACCCGGCTCCAGGGGCGCACGGCCTCGCCCGGACCCAGGATTCAGCCTCACCCGGACCCAGGGGCGCACGGTCTCGCCCAGACCCAGGATTTAGCCTCACCCGGACCCAGGGGCGCATGGCCTCGCCCGGACCCAGGGGCCCGCGGCCTCGCCCGGTCCCGGGGCCCAGGGCTCACCCGGATCCAGGGGCCCGCGGCCTCGCCCGGACCCGGGGCCCAGGGCTCACCCGGCTCCAGGGGCCCGCGGCCTCGCCCGGACCCGGGGCCCAGGGCTCACCCGGCTCCAGGGGCCCGCGGCCTCGCCCGGACCCGGGGCCCAGGGCTCACCCGGCTCCAGGGGCCCGCGGCCTCGCCCGGACCCGGGGCCCAGGGCTCACCCGGCTCCAGGGGCCCGCGGCCTCGCCCGGACCCGGGGCCCAGGGCTCACCCGGCTCCAGGGGCCCGCGGCCTCGCCCGGACCCGGGGCCCAGGGCTCACCCGGCTCCAGGGGCGCACGGCCTCGCCCGGACCCAGGATTCAGCCTCACCCGGACCCAGGGGCGCACGGTCTCGCCCAGACCCAGGATTTAGCCTCACCCGGACCCAGGGGCGCATGGCCTCGCCCGTACCCAGGGGCCCGCGGCCTCGCCCGGTCCCGGGGCCCAGGGCTCACCCGGATCCAGGGGCCCGCGGCCTCGCCCGGACCCGGGGCCCAGGGCTCACCCGGCTCCAGGGGCGCATGGCCTCGCCCGGACCCAGGGGCACGTGGCCTCACCCGGACCCGGGGCCCAGCCTCACCCTGACCCAGTTCCCAGCCTCACCCAGACCCAGGGGCACGCGGCTTCACCCGGATCCAGGACCCAGCGGGGTTTCGTCTTCTTGATCCCATTTCCTGTTGGTCAATTCCATCTCAGTAATTCCTTCGGCCATTTTCTCAGAGCTCCAGGGCAGCCGCCGCAGAACTCGTTGGGCGGCGGGCTCGGCGTAGCTCCAGTGTGCCCGGTGCACGGCAGCGGGCTGGTCCGGTGTTGCTGCGTCAGCCCTTGGGTCTGCAGCGGTGGCCAGTCACCGAGCGTGCGCACCTGGCCGCTTCCGGGGCGTTGAGATTCTTGAAGGACTCGGAGGTCAGCAAGCGCGGAGTCTCCCACCCCATGACTCCCAGGGGCTTGTCTGTCCGTGCTCGGCAGCGAGTGGGGCCTTCCCCTCAGCCGGAGACCGCTGGGGGAACTGCGCCGAGCACGTTCCAGGCCGCCACTGTGTCATCTGAGCCGTAGTTCTTAAAGTGTGATCTTTGGGTCGCCGGCATCAGCATCATCCCTAGTACCCCTCTCTTTTATTCTAGTTGTAGAGCGTCTGCTCAGTCAGCCCTCCGGTGGTTCTGGATGGTGTCTGCTCCGCTCTCCCGTCGTAGACTCAAAATTGTTGTGGTAGGCAGCAATCAGGCTTCCGCCCTATGCCTCCATCTTGGTCTTCCTTTGTATAGTTAAGTCTTGATTGTTGTTGGTGTCGCTGGGAGGATTTGTCCTCCAGGCCGATTGGCTGTGCGGATCCTCTGTGACTATAAAGGAAGAGTTGCTGTGTAGGAGACAGATTTATGGGCCGGGGCTTGGTGCAGCAAGGCTTTGGCGCTCACTGAGTCTGCCTCTAGAATGTGTCCTTTATGTGAGTGGTTGAAATCTGGTGTCATCTCATACCGACCACTAGATGCCCTCGTTTCTGGGTCTCCAATGGTGTGTAGGTCAGCTACTACCTGAGACCACTCAGCAGGACTTACGGCAAAAACTGCAGTTTCCTCCTCCTGTCTGAGCATCCCTAGAGCAGTCCGACTAGAACCGCAGTTTATCTGGTCAAGCTGCCGCAGGGCAGGCCACCCATATGCAAAAGCCGTTGCTTGGAGCCCAGGTGTGCCTGTAAGACGTGCGGGGCGGAGCTGCAAAATGAGCTGGGCGGGTCCCAGGGCGGGGCGAGTCTCAGGGCGGGGCGGGGCCTCAGGGCGCCACCAGACCATGGCGAGGCGAACCGCTCTGGCTGCAAGTCCGCTCCTTCTGCCCTCCACGCTTCCAAGCCCCCTCGCTCCGCACTCCAATGCAGCAAACACTGATTGCTGGGCGCGCCTCCGCAAGGAAGTCACTCCCACTCTCCGATCCGAAGGCCGAGAGTCGCGCCTCTCCCCGCAGGCGTCTGGGGCGCTAATCTCCCCTAGGTTTGGAACAAAAGCCACAAGTCCCTTCCCCCGACCCACGCGCCTCCGCACCTCAGCTCCTCCAGAGTTTGCTCTTTCCTCTTCTCTCTTAGCTGTAAATCCACCATTCAGCCTGCTCTCCTGTGGTTCTGGGTGGCAGACGCTCTGTGCGCGCAAAGTTCCTTTGTTTAACCTTGAAGTTGTTGTGCGCGAAATTCCCTTGCTCGACTCTGCTGCCCTCCCGGTTCTCCTCTCCCAAAATGGCCAGAGGACCCGAGTGTAAGACAGGAAGTCCTAAGAATCCTCCAAGTCGGTGTTGGCGGTCTCCGGGGCCCGAGGATCTCAGTGGGGAGCTCGGTCGGGTCGGTGACGCGGGTGGGCCCGTCTCGCAGAAAGATGGTCTCTTCCTTCACCGAGAGCCGCTGCGCCGAGTCCGCGGCTGCCGCCACAGCAGTTGCCGTGGCGCCCACGAGCCCATGGCCCCGGCTGCGGTGCTGGCTGAGAGGAGCCGCCGCCCGGTCTGGGGAGACGCGAGCAGGAGTCGCCGCGCTTGCCAGTCCATCTTTTAGTTTTTTTTTCGGAACTGCCATGCGAGGCAACAGATCAGCCGTTCACCTCCGCCGCCATCTTTTTTCCGCTCCTATTACTTCTTCATACATTATCTAAATTGGAGTTCACAGTAAAACCCACATCAGAAAGCTTCAAACAAGCTTATTTGGGGAAAGATTAAACTCCTTATAATAATTTATAAAATCAAGGTATTCACCATCTTGGCTTTTAGAGAGAGAGTGACCGTGACATGGAGACCCCTTTACACCAGGACTCTGTGGTTTGGCAGCTCCCACCGTCCTGCCGTACACACAGGACACCGTGTCCATGGCCTCAGCCCCACCAGCAGGCCAGCTGCCAGCACAGTGGTGTAAGCCCCTTGCCGGCACTGTGGCGTGGCGTCGCGTCACTGGCGCCGTTTCCCTGGGCACACTCGGTGGTCCCCCTCGCCCTCCCAGCTCTGCCATCCCCAGCCAGGGGCCGTGATGCTTCACGAGAGCTGACATGAGACCCTGGATGAGTGTCAGGCGGTGGCTGTCCCCATGCTCTTCGGCCAGACTCGCCCTCATCTTCACACTCTCAGGTGACCTCTGATGCTTCTCCTTGGAGCTCAGTGTCCCAGGAATGACTGCCCATCACAGGCACAGGCCTGGTGGCAGCTGGCACATGACAGTCCTCCACCCTGCCCGAGACAGCAGCACCACCGCCATCCGCCCTCGCCTGACCCTGGTCGAACCCTGCCTGTCAGTCACCCTTCTCCCAGTTCCAGGCCTTTCCAGCCGAGTCTGAGAGAGATTTCCCTGTGCGGCCCCAACTGGTGGATGTGTCTGACAGGACTTGTGAGTCTCTTTAAGGTTTAATCAGGCAAAGAGAAGAGAAGGAGCGTGGTCCATGCTACAGGTGGCCATTCGTCCTCAGCGTCGGGCAGTGGGGTGGTGACTGCTCCCACTGCAGTAGAATGCAGGGCAGGGCTGCTCAGGGACAGCGGGGCCACGCCAGACCCGGCTTTCCGGCAGGGTTTCAGGAAGGGGAAACGTGCCCGCCCCGATGGAATGTCACCGAGCACCACGGTGCAGGGATGCATCAGGAGGTCTCGTCCCACCTCTGACAACACACGGGGTTTCTGCCCCTTGGAGAAGCGAACACTAAATGTCTGGTTTTTCATGTGCCTCTTCCCATAAGAAAGTCAGACAGCCCCGCCATTAGGCTGCAGCTCTGTCACGGCCCCAGTGCAGGCCACCGCTGGGCTTCCCTGGCCGAGGCCGAGGGACAGGAAGGACAGGCGAGCAGTGACAGCACCGCCTGCTGTGGCCCTGCACCTGCAGCCCAGCGGCTGTCCCTGGAGGAGAAGGTGGGCCTGGGCATCTGTCACGTCACAGGTCCCTCCTGCTGCCGGCGTTCCTCTGGGACCAGCACTCAGGTGCCGAGTGGCTGCCACCTTCCGGCCTTGGGTGGCGCAGGTCACTAATAATGTGCTCCCGTGGCTCCCGCTGAGAGAGTTCATTCTCCCTGGTGCGCAGGCAAAGCAGTGCTTTATAAAGAAGCCCGCAGTCCGCGAGGCCCCTCTGAGGTCTGGAGTGACTCGGGTGCGCTGCAGGTGTGCGGCCTGTGTGCCATGGCCTGCGGCCTCCCTGACCGCCTCTCACACTCGCCTGTGTTTCTCCCTGCAGACCTTGCCTTTATCACAACCATGACCTTCCTGTGGAAGGTGTCGGCCATCACCGTGGTCAGCTGCCTCCCGCTCTACGTCCTCAAGTATTTGAAGCGCAAGCTCTCCCCGCCCAGCTACTCCAAGCTGACCTCCTAGCACAAGCGCCTGTGGCACCCCGGGCTCCATGGGTGCAGGTGCGGTGGCTACTGGGACAGGAGGACGAGCACGGAGCCCAAGGAGCTCCGCCCTCGCGGGGCGGCTGCAGGAGGCGCCTCCCATGCAAGGCGGCACCCCGTTCCTTCCTTTTCACATCGGACTGGCTTCCGCTTCTGTGGCAAATGAGCTCTAATTATTTCACTGTTACTGTAAAGCATTCATCTTACTCTGGTTTCTGAGAATTAAAACGAAAGCTTATTTAATACTTAGCAGTTTACAAACATTCAAGCGCTTTCTTTGATGTTACAGCACAAAGTCATTCCTACTGAACTAGAATAAAGCGCAGGCGCTGAAACGCGGTGTGTATGTCCTGCAGCTCCTCGGGACGATGTGTGTGTCGCCCTTGGCCCCTCCCTGTGGGGTGGCCCATTCACATGCTCACCTTCCGGCCCAACGCTTGGTGCTCCAGTGACGCGAGGAGATGGCACCTCACACTCAGCGGAGTGAACTGAGGTGGTGTTTCTGCACCTCGTCCCGTGGCAGCTGTGGGACCTGTTGCTAAAGTTCTGTCCTCACTCGTGGGACATCACACTTGACCGTAAAGCCATGTCTGCGCTGGGCGCCCTGTCCTTGGCTGCTCAGGTTGCAAACGTACACACTCACCTGACCCAGAGCAGGAAGGCCTGTCCCCAAGTGTCACCCCACCTCCGAGCGCCAGGCCTGCTTCTGCTGTTAAACAGCATTTTCATTGGATAAGGAGTTACCCCTCCCCCTGCTAGGAAGCGTGGGGCCTGGGGGTTCCTGGCTGGTGGGTCAGGCTACCTGACTTTCCTAAGCTGAGGCTGCAGGCCTTGAACCAGGCATTTTGGGTCTGTTTGTGCCCTTCATGTCCCAGACCTGGGGAGGGTGGTGCTGGGCCGGCGGAGGTGTGAGCCCGCCAGGGGTTTGCCCATCGTCTGTAGTGTCCTTGGCCCCGCCCGGAGCTACAGTCTGATCCACGAAGCTGGCCAACCACCACCTGGCACTGGGCCTCAGCCACAAGCTTGCCTGCGACCTCGGGGAGCCATTCCCAGCACCGCCACAAGGTGTCGCTATTCACTGGTCTCAGCCCAGCAGCAGCTGGTTTGCCTCTGCATTAACGTTCCCAGAGGTCCCTCCCAGTCTGGACTGACCTGGACCTCATGCGTCCCCTGCCCCCAGCTGAGAGCAGCAAGCAGGCGATTTTAGCACTGGAACCCGGGCTTCATGGGTACCTGGCAGACTGAGGAAGGTGGCCTAGGTGGCCACTCCTTTCAATACACCACACCCTCTGGCCACCAACTCGATTGTGACAAACAGGAATAGGAGCTGAGAAGTGGGAAGGGACACACTGAGCCCTGGGTTCCTGTTGGACCCGACGGAGCAGACAGGTCGGCCGGCTTCAGGAAACCAAGATTGTCTAAGTCCAAATCAGAGTTTTCATCTGGGCAGTGAAGACAGTGTCCACCTGGGGAGCTGCTGTGGGGCCCCAGGGAGCTGGCAGGTGGCGGTCATGCCCGAGAGCAGGGTGTCCTCGTGGAGATGTGTGTGCAATGGGCCAGGTGACAGGGCCGTCAGGTCTGCGGGGCACCTGGGTCATTCATACTTCTAAGCCCTGGAAGCCTCGTCAGCCCCAGAAGTTCTGATGAGTGGCTGACCCAGCCCGTAGGACTTGAAGGTTATTTCTGCATTTGGGGGCCTGGAACTTGCATTTCAATGGTTTGCTTGTGTCCCCGGATCTTCGGGCTGCTGGGAGCTCCACAGAGAAGGGACCATCCTGCTCCCCGCCCCCCTCACCCCGCCCCCCTCACACACACACACACACACACACACACACACACACACACACACTGGGAGTCCACTGTGCGCCTTGTGCAGATGCTGAGCTTACGGGTCAGCATGGCAGCTGTCCTGGGGAGGGAGCCGGGTGAGACGGAGTGCCAGGAATCGGGTCAGGGAACGGCTTCTGTGAGCAGGTGCGAGGGAAGCTGAGGATACAGAGGGACCAGACAGCTTCTGCACAGACCCGGCGGTGGCCTGGGAGCACCAGGGCAGGCAGGGGAGGCCGGCTCACAGGCTGTGCTGCCCACGCGCCTGAGAGGTCACAGAGGAGGAAACCGCATGGGGACCACCCTCCAGAAGTGACCAGCAGGAGGAACAACCCAAAGTCAAGGGAGCCCAGGCGTGTGTGGGAGGGTCTGGCATGTGTTCACGGCTGGTGGTGGGTGCTCACCTGTGAGGCCAGGTGAGTGGCTTTGGGGAACAGAGCCACAGAGGAGAGACAGTGAGAGAGAGGAGAGATGAGGAGAGAGAGACAGAGATTGGGAGAGAGCGCTGCAGGGCAGAGAGCAGCTGCTTTGGGGGTTCTGTGGAATTTACACGGATCAGTGGTGGTCTCCAGTGTGTCAGCGTGTTCAGATCATTGGATTTTGGAGCAATTGTGATGGAGGGCAGAGGGACAAGGGTGTGAGTTAGGGACCGAGACTAGTTTGAGGGGTGAGGAGGTGAGGACATGGCCCAGAGCCCCTGACCTCAGTGGCACTCAGTCATCTATGGAGTGGACTGGATGGCTGGATGGACAGACGGAGGAGCAGGCGGGTGGATGGATGACAGGGGCGGGGGGTGGGATGGGCTGGCCTTGTACCACATCAGGGTGGTGGTCTCCTGACACTTGATAAACAGTGAGGGCGGACATTAGAGGCACAGGGATGTTAGAAGTGACTTTCCCCAGAGCCCAGAGTGTGACCGGAGGCTCTCAGCTCCTTGGAATTTTACCCAAATCTGAGGTGCACAGGCGCCTGGAGTTTGGCCATGTCCCGGACTGTGGTGAGGAACGCGTCGGGGATGAGGATGGGGAAAGGAGCGGGGGGGGGGGGACATGCGGGGAGAAAAGGGTGTGGGCCTGTGGGGATGTGAGAACAGGCCTGGAGCATCATGGATCCTGGGACCTTGGTCTCAGGTGGAAAGGGTCCTTCAGTGACTCCACCTCGGCCTCACAGTAAAGGTCACTGGGGTCAGAGAGTCAGCAGAAGCTCCTCGATTTTCCAGCAGAGTTTGGGGGTCCCTGTGCCCCCACACAACTCGGATCTTGGGGTGCCAGAGAAGATGCTGGCACCCATCTGGGCAGGTCCACCATGAGTGGACTTTCCTGCCTGTCCCCCTCCCAGCCTGGTGTCCTGAAGTGACTGTGGGCTTTGGGGGAAGGTGCACAGACAGCACAGAACTCCAGGGCCGAGGTCCTAGTCCTGTGGCCCTGGGAAGCCACATGGTGCCCCCACCAGGAGGACTGGCAACTCCCGATTCCCACGGATCTGCTCCTACCCCAGGATCCCAGGAACCTGGCCTTCAGGTCTACGGTGTCCTCTCATGTCCCTCCATCTGGCATGGGGGGCGTGGGGATGACACTGAGAAGGGCCCAGGGCATATGTCCTGAGAACCCAGTGCCCTGCTGGGAGGGTTGAGCCCCCAGTGCTGTAGCTGAAGGAACAGGAAGCCCCTGGGTGCCGCTGGGTGTAATTCCCCAAAATTCCAGCAGGTGGCATTGGAAGCTAAGAAATGTGCACTGGTCGCCTGTGGTCCAGACCGGTTTGGGGCCTAAGGTGTTCAGAGCCTGGTCTCTCCCTGAGCTGGAACAACCAGGCCCAGAGCCCAATGGACCCGGTCACCCACCACCACCACCACCACCCTCGAAGGAGCCCCACCTTCCTCAGGTGTGGACAGCCACAGGGTCTATCTGCCTGAATGGGAACCATGGTCCGTGGTCATGACAAAAGCCATGCTGAGTTCTCAGGTCTCCAGGGAAACCTGCTCCCATGGGTGCTGCCACCTCCTGCTGGCTCCTGCCTGCAGCCCCTTCCTAGGGGACACCTCCTAGAAGGCCAAAAGGTTCTGGGGGGCATTGGAGAGGACACTGAGCGGAGCCACGGGGACCCCGGATAGCTGAGGCCTCAGATCCATTTTCCAAAGTCCTGAAAACTCATTACTAATTCCAGAACTTTCTAAGTCTCATCACCATGCGGCTTGAGAACCAGAGAACCAGAAAGTCCTAGCATTTCCAACTGGCCCGTTGTCAGGGCCCTGGGCAGAGACACACCCCATGGGCACCCTGTCTTTGGTACTAAACCTCACCCACCCTGAAGACAAAATGCTCACACTCTTGTGCCAGAGCTGGGGCTTAGCATCTGTCCTGCTCGTTAACAGAGGGGGGAGCGCTAACATCAGCTGGACCAGAGCCACGAGATGCTCTTCGAGTCCATCCTTATCCCTACATGGAGGACACAGACCAGGAGCCCCCATCCCCTCGGCCAGGAGGCCCCATCCCCTCGGCCAGGAGCCCCCATCCCCTCGGCCAGGAGCCCCCATCCCCTCGGCCAGGAGCCCCCATCCCCTCGGCCAGGAGCTCCCATCCCCTCGGCCAGGAGCCCCCATCCCCTCGGCCAGGAGCCCCCATCCCCTCGGCCAGAAGCCCCCATCCCCTCGGCCAGGAGCGCCTTCGGGGAGGTAGTCACGGCCCATGTCTGTGTCCTGCACGCAGCACCGTGACCAGGGCAAACTCCGTGCATGCTCAGTGGACGCTCTCGCAACACCCTCATGTGTGACAAAACGGGGAGAAAACGGAACATCAGCGAGATGACAGTGGGTGAGCTGAGCGGGCCGCCGTTGTCCTGGTCCCCTCTGATGACCTGGCTGGTTTATGGAGACCCAGGGTCTCAGGATGAAGGCGAAAGCAGGATGGGAGGACAGGGCTGTGAATTTAGGAGGCAAAAGCATGGGCTCGATGCTGATGAGACGGGGAGCTGAGGCGCGGTGGACCAGCCAGAAAGTGCCGGCCCAGGAGCTGTGGGTGAGCCTGGGAGGAGAGAAACCGCTTGGACTCAGCGTCAGGAGGAGTGCGAGGTCCTCGAGGTGAGAGGGTCCCTCGGGGCAGCCAGCATTGAAAACCCTCCCCGGAGGCCGCCTGGCAGCCTCGGCTGGACCAGTCTGCTCCCCAGACCACTCCCACCCTCACCCACTTGTCTGCAGGGCCCTCCCTTGGACCCCAACCCCGACCACAGGCCATGGTGGGCTCCAGGACACCCCTCAGCTCTGACACCCAACACATGGGCTCTGCAGGATGTGTGTCCTCAGCCCGGGTAGGGTCCCCTGAGTCCTTGGAGGAAGCTGGGAGTGGCAGTGATGGGGGAGAAGGTACATGGGCCAGTGGATGTCCAGCTGGTTAGCCATTTCAGCAATGATGTCCCACTCAGCACAGCCCCCTGCTGCCCTGTGACCCCCCCTCCCCAGGCCTTCCCCACGGCCTGTCCCAGCCCCGCCGGCCTGACCAGCTGTCAACTCGGAGGACACCTCTGCCCAACCTGTGAGGGCAGCACATGGGGTCAGTGGATCCCTCAGAAGCAGGGACGGGCCTGCTGTGGGCCCAGTGACGGGACAGCGAGGTCCATGATTTCCTAGCTGCGCCGAGCCTTGGAGCATCGCAGGTGGGGATGTACCCTGGGCCATGGCGGCCTCAGTGGGACCTGGTTCTCTCCGTCTGTGCTGCCTCGGGCGTGGGAAGTGCCACCCAGGGAGTGGCCTCCAGCCCCCAAAGCCCTGCCCCACTGTGTCCTGGGCCCCTGGTGCGAGGCCGCTGCTCCAGTCTCACCCAGAGCCCATGTCCTCCGGAAGGGAGCATTCCTGAGACCCTGCCCCAGGGCCGCTGAGACAAGGCCACCTGCCAGCCCGGCAGAAGCCGCCATGGGGAACAGCACGCGGGCCCTCAGAGAACGGAGTGACCGCCTGACCCAGCAGCCCACCGGGGTCGTCTCCCGGAGGGCTGGAGGCAGCATTATTCAGTGGCCAAATGTGGAAACTCCCCAAATGCCCGTGCACGGATGAGGGGATGAGAGCACGTGGTGTGGACAAGCAATGGGGTTACTCACCCTAAAAGGAAGGGAGTTCGGGCAAGGGCTCCAAGGTGGACGGACCCAGAGGACATCCTACCCAGGGACACTGGCCCGTCACAATGGCCAATGCTGTGCGATTCCATTGTGGGAGGTCCCCGGAGTGGTCAGTCCCAAACAGCAGGCTGCGGTGCCAGGGGCTGGGGCGGAGAACAGTTCACTTTGGGAAGATGGGAGAGTTCTGTGGGTGGCCGGCGGTGAGGGCTGCACCACTGTGTGAGTGTGCCGATGCCCCTGAGCTGCGCACTCAGGAGTGGCTAAGACGGCACGATCCCTGCAAGGGACTCTGGCTGTCTGAGAACCAAGCCCAGGTGCAGGAGAGCCGTGCCAACCAGCGCCCACCACCCGGCACCGCTGCCCACCCACCACCCGAAGCTCCCGAGGCCGCTCGTCCAGGGCCATGGCCCCGAGCTCTTTGGTGTGGGCTTTCCAACAGCATCGTCGCTGAGGGTTCACGTTCATTACACTTTGGCGAGATGCCACTTCCTGTTTCTAAGTAGAAAAAAGGCTCAGTGGCTTGTAAACGGTGGCTGTCGGGGGACATCAAACGCTTCTGACACAGCCTCCTGATGATTTACTTGTAATGAATCAGAAGCACATGGACTAAATTCCCCTTGAAATTCACTCGGGTTTAAAATGAATGGAAAAAGTGCCTGGCAAAACTTGTTTAGAGCTTTATTGAACCAAACACACGTTTAAAACAGTTTGGGGAGCCATGGAACCTAGTCCCGGGCAACTCCATCCCGTCCCCGGGTCAGCCTCCCTGAGCACTGCAACCCGGGCACTAACGGACCCGGCTCAGATGGAGAAAGGCAGCCAGAAGCACCGGGTAATTTAAGGAAAAGGCTACAATATTGCCATTAGAAACAGTAGCTGCTTTTACGTTGCAAGAGGAAAGAGATGTGAATTCACAGGTGCAAGCCCCACATCTCACTAGAAGGAAAAGTAACATTTTTCCATGGGGAGGTGTTGAGGAGCAGATGCCCCGGGCTTAGAAAGTGGCCCCTGAGCCTCCACCACCCTCCCCCCTCTCTCCCTCTGCCTTCCCCCCGCCACCTTGCCCTGGACATGGAGACTGCCCCAGAGGCCCTCGCGTCCTGCAAGTGTGGAACAGAGGAGGCAGAGGCCCACCGAGCAGATGCCGGGCTTCCTGGGGACTTGCCTGCAGTAGCCGAAGGCTGACCGGGAAGGGCCCAGGGAGCTGGGCCTCAAGGGATCAGGGCAGGCGATGCATCTCCAAACCTGTGCGGTAGCTGATGCGGCCAGACCCGCCCGAACCACATGACCACTCAGCCTACTTGTGCGCCAAGTAAATGTGAGCAGCCTGGCCAGGCCCCGGGGGCAGGCACACCCTGGGGGCAGGTTTACGCAGCTTCAACGCCTTCCTCCCCTCCCTCTTCACAGAATTGTGTATTTTCCATCTGCCTGCGAAGCCCATCTCTCCCGTCCTCACAGATCAACAGGGGCCCTTTGGCCAGGTCCCTGAGCTGTGGCTCTTGGATGATCCGCGACCCCCATAGTTGTGACAGAATCCCAACTCCAACCAGACCAAGCAAACAAGGGGAGCCATCTCTCACCGGGGGGGGGGAACTCCGGAGGGCGTTCAGGTCCCATGGGAGCAGATGCTCAACTAGCTCATGGACCTGCCTCTGGACCCGCTCTCCTCCACAAGCTCCCACCCCCGCAGCAGGGGAGCGCCTCTGCCCAGCAGCTGCAGGCTCTCCCCGGTGTGGGGAGTGGGGGCGGCCCCCGGCCCCCCATGGAGCGGGGTCCTTAGACAAAGGCTGAGATGGGACGCAGTGGTGCCCACACGCTGGCCTGGAAGTAAGAGCCCAGTCCAGTGCAGAGGTGCCATGCCGGCTGCCAGCCCGGCTTCCCCAGGATGTCCTGGGTGGGGGTCACTGCCGGGCGGCCCGCACCGAGACAACAGCGTGTGGTAAGGGTCCTGGAAGGAAATGAAACCACTTGGCATCTGTGCTGGTTCCCTGGGGCCCCCATTAACAAGTGACCCCAAACTGGGAGCTCAAAGCAGCAGAAATGCATTCTCTCATGGTTCCAGGGGCCAGAAGCCCAAGATCAAGGCGTCCGCAGGGCTGCGCCCCCTCTGGAAGCTGCGGGGGGAGGAGGGGTCCTTCCTGCCTCTTCCGGCTGCTGGGGAGCACTGGAGGTGGTGGTGAAGGAAACTGGGTGGAGCGTCCTGGGTCCAGTGAAGATGCGGCCTAGGCTGAGGGGAGAACTGGGAGCAGGACCGGGGCATGCGCCCCTCTGGGCAGAACAAGCGTCAGACGCGGCCGCAGACACCATCCGGCCGCTTTTGGGAGCTTACCTGCCGGGCATTGTTGAGAACAGCAGGACAGTCATAGGAGGGGGGCTGTTAGCTGGGTGTGGTCAAGTCAAGAGAGTCCTACCAAACCTCGGTCATCCCGGGGTGACCGTGGGCACCCAAGCTGCGCCCCCCCCCCCCCCCCCAGGAGCAATGGCAGGGTCTGAACACTGTGGGAGGGGAGAGCTTCACTCAGATCACCCAGCCACTCGCTACGCAAACAAACAATCAAACAGCCACCACCCAGACTGGGAGGGGCGGGGTACCAGTACCAAACGCTGCCCCAATATATTGTCTAAAATAGCCAGTTTTGAACAAAGAAATTGCGATGCAGGCAAAAAACGCAAGAATGCATGACCCATACACACTTAAAAAGCAAAACAAAACAAACAGGTAACCACAGCTGCCTGCGAGCGGGACCCGGTGTTGGATTTAACAAAAAAGTAATTAAAAACATTCGCTGTGAATGTGTTGATAGAACTAGAGAAAAGCTTGATTAAAGACGTAAAGGATAGAGGATGATGGTGTCACATCACACAGGTGCGATCCGTAAAGAGACAGAAACGGTAAAAAGGACCAAATGGAAATTCCGGAGTCAGAAGGTGCCACCGAAGCACCAGCTCAGGTGTGCACGGGCAGAGGACGGACTGCGTGAACCTGAGCAGGTCCGTGGAGATGCTGGAAGCTGAGAGCGGAGAGAAACAAGAGCGAAGGAAAACAAGGATGGCCCGGCCCGTGTGTCTCAGTGGTTGAGGGTTGACCTATGAACCAGCAGGTCATGGTTCGATTCCCAGTCAGGGCACATGCCGGGTTGTGGGCTCAATCCCCAGTAGGGGGCGTGCAGGCAGCAGCCCATCAATGATTCTCTCATCATTGATGCTTCTAGCTCTCTCTCCTCCCTTCCTCTCTGAAGTCAATAAAAATATATATATATTTTAAAAAGAGAACGAAGATGGCCTCAGAAAAATGTGGGCCAACCTATGCATAGTTCGGCCACCAGAAGGACAGGAGAGAGAAAGGGGGAGAAAAACATTCAAAGAAATAATGGCTGAAAATATCACAAATTTATGGAAAAACCATAACCTACACATCCAGTGAATGACCAATGCAGAGACCCACTCACTGACTACATCTCAGTAAAAATGCCAAAATTCGAAGACAAGGAGATATCTCAAAAGCAGCAAGAGTAAAATGATGTGTCACTTACAAGGGAACCCCATAATAGCAACAGTGACTTCCCAGCAGAGGCAATGCAGGCCTGAAGGCTGTGAGCACCCCGGAATCCTACACTTAGCAAAACTATCTTTCAAAAATGAAGATGAAATGTAGATGTTCCCAGATCAACACAAACTGATAATTTGCTGCTCGCAGACACACCTTACAATAAACACTAAAGGAATTTCTTCAGGTTGTAAGCAAGTGACCCCAGACAGAAATGGAATCCACATGAGGACTGTTCCAGTAAAGGGAATTGTATGATCTTATACAGGACAGATGGATAGTCTTCCTTCTTCTCATAACTGATGGAAAAAGCAACTGTATAGAATAATGTGCATCTAATGTGATGCTGGGACTATAAGTAACAGAAATGTAAGAGGCTGCAATGTATCTGCCAATCACAACACAAAAGAAGTGGGTGGAGCAGAGCTGTTTTGGTTAAGGAAGCAGCTGCAGGTGGTAAAGTAATAATTGCTACCATGTATTGTGGGGTTTGTAGCATCACTACTTGTAATATGTCCAACACAGAAGGGAGAGAGGGGGTGGGCCTCTGTAGGGTTAACATGTATATGTGTCACTAGCATTAAGCTGCTTGTGATGTGTTTTTGTTGTTGTTGTTAATTCTCACCTGAGGATATTTTTTCCATTGCTTTTCAGAGAGTGGAAGGGAGGGATGTAGGAAGAGGGAGAGGGAGAGAGAAAAACAACAACACATCGATGTGAGAGAGACCAAACCTGAAACCCAGGAACCTGCCCTTGACCAGGAATCGAACCCATGACCCTTTGGTGTTCGAGCCAATACACTAACCACTGAGGACAACGGCAAGCTGCCTGTGATGTTAATGTGTGTGGTAAACCCTAGGACAACCAATAAGAAAATAACTTATAATAAAAAATCATTAAGTAATTAAAATGCTCCATTTAGAAAAATACCACTCAACATAAGAGAAAGCAATGAAGAAGGAATAGAGGAACAAAAAAAGACACGAGAAAAACAGAAAACAAAACAGGTAAAAGGGCAGGTGTGAATCCAAGTAACAATATTGATATGAATTAAACAAGTCAATCAAAGACAGAGATTGGCAAATTGAACAATAAAACACAATCCAACTTTACGCTGGCTATAGGAGACACACTGGATTCAAAGGTGGAAAAAGACAATTATGCAAAGCAGATTTTAACACAAAAGTTTTATTAAAGATAAAGAGGGATATTTCATGAATTTCATGATAATTAAAGGCCAATCTATCAGTAAGACAACAGCAAGTATAAACACATGTGCCCCTAACAACAGAGTTCCAAAATATAGGGTGTCCCACAAAATGTATACACACAATGTAGATTCTATTACATTTTGAAAATTAGATGTATTTTAATAAACACTGCTTTTATAATTATTCAGTGTGTATACATTTTGGGGGCACCCTGTGTATAAAGCAAAACCAGAAGGAATAAAGGGAAAAACTGATTGTGCTACAGAAATACCCCACCAGAGACTTCACTACCCCACTTTCTTTTGTTGTTGTTGTTGTTGTTGTTGTTGTTGTTGTTGTTAATCTTCATCCAAGATTATTTTTTCCATTGATTTTTAGAGAGAGTGGAAGGGAAGGTGGAGGGGAGAGAGAGAGAAACATTGATGTGAGAGAGACACAGCAACTAGTTGCCTCCCTCATCAGCCTGACCAGGGCTGGGGAATGAACCTGGAACCCAGGGACATGCTCTTAACCGGGAATCAAACCTGTGACCCTTTGGGGCTCATGCTGAGGCTTTTAACCACTGAGCCACTGGCCAGGGCAATCGCACACTTTCCATAATGGATGTAACAACCAGACTGGCAATCAACGGAAACCAGAAGACTTGAACAACACCTGAGACCAACTAGACATTCCAGACATCTGTAGAACACTCAACCAACAGCAGAATACAGATTCCTCTCAAGTGCACATGGAACCCTGCCAGACAGACCACACACAGGGCGGGGCAGAAGCAGGTGTACAGCCGTTCACATGGAAAACACTAAAATAATTAATAAATAACAATACAAGAATAAACCGTTTCGCATACTCACAACTGTGCACCTCCTTTTGCCCCATCCTGTACTAGGTTAGGAAACACGCAAGCTGTCTCAGGCAGGGACTGGGGGCTAGGGAGGTGGGAGGAGACTTAACAGACAGGCCATAAGGATGCGGGGAAGAGGGTGGGAGGTGGGTGAGAAGAAGGCTCTGGTGATTGACTAAACGGAGGTATGGGGAGATGATGCCTGTCGGGAGGGTGAGGGGTAACAGTGATGGGCGAGGTCTCCCAGTGAGGAGGTCCCTGAGTGGCTGCTCCAAGTGTGGAGGGTGAGGAACCAGGTGCAATGCTGAGCAGTTTGAGGGGTTTCCTGATGCCCTGGGCATGTGCCCCAGGGCGGGAAGTTGACTGATGGATGATTGATTGGTTGGTTGATTGACTGACTGAGGTTTCAGATCTGGTGGTCAGGCTGAGGCTAGGCAGGGAGGCAATGAAGAAGGCCTTTGGGTGGGGGTTGCACGGATGAGATAGTGCACAAGTAAAAGCACAGTGTTGGCTATCTGAACCCCAAATTTGCAGATCTCTAAGGGCACCCCAAACTTAAAAGGAAAGTCTGAATGTGCTGACACAGAAGTATAAGAAAAGGGAACCCTTTCTTTCTCAACTCCAGCCATAGCTGTAAAATTTACTTACTTTGGCTTTAAAAAAAAAATCCCAGCAGTTTACTTAAAAGTAATTGACCTCTCCAGGATTCTGATTTCTTACTTCCACACTCTACACTCTGGCTCAGTGCCAGGCCCTCACGCCTGCTTCCGGGCACCTCTGCCCGCCGCTGCGCTCCTTCCCGCCGGGTAAAGGGTGCAGTCAGGTAGCACCCACCCTGTAGGGGAGAGGAGTCAGCGCAGTGTTCCTAAACGGAAAAGTGTTAAAGCGGCCACCACCGCGGCTCAGATGTGGACCGAGCTAGAGCAAGCAGCCACGTTTAACCCGCAGGTGTTTGCGTGATGTTCCTGAGCAACAAGTGGTACCTGGGTGCGCGCGACTGAGCTACAGGAGGAAAGGGTGGGCCTGGCCAGGCACCTGAGCAGAAGCCCTCCCCCCCCTCCCGGAGAGGGTGGGCAGCCCCAGGCCAGGTGCGCCGAGGTCCCGCGGGGCTCCCAGGGCAGGAGGCCAGAGCTTTCTCAGGTCCTCCTGACCCGGCTGGACCGCCCACATCGCCGAAGCCCGCGTCTCCATAGCAGTTGTGCTTAAACACAAACCCCAACCAACGTGACTGCCCGGGTCCCTAGAAAATCCCGGACAGGGTGGAACATCCCGAGAGCGCGCCAGGAGAACGGGCTTGGCGTCCGAGGGGACTTTGAAAATGGTAAGCTTCTCGGTGTATTTGCCCCAATAATCCACAGAAACAGCAGTAATCTAAAAATAGTCTTGTTTTCTGCCCTAAGCTCCTTTTAACTTCGTTAGTCATCACCCATTCTTAAAATAAAATCCGTGTAACGTCTCTCCTGGTAGCGGCTATAAACACACCTCAAGAGGAAGCGGGAGGCCCGGCCGGCGGGAGGGGCGCGCAGGGGCCGCGGCCGCAGCACGGAGCTCGGGGGCCGCGCGGTGGCCGCAGGACCCGCCGCGGACCCGGGGGCGCGCTGGCCGCAGAGCTGTGCCGCCGCCTCCGGAACTCCCGACGCCTTGGCGCGCGGCCACCGTGGTCCCGGCAACGGCATTAAACAGAGGGAAACAGACGGGGATTCCGTCACCGGGCGGGGGAATAAGGAGGGCATTGAGAGCAGACAGGAAAGAGCTTTTCTGGATGGAGTGAAAATTATTTATCGAGGGGGAGGGGAGGACCAGCCACCTTGGCCAACGGCCCCGGCTCCGGCTCTTCCCCGTCCAAGGGCGCACCCGCCCATGTGGGTCCCGCGGGCTCTGGGCCGGGGAGCGGGGGCGCCCACGCGTGTGAAAGTGCGGGAGGGGCAGAGGTGGGGGTCAGAGATGACTTTAATACGACATTCGGGACCTCCCTTCGCTTCCTCCGCAACAACTCAGCCTCCTCCTCCGGCGCAGGGGGGGGGGGGGGGGGGGCGGGCGGAGATCAGTGGACGGAAACTCTCCAGGCAAAATCCTTGGCGGGGGTGGGGGGGGGGGCGAACGGGAAACGGAAACTCTCCAGGCAAAATCCTGCACCCAAGTCTGGGTACACCAGTGCAAAAAGATCTTGTGAAGGGAGGTGGCGCGGGGGGGGGGGGGGGGGGGGGGGGCGCGAGGACGGCGCGGTCCTGGCGCCCCCTGGCGGCCTCCCCCGCCGGATTCGAGCTTCTCACAGCATCCAGCATCCTCGCCCAGTCCCCCACACCCTGAGTCCTCGCGGGGGGTTCCCCCAGCCTCGGTGTCCTCGCGGGGGCCCCCCCTCTCCCTGCGCCCGGGCACCAGTTAACAGCGTGAGAGCACGTGTACAGGTAGTGACTCCTGGAAAGTGTGACGCCCACACACACACCCCAGGGATGAGGGGTTCACTGGGAGACCTGGCACGGAGAGATTGCGGTTCTGTCCAGTGGACGTCGCTGGGCAGTTTGCTATCACTTACTGTCCCGCCCGATTAGCTGTCTAGACCCCCCTTTCCCTGGGTTCCCCATTTCCGTGGGTCCTGGGCCTGGATTCATCTGGGGGACCCATCGGCACCCCGCGGGCCTCCTGGATCCCCGCAGCAGACACGTCTCTTGCTTTTGGGTTTATTTTAAACCACATAAGGGTGGCGTGCCATAGATTTATGGGTTTTGTACACCAGACGTTTTTACCGCCCTAACACTCCAGTCCCTTCCATCCGCGGCCAACGAGAAAATATGGTCCCGCTTGGCAGCCGAGCTGCGCAGAGGCCGAGAATTTGAAAGAGGAAAGTGTTACTTGAACGGCGGCGTCGGCGCTCCGGGGCCCAGAGCAGCCCTGCTGGCCGATCCCGAGCCGAGGGCCGGGCCCGGGGGCCCGGAGCCGGGGGAGGGGCCCCGCGGCCCCCCTGCCCACCCCAGCTCCTGCAACCGGAGATGGGATGGCTCGGGCATTTGCACAGGGAAACGACAGTAAGTCGAGGTCCTGGGACTGCCGTGCAATCTGTTAGTGATTTGGCGGGGTGGGAATTTCCTTTCTCGGGCCTGCCAGTGGGAGCGCTTTTCCAAATTTCCACCGCGGGGAAGCCTGCGATTTTACATAATGACTTCAGCATGCCGCGCTCTGGCGCCCCTCGGCCCTGCTACCCCGCCGCCCCGCTCCAGGGCAGGGAGCGACTCCCTCGGCCCCCGCTGGACCCGGCCAAGGCTGGTCCGTGCACAGTCCCCCCCCCCCCCCCCCCGCCCCACGCGAGCCCCTGCCCGCCTCACTTGCGTCCAAAGCCGAAAGAGGGGCAGCCCGGTACGGGGAGGGGCCCCGCGCTCAGCACTGGTCCCCCGGGCCCGCGCCGGCTCGGGCGGGCGGGGCGTGATGTCATGGCAGGGAGGGGGCGAGGGAGCACCGGGCGGCGGGAGGCGGGGGAGGTGTTTTCCAGCTTTAAAAAGGCAGGAGGCAGAGCCCGGCCCTGCGTCAGAGCGAGACTTTGAGACTCCGGACTCGCAGGCACAGTCGCTGCGAGGGATCCGGCTGCCAAGCGTGGGGACCGGGCACGGGCGCACCCCTCCTAGCCCTGCCACTGCCACGCCGCTTGGGTCCCGGGCCGCAGCCGCTCCGCCACACGCCCCTGGATGACATTTCTCCGGGGCGCGCGACGCTGAGCCCAGGCAGCGCGCGTCCGCCGGGGAGTCAGCTTCCCGGGAGCCCGACCCCGGCGGTGCCCGCTCCTCCTCCTGTTCCGCGCCGCCGCGGCCGCGTGGATGCCAAGCACCAGTTTTCCAGTCCCTTCCAAGTTTCCACTCGGCTCTCCGGCTGCCGGCTGCGGGAGAGGAGAAACTTTGGGGCCCGCGCCGCCCGCCGGCGGCACCATGAAGTCGGCGGAGGAAGGTAAGCCCGTGAGGCTGCCGCCCCCCACACGGCCCCCCGGCCCTGGCCCTGACGCCCCCAGCCCTGCGCCCACCGCCCCCGCGCCTGTGCCGCCGGCGCGAGCCCCCGGGGTCCGACTCGGGGAGGGGCCCGCTGGCCCGGCCGGCATCTGCGCGCGCGGAGGGGCGCGGGTCCCCGGCGCGCTGGCGGGCGCGCAGCACAGATTGGGAAGCGGTGTCCCCCTGGTGTTTCCCCGGAGGAGCCCTGATTTCGAGCGCGCCTTCTTGCCAATAGGTGTCTCCTCTTCTCCAGCTCTGAGTGCGCGCTTTCGGCCTTTGCTGGTGCAGCCTCGCTTTGAATCCCGGCGGTAGAAACTCGGTTCAAAGCGGGCGGTTTGAGGACGGGGTGAGGTTAGGACCGTCAGATCCACGAAGGGCACTTCGGGATGAAGCGATGTCTAGGGGAGGGCGAAGGATGGTCTGTTTCCCTGCCCTGTGGGGGGAGGCCACCCTCTGGCTTCAAAGACCAGTCAGACGTGAGGTGTGGGGGCCTTGCCCCTCCGCGAGCGCTCTCTCCAAGGTTCATCCTCCAAATCCGCCTCCGCGTTCCTGAGCCGACTCTGAGCCCTCGGGCTGGAGGCCGGATGTAGGATTTGAAAGCGATCAAATGCGCTGTCCGAATGCAGCCCCTGATTCTGGCGGTTTTCAGTCCCGTGGACACCAGAGTTCCAACCGCAGAACACGTTTCAGGACACTTTGAAAGGGGGCCGCCAAGTTTCCAGCTGCTTGTTCACAGTCACAGGATGGCATGTCTGCGCTGTCGCCGCGGCGGACAGTGAACTCGCTACCCTCCGCGGGGCAGGCTCAGTCACAGCCCCCTTTGTCACAACCTTGTAAGAACCATCAGTGAGCAGAGCAGCCGGGACCTCTTGAGGGAGGGGAAGCTCGCTCAGGTGCCTGGAAACCCTGGGGAGAGGGGTGACTAGCACCCCGGGGAGGAACTAGGATGGCAAGCGCACAAGGGAAGCTGGGCGACATCTTTCCAAATGCCTTATCGGTGCCGAAGCGGTTTGTTTAAATTACTTTAAGGAAGCTGGCAAACCTGCCCGTGGGTAATGAGTCCTCATATTTTATAAAGGCGGGCATCCTTCCGCGGAGCGCTAGCAAGCACGCCCTGCTGCTTCCTGCTCCCTCCAGCGAGCGCCAGGCCTCAGAGTGCAGTTTCCGAAGCTGCCAGCCGCGGGCGGGTTCCCTCTGGCAGAGGGCTCAAGACCACAGGCTCGGGGCAGGCTCCGCGCCACAGTGGCCTGGGGTCTCACATGGCTTTCCACATATTCGGAATCTAGGCAGGAAGACATACCGTATGGTCCTTACCCTTTCACCTCAACTTAGAAATTGTCAAAATGCAAACATCAGGAAATGTTTACGGGACCAGCCTTGCTACTAAAAAAAGTTTTTAAAAATTCTTGAGGTTTTGATTGAAACCCTTGGACACTTATTTCAAAGTTTCCCCAAAGTCCAGGTTGTCTTTTTACTTGAACAGTCAGGGGTCCGTCCTGCAGCCAAGAACCTTTTCACTCTGACAAGAGGAAAAACCATCCCTGGGGGCGGCGCCGAGTTTTCCTGTTTCCCACTGAACAAGATGCATTTCAGAGGGCCAGGTGCAGCGTGCCCTTTGACTAAACAAATAATGGCGTCTCTTATAAGGACAAAATTAGGCTAACCAGAATGTCTGATCTAATCCTTCATAAAGACAGGCCCTCCATCTGCGGCAGGTCGCCCTGCAGGGCTGGGGGGGACGACCTGTCCCCACGCAGGCCCTCCGAGGGAGGCATGGGGTGCCATCTCAGAGTCCTAGGCTGCCGGCCTCCCCCAGTCTGACGAGCATCTGGGCTGCGGCTCATTAGGCGCTGTTGCTTCTGATGTCCCCGAGCTTGTTTTCCCTGAGCAGAATGCAGAGAAATGCAGGCCTGTAGGTAGCCACCCACCCACCCATTCCGAGGTTGCTTCACACTGCCTGCCCCCGGGCTCCCAGAACAGAACAAAGCACCCCTGTTCTCCTGCTCCCGCCACTTAACTTCCCGGCCATGTTTCCTAATCCAGATTAGAAGGGCGCTGGCGCCCCACTGTATCACACTCAGGGCTGGCGTGCACCAGGGAACACCCGCAGCCTCCGAGGAAGCGCCAAGCTAAACATTGCCATCAATCAGGAGTGTCTGCTGGGTTGGCAAATAGCTCTGACCACTTTTAAGACGGGAGTCCTGGGGGGCTGGTAAGGGGAGCATGCTTTTAAAAGGGCCACCCCAGCTAGTCACCTTGGTTGGGGATCTGGAACTAAGTAGGGGCCAGCTCAGCCTTGGGAAGAGCAGCCCTGAGTCCCGAATCCCGCAGGGCCCAGGGACCAGGTGGGCCCGGCCGCGGAGTGCCCACCCACCTCTCCAGGACAGTGAAGCAAAAGGTTTTCATCTAAGCAGATGAGGAGGGCTATTATTTGTGTGTCGATTTTTCGCAGAGGTGAGAAGGTGGCTGAAGTTGAAAAAAAAACAAAAAACACGAAGAGAGAGAAAATGAGATGTTGTGGCTTCTCAACAGAAAACAGAACTTCCATTTGCCTGAAGGTCAGCAAAAAAAGCAAACTAAAACAAAACAACCCTCCAACATACATCTCAAAGTGAGAACTATTATTAGAAACTAAATCAGGCCAAAGTGAACTATAGTTTATCACTGGAGAAAACCAGCCCTTGGCAAAGGGTCACGGGAGAGCAGCTCTGGGGTGCAGGCGGGGGTCACGTGACTAGCGGGGGTCCCTGCTTCTGGAAAAACCCATGCCCCCGGGGCAGAGGGCCTGTGGGGCAGAAAGGAGGGCGGGTTAGCAGCAGGACTGCCATGGCGGATCTGGTACCACTGCCCTCTCCCCCTTGGGACTGGAATGCCCAGTGTGCGCTTCTCGGCACCGTGGCCTTCACTGCCCCCTCTTCCCGCTGCAGATGCTGGCTTGAGGGGGTGCCCGGACCCCGGGGACAGTTAGCACACACCGCTGGGAGAAAGACAGAGGGCGGGTGCGCTGCGCTGGGCCCCCCTGGGGTTCACACCCGGCCCTCCTCCGCTCAGCCCTGCGGGGCTCGGGGCTCGGAGCTGCCAGGCGCTGGCTGGGAGGCCATTGCCCACGCACAGGAGTGTGCGGTGCGTTTCAGGAGGCTGGGGACTGGAAGAGGGAGGTGTGACGGAAAAGAAGGGTTGCCTGAGGGGCACGGGCCTGGGGGTCAGACACCGGAGGCAAGACAGGCCCAGGAGCCAGGACATGAACGCGGTGTGGCGGCAGCCGAACCGGGGCCCCCTGTCCCCCCTGCACTTTCCTGAGCCGCGTGGCTGGCGGTGGCGCGTGGGGTCCAGCCGGGATGTCGGGGCCTTGGCGGGAAGCGCCGCCTCCTTCCTCCCCGAGAGGACGGGCAGCGCGCAAGCTTTAAAAAAAAACACACAAAGTTGCAGACAAAGTCCGTGGGCCTGGCCAGTGTCGCCACCGCTCTGGGGAGCGGGCGCTGCTCTTTGCGCCACTTGGGGTCACGGAGGAGTCGGCGGGACGTGGGGGGTCCCGGACAGGCCCGCTCCCCCCGCGCACGTGGGCCCTCGGGCCCTCGGGACCCTCTGGGGTCTCGCCCGCGGCTGGGGCGCTAGGGCGGGACACGAGTAGCGGGCGCGCGCGAGGCTCCCGGAGTTTATTTAAAACTCGGGACGCCGCCGCCGAGCTGTTTGTGTGAACCCGGAAACGCGGGGGAGGGGCCGGAGCGCGGGCGGGGGAGGGGCGGCCGGAGTCACGTTACCGGGACCGGCTGGGCGCAGGGCGCAGGGCGCAGGGCGCAGCCGAGCGGGGCGGCGACCACAGGTGCCCGCGGCCGGCCGGGGACCGACCCGACCCGGCCCGCACCCCAGCCCCAAACCCGATTCTGGCCGCAAACCCGACCCCGACTTCCCTGGGTCCCGGCCCCGGTCCCTGGACCCTGGCCCTGGACCTCGGCCCCGACCCTGGACCTCGGACCCTGGCAGTGACCCCTGATCCCGGACCCTGACTCCGATCCTGGACCCCGACCTCCGGCCCCGGCCCTGGCCCTGACCCTGAACTCCAGACCCTGGACTCTGACTCCCACTCCGGACGGGCCTTCCCGACATGACGGGTCTGGAGGAGGACCAGGAGTTCGACTTTGATTTCCTTTTCGAGTTTAACCAGAGCGACGAGGGCGCCGGGGTCGCCCCAGGTGGGTCCGCGCGGGTTGGAGGTGCAGGGCCCAAGGTGCAGGGGATAACGGGGTGCAGGGTCTGGGTGTACAGGGCAGGGGTTGTGGGTCTGGGGTGCATTGTCCAGGGTGCTGGGGTACAGGGATGGAGTGCAGACCGGGGAGTGCAAGGGTTGGATGTAGAGGGTCCAGGGGTGCAGATCCTTGTGATGCAGGGGTCGGGGGTGGGGTTCTTGGGGTACGGGAGTCAGCAGGCAGGGCGAGGTCTGGAAGAGCCAGGCTGGGGACACAGTCTGGGGCCAGAGCAGCCCCTCCCAGTCTCTCTGCTCCTGTGTCCCTTGGTCCCGGACCCCAACCCCTGCCCAGGTCAGGGCAGCATCATAGTGCCCGCACTCCCGTGTCGGGTGCCCGGCCCCTGTGGAGCAGGAGGAAAACAGGTCAAGTTTAATGGAGAGTGGCGGCTGGGCCGAGGGAAACCCTGTGAAGCCGCTTGGTGCCACCGCTCAGGTGTCAGGGAGCCTCGGGCCCCTGCCTGTGGGTCCCTTGTGCTGGTCTCTGGAGCCTTCCTGTGGAGGGGCCGCTGGCTCCAGGCGGCCGCTGCACCACTCGGGCCAGGGCACAGGAGCGTCCAAGGCCCAACTTGGACAGTGCCTGGGGACAGGTGGTGAGTGGTCACTGCCAGAGGGCAGGGGGGCCGTGGAGCCCCCCATCTGTTGGGCTCCTAGCCCCTCCCAGAAGGAAGTTAAAGTGGAAGTAGCCCAGCCCTGGAGGGGGGGTGGGTTCCTTTTCTTTCTTTCATTTTCTCTTGTCTGTCTAAATAAAGGGACCCGCTGCCCCCCAGAATGGGAGCTCTTGAATAAGAGCTGCTGAGAAATCCCAGCCTGTCTGCCAGGCCGTGGCTTGGGGAAAGCCAGGAGCCCCTTCTGAACCCTCTTCTTCTGTGGCGACTTCAGGGTCTGCTCTCTGTCAGTGCCCACATGGCGGTGAGACGATGAGGCTGCACACAGCACACTTGGCACTGTTGCCATTTCTGCAACAATTGTATAATATTTTCCATATCGTTCACCGCTCTTCTTTTAAAGACTGTAACACCCTGGTCGTTTTAAAAAAAATAAATGTTCTGACCAGGCCGGGGCTGCCTGATCTTCCTTACCCCGCGCTCTCTAGCCGCCTCCCCGTGTCTTCCTTGGCTGTGGGTTTTCAGGCCTCGGAGGCATGGGCGCCCAGGCAGACCCGGTGGGAGAGATCTGAGGCCTGGACTCCCCCCTGGGTCTGGCTGCCTGGGGCTCGTGTGCAACTCTCTGTGGGAAGACCCTCTCCCTGAGAGTTCAACCACTTTCCCGTTCATTTAGCAAAGATGGCAAATGACAGGTGCCAGTATGGACCGCACTCCTGGCCTCTTTATGCTGTGAAAGGCCAGAATGTCACATAGTTGGGATCACACAATATGTAGCTTCTTGAGAGCAGTTCCTTGCACTTAGCAATATGCATGGAAGGTTCCTCCGGGTCTTTTCATGGCTCGACAGCTCATTTCTCTTTGGTGGTGAATAATATTCCCCTGTCCGGATGGACCCCAGCTCCTTCACCCATCACTCTCTGAAGGATGTTTTGGTTCCTTCCAAGTTTGGGCAATTATGAATAAAGTCTTTTCTTCTTGTTCTGATTAGCTGTATGTTATATTTGTTAATCATTAAATTATTACATTATTATATTAAATTGTTACATTCAATTCTCCAGCTCTGAATGGGTGATAGCAATGCCTTCACATGATCTCCGGGCTGGGCCTGGATATAAATAAATGAATGAGTGACTAATACCGAGACCAATGGTAAGCTTGGGAACACAGCTTTATTAACACATGCTGAGCACAGAAGCAGGCACCTCATCAGAAGGACAGGTCAGCCCTGGCCACAGGCAGCCCAGCCGCTTGCCTGGATCACGATTCCTTCTGACTTGAGAGCGGAACCCTCGGTGTCCTGTCCTCCAGGGAGCAGGGATGGGTTAGCCCTCGTCCCCCCATCACTTAGGCCACCTCACGCTCTTATTGGCTGTGTGGCACTGATGGGCTTCTGTCTTCCCTGTTCCTTCAAAGGAAGGACTGGGTCTTGGGGTTCTTTATTCCCAGAGGGCCTAGCAGGTGCAAATAGACCGTCAGCAACCATTTCTTGGGAGAAAGAAAAGAGAATTTTAAAAATAACGTGCTCTGGGCGGGGTAGGTGAGCTCTTTGCACCCATCTGTCTTCCTGCCCATTGGCCCCAACTCCCTCCTGGGGGCAGAAGGCTGGCAGAGGGTCTCCTGCTCGCCTCTGGGTCTTAGGAAAGAGCTGCTTGCTGTCAGTTGGAAGGCGGGTGTGGCCCAGCTTGCCGCCAGGGCTCCTGTTTGCTTCGTTATTTTGGCCGGCCCACCACGGCCAATACTGTCACCCTGGCAACTCCGGAGGAACTTGGCCAGGCCTCTGGGTCTGGCTGGAGTCTCCCCAGCAGCCGGGCCACCTCCAGCTCAGTGCAGCCAGTCTGCGCCCCTCCGCGTGCTTGGTGGGCGGCATTTCGTGGCTCCCGTGAGGAAGGGATGTCTCTGGAGACATTTTTATCCTCAAGCCCATTCTCAGCAGTGGTGAGGGTGCCGTGAAGCGCCGGAGCCCTGCTCACGTGCAGGTCAGCCCTGCCACAGACACCGGTGGGATCCCGCCCTGGGAACTCCGTCCCCCAGCAGGAAGGCCCTGGAAGCAGGGGGCGTGCGAGGTGGGGCGGGGCCTTCACCGTTTCAGGACAAGCCCCTGTATCTTGCGTGCGAGCGGCCCCCGCTGCCTTCAGAGACAGTTGTTTGTATGGAGGGCACTTTAATTGTGTGTTATGTTCGTCAAAGGCAGACCACAGCTAGTAAGGAGCAACGTGCTGGTTTTAGCTCCGTGAAAGCAGAATGAGAGGGAAGGACCTAAGGCGCTCCAGGCCGAGGGCCCTCAGAAGGGCCAGCAGGGCTCGCTCACGGGACATTCTGGGGGGGGGGGGGGGGGTGCCTGCCGCTGCGCGAGGCGTTCTGGTGGCCTTTGTGGAACCTTCTCTGGGCAACTTGCTGGGCCAGTGGTGCCCTTGGAAGCTGTCTGTCTGTCATCTGCGGGGCCCGCCCAGTCCCTGCCCTTAGGTAGTGCTTCGCGCTGCTGCTCAGTAAACAGGCTTCAACGCTGGTCTGGGCATTGAGCATGTTTTGGTTTTATTTTGTTTTGTTTCCATTACCTGCGAAATTATAATCTTGCTGCATGGGTACCAGCCCCACTGCCCAATGGACGGGGGTCCGGCCAGGCGTTTGGGAGGACGGAGCCTGGCAGTCACTCATGTCAGTTCTATTTCTAGCCTCATGTTCTGTGGCTCAACCCCAGCAAACACGACAGAAAAGTAAAAGTCAGTGTGTCTCTCAGAGTTTGCAAAAGACCGCAGGATGCACAGGGGCCAGAGCGGAGATTCCTGTTGGAAACGTCTGCTCAGTGGACACGTGGCCCCGCGTGTGCCGAACATCAGCGCAGTGGGTGCTGCCCCCCCCCCCCCGGGTCCCGCTGTCACAGCTGCGGAAGGGCAGCCCCCACAGGGTGGTCGTGGGTGCCCGCATGACGCCAGGCGCTGTTGGCCTTAACAGAAAGCACGTGGATAAAACTTTGGGGTGGTGGTTTAGAAAGAACAAAATAGCAGGGTTCTGAAGTAAATTACTTCTCCGAATGAGACGAGATCATTCTGACAACTCTGGCTTTCTAAATTTGCTGAGCGTTGAATTTGCAGTGGGCGCTGGACCAGCCTAGGAGCCAAACAAACCCCTGCCAGCCGCCAGGCCCCGCCTGCTCACACCGTGTCCATCATCCGGCCCCAGAGCGCCCGGTACGGTGCTCTGCCAGGAGGGTGTCGGCGCCAGAGAAGGAGGAGAGTGAGGGGCGGGCAGTTCCTGCCTTCCCAGGATGAGCCACGGTTTTATTACTTTTATGATAGTAAACTACTTTGAATAAGCTCCCCGTGTTTGCTTAAGCTCCTGCTGCGGCTTTGTACTCACCTGCACTGTAATTTAATGAACCCTCCTCGGCAGGGGGCCAGGGCCGGAGAGCGCCAGCAGAAAATGACTCCAATGGGTGCTGAGCTCCCCGGGGGCTCCTGACACGACATGAATCGGCCTGAACATCGCAGGACTGTTAAGAAAGTTACTGGAAATACTTTCATTCCATGTAAATGGGGTCCCTTGGAATAATTAAATAATTCAGACTTGAACGCAGTTTCGTTCGTAATAAAACCAAATGAAGTGGAGCGGGAAGGGAGGGAGGCCTGGCCCCGGCAGGCCGGGACTCTACCTCCTTGTGGTTTTGTTCTAAAGAGAGAACTTCGTCATCCGCTCCGTGGAGTGTTCATGACGAGGTTCACCCTTTCAGGGCCTTCATTTCAAAATTTGTCTAATTACGGAGAACTCATGCTTAGGTGAGTCTTTTCTTGTTTTTTAAATAAAGGCTTTGTGTTTTTTCTCCTCCTCATCGGCAGACTTAGGTTTATCTAAATGAAGGCTGCTTCCTGGAATATTCCGGTTGTCAGTGGACCCCATGCTCACACAGAACTGCCCCTCACTCTGCCCCCCCCCCCACCTGCCAGTTTATCCCCAGCCTTCCAAGGGGCTAAGGCCTGTGTGCAGCTGTTGGGGAGCCCCCAGACTTGCTCTGCTAATGGCTAGAATTTTTTTTTAATTCTCAGAATTACCTTCCTGCCAACAAATGGTTCAACTGTGGGATTGGCTATATCTCTTTGTTTTAATTTTTTAAAATATATTTTTATTGATTTCAGAGAGGAAGGGAGAGGGAGAGGGAGGGAGAGAGAGAGAGAAACATCAATGATGAGAGAAATCATTGGTCAGCTGCACGCCCTACACTGGGGATCAAACCCATAACCCGGGCATGTGCCCTGCCCTGACTGGGAATCGAACTATGACCTCATGGCTCATAGGTCAATGCTCAACCACTGAGCCACACTGGCTGGGCTGGCTATATCTCTTAAAATATGTTATAGATATGCATACTATTTTTTTTAGCTGGGCAGGAAGTGTAGGGATCGGTCCAAAACCTCCTCCAAGGCCCAGGAGGGGCTGGTGCCAGGCCCCCTGGAAAGGACACCCAGGGCTCCTTAGGGGCAGGACCCAGCAGTGCTGGGAGGCAACTTCATATCTACAGCCACACGTCATATTTCCACGTGCCTCGTGCTGCGTCTCTGGAGATGGCGATTTCTCTTTGACGTGAACGTTCATTTTCTATGGACGTTCGAGCATCTGCTGCTTCGCAGATACAAAGGCTGTAACCAAACAGTGGACCCAGCGTGGGTGTGAGTGTGGGGCCCGTTCTCATGGGCAGCCCTGACTGGAGGGGATGCTTCCTTCCGTGTGTGTGTGTGTGTGTGTGTGTGTGTGTGTGGCGGGGGGGGGGGTTGCTTGTTTCTGTCACAGGGACGTTGCCACCTCAAGGACAAAACGTCGGGAAAGCTCTGGTCCCCAGGGAGCAAAGTCTGACCGGTGCAGGCGGGCTGTGCGGATTGTAGCTGCTGCCTGGTCCCTGCAGCCTGGGGGCTCGTGGGGTGGGGGGGGCTCCCAGGGACATTTCATCTGCCCCCAAAGCAGGAGGGGTGCAGAGGCCACAGGAAGTGACCCCCGGCTCTGTCTCATTGTGCCAGGAAAGTGCGTGTCCGGACTAGGAAAAGGCCAGCAAGTTCCCTGTGGGTGACCAGCCAGTGCAGGGGTGCTGGGCTGCAGAGGGGTCTGCAGGGGGCTGGTGGGACATCGGGGCACCCCCACTCCTGAAGGAGGAGCCTGGAAGGGTGTACTGCCAGCACGCTCCGGGCGGTTTAGCACCCGCTTGGGACCAAGACGCAGTCGTCTGGTCCGTAGTGAAGAATGCCAGAGCGAAGGCAGGCAAGCCTCTCTCTGACCTACTCTTAATGTTGGGACAAGTCAAACAGAATAGAGCTGTTTGTTGGAGTCTAATTACTAAACGTCCTGCCCTGTAGGTATACAATTCCGTTTCACACTTGCTTTGCTAATATCCTACGTACTGATCATTTAACAATAATAACCGTAATCACACAGTGACAGGATGGGGCTTCGCTCTTGGTCGGACTGGCTGATGTCGACTTTACCTCCAGTCGCATGGATTTGTCGACAGACACCTGCCGGCCGCGGGGACGCTGATGTCCTTTTATTGAACTGGCAGATCTGGGGGGACACTGGGGCGTGTTGGGCCGCCACGGAGAGGACGCGGGATGGGAACGTGTGGACGTGTCTATGAACACAGGAGAGTGCGCGCTAAGTTGCACGTGGCTGTAAAGCAGCATTATTTACCAAGGCCGTCTTTAGACTCCCTTTGGAAGGAATACAGGTAGCATGTCGTCTCCCGGTGACTGAAGGAGTAAGATTTCCTTCTGTGGGGCTTGCCTGCCCTGGCCTGGTCCCTCTGGACAGCGCCCAGGCCTGGCCTCTTCCTGTCCAGCTCAGGCGCTCTCTGTGGTGTTTGTCATGGCTCCGGGGGGGGGGGGGGGGGAAGGCCTCTGGGTCCCTGCCTGGCGCCTGCACACGGGATGCAGGGACATCCCCACTGAGAGGTCACCATGACCCCGGTGCCTGGGGCCTCGGCAGCTGCAGCCCCCTGCCACCTCCTCCTGAGGAACCTCCGCCAGGAAGTGCCTTTCCAGGGTTATTAGCTTCTTGTTGGCGTTTTATAAATACCATAACCAAGTTTTAACATCTGATTTCGGTTTCTGTGTTGCAAGTGTCAGTGACCAGCCCTGGCTGGTGTGACTCAGTGGTTAGAGCATCGGCCCGTGCACCGAAGGGTCAAGGGTTCCATTCCCGGTCAAGGGCTCGTACCTGAGTTGCAGATTTGATCCGTGTCCCGGTCAGGGCACGTGCGGGAGGCAACCAATCGATGTGTATCTCACATTGATGTTTCTCTCTCTCCCTCTCCTTCCCTCCCACTCCCGCTAAAAATCAATGGGGGAAAAAATATCCTCCACTGAGGATTTACAAACAGCAAAAAGTGGTAGGGAGCATGTGAGGGTGCTGTGTGTGCCGGGGTCACTACATGTTGGTGGCATGGGCGTGGCCGTCCAGGACTGGCAGCAGAGCTGGGCACTGGCATTGGAGTCAGGCCTCCCCGGTCCTCTCGCCCTGTGGACATGAGGCTCATCCTTTTTTCATGTGACTGTCCCCGGTGTCCCGCTGGTGCCTGGGAACACACGGGGCACCGGCTGGCGAGGACCAGCATGTTCAGGACATTGCACTGTGGACGTGTAGCTGCAGGGCCTGACAGGCACACCCCGAGCATGAGGCATCCCTGCTGCTCCAGCCTCTAACTTTCTCAACCGTAGCTTTGTTTTCTCTTCCTTGTCACGCCTCTGTGTCCCCCGGGGGCTCTTTGGAACCTGGCACCCGTTTTGAGCATCTGGAACACTGTTGCTCTCTCTCCAAAGGGCTGCTCGCAACACAGGGTTGAAGCGGCTGTGGGTTCTCCCCAGGCTGCCTGGAGGGGCCGGGCCTGCAGTCTTGGGAGCAGCCAGTGTTTTTACCAGGGGGATTTAGCACCATCGAAGCAAGAGCCTCTCGATGGCAAGGATTATAAGACTGGATTATCGAGGGCGGTGGATGGCTGCTTTTGGAAACGAGTGGGTACAGCCTGTTAGGTGTCTGCACCCATTCCTGTTAGCAAGGGCCCTGGGTGTGGAGCAGCACCCTGAAATCCAGCATGCTGGTGTCTGACACAGCACAGCCATCAAATAAGACGTCTTCGGTGGGTCACCGCGGCGGGAGCCAGGATAGAATTTCCTTGTGGGTGTTTCCATTATTTAGCGACCTGGATATCCGCTCTACCGCACACAATAATACAGAACAAAGACATTACAACAAGTCTTTTCAAACTGGAAATCCAGAGTGGCTTTTCTGGTAAAAATTACTAATTACACTAGTAATGATTTTTTAAAATATCTTGTTGAGGTTATAATTAGCATATAATGATTCTTAAATCCAGCTGTGTGCCAATATTATCTGCTTTGTTTTTATTAAAGGAGGGATTTTCTAGGTCATGAGCCACCATCACAGCTTATATGAGAGAAACCCCAGAATCTGCTTCCATCCAACTCTTGGGGTGTTTTCTTTGTAGCTGGTGATTAGAGCAGCTCAACAGTGACTAGTCTGTTAAAACCTCTTTACATCCACAGGTCCCTCTATCTAAACCCACTACTCAACCCACCCACCTATCCATCATCTATCCATCCAGTCATCCACCCATGCATTCAACATCTATCCATCCACTTATCAACCCATCCATCCATCCATCCATCCACCCACCCATCCATTATCTATCCATCCAGTCATCCATCCACACATTCATCATCTATCCATCCACTTATCCACCCATCCATCCATCCATCCATCATTCATCCATCCACCCACCCACCTCTCCATTCACCCACCCACTCACCCATTCATCTACCTGTCCATCCACCTATACGTCCATCCATACATCTATTCATCCATCCATACATCTGTTCATCCATCCATTCACCCTCCCATCTATCCCTTCATCCATCCATCTATCCATCCATCCAGTTATCCACCCCCCTGTTCACTATATCAATTCTTCAATTCATCTATCCATCCACCCACTCACCTACCTACCCATCTGTTATTCAACTATCCATCCACCCACCCATCTGTCAAACGAATTGAGCACCTTTTATGTGCCAGGCACAGTCCTAGGCTCTGAAGACAGTGAACCACAGTAGATTGAGGCAGGCAAAGGCTCCAGCCTTCAGGGAACTTAGTTTTCTGCTGGTGAAAGAGATGAGGCACAAGATGATGATGAGTACTAAGGAGAGGAAACCAACTGGGGAAGGGCTCATTCAGAATTCTGACAGAGCTGTTGGGGAGGCAACTTTTGAGCAAAGAGCAGGAAAAAGCAGGGAGGCCATTGGTGCTGCTCTGGGAGGAAGGATGTTGGGCCGAGGGCAGCCGAGTGAGGGGCTGTGTGCTGGAGTGGAGACGGGGGAGGCCGGGAAGGGTCCCAGGAACCGCATTGCCTGGACAGGTTCCCCCGGGGAGGCCATCGGAGCAGCGTGAGCACCGCACTGCTGGGGGTGAGGCCTGGAGCTGTGCGGAGATGTGGGACCCGATTCTGAGGCTCACGGGGCTGTGGGTTTGCATGTTTGATGACTGGCCCCCTCATGTCATCTTTCCCTTTTCACTTTTCCTTCCAGAGCATTACAGCTATGTGTCCTCCACTATCAGTCCGGGCCTGCCCCTGCCCACGGCGCACCCCTCACTGCCAGTGCAGTGCCACGACATGCAGACGTCAGCCCCCGGCCTCTCAGCCATGGCGGCCGCGAGCCACCCCGCGGGGTACGGAGCCGCTGTGGACGGCGGGCCCTCGGGCTACTTTCTGTCTTCCGGCCACGTCAGGCCCAATGGAGCCCCGGCCCTGGAGAGCCCCCGCATTGAGATAACGTCCTACCTGGGGCTGCACCACAACAACAACCAGTTTTTCCACGACGTGGAGGTGGAGGATGTGCTTCCCAACTCCAAACGCCCCCCTTCCACCGCCACCCTGAACCTGCCCAACCTGGAGGCCTACCGGGACCCCTCCTGCCTGAGCCCGGCCAGCAGCCTGTCCTCGCGCAGCTGCAACTCCGAGGCCTCGTCCTACGAGTCCAACTACTCGTACCCGTACGCGTCCCCCCAGACGTCCCCTTGGCAGTCCCCCTGCGTGTCCCCCAAGACCACAGACCCCGAGGAGGGCTTTCCCCGAGGCCTGGGGGCCTGCAGCCTGCTGGGCTCCCCGAGACACTCACCTTCCACCTCGCCCCGCACGAGTGTCACAGAGGAGAGCTGGCTGGGGGCACGCACCTCCAGGCCCTCGTCCCCGAGCAACAAGAGGAAGTACGGCCTCAATGGCCGGCAGCTGTCCTGCTCCCCGCACCACTCCCCCACGCCGTCCCCGCACAGCTCGCCGCGGGTCAGCGTCACGGACGACACGTGGCTGGGCAACACCACGCAGTACACCAGCTCGGCTATCGTCGCCGCCATCAACGCCCTGAGCACCGACAGCAGCCTGGACCTGGGCGACGGCGTCCCCATCAAGGCCCGCAAGACCGCCCTGGACCACTCTCCCTCGGTGGCGCTCAAGGTGGAGCCAGCGGGCGAGGACCTGGGCACCACGCCCCCCGCGTCTGACTTCCCGCCGGAAGAGTTCCCCCCGTTCCAGCACATCCGGAAGGGCACCTTCTGCGACCAGTACCTGTCGGTGCCACAGCACCCGTACCCGTGGGCCCGGCCCAGGTCCCCCACGTCCTACGCCAGGTGAGCGGGTGGGGTGGGCCCAAGGCTGGAGGCGAGCGTGCAGGTGCCACAGGGCTCGAGCTCCTGCACCTCCGAACCAGAATCGCCTCCCCAGCACCGGGGTTTGCTGCCGCTTTGGGGAGTCTCGTCTTTAGCAGCATCACCCATCTCAGCCCTCCATGTCACGTGGCTCTCTCCCTGGTGTCTCAGTGTCCAAATTGACGTCTTTTTATAAGGACACAGTCATAGTGGCTGCAGCCCAGCCTCCAGATCTCACTCACCCCCTGACAGGCCCACCTGCAAATAAATTCACATTCTAGGGAGTGGGGTTAGGGCTCCTGCATACAGAGTCTGGGGCACACGGAGTTTACAAACACATGCGCTTGGCATTTGTTTTGCGAAACCAAACGATCCCGGTCCTGTTTGTTTTCGCCTCCCACTCACCCACTTCCCGTCTCCACCTTATTGCTGTCAGCGCGGGGTGCAGATGGGCCTCAGCGCAGCACTCCCGAGCGAGCAAGCTAGTGGCAGCCGCTCCCTGCCGTGCCCACGTGCCCACGCTGTTTGGAGAACAACACAGCCGCCTCCTCCCCAGAGACGCACCAGTCCCTGCAGGCTGGTGACGGGGAGCTCAAGCATGTTCCCAGCCTCCCGTCTTGGGTTGTTGATTTTTCTCTTGAACGGCGTGTGGGGCCGCTGGGGCTCAGCTGGGTCCGCTCACTCAGCCCGGCGTCTTTATTTTTAACTGAACAGCTTTCCCAGCAGGTGGGCCGCTAACGACCCTGGGCGCGTGCAGCCCCGGCAGCATTGTGACGGGGCGTGAGGCGTCCGCCCGTGCCTCCCATGCATGGCGCCGTGTGACAGGGGCGGCGGCCGCCTCAGGAGGAAGCCCCTGTGACCTCCAGGAAGAGGCCCTGCGTGGGGTTTCGAGGGGTGAGCTCAGTGTTTGGCTGGAGGGATTCTGGAAGCGAGATGGGCGCAGGGCCCTGGCTTCCCGCAGGGCGCCCGGGGCGAGGAGGGTGAGCAGGAGGGCTGGGCGCTGCGGGACCCTCCCGAGGAGACCTGACAGGTTGTCAAGCAGCCGGTGCTGATGGTTAGGAGTCAGGATTCAGAGAGAAAGCAAACACGAGCACTGACTTTCCTTGACGTGCGTTAGGGCGCGTCCCTGCTTTTATCCCCACGTCTGCTTCCAATGTATAAAGTTCAAAAGGCTGGTATTTTCAAAGGTATCGTCGAACAGACGTATCTCAGAACCTGGGATTAATGAATGGACATGGGAACTTAAAACCCATTTGGAGGCGTTTTTTTTTATAAATTTGAGGCTGGTTATGCCTGATGCGCTACTTTATGGCTTTTATGTGAAGAAGAATGAGAATGTTCAGAAGCTAACCGCCTCCAGTCCGGAGCCGCCCACGTGTCCCAGTGTATGACCTTCTGCGTGTTCCTGGACCACGAAGGTCATAGGCAGTGCCATGGGCTCCACTCCAATCTGGACATCCAAGGCAGAGTGCCGTCGGCAACAGATGGCAGTAACCGTGCGCAGGAAGATGACCGTAGCGAGGGGGTGTTAAGAAGTTGTAAGAACCCAGGGAAACCCTGCGTGCTAGTTGTCAGGGGGGCTGGGACCAAATACCAGACTGGCTCCCTCGAGACCTCCCTCCTGGGCGTGTGGACACTCGTCAACAGCCTGTCTCTCCTTTGTCCTCCTTCTCTGTCTGTCTCTGTGTCCGAATTTCTCCCACCGAGGAGGACGTAGACACTTGGGCCCGCCCAAGGACCTCACTTTGTAACTTGATCCCCTGTAAAGGCCCCGAGTCCACACCGAGGTCCCGGGGCGCGGACTCCATGACCTGTGAATTTGGGGTGAGGCGGCCTCTCCCTTCTAGGTGCACTGGCGTGTTCCCGGCGGGTGGCCGTCTGCACGACCAGCCCGTGTTTATTTAATTCGCGGTCGGAAAGCAGGTGCCCTTCGTCCCTGTCATGCCTTGGCCGCCGGACCGCTCTTTATCTCTTGGTTGCAGAGCGGAGTCCGGTGTGCCGCCCCTGACATTCCTGTGCGCTCACAAAGCCCGAGGCAGGCACGAGCCGCCCCTACGGGGTGAGGCTAACCTTTCCCACCGTTGGGGCCCCATAGCCAATATGTTTCCTGGTCCCGGCCGTCTGTTTCCCTGCGACCTGTCCCCTGGTGCTTGGGGGCAGCGAGGCCCTGTGGAAGCCAGAGGGGAGGGCGGCCAGACTTCCTTCCCGAGAAAGTGCAGCCAGCGCCAGACGTCAGCAGGTCAGCCACGCAGCGGACACTGCTGCCATGATGGTGCGGTCTGGGCGGGGAACCTGCCACCTCCAGCCCCCGCCCTCCGTTCAGGGCCTCTGTACCCGGTTACTCGTGTCCCCCCAGGAAAAGGGGCATCAGTGCCGGTGAGCCTGAGGGCGCTGTGGCATCGTTTCCCTGCTGGGTGGGCAGAGCGTCTGGCAGGCCCATGGGGTCAAGACGATGCTGACTTCTTGCTTCAGTCGGATTTGATAGAATTTCATAGTTCTAGAGTTCAGACTTGCTTAGAGTTCAGTGGAATGACGCTTCTGTTCTTCGAGCTCAGGCAATGCACGGAAATTACCGCTGACTCGCGAGTTCCCCATAAAAAATCAGAGTTTTAGTGTCCAGGTCAGGCCCCGAGCCTCTTGGGAAGGCGAGGGGATTCTTCCCGCCCCACTTCTTTCTGCGGTGATGGCGCTGCTGCTGATGGCGGCGTCCCCGGGCCCACCTTGTTACAAGACGAGGCTGCCCGTGGGCGCGAGAGGCTGCCCGGTGCAGGGGCCCCGAGGGTGCAGGGGCCAGGGCGGCGGGCGCGTCTGGGGCCTGTGACTGCATTTGATGTTTTCTAGGTGGTATTTGCAGACGTGCCTTTAGCCGGTTTCCTATTAACCTAAAGGGGCTGAGCATCTGCCACGGGCGCTGGATGGCGTCCGAGCCCAGGGGTCGTCTCCGTGCATGAGAACGTTTAGTTTCTTTCTGATCCAGGTCATGGAAAGTTCCAACTTCGGGGGTTTAATGTCTGTAGCGCCGGGACCCCCCTCTGAATCTGCCGGGAGCGAGGCAGAGTCACGTGAGGATGTAGACATAACGCTGGTTTTGGAAGGCGGAGCGTGTTCCGTGCGTCTTGTCTGATGAGGTTCCTGGGCGAGCAGCTGGCGTTTTGACTTTCATGCTCACAAAACACGAAGGGCTGCGATGAGCTTGACGCACAGTGTTTACTCAGAGCCGAAGGGTTCGGTGGCCTGGGGACTACGTCCAAGTCCATGGATTTTAGATGTTGTGCCTTTTAGGTTTTGGGCTGTGATATGTATGATTTAAGAAATATTCGTAACTTTTGTGCTAGGCAAAAGTGTTGGCTTCCAAGCTCTGATAAAACTGCTGAAGCCTGCTGCATTTATACGTTATCTGACTATTTTCAGATTTATCCCTTTAGAAGCATATGTTCTAAAGTCAGGGTGAGATTAAATAAACCCGTAGGCGAGTCACCACTCCAGCTGGCAGGTCCTTCCACAGAGGTCTCCGCTCCGGCCGGGCCGTGTGCCTCGGTGGTCCGTGTCAGGCCAGCCCACCCCACCCCGGGCAGCAGGATGTCGCTTCTGGGTTTTTTTTCCTTTCCTGACCCAGCGGAAGGGGCACGGCACCTGCACGCCATGAGAGGAAGCTCCCTGACGGTCTTTGGGGGGGGGGGGGGGGGGGCCCGCGGGGACACAGTTGGAGTCGGCACAGCTCCGAGTGCCGACAGGACGGAGCTCAGAGTCCGGGCCCCTTGCTCAGGCCCCTGGTTCGCCCGCGCTAAAGCCTGTGGTCACCTGGCTCAGAGCTGCCCCTCACTGGGTCCCTGCAACCAGAGACCCGGCTAGGTGTCCATCTCCCAGGAGCATCCTCTGGGGCAGGTGGGACCCCAGAGACGGAAGTCCCCACGAGGCCCAGAGACTCAGCCCAGCCACAGCACTTTCTAGAGGGTGAACTTGGTGTTGGACGAGCAGGAACCGGGGGCTGTGTGCTGTTGTTGGGGGCATGGGAGACGATGGTGTCCACTTGTGCACGAGCACGTGTGAGGTTGGGGGGAACGGAGCTAAGCCACGTCCCTCTGAGCCAGCTCGGTAGCGTTCAGGCAGCTCACAGCTTTCTTCCTAGCAGCTGTGAGCGGGTCCAAACACCTTCGCTCTGGGTTCCCTGCTGAGGGGATTCTGTGAGTGTCAATTATTAGGAGAAAGAGGGACCGCGGCACTTCTGTGTCCTGGACAGGATACAGTAATTCGGATCTTTGTGGCTTTACACTCAGATGTTTAAGTCGAGCTGTTGAGATCTGAAATGCTGCCTAGTATCAGAGAATAATCCAAATGCCAGACGAGTTACAGCCGTGCGACTGGCCAGTACCTGGTCTGCCCTGCTCGTGTCCCTGAGTGCGTGCCGGGCGGAGGCTGCGCTTGGGTCTCACGTGCCCGACCTGGGCGCCTCTGGTGCCCAGTGTCGACATTTCCCCCCCTGCCCAGAGGTGGGAAGGATGTGTCCAGTGAGGACGTGTGTCACTGACCGCAGGCAAAGCAGAGCAGGTTCTGCGCCGACCTTTCCCTCCGAGCAGAGTGGTGGGGAGGGCCCTTCACCGTGGAGCCTGCAGAGAGCCCCGTGGCCGACGTGCGCCCGCGCCCTGGGGAAACCAGATAGCGCCCTGCCTGGGAGATTAAAATTTAATCGGGAGACGGCGGTTGTCTCCCGTTAAAACTAGACCTTCCGTGTAATTAATGGGACTTGTTTGCCGGTGTTCTTGGGTTCCTGAGCCAAAGTGGTTTTGTTGTTGTTGTTGTTGTTTGCTAATCCTCACCATAGGATATTTTTTGGCTGATTTTGAGGGAGTGGAAGGGGGGGGGGGAGGGGAGAGAGAGAAACATTGATATGTCACATCTATTGGTTGCCTCCCACACCCACCCTGACTGGGGCCGGGGTCAAACCTGCACCCCAGGGACATGCCCGTGACTGGGAATAGAACCCGTGACCCTTGTTGGGCAGGCCGACGCTCCGACCACGGAGCCGCGCCAGCCAGGGCCGAAGTGCTTTTCTATGTCACAGTGCGGTTGCTGTTTTATCAGTGCATCTAAAATGCCGCTGGAAGCTGGGCTGACCCAGGTACAAGGTGGCTTTCAGTAAAGAAAGCGATGAGATTTCCTGTCGAGTCCAGGCTGCTCTGTGCTCTGATATGACCTACATGTGGGGTATGGGGTGTGGGATGTGGGGTGTGGGGCGGACCCACGTCCGTGGTGAGGACACCATGCAGAGAACAGGGAAGGGCCGAAACGGCTATGTCGGCCGAGCACCACGAGGATGCAGCTGTCGGGCGTCTCTAAGCCGTGGCACCTACAAGCTTGTTTCTGTAGACACAGCCCCGCCGGCCCGTGAGGAGCAGGCTGTGGTCTGTGCAGAGGGAGACGGTCACACACTCAGGGTCAGAGGCGGTGGCCAGGCAGCATCCCGGGGTTTCGTGTGTGTGGCTGCTTTACCTTTCCGGAGGCATTGTTGAAGGCCTGTGCGGGGACAGCTCGGTTCTCTTCTGGGTGCCCAGGGCCTGCAGACCTCACCATAGGATCTCCAGAATCGGAGGTTGCATCTCAGGCCCTGGGTGGCACGCGGGGTGGTCGTGCCCTGGGAGGCCCTGCGCAGCGTGGAAATGCCTGGCGTCCGCCCGAAAGTCGCTTTCCACGGGTGAGTAGGAGGTGTGGGGTGGGCACCTGTGCCGATGCCCTGTTTCCCTGGAGCTCAGGGCTCTGCCTGTCGGAACGTGTGGTCCGGGGTCAGAGGACACCAGCGAGGAGGGGCCAGCGTGAGTCAGAGCTCTCCTGTCGCAGGGCAGGAGCCCAGCAGGTGAGCAGTCAGTGTCCCCAGGTTCTGCCTCTGGGAGCCTCCCACCCCCAGGTGTAGGGAACGTCCCAGGTTATTAGAGGCATCGCTTTCGGTGGGAAGAGCCTGCCTTTGTGGGTCAGGGGGTGGCTGAGCTGGGTGGTTCGGGTGCAGCTCTGCCCACAGCTGCCTCTGGGGACCCAGAGACCCTGCCTCAGTGGCCCCAGAACTGTGCTGATCCCCGTTTTTAAACGAGAGAGAGAGAGAGAGAGAGAGAGAGAGAGAGAGAGAGAGAGAGAGAACAGACTAAACAAGAGGCAGCGAGGAGCCTCCGGCTGCCGCCCTGAGGAAACGGCGAAGGTTCGGCCCGGCTCCCTCCGGCGCTGACTCCCCTGCGGTGGATTTGCGCCCTGCCAAGTCCAGAGTGTGTGGCTTCGGCGCCGTTAGCCGTGTCGGCGCCATGAAAAGGCTCTCCGGTTTCCTCAGTGGCAGGACGTGTGGGCTTCACCTCTTAGAAAACTGAGAACGGAGAGGTTTTACCCAAACGGCTGAAACTGCCTCCCCGCTGGGTTCCTACCACGGAAGGAAAACCTCTCACCCACAGGGGTGATCTGAGACTCTCACTGAGCTCAGCGGGTGGGGCGACTGACGTGAACGTGAGTCTCAGACCTGGGGGTGCAGCCGTGTACAAGTGGGTGCCCCTCGCTGAGACCGGCAGGGCTGTGAGGGGCACGGGGCGGCTGGCTCTGGAAACAGTGTATTGTGTGGGGTTATCCAGGGAGCCTTCTCCACTGGAGAGCTCTTAGGAGTGTGGGTCAGCGAAGAGACAGCCGGGTTCTGAAGCCCTCTGAGCGGAGGTGGTGGAGATGGAGGACCGAGTCTGGCAGGGGCCGCTCGGCGTGTCCTTCTCTCGCGCCTGGGGCCGTTCACTCTCTCTTACGAAGGATGTTGAGCTCGTGGTCATTACAGACACATGGCAACTAGCTCCGGGTCGGCCGGTCTCAGCACCCCTCCGCGCCCCCCCCACCTAGTGTGCCCTGACGTCTTTTGACCTTTTCTCTAAACGTTCAGTGTGAGATAAAAGACGGGACTCGTTTTTAGAATTATGGTCCCGTAGCTATCATATTAGATACCAACAGTAACTTAAAAGTAACCCCTTAGGGCCATCGAGCGAGCCGTGGGCTCCGGCCCGGCCTCCCTTCCTCACCGCCGCTGAGGCACACGGTACCTTGACGCTTTGCTCCCCGAGTTCAGCTGGGATGAAGCCTGGCGCTTCCCCGGGTTCTTCGGGTTGCCACGCGCCGCCTGGCTACTCGTCTGTCCCGTGTTCCGTGTGTTTTTCTCAAATTGGTGCGGGATCTGGGGGATTGCTGGGATTCTGGCTTCGTGTTTGGCCACTTGGTGAGTGCCCTCGGGCGGCGGGCGGGCCTGTGTCTCTCTCCCTGGCCACTGAGGAAATGGCCTGAAGGTGGTTTTCAATTTTAAATCGAGAGGCTCGGTTTGAAGGTCTGGCTTGTGCCTGCTCTGCCCCCTCAGTCCTGGGATCTCAAGGGGGTGGGGAGTGGGGCTCTGCCAGTCCAGGGGCCCGAGAGGAGTGGGACGGCTCATGAGCCTGAAGCACCATCGTCAGCAGTGAATTGTCCCCAGGCCACCGGGTTCTGAGTTCTGGGGTACACCTGCCGGTCTCAGTATTGGTTCCCATGGGTGGGGGTGCGTCTGAGCTTCCAGGTCCCCCGTGCGGGTGGGGAGGCAGGACCGTCGCAGGGAACGGGGATGCTGAGCTGCATCTGTGGAGACCGTGGACGTCGGCGAAGGGTCTGCACAGAGAAGGGTGTCCTGTGAGCCCCGGGGGCTCCACGAGCGGAGCAGGGCCTCACGCGGGTGCTGCTGCGTACCTGGCTGTTCATGAAACCCTCCCGCTGCTGACAGACCAGCTCCCCGAGCGGGTGGGCAGCCGGGGCTGGATAGGAAGAAGCCCTTCCTGTGGGTCCCCACGGCCGACTTCTCAGATGCAGCGGAGGGGGTGGGCAGCCGGGCAGCCGGGTGGGAAAGCGTGGCCCCTGGTAGTAGATACAGACGGAGGAAAACCCTGAGTGCCTCTCCCATTTTGGATCACCGTGTGTAGGTGGTCTTGCTGCTACTGTGAACAGTGTTTAAAAGAATCCTTCACACGTTTTCTATGTGAAGGAAACGCAAAAGCTCAATAAAAAATGAAAGGCTTTTCTCATGGGAAACGGCGGTCACAGCAGCCCCGAGAGCAGGGTGATTCAAACCGGGAGCGCCCGCATCTTTTCCACCTGGGGAGGCCGCGCCCACGCACAGCAGACTCCGGGCAGCTATGACTCGCTTCCCTGTGTTATCACCGGAGGCGTCCCCAGCGAGGGGGCAGGGCTGGCGCATCACTGGCAGAGACCGGGGAGCCAGCGGGGCCCCCCTTCACCTGGCTCCTGCCCGTGACCCCAAGGGTGTCAGTGACAGTGACAGGCACTCCGCACGGACGGGCGGACTCGAGCCGGGGCAGCTGGCCAGCCCTCCGGGAGGTGGGGATGATGTTAGTAGAACCTGCTCTGATTCTCACGCACAGGCCCGACGATCAGCATTTAAAAACGTTTTGTTTTGCAAGAATCCCAGATTCACAGAAAATGGCAGAGATCCGTGTCCCCTTCCGCCAGCATCCCTGCAACCAATGTGTGTGTGTGTGTGTGTGTGTGTGTGTGTGTGTGTGGTGCCGCGGAGGAGACCAGGGTACGGAGGACAGGCTGTGTCCCAGCTTTTCTTAGAACCTTATCCATCTCCCAGCAGCTGAGCGAGGTGGTGTCACTGTCACCCACATTTTACAAGGGAGGAACCTGAGCAAGAAGTCAGGAGACAGATGTAATTCCCCGGAAGCCGCCCGGCTGGTCCGGAGCAGGCTTTCTCTGGAAGAGCAGCCGCGAGGGCTCTGCAGGGTCGGCCTTCGCGGCCTCGGACCTGCCCCTGGGCCCTGCGCCAGGCCAGGCCCGGCTGGCGCCTTTGGGGAGGAAGGTGTTCGAGACTTTGCAGGTCCAAGGCGGCGTTAGCCAGCCCTGCGCCCAAGACCGTTCCCGATCGGTCCTCCGCGTGCGTGACGCGTGTTGTGGTTTTGAATTTGCTCCTCACACGATGCTCACAACACCACGTCCCACTGTTTATGAAATCATTAGCTTTTACCTTACAGGTAACCACAGCGGCCCGGCGTGGTGAGCACCGTGTGCCGCAGGCGACCCTGTAGGACAGTCACCATCCCTCCGGAGTGGTCTTCGCAGACCCCAGAGGGCAGGCTGTGGGGATGGGCTGGGCCTGGAGCTAGGGGCCTGGGGCCACGCTGCCTTTAATAAAACGCAGGGTAAGAAATCAGGACGTGTGGAATCTGGAGATTTTCAGCAGTGCTCCTGCTGGTGGCATGGAAATATTTACCTTCATTGTTCTTATTTATTTATTTATTATTATTATTTTTTTTAATCCTCACCCCAGGATATTTTTTCCTTTGATTTTTAGAGTGTGTGGGGAAAAGGGGAGAGAGGGGAGGGGGGAGGGGGAAGAGAAACATGGATGTGAGAGCCGGGGATTGAACTTGCAACCCAGGCACGTGCCCTTGACCAGGAATCAAGCCCAAGACTTTTCGATGGGCAGGCCGATGCTCCAACCAGTGAGCAACACCAGCCAGGGCACGTGTGACTTCTAAAAAATTGAATGAAGCGGAAGGCGACTTGGAAGCACAGACATGTCTGTTGAGCCAGCAAAGCCCGAGGCTGGGGCTGACGTTCCTGACGGCAGAGCTGGGGCGGGGCTGCGAGGAGGGAAGAGGGATGGCCGCGAGTCACCGCAGCGCCCAGCCGCCGGCTGGCACGTTTCGCCCGAATCAGAGAGACACTCGCACTTTATGTGGAGCTGCCACGTTCATGCTGAGCATTTCCAGGCAAAAGCAATCATTTTAATCGTCCACGATACAGTATCTGTTTTGTGAACCATTCTAACTTTAAATTGTGCACACAGCGTGTGGCTAACTTTCAGCGAGACAAGAGCACGTTCTTCACACAGATTCATTCTGGAACATCCAAGTGCGAAGCAGTCTCTCTAGAAGACACGTTGCCCTTCACCCACGAGTGAGGAGTTAACTTCCTCCTCCGTTCCTCCCGCCCCCTCACCATCTCTCTCTCTCTCTCTCTTTTTTTTTTTTTTAATTTTCTGGGAATCAGATGGACCTAACTTTTTATTTCTTTTTTTTTCTATTTATAGTAAAAGATAGTAGTCTTGTTACCTAGGTCAGCAGTTTATACACAGTAATGCAACATAGAAACTCTAGACGGAGGTGCTGTCTTCGGGTCTCGGTGGCCCTGACCTCTGCCCAGTGTCTGTCTGGGAGTTGGGGGGAGGCACGCACTGTAAACAGTCACGACTGCGTCCCCTCCCCGGGCCCCTCGGAGGCCTTCGTCCCTCGTGTGGAAGCCTGGTGCTCGGGTGGCTCCTGGCCGTGTTGTGGGACACGGAGCAGGTGATGCAGGAAGTCACCTGGGAAATGCCCACCGGGGAGCTCTCCCTCGGCTGCTGTTTAGTGTCACTCAGAGGTGAGCCTGGTTTCGATGGTGGTGGCGCCCGTGACTGGCATTTCTCTCATTCTCCCGCTCACGCGTATCTCTCCCACTTTTGTTGGCCAAGTTCCAGGGTGGAATGTCTCCAGAGGTGACTGAGGTGGTGCTGAGGGAGAAACAGCCTGAGCAGGCGTCCCTCTGTGGGTGGGAAGATGTCCCGTTAGCCTGGAGCCGAGCTCCTAGGGAGGTTCCGCCGTTCAGCGGGCCTGACGCGCGGGAGTAAAGGGCTGTGAGGTCCTCCACGGGAGATGTTCCCATCTTATCCGGGAGCCTCATCGCGAAGACCCGCCAGGCCCTGGCCACGTGCCCCAGTCGAATGAGCTGCCTGTGTCAGGACGTGACCTCGCTGACGGGGCGAGGGGGCGCCGTGTGCGCGCGGGTCTAACGCTGTGCTGTTCTCTTCCAGCCCGTCTCTCCCTGCCCTCGACTGGCAGCTGCCGTCGCACTCGGGGCCCTACGAGCTGAGGATCGAGGTGCAGCCCAAGTCCCACCACAGAGCCCACTACGAGACGGAGGGCAGCCGGGGGGCCGTGAAGGCGTCGGCAGGGGGACACCCCAGCGTGCAGGTACCGGCGTGCTCACCTGGGTTTCTCGGGTCCATAGGCAACTTTGTGGCGACCGCTAGCATCTCTTCCTTGTCTCTCTTTAAAAATAAGCTGTCCCCTCCCAACTGGTCTCGCAAAATGCTTTGTGTCTGGTGAAGGCCTGGTTTCCCCCGTCCCTTAGAGGCTGAGGGACACCATGCAGCTCCTTTTGCTGCCGCTGGTGGGTCAGCTGCAGTCATGGTGGGGCAGGGGCTCTGCGGCAGGCCGGTGCCACCCCCTCACAGCCCTTTGGAGGAAATAGGGTTTAGGGTTAGAGCTGGTGTCCGGGGAGCACCTTGGTCACCGTGACAGGGACAGGGGTCATCTGCCGCCCTAACCTTGTCCCCCTGCTTCCCCCGGGGAGCGGGTCTGAAGGCCCCGGCGGGGGGGGCTGTGGGCAGGCATCAGCATTTCCCTGGATCACACGTCACCTAAGAAGCTGTAATCCCCGCCCCTCCCCGTCCTCCTCCCCCGGACTCTTGGTGTGACCATCACGTTGGGGGTGGGCGGGCCTCGCCCCAGAGCTCCAGGCCATGCGGCGATGACAAGAACGTTTCCCCGAGTCTGTGCCCACCACTGCCGCGCCCGGCCCCGCTATCGGGGATGATGCCAGCGGGCGCCCGTGTTAGGCTTTATTCCACTGAAATAAATAAGAGCTTGGGAGGGAGGAGGGCACGCAGGCCAACGCGTCGGCCAGCACGACAATCAGCGCCATCAGGCAGGCGCTGGGGCGGCACTCAGCCCCGCGGGGACGGTAGGTGGCCGTGCACTTGGCACCGGTTAATACCTGCCTGGTTAGCTGCTCGACTCGGCGCAGCCGGTGACATTTTAAATTGCCGCCTCCTGGGGGAGAAAGGTCAGACACGCCTGCGTCCAGCCGAGCTCCACGGCTGCAGGCATTTAACTCCCTTTCTGGCCACAGTTTCCATGGACGATCGTGGTTGTGGCTGAATGGGAGAGACGTTCCGGCCGCGAGAAACAAGGAGAAAGCAGCGAGAACTGAAAGCCCTCCCGCTGCCTGTGAATGCCGGCGAGGGGGGACGCGGGGGACGCGGGCGATGTGGGTGCGGCCGTGGTGCTGTCCCTCACCGGTGGCTGAGGACTGTCCCAGGGGAGGGTGCGCAGAAAGTCGGTGTCCACCTTCACCCCTTAAGTGGCCTGGGCCATCAGTGTGAGAGCTCGGAGCACTGACACCTTTTGGGGGAATTATAAAAATTTAAAATAGCCTCAGGAATTAGTTCAAATTAAAGGACGGCCAAGTGGGAGGGCCTGGCTCTGTGTTTAAACAGAAGGGACAGCCCCACCCCCCATCGGCGCCCGAGCACAAGGGTCAGGGCGTCTGCAGCATCTCGTCGTGAGGAGCTGGTCATTGAGGATTTTCGGCCCCCTCGGTGGTGCCAGTGTGCGTTTGCGTCTGTGCAGGTGTGAGGCAAGCGTGAAAAAGAAGGGATTTGCGGGGGGCTCTTTCACGGTTGGTGGACCACAAGTCAGATAAAAACTGAGTTTGCACACAGTTATAGAACAAATGGAGATAAGGCCCGCCTCGTGGTGTGATGGCTCGGTGCCCACAGCCCTGCCCGGCACGGGCACCGTGTTGCATGTCCCCCGACACCAGGACCCACACCCGCACCCTCGCCTCCTTCAGAAATGGCAGAGATCGCAGGGCCTTAGCCCGACGTGACCGGTCGCTGTTCTGATCAAACCGTTGTCACCACGGATCGAGGGAGAGCCACCCAGCGAACCCAGGAGCTCCCGCCGGATAAACGCGCTGTCCCGGGAGCCTCCGGCTGTCAGACCTTCCACGTCGCCGAGAGCTTGTCCGGGAAGTGAGCCCACGATCTTCTGCAGGAGGGGACGCCGAGCGAGGACACGGCCGCTTCTCCAGCCTCAGTGACGGGGGAGCTGTCCCACAGCCCCTCTGCTCTGCATCTGCGACAGACGGGTGAGGGGACACAGGCCACGTGGCTCACCCAGCATCGCCCAGTGGGGTGGGGTCGAGGAGTGTGCAGGACGCTTTCCACACTCAGGACTCTTCCTGGACTCTCCAGTCACCGACAGCACTAGGAGGCACCTTGGGGAGCCCGAGGGCTGCTCACTCTGCACCCGCCCACCCATGACCACGGCACGCGGCACGGCTCTGTGGAGACAGCAGTGGCTCTGGGGAGGGGCAGTTCCGCCACCTTCTCGGGGACAGGAAAGCAGAGGGGTCGTTGCCTGGGTGGACGGCAGGAAGATGCCTCTCCAGGGAGACGGGCAGGCTGGGCCTCTCCCGGTGTTTTTACTAATAAAGCAGAATTGACATCCCCGAGGAGCCTGGGTCTGGTGCCACACCTTCTTCAGACGAGAACACGGAGGCTCCGGGAGGCTGACGGGGTCACCGAGCCCCTGCCGTTCATCTCTTCTCTGTCCTGTTTGCCTGAAGCCCCGCCTCCTGTCATCCTGCAGCCTCCGTCCAGGCCTCCTTCGTCCCTCTGCTCTGCCGTCTGCACGTGTCCCCGTCCCCAGAACGCCACTCACGTGAGCGCGTGGTGGGTGAGCATCCAGAGAGCCCGTCTGGGGTGTCCTGTGTCCCTGCTTCTGTCGGGGCTCGAGGAGCCACCCGGGGAGGCCGCTGCTCTCTGACCCAGGGGTCAAAGGGTGAAGCTCTGTTTACCAAGTCACCAAAATAACTTTCCCGATAGCATCTAGCCCATCACGCAGGAGGCCGGTGTGTGAATAATTAATCCGTCATGGAAACGTGAAACACAGCGAAGGCTTTGTCGATTCCTGAACAGCATTTTAGGTTTGCTGGTCAGTTATGAGTGACCACGTAACCCCTGTCCGGCTGAGGAAGAAACCGGATCCAGAGCTGGGGGCCAGGTGAGCCCTGCTGGACTCGGGCCCCACCCTGGCCAAGGGGATCCCCCCAGCCTCAGGCTTGGGCTCAGACAGGGTGGCTGTGCCCTGCATGGTTCCAAGGGACTCCCTTTAATTAGGGCGCCTGGCGTGTAGGCTTAGTGTTGCCCCTGTAGACCAAGGCAGATATCTTTCTGTCGTACTGACACTTGATAGCTGAAACCACAGAATGAACACAATTGCTTCTTGTCTGATGGTTCAAGTCAGCATCTCTTATCGTTTTCATTTTATAAAGTTCCCCCTTTCCCCTCCCAGGCCCTCCCTCCCGCCCCGGGCTCGTAGGGGCGGCTGAGTGCTCAACACTGTAAGACTCAGGCCCTGGGGGGCTCGAATCCTGGGACAACTGTGACTCCCTGTTATCCACTGTCCACAGCACGTGTATTTACCCACAGCTTCGTTCCACTTTCCATCCATTTGTCCACAGCCGAGGCAGGACTGTTAACCTGGGAAGCCAGGGGTTCACAAAGCCAGGGACGTCGATATCACTGAAGTAAACCACTATTTCATGGCAAACCCTAGGTCCACCTTGGAGCCAAGCTGCAGGTCTGCTCAGGGCCCGGCATGGGGGCCGAAGGCCAGGCTGTGGCTTTAAAATGAAGGTCTGAACCCAACCAGACACCCGTGCCCACCCCCCACCCCCACCACAGCCACATGCTGCTGACCTGCCTGGGGCGCGGATTAATTTTTCATGGGTCGGCCTCAGCCGCTGGGCATCTGCCCTCTACTCTTTCACAGCGTCCAGGCAGGTGGTCAGCTCCTTCCAGGCTACGTCCCCGCGAGCCCGAGGATTGCGCCCTCGTGTGCGGCCTCCGTTGTTGCTGTCCGGCGCTGGTGAGGACTTGGCGTGTTCTTTCCTCCCTCCTGCAAAGCCGAGTGGCTGTGAGTGGCGAGGTGGAGGCCGGTGACAATAATGAGTGGGGCGAGGGCCGGTGGGCCGTGACCTTCACCCAGAGCCCCGGCGTCCACCTTTGCTGCATTCAAAGGCTGTTGTGTGTGTGAGGGAGGGGCCCCGGGTGGGGGGACATCACCTCCTGAGCTGCTGTTACATAACTGTCCCTGAGCCGCTGTGGGCTGCGGCGCCCGAGTGCCGTCGGCCTGGGCCCGGGTCCGGGTCGCTGGGCACACTGTCCCAGCAGCTGGCCACGGCCTCACCTCTCGCCGAGAACACAGGGCCCCCGTCCGGATACAGCACTTTGCTCTGTGTCAGCATCGAGACGGGCACACAGTCGCCCCTTGACCGGCCACTCAGTGGCTGTCCCTCACAGCACTCGGTGCCAGGGGAGGGGCAGCTGACGGCAGGCTGGTGTCTGGCCTGTGGGCATTGGGCATCTGGCCGGCATTGCCCACGTACCAGTGCGGGAGCCCCCGTGAGGTCTCCGGGGCCCGGCCCTGCCCTGACTCAGGGATGGCAAGCACAGGCCGGGCATGGCTTCCAGAAGGCTCCCCTCTGTCCCCCTGCTCACCAGGGTGGCAGCCAGCCCTCCTCCTGGGGCAGTTGATTTACAGTCTCGCCCTCCGACGACTCCAGGGGCACAGCTGTCATGACCTCTGACCCCACGAGCTTTGCCTCTCAGGGCTCCTGGGGCCTCCGCCCCTGCCAGGTCTGACCCTCCCGCCCCGCATGGCCGTGGCATTCAGGCCCGCGTGTGAGCCGGGCAGCCGCGGCATCGGGGGAGTGGCCTTGTGAGGAGGCACCACCTGGCCTCACTCTGCCACAGGCCCCTGTGTGTCCGAGCATCTCGTCTGGTTCACTTGCCCCAGGGCCATCCCGCCTGCTGGAGACCTATGGCTTCTTGTTCTTTTGTTTTTGTGTCTAGAAATTTCCATATGCCTCAGGGAAAGCTCTGGAAAGTGGGGTCTGAGGAAACACCAGGCATCGGAATGAACCCGGCGCTGCCCGCCGACAGCCCAGGAACAGGAATTAGATGCCCTGGGCCCTGGTGGCGACAGTGTGGCTGGGGCCTGAGCCACAGAGCCAGGCCGGACATTTCCTCTCAAAATCCCATCACGACCTTCCATGTGGAAGCCACGTCCCATCCTGGGACACCGGGGTGGAGGAGGAGGGACTGGAGTGAGACGGGACACCCTGAGACGTGGATTCCGGGGCATCCCAGCAGGCAGAAGAGAGGCCACCGCAGGGGGGACGGTGCCTCCCCTGCATGGAGGGCGTGGCCACGCGCCTGGGTGTCCTCACACGTCACGACCCGTGCCCCCTGTGGAATGAGAAGTGCAGGCAGTTTTGAGTGCATGGTTGGCGAGGAGAGGCCTTGGAAGTGTCACTCACTGTGGAACGGAGCTGCGTGCGGGGGGGGGGGGGGGGGGGGGGGGAGGAGTCGGAGCCAGGCAGGCGTGTGCTTTGGAAGACAGCCAGGGTGGCCCAGCTGCGGACAGAGGCCCGCGTGCCACGTCTCTGGCATTTCGGCTTTTCAAATATTTACGCAGTTAAACTCCCTGAATATGGTCCTCACTTATTTTCTGCCTTTTCAGAAAGGTAGAAAAATGTCACACACAAAACCCAGGAAACTCTAGGAACGAACTCTTTTTCCTGCAAGAAACATCGTGCGGCCTCTTGGAGCCTTTTTGTTGCCGGAACCCAGTCTGTGACTTGTGTGCAGTTTAAAAACTGTGGCTGGAAGGCTTTCGTGTCCTGGCGATTTACACCATTTCATTTTACGGCACAAACCTGGTTTTGTCTGAGAGAACACGCGTGGTCTGACTCAGTACTAAAGCAACGTCATCCACAGGGACCGCTCTCAGAAGTAAGGTGACACTTTGTGGTGTAAACTCAGTGTGGACATTGGGTCATTGCACACATGTGCATACGTACACACATGCAACACACACGTTTGCACATGCATACACACGTACATGGTGCACACCTATACACATGCACAACACGGTGGGAGCTGGGAAGAGTGGCCCGCCGAGACACGAGTCACTGAGACCAGCTCTGCAGGTGAGTCCTGGCTGGAGCTGCAGATGCACAGCCAGCTGTTCCCGCCGTCCCACGGGGAGTTCCGCGTCCTCCCGTCACTCGCTGTCACCGTAGGACGGTTCCCCTGGGCTGACTGGGCCCAGAGCCAGTGCCTGCATCCTCATCCCTGCACATCTGCGCACCCTGGTGCCCAGGCACATGCACATACGCGTGTACACACATCACACCTGCACACACACCAACCAGCCTTGTGAGGAAGTGGGTATCAAGGGCCCTTCATCTGGCGGCTTTAACCTGCAGGTCATCATGAACCGGGAGGCTGCGGCCCCTGCAACTCACTTTGACAAATGCAGAGCTCACATCCTGCCATTAAGGTTCTGCCTGCGCCACGTTTAGCAGGTGCCTGGGGAGGCGTGGCCCAGAGGGTGGGGTACGGTGCCTGGCCTCACGCGTGTTCTCGCACAGTTTGGGGGCTTTTCCTGTGACTTTTGGCTCCATTTTGTTGCCACTGTTTTATTCCTTTTTTCTAGTTTTCCTCTTTCCTTAACAAGGAGGCAAGGAATCGGTGTCTTTACAACTGTCAGCTGTGCTTTGACGATCACATGTCACAACAGCAGGCCCCTCCCCCCACGGACACCGGCCCCAGATGGGTTCATGGCCACCCCCGTCGCTCACGGTCCCGGAATGGGTGCTAGAAACTGTGATTTCCCTCTCCATTATCTGGCAGAGACATGGTGGGATGTAGGAACGCTGCTCACGGAGGAGGAGCCCCTCTGAGCCTCACTCCCCACGACCTGTCCCTCGCCACCGCCTTCGCCGCGAGGCCCGGCCTCCTGTGCAGTTGGCAGCGAGGATCTGGGGACTGCAAGTGTAATTAATGTGACGATGCTCATACAACAAACAGCCTCTGAGTTAATCCATAGCAGGAACATTTGGGTAAAAAGAAGTGAAACCCTTTTCTGAACTGGATTGTCCCTCCCTGCATAGTTCCTTTTGGCATCAGGTGAAGACACAAATGTTACATCTGGGTTAAATGCGTAATTTCCCTTTGCTCCTGGGTCAACGCTCAATCACTGAGCCACACTGGCTGGGCCATAATTTCCCTTTGAACAGACTTTTCATGAAGATTTCCTTGCTTAGCTTTTGAGTAAACCAACTAAGAATGGCTAATTGAAAAGGAACCAATTCCCCTCAACTAGTTCTTTGTTCACATGATACGGCCTTCCTCTGTATGTGTGTATGTGCACGTGTGTGCGTGTGTGTGTTTGTGTATGTGTGCATGTGTGTGAATGTGTTGGGGGGCGTGGGCTTGGGAGCACCGCTTGAATTTCAATATTGAATAAACTTGACCTCAATCTCTCCCCTCACCTGTCATCTCCCGAGTAAGTGCTGAGCTAAGCACAGGAGCTAAAAACAAACATTTTTATGTGTAGAAAACTCGGTAGCTCTTACACCTTGAAATGGAATAATGCATTTTGTTTAGCATAGAGAGGTCATTGTTATGACAGGTAATTTTATAAATATTATCCTGACAGATACTATAATGTGCCAGAGGCTGAAAACCATGCAGTGCAACGTGTGAAGTATTTAAATTACTTTTCTTAAAATGAACTTCATGTTTTAAATAATAGATGTTTACCTTCCAGGTTAAACCCTATATATTCCCATTTTCACTGAAATAGCATGTTTTTAAAAGGCTAGTTATACCCACAATCCATTGCATTCCACATACCATCTGATCATCTCCACAGTGGGAGTCCCTGGGGGGTTTTAAATTGTCATTTTCAAAACTCCTGACCCTAGCCCGGCCGTGTCAGGCCAGCGGGACTGCCTCCTGGCTCTGTGGAGCTCGCCTGAGCCGCACGAGACAAGGTTTAGGCCAAAGACTCATTTTCTTGCATTAAGTTTACCAAATAGTACACAGAATGGCAAAATTTGTCTCTTAATCAATCTCTGATTTAAATGTAATATTTTCTGATTATAAAATGTAGGCTTGGGTCCAGTGTGGAGTTAGGTTTCTTAGTAAGTTCACTAACCTGGCAAAGACTGGAGTCACACTCCCAGAAGGAGGCGGGAAGGCGTGGCCCAGACAGTGGGCTCAGTCTCCTGTACTGACTGCCCACAGTTCCCGTGCAGCTCCTGTCTGCACCTGGGGGAAGGTCTTCAGTCCACAGGGGACACACATCGTTTCTGCAGGTTAAGAGCCACCTGAGGTGAGTGCCAGGTGCTGGCGGGTTCCCTGTGGGACCGGGGAGGTCTGCCTTGGTGTTCACCTGCATGCGGCCAGGAGGAGAGCACGCGGACGGAACAGGTGAGGGAGAGACCACCCCACGCCCCATGCTGAGCACAGCTCTCTGTTCCTGCCAGCCTCTCCGGTTCCATGTGGAAACTCAGGTGTGTCAGCTGCAGGTGGGAGACGCGCTCCATGTGTGTGCACAGGCCTTGCACACTGTCCTTAGTCCAAACGTGTCAGAGACGTGAGGGTCAGGATGACACTCGGTTATTTCAATATGAAAGGACCACTTTGAGGTCGATCACGTCGGCAGTGCTCAGGACTGAGGCACAGGCAGACAGACAGAGATAAGACTAGAATACACACCCTGCAACCGGGAGTGCAGTCTCCCCACCACACACAGGGCTCCCGAGCGGCTGGGGCTGCTGAGTGTGCATGTGAACGTGTGTGTGTGTGTTGTAGAGCCTGTATGTGCACATGCGTGTCTGAATGTGAATGCCTGTAAGTGTGTGCATGATGAGTGTGCATGAGTGGACTGTCCCCTGTGGTTCAGACTGGGGACCTGTCTGCACTCACCCTCTGTGCACCATCCTCGTCTGGCCCCGTCACCTCTCCCCGGGGGCGTTCAGAGCCTCCTGCTCCATTGGCCACAGCAGGGGACAGGTGTGGTCTGTCAGCATTGATGGGCGGCTTCAGAGTGCTCGCCAGGACAGCATAGACCAGGCCCTGAGCGAGCCCGTACTGGGTGTCTCGGAGCCGCTGGGGAGTTACTGGAAGCTGCAAATGCATGCATCTCAGGGGCTGCAAATTGGTCTGTGCGTGTGACAGCCTGTGGATGGTGTCACGGGGGCGAAACTGAAAGAACTACTGCTGTTTCCACTGGTCCCGCTGAAGGGGGCCGCCTGAGACAGGGAGAAGGATCGTGTCCCGTTGGGCGCTTGATTCTACCAAGCAAACGGCTTAGTCTTAGCGTCGCCCAACTTTCTGATGGCGCCGCCCAGCTGCATGGGGTCCTCACAGCTGTCACTGGCCAAGCGGACACAGGGTGTCCTCGCAGGCTGTGGCGCACATGGAAGGCAGGTGGGTCTGAGGAACAGGCAGCCGCCACCCGAGGGACCCGTGTGCTGGGAGGGACCCGTGTTCTGGGAGGGACTGTGTGCTGGGAGGGACCGTGTGCTGGGAGGGACCGTGTGCTGGGAGGAACTGGGGCTCCTTCCCACCTGCCTGTCCTGCAGAGAAGACAGCACAGCTGTGAGCATCGTCACTGTCCTCATCCTGCATGCTGTTCACAGCGGTGGTTGTGGCTGCACATGTGCATGTGTGTGCACACGTGTGAGTCGGTACGTGTGTGCCTGTGTGTGCTTGAACATAGGCAGCAGTGTTGAAAGCCTGCATGTCCCCAGCTGCCCCAGGACCTGGGGGTAAGGAGGCCTTTCCAGGCTCCTGGTTTCATTGTCACAGAGAAGCAAGGGGCCGAGGGGGAGAGACTAACCCCGAGCACCTGTCACCGTTTTCCTTTTGAATTCGACTCTGCTTATGAAAGTTTAATTGCTTCTGAGCGGCCTGTGCGCGGGGGCTGAGCGGGGTTTTCTTCTCTCGCCAGCTCCACGGCTACCTGGAGAGCGAGCCCCTCACGCTGCAGCTGTTCATCGGGACGGCGGACGACCGTCTGCTGCGGCCACACGCCTTCTACCAGGTCCACCGCATCACGGGGAAGACCGTGTCCACCACCAGCCACGAGGCCGTCCTCTCCAACACCAAAGTCCTGGAAATCCCACTTCTGCCAGAAAACAACATGAGAGCCATGTAAGCACTGCCCGCCACACGGTCTGGGTGCTCGGGGGCGCGGCTGGTGTGTGCTCGGCGTTCGTAGCCCCCACATCCCACAGCTCAGTAGACCAGTTCGTGAATAAACTTCACAAAGATTAATGACGATTTTTGTCTTTCTGGGGTTTCAGCCAGTTAAACAGCCCTGCAGCTGTGAGTAACCCCCCTCCCCCAGTGCCTGCCTTCAGCTCCCAGACAGGACCCAAATTGGAGGGACAGTTAACCTGCAAACATTGAACAATTACAGAGAACACCGTGTCTGGGCCATAGTCTGTGGGCCACAGTCTCTTGGAGTCCTTGATGTGTAGTCAGCTCTGACTCGCTAGTTTAGAGTTGAGGCTTACACGCCTCATATCTGAATGGGGCCTGTACTCATGGTTTCATGAATCCTCTAATTGAGTGACTGCCGGGGGCTATGCATATCACTCCTGAGCTGTGGACGCCACAGAGAAAGAGACCACAGTCATCCCACGGGATTTACATCCTGCTGGGCCCCAGGGTGGTGTATCAGAGCTTGGTGGCCTCTGGAGGTCAGGATAGTGTCCCTGAGGCAGAAAGCTGGGTATGCAGGGAGACAGCATGTGCAAAGGCCCTGGGGCAGCAGAGTTTGGGGTGTTGATGGGGACAGTGTGGGAGGTAGAGCAGGCCAGGCCACAATGTGTAGGACTTTGAGTGGAATTTTGGTAAGTTTTGTAATGAAACCGTTCAAGTTGAAAACAGAGGGAAAGTTTTCTCTTCTTGTGGATTTTTCCCAGATGTGCCCACACCTCTGAGTTCATTCTCAGCCCCTGGGTTTAGTTCAAGAGCTGGAATCAGTTTCCCACAGACCAGGCGGTCGGGTGGTCGGAGAGCCCATGGGTCCTCAGCAGCAGCAGCTGTGACTTCGGTGAGAGCCGTCCAGGTGCAGGGACACACCTGGAGCCACCGCTGGTCCCCACTCCGCACCAGTGGGCCAGGGCACCGCCGGCTGAGTGTCTGAGCGTCTGCCTCCTCCAGCTTCCTGAGAGGAAAAGTATCCGTTTCCACCCGACAGTCTGTACACAGACTGTTGTGCTGGAGTCTAGTGCTCCGTGAAGCTGAACAAAATCATATAAAGCTGTAGGAAATTCGGGATCTTGAGCTGAGCGATGGGGCTGCTGCCAGAACCTTAAATAAATGAGCTTGGCTCCGAGACGGAGCGGCAGGTCCTGACTCTGGGTTCCCAGGGCCGTGTCCTGCTCGGGTGCCTCCAGGCCACGCACTGGCCGACGCTGTGGGCCTGCCCGTGTCTGTGCGGGTGGACGACGGGGGACCACGGCGATAGGGACTTGGCTGTCTGCACGGCCCCCCTCCCATGCCGGGGTAGACGGCAGGGTGTGTCCTGTCCCCAGTGTGTGTCTGTCCTGCCGGGTGGGCTCGGGCGGGTGGAGCAGCGAGGACGGGCGTCCTGCCCGTGGGGTGGGGACCGGCAGGCAGTGGACTCTTGTTTTGGGCAGCATTGACTGTGCCGGGATCCTGAAGCTCCGGAACTCGGACATCGAGCTGCGCAAGGGGGAGACGGACATCGGCAGGAAGAACACGCGTGTGAGGCTGGTGTTCCGGGTGCACATCCCGCAGCCCAGCGGCCGCACGCTGTCGCTGCAGGTGGCCTCCAACCCCATCGAGTGCTGTGAGTATCCCGTCATGCCGACAGCGCATCCTCACCTTTTGTACGGCCCTGAGCGGTGGGTTCCATCCGCTAACACGTTTTCCTGGGCAGTCTTGGCACGCCCCTCCGTCTGACAGTCCCACCCCGTGTGGTGACGGCAGGCACGGGTTAGCAGCGTCGGCGCAGGGCCTGGACCGGTCCCAGCACTGACAGGGGAGCTGGGGGGAGGGGGGTAAAAGTGAAAGGAAGTTTGTCTTGAAACACAGACCCCTGCTGTGGTCGAATTTGTGTTAGCCCCTCCCACGGGATGTTGGGAAGCTGAGTGAAACCCAGCGTCCCCTGGTGGTCCTGCTTCCGAGTGGTCTGGGGTCCTTCCTCTTGCGATGGTTTTACTAGTTTTTGTTAGCAAATTGGGTGCCCTACATCCCCACAGCCTTCTCTCTGCCCAGGAGCGGGACCCCAGGCTGGGTCTATTGAGGTGCTCCCCAGGAAACCCGGGGGGCCTGCCCACCCACCAACCATGTCAGAACCACTCCTGCTTCCCTCATCTCGGAATGACCCGACCCAGCCCCAGGTGTGGGCTCTCAGGAAACTCACCAGTCCTCACGCTCACCTGCCCCCCCATTTCAGCGGAGGGCCTTGGTTTGGTTCCTTCATTGCCCACGCTAATGTCAGGCCAACGCAGGGATGGGGCTCCTCTCGCACCCCGGCCCCTGCCCTGTGACGGTGGCCCTGCCCAGCCATCCCCTGCCTCCCTGCTCCTGCTGGTCCCTGCACGTTGTCTCGCAGACGCCTGCCCCATGCCCTGGCTTTTCTGCCATGTGGCCGCCTCTGAGATAGGGGGACCCCCGGGCTGTGTGAGACCCCGGGCGCATGGCACACCCTCAAACACTCTGCCGGCCTGCCTCTGGGGACAGCACCGGTGGGGGGAGGGATGGCTGCACGTTGTCCCGTGATGGCTCACGCCGTTCGCACAGTCCACGGAGGGGCTGTCTGAAGGCAGCGGTTCCCAAAGGCCTGGCCGTCTGGGGGGCGCTGGGGAGGGCAGGCCGGCGGCGCCTCACTCACTGTCTCCTGACCCCGCAGCCCAGCGGTCGGCCCAGGAGCTGCCTCTGGTGGAGAAGCAGAGCGTGGCCAGCTGTCCTGTCCTCGGCGGGAAGAGGATGGTCCTGTCCGGCCACAACTTCCTGCAGGACTCCAAAGTCATCTTCGTGGAGAAAGCACCAGGTATCTCCCTTAGAAACAGACCACCGAGTGTGTCCGGGTGGGCGCTGGGGGGATGGGGTCCTGGAGGCGGAGACCTCTGCGTGTGGGTCCGTGTGTACAGGCGTGGGCCGTAACCACCGGGGCTGCGTCCAGCCATGAGCGTTCGTGCCAGTGGAGGGTTTACTTCTGGAGTCGCCGAGGGCCCATCCTCACGCAGTTGGTGTCCGAGGGGCTGCAGTGGGGCCGCCGCGTGAGGGGCGTGCTCTCCCCTGGGCCGCATGGTGGCCCGCTGCCTGGACTGGGCAGGTGCCTCCCACATGGACCAGGTCTTTCTCAGAATCACAGACTCTCAGAGGCAGGTGACCCGGCGCAGAGCAGCCGCAGTCACCGGTGGGACCCGCACTGAGGCCCACAAACCTTCCCAGCCCCCATCACCCTCCAGCTCCCCCATCCGTGCTGGTGGCCCCCAAGATGCCAACACAGAGCTGCTGCTCTCTTCGTGACTGGTGGCCTCCAGGCCCCAGCTGTTCTCTGTGAACCATGCAGACCTCATTATCAGGAGATCTGTACACGTCATCTGTGTGGGCGAGTGTAGACTCCACCTGTGCTGGCAAATGTAGACTCTGTGGGTGAGTGTAGACCTCTGTGTGGGCGAGTGTAAACCTCTGTGTAGGTGAGTGTAGACCTCTGTGTGGGTGTGTATAGACCTCTGTATGGGTGAGTGTAGATCTCTGTGTGGGCGAGTGTAGACCTCTGTGTGGGTGAGTGTAGACCTCCGTGGGTGAGTGTAGACCTCTGTGTGGGCGAGAATAGACCTCTGTGGGCGAGTGTAGACCTCTGTGGACAAGTGTAGACCTCTGTGGGTGAGTGTAGACCTCTGTGGGTGAGTATAGACCTCTGTGGGTGAGTATAGACCTCTGTGGGCGAGTGTAGACCTCTGTGGGCGAGTGTAGACCTCTGTGTGGGTGAGTGTAGACCTCTGTGTGGGTGAGTGTAGATCTCTGTGTGGGTGAGTGTAGACCTCTGTGTGGGTGAGTGTAGACCTCTGTGTAGACCTCTGGGCAAATGGGGACCTCTGTGGGCGAGTGTAGACTTCACCTATGCTGGCGAGTGTAGACCTCTGTGCCGGTGTTTGAAGAGGGAGCTGTGGACAGAGGCTGCTGTGGGTGAGAGTGAGAGTTCCTTTCCTCTGGATAGATGTGGGGGTGGCCCCACTCCTGCCCCATGGATGCTCTACTCAAATCTGTGGAGAAGCCGCTGGGCGCTCACAAGGTTAAGGTACGAGAGTGAGAGTTCGCGGAGGTTGTGGTTGGAGCCAGCCTGTCCGCAGAGCAGCCCCCACCCTGCAGTGGGGGGAGGGGAGACTGCAGGTGGCCAGGCTGGTGGCCTGTTTCATCTTTTTCAAATTTCCTAATTGGAATTTTCCTGAGAGTGCCAGGGCCGGACTCATGCAAACCACTGAAAACCACGAACATTCAGCCTCCATAATGGGTCTTGATTTTGTACAGTTTGCAAGCAAATTAAGTGCTTCAATCAGAATGGGCTTAAAAGTCTTCCCCGTTTAGTGTAGTCTGCCTATGTAATCATGCACATAATTGGAAAACATGTCTTGAATTATGGAGAAAAACCAACTAAGTGTGATGACAAGGAGAGGAATTTGAGTTTCTGGAACACCCTTCTTTGGAAGACGTTAATCTTGAAATAATTTAACCTTTTGAGCTTTAAACGCGTGTGTGTGTGTGTGTGTGTGTGTGTGCGCGCGCGCGCGCGCACCGAGGCAGGAACGCGGGGGCTCTGTCGTCGCGCTGAGACTGTGATCAGAACTTGCACAAAGGGGAGGTTGGAGCAGTTTTTCTCCGTTTCCTTGACCGAGTCCCTTGCCTCCAGGGTGGGAATGGGTGTGACTCCTGGAGGCGCTCAGCCTGCCGTGGGCACCCGGGACCCCTGCTGCAGGCAGCTCCCCAGGCCACACTGTGGGCTCGGTCATGGCGTCTTCGCTTCGGGGCCTCACAGGTGTGGGGAGCTTAGTTCAGGAATGCCCAGGCGTCCTCACCCAGGCCCCCCAGGGGCTTCCCTGGCTGGGTGCCGGCTCGGGTTGGGGTGGTGGGGGCGTCTTCACCCCTCCATCTCCTGCAGCAGCTGGGGCGCCTGGTGCAGAAGGCGAGACACAAACAAGTGGGCGGTGACTAGGTGTGACATAAACATCCTGCACCTGTGACAGCGAAATGCAAACATGGCCCTCACACCTCTGACACGCCGGTAATTTCACGTTTGGGTTTAAGTAAGGCTGTTGGTGTGTGCACACAGGCATGTGCACGTTGCGTGTTTGCAGAAGGGAGTGCATTCCACACGTTTTCTTCCTGGCAAAGGGCGCTCGCCCCCTCCTCCTGCCTTCCCCACGAAGAGAAACCACTACGTCAATGTAGATAAAAACACAGCCTCTGGTTTTCCAGGGAGGTCACCTGACCTGTTTGAGCTGTCTTTAAACGCTGCCGGGTGGCACCCAGGCCGAGTGTGAGCGGGAGAGCGTGGCTGTGGACGCCCCTGTCGTTGCGTTGAAACCTCACAGAAAGGCTCCTGCAGCTGCAGCAGGCGTGGCTCTCGTGGGCGTCAACCCATCCAGGGCTGCTCTCCCCACCCTCCCCCCCTTGGGCATGGCCTCCCAGAATCCGCAGGAATCCCATAGGCGCACAGCTACTCAGCTTTCTACGTGTTTCAGGGAGCGGTTCCTTCTGCCCTCCAGGGCTGGCCGAGCCCGTGTTGCTCCGAGGAAGGGGTGCCTGTCCAGGTGACAGCAGGGACCCCGACAGAGGACCGCGATGCTGATCGGCATTGGGAACCAGGCCCCTCCAGTGGAGTTGGCCAGGCCCTGGGTCAGCGAGGGGCCACGGAGCCTGGAGAGAAGCGTCACGAAGGGGTGGATGGCAGCCGCATGGCTGCTGGCCTTTTACTGAGTCACACAAAGGCCCAAGGGGCAGGGCTCCCGCGTCTGGGACCTCTGGGGTTTGGCCTTTACCAGGGGGTCCCGGCAGGCCCTGCCCGGCAGCCCATGGAGTGACCGGCTGCTGGTGGCACGTTTACAGCCCTTGGAACATAAGGAACTAAAGTGACTTTGTTGTTAGTTCTCACCAGCGGGTATTTTCCCCATTGATTTTAGGGAAAGTGGAGGGAAGGCAGATGAGGAGAGAGTAAGAGTGGTTGCCTCTTGCACTCACCCCAACGGGCCTGGGGATCGAACCTGCAGCCCAGGTACGTGCCCTTGACCAGGAATTGAACCCGAGACCCTTCAGTCCTCAGGCCGGCGCTCTAACCCCTGGACCAAACTGGCCTGGGCGTGGAACTGATCTTAAATGAGTGTGGTGCTCACCAAAGCCAGGGGTGAATGAGACGCTTTTGCAGTTTTGTCTCACGGCTCAGGCATCGAGAGAGCATCCTCACCTCACCATGGAGAACAGTTATGAGAGGCAAGCGAGGCCCTGTCATCGGGACGCCTGGGCCTGAAGGGCCAGTTCAGGAGTAGTGTGTGCAGGGTGTGTGTGAGTGTGAGAAGGTATTTGTGTCAAGGTGCGTAAGAGTGAGCGTATTTGGTGACTGGGAGCGGGTGTGTGAGTGAGTGGATGTATGTGGGGGTGTGTGAGCTGGTGTGTGTGAGGGTGTTTGCGTGTGAGCGGCTATTTGTTTCAGGGTATGTGGACGTGAACAGGTGTGTCAGGGTGTTGAGTGTGAGTGTGGTCTCAGGGGCTGCAGCCCACAGCCTGGCTGTGCTGTGTGGGCGGTGAGTGACACCTGGCGGCCTGGGTGCCCAGAGCTCTCTCCGTGGCGCATTCGCAGCTGGGCCAGAGCCCACGCGGGTCGTGTTTCGCTCGCCCTGGTCATCCAGCTGGCTCTCCGTGACGATGCAGCACAGCCCCAGCCAGCGGCCTGCACCTCCTCCCCTGGTCTAGTCCCAGGGCCGTGGCCGTGAGGAGCCCCGGTGTGTGTCCCGGCCACAGGGTTGGAGGCCCCGTGCTCTCGGCGTCTGGAAGTTCCCCAGATGGGACACCGCAGGCGTGTGGTGCGGCGCACACACCCGGAAGTCATGACTTGGCGTGGAGGAAGAGACCTCTCCTTCCAGACTTTCCTGGCGCTGACATGGGAAAGAGGACGGCGACGTCCGTGCACCCGACAGCTGTCGTCACTGTGCTCACCCACGTCAGCCCTCCAGGCGCTGACCTCCACCGTGCCCGCTCCTGCAACCCGGGTGAGCGCACGGGGCCCAGGCCTGCCGATGGGCGGGCAGCAGGACTTTCCTGGACTGTCCTGGGAGTCACACTGGTGTCCAGTGAGTGGAAGAGCAGCAGTGAGCCAGGCCACCCTGTGTCCTAAGGAGGCCTTTTCCTATGTTTTTGGCCTCAGAATGGAAAGATGACCCGACAGTCTAAATCGTACAACATTCTGAGCAGCCTAGGGAGGAAATGAGCGGCCAGGCGCCCTGCCCTGGGAGGCGTGGTGGATGGGTAGGCAGCGTCGGCGGGCCGTGTCCGCCGGTCCCAGACCCCTGCTCCCCAGCCCGCCGTGCTCAGGTTCAGGGAGGTCCCAGGAAGTGTCCTCCCCCAAAGCGAGGGCTGTGGCTTCAGCCCAACCCAGGGGCCCTCACTCCCTGCAGGGCTGTCCTGTGGGTCCCAGGCTGACCTCTGAGGTCAGCCTTTGAGGGACCTGGGAGGGGAGTGGGCGGTGCAGCTGCTGGTGCGGGGGCCTGAAGCGGCGGGGGCCAAACATGGCGGGGATCTCCCTTTTCCGCGTCCCGCGCGGAAAGAGAGATGAATGAACCGGTTCTAAGTGGAGGCGGCCAGGGATTGAGAAATAATAGAAATAAAGAAAACAAGACGCAGAAATAGATTCATGAAGCTGGGGCTGGGTGGGACGCCATCTTTCCTCTCTGATGGAGAGGCAGCATGACGACGACCCTGAGCCACCCAGCAGGTTTATTTTATATCCCAGAAATCCAGGAAGTAACACCAAAACTTAGGATCAAAGAAGCTTATTTGCATTCTTAACTAGGCCCCAGCATTACTAGATTTACATATCTAGACCCGCCCCTGCTGACACCTGGGCTGCTATGAAGTCAGAACTGATTAACATGTCCAGCCTCATTGGGGAAGCAAGTTCCCAGGGCGTGACTTGGCCTACTCCCTGAGTTCAGCTGATGATAATTAAGGAAATGCCCAGGTGCCTTCCAGGCGGCCCTCTACATCTCACCCTTTCTTTTGTTTTTAAGCTACTATAATAAAAGTAAAATTTAAACATTAAGAATAAAGCTCTAATATTAACACAATTGCAAACAATGCCAATGCAAAACTAAACTACATACATGTTATCATTTTCAAAACTTGAATGTCAAGAGCAAATCTCTGGCTATTAAATAATAACAAAACAATGCCAATGCAAAACAACAATAAGACAAATCAGAACTATGGACAGGTTAACATTTTTTGCTACTAAATGAAAGAAAGTCTCTCTTGCTGCTGGTGTATATTTACTCAGAGTCCTTGGACTTGGCTGCACAAGAATTTGCAGAAGACTGGCAGCTAACAGATGCTAGCATGAGCAGGAACATGGTTGAAGAAGTAGCTTCAACTTCTTGCTTTTCCACAATCTGCTGCACTTCAGTTGTTAACTTCTTCAGCTGACTCCATGTTGGCACCTCAGTCCCTTGTGTAGCTTTCAGTTTTCTTCTTCTACCTCTTTGCTGTCATCAGGGCAGTACTTAGTCCTTTTGAGTGAAGGGACACAGGAGCTTCTCTGGGTCCATTGTAGTGATGGACATAAGACTGTGGCACCCAAATTGGCTGCATTGTTCTTTCTGGAAAGATATAAAAAACAAACTCTTCCCCACATTATTACTGAATCTGATAAAACTTTTGTCTGGTTTATGCTTCCTTCCACCTAGCTGACTCAGTGGAGGCTATTATACAGGAGGCCTGATGCCTTTCACCTGCTGTACAATACTTTGCATTACAATTAAAAAATTTTTTTTAAAGTATAAAAAGCATGACTGAGCCTTTTAGAGGTGACACAGAACACCTGTCTCCCCCTTTTTGTTTTAATAAATGATTTTAAGAGTACGATTGGCTCTTTCCACAATTGAGTGACATTCATTATGTCAATTTGATTAGGTTTAAGTCCTCGGGGATTTACCACTAAAGTTGGCACAGAGAGGTGGATAACAGACTGAGGACATTGTTTCCAGTAAAACATGTAAATTGTCCTTGTCTAATAACATTTTAAAGGCTGAAAATTAAATGAAAAGTTTCCTCTGAATTAGTGTGCCCTATAGTAGCTGTTTCGATAATTTTGGCCATACTTACCACATAAGCACTATTACTATAGGTTGATGGGTTCTGTAGCAAAATCTGTTAAGGCACAAATAAGAGCTTGTATTTCTACTGAAATATAAAAAGTTTGAAGGATCTTTGTTCCCCTGCTGCAGTAGATCTAGCCTTTCCAGAACTGGATCCATCTGTAAAAATGGTTAATGCCTGAGGTATAATATTTCTTTTAATGTGGCAGTTAATACCATTCCCTGAGTTAGAAATAAGGCAAGACCCCAAGTCAGGGGTCCTGGTAAAAACACAAAACATCAAACATTGACTTCTATGCAGAAGGGTGTGCACACATGGTCTGTAAGCGTGCACACTGACCTTCCTTGCCCTTGGTCAATCTGCAGCAATGCACAGGTGCTGACTGCTAGCATGGCAAGGCATCTTCACTATTTTTATTTCTGGACTATTTCTCCTCTGTTTTCGGGGGCCACTGCTTATTCTGTGGCTGCAGTAGTCCTATCAGGTCCTCTCTGGGATCCGTTGTTGCAGGAATCCATATGGGGTTTGGAGTTTCCTAAAAATATAAACATATTCTCGACCAAAGGTTAATAAAGAACTCTTTTCTATAAATTAGACTTGGGATCCTTTTAATCCTTGCCCAAACAATTTTCCTTTGATTTATTTTGACACCATATGAGTTTTTCATGGGTGTCTTGCTCTTTGCATTACAAATAAAAATTAATTTTCAAAGTAAAAAATTTCTAGATGTAATTTACTTTCAGGATATTTTTCCTTACAGAATATTACTCCACTATCCCCCCTTATTTTTATTTAATTATTAGGAGGCTTTTGGAAAATTTTTATAATGAAGTCTTGATAACTTTAAATTTTAATTTTTTGCACAAAAATATGACGGCTTTAGGTTCATTGCATGTTAAGTTATTTTACTATGAAATGAACTATCAATAGAAATTTTGGTTAATACTTTAGGAACAGCTTTTGTACAATTACATTTTTTTGAATATTCATTTATTTCATTTAGCTAATTTAAATTAATTTGAAAACTTGACTATTTTACTGTCAAATTTAATACTGTAATAACAATCTTAGTTTACTCTGTAAATATTAATGGAAAGGATTATTTTGCATCCTTGAGAAAGCCCTGAGCATTCCTGGTGCTAGGCTAGATTTAGACATAGGGCAGCTGCCATTGGCCAACTCTCTGTTGCCTGGGTCTCTTTCAGATCTGAGCTGGGCCAAGTCTCTGTTCGCTGCCTGGGTCCCGATCTGAGCTGGGCATGGGAAGCGCGAAGCAGCCATGGGGCAGGAGACCTCCCTCAGAAGGGGCGAGTGTTCAAGCCCCTGCAATGTTGGGGGGGTGAGGTTCTGTGCCCCACCTCTGTTGACCCCCAAGTTCTCTCCTGATGGCCCCTCTGCGACTGTGCCTGTCTTAGGTTGTTCCTCCCTTGAGGAATCTTACCCGTCTTTGACTAACCAGCCATCCTCCGGGGCCAAGCAGGGTGATGTGAGGTTCAGTTCTGTCTCCTTGGTAGCCTATGCCCCCATGGCCTCCATTCCATGCCCAGCACCTGCTTTGGGATCCCCAGGTTTCTTTTCCAAGGAGGGCCCAGCTCACGCAATTGGGCGAGAGAAAGATCCATGGTACCAGCCACCACGAGGCTTCAACCTCAGCATGAACTGAACTCAGGCAACAGCTGTGGGCAATTGGATTGTGAGAAGAGGGTCCCTCTTGGCAAAAAGAGCAAGAAGGGCCAATATAGAATGCTCAAATGCTTTCCTAGGGGGCCTTCCACACAGTGGAAGGAATTAAATTCTTTCATGTCTTTTTTAAATTGCTGCCAAACATTCAAAGAATTAGTTTGTAAGTTTGGGATAATTGTACAATATGCTGTTGTAAAATATCAAAAATTATAATGAAATTGTAGAATATCATGTAAGAATATTCTTTGTTCTAGGCCATGGCAATTCAATCTCAAACTGGCTATCAATTTATTTTTGTATAGAAAAGGTTTTAACCAGTTAAAGTCTCCTAATAATTTCTAAAAGTCATTTAATCTTTTAAGACAATTCTTTCTTATCTACACCTTCTGAGGTCTAATGCATTGGTTATCAATTACAGTCTCTATGATGTTTGAAGGAAACCTCTCTTTATTTTCTTCCAAAATAATTTTCAGGCTATAAAGTCTTTCATTTAAGAATCATTGTCTTTCTTTTTATAATAAGCAATCTGTATGGTTACAGCTTAAAAGACAAGCCTCAGTTGACTAGCTAGCTATATTACAAACACTCTTACAGTAAGGGTGACTACTAATTTACTTTCAGATTTAACATTTTAATAACAATCTTAGTTTACACTGTAAATATTAGTGAAAGAGAATTCAAAATTTTAAAATTTTCTCCCTTTTATTAAATTTATAATTATATTTTTAAAGTATCTTCTTAGGCTTATTTGCATATACAGAGGGATCATGGGAAGCCTTCAGTAACTTTCTTAGAAGACTTATTTAAATTGCTTACAAAGACATTGGCTTATTTAAAGGAAAGGGGTTGGCCTTTGTTATTTCAAGATGGCGGGCAGTATCCACGTGGCCAGAGGGGCAGGCAAGATGGCGGCTCTCACAAGTGGCAAATGTTGCCCCTCCTCTAGCTTAATTAAAAATGCAGGCTACCATGTAAGGCAGTAAATGGTGGTTTCTAATCTGTTTTTAAATTTTGCTTGAATTCGGTTATTTATAAAAGCATTGGCTTCACATGTAACTTAATTTATATGAGACCTTGATTATATTTTAAAATCTAATTTATAGGGTAACTTAAGTAGGTATCTTTATTTAAAAAGCAAAGAAACTTATTCAGTAAACATTTGATACTTTATTGGTCTGATGTAAAAGCATAAACAGTGTCCCACCTCCAGCCCATACAAAAATGCAGGCTGCTTGAGGCTTTTTGTCTTTCTATGAAATTCTACTGCTGTTGAAAATTTTGGCTATATTTAAGAAACATATTGTTTTTGCCTTTCTTACAGGTGAAAACTTTCATAACATTTAATATACATGTATATAAGTAAAATATATTAATTAATTTTTATTTGATAAAGCTTTCCATGAGATTTCAAGTATCAATCGGTTTAATTAAAATATTTCTTTTAAGGGAGGATAGACTTTTGAAATACATTTCAAGGGCCCAATGAAATGCCCAAAAGCCGCTCTCAAAACCTTGAAATATACCTGGAAAGATCAAATATATAATATATATTTATATATATGATTTAAAGATTATATACTTAAATTATCTTAAAGAATATTAATTAAATTTAAATTGTATCACAGAATTCTCTTTTTTAAAAAAAACACATTTTTATATTTTAGGTATTATACCACATTTATATAATTTCTCTCAATTCAATTTGCACTCAACTTTCAGAGCTTGCAAGTCAAATATTAGCAGTTCTTTGATTAACAACTCTTTTATATTCTTAATAATAAATTTCTAAAACACAAGACATAATCAAATAGATTCAATGCTGTCTTCTAAATCTTTCATGAGGCAAATTTAGATTAATAATTTAGCGTTTTTTTCATTTCAAAATATCTAGATATTTAATAAACTTTTATTATTTATATAATTAAGCAAACTTTTAAGTTTTTAAGCGCCAAAGCCAAACCTATTTAAAGATGGCGAAACAGGTTTGGTCTATTCAAATGTAAATGACATTCTTAAAAATGGCTATTGGCGGGAACTTGCCTACCTGAATGCTGGGGGAAGGGCGACTACGCCTTCCAGCATTAACAAAGGGCATAGCCAGTCTTTATCTGGGCTACTTTATTTTTATATGTTTTTCATCAATTTTTGAGTTTCAAATCCAATTCCAATTATTTTAAGGCATTTACTTTGGATAAATTTTGTCTTGAAGACCTTAAGGTTAAATTTTTAACACTTTTCATTAGCATTTTAAAAACTACTCTTTATTATGGAAATGCCAATCTGCTGCTGGAACTAGCCTGTTTTTTCCTTTTGGTCAAATCCGCCATTTTTCTTAGGAAAAAAGGTTCTGGGTTTTTCATTTTTGTAGCCTTTTCATGATGAGAAAAGAGACTTAAACTTTCAGAGCTTCAATTTTTCAGGTAGCAAATCAAATACTTAGCATTTCTCAAATCAATAATACTTTTACATTTTTAAGGATACATTTCAAATAAAATATAAGGCATATTCAATTAATAGATTAACTTATAACATCTAGACTTCATACTAGGCATACTCAGATCAACATTTCATTATTTTAAATTTCAATACATTTAGATCATTTGAACTTAAAAGTTTTAAATTTCCAGCCAATAGGCTTGGCACAGCCACTAAATTTTTAAAGATTTTTTTCTGCTGAGGAAGTCAAGAAACAAACTCAGCCATTCATATGTAAAGTTGACTATTTACTTGCTGGTTGCCTGCCTCTGGCGGGAAACTTCAAAAGAGCTACCTTAGATCACCTTGGGGAACTACCCAGTATTTCTTTCCCAGGTTCATCTCCGCCATTTTTAAGGCCAAAACAGTCTCGGGTTTTTATCCTGTACACAGCAAAAGGTCAAGTTCAGCTCAAAACTATGCGCACTCGTTTTTAAACTGGCCCTTTCCCTTTACATGTGCACAGAAATCCCGGATACATTTATGAATTTGTAAAAGCTTTAAGTCATTAGCTGGAAAATAAATAAAGATGGCGAAGATGAGGCCTTTCAAAGTGGCTTTCTTGGGGAGTGACGTCCATATTGGATCGCCACGTGTCTCCCTTCCCCACCTCCTTGTTTCTTAGGGGGAAGATTCAGTAATGGTCTGGCATCTACTGTTTTTATTTATTTTTTTTTTCAATTTTTATTTTTATTTATTTATTTATTTTTAAGGAAAGAAAAAGATTGGCAGTTGCTGAGAAATTCCTTTAATCCTTTTCTACTTTGTTACAAGAAGTTTTAGCCTCCAACAGGTGTGCTCTTAACTACACACTGGCAGGAAGAGCGGGTGGAGGCGGCGGCTGTAAGGCCAGGGCCACATCCCGTTTAGACATTCTTAAACTCGCCTGTGCTGAATCAAGCATGCAACTGCTTTCTGACCTTTTCCCACATTTTAACAACAAAAATTAAGAAAGAAATCAAGAATTTGACTATGCTTAACAGAAAATCTTTGAGATCTGAGCATAGTTAAAGCATTTTTACCCACGTTTTACACCCGGCTATTTCAATTCAGTTCAATACACTCCCCAATACCTTACATTTCTTAAATCTGTGGCGCACGCAATTCTTGGGAGCGATCCCTTGCCTCTTACCTCTTGTTGCCTCTTTCACGGCCCACGTTGGTCGCCATTATGCGGGGGCCTGAAGCGGCGGGGGCCAAACATGGCGGGGATCTCCCTTTTCCGCGTCCCGCGCGGAAAGAGAGATGAATGAACCGGTTCTAAGTGGAGGCGGCCAGGGATTGAGAAATAATAGAAATAAAGAAAACAAGACGCAGAAATAGATTCATGAAGCTGGGGCTGGGTGGGACGCCATCTTTCCTCTCTGATGGAGAGGCAGCATGACGACGACCCTGAGCCACCCAGCAGGTTTATTTTATATCCCAGAAATCCAGGAAGTAACACCAAAACTTAGGATCAAAGAAGCTTATTTGCATTCTTAACTAGGCCCCAGCATTACTAGATTTACATATCTAGACCCGCCCCTGCTGACACCTGGGCTGCTATGAAGTCAGAACTGATTAACATGTCCAGCCTCATTGGGGAAGCAAGTTCCCAGGGCGTGACTTGGCCTACTCCCTGAGTTCAGCTGATGATAATTAAGGAAATGCCCAGGTGCCTTCCAGGCGGCCCTCTACATGCTGGTCCAGGAGGCGGGGCTCCGCTTGGCCTCTGTGCCCTCCGGACCCTTCATGGCCCCGGGATAAGCCTGTCCCCCGGGCACAGTGACTGATGGTGGAGGGGCAGGGTGTGGGCAGGAGGGCGTCTCCACAGGCACCCACGGGGCTCCGAGAGCCAGACACAGGCCTCGCAGCCTTCCTCATGGGCGTTGTCACCGCAGCCTCTCAGGGCGGATGGCTGGTCCTTCCCTCTGACTTGCCCCAAACCACAGGCCTCTTCCTCCAGGGTCTGCCCAAGGCAACTTCCACATGGTGGAGAGTCGTCATTCCAGGTGCTGCTTCTGTGCGCCCGGCGGGCCCTGGCTCCTGGTGGGGAGGGCGTGGGAGAGGGCACGGCTGGGTGCCCGGCCTCGACGCCCGCTTCTCCCTCGGCTTCCACGACACAGCAGCGCCGCCGTGGTTGTGTGGGAGACGTACTTTATGTCAGATGTGACTGTCTCACGGGCCACACAGCTGCCCTGCCTACGTCCACTGGTTTTGGTAAATCAGAGCCATTCCACCGTCACGCACCCCAGAATGTTTTCATCACGGGGCATGCTCCAGCCTCGTCCCTGCGGGAGCCCATGTGAGGACTGCTCCCGTGGAGGTGGACGTGCCCATGTGTGGCCAGCCGCACGCGGTTTGTCCACGTCGGTGGGGCTTCGGGGTGCGTCCACGTTTTGTCTCTTGAGCCCAGTGCTGCATGAGCACCGGTGCCCGGGTTCCGCATGGACGAGGGTGTTCCTTGGGCACAGTCCCACGACTGCAGCTGGAAATTGCACGTGGGACCCTCTAGGGACTGCCAGGCTGGGTCCCCCCGCACGTGGGTCATTTCCTCTCCACTCCCATCTCTGTGCCGAGCAGGCTGGTCCCCGTGGCTCTGTGGACGCTGTCAAGTGAGGCCTGGGAGGGTCCCGAGGACGGAGGCGGCGAGGGGACGGACCTGGATGCACACCCTCAGCCGTTCTGGCCTGAGTCCCTGGGACCAGCGTCCCACTGCCCCGCCCTGGCCTGCCCTCCGTCAGGCCCTGCACAAGCCTCTCGGCATCTTTCCGTGGGGAGGTGACCGGCGGTGTACCCGTCACACGCCTTCCCTGACAGCCAGCAGCCCGATGCCAGCACAGGTCTCACTCTGTCGGTGCCTCCCCAGGCGTCCCGTGCGCAGGCCGACACGGTGTGTCGCACAGGTACCGTGAGTAAGCGTGCAGCCCGCTCCTGCGGCCGACTGATGACCAGGAGGAGATGACGTGTGTGTGGCCGAGGGCCTGAGCAGCCTGGGTCCCCGGGAGTGGGGAGTGGGGAGTGGGGAGTGGGTGTCCTCGCCCTTGAACCAAGGACTCTTTGACCCAGGCCCTTCGTTATTCCCGCACTGCTTCTGCCCACCGGCTGCCTGAGGCTCACAGGTCCGGGGCCGATCCGAGACTCAGAACCCTCCCGCCCCCAGAAGAAGGCCAGGCGAGTGTCCCAGGACAGCTTGTGGAGGCTCGGGGGGCCCTCGTGAGGACCCATGCAGCCGGGGCCAGCCAGGCGGAGGCGCAACAGCCACAGGCCGCCCGGGAGCCTCCTGGCGGGTGTGGCAGGGAAGCCTTTCGGATGACTCACGCTGCAGGGAATTCCCTAATGACTGGGAATATTTTTACTTCTGGGCTTGTGCACAGTTTCCTACTGAGAGCCCAGCGAGCTCCTGATAAGCTGAACACAAAGGCCCATTCAGGCCGATTTCCCTTCCCAGTAAAGCTGACGTTGAGCACAACACCCAGGCCTGGCAGGCTCTGCAGGAGGCGGCCTGGGCTGGGCTATGGAAGTGGGAGCCACGGTGCTGACCGCTCCTAAGAGTTCTCCATCGGCCGTCTTTCACGCCTCGGTCCTGCCTCCCCTGAACAATGGCCGTGTGTGAGCAGATGCTGTTTAAAAGGCATCAGCGCCTTTAGGGTCTCTGAGTGGACCAGTCGTGCCAGTGCCCGCCCTGGGGCTGTGGATTAACCACAGACAGGAAGACCTGGGGAAGCAGGGCCAGAGCCCGGCGCTTTGTCACGCCCTGGGGGGGGGGGGGGGGGGCGGGCACAGGGGGCCCCGGCTTTGAAAGGTGCATGCACTTTGGGGGTTCCCAGACCAACTCGGACATCTAGATGTGTGTGTTTGTGCTGGTGCCAGTCTGTGACTTTTCAGAAGCTGCGGTGGGGCGGGCCCAGCCGGCGAGCGGGCGTAGGCGCAGGGCCCCGGGCTGAGAGCTGCTTTGTCAGGCTCCTGATGCTTCGAGTGCGGGCAGCCTTCCTTCAGGTTCTGCCATTTCTTCCTGGGGGGATGGGCACTGACCCCCGGGGCCGAGGTCGGCATCTGGCCAGTGGGTGGGCCCGGCGTCCCCAGAGGCTGGTGTGGCCCAACGGGTCGTGACTCACGCTTCCTCCCCGCCTCCACCTCCACCCGCACGGCAGTCCGTGTGAGGGGGGAAAAGGAGCTTGTCTAATTTACTTACAATTTAGGATTTGTGACACACGTTTCTTCTTTGAAAACAGCGCGTAGGTAGAAACTAATGCTTGTAGGATCACTGACTTTATAAACAATAACAAGGAAAGAGGCCCGTGTGTGTGGGGGTGGGGGGGTGGGGGGGCGGTGTTGACACCTTTCAACTCAGAATTCTTACAGAGCCAGTCCCTACGCTGTGTGTCTGCAGACAGGGGCTTGCAAGCACCAGGGTCCGGTTTGTGGAGGGTCCCAGTTAGTGGGGGCCCGACCTGCCCCCCTGGGGCCCCGGCCCAGGAACAAAGCCCTTCCACAGGCCCCTTTGGGAGACGTGTTATGTCTTAAACATGCAAACAGCCACGGGGTGAGGATGAAAGTCCCGTGGGCTTTGCGTGTCTGTGTCCTGACCTGGCAAGCAGTCGTCAGGGAAAGGACTTCCTCATGTACCCCGTGGACCTGGCTCCCCGAAGGCACGGGGCCCTGCAGGCTCGGGCGCTGTGCCCCGGGGCCGAGCCGGCGGGAGAGGGGACAGGGCACTCACGGGGGTCACCGCGCTTTTCCTGGGCTCGAGCTCCCTTGGATATGGGCGTGTGGAAACCCTTCCCTGACTGATGGGGTGACACCGGGCAGAGGGCCGTTTCTGGGGGAGTCCCCCACCCCACAGCCAGGCTGCGCCCTGCAGAGCCAGGTCTTCGGGCTCCGCCGGGTTCCCTGCGCCTGAGTTTGGGTGTGAGTCTCCCAGCGTCTCCCCCCGGGCCTGGCGTCCATCCACTGTCCCCACAGGCGGGTGACTTTCTGTTCTTGCCGGTTAGCGGCCAGCACGGCCGAGCCGGGCGGGTGGGTCCTCTACTCGGCGGCTGCTGTCCCCGGGCCATCTGCCTGGACCGCGGTGTGTGTTTTCGGGGGATGCGCTCAGTCAGGCACCCAGTAACGGACTTCCCGTGCCCTTTCTTCTAGACGGCCACCACATCTGGGAAATGGAGGCGAAAACCGACCGAGACCTGTGCAAGCCAGTAAGTATTGCTCAGACGTGCCCACGCGGCGCCAGGCGTGTCAGGGGGCTCCCCACGCGGGGGCGGGGTTCCTGCCGAGGCACGGGGCCTCTTGTTTGTTAAAGTGGAAGGACCAATAGAAATGGCAGCGAGGCAGTGCGAGAGCAGTGGGTGCACAGCCCTCCCTGGGCCAGGGCTCCTGGGAGGCAGCGAGACAAGGGGCAGGGCAGCCACGGAGACGGACCCAAGGGGCTGGAGGCCTCACGGCGCTTGTGTGCCAGCTCCTGCCACACGGCCAGGACAGGGTGAGCGTCATGCCCGGACACGGGGCTTTTCTGTGGCCTCTGCTGTCGTTGCCACCAGGGCCCCACACAGACCACCGCCCCGAGCCTCTGAGGGCGCTGGACCTGTGTGGGCACGCGGGTGGCCAGGATCCGCCAGCATCCTTGGCAGTGACTTCTTACCCGTCCTCGTCAGAGAACGCTCACCGCTTACCAGACTCTTGTTTTGAACGTGAAAGGGGTGGAGCTGTGCCTCTTGGGCGGGCCGGTTCCCTTTGCCGGTTCCCTTTGCCGGTTCCCTTTGCCGGTTCCCTTTGCCGGTTCCCTTTGCCGGTTAGCCAGTGGATGGAGGCCTGGGAACACCTGCCCCGTGGTGTTGGGGCCGCTGAGCTGGGTCTGGGGCCTGCAGGTGGCCACGTACACGTGCCCACACCCACACTCAGCCTTTCACGGCTTTTTGGGTACCTGAGAAATAGTTGCTGTTTCTTTGATTGGTTATTCCTGGAGAACGCCTTTTGTCTGAAGTTACGGCGCTCTCCGGGTCTCTCTTGGTTACTGTTAGCCCGGTGTGTGTCCTGGGTCTCTCTCCCTGTGACCTGACTTCGTGTTGGAAGGGGCTTCCTCCCCTAGACAGCAGGAGCTGGGCCTTCCTCCCCAGGTGGCGTCTCATCACGCGGTGTGTTTGGACCGTGGTGTTGAAAGCGATGATGGTTAGTAGCTCCCATGCGTGTGTGTTTCCCACTGAGTCCTGGAAAAGCTGCAGGAAGTAGGCTGACGTGAGATGCCGTGGCTAGCGAGGGATTTGTGGAGGATATTCACAGCTCTTCCATCTCCGCAGCACATCCCGCTGATGGCGATGTGAACGGTCCTTCCGGAGGTGCAGGGGATGGGGAATACTGTTCAGGTCAAGTACTTAATTCGGGGGGCTCCTTGTGGGTCCTGCACGGTTGAGCCGGGTGAGCAGGGCACCTGGGTCATGGGGTTGGCTGAAGCGAGCTGGGTAGCTGCTCCCTGCCCTGAGGCGGGGCCTCGTGGCTGCCCCAGGGGTGGCTCCGGGTGATGCTGGGTGGCTGCTCACAGTGGCTCTGCCAGGACAAAACATCTTCCGCCCGGGGTGTGGCTTCCTTGTCCACGCTCCACGCCCCGGGGCGGACCTGTGTTAGAAGTGTGCTGATGGAGGTGGGGGGACTCACACGGGCCTCACGGGGCTCCTGCTGGCTCTCTCTCCTGAGGAGCCCAAGGACGTGCTGCAGCCCCGAGCAGTTCGGCTTCCAGACCAGACTCCTGGCCCGCAGGCCTGTGGGCTGCTGTCAGCGCAGGGCTTGTTGTGAACAGACACCTGGTGGCTGGAGACACAGCCCCTTCTGCCTTGCAGGGCACGCCTCCCTGCCTCCCTGTGTCTCCTCCAACCCTGTCACCCACAGGGCGGCCTCACTCCTGCTCCCGCCCGCTCCCCTCCCCCCAGGTCGGTCTCCCCCTGATGCCCGCTGGCTGTGGTGCCACCCCCAAGCCATCTTGTTCTATCAGAATAATTCCTGCTAAGTTTGCATATTCAGATTTTCTGCCACCGAGTTTTCTTTTTTATGTTGAATAGTTGCATTTTTAAAGGAAGCGTGACAGTTAGTTGTGTGTTTTAAAAGAAACGCACATGTGGATACGGATACACCTTTTCACAATTCCATCCTTATCTCTTAAATGAGGTTCACCTTCACATTTTTCCTAATTATAAAGAGACTGTCACATTCATGGTGGTCATTGGTGTGACTGCATGTGTATTGTCTACACCTTCACACACCCATATGCATGTACATCATAGTGTATGCATTTTTAAACAAAGCGGGATTGTGCTGTGTATATAGCTTATATGCTTCGGTGAGCGGTTTAGACAGTGGGTGTTCTTAAAGCGAGCCCCCTGACCTAGCGAGTGCCACTTGTTAGCCTTATTTCTGCCCCTGCACTGGCTTCCTTACTGTCCCCTGCTGGGCATTTCAGCCCCGTGTTCCGGGGAGGATAGCGTTTGTCACAGACTTTGTCTGTTTAGAGGGTGGGACGCGTATCAGCCTGTGCCCACATCAGCGCCCGGCCCTTCCGTCACTTAGAATTACAAACCCCGACCCCACGGAATCCAATGTGCCCCGCCTGGCACGTCACGGGCTCCCGTGGCCACAGCCGTCCCTGCTTCCTCGCACCTCTCTCAGTTCCAACCTCAGCCCAAGGAAGAGCTCCTTTTTTCCTGTCTCTTCTCGGAATCTCCTCTGTGGAGATGAGACTTGTTTACTGTCGGCTCCATGATGCCAGCCACGTGCCAGGCCCGTCATTACCACGGTGCCTCCTTCCAGCCGAGTCCTCAGCAAACGACCCGAGAGGTAGCGACTTGATCTGTATCTGACTGGTACACACGGGAAACTGAGACTCAGGCGTGTCCGCGCTGCGGCTGAACCCAGACCTGGGGGACCTGGGGGACCTGGAGCCAGGCTGCCTCCCCTGGGCTGCAGGTGCACAACTCATTCCCATCGTCACCCCCTTTGCCTCTCTGGCTTCGGGGTCACGTTTTGGTGAAGGGACGGCAGGCTGAGGCAGAAGGAGACGGTGTGCTTGTTGCTTCTTCTGAATGACACGAAGTTGTTAAAACAACAGAAGCATGTGGCCCAGAGCCAGCGTGGTCTCGGGACCCCCCCCCCCCACCCCGGCCCTGCCATCCGTGTGCCCTCAGCAGCCGGCTTTGGTGCCTCAGTTTCTCTACCTGTAAAAGGAAAAGGCTTGGCCTGAAGTTCTCTTCAGTTTTCTGTTTTAGCATTCTTAAGATTTCATTGCTAACATGATTCAATCAATTTTGCTATTAATCTGGGGAACAAGCTACAATTACTTTAACACAAAAAAAATTACACAATGGATTTTTCTTGTACATTTTTCCTGCTTGTTAACTGAAATCATATAACAAAAAAACAACGGTGGAACTTTTTGGATGTGAAATGTTCCCCTACCCGGCCCCCCAAAATCCAGTGCAGCTCCCCCTCCTCCTGCGGAGCATGTGGCGCGTGGACCACGTATTGCTGACCTGCTTACAGCCACACAGGGACGGCCCAGGGACACGCAGGTGGCCGGGATGCGGGTGTACCAACCCCGCCATCTCTCTCCCCCAGGGCCCCGCTGCCTCCGTGCACCTTGCTTTTATAGCGGTACTTGAAAGAGCATGATGCTACACGGTTGCTGGGTTTTATTTTAATACATAGGAAGGCAACAGCAGCCACATGAGCCGCCCTGTGGTTCCATCTCGGGCTCCACCTCCTGACTCTGCCAGGCGCCCAGCTCTCCATCTTCTTCAGTTTGAGGGCGTCTGGGCGTTCGTGAGGGGCTTTGGGCCGTTGTCCTCACAGACCCTGTCCGCAGACACACATCTCCAGGAAGCACCTGCCCTGGGTCTCCATTGCCAGCTACCTGGACAGGTGCCCCTGGCTCCATCCGGGAGTCAGCGCCAGGTCACTGACCCTTCGCGGTAGGGCGGGCGGAAGCGTTCGGGGTCAGCGGCCGGCGGCCGTGTGGCTGGGCCCCTCTCAGCATCTGCACTGGTCCCTCTCCTGCGCCAGGTCGGTGGCATCGTAGGTGAAGCCCCCAGTCTGCGTCCCCTGCACACGCCGCCTCAGACCACCTCTCAGCTCTGGGTGTGGAGGACATCAAGGACCCTCTTCCCTGCTAGCCCACGTGGGACCAGCAGGCTGGCCTGCACACGCGTGTGCCCGCCCACGCACAGGCTCTCGGCGGGTGGCTTCTTCCGGCAGCCCCACCGGGGGAGCTGTTCTCCACGCGGATGAGCCCTCTCCGTGCAGAGCCTCTGCGTGGGAGAGGTGCTAACTGCCCCTCCTGTCTGCCCTCTCGCACTAGAACTCGCTGGTGGTCGAGATACCGCCGTTTCGCAACCAGAGAATCACCAGCCCCGTCCCAGTCAGCTTCTACGTCTGCAACGGGAAGAGGAAGCGAAGCCAGTACCAGCCCTTCACCTACCTGCCTGCCAATGGTAACGCTATCTTTCTAACCTTACGTGCTGCGGACGGACCGGGGGGGTGCTTTTTCTAAAAGACGCAGAAACGATGAGCTGCTGTCGCTGCCAAACAGCACGGTCACACTGTACCTTTAAGCTGTGTTACTATCCTGTGAGCAAGACCATGTTGCCAATTCTTTAAAAAAAAAAAAAAGATAGCGAACCTTCCGGTGTATTTTCCTTTATTACTGTTGGGGGTCGGGGGGAGGGCGCGTATTGGGGTAATGGCTGATCATTTTGCCGGCTGTTTGCAAGTATGTAACAGCTGGGGCGGGAGAGGGGGGGAGAAAGTGCGGCTCTCCTGCACTCAGAGCTGAGAGGGCTCCTGTGCGTTTAAATTCTATAGCTGTGTAAGGTGGGGAGCAAACAGCTATAATTATTTTGCAGGTGCCTTTAGAAATAAACCCTTGCTATTAAGCCTAAAGGCTGCTGCCTGATGTGGTCATTAAGTAACATTGATGTTTTTGCACGCCTGCTAAAACCCACATGACTTTGTTCCTTGAGTAATTGCAACGTCCTGTGACCATGAGGCTTTGTACCTTTTACTCGGCCACAGAGTATTCTCTCGTCCAGATTGTCCGTCCGCACGTGTGGAGGATGGCTTCTTGTCACTTTCTGAACCATCAGCTCACTGGTCCGTTTTTTAGGGTCCGTGATCAGAGAAAAGAGCATCGTTTGTGTTTCACCCCCTGCACTAGTAGAACGTGAGGGTGTGTGCGCAGAGCCCACGCCCCGCCCGGTGGCCCCTCACCCCGGCAGCCAGGGCCTGTGTTCACAGGATGGCACGTGCTGTCCTGGGTTTGTGTGTCGTGGAAGCCCAGCTATGCAAACAACCTTTTAATGCTGTCGCCTTTGTTCTAAAAACACAAGCGTGAAGAGGGAAATTATACTCCAAAAACTGATTGCAAGAGCAGCCATGTCGTTATCTTAGTATCGTAAAAGGGAGACTTTCTAAAAGGTTTCTGTTCTCTCTAAATGTAAAATGCCATTTACAATAGACCAGGTCATGCGGAGCTCTCGAACATCGGTGTTGATACCAAACAGTTGGAATGAACTGTCCTTGAGGCAAATACGAGCCATGCTTTTGAAGGTGTGAAAAATCAGATCTTGCTGTAAAAGTGCCATTTCATGAGTGCGTGCACAGAGCAGTGGTATGGCTGTCAGCAGGTCCTGGAGCCGGTTCCCGGAGAGGGTTTGTCCCGAGCGTGTGGCTGCTGGGCTTTGTGATCTGTGTTGCACATAGGTCATGAATCCTGTCCGTTCTGGAATAAGGTACAATAGCGCTGAAAAAGAAAACATTTAGTCTCTTTTTTTTTAATGTAATGATTATGTTCTAATTAAACTTCCAGCATGATTGACCAGATATTGAATGTTTTAAAGAAAAACTAGGCCTTATAAAGAAAAATTTCTTTGTAAAGCAGTTTAGAAAATAGCTCTACAGTCCCTGCTCCAAGTTCACAAGTGCCGAAGGTTACACACGACCCGAGTCAGAGGGGAAGGAGCCTGTGTGTGACATGCACACCCTCTTCCAGGTTGGGGACAGAGGCCTCCAAGGACACATAACTGGGACCCCAGGGTGATACCGGCTGTCCATGTGCCATCCAGGGTCACCCACCTGCACAGCCATTCAGTGCTTCAGTCTCACTCCCACAGAGCTCAAAGCTGCCCTCTGCCCCAACAGCTATGACCCCACCCTCTATGTCTGCCCCAGGTCCTCCATCACCACACTCTACATCTGCCCCAGGTCCTCCATCACCACACTCTACATCTACCCCAGGTCCTCCATCACCACACTCTACATCTACCCCAGGTCCTCCATCACCACGCTCTACATCTACCCCAGGTCCTCCATCACCACTCTCTACATCTACCCCAGGTCCTCCATCACCACTCTCTACATCTGCCCCAGGTCCTCCATCACCACACTCTACATCTACCCCAGGTCCTCCATCACCACACTCTACATCTGCCCAGGTCCTCCATCACCACACTCTACATCTGCCCAGGTCCTCCATCACCACGCTCTACATCTACACCAGGTCCTCCATCACCACACTCTACATCTGCCCAGGTCCTCCATCACCACACTCTACATCTGCCCAGGTCCTCCATCACCACACTCTCCATCTACCCCAGGTCCTCCATCACCACACTCTACATCTGCCCAGGTCCTCCATCACCACACTCTACATCTACCCCAGGTCCTCCATCACCACACTCTCCATCTACCCCAGGTCCTCCATCACCACACTCTACATCCACCCCAGGTCCTCCATCACCACACTCTACATCTACCCCAGGTCCTCCTCACCACACTCTACATCTGCCCAGGTCCTCCATCACCACGCTCTCCATCTACCCCAGGTCCTCCATCACCACACTCTACATCTGCCCAGGTCCTCCATCACCACACTCTACATCTACCCCAGGTCCTCCTCACCACACTCTACATCTGCCCAGGTCCTCCATCACCACGCTCTCCATCTACCCCAGGTCCTCCATCACCACACTCTACATCTGCCCAGGTCCTCCATCACCACACTCTACATCTACCCCAGGTCCTCCATCACCACACTCTACATCTGCCCAGGTCCTCCATCACCACACTCTACATCTACCCCAGGTCCTCCATCACCATGCTCTACATCTGCCCAGGTCCTCCATCACCACACTCTACATCTACCCCAGGTCCTCCATCACCACGCTCTCCATCTGCCCAGGTCCTCCATCACCACACTCTACATCTACCCCAGGTCCTCCATCACCACACTCTACATCTACCCCAGGTCCTCCATCACCACGCTCTACATCTACCCCAGGTCCTCCATCACCACACTCTACATCTGCCCAGGTCCTCCATCACCACACTCTACATCTACCCCAGGTCCTCCATTACCACACTCTACATCTGCCCAGGTCCTCCATCACCACGCTCTCCATCTACCCCAGGTCCTCCATCACCATGCTCTACATCTGCCCAGGTCCTCCATCACCACGCTCTCCATCTACCCCAGGTCCTCCATCACCACGCTCTCCATCTACCCCAGGTCCTCCATCACCACACTCTCTACATCTGCCCAGGTCCTCCATCACCACACTCTACATCTACCCCAGGTCCTCCATCACCACGCTCTACATCCACCCCAGGTCCTCCATCACCACGCTCTACATCCACCCCAGGTCCTCCATCACCACGCTCTACATCCACCCCAGGTCCTCCATCACCACACTCTACATCTACCACAGGTCCTCCTCACCACACTCTACATCTGCCCAGGTCCTCCATCACCACGCTCTACATCTACCCCAGGTCCTCCATCACCATGCTCTACATCTGCCCAGGTCCTCCATCACCACACTCTCCATCTACCCCAGGTCCTCCATCACCATGCTCTCCATCTACCCCAGGTCCTCCATCACCATGCTCTACATCTGCCCAGGTCCTCCATCACCACGCTCTCCATCTACCCCAGGTCCTCCATCACCACGCTCTCCATCTACCCCAGGTCCTCCATCACCACACTCTACATCTGCCCAGGTCCTCCATCACCACACTCTACATCTACCCCAGGTCCTCCATCACCATGCTCTACATCTGCCCAGGTCCTCCATCACCACACTCTACATCTACCCCAGGTCCTCCATCACCACGCTCTCCATCTGCCCAGGTCCTCCATCACCATGCTCTCCATCTACCCCAGGTCCTCCATCACCACGCTCTACATCTACCCCAGGTCCTCCATCACCACGCTCTACATCTACCCCAGGTCCTCCATCACCACGCTCTAGGTCTGCCCCAGGTCCTCCATCACCACGCTCTACATCTACCCCAGGTCCTCCATCACCACGCTCTCCATCTACCCCAGGTCCTCCATCACCACGCTCTACATCTACCCCAGGTCCTCCATCACCACGCTCTAGGTCTGCCCCAGGTCCTCCATTACCACGCTCTACATCTGCCCTAGGTCCTCCAGGACCACTCTCTGTGTCTGCCCCGGGTCCTCCAGCACCTTCATCACCATGCTTTCAACGACATCTTACCTGGACCCCTCTCCCTCTAGCTGGTGCCCCAGCTTCACCTACAGAGCCCTGGTCCATCCCATTAGCAGGGACCATCAGGCTCCCTAAGGCCTGGACTTCCCAAGCCTTTCTGGTGGTGTGAGCCCTATTTTCATCAGGCCCTCATCTCCTTTCGCCACTTGTCTCTGAAATTTACTCCTTATCTACGAAACTGCAGGTGCCCACGCTGCCCTGAGAGCGCCCCAGCCTTCCCTGCCTTCCTGGGCTGGGTCCACCAAGCCCTGTGGGGTTGTGACCGCTCAACACGCCCCTAGCCTGTGAGCTCCCCGAGAGCAGGGACCTCCACCTGCATCTGACTCCGTGCCTGACTTGTGGGCTGTCCTTATGTGGTGCTTAAGATAAATAAATGAACGAATGATATACTAGAGCTCAAGCAGCAGTTTTGTTTTGGTGTTTTCCTCGCCGTGCATTGCCGCCTCCTTAGCTTTGGAACTGAGTGTACTCACCGCACTGAGCAGGTGGGAGTGGGCACGGGACCAGGTGCTGGCCTTGCGCCTTGCCCCCCAGAGGTCACTTAGAGCGTCTCCACCAGCACCCCCGTCACTGAGACCGGATTGCCACCCTGAGTTCCAAAGACACCCTGCCCTGTTGGGCTCTGTGTGTGTGTGTGGGGGGGGGGGGGGGTAGGGTGTGGCATTCATCAAGAGAGGGTCACCTGACGTTAAGGTGCTTTGGTCTGTGTCCCTCTTTTAGACCTCAGTGGTGAGGCTGTAAGTCCTTCTCCAGGCTTGGGGGCCTTGTCCACCTGACCACGGCAGACACGGCCTCAGGTTGCCGTTTTGCTGATGGAGACAGGCAGATTCCCTTCAAGCTCATGACATGTGCTGTTGAAACATACAAGACAATGGACATAAACCCATTTAAGTCCCGCCCCTGAAATTCATTTTCATGTGCAAATGTGTAAGGTCAAACCTCATCTTAGGTTTTCCTTTGAGATTGGGTGGAAGTAAGGGGATCGGGTGGCTTTCTTGCTGTTGGCGCAGACAGGGACCTGGGGAAGGCACTGCTCTCACACTGAGCCCCCAGGGCAGGCCGGCGCCTCCTCCCTGCAGGACCCCAGGCGTTTCAGGTGTGGAAATGAAGGGTGACAGCGTTGGTGGCTGGGCAGAGGCAGAGACCTGAGAAGGGCCCACACCTGTCTCACCCTCTTGTCGCCTTCCCCACCTCCTGTCTCAGCTCTGATGTTGCCTTCAATGACAGCAGATAAACCTCCCGCCCGCAGCTCCCAGGGGTGATGCCCACTTCCACCCCCACCCTGTCACGAGCCGAGTGCAGAGGCCTCGGTCGGGTGGGTCGTCTGGCTGCTTGTCTGCGTGGGCCCAGGCCGGTCGGCTCCCTGACCCTCTCTGGGGCTGAGTGTTTAGTGGGGAAAAGCTTCCAGGTAAAGGCAGGGCCGTGAACAGACACACAGCTCCTAGGAGACCCCTGCACTCACCCCCGGCCGCCCTGGGGGCAGCACGCAGGGCGGAACAGAACACTTGGTGGGATTCTAGAAAAGGTGTGTGCGCTCACACACACAGCGGGAGCTTCCTCAGGGTTCTTGCTTGTCGTTGCTTTTATTTAACAACACGAATACCGCCTCTGAAAGGAAGCTGCCCGGCCGTCCAGTCGTGCCCTATGGCTGAGGGCCCGGCACCGCCACAGGACAGACATGCTGCCAGGAGGCCCCACGGTTCCGAGTTGTTCCACAGCGTCAGAGGCAGGTCCCGGGGCCTATGTGGGGGTGAAGGTCCACACCCGCTGTTTCCCTGGTTGGGACCGGCAGGACGGGCGGGAGCTCACAGGATAAAAAGAATTCCAAGTTGGGACCTCAGAATTTCATCAAATGAGAAAAATAAATCATGATGCATTTTTGGGGTCCTGGGGAGTTTACCTTTTCGTGTGAGAGGTCTTCAGTTGGTTTCCCAAAAATGCCTGTGATAGGTCATAGGTCGGGGCCGTGCGGGTGAGGGGCCTGGAGCTTCCCTTTGCCGGGTCCCGGTGGCCAGGACTCCCCGGCTGGGGACCCGCTTGTCCTTCACAGACGGTCCCGGTCGGAGGCCACGTGGTGATGACGATGCAGCTTTTTGTCCCCAACAGAACCTCTCGGGACTGTGGGAGAAACCACTTCAACCCCTGCCTGGGAGCGACCGCCGACCAGGGACAGGGGTGCCCAGGATGGCCCTGCCTGGGGGGTGGGGGTTTGGAGCTGGAGACGGACCTCCACCAAGAGGGGGGCCCTCAGCCGTCCTGCTCGTCGCTAGAGGGACCCCGGTTAAGTCGGTCATCCTCCTCTGAGGATGCCCTGATTGAAAACACATCTCCACCTCAGGAGAGGGAGAGGGGAGTAGATTCTGCTCTTGTTTGCATTACTCAGTCCAGACATCGGAGTAGAGTGAGAAGGGGGGAGTGGGGGCGGGAACTGAGCCAGGTGCCACACGGATTGCCCCACAGCGGTCAGAGCAGGGCCTGAGTGGCAGGCAGGCCTCTGCAGATTCCAGAGTTGTGGCTGACCATGTGAGGGCCCAACTCCAGCCCCCAGGGCCCTCCTCGGTCCGGTGCCCGCCGGCCCGCCCCGGCTCTCAGGGCGGCTGGAGCGTGTAGGTGGACCTGGACCTACACAGTGAGCTCAACCACACAGTGAGCTCCAGGTCCACCTTTTCCACCAAACGTTTTGGCTCATTTCCCCCCAAGTTCATTGCATTAAAGTTTAACCCCAAAGTATTTACCATTGTGTACGTGGTATACATCCCAACAGTGACTTCAGGTGGCCACTGGCTTCTGTGAGAGGTGTGCTGGCTGGACCTGAGCCCTGGGCCTCTCATCTCCTGCCAGAGCCCCTGCCCCTCACCCCGGGGCCCTGCCCGGGCCTCAACTCATAAATGTGCCTCGTTTTATAGGCAAAGAAATGAGCCCCTGGGAGCTTGCTTGAGCCGTTGGCCCCAGACACACAGGGGACACACACTCCTCCTAGCTTGCACAGCTGGCCCGCCGTGGGGTGTGCAGTGTCTGACCCCACGGCCAGTCCTCTCCAGGCCTGCGGGACACTGCATGGACCTTCTGCTGGGGACTGTTCTCATCTCTGTCTGACAGCAGCGGGAGGTGCAAGGCGGGGCTCAGCCAGGGTCCACGCTGGCTCCCAGGCCAGTGCCTCATTACAGAACACCTGCGGGCTTTCAGATAAAGCAGATCGTGTGGACATTTCTGACCCACGCTGTGCATCCTGGGAACTTCCTCCTAAAGGCAGATGAAGCTGAGGGGGGACAGGTGGGTGGCCGGAGGGTATGGCAAGGAGAAGACGCCATCCCAGTAGCCGCTCCCTGCAGGGCCCCGAGACCCAGGACACTCAGCAAGCAGGCCGCTGTGGTCTGCAGCATAGCTGGTCCCATAGGCATTCTGGAACCTTCCTCCCGTGGGAGTGAGTTGGCATTGGGAGCAGGGCCAGCCCCCGGCTGTGTGCACCGGCTTTGACGTCACCTCTCATTAAAGGCTCACAGAACCAAGTGGCTGTTCTTATTAAATTCCCGTTTTTACTGGCTCTCATGCTATTCCAGCCAGAAAAGGAGGGACCAGTGTCCTAATCTCTCTTTCCACATTTTAAACCTGGTGGAATAGAGGAGCCCAGGTGATGCCCTGGGAGGGGTGTGTCCCCGGTGGCTGAGGCCCTGGCACCGCCCCAGGACAGACATGCTGCCAGGAGGCCCCACAGTTCTGAGAGTTGTCAGATGGGGGTCCACAGGGCCTGACCTGGGGGTGAAGGTCCACACCCGCTGTTTCCCCGGTTGGGACCGGCAGGACAGGGGCGGGAGCTCACAGGATAAAAAGGAGTGAGGACAAGGCCAGGTCTGGGGGTGGCTGTGTTGCTCAGCGTGTGATGGGGATCTGGGCCGGGGTGGGAAGCCGTCCACCCGTGGCTCAGGAAGCCTGTCTTTCCACGCAGGTGCCCTCTGACCCGGCGTTCCAGATCACAGGCCGAGCATTGGAAGTGGGACTAGAGAGCCCTGGAGAGATCCAAGCGGGGACAAGCCGTGGGACAGGCATTGGGATCTGAACCAGAGGGAGGCCTGTTCCCAGGAAGCCTGTCCCATGACACCTCCACGAGGGGGGTCTCGTCACGGCTGTAGGACACTTCCCTCCCACTGGCTTTGGGGGCCCCCAGTGAGGCTCCCTGGGCCTCAGACCAGAGGCTAGGCCCTTGGCACGCAGCTGCTTGGAGGCAACTGCATAGCGTGAATCCTGTTCCTTCCCACTCAGTTCTGGCAATTACTGGGTGAAATTCGATCAATGTATTTTTTTTTATTTGTGTGGTCTATTTTGACTGTAATCTGCCATCAGCCTAACTGGGTGACAGGTCCCCACATCAGCAAACCTGGAAATAATTGGCTGATGCCCACCTGTGGCCATGAAGCGGCACCAGCCAGGGATGCGCTGACCACCTGGGAGCCGGGGTGTCTGGGGGTCCACCCCTGACGTCCAGTGGTCACTCCGGCTCTGGACCTGGAGAGTGGCCCTCCTGGCCCCAGGGGCTGGCAATTCACGTGGTTCCCATCTGCTTCCTCTCTCCTTCTCTGAAATAAGTCACGCCCTGAAGTTATCACTCTGGTGTGTAGTACGTTGATGGTAAAACTCGGCTCGAATGTTTGCAACAAACAGGAGATAGCCTGCTCTTTGTTTTCTGGGGTTTAGAACAAAACCTGTCTGCCCAGGTGTAGAAGGGACCTCCCTGGTAGAGACACTCAGGCTGAGACGGTTGAGGTCACAGAGACGTGCCCACACAGTGAGGAGGGACAGGTCAGAGGGTAAACCCCAGCCTGCATCCAGCCCTTCCACAGTCCGGCGGTTAGCGTGCATCCTGTCCCTCGGTCCCGTTACTGCCTGGTGAGCAGATGTTACTGTAGATGAATAAGGGAGTCTGTTGGGATCAGGCCGCCATCACACAATGCCACAGGCTGGGCTGCACACACCACCGCCCACAGTCCTGGAGGCCGGGGTCAGAGGTCAGGTGCCGGCAGGGTGGGGACCAGTGAACACCGCCTTCCAGGCTGCCGACACCACCTCTTCCCTGTGTGGCCACACATTGTGGACAGAGCGAGATCTCTCTTCCTGTTAAGACCACAGCCCCCTCGGACCAGGGCCACCCCCCGCTTAGGACCCGTTTAACCTCAATTACCTCCTAAAGGCCCATCTCCAAATACAGTAACACTGAGCGTTAGGGCCTCAACCCATGGATTTGGGGACACAGTTCAATCCGAACCCCAGAACTGGGCTGTGCTCCCCACCAACTGCTGGCCCCACAGCCAGAGGCAGCCGTTGGAAGCAGGAGGGGACCCAGCAGTAACCCCAGGTGTGGAGTTGGTGCCTGTGGCTTTGTTCCTGACGGTGCCCTGTGTCCCTCACCAACTTGTAGGTAGACGTTATCTGTGTTATAGCGGGGAAACTGAGGCCACGGGAGTCTCGTGATTATCCCCTAGCCAGTGGTCGGCAAACTCATTAGTCAACAGAGCCAAATATCAACAGGACAACGATTGAAATTTCTTTTGAGAGCCAAATTTTTTAAACTTAAATTTCTTCTAACGCCACTTCTTCAAAATAGACTCACCCAGGCCGTGGTATTTTGTGGAAGAGCCACACTCAAGGGGCCAAAGAGCCGCATGTGGCTCGCGAGCTGCAGTTTGCTGACCACGGGTCTAGGCTGATAGCTAGTGGGTGACAGCAGGACTTCCCACTCCAACCCAGGCTCGCCCCGTGGGACGCTCAGGGCAAGGAACCGGGCAGCGCTGTGACTGTGGTCCCCCCTCCGAGTGAGGTGTGGACACTGTGTGTCCTTCCCAGGTCCATGTGCAGGAGAAGCACGTGAGGCTGCTCATTAGGAAGGAGTGTATCAGATAAAAGTACACAAATAAAAGTGTCTGCCCTTTATCAGGAAGCGTCTCCTGCCTTCATTTGCTTCCCCTTTCACCAGGGGTGGGGCTGTACTGGGGTCAGAGGCTGCACTGGGGTCAGAGGTTGCACGGGGGTCAGGCTGCACTGGTGACAGGACTGCACTGGGGCTGGAGGCTGCACTGGGGTCAGAGGCTGCACTGGGGTCAGAGGTTGCACGGGGGTCAGGCTGCACTGGTGACAGGACTGCACTGGGGCTGGAGGCTGCACTGGGGTCAGAGGCTGCACTGGGGTCAGAGGTTGCACGGGGGTCAGGCTGCACTGGTGACAGGACTGCACTGGGACTGGAGGCTTCCCTGGGGCTGGAGGCTGCACTGGGGAAGGGGCTGCACGTGTCAGTATAATTTGAACTCCGGGAATTCACACAGTGGGTTGCATTCCGTATCTATTTAAAGTTCCATCATAGTTTCTGAATAACACAGTTGGATTCGGGATTCACTCAGTGGGCTGGGTCCCCAAACATTTCCATTACAAGGGGAGAGAACACCTGTCTTTAGGCCCCTCGGGGTCTTGGCCACCACTGGTTAGAGAGGATGGGCCCAAACCCAGACTCAGGAGGGAATTACTGGCGTTGCCCTTGAGTGAGGGATGGGGCTGCTCAGAGAACTGGCAGGACACCGGCTTCCGGTGCTTGGTTCTGGCTGAGCCGCAGATGGGCAGGTGTGACAGGCTGCATCCCCGCACTGCTCCGCGTGTCCACCTGTAGCCGAGGGAAGGCGGTCCGGGCTCTCAGCGTCTGTCAGCGAAAGTGATAAAGTGTGCTCTGCGTGAGGACCCACAGGCCCTGACTGTCTGGACCCCCTGCCGGGCAGAACATCATGTTGCCCCCCACACTCCAGGGAGTGGACCCGACACCTGTCTTTTCATCCAAGTGGAAGCCGGGGGGTCGAGGCCACTAGGCGACCAAATTTGATTTTGCACCTGCATCTTGTCACTGCCCAGGGCCGAGTCACTGTCAGCTCAGCCCACTGGCCGCCTTCGTTCTGTTCATCGACTAAAGCATCCAGGCCAGGCCGGTGTTGCTCAGTGGTTGAGCATCAACCCAGGAACCAAGAGGTTGTTGGTTCAACTCCCAGTCAGGGCACATGCCCCATTGCAGACTTGATCCCAGGAGGGATCATGCAGGGGGCAGCTGATCGAGGATGTTTCTCTCTCGTGGATGATGTTTCTATCTCTCTATCCCTCTCCCTTCCTCTCTCTCTAAAATTCAATAAAAACATATTTTAAAAGAAAATGAAAAACAAACAAAACAAAAAACAGCCAGTGGTGGTCATTTACAGATGCACCCCTGAGTGACAGGCAGGGTAGAGATTAGCTGTTCACCCAACATCCTGGGCCCGCTGCTCTCTGGGGCGAATTCTGAGAGGTTTCAGATGGGTGTGTGGATGGGGTGACGGTGGCTGAGCCTCGAAGGGGAGGGGCACATTGTCTTCTGATGGTCTGTGTGCGATATGGCGGCAGGCCCATCGGGGGGCATGAGGACCGGGCCCGGAGCCTGTGCGCGTGGCACCCACCCTGGGAAGGTGGGGGGCCTAGGTGGCAGGTGGGGCTGCAGGAAGCATACTCCCCTCCCCTTCTGCCCCCCCCCCCCCGCCTCAGAAGGCACCTCCCACCACCATTGCTCTGTGAGGAAAGGAGCTCAGTGGCCAGACTTGGATTTCTCTGAGCGAGGCCAGGAATGTTCTGGAATGCTGTTTGGCCCACACACCGCCTTCGGGGGGGGGGGGGGGGGCATCCTAGGACAGAGCCTCGCCCACTCTCGTTGTCTCCAAAATTGTCGTGTGCATGTATGTGGCAGGGGCGAGAAGTCCCTGCAGCCTGGCTCCTGGAGACAGAGTCTCAAGGCTGTGAGGGATGCCCCGGGGCGGGGGTGGGCCTGATGCCACCACTCCTGGGCCCGGAAACTCGGAGCCCGTCAGTGAGGCGCTGGCGGCAGACACAGCGGCCTCGGCGCCCGGCACAGAGCAGAGTGCAGCTCCGGGGGAGGTGGGCCTCAGGGTCAGACCGCATGCGCCGTCTCCGCAGCGGGCACTTGCTGGGCCGCGCTGAGGGGAGCCCAGCGGCCCTGAGGACCAGCGCTGAGCCCTGCCACGTAGGCTGTCTGTAGCCAGGGTGGATTATAGGTGCCCCTCGGTCACCTCGGTGTCTCTGGCATGGCCTCCCGCTACCAGCCCTCCCGCCGGACGAGTAAGGGTGGTGGACGCAGGGAGGCCGGCAGACGTGGCGTCACAGGGAGCCTCCGTGCTGGGAGGAAACTGCTTCCGGGTGGACGAGACCCGCCCGCCAGCAGCGAGACCGGCGCCACTGCTGGGGCCTCTGCGCGGACGCGTCCTCCTCCCTCACTAACGGGAAACAGGAGGCATCTCCGAGGTGGCTCTGGTTTGCAGGGAGGTGTTCATTTCCTTTGAAAACCACACGAGAAACACAATTAGGCGCAAGCAGAGTCGCAGTGTGTTCTGCCTTTAAGCTTCCCTGGACACCACAGGAGCATGGGCTGCGGCTTCGTCCCTGGAGGGTCGTGTTTACATTTCCCGAGTTATCACGCGCCCGCGGGCTGGCAGGGCATCCGCGCCTGTCTGTCTCAGCCTGCGGCCAGGCGGTGTGTCCCGGAGCCCCTTCCTGGTGCTGAATCATCAGGGTGTCTCTGTCCTGGGGTTGTGCGGAGTCCCCGGAGCAGGCAGGGCGGGGATCGCCTCCGTTACCTGAACACGAGTTTATTCCCCAAGGGGGTCTGTCTCGTGGCCTCGTGTTGGGCCTCTGGAGCGGGCCTTGGGGTAAACGGGGAGCACGGTGCCAGCGGGGAGCAGACCACCTCGTGGGTGTAGAGTGGCAGCAGCTGCAGACACAGGGAGGGGTGTCTGAGGGGAGAGGGCCTGGTCCCCGGGAGTCCCCGGAAGGCTGGGTGGGCGGGTCCAGCCTGATGAATTCAGCCCTGTGTCCACGCTCCATCCTTCTGAAGCCATTGGGGGTGTCCAGCTCCCTCTGTCCACCCCCCAGGCCCCTGCTCGGCTGGGGACTCCCAGAGGCCCCCAACAGGTATCTGTGGATTTTCCCGGAAGGAGCCCTGGGAGCAGGCAGATGGAGTCAGTGCTGGTGCCACGGGAGCTTGAACAGGTCGTCAGTGACACTGTGGCTGCCGAGCAGGCACGGCAGCCTGCTCCCGCCCATTGAAGGTGCCCGCTCGGCCGCGGACCAGCCCCTTGGCAGCACGGCGAGGAGGTCATGCTGCTGGCGTTCCCGGGGCCACTCCTTTGGGCTGCACCTTCAGTGAGGTGCGGAGCAGACGGGTAAGAGGTTTAATGAGCTCAGGGGACGCATCATGAGAGACACGGGCCCTCGTGCCTGGCTGATTCCGGGGCCGGGCAGTCCCGCAAGGCCCTTCGTTTAAGTGCCAGGCATCTATGAACTCTGGAAGTTACCAAACCCGTGCGGACTTTTACCGTTGCTGCTCTGGACGCCCGGTTGCACGCAGGTGCCTTTGGAACGGGAGACGCTGGTCCCGCCGGGGGCGCATTTGCTCGCGGGGCGTGTTTAGCAGCCATGGACCTGCCTCCTTGCCCATTTCTGGGTTCACAACCTTCTGGGAACAGGAGGGAGTTTCCTGGTTGGGCCAGTGCCTAGACCTGCACTTGGACCACAGAGCGGGCCACAGGGACTGTCCGCGGGTAACGCTGGCCGGCACGGGCCTGGGGGGACCAGCCGCTCGGGCAGGCCGTCTGCCTGGAGCTCAGCCCCTCAAGGTGGAGGAGCGGAGGCCGCCTTCGCACGCTCGACTCTCCAGTGGGAAGCCAGGGGCTGCAGCTGTTCTCTATTAACTGTGAGAACGTCATCGCGGTCCTGGCAGCTCGGGTCTAGCTCGTCCCCTGCCTGTCTGTGGACACGGGCACGTGGCGGGGAGCCTGCGTCAGGCGGCCGGAGGGAGCAGCGGCAGGAGGCCCCAGCTGGGGTGCTCGCCGGCAGGACCCCGTCACTGGGGGCCGATTAGGAAGTTAACGGAGACCCTGGGAGGGGGTGCCTTCCCAGGTGCCACCTGACCAAGCCACACGTGCTCTTCCGCACACACTCAGGGCCACGGGCCACAGACACGGCCTCGTCATGGGGTGGCGGCTCTTCCGGACACACGCGCCCGCCCTCGGGAGCCACCTGCCTCCCAGGACTCCCAACTGCTGGCCGGCCCAGGGCTGCGGTGTGTCACTGATGTGCTCAACACGGAATTAACATTTACCCCTGAGGACGGCCAGCTCTTCTTGTCCCTTCTGCAGCCACTGACAGGCTCCTCGGGACAACGGTCACCCAGGACTCCAGCCCTTCGTCCTGGGCCCTGACCAGCAGTGCTCTCCTGAAACAAAGGGAAGCCCTCCCCACCACCGGCGGGGCTGTGGAGCGACATGGGCCGGACCGGGCGCTGTGCGCAATACCTGTGGCTGCTGACAGCCCGCCAGTGCCCCCTCAGGCACCCGTGCGGAGTCTGCCCGCGCTCCGTTCATCCGCCGGGCTCGCCTGCCCCCCAGCACTTGCCAGGTCAGCCGTACTGGACCCAACGTGCCCCAGGCTGCCGGCGCGCCCAGGCCCCAGGGGGGAGGCAGCGTGGCCTCCTCGCACGCAGCCTGAAGGCCTCGCAGCTCTCAGCCACACGCGGCTTTACGGGCGGGCACTGAGCAGCACCTGCGAGTCACCAACCGCGGCTGTGGCGATGCTGGGCGGAGGCCTCGTAACTGCTGTGACCCTGTGTTTCCTCCCTGCCTTCCACTCACACTCCACACCGCCCAGGTCCACAGACTGTAATCCACGCACCCTGGTCTGTGTGCAGCAGGACACCTTCTTAACGGCGGATGCGTAATGTGAGTCCAGCTGGGACACGCTGTGAACTCCCGGAGCTGAAAGCCTAGGCGTGGACGTTCATTCGCAGGGGATCACTCGCCGGGAACCGTCCTCACCCTTTAGTCTGAGTGCCGCCTTCACGTGAGAGACAAGGAGCCCAGCAAGCGGACGCCTGTCCCAGGGCACGCCTGTCCCAGGGCACGCCAGGCAGCTCCCACCCAATGTCCTCACGCAGCGGCTGGGGGACCCACGGGCACCTGCTGGGAATGTGTGCAATCGCTGTCACTCAGAACAACCCCGGCCACCGAGATGTCTCCGGAAATGGGCATAAATGAAGCCGACGAGAAAACGGGACACAGGAGGCGAGCGCGGGGGCAGTGGCCCGGGCTGGAGACGGAGCCGAGCCCAGGCAGCACACGGCACCCGTGCGCCTGCTCCCGACACCCCCTGCAGGACCCGGGCCTGCGGGACCCTCTCCTCTTCCGTGTGCCTTCAGCTGCATCCCAGCCCGTTCTCGGCCTCGGCCGCTTCCTAGTGAGGGGACGGGACACTCGAAGCAGCTCAGAGCCTCCCCCGCGGGCCAGGGCGGCGGTCACGGCTTGTTCTGCAGGAGCGGAAGCCGAGGGGCGGGAAGGAGAGGCGGTCTTTCCGTTCCTGGCGCTGACGGCTCCTCTCCTGACGCAGCCGTCGGGTGTGTGCGCCGCACGCTTGTCCTCACGCTCACCGCCCGGGCAGACACTTATCAGACGGCGGTGGTAGCGCACAGATGCAGCCGTGCGTCCAAGTTCACATTCTCGCTTTGATTGCTACAAATCCGTGGGCCCTCGGGTCCAGGGCTTCTACTGCCGTTTGCAAATGGGTTTTTATAGCACATTAGTGCTGAGGGAGACTCCAAGGAAAATAGTTTCTCGGTATTAGAAGCAGCTGTGGCTTTCGGAGCCGATGACTCACGCCCTCCTTTTTAATTGGGTGGGAGAACCGGGCGGGAGACACAGGGCTCAGTCACGACACTGTTTGTCTTCAGAGGGTGTCCTGGCCGCAGCCCGCCCCACGCACCCCCTCTGCAGCCGTGTTTATTTAACGTTTTTTTCTTCTCACAGTTCCAACCATAAAAACAGAGCCCACCGATGACTACGAGCCGGCCCTGACCTGCGGACCAATGAGCCAGGGCCTGAGCCCGCTCCCGAAGCCCTGCTACAGCCAACAGCTGGCCCTGCCGCCCGACCCGGGGTCCTGCCTCGTGGCCGGCTTCCCGCCCTGCCTCCAGAGGAGCACCATGATGTCCCCGCCGCCCAGCACCAGCCCGAAGCTGCACGACCTGTCCTCCGCCCCCTACAGCAAGGGCATGGCCAGCCCAGGCCACGGCCCCCTCGGACTTCAGCGGCCAGCCGCGGGGGCCCTCGCCGGCCCCGAGATGCCGAGGCCCGTGGGTGTGCACCCCAGCTCCCCACAGCAGCCGCCCCCTGCCCTGCTGCAGCCACAGGTGAGTCCACAACTGAGCAGCAGCCGTCCCCCGGGTGGCCAGCCAGCACTCTGTCCCCACAGCCCCTCGACTGCACTGCCATCCGGTACCCAAGAGCCGACCTGTTTGCAGTCCTGCAGCCCAACCCGCCCACCCGGGATGGGCCACCAGCAGCACCAACTGCCGAAGGTTCCGGAAAAAGAGCCTGCAGCCGCCCGGCCTCTGCCGTTGCCCGAGGTGCGTGAGGACAGTAATCAGGGTCTGGCCCCCACTCCCGTATCGGTCAAGCGAGAGCCTCAGGAGTTGGACCAGCTGTACCTGGATGACGGTAAGTGCCCGCGGCCGCAGGTGGGCGCCTGGCTTTGCACCGTGTGAGTGCGCGAAGGAGGGGTGCGCGAACTCGCTGCTTGGCGGAGGAGTGCACCCCGGCTCCTGAACCCCAGCACGGCACGCGGCTCTCCCTGCAGACGTGTCGCTGAGCGTGGCCGGCAGGACGATGGTGTGAACATCTCGGTGCCACGGTCTTCCTGTAAAATAGTAACAAGATGCTGAGGAGGTTCTCAGCGTATTTAGTACAAAGAGCCGCTGTTTCCTTGGGGACCAGCTGGGGCTGCGCTGAGGGACAGCAGGCCGTCTGACTTGCACCTTGATCGCTATGATCAGTGGTCGGCAAACTGCGGCGCGCGAGTCACATGCGGCTCGCGAGCCGCGGTTTGCCGCTCTGTTGACTAATGAGTTTGCCGACCACTGTGTAAGGCATTACCCTTACCCAGAAGTTTTGACTTCAGGTTAAAGACATTAGTACATTATTAAAATGTTTTTTAAGTGTTTTTCCCTAAGGCAGCGGTCGGCAAACTCATTAGTCAACAGAGCGGCAAACCGCGGCTCGCGAGCCGCAGTTGGCCGACCACTGACCATGATCTGCTCACTACGTGTCGGTCCGCTAGCACTTTCTTGGGCTGTGAGCACAAACGATCCACACAAGTGTAAGCTGTTTCCCGGACCTGGGCACGGACGGTCGAGGTGTAGGCTAGTGGGGAGCAGTCAAGGGCACACACCTCTCCTCTCGGGGTGCTGCCCTGGCCTCCGTCCCTCCTGGGCGAGGGCAGATGCCTGGCAAGCCCCTCCAGCCTGTGTCCCATGACCCTGGCACCTCATGGGCAGCCGCAGCCTTTCCCAGGAGGTGTGCTCATGACGGGGCAATGTTTCACCTTCAGTGGACTCACAGGGGCTGGTTCTGCCCTTTGAGAAGGTGCCAGCATGGGAGGTGCTGGCGTGTGAGGGGTGCCCGGGCCATGGCCCTGGGCCAGTCTCTGGGCCCCTCTGGACTTGGTTCACTTGATGTCAGGAGCCAGACTTGGTTGAGAGGTAAAAGCTGAGTATGACAGTCACCCTGAATCCCTCAGTCCAGAGGACGGCCGTTGTCACACAGGCCCAGCTCCCATGGTGCAGCCTCTGCTGATTGCCCTGCTCCTGTCAGCCTGGTGGGGTGCGGGCATGGAGCTCCGGGTGCCCAAAGACCGCACCCTCCCATACCTCTGGGCTCTGACGCCCACCTGGCGCCTCCAATGGGCTCCTGCTCCCCCCGGTCACACTCCCAGCTGACACCAGGCTCCAGTCCTGGAGGTCCTGCCTCAAAACATCTTTCAAACGCCTGTGCTGTCCGCATCACATCAGAGTCCCCACGCTGCTCACCCACGTGGTCAGGATGCTTTCTCGCAGGTCGTCTGCTCTTCATTTTCCCCAGATACTCTGCTTGCTTTCCCTGCGATCATGGTCATCTGTAGAACAGTGTAGGAGTCGCTCCCTGTCCTCAGCCTCCTGCCCAGGCCACACACACACTGCCCCTCAGCCATGCATGAGCCGCCCCTGGTCTGCCCACTTGTCTCCAGGTCACACACGTGTTCCTGGCCCCTCTGAGGTCCCGTGGCCCAGCCCAGTGCAGCTTCGCGCACGTAGGTTCTGTCTGCTCCGTTTGAGGCCACATTTGGGGACCTTATTCCCCTAAGTCTCCGTAGTCCCAGGCCAGTTATAAACAAAGCTTTTCAGTATAGCCCAGGACAGCAAAGCAATGTTCGTTTTGGGGTCAGGATTGGGACCGTGGTTAAGACAGCTGTGCCAGAGGCCTCCCTAGAAAGCAGTAAATGATGTCTATGAATATGCACCTTTTTCATGCACCCCCTCACCCCCACCCCATACGTGACATTTCATTGCTGATTCTCAGTCAGAACCACACGGGGAAAGCCTGGAGCCCCTGCAGAGTACCTGCTGGCCTTGGGCCCCTTACAGACACTCTGATCTGCCCCCCACAGGAGAGCGAATTCCCCTTAGCCCGTCAGAGCAGGTGGTGGGTGTCCACGGCTGACCAGCCTCTGCCATGGAACAGCCGTTCCCGGAGGTTGAGGGTTCTGGGGTGCAGCCTCCCACGTGTTAGGCTTCCCTCAATGAGGCTCTCAGGCCCGAGGGGCTGGAATTGGTCCAAGCACGCAAGCATGATGACCCTGCCCTGTCCTGGCAGTGGGAGCCACACCTTGTCTGTCCCCGTCAGAAAGCAGAGCCAATGCCTCTTGCTGTCTGAGTGGCTGAAATCTCCCCGGCCTGTAGGTATTTGGAATATAGCTGGTCCCGGCTCTCCCAGGAAATCTTGGGGCACTTACTGCTGTGCAGCCGCCATGAGGAGAAAGCACCTGTCTCACCAGAGGTTGGGCAAACCGCCTGCCGAGAAGTCAGGGCTCGTGGGAGGATCTTTGTCTATTTATTTTTACTACTATTATTATTATTAATCCTCTCCCTAGGATATTTTCCCATTGATTTTTAGAGAGTAGAAGGGAGACGAGTGACAGAGAGAAAAATGTCGATGTGAGAGAGACACATCAATTGGTTGCCTCCGGCATGCAGCCCAACCAGGGCCAGGATCAAGCCTGCAACCGAGGTACGTGCCCTTGACCAAAATCAAACCCGGGACCCTTCAGCCTGCAAGCCAACACTCCATCAGCTGAGCCAGACTGACAGGGTATCATGGGAGGACCTTGAGGCCAGGTTTTTGTGCCAAGCGTGTCTCCTCGGAACCTGAAACCCGCCCTCTGGTTAGAGCAGGGATGTCCATGCAGGTCAGACCTGGGACGGCATGACATGAAATCGAGGCCACACCATGATCAAGGAACCTGAGCTTCCAGCCTCCCACCCCAAATTCTGAGGGCGTTTGGGGTGGGTTTGCACTGTGGTTCCTTGATGTGGTGGTTGGAGAGAGTGGCCGTGGGTGTGGGCAGAACTACGTTGCTTTCGTAAGGCTTGCGTGGCGCGTCGGCTCCGTGATCTGATGCTTTGCTGGCCCCCCTGTGAGGTTCTGTGTAACTGAGGTAAAATGAATTTGTCCAACGGGGACAATGTCCACATTCCTGCTTGTTCTGGGTGGAGGAAGGTTCCGGAGAGCTCCAGGACACCCTGTGTGCTCAGTGTGTTGGGAGCAACGCCTCGCCTGGGAGAGGGGCCAGGGCTGACCCTGGGCAGGGAGGGGAGGGTGGGCAGGGCTGACCCCGGGCAGGGAGGGGAGGGAGGCCAGGGCTGACCCCGGGCAGGGAGGGGAGGGAGGCCAGGGCTGACCCCGGGCAGGGTGGGCAGCAGGTGTGCCTTTGCCAGGAGGGCACCTGAACCACGTCCCCAGGCCAGCGTGTCACCTGCCCCGCGAACTTCACGGTATCTCCAGAACAGATTGCTCAGCCTTTTGGAGTTGCAACACCTTATTGTGGTTTGACCTCTTCACCCAGTTATATTCCGTCATTCTTCCCAGAAAACTCGGCTCCAAGGGAATCCCAGCTTATTTTAGGATGTCTTTGTTTGGGGTTGTTTCTACTCTCAGGTTTTGTTTCAAAGGTGCTCGGCCCATAAATATATTTCAATTACAGTTTATTCTTTGGTTTAACAATATTCCTAGGACTTTGGCTCTCGGTTTAGATTTCCCGATCACGGTGGAACCACAAGAGTACATTTTTTAAGAGGTTGGTTTTACGGACCTCATGTTATTTGAAATGTAGATTTCTAAAATGTGTCATAAAAGCTGCATGTGAGCCGTGTCTCTGACGGGATTTCTGTGGATTGCCGCTGTCGAGAGCAACACAGGGAGACCACCCCCCTCCGGGAAAGGGGTGTCCTCGATTTACTCACAGGGAGCATGCGGTTCACCCCCACGCACCCGCACCTGCATCATTGCTTGTGTGCCCCACTTCCATTCATTTGCTGGAAGCATATCCTAAACATTTCTGAAGCACACAGTGTACTCCAGCATTTATGTGAAGGGGACCTGCGCCCCTGCTTGGCTGAAACGGAGCCCCTCTTTAGAGCTTTACAACTGGAGCGATGGCTCCCAAGGCGTTGGCTTGTCTGCCGCCAAAGCCCCCTGTTGTCACCTCGACCTCCCTGCCGCCTCCACCACAATCCACAATTGGCCCTTTCAGCTCCTCCAGGAGCTCTAGGGTTTCCAGAAGTCTCGATGTCATTAAAGCAGCAAGCAGGTGGACCAGGCGGCCAGGATCGTGTCTGCCCCGAGTCTGGGCCGCGAGCCCCTCCACCCCTCCTTTCCTGAGCTTAAGCTGCTCTGGGAGACAACAAAAGGCTTTCCTCATGGAAAGTTTTACTAACCTGGCCCGGCGCCCGGGTCTGAGGCCTTCCCCGTTCCCGACGATGATTGAAAGAGTCTGTATTACGGTGAGCAGGCACGCGGCATCGTTAATACTGTGCACGTTAATATTGTGGACGTACTGCCACACGACGCAGAGGGGACTGAGCTCAGCTGTGCAGGTAGTTCATTAGGGTCCGGCCTGAATGATGTGGATGTCTGCGTGGCGGTCGCCTGGCATAAAAACGGGACCGCGTGCCACACAGAGATGGGGACTGCCGTGGGTCACCGTGGGAGCCCAGCAGCTTTACACGTAGCTCTCTTGAGACCCTGTGAGGGGAGCTCATCCAGGTCCCAGCCCGGAGCTGCAGGCCGTGGAGCGGGACCTCGAGCTGCTCCCTTCCCGGTGCCACGCCAGCCTCTCCATGCTCCGTGTGTGCCTCTCTGGGACGTCAGAGTCTCCACACAGAGATGTGGAGCCGAGCTCCCAGGGGCTCTGTGCCTTCAAGGGGCTCAGACATTGGCTTAAATATCTTAGTGTTTTCCTAGATCCGTGGTCGGCAAACCGCGGCTCACGAGCCACATGCGGCTCTTTGGCCCCTTGAGCGTGGCTCTTCCACAAAAATACCACGTGCGGGCGCGCACGTACAGTGCGATTGAAACTTCGTGGCCCATGTGCAGAAGTCGGTTTTCGGCCTTGGCGAGTCTATTTTGAAGAAGTGGCGTTAGAACACTCAAGGGGCCAAAGAGCCGCATGTGGCTCGCGAGCCGCGGTTTGCCGACCACTGGCCTAGATCAGTGGTCGGCAAACTCAGTGGTCGTCAACAGAGCCAAATATCAACAGTACAATGATTGAAATTTCTTTTGAGAGCCAAATTTTTTAAACTTCTTCTAACGCCACTTCTTCAAAATAGACTCGCCCAGGCCGTGGCATTTTGTGGAAGAGCCACACTCAAGGGGCCAAAGAGCCGCATGTGGCTTGCGAGCCTCAGTTTGCCGACCACGGGCCTAGATAAACCCGACCATCACCTGCAACCACCAGTGGCTGGCGCTTGGTGTGAGGACTGTCTTGCTAACCTGGGGGAGGCTGCGACAAGCATGGGCTCTGCTGTATCTTGGAAGGGGTGTGTGTTCGTGTTGGAAACCCGTTGCCGTGGACTCCCGGGCAGCAGCAGGTGGGGACCTGCCCCTTGGTGAGGAAGGAATGGAAAGGCAGGCCCGGCTCTGCGTGTCCGCTGAGTCAGGTTGTCCATAAATAGGGCTGTGACGGCAGCGTGTCTTCTGTTCCGTCCTAGGTGGGGGTGAGGAGCTCCGGCGTCTGCAAGGTCCTGGGCACTTTTCTCAGCCGCCTGGCACACACGTTAACTATAAGCACAGAATGCTGTGAGTGACACGCCTTTCTCACAAGCCTCGCTCTGCAGCCCAATGATCTATGTGCGTGGAAGGGAATTTGGTGGGTTTGCTTTCAGCGAATCAACCTTCTTCGTTCTCTTTTAATGAGAGGTCTTAGCCCGTTCCCTTCTTTAAATGGAGAATTGTTTGAGGTTATTAATTTGAGGGAAAGAAACGGGGTGGAGCAGAAAGAGACAAAAAGGAGGAGCCAGGGGTCTCGTGGAGCCTGGGCAGGCAGCACCATTCAGAGCTGTTTGGTGCCGAAAACACTTGACCCCAAGAAGCAAGAGGGAGCGGGAGCTGATGGTCAGGTAGGACTGCGGCGGGCAAGGCGGGCCCGCTCGTGACTGGTTGTCCTTTGTCACAGGCGAGCTCCGAGCAGTAACGAGGTGTCTGTGTGAGCACTGCACGGTCGTGTTGCCGGGGTTTTGCTCCTGCAGAGAGGTGGGCGCCGTCCCAGAAGCACTCGGGTAGCTTTGTCTTCGTTTCAGACCAGTGTGCGGCGTTGGCCCGGGCTCTGCATGTTCCTTCTCTGATGCTCGTACTTAAGAACAAGTGCTCTGCACAGACACTCAGATCTGTGAGCCGGCCAGTAGCATACCACGGTGCTGTGTCACCGGAGCGTGAAGCCACAAAGCAGGGCATTTAGAAGCACAATAGCCACATTCACAAAGCCCAGCTGTTGATAGACCGTCAGGGCTTGGCGTCTCTTCGGGGAGCGTGGTGACCAGGGCAGTGCCGGGCTCTGTCTACATCTGTCGGACAACTGTGTTTTCGCAAGTGGGGCCAGGGCCCTGTAACGTGAGCCAGGCACTTGGCTCTGTGCCCTGCAGCTCCAGGCGGAGAGCCAGCTACACACGGACACTTCCAAGTGATCTTCCTGATACAAAAGTGTGGCCTCACATACGGATTCCCGAGGAACAATGGCCACAGGCTCACAGATGTCCGTCAAGTCCAGGCGGAGAAGAACACAGACATTTGCAGTACTAATTGTCTTCCCGTCAGCGCTGAGAGAGTCATTCCCAATCCTCGGTGACACGGCATTGCCAACTCACAGAAAACCCAAACAGCAATTAATAGTAGTCAGTACTGGATGCGTGGCCTTCGGTACTTCCCCAAGTGACTTTTATATATATTCTCTCCGTTTTCATACCCGACCTTACAACAATCCTCTGGGCAAAGATGCCCATGACAAGCCCACCTGGCAGAGAAGGAAACTGAGGTGTTGGCAGAAATGCCATTAGACTTGCTCCGCAGAAGCACAGTTAATGAGTGACAGACCCAAGGACACTCCCTCGATCTGCCAGCTCTGATTTGAACAGTCTGGCTGCTCTGCCAAGGTTTAGCTATATTGCTGAATATTTCCCCCCACTAGAGGTGTGATCAGCAAAGATTCCTGGTCAGAAGTCTAGCTTCCAAGTGTGAGTGGGCCTTTGTGAGCTGAAGAGGGGTGTGGTGTCTATTTTTCTTCATTAGAGAACTTCTGGTTATTAACTGAGGCGCATTTGGTAACTCAAGAAGGCCTGGAAGACAGATGGGACTTCCAAAGTGATGGAGAGAGGACCTTGGTGAATCCCTCCCCCCAAGAGCAATAAAAATACTGACAAAACTCTCAAGTCAATAATTTCAGAGTCTGGAAATTACGAAACAGGCAGGACAAGTGAGAAACATTTATTCACGCAGAACTGGGCCTTGGTGAGAAGAGGACGGCCTGTAATGTTTTAACCTGGGCTGTTGCCGTCCCCCCGCCCCCCAGCTCCATGGGGCATGGCATGAAAAGCAAGCACTTCACAGACAGTGCCAGAGATTGGCCTCTTTGGGGGTCCCATTAAGAACCCCATCCCCACAGTGCAGTCAGTATTTTGACTGGTCATGAGCTTCCTGGAAAAGCTGCATTCCTCGGGCATCATCAGAAACAATGGATGCTGGCTCTGGCTGGGTTGCTCAATGGTTGGAGCATCATCCTGTGCACCAAAGGGTTATAGGTTCAATTCCTGGTCAGGGCACATACTGAGGTTGCAAGTTCCATCCCCAGTCAGGGCACGTCCCGGAGGCAACTGATCTATGTTTCTCGGTCACATCAATGTTCCTCCTTCTCTCCCTTCCTGTCTCTAAAATCAATGAATGTGTCCTTGTGTGAGCATAAAAAAAAAATTATAGATGCTGGAATTACGCTCATTGGAGCTGCCCAACACTGTGGTCTTAATTGGACCAAACAGGGACTAAACCTAACTAGATGACCACGGTGGGGCAGGGCGGGGGGGGGTTGAAAAACCCTGACATATTCCTGGGGACCTAGAAGACTGCACATGTGCACACAGATGTGCGCACAATCAGGGAAGACCTGGGGAAAGAGAGGGCTCCAGTCATTCACCTCTGGCTGACCTTGAGACCCTGCATAAGCACAAGTGAAAGCTAAGGCTGACTTGTGAATTCCCTGCAACACACAGATCTCCTTGACAAATGCCCTAATGGCATAGGGCATTCAAAGAAACCTGATAACTCACTGACCATTAAACTACTAAACTGAGGGTGATCCCTAGAAGCCTAGTTTAAACATAAAAGCAAGATTTTTTTTTTTTAAAAGGAGGACAGAGAACTTAATGGCCACACAGTTAGTTCAGAAAAGTCACTAATCAAGGAAACAGCAACAGGGAGAGAAAAAGAGTCCACGATAACAACACATCATGGGGGAAGGGCTGATTCTGCTACAATATATTATCTATAATGTCCAGTTTCAACCAAAAAATTATGAGAAACACAAAAATATCTCTTATATGTGGGGGGGGGGGGTGTGGGACCAACCCACAGGCAACAGAAAGTGTCCCGAGAGGGCTGTAGTGTTGAACTTGGTAGCCAGGGCTTCAGATCTGCTACTATATATATGTTCAAAGAACCGAAGGAATCAATGTTTAAAGAATTTGAAAGTGAGTATGACAACTCTCACTAAAGAGGGAATTTCAGTAATGATATAGAAATTCTATTCAGAAAAGAGCTAAGTAGAAATACTAGTGTGTAAAAATACAATAACTGAAATTAAAAATTCATTAGATTGGAGCCCACAGAGTAAAAGAACCAACGAACTTGAAGGAAGGTCAATGGATTGTGCAGCCTAAGGAATAGAAAGAAAAGTGAACATGGGGACATCATAAAGCATACAAGCATATGCATAATGGGAATCCAGAAAGAAAAGAGAAAGAATGGGGTAAACAAAATATTTAAAGAAATAATAGCCAAAATCTTTTCAATTAGATGAAAAACATTATTCTATACATCCAAAAAGGTTAACAAATTTTAAGTAGGATAAAGTCAGAAATTCACACCTAGACACATCATAACCGAACTGTCAAACATCAAAGAAAATGAGACTGTCCTGAAGGCAGCAAGAGAAAAACAAGACACCAGGTACATAGATGCCTCAATAAGACTAACAGCTGACTCCTCCTGAGCAATCATGGAGGCCATAAGGCAGTGGGATGTAGTATTCAAAGGACTGAAAGAAAAAGGCTATTGACCAATAAGTCCGTATCTAGCAAAAGTGGCTTTAGGATAGGAGGCATGAAGCTATTCCCAGAAAAGCAAAGATGCAAAGAATTTGTTGCCAGCAGATCTGACCTACAAGAAGAACTAAAGGGTGTCCTTCAGGCAGATGGTAGCTCAGATCGACACAAAGAAATAAAAAGCACTGCTGAAAAGAATTGCGTAGGTAAATTAAAAAAGACAGCATAAGCATATTTTTAAACTTTTTTCTTCTAATTAAATTTTTAAAAATACATAAGACAATGATTACAAAATGTTCTGATGGGCTAACAATATGTAAGTACGTTGTTTGACAATAACAGCACAAAGGAGGGCATGGGGAAGGAAGCTATATCAGAACAAAGTTTCTATATATTATTAGAAATAAGTAAGTATTAATCTAAAATTGTTTTACATTCAATTGCATATTGTAATTCCTAGAGGAACCACGAAGAAAATAACTTTAAAATATATAGTAAACAAAACAAGATCAAAAAAGGCATTTAAATGATATGGAAAAATATATTTAACATGAAAGAAGGTGGTAATGAAAGATCATAGGAACAAAGCCACTACAAACAAAAAAAAGAAAAACCACAAGATGTGGAAAACAAGTCGTAAAATGGTAAATGTAAATCCTACGGTCCAATCACATAAAATGTAAAAAGACTAAACACTCCAATAAAAAGGTGGAGCTTGTGAGACTAGACTGGGAAAACCCCCACAGGATCCAACTATATGCTGTCTACAAAAGACATGTTTTAGATTGAAAGCACAAATAGGTGAAAGTACAAGGGTGGATAAGATATGTCATGCCAATAGTGACCAAAAGAGATCTGGAATAGCTATTCTAACATCAGACAAAATAGTAAGGACCAAAAAATATAACTGGAGACAAGGAGGCTATTTATAATGAGTAAAACATAAGTTGAGTAGAAAGATATAACAATCCTATCTAATAAAAGAGTAATATGCAAATTGACCATACCTCTGCTACACCCACCAGCCAATCAGGAGTGAGTATGCAAATTAACCCAACCAAGATGGCTGCAGCCACGTTGCTGCAGCAATTGGGTTTCCCCGGCAATGGAGGAAGCCAAGCTTCCCTGCTGCCCTGGCCAGCCCAGACCTACACTCAAGGCTACAAAGTTTCCATTATAGAAGATAAATAAACCCCAGATACCAGGGCCTCTGCTTGGGTTGCTGGGGGGTGTGGCCGGCCTGAAAACCACCACAGGCCCCTCGCCCAGGCCGCCCCACGCCCCAAGGAAACCCCCACCCTGATCCAAGACACCCTTCAGGGCAAACCAGCTGGCCCCACCCGTGCACCAGGCCTCTATCCTATCTAATAAAAGAGTAATATGCAAATTGACCATCACTCCAACACACAAGATGGCTGCCCCCATGTGGTCAAAGATGGCTGCCCCAATGTGGACACAAGATGGCCACTACAAGATGGCCAGCAGGGGAGGGCAGTTGGGAGGGACCAGGTCTGCAAGGGAGGGCAGTTGTGGGCAATCAGGCCAGCAGGGGAGGGCAGTTAGGGGTGACCAGGCCGGCAGACGAGGGAAGTTGGGGGTGACCGGGCCTGCAGGGGAGAGCAGTTGAGGGGGACCAGGCCTGCAGGGAAGGGCAGTTAGGGGTGACCAGGCCTGCAGGGGAGGGCAGTTAGGGGCAATCAGGCTGTCAGGGGAGTGGTTAGGGGGTGATCAGGCTGGCAGGCAGAAGTGGTTACCTGGATCAAGCCTAAACGGGCGATCGGACATCCCTTGAGGGGTCCCAGATTGGAGAGGGTGCAGGCTGGGCTGAGGGACACACACACACCTCCCCCACCCCCTGCACAAATTTCGTGCACCGGGCCTCTAGTTATGAATATATTTGCACCTAACAACAGAGACCCATAATACATGGAACAAAAACTGGCAGAATTGAAGGGATAAATTGGAAGACAATTTAAAAATAATAGCTGGAGATTTTAATATTCAACCTTAATAATGGATAGAACAACTAGTCAGAAAATCAGCAAGGAAATAAAACAACTGAACAGTCCTGTCACCAGCTTGACTTAAATAACGTCTGCAGAACACTCCACAGAGTGCATGCGTGAGGACCGTTCTCCAGGACAGACTTCCTGCTTGGCCATAAACCAAGCCTGGATAACTTTTCAAGATTAATTTTGATCACATGGGAATTATTACTAGTAATCTATAGCATCAACACAGTCCCTGCCAAAATTCTAGCAAATTTTTTTCTCAGAAACTGATGAAATGATCCTAAAATTTATATGAAATTTCGAAGATCCAGAATAGCCAGAGCAATTTCTAAAACAAAGAACAAAGTTGGAAGGGTCACACTTCTAGATTTCAAACCTCACTACAAAGCTGCAATGATCAAGACAGTGTGATAATGATATGATACCGTACAAGACATGTAAATCAATGCAACAATAGAGAGCCCAGGAATAAACCCTTATATTTTTGGTAAACTGATTTTTAACAGAAGTGCCAAGCCATTGAAGTGGGGCAAAGGATAGCCTTTTAAATAAATAGTGCTGCGACAAGTGGATAAATACATGCAAAAAAATGAACTTAAACAACTAGGAATTGATCATGGAATTAAATATAAGAACTAAAACAATAAAACTTAGGAGATAATAGATGAGAAAGCCCATGGATTAGGCAAAGATCTTTTTAGATATAATACCAGAAACACAATCCATAAAAGAAAAAAAATTTGGTAAGTTCAACCTCATCAAAATTAAAAATGTTGTGCTTCAAAAGATACCATCAAGAAAATGAAAATACACCCTAGCTGGTTTGGCTCAGTGGATAGAACGTCGGCCTGTGGACTGAGGGTCCCGGGTTCAATTCCAGTCAAGGACACTTGCCCAGGTTGCAGGCTCAATCCCCCGTAGGGGGCGTGCAGGAGGAAGCTGGTCGATGATTCTCTCTCATCACCGATATTTCTCTCTCTCCCTATCCCTTCCTCAATAAAAATATTTTTTTAAAAAATAAAATGAAAATACAAGCAATAGAATATATTTGCAAAACACATATCTGATAAAGGGCCTGTATCCAGAATATACAAAGAATGTTCTATCTCAACAGTAAGACAAACAGCTTAGTCAAAACCTGGGTACAAGACTGAAATAGGCTTTTCTCCAGAGATGATACAGGAGTGTCTCCTAAGTGCATGAAGAGATATTCGACACCGTTAGTCACAGGGATGCAAAAGACGCCAGTGCAAATGAGATAGCATTGCTCACCCACTGTAGTGGCTGTAATAATAAGGGAGACAATAGCCAATTTGGGAGAGGATGTGGAGAAATCGGAACTCTCACTCATTAGTTGTCACTTTGGCAATGTCTTTAAAAGTCGAACAAAAATTTACCATAGGACCCATCAATTCCACTGTTAGGTGTCTACCCACGAGAAACGAGCGTGCGCACGCACAAAGACTTGCACACAAATGTCCTCAGAGGTATTATTCACAGTAGCCCAGCCTTTGAAACAACCTAAACATCCAGCAACTGGTGAATAGCTAGGAAAAGGGAGATATATTCATACTGTGGAATATTATTCAGCCACAAGAAGGAATGAAGTACTAATTCATGCTAGGACATGGGTGAACCCTGAAACCATGATGCTGAGTCAAAAGGGCCAAACACAAGAGACCCCACAGTATATGGTTCCATTTGTATAAAAATGTCCAGAAAAGGCAGAGGCAGAGACACGGGGACGTTTCCAAGGATGGGTCCGGGTCTGCTTCTCTCGTACAGCTCAAGGAACTTCTCTTGCAAGGAGTGCTTGAGGTTAAGCATCGTTTTGTAATGTGCTTAATGAGCCTGTAAAATGCTCTGTGCCAAAGGAGACCGTGCGTGCAAAGCTCGGGCCCGTGTGTGTCAACGTAGTTTTCGGTTTGTGTGGGGAGCACATGTGGTCCCAGGACTCCTTTCTTTAAGGAGTGTTGGGAGAAAATTCTAACTCTATGTTCAACGGGTCCTCTCAGCCCTGTACACCATGCTGCTGGTAGAATTTCTCTTAGGGAATAAAATACGTGTGCCTCTCGGTTACATACTGTTTAGTACCATTAAGGGCTATCTTTAAAGCATGGACCGAGGTGATGGGAACAGCTCCACCAGTTGCCCCAGCAGGATGGACGCCGTCCCGTCCTCTGACGTGGGCGATGGAGGGACTCTGTCCTGTTAATGTAGGTTGGGCACGCGGAATTTTGAGTCCCTTTACCTTTTCAGTTTGAATGTGAAGCTGGGTTCTTCCTTCCTTCCAGATTATAATTTAAAGAACAAAGAAAGCCTTTGAAACATCCGCCCTTATCACGCCCAGGGACCTCAGCTAATCACTGCCTGATACTTGGGACAATAGGCCAGTCAGCCAGGCCCCTCCCTCCGAGCACAGTGATGGCTCCCAGGGCCCAGAGACTGGTTTTCTTTTGTCCCAAAACGGGGGCAGACAGTGCAGGATGCGGTCATCTCCGTGGGCCAGGGGTGGGTGTTATCGGCCCCCAGCCCATCCTCCCTCCCGCCCTGGGGTGAAGGCATGCCCGGCCAGGCCCTATCAGGCCCTCACAGCTGCTGTTATTTCAGATACGGCAGGAAGTGGGCCCTGGAAGACAGTGGGAGCTCCGAGCCCTCAGTAACATCTAGAAATGTCTGTGATTTACCCGAGGCCCTGGCTGCAGTCCAGCCGCTACAGGAGGGAAAGGAAAATGTACAGCAGAGACGCTGTCTGGCTTCGCAGACAAGGGGGGAGCTTTGCCCATCGCCTTGGGGCCCTGGCCGGCCAAGTGCTCCAGGTGGCGAGGCCGGCAGCTCCCTCTGCCCTGGGGGGGCGGGACCCACACATGGGCGCACCCCTTAGTCTCCTTCTTTGACCGTCTCCTCCACGCTCTCTGCCATAAAAGGGGCAGGTCTGCAGTTTCGTCCTGTGGGTCCCTGCAGATGATTTTAACAGGGTTGAGCTTTGCCCCAGCAGAAGCCAGATTGGAAAACCCATGGCTGACGTTCGTGAGGTCACGTTTGAGGTCAGAGCAATTCTGTGCAGACGGGTCCTCTTAGACTCAGTGGGGTCCAGGCGGCTCTGAGCCGCCTGAAAGGCACGCACGCTGCGTTGCCCTGTCCCCGGGCGAGCGTCTGCCACCTCTGCCTGCTCCTGAGCACACGCTCTGGGATCGGTGCTTAGCAAGGGGCCCAGACACGACGGTGGCGGCTCCAGTCAGCGATCTCGCTCGCATCTGCGAGTGTTTAGTGCGAGAAATTACATTTTAGGACATTTCCTCTTCATTACGGCCCAGGCGAGATTGGTCAGGGAGGGAAGTGTACCGAGGTCACGTGCCGGGGCTGCCGCGGTCCCGGGAGGGGAGAGCCGTGCTGTTTGCTGCTTTTGGCGCAGCTCCTGCTTTCACGGCGTCAAACTCAGAGTCGCCTTTATGTGCACTTTCCTTTTTTTTCCACAGTAGCTGTTGCCAGCACGCTGTAAACTACCGTATATCACTCAGATTTAAGAACCTAAACTTTAAAACAAATTAAACTCTTGTTGACATTGTAATAAAAATCAGAATGGAACCGAGCAGCTCAGCAGAAGCGAACTTCAATTATTTCTGTGGATTTAAGATTGTTTTCTGGGATCTCCAGACTCCCAGCACAGCAGAGTTATTTCCTCCTGGCAGATGGCTGGAGAGAAGAGGTGATGGATGGATGGATGGATGGATGGATGGATGGATGTGGCCGCCGCTGGCCAGCCGGAGGGGGCCGTCCCTCCGTCACCTGAGCAGTTGCTCTGGCCTCAGCAGGAGCGTCTGCGGCGCACTTAAAAAGGCAGCTGCGCGACAGCTATGCGTGTTGTGGGGCAGGAGCCATGTGTCGGTATTTTATGCATTTTAATTTAAGAAAGGAACTCAGCCCGAGCTGGTTTGGCTCAGTGGATAGAGTGTTGGCCTGTGGACTGAAGGGTCCCGGGTTCCATTCTGGTCAAGGGCTCATGCCCAGGTTGTGGGCTTGATCCCCAGAACGAGGCGTGCAGGAGGCAGCTGATCAATGGTTCTCTCTCATCGTTGATGTTTCTGTTTCTCTCCCTCTTCTTTCCTCTCTCTGAGGTCAATAAAAGTATATTTTTTTAAGAAAAGAAAGAAAGAGAGAGAGAGAGAGAGAGAGAGAGAGAGAGAGAGAGAGAGAGGAGAGAGAGAGAAAGGAAGAAAGGAAGAAAGAAAAGAAAGCTCAAAACTGTCAATGTCTGTGTGTTAACTAGGTGTTGGTACTGGATTACAGAGCATTTCAAGCATAGGTCTGACTGTCCTTCAAACTCATCCGAGCACCCCTCCCCACCCCTTATCTTCATCACCACACAAATCGTGAACCATGATGTTTGATGCCCTGTTCACAATCTCTCTCACTCCCGAAGATGGAAACGGTGGTTTCCACTGGATCCAATGCCAGCTTTCCACCCTGCGTGCAGTTTCCTGCCGTGATAATGTAGAATAAAGCATTGCAGAGAAGCCGGCAGATGGAAAGTGGGTGATTGATGGATTGGAGAGCGCTCTCCGGAGGCGGCAGGCTCCTGGGAGCTGAGTTTTGACCTGGGCTTCCGAGGGAGCCTTTCCCCAGCATCACCAGGCCCTCGCCCGCGGCTTCCTCCTCTGCACAGCTTCCTGTTTCTCTCTGATTTCAGGGCCAGGTTGGCAACAGGTTTCATGGCCTCTGGCTCACAAAAATGCTGATGTCCACGTGCACCCTTGTTGACCAGAGCTCCCCTGCGTCGTCCCCCTTGCTAAGTCTTCAAAGCCCCAGGCCACCTGAGGGGGCGAGAGTGGCAAAGACGTGGGGGCGGGCAGGGGGAGGAGGCCTGCAGAGGAGCCGGTGTGAGCAGATGGCCCCGCTCACTCGCCATGCCCCATGCACTTCCTACATGGCAGGAAGGTGAGCAGAAGAGGACTTAAATCATGATTCCTTCAGTTCCCTCAGCGCCACTTGCTGGTCAGAGGAACCCGTGGGTGCACACAGTCACTCACTAGCCCGCCCACCAAGGTCTTCACACTCAGGCGCACATGGGATTTCTGAAGTATTGATCACATTGATTAGGTCAGTGGTCTCCACTTGTCCAGCTGAATTCCAGGGCGTTTGGTAAAATGTGTACTTCTGCTCTTGAGCAAGGGAGCAGATTTTAAATGTCCCATAGCTTGTGGAGAGTGAAGGTGCAGAACATTGAACCCCTCCCCCGTCACCACCCCAGCTTCTGAACTGTGCTTGTGGTCCCCTCCACGTCATCTGGGTCTTTGTGACTTGTTGTTATGGAATCAGGCTGCAGACAGGCCCCGAGGCTCAGTGAGATGCCAGCAGCTTCAGTCCAGGGGCAGCAATGGTCTCACTGGTCTACAGTGAACAAGTATCTCCAAATAGTTTGTTTTCTACCTAGTCGGTGTTTTATCTGAGGACATATTTTTTTTATATATTTTTATTGATTTCAGAGAGAAAGGGAGAGAGATAGAAACATCAATGATGAGAGAGAATCTCCTGCACGCCCCCTACTGGGGGGGGGGGGAATCTAGCCCACAACCCAGGCATGTGCCCTTGGCCAGAATCGAACCTGGGACCCTTCAGTCTGCAGGCCAACACTCTATCCACTGAGCCAAACCGACCAGGGCGTGAGGACATATTTTAAGGCTTCTTCAGAAATGAAATTTAGACCAAGAGAGAAAGAATTAAAATTAAATTTTCCAAACAGACAGCTCATAGAAAAGAAAAGAAAAGCAAACAGCACGCAGATTTCCACAGCAGTAACTGCGCCCTGAGCGGGACACTTCCCGGGTGCTGCTCAGAAACGCATGGAGGGATCCTTCAGCTCTCCACGGCGCGTGTGGAGCAGCCAGTGTCTGCGGGCTCTGCAGTTAGTCCTGGCCCAGCGGGGCCCTGAGGACAAGAGCAGGGCACATGCCCGAACCCTCGAAACCCCAGTGGGAGGACAGCGCGGTGCCACCAGACGGTGCCAGCGAGGAGCCAGGGAATCGCAGGGGCGATGGTTACAGTGAACCTGAGGGGCTCCAGGTGGCATCAGGAGGGACTTGGAGCGGAATCCAGTCCAGGGCCAAGGCGGACGGGTCATCTGCTCGGGTGTCTCTGCTCACACGGGAACTGCACTTAGTGTGACTCCACGGAAGGGTCCCACCGCTGTCAAGTTTGGGCGTGGTTGGTGGAAAGAATTTCCCCCAGAAAGTGGGAAGGTGTCCCCGGCCGCACCGTGGTCCCCAGTTCACGGCCCCACGCCTCCTGTCTGTGTTCAGGAAGGAAACGCAGGTGACTTCTTCACCTACCTGTTCTTTCCAGTGTCCTTAGTAATGCTGTCCCACTACCTGGCTGAGGGGATCTTGGGGGGTTCTGTCGGGCTGCTGGTCTTAGTGATTAGCGGGGGCACATCCTCAGAGAGTCATTCCAGAGAGTCAGAGCGCGTGCGTGCAGGTCCCGCTGATTCAATTTAGGAGAACGAAAGCCCAGTAATGTGCAATTACAAGGACTTAATGGCCCTTTGTACTGACTGCAACGTCCATGGCACCTAATACGCTTTGATGAATTGCTCATTACATACAGTGTTGGAATAGCTTCTGTAAAGATTAATAATTGGATAATCAATACCAAAATTCAATCTCGGGTGCTTGTTCCCACTCCAGGGTCAATATGTCCTAAAGATTATGGGACCTGTCTCATTTGCCTGTGCTTTTCTGACTTGGCCTCTCTCTCCTACCTTTGGTTTTCCACATCGGGAGTTTTTAAGGGTAACTGACCCGCGAGGTCACTGCGCACTGTTCTTCGTGCCTTCTGTGATTTTTCTGTTCAGACCTTTACAGCATGGAAACACCGGCTCCGTGGTGGTCAGTTTTGTCTACATTCACAGGAACAGCTTTTACCCTTGGAGTGGGCTCAGCCTGGGGGCAGGGGGTGGACAAGACATTAAGAATCGTGCGGTGAGAGCGGACTCAGCAGCCACCTCTGAGTGGACGGGGCACCAGGTGGCCTTCCTCAGGTGGCTGGGAGAGGCCGAGAGCGGGTTGTGGGCACCCTGGGGCACGGACATCACAGCCGGGCTCCAGGAAGAGGTGTCGGGGTGCACCTGGATGCCACTGGGGTGGAGTGGACAGAGGGGCACGAGGCGATGGGTCTCCCCAGGGGGCCCACTGGGCCCTTAGGACAGATTTTCGTCTTGGCAGCGCTCGTTCTGGCCGTGGGCAGGGAAGTGCCGAGGGAACCCCGCTGAGAGCTGGCGGCCGAGTGGGCTGTGGAAGGGGTGGCCCTGAGGACAAGTGGGTGGACGTGTTCGTATTCCGGACCCACGTGGGGACAGGCAGGATGCGGGCCGGGTGTGGGTGGTGAGAGGCAAAGGCGGCCTCGGGCAGTGGGGGAGCGACGATGGGGAGCTGTGCGTGGAGCTCCGCAGAGGTCTGGGTGGGACCCTTGCTGGAGACTCAGTGGCTGAGCCTGAGTCCCTGGGAGGAAGGCGCACCGTGGGGTGTGCAGAGGACAGACACTCGGGGCCTCCGCTAATTCCTCTCTGGCCGGCCTGAGCGATGGGGCTGCCGGCTGGGAAATGGCTCGGAGAGGACGTGGAGCTGAGGACAGCACACGTGAGATGCCAGCACCTAAGTACGGCCCAAGATTCCGAGGTGATAGGTGGGACTTTGTGTTGAAATTGAACTACAGGAGTGCTGTGAGTTAGAAAGAAAGAAAGACTTGCCCTAGCCCATTTGGCTCAGTGGATAGAGCGTCAGCCCTCGGACTGACGGTCCCGGTTTGATTCCTGTCAAGGCCATGTACCTTGGTCAGGGTGTGTGCGGGAGGCAACCAATCGATGTGTCTCTTTCACATCTATGTTCCCCTGTCTCTCCCCATCCCTTCTGCTCTCTAAAACTCAATGGAAAAATACCCTTGGGTGAGGATTAACAACAAAAGAAAATAAAGACTTGATGCTGCTAACCCAGTGCTCTCTGCCCCCGGGCTTCTCCCACCAGCAGCAAACCAGACAAAGAACCAAAGCACAACCTGCTCTGCAGGCATCACACCCAGACCCTGACCTTTGGGGTACCCCCATCTTCTCACAGCCTACCCACTGGTGGCCAAGGGCAGCGGCTACAGCCCAGTAGATCAGAGGGGGCTTGCGTTGCCCTGGCTGGTCCACCAGTGGCAGAGGGACAGCTTGCAGGACTAGAACCCTGCCCTGTGTCCTCTGCTGTCACTCAGGTGAGGCCGCTGTTCTCTCCCTCTGGGCGGTGGCTGCAGCCATTCCTCGAGCTACAGGATAGTGGGCGATGGCGGGAGACGGCAGGTGATGGTGGGCAGTGGTGGGGTGATGGCAGGCAGTGGTGGGGTGATGGCGAGCAGTGGTGGGTAATGGTGGGGCAATGGCTTGGAGATGGCTGGTGATGGCGGGAGATGGCAGCCAATGACAGGGCAGTGTAGTGCGAATGTTGGCGATGGCGGGCAGACTATAGGAGCCGTATTCCTCACTACTCACCAGCTTCTCCACCAAGGGGAGACAGCAGTGGCTGTGGCTGAGACCCCTGTGCGGCAAGGACCCACCAGGATGCAGCTGCTGACCCGCGCTGACATCACACACCTGTGTGGGTGCAGGCTTGTGGAGGGGCCGCCCCATCGCAGATCTCAGTTCTCACACGTTGTCTTTCTGCTTCAGCGTGATTTCTGTGCCTGTGAAAGGGAGGTGGCCTTGCAGGGATTCAGTCTAAGAAGTGTGGAGTGGCATCCATAACTTTAAAGAGCACTTTAAAAGCTCTTGCAAATTCTAACAATGAAAATGAAAACATCTGCTTGTCATCTTAATTCCCTTCTCAACACTCAAAGCCCTGGGCTGCCGTGCAGAGGCCCGCTGGCTCAGAGCAGCTGAGCGGAGCTGCCACCCCATCTCGGCCGTCCTGTGCCACAGGCTGCAGGTGAGGATGGGCTCCAGGCGACTATCTCCAGGTGGCTCTGGGGTTGGGGTGCTGGTCCCCAAGCCTGAGTCCTGTGGAATGAATCAGAGCTGCATGTTGGCCCTGAGCTCTGGGCTGGGTGACCTCCTGCACCCCAGTGAGGATCCAGCTCTTCAAAGCTGTTCTCTGCATCCCTCCCCGCTTTTCCATTCAGCACCACGGCCACGTGGCCTCATCCGTCACTCCCAAGCCTGTGTGCTATTCGACACTGCATTCCTCGGAATGTTTTGGCTGTCCTCAAACCTCAAGCGGAATGTCACTTGTAGCGTTATGTTTTCAGTTTGTAAGAAACTAGCACAGAATTTCTTCTTAAAGATTTGAATGAGGTTAGGGTATTTGAAGGTGAGCAGCACTAGGGACGTAAATGAAGGGTGGAATTCTCCCAAGGCACCAAATGGCCTCTGTGCATTTCCTGGTTGCCCCAGCTAACCCCTGTGTCTCAGACATCCGTGTGGGGGAGGATCAAATCTTGGGCTCTTCTTCAAATGTTTTGGTTCAGTGGGTCTGGTGGGGCCTGAGAATCTGCATCCGTTCCAGCTCCAGGTGACTCGGCCGGTCCCCAGTGTCACGAGGAGCAGGGGCCGGCCCGGTGCGCTCGTGGTATGGTGTGGTGTGGGGCCAGGGCCAGGATGCCCCTCGTAGCAGCTAGACCCTGGTGTCCTCCGCCTCCCTGGGTGCCCAGAGAGCGGGTCAGACGTGGGAGGCTGACCAGCCAATCACCATCTTCGCTTGGGTTCCGGTTTCTCTCTGAAGATAGTGTTGGCTTTTAATGATGAAAATTCCAAACATCCACAAGGGTAGAATGAACAGTGTGATGGGTCTGCACACCCCTCACCCAGATTCGTCACCGGGGCAGGCATGATCAGACACCCTCACTCCATCACGTCCTTCCGTTGTGGCTGCCGAGAGAATAAAAGTCAGCTCCCGGGGCTCACACCTTTCCACCCCTCTGTCCCTCACACACTTACCACTTACATCGTTTAAGTGGCCATTTCCTTCCAGGGTCGCAATGCGGTGGACCGCACCTAACACAATTACTAATAATTCTTTGGTAAGGTGAGGATTTGGTTCAAAGTCCCATTTCATGACAAGAAGGTGGGTTTCATTTCCCATGAACCCCGGAACTGTCGCTTCCTTACTGCGCAGCGTCTTCTGACCCAAACCCGACAGCTGGTGAGCGGTTCCGGGGCGCCCAGCCGACGGCCTGGTGGGTGCCAAGAGCTGAATGGCCATGTTGGCCTCTCACACCCAGACTCAGAGCAGCAGCATTTGGCCTTGGCCAGCTCGTCCGTTGCCCCACAAAGACGGAAGCCACACTTTGTTCTTGCCTTTCACTCTGAGTCCCCTGATCTCACAGCAAACCTACCCTAACCCGCAGCAGTCTCTCTCTCTCTCTCTCTCTCTCTCTCTCTCTCTCTCTCTCTCTCTCTCTCTCTGGGCCCATTTGTTTGTTTTTTTTTAATTAAAGGGAGCTTTTACAATTTTTATTTTTTCAATTCTGTTAACTCTGTTTGAATAGAAATTTCGCAATTTGGGAGAATATATTTCTAGTAACATAAAGAAAGCCCTGGAAAAATGCTTGTTGGCAGTTTAAAGATCCCAGGGAGTGATTGCGGCGTGGGTTTGGCATAGATAAAATAATGGGCAGGTGATGTGGCCAGCACACGCCCTGCCGTACGGCGGAGGGAGGCGAGGAGGACGAGCCTGTGGAAACGCCCGGTCACGTGGCTGCCGGTCCCCACGGGTGCTGGAGTTTCCACACGGGGCGTTTGCATTATTTGGAGAATTCAGGCTAAATAAGGAAGCAGCACCGAAGGTAGGAAAATTATTCTGTTTTAATGGCTGGCAGTCCCGTGTAACAACAGTGTTGATCAGCCAGCCCCACATCCAGCTGGGAGGGTCATGTTTTATTAAAACTGTGACTTGTTGTCACTCAGTCCCACCGCTGTCCCATTCTCTCCTTCCAAAAATAGCAGGCCCCGTGGCAGTGGTTGATTAGGATTAAAAAGATAAAAATAAGTGAAGGCTGAAATGGGTCCAGGACACCCGAAGTAACCCGAGAACTTACTTTTTAATGAAACTTGAGAAACTGTATTATTTTCCACTGCTTCACAAAGCATCTTTGAAAAAAAAAAAAAGCAGAAAGTAGAAAACGAGTTTAGTGATGTTGCAACTCTGCATTTTCAGAATTACAGTGGTTGTGATACACTCGTGGCCAAATCGCCCTGTTTCTAACCCACAGGCAGAGGCAGCGCCTGGCTCAGGAGGTGCCAGGGCGGCCGCCGACCGGGCCCGGTGAGGCCGTGGTGGACGCAGCAGGCCCCCAGGCGCCTGCTGACCCAGCGCCACCTGGGCAGGAGCAGGTATTTGTGGCAGACGTCCTAAGAGGTTGCCTCTTCTGAAGAAATCAGAACCCACATGAGAGAGACCACTGCGCTCTCCTGAGCGCCCCCACCCAGGTGCTCTCCGGGCGCAGAGGCACTGTCGCCGTGGAACAAAAGCGTGTTCCCCGCTTCCTATTTTCTCATCTCTAAGTTGTGGCCGCAGTCCCGGTGTTTTCATGTCCTCAGCTCACACCTCCTCTCATTCCTTAAGTAAAAACCAGTGGAAGCCATGAGGGCTGGGCATTCAGCAGTCCCCCGAAACCGTAGGCGCGGGGAGCGCAGCTCTGACGCCCCTGTGGGTAAAGGTACAGCCGCCGTGAACAGCTGCGTGCTTCGTAGGATTTGACTCGCCATCCCAGAACCAGCCGATATGGTAAAGGTTTAGGACAACAGGCGATTCAGAGACTTCCCAAAAGGGACTTCTGTAAGGACAGGCTTGGCCTGAGATATTTCTGGTTTCCTTGGGTCCACCTAAGTGGTTATGCTCTGAGGTTACAATACTAACTTTAGCGAAAGGTGTATTTTCTGGGAAAGTTAGGAAATACTTTTTAAAATTATCTCCTACTTATAGGAATGGGAAAGAACGTCCTTCCTGTTTGGCTTTGCTCCTCAGAAAGCTATTTTGGCTTCCCCGGGGCGTTTCTGACTCGTCCCCTGTAAAGATTGTGCATTTTTCTGCCCCTCAGAGGAATATGGAGTAAGAAGTGAGAACTGCTTTTGTGCTGTGCACTTATTTATGATCCGTGTTTGACTTGAAAGAGTCCATGGGACATAATGCAACGTGGGAAGTAATCCTGTGTGGACCCCATAGTGGAATCACGAAGACTTTTTGTTTCCCATTTTGCTTTTGTTTAAAAGGACAATAATGGCTTTGAAGAAATAGTTCTTTTCATGGAAGAGCAACATTTTAGCATGTTACAAAACCAGGAACAGAAAAATGACAGTGTCCCCTGCTGGGCTGGCTAATTTGCTAAGTGGCAGTAGATGAATACTGTTAATTTTTTGAAATTCTTAGTACAATTGGTTTCCTTACTGGAACTAACATAACTATTGAAAAAGAGGAAAGTGCTTTAAAAAGTTTTTTGTAATTAAGCTAATATGTACCTATATTAACAAATACGGGTTTGTTTAACTGATAAAAGTACTATTTGCTAAGCATAGTTCTTCTCCATCTTACCCTTTTGTAAAAAACAAGGATGAAATGATGGCTTGGGTTAACATTGAGGAGCCAGATTTCTTATTCTCTAAGCCCACATCCAGTTCCTAGGGAACTAGAATCAATATCTGTGTGAACACCCACCTAAAAATTTCTAGTGCCTACCTCCCTGGCTCTCCCTTCCCCAGAGTCCACAACTCTGGAGGGGACACAGCACCGTGGGGCCGGGTGTGGGGCCATGGTTTTGCCTCGTCAATTCCGTATGAGAGAGGCGAAAAGACACAGCTAATGTTTGCATTAACCTAAAAGCCTACACAGGCATTTGTCCTGATGATAAAAGGGATACACACGCATTGTAAGAAACGTGGAAACTAAATGCGTAGCAGGATAAGCCCCGTCTTGTTCACCTTTTGTGTCTTTGTGAGAACATGTGCGCCTTGTGGTTGAGCTCAGACTTTGCATTAACTCCAGACCACTGTGACTTTCACTCACATGCCCGATAATTTTCTTCTTTTTCTGACCATCAGTAAACTGAACGTTTACCAGAACATTCTAGTGCGTGCACACGTCTTTTCTTTATAAAAGCAGGTGACCTGAGCTTTGGATGGAGCATTTTAGCAATTATGCCATTTTTTTTAAAAAACTGGCCGGAGGCCGAGGAAGCCACCAGCTGGCAGCCCCACCCTCTCTGCTGACGTTGGTGGAATCCTGACGGCACCACATCCACCAACAGAAGCCTGATTCCACTCCTGATTCTGTCACCTGCTGTGCGAGGACTAGCTCATCTCCTGCCCTCTCTGGTCCTGTTTCCCTAATAAGAATGCTCCCCACCGCCCAGAGAGCTGGGAAAGAGGCCATGAGGTTCATGCGTTTTATATTCCCCAGCACACGGAACTCTAGTCTCCATTTCGATGACTGAAAATCCCCGACTCATAAAGCAGAAAGAGACCTTGGCCGAGCCTCCTGTTTCCACAGGTGGGGCCCTCAGGCCCCAGCCCCTCCAGGAGCCACATCACTCGGGGCTTCAGAGGCGAAATGAGAACAGGAGCTGGTCTTCCATCCGCCCCTTCTCCTGACAGCGAGGGCTCAGCGTGCAGAGGCCTCGGGCAGGCCTTCTAACGGACGGACGCAGGCCCCCTCCCGCACTGGCCGCTGGCTCATGCGCCGCTGAGTGGTGGTTGGAAAGCTGTGCCATGAATGCAGGGAGAGTGTGGGTCTGAGGAAAGGGGGGTTTTCAGGGGTTGGGGTGTCAGCGTCGGTTGGTTGCCATTCGAGAAAGTGTCCCGTGGCCCAGGCACCGCTGGACAGCGGGACGTCGGGCCATCTGTAAAGACAAACACGCCTACATATGCTCTGCAGTTTCCGTCACGTTTTTGGGGTTGCTTTTCCTCCGCGGCGTATTTCTGTTTGAACTCTGGTCACATAACGTCCTGCGTTTCCTGGGATCTACGGGCCACGCTAGCTGCCAGGACGTGGGTTTCCTCCGTGGCCGTTCTTCCCTCCTGCAGGTTCAAGTGACACTGTGATCCCTTCACTCAAAGCCCCTCCCCACAGAAGCATGACTGTCACCTCTTCACTGAGAGTAGGGAGCAGGACGTGGGTGATAAAGCTCGGGACTGAGGAACCCTGTCCGGACTGCAGTCGGGCCTGGGGCCCCGTGTCCCCGCCGGGAGGAGGCCCTCACAGTGGTGGTGGGCGGCTGCCACTCGCTTGCCGACTCCCAAGAACGAGTCACAACAGGTGGAGCACACCCATGTGGCGGAACATCTGCTCTGTCCTGGTCAGGCCTCCACCCGCCTTTTTGATGTGAAACAGTGTGAGTTAGGGGCCTAGCGGCTGGGGTTTCTGAAAGGCTTGGTGCGTGTTGGCAATCTCTGAGCACCGAGGCCTTCACGGGGCGCTCGGTTCACCTTCCGTTTGTTTTAGAGCAAAGAAAATGCTGGCCATCGTGTGTGCTCTTACAGCGCAGCGGAACGTAGGTGACCAGACGGGTCCCACGTGGTTCCTTTGGTCGCGTCCCTTTTCCTTTTTAACAACAACAACAACAAATGTTTAAAGCACATAAAAGCTGGTACAGGAGAAATGACTGAAAAAAAAAACCTGTTTTTAGCTCCAGTAGAACCACCCACGTGCGCACGTGTGTGTGTGTGTGTGTGTGTGTGTGTGTGTGTGTGTGTGTGTGCGCGCGCGCGCGCGCGTGTGTGGTGCTGGTGGTGGGTGTAGATGTTTTGCTTTTCTTGAGAGAAGCTGCCTCAGAAAAGGGGGTAATAGCTGTGCCCTCTCCTTCCTCCCCTTGGGAACCCCATGGCTGTGCTCTGAACGGGTGAAACCAGCGAGGACCAGACGAAGGGGACGGTGGTGGAATTAGGAAGGGAGGGACGGCAGGCACAGGCGCCAACCGCAGGCCTGTGTCCGCACCCTCCCAGCATCAGCTCTTGGGGACCACGGCTCCTGGTCCCTTCATGACCTTCTTAGTCAGTATTAGAAAGCAACTTGCATCCACCCATCGATTTGCAGTGCAGCTAGCGAGTGCCGTCTGGAAGCTCTCAGAACCAAGGGCTGAGGTGGTGCGAGGCAGCAGCCACGCTCCGGTCACCAGGTCCTGGTCTCAGCACCCTTGCCTCTCAGCTGAGTGTGCCGTGGTCTCTCCAGGTACAAAGTTCGCAGGCACTATAGCTGTCTTTCCTTCCTTGTAGGATGCTGCAAATATCCAGATCAGTGTCTGTGCAAGTGCTGAGAAGCCAGAGGGCTGGGGTGAATAAGTGCTTTGCTCCGTCCTTAAGATGAGATTTCAGATCCTTCGTTGCTTTCAGAAACCATGAATTCAGAAACTTTGCCTAAAACCCAGGCATTGAGAAGGGCAAATACATTAAACAATATTCAAACTCCGACAAAGCCTTCCCTATTTGCGCTGCTGTCAGTCGTCATACAAAACCCATGTGTGATCCTGAGAGGTGGGCCTTGGCTATTGCACTGCAACATGAGGCTTTATGTCAACCTTTTCAAAATCGTGATCCAAAAGAAGAAACTCGTTATATGGAAGTACATTTTACTGTAAAAAGGGCACTTCACCTTCATTTGTACAACTACTGGTGAAGAACCGAGCGATTGTCTTCTTAGGAAGAATCTGGGTAATATTTACAGATAATGTAAGTACAGGTAAAAGCTGTACATTTTAGCTTTTGTATTTTTTAAAAAAATACTGATTTCCCTTTCACTCAATTTCAGATATGTATACAGAGGTGGATTTGGGGGTGTAGGACACACACATACACACACACATCCTGCGTACACATCCCAGATTAGAACAAGAGTTCAAACTGCCACATAAGTTTTAGAAAAAAGCAATAGTTTCCACCTTAGGAGCATTTTAGAGAAAAATTAAATATAAGGGAAAAAACCCTTCTTATTAAATCAAATTGTGGTGTAACAGCTCACCACATCCTGTTGAGGGACATCTGACGTGAAGCAAGGCAAAGGTTCCGCTTTCAGGTCTCTGACGAGCTGTGAGGGTCACATGGTACCTGCAGTTCAAAATACTTCTATAAAGAAAAACCTTGGTGTAGGTGGAAAAGCTGAATAAGAAATGGAAACTATCAGCAGAAAGAAGACATTGTGGGGAAGCGTGGGTGTCACCGACCCGACCATATCAAAGAGAGAAAGCCACTCCCAAAATAGCCCGCGCAGAGCCCAGGGTGGCTGTGGACTGATACGGACTCGGAGCCATGACCTCATGGAAGAGAAATAGGAAGTTGCGGCCAGGAGAGGAGCGGGGCAAGAGGGTCCCAGGTTTTCATCCTCGGCCCGGTCATCAAAGAAATCCTTAACCTTCGTCAGCCCTTCTGTGATGGGTTCTTCGTCCATCTGTGAAACGGGAACCCTCGTGGCTTTCCTGACTCAGTTACAACACAGGCTGTAGCTGTGGAAGAGAGGGTAGCTTTATGCTTGTTGGTCCTCAGTTGTGTAGACAGTTGTGTGGGACTTTGGCCACTCTGTATTTCATGGTTTATCCATCCTCAGCTGTGTCGAACATGGTGGGGGGCGTCATCCACTCCGCAGTGTATGGTTGTCCATCATGGCTTGCTGCCTGATGCACTCAGTCCCATGGAGTGCTTAGGGGAGATTCAGAGGATGTTGACGCATGTGTGATGGTTCTTGAGTGAGTCCCAAGATGTCTGAAACATTGTGATCTTGATCCCGACTTGACATTGCTGGGCTTGGAAAAGCAGGGTCTGATGACCCAGCACTTCTGGCGTCATGTTGTTGGAAGGGAGGCAGGGCCAGTTGCTCATCAGAAACCAGTGGACCACGATGATAGTCGAGAGCTTTGCTCACTGGGTGGGCCCTTCCAGCCTCCTCATTCTCCTGACGCCCCCAATAGGGTCAGAGAGCAGGGCCAGCACCAAAGTAGCCACATGGGAATCGGGGCCTTGGATGGCTCAGGACATGCTGAATGGTTTCCACACTCACACCCACTTCAGGAGCTCCCGCCAGGTTCAGGTGCAACCGTGGGCAGTAGGGGAAGCCCACTTCTGAAGTTTCTTCCCCTTTTATCTTGTCAAACAGGTGTTATTTTCCTGTGGTCTGTGTCACCTTGAGGAACCAGATTGTAGTTGCTTTGCTTATTGCCTCCCTCCTCTTCTCCATCATTATTTCCCCTGGACCTCCTCCTCTTCTCCATCATTACTTCCCTCAGACTTCCCTCCTCTTCTCCATCATTATTTCCCTCAGACCTTCCTCTTCTCCATGATTATTTCCCCTGGACCCCCCCCCCCTCTTCTCCATCATTATTTCCCTCAGACCTTCCTCTTCTCCATGATTATTTCCCTCAGACTTCCCTCCTCTTCTCCATCATTATTTCCCCTGGTACCCCCCCCTTCTCCATCATTATTTCCCCTGATCACCCCCCTCCTCTTCTCCATCATTATTTCCCTCAGACCTTCCTCTTCTCCATGATTATTTCCCCTGGACCTCCCTCCTTTTCTCCATCATTATTTCCCCTGGTCCCGCCCCCCTCCTCTTCTCCATCATTATTTCCCTCAGACCTTCCTCTTCTCCATGATTATTTCCCTCAGACTTCCCTCCTCTTCTCCATGATTATTTCCCCTGGACCTCCCTCCTCTTCTCCATCATTATTTCCCCTGGTACCCCCCCCTTCTCCATCATTATTTCCCCTGATCACCCCCCTCCTCCTCTCCATCATTATTTCCCCTGGACTTCCCTCCTCCTCTCCATCATTATTTCCCTCAGTCCTTCCTCTTCTCCATCACTATTTCCCCTGGACCTGCTTCCTCTTCTCCATCATTATTTCCCCTGGACTTCCCTCCTCTCCATCATTATTTCCCCTGGACCTCCCTCCTCTCCATCATTATTTCCCTCAGACCTTTTCAACCGCAGAATCACCGATCTTACTAGATCAGATTTGTGGTCTGGGACTTTTGTTATCCCTGGTAATGGGGTGGGAAATAAAACCCTTCTCTTGCTATAGGGTAACTGAAGGGGCCATCGCTTCTTCAGTTGGGACCCTTTTCTCTGCCTGGTGGGTCGTGGCTGGTCAGCGCCCTGGATTAAGGCACCCTCTGCCATCCATTTCCACCTTCCCTGTGCTCCTGCCGCCCAGCGGAGTAATGCTGACCTAGGAGCCCAGACCTCGCCATGTTGGCCCCAAACCTGTTGCTGTCCCCTTTGCCTCAGGTCTGTTTTAGGAATAAATGAGATTATGACCCTGAAAGCAACTGTGAACAGTCCGGTGCTGCAGAAATAGGCGTGGTGCCGCAGTGTCGTGTTGTGGTAACTGGTCTCTGTCACCTCACCGGGGACTCGCTTTCTTTCTAAGTATGTTCCACACTCTCTCTTGGTGCGAGACACCCTCACTGCAGTAAGCCTTCTGCTTACCCAGACACACCCTGTAGACACTCAACAGTTGTGATTTTTCTTGGTCAAAATGTTCTTTGATGTGGCAGTGTCCTGCCAAATAACAAATGGACACGTGTCCTACAGAAGAAGGAGCGTAACAAGTGAAATGGGAGAGAACGGGACATCACCTGTGCGTCCCGGGCCCCTGTCTGTGCTTCAGCAAGCATCTCAGCCCAGAGGTCACTGGGGGCAGATGCCTGGGAGGATGAGGAGCAAGCTGCCTGGGCCTGACGGACATGGCAGAGCTGCCCTCCCTTCTCCACGGTGCCCAGGGCCGTGGTGGAAAAGCCACCTGCAGCTAAGGAGCCGCCTCATGCACGCTCTCAGCAAGTGTCGTCCTGATATCTGCTCTGAGCCCTGGGCGTCGCTGTTGCCTCAGCAGCAGCTGTGACGAGCCCTAGGAGAGGGTGAGTCCCTCCCCACGTGTCCCAGCCACTGGTTCGCCATCTTCAGAGGAGCTGCTGCATGTCACGTCCCTGTCTCAGGCTGGGCCCCGGTGTGTCGTCTGCGGGCAGCCGGCTGGAGCCCCTCACCCGGGCCACAGGTGGGCTTGGGCAGAGAGTGGACACCATGGCCCTGGGTCCCAGCCAGGCCATACCTTTGGGAAGAGCCAGGGTTTGAAGTTTGCTGTTCGGGTTCCTGCCAGTGAGTTCTGTTATCAGGTCCCATGACACAATTCCTGGTTCCCCCAACTGTGTTTTATTATTGTTATTCTTAAAAATAGTTGGGGGAGGGGTGGATGTTGAAAGGGAATGTAGGGAAGGGAGTGGGGGAGATGAAATGTGCACCAACTAATTGCTCAGGAAGCCACCCTCGGATAGGCCGGGGCCTTTGCAGAAACACATGGAGTTTATCTGGGCAACAGAGGGAAGCCTGGCAGTTCCGTGACGTGAGCGCGTGTTCCCCACCTCCCAGTTCTGTCAGGAAAGTGACCGTGGTGACACCTCCCTGGTGACATTTCCCTATCGGGGTGCCCATCGGCAGTGGAGGGAGGGGTGTTGTGCAGCTCCCTCTCGATGGCCTTTGCTCATTTCCTCTCTGGCTGCCAAAAATCACAGGCTGATAGCGGCCGTGGACAAGGAACCAGAGATGAAGGATGAGACCCCACAGCGGGGACTCCTGCTGCCTGTGCCGGCCCCCTTCCAACTTGATGGCGAGGCTGAGGGGTGGTCATCGAGCGTGGACTTCCAGAGGTGCTTCCACGTGGGTGCCAATTGTTGGTGCTGCGGACCCACGGACACCTCAGCGGTGCTTTCCTGCTGGGAGAAGGTGCACACGGGACCTGGGGAGCCCCCGGTGCACCGTGAGCGGTAACGGCACCGCCACCCGCGCCTGAGTCACGGCAGCCAGGTCCCGGGCGGCCGCACTGCTGGCGCAGGACACTTCGCGGACATGGCAGGAGGCTGGAAGGGAGCCAGTTCCTTTTTCACAGGCTGCACTTACCGTCCTGGGAGCGTGGCTGGTGGAATTGCTGGTTATTTACATACGGTTCCATGCAGAGGGGCGTTCTCCTAATGCGTCCTCTTGTTTCTGTTTTCTTACAGTAAATGAAATAATAAGGAACGACCTCTCCAGCACCAGCACCCATTCGTAGTTGGCTACATCGGAACTCACTCAGGAGCCACATGGTGTCGATGGGTGACGGTGGAGGTTCAGCATCCAGACTTCTGAATAAATGAACTGAACACACCTGGTACCACACAGAACTTCCAACTTACTGAAGATGTGTTACACGTACAAAGAAGTAGCTCTTTAACCGGAAGGAAGGAAGGAAGGAAGGAAGGAAGGAAGGAAGGAAGGAAGGAAGGAAGGAAGGAAGGAAGGAAGGAAGGGCCGGCCACTCCATCTGCTGAAGGAAAAGTCATCTCAAGAAGAAAGTAAAGGGGTGGGGGTGGGGTGAGTGTAGGAAACAGACTGTGTGACGGCACCCCCATGGGAATGACCCCACGTGGCAGCCTGACCCCAATGCATCCTCGGGTGCCCCTGGATTTCAGTACTGGAAGTGCCTTATTTAATCCAACCACAGCATCAGGGCATCATAGACTTAAGCATTAAACTTGCTACCAGGAGAGTATTTATTGGAGCAAAGCTATAAAAACATTTCATCAAGAGGCTTTATCAAACTTTGCAAAAAGTAAGAGAATACTGGCAAGCTAGGCATTTGTGAGGAAAACCTAACACTCGTTTCCTACTTTATTTCAACTTTTCCTGGGCGGCTGTACTGTATAATTTTGTTGCCTTATTCAGTGCGTTTTAGGGATCTTCCAGTGTTTCATCTCAGCTCTTTCATAATATCCTTCCCTCCCCTGTGATACTAAAACCATAGGATTGTTCATTGTAGCATGCTAGCATTTTGTTTCTAATCTGGCTTTGAACATAGCACAAGTAGGTTGAATAGCACAAGATAGGTTACTGGACAAGAAAAGGAATCTGTCACAGGACAGGTCTTGCATTTGCATGTATGTACATAGATAGGCACGTATTTATGTATAAATAATAAATAACAGGTGGTCTTCGGTCTTCGCCCAGCAAGGGCTTCTGCGCCAGCAATAACCAGTATCCAAACCTGGCTCTTCAGCTCCTCCCCCTGGGCCCGTCACCCCCGACAGGCCTGCGTTTTTCTCGATAACCGAGCACTTTAGAAGCCGGGGGAGGTGCGCTCAGAACACCCTGGGTTACCACATGGCGAAATTGGAAAGTAACTGTAAATAACATTATGAAGGGAGTGTAATATATTTGTTCAGCTATAAGATTATTATTTCACAGAAGCCTTATAACTCAGCTTCCTGTAAGAAAACGATTACCAAAAACAACGTTTTAATATGCAGCGATTGTAGTAGGTTTCAGACTAGTTACTGTTAACAGATAGGGTAGTGTAAGCTTTACGACTGCATTTTGTACCATTAACAGCTTCTTACACATTACTCCTAGCCACAATTTATTGTTTCACATAACCAAAAAGAAGCATGGTTTAATTAAAACATGTTTTAACCTGCTACTTGTGCCTTAGGAAGTTATGCCCCCTCCTGGAACCTGCCTGAACTGCAGCCGCGGGTGCAGGGTGTAGGTCGTCATTGAACCTAACGTGACGGTGGAGACTCTCCCGCCGAAAAAAGTTATTTTTAAAATGTTCTTCTGTATGATGATGTCTTACTTTTTTAACTCAACGAAAGAAACGAAAAATCTGAAAGCCATATCTGTCGCATTTGCACATATGGGTGAGGAACTGAAGATACATGGCTACGTGTACATACATACGGTCCTGCCCCCCGCAGGCATCGCTCCTGCCTGTGACCCCAGAACCCACCTCGCGTGTGGCATCGTAGACTTGCATGAGACATTTCTGATGGATGTCATGTGGAAAGGGAATGTTTGATATTTGTGTCCGCTATCTCTGTAGTTAGGAAATAGACCCAATAAAGCAATACTTTCTCGCTGGACACTCCGGGCCGAGAGTGAGTCATTCCCGAGTGGAAATTCTGCCTCGCCGGGAAGCATGTTGGCTGCTGCAGGGACTTGTACCTGTGAGAGGCGCTTTGTGTCGTGAAGCTGCGCTGATACGATCGCTGAGCCTGGAGGTGCATCTTGCCGACAGCTCCTCTCTCTTCCTTCTGTGTTTAAAGGGAGCCTTGCGGCCGTGGGCGGACGGTGGAGCCAGCTGCTGCGAGCACGGCATCCAGGCCGTGTGGGAGAGGGAGCGTTCGCTCCTGCCAAATATCTGTGCTCAGAGAAGTAGCCTGGGTGAGGCTTTGGCCACACACATACCCGCGTGCCATTTGACCATTGTTTCAGCAAGAGATGTGTGCGTAAACTCGTCTCCTTCCCCTCGCTCCTGAAGCTACCCCTCCCCCCCCCCCCAAACCTCCCTGTCAGCTCTGGCAGGAAGCTAGCCTCTGTCGTTCATAAGTCAAGTGTGAAACCTGGAGCTTCCAGGAGTTGCCTTTTTAAATGGCCAGAAACAATACTTTCTTCTAGGACATTTCTAACGCAAGCATTCCTGTCTCCTTTGCTAAGAGGGTTACAGATGGAGACCAGCACCGGGGGACCCTCGTCCCCAAACGCAGCATCCATCCCACCAGGTGTCCACGCTGTGCTTGAAGGAAGCCACACAACCCACAGGGAGATCCACGGGGGTGAAGGGGACCCAGAGGAGGGTCTGGTGGCCATTGGGGGAGAAAGAGGACCCGGCTCTTCCGGAACAGGAAGTGCCCTTGAGACCCAGCGGTGTCCCCAGTCGGGGCCTGGCACAGACTTGGAATGCTGGGCCCATAGGGCATCCAAGAGCCCCGGGTACAGAGGAGATTGGGGCCCCCACACCCCTCCTGAGAGCAGGCTGTCGGGGTTCGGAGAATGAGGCTTGTCACTGAAGAAGACACTGGAGCCTGTTAGTTCCAAAGCAAGTTTTATAAACTGGTTTCCCCCTTATTGCCAGCAAAACGGTTTTATATTCCAGAAATAAAGATATAAATCTTAAAACGATGGAGGTTTCTCCGAGGTTGGTTTTGAGTAATAAGGAAATACACCTAGGCGCTCATTTCCAGCAGCAAGAGGATAGGTTTTGCCCACACGCTGTAGACCAAATGAAGACTGTGTTTGTCTGGGATGCTGAGACAGATGTCAGCTTAGCCAAAGCTGGCCCACCCTCTGGAGTGTTGGGGTCACTTGCCTCTCGTGGTGTCCTCAGGGATGGAGACCATGCAGGAACCCGAACACAGGCACCTCCCCCAGAGCTGGAGCCACGTGCCCAGGAAGCTGGTGAAGCTACCCCCGCTTCACCCTCACACCCCTCAGCCCCGTAACTCCAGCTCTTCCCGGGTCTGAGACTATGGGGCATGAAAAACATCCTGACAAACACCAAATGCAGCCTAAGCAAACGTCTGGGCGTTTGAGCACCCTCTCCGTCCCAAGGGTGTCTCCTCCTCTGAGCAGCCGAAGTCCCCAGCTGGCTGGACAACTTTCCACAGCCCCCACCCCCACTTCAGGGAGGAACCTACCAAAACCAGCTGCTTCTGCTAACCCTCTGATACTGCCTTCTGTGTCCCAACCAGTGAAGTCACAGGAGGGTGTCTGTGCACCTCTAACTAAACATTTCTTTAGAAACGTGTTCCGTTTGGTCGGTGTGTTTGGAGAAGACACAGCAGGAAGAAAGACGGGAGAGGCTGAAGCTGAGATGAGGGGCCTCTGTGGGAGGAGTCCTTGCTCGGTGGTGGTGGTGGTTGTTTTAATTAAGGTAAAGCCCTGGCTGGTGTTCTCAGTGGTTAGAGCGTCAGCCGGTGCGATGAAGGGTCATATTTCGATTTCCGGTCAAGGGCGCTGACCCAGGTTGCAGGTTCCATCTCCAGTCGGGGCACATCTTGGAGGCAACCAATCGATGTGTCTCTCTCATACTGATGTTCCTTTCTGTCCCTCCCCCACTCCCTTCCACTCTCTCTGAAAATCAGTGGGGAAAATATCCTCAGGTGAGGATTAACAACAAAAACATTAAGGTAAAATTCGCATAAGATGAAATTAACCATTTCAAAGTGGACAATTCAGTGGTATTTAGTGCATTCACAATGTTGTATAACCTCCAACTCTACCTAGTTCCAAAATATTTACATCCCTCAGAAGGAAACCCTGTACCTCTCGCTCCCCAGGTCCCTGGGGACCAGTGTTAACTGTGTCTCTGTGGATTTGCGCATTCTGGGAGCTTTGTATTCGTGGAATCATGCACGTGCAGCCTTTGCGACCGGCTCCTTTCACTGAGCCTTGTGGTTTCAAGGTTCGTCCCCATCATAGCATTTATCAGAGCTTTGTGCCTTCTTGTGGCTGAATGCCTTTCCACTGTACATTAACCCACAGTTTGTCTATTCATCGTCCAGGGACATGGGGGGTGGGGTGTCCCCTGTTTGGCTGGTGTGAGCAGTGCTGCTGCGAGCATTCGTTACAAATCTTTATTCGAGTCCCTGTGTTCAATTCTTTAGGCACATCCCAAGGGGGGAGTTGCTGGGGAATACGGTAATTGTGTGTGTTACTTTTTGAAGAACTGTTTTTCCTTGCTCAGTGCTTAAATTATGCATCCCTAAGACAGACACTGGATCGCTAACCTAATTTGGAATCACATATGTGAAGCACGTCATATTTATAATTCTTTATGCCAAAATAATTAACTTAGCTATCAGATGACTAAATGCTCCTTTGCACCCAAGCAGAAAGCAGCCCTCGCTCACGCCTGCCCTGCTCCTGCCGGGCCCGCCTGCCCTGGGCTCTGCCAGGACGGGGGGCCTCGGCTCCCAGGGTCTGACTCATTCAGCTGGTGCCAACGGAGCCCAGGTTACACCGTTTTATTTTATTTGCACGGACAGATTAAAATAGCGGAGCAGAGAGCCTCGGCGAAGACCGTCCCTGCTGTGAGAAGTGGGCACAGCGAGACGTTAGGTGACGGAGCCACGGCGGGGCTTGCACAGTCTCCACTCGGGGTGCAGCTCAGCCCCAACATTTCTGCACAGAAAGCCGAGAAGAGCGCTGTGTGATCTTCAGACAGCGGTCGTTTCCCACTTGTCTGTGGCCAAGTGTCACAGCTTCCATGCAGCTTCCTGTATGGAGTGGAACCGTCTGAGCACTGCTGGACCCCGTAGCCACTCCTCTTCTTTCCAAAAAGGAGGAGAAGAAGTACTAATGAGACTCCATTTGGGGGGAAAGTGTAAGTCCCATCTGGAAAGAGGGGACGGGGCGATCTGAGCCACGTCCTCCGTCCCGTCTGAGGTTTCTGCTGCGCCCTGGCCTGACCGGGGCGGGGGACCGTCCCCATGGCTTGTTCCCCGGCTGCTCTTCCCTCCAGTGTCCGCCACTGTCCACAGTTGTCTCCAGATTTGGTCCTGAGGGCCTGTGGCTCACACACGTCCGTCCTCTCTCCCGCCGCCACTCCGTTCCTGTCAAACACCTTCCTTCTCCGCCTGTTCCCGCTTTCAGGAGTGAATCGTCTTGTGAGAGGTTTTAATGATGCACATTATAAATATCCCACATTTCCCGGGTCCTGCTCCCCAGCACCAGCCAGCCCTGTGCGGGTCGGGATTTCCTTCGACATCTTGACCAGTGCCAGTCTGGTGGTGGGGAGTTATTTCAGTTTTTGTGTGTTTGAAAGCCTTTATTTTATCTGTGGGTGTTTTTTTTACTTTTTATTTAAAAGCTAGTAGCCCTGCGCATGAATCTGTGCACCAGTAGCTCGCTGCCGCCCTCCAGTGGCTCTCCGCCTGCTGCCCCACCCTCCTATAGCTCCCCCGCCCGCCCCCCATCCTCCCTCATAGCTTGCTGCCCTGCCCCCTCCTGTAGCTCTCTGCCGCCCCGCTTGTAGCTCGCTGCCCCACCTTCCTGCCGATCCATTTGCATTTTACATCTTTATTATATAGGATAATTACAGATTCACAAGAAGTTACCAAAATATGCACATGAAGGTTCCACTTAACCTTCACATTTCCCCAAAAACAAAAAAAATGGACATGGGTACAATTTACAGGCATTACTCAGGTTTCATGAGTTTTACATGCACATATGTGTGTCTATTCAGTTTCATCACATGCAGATGCCCGTCACTACCACCAGAATCGAGACAGAAATGCTCCAGCACACCGCTCTGGACACACCGCACCCTTCCGCCCCAACACGTAGCCACCACAGCTACAGTGTTATCTTATGAATGGAAAGGCGCAGCCTGTGGCCAGGCGGGCTTTATCTACACAGCGTGTTTCTCCTGAGAGTCCCCACGTTGTCGAGTGCACCGTGGCTATTCCTGGTCATTGCTCAGTCATGCCCCATAGTAAGCATGGACCCCAGTTCCTTTACCTCTCCACCCACTAAAGGGCATCTGGGGTCCCCCAGTCTCTTGTCTGCTGTGAATAAAGCTGCCGTGAACACTGTATATATAACTTTTCCTTTTAGGTTTTGATGGACCTAAGTTTCCGTTTTTCCAGAATAAAGGCCCCTGATAGGTAACAGTGCTGGGCATTCTCATGTGCTTGTGCATCGGTGTATCCTCTTTGGTGAAAGGTCTCTTCCTGGTTTGTGCTCATTTTCCAATGGAATTGTTTTGTCTTTTTTTTTTTTCTGTCATGTTTCGAGAGTTCTGTATATATTCTTGAAGTCCTCTGTCAGATGGGTGGTTTGCAAGCATCTCCTCCCAATCTGTAGCTTTTCGGCCTCCTAAGGGGATCTTTAGGAAAGAAAAACTTTAATTTTGAAGAAGCCACATTTGTCGGTTTTCCCTTTCATAGCGTGTGCCCTGGAGGTCAGGCCTAGGAACTTTTTTACCCAGCCCTCATCCTGAAGAGTTCCTTCTGTGTGTGTTCCTAAATGTTTTTTGGGTTTGTGTTTTACATTAAGCCACAATCCATTTTGAATAAATTGATCGTCTAAGGCCGTGGTCGGCAAACGGCGCCTCGCGAGCCACGTGCGGCTCTTGGGCCCCTTGAGTGTGGCTCTTCCACAAAATACCACGGCCTGGGCGGGTCTATTTTGAAGAAGTGGCGTTAGAAGAAGTTTAAGTTTAAAAAATTAGGCTCTCAAAAGAAATTTCAATCGTTGTACTGTTGATATTTGGCTCTGTTGACTAATGAGTTTGCCGACCACTGGTCTAAGGTGTGAAGCTTGGGTCTGGCTTCTCTTCCCCCTCGTGTGTCCAAGGCTCCTCTCCACGTCTCTGCTTCTAACGTATTGGTGGGGTCTCCGTCTGGGTCTCCATTCTAATCGTGGGTCTTTGTGTCCGTCCCTCTGCCAGCCCACGCTGCCACATGGCTGGATCTGAAGTCCTGAAATCGTCTCTACTGGCTCTTCTCGGTGTGTGCATCTTTTCCAAAATTGTGTAGCTGTTCTAGGCCTTGTCTTTCCGTATAAATTTTAGAATAAACTTGTCTATGTCTATAGGAAGCCTTGCTGGGCTGTTGATAGGAATTCTGTTGAGCCTATAGATCAATTTGGGGAGTTGCAACATGTTTTTTATGTTGAATCTTCCAATCCACAAATACGGTATGTCTTTCAGGTCTTTTTAAATTCTTTTTTATCCTTATTAAGATCTTTTCTATTTCTTTCATCTGCATTTTTTTATTTTCAGCTTTACTAGGTTTACACCTTTGTACTTAATTCTCTTTGCATCAATTATGAATGATATTATGTTTTAATCTACTTTCCCATGTGTTCATTGTTGGTATATAGCCATGTGACCCTTTATGCCATGACCTTGCTGATTTCACTTGTTAGTTCTAGTTTTTTGGTAGATTCTTTGGGACTTTTCTATGTAGACAATAATGGCATCTGCAAATAGGGACGTTTTTATTTCTTCCTTTCCACTACATATGCCTTTCATTTATTTTTCTTGCTTTATTGCATTGGTGAGAACGTCGTTGCTATGTTGAATAAGAGTGGTGAGAGTGGGAATCCTTATCTTGTTCCAATCTTAGGGAGAAAACACTCAATCTGTCCCCATTCAAGTGTGATGTGAGCTATTGGATTCTGTGGCTGTTCTTCACCACGCTGAGGAAGTCCTGTCCTCTGTTCCTACTTTGCTGAGAGGTTTTACCATATACAGGTGAGAGATTTTGTCCATGTTTTTCCCATGAGTTGATATGATGTGATTTTTCTTCTTCAGCCCATTGATATGCCGTTTTACATTCACTTTCATTTCTGAAAGATATTTTTATGGCTATAGAATTCTCAGTTCATCTCCCCCCCCCCCCCCCCCTTTGGGTACTTTGAAGATGTTCCACCGTCTTCCAGTTTGCATTGCCTTTGATAAGAATCCTGCTGTCACCCTTACCACGTTCTTAGCATAGATAATGTGTGCTTTTTCCGACTGCTTTTATGAGCTTTCTCTTTATCACTTGTTGTAAGCAATTTGATTATGGAATTTGGTGTAATTTCCTTCATGTCTCTTGGGGTTTGTTGAGCCTCACAGATGAGTGGGTTTATGGTTTTCATCAAATGTGGAAATGTTCAGCCATGATCTCTTCCCATGTTTCTGCCCTTCTCCGGTGGCGCGAATCGGACATACTGTATATGAGGCTGTGTGAAGTTGGCCCACAGCTCACTAACGCTCTGCTATTTCAGACTGTTTCTCTCTGTGTTATTTTACATAGCTTCGAGTGCTATGTATTCAAGTTTAGTAATTTTTCTTTTCTGCAGCTTGAAATCTGCTGTTAATCTAGTGTTAATCTAGTTGACTCCAACACCATAGTCTTCTACTCTAGAGGCTTGGTTTCAGTATTGCTTGAAAATATCCTGTGCCCAGTCTTTCCTCTGACTTCTCGAATGTGTGGGAGACAAGTATAATAACTGTTTTAATTATATTCATGTTTGCTATTCTATCATCCATTTAACTTTAGATGATTTAGATGGATTGTCCATCTCATTGTGGGTCGTTTTCTCCTGCTCCTTTGCACGCCTGTTAAATTTCGATCAGATGTCGGACATCATGGATTTTACCTCACTCAGTGCTGGATTTGTTTTGTATTCTTATACATGCTTGGGTGTTGTTCTTGGAAAGTGTTTGATCCTTTGGGTCTTCTTGGTTTTAAGCTTTGTTAGGTGGAAACAGCACAGCATTTAGTCTTGGACTAACCTTTCCCACTAGTAAGGGAAACCCTTCTGAGGACACCACGTGATGCCGCTCTGGGTGGGCCTCTCGTGAGGTCCAAGTATTGCTCCCTCAGCCCTTCCCAGTGGTTCTTTGCCTGCCTTGAAGGGACTCCCCCGTGCACTTGTTACTGGTACTCAGCTAACAACCCAGGAGGAACCCTCTGCAGAGCTCTGAGCTCTCCTCGGAGCAGCGCTCTCTCACAGGAACGACCCTGATGCTTCCTGCTGCCTCCGCCGCCCTGTGCTCCCAGCTCCTCTTCAGCGCTGCTGGGCCAGCACCAGGCTCTGCCCGGCCCCCGCCCCTGTGCCGGGGCCTGGAATCCCTCTCCAGGCCGTAAGCTGGGACAGCCACAGTGCTCACCTTGTTTGTTTCCCCTCTCAGCGATCACTGTTCTTTGTTGCCTGATGTCTAATGTCTAACACATGTTTCTTATACTTTTTCCATTTTTTACTTGTTTTGGTGGGGGGGTGGTAAATCTGGTCCCTGTTAGTTCATTTTGGCTGAAAGCAGACGTCCTGATGCTTGATTTTTCAGAGGTTCTCTGGTCGGCCAAATTTCAGTCAGAGAGGCAGTCAATCTTCCATTTTCCCTGCGTTTCATATCACACAACAATAATGCTATTCACAGGAAAGCGGCATGTCTGGCCAAGAGTGTGCTCGTGATCACCAGATATGCCTTGGGGCCCCATATAATTTTAATCGGAAGGGAAAGCATCAAACAGAGGCTGAAAAACAGCTTTCGCTGCCAAATATGCTCTTTTACCTGGAGGAAGAACAAAAGAATCCTGGGGAAGAGACCCGGGTGTTCATGGTGTTTGAAAAAGCCTCGGAAAGCAGCGGGGCCCTGGGGTCCTGGGGACCCGGGGACAGGAAGTCTGCGCGGAGCTCCTCGCCGTGCTGCCCGCTGGCTTCTGCCCCGCCACCGACCCAGCTGCTGTCCTCGGGACCCGGCTGGGAGGCACCGGGCTCCAGGCTGCGGCCCCTCAAAGGTGAAGCCGCCTCACAGGGACGGCGCTGCCACCGCAGGCAGGTGACCTGGACCCAGACTAACCGCGGACTGTCGCACGTTTGGTTTGTACCCAGAAGGTGAAGATGGCTGTGCTTCATGGGTGTGTCTGCCTTCCGTGTCTTCCTGTACTGTCCCTGGAATGCCTATTCACCAAGACTCCCTTCCCTTGGAATCGGAAATGATGGGACATGGATGATATGCACCCGGTTCAAGTTCCCTCTCAGGCTTCCTCGTGAGAAAGGGGTCTGCTGAGCAGAAAGCAAGAATGCAGGCCGGCTCTTACGGAAACAGCAATGAGGGTGCGGGAACATTCATGGCTTGCATGCAAATAAGGCTGCTAATTACGGGATTTTTTATATCCATTGAAGTAGGCCCGGTGGGACTTCAACATGGAAGTATACTATTAGCAATTAGTTCCTGTAACTACGTATACTCGAAAGGAATAGAGCAAATTTTTTAACAAGTATGCCCTCCAATCCAAACTCTTCACAAATTGAGACTCAATTTAAATAATAACAGTACAGAGCTCCTATGCAGAGTTCAACTACAGTTCTCAAAGCGGTTTCAAAGGTGCTCTACCTCCAAGCAGCCTGTGAGGGAGACAAGGCAACTCAAACCCCCATCTTCAGGGGAAGCCACTGAGGCTCTGCGGGGAGGAGTGCCTCAGGGTTAACTTGTGGGGTTACAGGGCTTCCTCATAGTGCTACTGCTTCGAGGACAGAGACCCTGACACCCACCCACCCATCCGTCCATCCCGTGAGCGGACGTGTCTTGCGCACATTCTGTCCCGTGTGTCTCAGCACACAGCTGACACCACAACGCCATCTCCATTTTACCGCGGAGTGTGTGTGGCCCAGCGAGACCTTGGAGCACAGGCTTTGGGCAGGCAACCTGGGAGCAGTTCTGCTCAGTGCTCAACTCTGTTCTGACAGCTCCATTAATCTCACCTACCACATCCTGCCTGAGGCACCGTCAGTCCACGGAGGCAGCACTGAAGGTGGGACCGAGCCTCAGAGGGCAGGGACCTGGACAGCCCGGGATGGAGAGGCAGGGTTTGGCTGTCTCGGGAAGCCCTCGTCCCTCTCCCTGTCCCTGCAGGCTGCCCTGGCTGCAGGGCCCCCCAGAGTTTGCTCTGCACCCCTCCACACGACCTCCCTCCCAGGCTCCATGACCCTCTTCGCTGGGAGTCAGGGCCCCTCCTGCTGCCCTCCTGTGGGGCCTGGATTCAAGCTCCTTTGCATCTGTTGGTTGTAGTTTCCTGGCAGAAGAGAAGCCCAGCTGGGGCCGCTGACCCCAGTTGGACACATTTCTGTCTCTGTGTCCCCCATCTGTTCCCTTTCGTCAGGCCCCTCGCCGGGCCATCCCTCCCATCCTGGATGTTGATGACAGATGGCCTGGTATTCCCCTTGGCATGGGTTTCCTGATTATTCTTGGAGTCAGAGCAAAGCGGATGATGGAGGCAACACCTTTGGGTCCCTCTGACCTCGGTGCCCCTGCCTGGAACTTCTGTGCGGCCGGAGCTGGCCAGATGCCGGGGGCCTGCGGGAGGGGCGCACGGGTGTGGCACTGGGCGACTCCATCACGCTGCACACGCAGGACACGTGCTCTGCTTGTGCAGGGGATACGGGTGACACGGAAGGAAACTGAGTAAATCAAACTCCTGTTATCCCACATCCGGGGTTTTAGCCCGAGTTCCCAGCTGTGGCCCTTTACTTCCTAAGTTTTCTTTGTTGTCAGGTGTGACACTGCAATGCCCAGAAGCCATGTCGGTGGGTGGGTCCCAAACAGACAGCTGTACCGTGATGTGGCGTGTTACAGGCTGTCCCTGTGCTGGGGCTGGGGAGGTGGCCGCCTGGGGTGGTCCGGAGTGGGAGCCAGACTTTCCTGAAGCCACAGTGGAGAGAGGGGGGACGCTGGGCTCAGGGAGCTTGGGGCCGCATGAGGGGAGCAGTGAGTGAGGACAGAGCAGTGGGAGCACTGTGCCCCCCTACCCCAGCCCCCGAGCCAGCTCTGCTCCTCCGCCTCGCAAGATGGCCTGAGACCCAGCCCGGGGCCCATGACTCATCATCACCCTCCAGCCGCACACCCCTGATGTGGTCCCCTCACAAGGGCAGTTTACTCACAACCCAGCTAAGGGTCAGATGGGCTCCTGGGGGGAGGGGGAGAGGAGCAGACCTTGGGGGCACCAAGGGTCATGGCTGTGGTCGTGGCACTGACCTCGAGTTCTGCCCACCTCGTCCTCACACCCCAAGCCCGGGCCTGGGCTCTGGGCTCCCAAGTCATGGTGTCCTCTTTGACCCTGGGTCCTCCCCACCTCTGGCCCGAGTCCCGACGCCCACTTGGAAGAGGCGGCATCGTTTATTTCACTGAGTGTTGGCTCTGCTCTGCCTGTTGCTGGTCGCCTGAATTTCCTGCTATTCCTCAGCACCTCCTGTTGGGACCTGCCCAGGAACTTTGGCAAATTGGTTCCAATTAGCACGATTGTAACCCCCGTAGGCACACGAGGCCCCCACTTCCCTGTCTTACCTCACAGCCAGGTGCCTTGTAGGGCTGTGAAGGGCAGTAGAAAAAAAAGGAGGAAAGTGGCAGAGAAAAGAGGCGAAGATGGACGGGTTCATTCTCCAAGTTCCTGGGGGTGCTGGAGGGAAGACCCCACCCTGGCGGCTTGAGCAATAGAAATAGGTCCTCTCACAGCTCTGGGCTGGAAGCCCACCCGAAGCCGTGGGGAGAACCTGGGGCAGGCCTCCCCACTCTGGTGGCTGACTCAGATCTCGGGGTTCCCTGAGCTCTGCCTCTACCTCCACGTGGCCCCCTGTGTGCCTGTCTGCAAACCTCCCCCTTTTATAAGGACAGCGTTGCATTAGAGGAGGGCCCAGGACGCCGAATCACACCTGCAGCAACCTGCCTGCACTTCTGAGGCCCTGGGGTCGGACTTCAGGATTTGCTTTTAGGGAACACAATTGAATCCTTGACAGTGGTCTGAGATTGGCTTGCTGGGCCTGATCCCCACGCTGATGCCAGTCAGTCAAATGCAACATCCCAGGCTGGCCCCCTGCCTCTCCTGGAGATTTGACTGTGGTTTCCCCACTGACCCTCCTGGCCAGGAACTTCTCCTGCGAGCCCGCTGGCCTCTCTGTGCAGGGAGTCCCAGCTTCCCTGCGGCCTTTTCTCCCACCCACCTTCCTTCCTTTCTCTCTGAATCATCCAGACCAGATATATTTACATTTTTCTTGGTGACCATCAAGACTTACCGGTAATTAACAACGATAGATTGAAACCACTCCAGTTTACATGGCATGATCTTCCTTTAAAATCCTCATTTAATCTTGGAAAAGTAAGCAGTTAGGCAGCATTTCTGTAGGAAATTATGAAAACGAAAGCTGGCCTGCTATTGGTCCCCGGATGCCCCCCGGAGCTGGGCCTGCACCCCCTGCCACTCATGGGGTCAGAGGGTGTGGAGGTAGAGCCTGTTTGGGGACCGGCCGTCCGTGTCCAGCACTGGCCGCTCTGTGCTGAGACCCTGCAGCTCGAGCCTCCGGCTCTGTTCCCGGCAGCCAGCCCTTCCCCGATAGCCCGAGGCACAGCAGAGGCACAGGCCCTGCTCCGTGGTTTTAAGCCCTCTCTCGTGCTTTCCCTGGAAGACGCCGCCCACTGTGTCCACAGCCCCGGGCAGACCTGCCGCCCTCAGCTTCCCTGGGGGCTCAGGGCCGGGTGGAGGCGACAGCCTGAGAACACGGCTTCTGCCCCGGCTGCCGGAGTCCCGCAGCCAAGACCTCAACACCTCAGACCGGACTCACCTGCGATGCTGGCCTGTAACTATCCGTGCAGGTCACGGCATCGCCCGCAGTGTCGCCACGCCTGGCACAGGCCAATAACCCTGCCTGTCTGCCCACAGAGCCCCTCAGCGCCCACCCAGGTCACGAGTCCTGAAGAGCAGTGCCCGTGACTCAGTGGGTAGGAATGTGTTGTCTGGCGTTTGCTCCCGAGAACAAAGCTGGCATCGATCTGGGAGCCATCCTGCGTGCGTGCGCCGTGGCCGGGCAGGCCCTGCTGCTGTCCTCTGGCTCTGAGCAGAGGGTGGTGAGCAGGGAGGAGTGACCCGGAGCCTTGCCGAGGGGTCGAGAACAGCAGGTGGGCCCCAGGCGAGCCCAGGACCTTGGTCCTCGAGGGCTTGTGGAGGAGATGCTTTTACAGCGTGAGCAGCACCTGGGAAGTGGGAGCAAGACGTGGACATTCATGGTAAATTCACCGAACGGGAAGTTAGGAGAATGAAGCCCTCAAGCTGCCTCCTGATTGTTGGGGCCTCGTTTCTATGGGCCACACACCTGGGAGACACCAGCAGCGGAGCCCAGCACACCTGGGCGTCGTCGCGGTGACTCATGGGAGGGCACCACCTACTGAGTCACTGCATCTGCGTCCGCACCTGCCCAGCCTGGGAAGCCACTCTCCTAAGCCAATCCAGCCTGACCAGTGTCCCACGGAGACACAAAGAGCCACAGAAGTTGGCCATGGTGGTGTTTGCCTTCCATGGTGAGGGCTCGATGTCTAATTCAACAAGTCATCGGGTGTTCCTGATCGCCGAGTGAGGGAATGAATAGATGAATAAACCAGCAGGTGAATGAATCTGCACAACGAGCCTTGTTAGGGTCTGGCCTGAGAAAGGACGGGGAACAGCGGCCCTGGCCTCAGCTCACATCTGAAGGGCTGGGTCAGCCCTGCTAAGCCCTTGGCATGGACCATGTGACCGTGGTCTCCATGTTCACTGGCAGTCAAGTTCCATTCCGGTGTCTCATCATCATAGGAGTTGACATCCTGACTCTGCGTCAGATCTGATCCTAAACCTGAGTCAGGGCCCATATGCTCAGGCCACTTCTCATCCCTATTCCTTCAGGTGCCCGTGAGCTCTTATTCTGTTCCCTCTGGACCAAGACCTCTGGGCCACACTAAGGTGCATGTGACTCATAGCTCCTCAGATGCCACTACCAGGAAGAATAATTGGATTTCCACAGCCTGCAGACCTGCAGAATCACGCCACCCGCTCCCACATCTGCACCCACACCAGACATCACTGATCAATTAGGATCACAGTGCACTCGCCCCCTGAGCCCAGAGAAACCACAGCTCTCCAATCCATGGACTCAGGCCATGGCTCTCCAGATTATAACCTGTCTTCTTATTCCCATGCACGGCATCGGCCTCCTCGCTGAGTGAGAGATGCTGCTCGTTTGTTGTCAGAGGGCAACAGAGAACACGAGGCCATTTCGTCTCCAGAGGTTCGTAGGCAGTTTTATTCTGTACAGTTTGGCTTCAGACACCAAGTGAGTCCCAGAGCGTAGCCATATTTACGTTCTGAGCCCAGATGGCCGGCCAGGCGTTCGTTAAAGTCTTCACAGCACTTTCAGAAGGCGGCTGGGGTAGCGTTGGCAGGCTGGCCAAGTTCTCCCTGTAAAGGCCTGATGTCTGACCGAGCTTTGCCAAGACCTCCGCTCCCTGAAAAGTTCCTGCCCAATGGTATCTAACTCAACCCTCTGAAGTTCTCTGAGATCCCCAGGGGTATTAAAAATTGCTATTTAAACCACACCTTGTTTATCTTCCTGAATGCTAAGTAGTAGATGGAAAGCACATTTCAGGCGCTTGGTTCTCAAACAGACTCGGCCACGTTTCCTGACCTGTTCCCAGTGTTTGAATCAACGGTCCCTTTGAAGTCACCATGAGATGGGGTTACACCAAGGATGGGGGCTTCCACACAAGCCCTGCCACCCAGCTCTTGGCCATCAGCCTTGAGACAAGTGCCTTCCTGTCCCTCCCTCGCCTCCCCCTTTGCCTCCTCCTCGTCCTTTTTTGAAAAAAAAAAAAAAAAAAGCTGTATTATGTATTATTTCCACTTGGTCCGAGGTGGAGGGAGGTCACCCAGCCCAGTCATCAGAGTGTGGTCTGCAGGGTGCGTCTCACCGCCTGGTTCGGGGCGTGGTTTCAGGAGGTCATAGTGATGTGGTTGTGCAGGATACAGACCAGCAGAGCCTGGCTCGGGTCTACCAGGCCAGGGCGGCTTCACGGAGCCTGGGCGTGACCCCACCCACTGTGACAGCTCTGCACCTGGCGGGAGAAACCCTCCAGGAGCTGCTCAGAGGCCTGCCCTTCTGGGCCAGCTCCTGGGAGGACGGCCCACACCCTTCACATCATCCCAGTGGAAGCAGGTGCAGAGAGAGGTGGGCGAGGGGGCCACAGATGCGGATTGGCCAGACGACTGACTGACAGCAGCCTTCCTGCTACAGAGGACAAGTCTTGGGGACCTAAGGACTCATGGGTGGTGACAAGCTGCTAACCACAAAAAGGATGTCACTGGTCCTAGAAGCAGGGGCAGCTGGGACTGGAGAGGAGGTTAGTGGGTTCCTTGGGTCTATTCCTCCCAATGCTGTACATGCCGGAGGCAGGCTAATGTGACCGCCAGGTGCTGTGGCAAGTGACTTCTAGATGCCTTTTCTCTGCCAGATGGCACTTGAGGCCACAGCTCTTCCCTGCTGCCGTTCTTACAGGGTTGATGTGGCTCAGCCTTGACTGACCTAGGCGCTCCATTCTCTCGGCCTTGGCTGTCCTCGGTGATGGGCAGGGCCTCTCCTGCATATCATCACTCAGGGCCTTTTTAAAACTCAGAGACTTCCTTTCACAAGAGGAAAAACTGTAAACATCTTGGAGCTCCCTAAAAAGTTAACTAAAATTATTTAGAGAATCAAAGTGCGATTAGAAATAGAGTGTGACCTTGATTCAAAGCAGTGGGGTCAGGTGTTTGGTAAAATTGGAAGTTTCTGATTAACTTCATAATTGACTAGAAAACCCTATTTCTTTTCAATCTTGTTTTAAATTTTTACTAAAATTTTATCTATTGTCCTTCTTAGTAAGTAGATGAAAGCAAACGAACAGAAATGCTTACTTCTAGATGGCTGGATATCTTAGCCTGGATCTCCCAGAGCAGAGCCTGGGACAAAGGGAGTTTGTTAGGACTGTGACCCGACAGCAGGCGGGATGTTCTGGGGCTGCAAACACTGAGAGATGCCTTAATGCATCAGTTAGTTAGCAATGGCTGTGTAACAAATCAACCCAAAACTCAACAGCTCTAAACAGCAAATCTGTATTATTGCACCATTTCTGTAGAAGAGGAATATACATGGCTCAGTGGGTTCCTCACGGGCTGCGAGCAAGGTGTGGACGGGCTGCTTCCGACATCTCCCTCTGAAGTTCTCTGAGATCCCCAGGGGTATTAAAAATTGCTATTTAAACCACACCTTGTTTATCTTCCTGAATGCTAAGTAGTAGATGGAAAGCACATTTCAGGCACTTGGTTCTCAAACAGACTCGGCCACGTTTCCTGACCTGTTCCCAGCGTTTGAATCAACGGTCCCTTTGAAGTCACCATGAGATGGGGTTACACCAAGGCACAACGGGGCAGAACCGTGTCCAGGCCGCTCCGATGGCATGGCAGGCCTCCCGTCCCTGCGGCCTGTGGACAGAGGCCTCCGTTTATTGCCATCTGGGTCTTTTCCAGAAGGCAGATCACAGCGGGGCAGCTGGCAAGAGTGGAGGTTGAGCAAGAGGGAGAGCGTGGGCCACCTTTTGTCACCACGGTGCACAGGTCCTGCCGTATTTTCCACATTTCCTGGCCTCACACCCTAACAGACAGCGGGCGCTTCCTGCGCCATCCCTCTCTGTCACCTCGGCCCCGCCCCGGCCCCTTCGCAAGAGCCTCACCCAGACGCTCAGCCCTGCTCTTCCTGCATCTGCCCTTCCGTGCCCTCATCCCCTTCATGTGGCGTTCGCCTCAGCCATGCCCGAAGCAGCACGGCCAGTTCCTGGGACACGTGACTGCCCAGGAAGACGGTCCCTGTGACCCCGGCTACTGTTCTCAGATGTGCGCACAGTGCCAGGGAGATGTGGCTGTGCCGGTGGGCATTTGTGGGGGGTCAGGATGCTGGGTGAGGAAGGTGCCCCAACATTGGAGGGGCCCACATACCCTGTGCTTAAATATTTGAGCACACACCCTTCACAATCAGCAAACCAATTGTACAAAGTATCTTTCCTCCTCCCACCTGAATATGCCTCAAAACCACCTGAAAGCCCAGGTTTGAACCTAGAGTTCTCCTGGGTAATCATTCCTTCTTCCCAAACCATGGTGCCAGGTCTCCTCTGTTTCCCTCGTTCTCCCTCCCCCAGGTTGAACCCGTTGCTGTCCTGGCCTACGAGGGGCGTGGCTGGCGCTGGGCAGCCCCATCCCACGGGAGGGAAGCCTCCTGGAGAGAGTGGGGTGCCCTCAGGGTTGTTCCAAGGCCCCCAGGCACAGCGAGAACTTGGGCTGGGCCCCGTGGGGTCAGGGGCATAGTGTCTCAGCGGGTTTGGGGGTTGGGATCACTGGCAGGTGTAGACACTTGTGCAAACATCCTCCAAGCTGCACCCTTGTTGTCTGTGTGCCTGGAGGGACATTCATTGTGCCAAATTAAGCCCTGGAGCCAGGCAGACTTGGGTTTGAAGGGAGCTCGGCCATTGCTGAGTTCCTGGGTGACATCAATCGAGCTGCTTGACCTCTCTGTGCTTCGGTCTTCTCTCCCAGGGAAGTGGGATGACAGCAGCTCCCATCGCAGATGCTGTTGTGGAAATTCAGTCCGTTACTACTAATCAGGGGCTCGGTGGCCCTGGCCAGGGGTCTCAGTTGGCTGGACGTCGTCCCGTGCACCAAAAAGGTTTCCGGTTCAATCCGTGGCTAGGACATTGCAAGAGGCAACTGATCAATGTTTCTCTCTCTTTCTCTCCCTTCCACTGTCTCTAAAATCAATGAAAAAACATATCCTCAGGTGAGGATTAAGATATATAATCAAGGGCTCGGAGTCCTGGTTACTCATTCTCCCAGGTGCTCAGACCCGTTTGCCAGGGGCTGGCACCATCCCCGCCCAGTTGCTCTGTCTTCCCCATCACGCAGCCATGGCTTTCTTCGTGAATCCAAAACCAGGTCCCAGGACGTGGAGCCTTAGCTGCTGCCGCCGACGGTGCGTAAACATTGCTGCCCGCTGGGCACTGCCCACCGCTGCGCTCCGCCGCTAACAGGTGAGGCTCCTTGACAGTGTGACCCGACATACAACACGGAGCTTTTATCCTCGCGGCTCCCAAGGAGCTGCCCGCCACTCTCTGCTTCTCGCCCGAAGCACTGTGGACGCCGGGCGCCATGGAGACGAAGCCAGCGTGACTCGGCCAGACCAGGAGGTCAGACCCGGATCCTGGGGAGTGACCTGGGCACGTGTGGCGGCGATGCCGCCCCCAGGTCTCGAGCACAGACGTCCTCCGCTCTGCTTCTGAGAGGCCGTAGCTGGAGAGGGTGCTCGCACTCACGCTCCACAGCAGCTCCCAGGAGCCTGGGTCCTCCAAACGTCTGCACGTGAAAGGGTCACCTAGTGAAGACTCGGGAAAGCAGGGGTTCTCACTTCCGTTGGCCTGGGCGCTGTCTCCTTCCCAGACGGCAGGGGGCTGGAAACGGGGGACCCTCCCCTTGTTGGAAGCCAGCTTCCAGGGCCCCAGCAGACATCCAGCTGAACATCGTGACTTCCCAGAGGTGGGCTTCGAAGACCTCCCGCCCCTCGTCCAGGGTCCAGGGCAGAATGGCACGTGGAGACGACACAAGGACCAGAGCACCCGTGCTCCGGGGGCAGGGGCCTGGGGATGTCCGGTCCAAATGTGCTCTTGGCCGCGGGGGGCGGGGGGAGGCGGGGAGGAATGGGGGGGGGGGGAAGGATGGAGTCCTGGGAAAGGTGGCACTCGAGAAATGACTTTATTTCAAAAATCCACTTGGCCGCCAGCCCCATCCTTGATGGCCCTGACTTGTTCCATAGTTGGAATTAGAATGCTTTGAGCAAAAATGAACGTGCAGTTCTGAGCACCCCAAGACTGGACGTTCTTTGCCTGAGTCCTCCCCGGACCCTCGGGAGTGACTCAGCCCCTCACTCCCTGGGGACGCCTGCCCACCTCCTGCTCCTCATCTCCTTTATCACTGCGCCTGCCATCTCAGTCTCACTGACTTCCTCGTTTCCTTCCACCGGCCTCAGTGGTCTGACAAGGACCGGGGGCCTCTGACCTCAAGGCGCTGACCCGAGGGAGCACTCCTCGCACAGCGGGGTGCCCGTGTGGGCCCTCAGAGAGCGCTGTCCCCGTCACCTCGTCCTCACCATCAGGGGCCGCCCACATGTCAGCTGCGTTGACTCAGCCTTTCCTTCCATCCAGGCTGCTGCCCCGTCCTGTGCAGGGACATCGGGGAGGCGGGAACCAGCGTGAACCTCAACCCGTCGGAGCTGAAGGAGACAGTCGCCTCTAAGGAGAAAAGGAGGGAAATGTGGGGAAGGAGGGAGCCCACAGAGGGAGGAAGCTGTCCCTGCGCTCCCAGTTCCAGGAGCCGCGTCAGGAAAAGGCTCTGAGATGTCAGGAAAGTCCCGCAGAAACGGACGGACGTGATTTCATGCCGACTCCTCAGCCGGCGTCTCTGCACCAACAGAGTGACAGCAACAACTGGGAGGGGCCAAGCCTGTAAGAACTGCTGTGGGGCGTGCATGTTCTTTATTGCTTCCTTCTGAAGCGCCACTGAAATGACCACAGTGACCAGGAAATCAGGGGAGGAAGTGCCGTCGATAGGATGGAAGCAGGTGGGTGAGGGAAAGCTGGACTCAGGTGTGTCGGGCGACAGCCTGGCTCCTCAGAAGGACCTGGAGCCCGACACAGGACAGGGGCTAGTGGCCTGGGAACCACGATGAAGGGCGTCCCGGGTGACAGCTTTGCAGCAGCCATACTCGCATGTGAGAGCTGAGGGCTGCAGATGGGGGTCCCCCAAACCTGAAGCCAGTGGACGCCTGGTTTCCATTCCTTCGATGAGGTGGGTGACAGGTTGGTGCTCGGCCATCCTCGCATGTGCGGCTCACCTCGAGGCCCAGTACGGCTGCTTCAACACCTGCCATCAAGCCCACACTCCCCTCTTGAGTCCCACCAGGAGGTTGCACGCCTCATGCCCACTTGCATGCCTGGGTCCTGGTGCAAAGGAGCCTGGGAAATTTAACCCCGTGCCCAGCACTTTGATTGTTACAAAAGCTGGAGGAAGTGGGGACGAGAGATGGTGAGGGCATGGTGATGATAGTGTGTGACGTTAAGAAAGGAGCCCTCATCGTATGAGGTGCAAGCTGAAGTATTTGTGGGTGAAATAGCATGTGTTACTTGTGCAGTTAAAAAACTAAGTTAAAAAAGTCAAAAAATTTCTGTTCTTCCGTCTGAAGGACAGATGCCTCTGGTGTTTTGTGCCCGGGCTGTTGCTCAGTGGTTAGAGCGTCAGCCCACACACTGAACAGTCTCGGATTTGATTCCCAGTCAAGGGCATGCGAGTTCGATTTCCCTGGCCCTGGTTGGGGCATGTGTGGGAGGCAATCACTCAATATGTGTCTCTCACATCGATGTTTCTCTCTCTCCCTTCCACTCTCTCTGAAAATTAATGGGGGGGGGGGGAATATCCTCAGGTGAGGATTAACAAAACAAAACAAAACAAAAAAGAATGCTGTCTTGTTTTGGTGGTTGTTGTTTTGAGTATAAAAATACGTCTACGTTTATGAAAAGTGTTGTTTTAATCAAAATAAAAACTAAGGAAACAACAGAGTGATCGGGAATAAAGTCTTGCTAAAGTAAGGGTGTCCTAATGTATGCACACGGCGGAGAACTGAACACAAGCCAGGGACACGTGAGCGCCGGGCACCGCCAGGCCTCCCGCCCGGCCCGGTGCCCGGACCCTCCTACTGGTTCCTGGAGCCGCCGGGGCCGCTCTGCCGGGCAGGCGTTCCTGGACCCCTCAGCGCCGGGCTCCTGGACATTCGATACGGAGTAGAAAGGAGGCTGAAAGCTTTAACCCCTAAATGCTTACGATTGTAAAATGGGATCTGGCAAATGATTAAACTGAATTGCAGACCTAATTGCTTTCACTTAAAATAATATTAAAGCAAATGTGATCTTGTGTTTAACTTGGAGAAACAGTACCTTTAGCAACACAATTCTGTTCTGATTTTTCACAAGGGAGGGCTCTACCCTGCAGACCGCTTGTGCAAAAATACTGTGAAATGAAGTCCTTGGTGTCTGGGAAGTTAAGGCGCATTTTTAAATGGAGCAAATACCTACTTTGGGGAATTGTTCGCCCCTATTTCTGCCTTCAGCCCCAAAAGCAGACAACCCCGCCGACGGAGAGAAGAGTGAGGGGTGCCCGCACTTTTGTCGAAGTGGTCAAATGCCACTTGGGCTGTGGAGTCAGGGTCCCTGAAGGGCTCCGGCCCTGACTGGGCTGTGGGGCCGGAGGCCCGGGGGTGAGAGATGGAAACGGTGACTCAGAGGGGCCTCCAGCCCCTGGGCCCTGTTCCAGGTGCCGGCAGCGGGGGATGGGGGGGCCCTCTCAGAGCCTGGGGCAGTCACCACCAGCACAGGCACTCGGCACAGGCCTGCGGGCGGCCGGGGGTGTTGTGTGCGTGTGTGCGCAGTGGGCACAGAGCGGACCCCAGGACTCCAGCCGCGGAGCTTCTGGAAAGCGGCGGCTGTGCCGGGCCCGGCCGTCGAGAAGGAAGAGCCTCTGGAAGAACCCAAGGCCACGGGTTCGAGCAGCCGCGTGGGCCGCCTTGGAAGGAGCTAGAAGAGAAAAACAGTGAAGGACGCAGCTCGATCCGCTCCCACCAGTTCCCAGGTTCTGAGTTCACGCTCCGACTGATCTTTGCTCGGAGTTGCCAAAACAGCTGTTCACAGGGCAGGCAGGCGAGGGTGGGGCTCTAGGGGCCTGAGCCCTCTCCTGGCCCCGCCACCCGCCCACCGAGAAGCTGCGGTGGCCGGCTCCGCGGGGGGAGGGGCGGAGGGGACAAAGGGACATCACGCAGGGCACCCCCTCACTTTTTTCAGGAGTCCCAACTGGGAGAGAAAAAAAAAATATATGAGACAGGGAGAGAGATGAAAACACATGGCCATAAATCTGGGATCTGTTTTTATTGGTGTTTCTATTTCAGATTTTCAGTTTGGAAAAAGACTTTCTTATACATTCCAGGCTACCTCTGTGAGGATAGAGAAATAATGATAAATGCAAAAGTTAAAAATAAAAAAAAAGGAAAGTCCTTTTTGGATCCAGGAGAACACATCCTGGTTCACAGCCGATCGCCTCAAGGCCCCTCATCCCTAAACTGAACGGGCATCTCCGTGCCGCTCCCTGGGGGTGACTATGCCAAGCCGCCTGCACTGGGGGGGAGGGGGGGAAAGGGGGGTTCTCCCCAAACGCTGCCTGGGGCTCCGGCAGGAAAGCCTCTGTACAGGGAACAATGGGTGGAATGTTTCCCTTGAGCTCGAGTGAGAAGCATAAGAAAATGACAGATAGCAGGGTGCCCTTGGGCAATGAGAAGGGGGTGGGCTCCAGGTTTGGATGCGGCTCCTTGCTCTCCAGGGAGACGTGCTGTGTGGGACGCGCTGTCTATGGGTTAGATTCGCAGGGATCCAGCCAAAACTGGACAGCTTCTGATTCGGCTGCTTGCCTGCTGCCCGGCCATGAAAAGGCGGTCTCCGTCTCGCTGTGTGCGTCTGGGTGCAGGGCAGGGACCCTCCACTCCAGCCGCCAGGCGGACTTAGGTGGGTTAATCTGCTCCAGCTGTGCCCACGATGGGGGTGGGGGTCCCCCCAAGCAGCTGCAAGGCGTTGGGTGTATAAACCGAGCACAGACGAGGGGGGAGACCCAGCTGTGCTCACACAGCCGCCCAAACACAGCACCTCCCTGGGCCTGGCCGGCTGACAGAGGAGAAGGGAGAGATTACTGTAAGCCCCAGGTATTTTGTGAGCTGGAGGCCGGCGGGGGAGGAGGACGAGGGCGCCAGCGACACCTCCAGCTGGCAGGCGCTCCTGGCAGCCACGTCCCCAGATTTACGTCCTAGTGGGCGAGCTGCAGCCAGAGGCTGGACTCTCCAGCTGCCCCTGCGGGAAGTGTGGCCGGGAGAGGGCTTGGTCACGGGAGCCCAGCCCCCAGCACCAGCTTGACTGCGCACCACAGACCCAGGTGGCCAGCACCCAGCCCCAAGGCCGGGCACCAGGGCACTCCCACAGGGGCTGCAGCATCCCCACCACAGGACTGCTGCGGCAGGTTCTCCCGACAGTAGGAGGCAGCCAGGCAGGAGTCGGGGGAGGGGAAGGAGCTCTGGTGGCCAAGATGCCCAGGTGAAGCGACAACCCAGAACTCCGGGCAGCCACAGCCAAGGGGGAGATTTCCCAGGAATTCTGTTGGCACGAACTTCCCTGTTTTCGCTTTCTGCTGAGCATTGTTAGTGATTTTGCTTGAGACTTAGCCCCAAGCACCAGGCTCTTCTGTGGGGGGAGGGACCGGACCAGAAGCTGGGGCCAGAGTCGTTCATATGTGTGGGGACGCTGCTGGACACATAGTAGGTGCTCAATGCACATTTGCTGAGTGAAGAAGAGGAACAGTCTCCACTCTGGGGCAGCCTGCGGACAGACCAGGACAGGGTGGCCTGGGACGGGGAGACTGAGAGAAAGCTGTGGACCTGGGGGAGGCGGGACACTCCCAGTCCGGCTTGGGGATGACGCTGGCCAAGCAGCCACTCATCAGAAGAGGCTGATGGCGCTGGTGCTGTTAGCCTCCAGCCTGCCCCCTGCCCCAGCCCCCAGCACAGCCCCAGATCCTCTATAGCAGGGGTCCTCAAACTTTTTAAACAGGGGGCCAGTTCACTGTCCCTCAGACCGTTGGAGGGCCGGACTATAGTTTAAAAAAAAACTATGAACAAATTCCTATGCACACTGCTAAGTCGGCTGCTAAGCAGGACAGGCAGCGGCGGCAAAAACACCCGGCGGGCCGGATAAATGTCCTCGGCGGGCCGCATGTGGCCCGCGGGCCGTAGTTTGAGGACCCCTGCTCTATAGTAACACAAGGAGGGCCCTGCAGTCCTGAGGGCCCCGAGCTCACAGCACACCTCCTGTTGGGCCCTCACTGTCCCGCTCAGTCCCCAGCAACCCCAAGGACTGCATTCTGTTTTATGGGCCAGGAGACCGAGGCACAGAGAGATGTAGTACCTCGTCCAAGGCGGCACAGCCCAACAGCTCTGGCCTGCAGCTGTGCTGGCTGTGTAACAAGTAAGACCTGAGATGAGGGGTTTGTTCCCTCGCTCTCCGTGGGTCAGGGGTCCATGCTGACGTGGCTGCACCCTCTGTTCAGGGCCTCACACGCCTGAAGCCAAGGTCTCCGCAGAGCCACTTTCCTGCTGGAGGCTCCGGGAAGGTCCCCGTCCCAAGGTCCCAGCTGTAAGACTGAGGTTCCCGCCTCTGCACCTGCCTCCTGCCCTCCTCCCGGGGCCCCTGTCACTGCCATGACTCCCTCTCACCGCCCCGCCCACCAGAGGGCACAGAGCTGCCAATCCCACCACCACCACCACCCCCGACGGCAAAGGCCCAGCCCAGCAGCCAGGCAAGTCCCCTCCTGGGGCCGCTGCCGCTCCGGCAGGCGCAGTGAGGCCGACCCACTCCCTGCCCTGGCCGAGAAGCATTCAGAACCACTCACCAGGCTTCTCACGAGAACGACCCTTGGCCGACGCCGTGAACAGGGTTCCTACCTGAAACCTGGAGAAACATGGAGTGTCACACGCCTGTCCGACTCCGACTCCTCCCGTGGCGACCCACGCGGCGCCCAGCGGCCCCCTCGCCCTGCCTCCCTGCAGACAGAACTCGGGGCATCTGCACGAGCCAAGATGAGAGTCTGACTTGGGCACTGGGTTTTGAAGAGTTTCTGAGAAAAGGAGAATGACGCATCTACTAATTTCTTACACTGATTACAGATTGAAATGGTAATATTCTGATGGATGGGGTTACATATAATATGAAAACTATACCTCCTTATTTTTACTTTTTTAATGTGGCCACCAGAAGACCTAACATCTCACATGTGGTTCCCATTAGATTTCTATCCGACAGTGCATGTCTAGAAATCACTATAAAATTTTCCACCTCCTGCCGATTTTATTAGAATCATGTATAATCCACACGTGAACACGTGGCCAAGGGAACTCTCCGTCGTTGTCACAATTAGGATTTGGGGGAAATGGGTTTGATTTTTGTTTTCTTATTTTCCTTTTGTTTTCATATTTAAAAATAATTTGGTAGAGAAAGACTTTGCGGTAGCTCATGGCCTAGAATTGTTTTTCTGCCCAGATTCAGGGCTGAGTGCCCAACAGCCTTCTTAGTGACAACAGAGGCCCACGGGACACGTGTGTGTATGCGTGTGCACACGTGGGACACAGCGGAGCAGAGCACAAACTGAGGGTGTGCGGGGCCTGGCTAGTGAGTTGTCAGAGGAGGAAGTGACGAAAATCAGCCCGGGCCACAGAGAAAGGTCAGCCATGGAGGGAGAGGCCCGGAGGTGAGGCGGGTGAAGACCCCTGGTTTCCAGCCTCAGGCGCAGGGGAGCTGTGTGTACAGTCGGCTGGTGGGCTGACCCCTAACAGACCTCCCGCCTGGTGGCTTCTCACCTCCAGGCCCAGGCCGGTCCCGGTTACTGCAGTCAGGGCCTCTGTTCCCTCCCTCCACCCCTTCTGTAGACCAGAGAGGATCGCATGGCCAAGCGCGACTTGGGGGGACAGCCTACACCCCGATGTCACAGGGGCCCAGAGGGGCTCACTGATCAACAAAGCATGTCTCCCTCAGTCTTGGTCCTTGTCAGAGACCAGCGAGCCGGCCCACGCGCTCCCCACATCCACCCACCCGCACTGTCCCTCAACACCGGGCGGGGACAGCACCAGGTGCCCCCACACGGGACCTGGGAGAACAGGGCACAGACACCGGCTCGCAGGGAGGGGGTGACAGGGGCCATGGGGCTGGGGACGAGATGGCAGAGGGCAGAGCCAACTGCTAGGCCTGCACTAAGTCCTTGCAGATGAATTTATTGCTTCAGCACATACATCTCACCATGACCTGCGCTGTGTGAGGGAGACCACACGGGGATATGGACCACACGCATCATGGCAGCATGAGCTGGGGCGCCCCAAAGGGCACAGGGGCAGAAGGAGGCGGCCCCACCGTTTCTGTCCCGGTCGGGGGCCTCCTGGCCCTGCTAGGCCACAATGTGGAGAGGAGGCAGCTCCTCCCTGCCCACCCGCCGTCTCCTCTCCTGCAGTCCACGGGCAGACCCTGGAAGAACTGGGTGCCCAACACTGCGCAGACCCGAGGCCCCCTCTCACCTGACTCCCTCCACGACGCCCCCTCGGCTGAGCGGAGCTGTGGCCTTTCTGGCCGGAGACAGCCGTGGTGGAGGACGTGCTGCGGAGGGAGCAGCCAGCCCAGGCCGGGCATGGAGTCCTGGGAGCCCCCCGCTGTGCGGGGCCGGCCGGAGGCAGCAGAGGGGACAGGACAGGACCCCGCCCTGGGGGTGGGGGGAGTTCCAGGCAGGGATTTGGAAGGAGGGGCAGGGAGGCCCAGCTCTGAGGCACCATCTTCCCCGACACGTTCCCGGAGCCTCGTCATGCCCACGTCTCTGACAGCCTTCAGGAGCCCATCTGTGGGTCCTGCCACCGTGGCTCCGAGTGTGCAGCCTGTGATGGGTTGGGAAGTAGGGAGCAGGTGTGGGTGGGAGCTGGGGTATCTCAAGGGCTGATGGAGGCTGACTCTGTTCTCCCCAAAATCTCTCCCTGAATTTGCACTTAAACCCCGGGGAATGCAACCAATTAGAGATTTGGTTTAAATAGGATCCTAGTCTAAAAATGCAAATGTACATGCACTATTAAAAAGCCATCAGTCAGCCCTGGCCGGTGGGCTCAGTGGATAGAGTGTCGGCCTGCGAACTAAAGGGTCCCGGGTTCGATTCCTTTTGGTCTTAGGCTCCTCCTCAGCCTGGGCCCTGGTCCGGGCTTTTGCAGGAGGCAACCGATGGATACATTTCTCTCACATCGATATTTCTCTCTGTCTTTCTCTCTCTCTCTTTCACTCTCTAAAAATCAATGGAAAAATATCCTTGGGTGAGGATTTTTTTTAAAAAGCCATCAGTCATTCACACATTAGTATAAACAAGGCCCCTGCTTCTTCTATTCCAGCCTTTACTATGGCAGCTGAAGTGCAGGTCTGAGCTCCGATGAGGCTCTGAAGAGGACACGCCCGGCTAGGTGACCGGAGCAAGCCCACCTGGTGCAGCATGCTCTCTGAGGTAGACCAGAGTTCTGAGTACAAATGAGGTGGCTTTTTTTTTTTTTTTTGGAAACAAGTAACTTGTAGTTGGAGAACTTCCTGTTCGTTTTTGGAAAGCACCTTCAAAATCCAAACACTTAAATAAAAATAGCATCTGCAAGACATGGCTGTCGAAGAATTTGCAGCAGAGGACTGAATTCATGGAACGTCTCTTCAAAGGGCACAATGCGAGCAGTGGGTGCACATGCAGGCTCTGACAAAGCACACCCACATGTGAGCACACACACGTACGCGCACGCACTCACGCACACACACACGGTCCACAGCTGGTGCAGGCTCCGCCCGCCCTCCTGGCCCCACGCTGATCCATGCCCTTCCTCCCGGACCCTCGTTCCAGCCTTCGTCTTGGTGGAGCCTGGGAGCTGAGGAAGCACTGAGCCGTTTCACTTTGATTTGATCGTGGATGCAGGCTTGGTTTCAGCCTCCATCCTTTTCCTCGGCGAATGTTCTTTATTAAAAGAAAGTTCATTGAGAGCACTAAGCAGTAACTGACTAAATCCTCCGTGCAGCCGTGGTGCCGGCGCCCACACCACACTCTGTGCCTGCGGTCAGTCATCGCCCGCCTGCCCAGCTCCCCGGCCGCACACGGTCGGAGCAGTTAATGCTGTGACACCTCTGGGACGCGTCTCACCTGCTATATGTGGCCGACCCTTCACATCATCTCTCAAGAAGCCTGGAGCAACAGAATCTGGGGAAGGGAGAGACAGAGGGGAGCAAATAAAAACCTTGAAAAGAAACATTGGGTGGTGAGTACATTTTTGAGCCTTTCTTTCTGGGAGCTGAAGGCCAGAGAGGCCAGGGGTCAAGACCACTCGTCCCAGAACAGGTGTGGCCACTGGGTCTTGCCCACATTGAGTGCCACGCATGGCTCCCGCAGGCCCCCACCACAGCTGCAGAGTGGCTCTGGGACACCTCGGGCCCAAGCGTGATGCTACCTGGTGAGAGCTGTCTTCTTCTTTTGGGACCGTTCACAGCATCTGGCCGATTGGTGCCCGTTCGAAGGCACAGGGTCCCCTTGCTCCGTGGCACCAACACTGTCCTGGCAAAGGGGCCTCTTGTCCAATAAAACAAGTCCTATCTTACTTGTTTCCGTTTTTTAAAACCACAGGTACGTCCCAACGGCACAGCCCCAACCCCAATGCTCATGGGTCCTTCAGCCACGTCCAGGGCTGAGCTGTGCTTCCCTGTGGTCCCCGGACTGTCAGTTCCTCTGCCAGGGCTCTTGCCTTCCCACACGCACACCGTGGCTGTGGTCACGCCCAGCAGAGCCACCCATGCCCCGGACTGCGTGGGCCCCGTCTTCCTGACACTCAAGGGCACTGGGTTTTGGGGAAAATAAACCAGTCCCCAGCTCTACAAAGTCAAGTGTTTGCCTGTTGAGTTTATTCAGATCACAGATGTGTCTCCTGGCGTCAGGGCCGCCGCACAGGCCACTGTGAGACACCGCTGCCAGCTGTGGGGAGGTGCTCGGCGCAGGGCCGAGGGGATGGCCCGCAGGCCAGCACCAGCGCCCCGGGCCCGCCGTGCAGGCCTGCAGGTCGCACCTCTCCCCGTCCAGCTGCCTGTCGCCGCCTTCCTTCTCACGGCCCACGTGACCTCTGGTCCTCCGGCCGAACGCGGGCTCTGCTCTGTGGCAGCCCCTCGGCTTCTGGACTTAACCGTCTTGACATTAGTTCCTGACGATCCAGACATCGCGGCTCAGAAGCCACACGAGACCGTGCTGGCGGTGGGGAGCTGCGCGTCGCCAGCGCAGACAGGCCGAAATTTACAGCCGTGACCTGGGCCTCGTCGGGCCTGTGACAGGGTGTCGAGTGACTCACTGCTTAGTCACCCGCTTGCTGGGCCAGGTTGGGTGGGTGAGGAAACACAGCAAAGGTCAGACAGTAGGAGTTTGTCTAGACGCCCTATTTTGGATTCTACCCTTGGTGTTTCTGTAGCAACCCTCGCAAACACCGATGTTTTAGCCATAGTGTGAAAAGCGCCGTTCTCTGGAGCCGCTCTGCCCACGGACCCCGTTCACCCTCAGTGCCCGCCGCCGAGGCCCCATCTGGAGGTGGCGGGAGACCCCTCGGGAGGCCGTCCCCGTGGCCGCGCTGGCGACGCCCGGCCCTGGGAAGGACGCTGGAGTGGGAGGAGGACAGGCCCTCGCGAAGCTCGGCCAAGGTCCCCGGGAAGCGTGCCCAGAAGTACAAGTGGCTTATTTTTCCTCCGGGCCTGATGGGAAGGCTGGTTTATGGCCCGTCCCTTAGTCATTTCTCCTGGGTTTGAAGCAGACCTTCTGAGAACTGAGGAGGGGACAGCACACGTGTGGCTGAGGTGTCGGGAACTGAAGGACACGGGAGGGTGGAGAGGAGTGGGGGCCGGGAGCAGGACAGGGGGCCGGCCCCCGGGCCTCTCCCCTCTCCTGCCTGAGGTTACCCGAATCTAACGACGCCTTCCCGGGGCTCTGCACATCTGGGGGCTGCTGGCTTCGGGTGGGCAGGGGTCAGGGTGCTGCTCAGCACCCACGGGGCCCAGGACACCACGGGACGCCCACTGCCGAGCCGTCCGGCCCGCATGTCAGCGAGTCAGGGTGCGACCTGCTCTAGAGAATCGGGCCAAGTAATAAAAGAGAAAAACAACCTGACAAGTGAAACGGTCCTGAAGGGCTGGCTGCGTTTCTGACATTTTCATTATTATTGTTTTTACTGCTACCAGACTCCCTTCTCTCCTCACCCCACTCGGACGCCGTCCAAACCGGCCTGCTGGGACGCCTTCCTGTGGCCGCCGGAGGAGGTCTGCCGGGCTCGCCACCTGCCAACTCCGAAGGCGTCGCCCGCCCCACTGCCCCGACGCGCAAGCGGGCCCCGTGGACACGTGTGCGGGTCATTTAGGAAAGAGGTCCGTGCGCCACCCCGGGGAGCACCGACGACAGGGGCATGGCTCCGTCTGCACTTCCCGTGCGCGGAGCGGGCCGGGGCTCGGGGACCAGGGTCCCGTCGGTGACCGTCCCTCCACACACCCAGGGCTCCCTGTGCGCCTGGGCCTGGGCGGAGCTGTTCTGCAGAAGCACCTGGCCGCAGCCCACCTCGGGCTCTCCCGGGACATGTCCAGGCCGGGATGCAGAATGAAGTCCTTCTCACTATGGAAACCAAGGAGGTGCCGGGCCTTAGGAGCACGGTGACCCTCCGCGGGACGCGGCCTGGGTGGGTGAGCCGGCCGTCGGCTCAGCCCTGGGCCATGGAGCCGGGAGAACGAGCTCACCCGTCAGCAGCATCGCTGGGACCGCGGGAGCGGAGGCCGCTGAGCTGGGCCCCGCTCTCTAGGAAGGAGGTGGCCAGGGCTGCTCCCTCTGCGGGCCTGGACCAGGGGTCCGCGCACATCGGGAATGAGACCACAACATGCCTGACTGAGTCTGGACCCCACAGAAGGAACCCCGAGACCGAGGTTTGAATCAAGGTCCGTGTGGAAGACGACCCCACAAAACAGCGCTTCTCAAGTAGGAGACCAGCGTGGGGCAGAGCTTTGCCCACACAGCAGCTCAGGAGGCAGCCCTGAGCTCCGGGGTGTCTGTCGGGAGCTCGCAGGAGGGGCTGGGACGCAGCTGGCCCCGTAGCTGGTGATGTCCGGGTCCCTGCGTCTGCTGCCACGACCGAACAGGTCCTCTCTCACTAGCAGTGGTAACGACCGGGTATGTGCCCTTGACAACCACCGATCTCGTGCCACGGGTGAATTAGATATAATTTGATAAAGGTTGAAAAAAACGTATGCAGACTTGGACCTTAAAATAGCGAGCAGCTGCCTCTGTCCCTTGTCCTCACTGAGACCCCTCGGGAACAACAAGGGCTCGGAGAAGTGAAAATACGAACATGGTTTTTTACCGGAGTTGGAGACACAGGGAAGAGAGCCCACAGGTCACAGACGGCGCCGGGATGGCGCCCCGCCCAGGGAGGGCTGCTGCGGGAGGGCTCGGGCAGGGATGGGGGACATGGGCTGCTCTGGGGGGTCACAGATGACATGGAAACCCCCCCCAGCGGCCTGTCGGTGAGGCGGGGAGGGGAGGGCTCCCACTGGACCCCTGCAGGGCTGACCTCTGTGGCTGGGGAGAAGTCCAGGTGAGCAGTCCCACCAGGTGCTCAGAGGTGCACGTGAGGGGCTTTGCTGACCCAGGAGCCCTCCCTCGGTTCTGGAACACTCTTTGGCCATCACCCGCGTGAACTCCCGGCAAAAGGAAGGTCTAAAGAGAACTTGCCATGTTCAACGATGATCGATAATCAAAAAGGGTCCGAACGAAGACACTACAAGGCCCTGGCAGTGTGGCTCAGTAGATTGGAGTGTGGCCCATACACCGAAAGGTCTGGGGTTCAATGCCCAGTCAGGGCAGGTACCTAGGTTTCGGGTTCAATCCCTGGCCCTGGTCGGGGCACGTGCGGGAGACAACTGATCAATGACTCTCTCTCTTTCTCAAAAAAAAAAAAAAAAAAAATCCATGGAAAATATCCTTGGGTGAAGATTTTGGAGAAAAGGGAAAATGAAATGGAGAAACAAATGGCAGACAAAGAACGAACGCTGGTTTTGAAAATTTTTTGTTTTCTCTTTACTCTGGGGAAAGCACCCGGAGGAGGCCTCCCAGCTGCGGAGGGATGTTCCCTGTGTCCTGGCTCAGTTTGCCTCTCCCTCGTCGGTCGCAGGGGCAGCTGAACGGCAGGCCCGGGCGCTGGAGGGGTCCAGCCCCGGAACCTGTGGCCTTCCCCCCGGTCCTGACGCTGGCTTCGCCCAGGCCCAGGCCTGTCCTTTCCATCCCTCAGCCTGTCTGGTCCCCAGCAGGTCTCACTCAGGGCTCGCCCACCATCTAGATGCAGCTAACCCACACCGTGCGTCCAACTGCTCACCTGGCTCCTCCTCTGGGGTGTCTCCAAGGCACCCCATATTCAGCTCCCCATGCCCCGTCTTGTCTGCGCCCAAGCAGAACCTATTGGTAACCCGCCTGTGATGGGTCCCTCGCCCAGCCTGTGCCGGGGCCCGCGGCCCGTCCCTCTCCTGGCCTGGCTCCAGGCATCTCTCTGCAGGCAGGTCCGGCAGGGAGGAAGAGCCCACCTGGGCTGGAGCAGGCAGGGCTGGTCGCTCTCCCCGTGGCCCGTGGGTTGTGAGGGCCCAGCTGGCATTTCATCCTCGTGTTCGGAGTCCTGGGCTCAGACCTCTTGTCCCTCCCGCATTCCTCTGGTGCTTCCCGCTCTGGCCCAGGGTCCGGAGCCTTGCTGAGCAGGGAGGAGCGGAAACGGGCTCAGCCACCTTGTCAGGCTGACTTTGGGCCTGCATTGTTGAGAGCAGGCCATCCCTGTGGGGAACAAGGCGGGGCATAAATAAACAAAGGCGGTGGCAGCGCCGACAGAGACGGGCCCTGGGAACCTCCTGCTCCTCCTTGGCTGCAGGAGGTCGAGGCCCAGCACCTGATTCTGAAATTCGCCCACCTTTGAGGGGCGGAGACCGGGTCCCTATACACACGGATCCTCCTTCGAGGCCGAGCCGCCTGCCCCAGCCCAGTCCTGGTGAAGCCCCTGCCGGTTTGTCCCGTCACACACTCACAGCCTGGACTAGTGCACGTCCCCTGAGTCAGGACAAGGGGGAAGGTTCACAGCCCAGCTGCAGGAAGGCTGCCTGAGGGGCAGAGGGATGGACTGCCTCGACCCCCTCACCAGTGAGGGTGGGGAGCCCCCCCCCCCCCAAGCCTGCCCTCTCAGCTCTGGTGAAAAGACGCAGGTTCTCGCTTTAAACCGTTTCCTGAAGAAACGGGGTGAGAAGAGATGGGTGGGGTGGATGCAGCAGAGAAACACGGAGCACCGGGGGCCTGCCCACCGGGTGCACACGCCCTGCAGGGCTCCTGCCCACCCCACCAGCACGAAGGCCACTCCGTGGGCCGCTGGCCCTGCAGGGGTCTGGCCCACTCAGCCCAGCAGCCACCCCGCCCCTCGGGTGCCCTGGGAGCGCCTCACCCCCACAACACCCCACAGCTCTGGGCCCCCAGGAGGGGGCTGCCGGCACATCGCTGAGGCTGAGAACGCAGCCAGGCACGGCCCTCGCCTCCATTCCGTTTCCTGCAGGACAACCCCCCCAAGCAGGCATGCACCCCTTCCCCAGGGAGCCCTAAGACCCTCGGGGCTTCCCGCATTGACCCCTGCCCCACACCCCACAGGATCTTCTGCCAGGACACAGGAGCCCCTGGATATCCCTAACCCTTTCTCCCTGAGGGGGCAAAGGGGTGGGCAGGGCTCCCTGCAGAGGCAGGCTCTGGGGACCCACGCCTGGCTGGGGGGTCCTGAGGGGGGAGACAGACGTTGAGGAGTGTGGGATCTGCAGAGACGTCGGCACAGGCCCTCGGCTGGCGTCCCAGCCCTGCCTCTGCCGTGGGAGGCGGTGTCGTAATGGAACCACAGCAGCTCCGCCACTAATTAGCAGTGACCTTGGCAATGTCCCTGGGCCTCAGTTTCCTTCCATAAAAGGAGGGGCGGGGGAGGTGATGACTGGCTGAGGGAGAAGCCAAGGCGTGGGGCGGGCTGGGGGCTGGCCCCAGGGCAGGGCATCACCACCCAGAGAAACAGAAACCTGAGAACAGTGACATGTTTGCTCAGCAAACTCCAGACAGACCTCAGCCTGTGTGCACCGTGGCCCCAGACCAGCCACTGGCCCGGGGTCTGGGGAGGCTGTCGACACCCCACTGGACCCCAGAGCTGCACCAGAGCCGGACCCCCGCGCTCCACAATCAGCCTGGGGAGCCTGGTTTTGACGCTCCCCCCATCGATGGCCCCCCAATATGAGCCTAGAGGTGGGGATTCCAGCCCAGAACTGCCCTCCACACCCCTTCTTTGCCCCAGGAGATAGTGCCACAGGCTGGAGAGGGGCAGACTTTTGCAGACCTTGCCGCCCAAGCCTTGTTCGAATCTGTGGGTCGGTGTAGCTCATGCACGTTGCTGTCACCAGGGTGGAGTGCAGGTCAGGAGCATTCCCTGGCGGGCAGGGCTGGGCACAGGCTGCGGGTCAGCCGTCCTCCATCCACCCACAGACCAGAGCCTGGCTGCAGGCCTCCGGGACGGGCACCAGCCCCTCCCTGTCAGGGGAGCAGAGGAAACCATCAACCTGTCACCTGACTGGGACCACCTGCTACTCCGGTCAGCTCCCTCCTGCCCTCCCTCCTTCCTCAGAGAGGGCTCCCCCGAGAAGCTCATGTCCAGGTGCCCCAGGAACCCTCGGGCAGGGGGGGGGGGGGGGGGGAGCCCTCGGGAGCCTGTGGGAGCACCCAGCCCCGCTGCAGGGTCGGATGCTGCAGATGCCGAGGCAGGCCCCTCGGGCTGTCGCGTCCAAGCTTCTACAGGCACTGGGCTCTCGGTCCAGATTCTGCCCGGAGACAGCGGCCAGGGCTCCGTCCCTGAGGGCCTGGCCCCGGTGTGCGCTCGGTGTGGCTGTCGGACTCCAAAGGGGGCAGGTGTGGGGCGTGGGGATGGCCGCTGGCACCTCCCAGGCGAAACCTGGGCTCACAGGTTGGCAGCACGTCCCGTGCTGTGTGCTTAACCCATGGTCTCTCGGAGCCTGAGCACTGAGCTCACACTCACACAGTCTCTGGGCTTGTCCTCCAAGGAGGCCGCCACGCTGCAGCTCCTAGAGCCCAGCTGCACACGGGGGCCAACACGGGAGCCTTCGCGGGCGAGGCAGCCCGATAAAGAGGTGCCCTTGCAAGGGGACCTCACACGTCCTGGCCTCAGACCATCCGCTGGCTGAGTACAGGGCCCCGTAAGGAGTAAGCCAGAGGCCTGCCTGCAGGGGCCCCAGCCAGCATGACCACAGCCAGGACCACCAGCCTCACCTGCAGACGGCACGGCCGACCCTCTTCCTGCCACTTGCCGGCTGCCTGGCCTCAGACAAGATTCAGACCAGCAGGAGGTGGTCACACCTAGTAACTTCTCACCCCGTTGGTGTGGACAGAGCTGAAGAGGGGGCACCAGGCACACAGCTCCTGTCCTGTGACGCCGTGTCAGGGCGCCCCGTGGATGGACGGTTGGGGTGGCTGGTCTGTGTTTTAGCTCTGAGGGGACAGCCTGGGGCCATGGGGCACGGGGTACGGCAGGAACAGGGACAAAGGATGACCCACCCTTTGCCAAATCGTTTCAATCAGATTTTTTCAAAAATGGGAATCCCATAGCAAATATGACCAAATCTGTCCCAGCAAGGAAGGGGGCACCTGAGGCTGACCCCCGTTCACAGTGTGTGCTGTCCCCCTCTTTATAGGCAGGAAACAGTCCCAGGGGAGCCAAGGGCCTTGCTGAGGCGAGAAGAGGGCTCCATCCCGGTGCGAAAGGTCACTTTTAACACCATGCAGTTGTCCGGCTCCTTTCTCGTTAATTTGCTTTAAAAAGTCCACTGGGGAGCCCAGTCAGTGTGGCTTAGTGGTTGAGCGTCGACCCCTGAACCAGGAGGTCAAGGTTCGATTCCCGGTTGCGGACTCAATTCCCCAGTGAGGTCGTGCAGGAGTCAGCCAATGGATGGTTCTCTCTCATCATTGATGTTTCTGTCTCTCTCTCCTTCTCCCTTCCTCTGAAATCAATTTTTTTTAACATATTTTTTAAAATAGGTCCACTGGTGAGAGGAGGGAGCTGCTCTCTGGCCTCCAGGCTGCATCCCAAACCAGCTCACCTGAGGAGACCCAGCTTCCGGCCTCCTTAGGCCAGGGGGTCTGGGCAGGGGCCTGGGGACTCCTTCCTGGGTACCCATCCCTGTCCCGGACACACCCTCACAGCAAGCAGAGCCGCCCCAGCTCTCACCTCAAGGGGGAGACAGAGAGCCACTGGGGTTTGCATTATTTTGTGGAGGTTTTTTTTGTTAATCCTCACCTGAGGATATTTTTTTCCACTGTTTTTTTTATTTTTTTAAGAGAGTGAGTGGGCCGAAACCGGTTTGGCTCAGTGGATAGAGCATCGGCCTGCGGACTCAAGGGTCCCGGGTTCGATTCCGGTGAAGGGCATGTACCTTGGTTGCGGGCACATCCCCGGTGGGGGGTGTGCAGGAGGCAGCTGATCGATGTTTCTCTCTCATCGATGTTTCTAGCTCTCTATCCCTCTCCCTTCCTCTCTGTAAAAAAATCAATAAAATATATTAAAATAAAAAAAAGAGAGTGAGTGGAAGAGAGGGAGGAATGGGGGCAGGGAGAGAGAGAGAGAGAGAGAGAGAGAGAGAGAGAAACATCAATGTGAGAGAAACACGTCGACTGGTTGCCACCCATACGAGCCCAGGGAACGAACCTGCAACCCAGGTACATACCCTTGACCAGGAATCAAACCGGAGACCCTTCAGTCTGCAGGCCAATGCACTAACCACTGAGCAACGCCTGCCAGGCTATTTTGTGGAGTTTTTCACCATTGGAGAGTTTCTAAAATGAAACGGGGAGGTCCCAACAGCCCGAGTGAGCCCCGCGAGATTCTGGAATGTTCCCTCTGATGGATTTACCAGGAGAAACCCATTGAAGTAACGCTAGAGATTCCGCAGTCATTTCCGTAATTGGCCAGGAAAATCAACCCTTAGGAAGGCAATGCTTTGTTTGAACTATGCCTTATTCCATAAGAATTTCATTAGAGCAATTATATTTTAATGAATGTGGCTGAGAGCACGGATGGCCCTGCATTTCTCAATAGAGCGTATGTGCCCCGGCAATTAGCCGCCTGGAAATGAGCGGGACCGAGCCGACTGCGAGGCGTGCGTAATGTTTTCATTACGGAGTTACAAATAATCTATTAATCTTCTTCTAAACACCCAGCAACATGCACGCATTCCTCACCTCAAGGTCTGTGCTGTGAAATTGCTTCAAGTAAACAAACACCTGCAGGAGGCAGCATGTCAGCGTGTGACTTAGGGCTCCAATCCAACACCTTTGTGGGGTTGCAGTCTTCATCAACCTCCAGGGCAAGTGTCACAATAGCGAGAGCTCCTGCAAGGCGGGCCCTGCAGGGCCCAGCCCACGGGCCTGCCCAGGTCCACCTGTCTGTCCAGGACACTCTGTCCAGGACGCTCTGTGTTCAGGGACAGTCTGTCTGCCCAGGCCTGCCTTCCACAGAGGCCTCAGCCCTGGGCTCACCCTGACCCTGCAGCCGCCCACGGCCAGCCCAGGACCCCTCGGAGAACAGGCGGAGCACGTTCCGGAAAACTTCCCAGGCCTTCGTATGAACGGATCTTTTCCAAACGCAGGTACAACTGGATAATTCGAATCTAATGTGGCTAAATCTCCTCTAATCTGCCCTTTATCTTCTTCAACAGAAGTGCATACCGTGTGAGCTCACTTATGTGTGGAATCTAAAAACACAAAACACACAACCGAACTCACAGGCACAGGGCAGCTCGGTGGCTGCAGCGGCAGGTGGGCTGGTGATGGCGGTCAGACAGTACAAACTTCCGGAAAGAAAAGAGAAACGAATACTGGAATGGCTTCTGCTGCGTGTGGGTGTGTTTCAATCGACGGGTGTTACTGGAACCTGAAACCCTCCCATTACTTTGCACTGGTAGGGATACTTTGGCCCCAATACAATTATTCTAAGATATATGAATTTATAGATTTTTTTTAATACAAAAAGGTTTCAAAATGGGCTTGAGATTGAAAGCTGGGGCTGAGGGGTAGAGCGAGGCTGGGGTGGGGTGGACTCAGAGCCAGTAGGTGCCTATGGAGAAGCCACTGCCCTGAGGAGCCTCCTCTGTGAGAGGGACCCTGCTCTCAAGGGGGGGGGGGGGGGGCACTGTGGGTGGAGGGGGGAAAGAGCACCCAGAAAGAGCCTCCTGCAGACGCACCTGTGCTGAGAGCAGCTGGCCCCCAGGAGTGCTGTCTCCTTTCATGGCTGAGGGTCCTTTTTGCCTTGTCTGCTGGGAAGCTCAGAGTCAACAGCATAGTTACCCCCTCTCTGAATTACGTAACATTTCTCTCTGCCCTGTGTCGCCCTCCCATGGACTGTGTTTTCTTTCTTGTAAACAACCTCAGACTCCTTTTGGAAGCAGATGGGCAATAACGGAGCATTTGGAGGGAGAAAGCCCTGGAGCCTCCAAGAAGACGCCCCTCCCCGCACCCACCCTGCACCCTGTGCCTCCACACACAGACCTGCTGACCTCTGTGCCCACGGGTCCTCCTCAGGGAAGTGATTGCAAATGTGTGGAGTCAACACGTGGGATGATGGTGACGGAGCCACACACGCCGAGACACAGATGTGCAGATAGTTCTCTAAAAACACAGCCATGAGCCCTGGCCAGTTTGGCTCAGTGGATAGAGCATCAGCCTGCGGACTGAAGGGTCCCGGGTTCAATTCTGGTCAAGAGCACATGCCTGGGTTGTGAGCTCGATCCCCAGTAGGGGGCGTGCAGGAGGCAGCCCATTGATGATTCTCTCTCATCATTAATGTTTCTATCTCTCTCTCCCTCTCCCTTCCTCTCTAAAATCAATAAAAAATATATTTAAATAATAAATAAATAAAAATAAAAACACAGCCATGCGATGGTACCGTGTCCTTTCCCAGTCACACATCAGTCCTGACATAGTGATGCCAGGTGGACGGGATTTGGGTACCTGCACAGCCGGACGCACATGCACAGCACTGGAGACTCCAGGTTCCTCTCTCATCTCCGACCCCAGTGGCTGAGCCCCTGCTCTCAGCTGTGTGGGGTCCCGGGGGCCTTACAGGAGGAACGCTCAGCAGGGGCACTGTGGCCTCGCCACCCCATCCCTGACCACAGTCATATGCTCCTGCCCTGCCCCCAGCAGCCCCACCAGGGCCTGTAGAGGAGGCTCCAACCCTAACCCAAACCCCAGGTCTCTCAGCCACCCCAGCTCCACCCCCACGGGGGACAGAGAGGCCCCTCAGGAGCTTTGGTGCTGAGACACAAAGTCACCAAGAGGCCCAGGCCACACCCTCCTGCAGTGAGAGGGGGAGGAGGGCCGCCGAGCACAGACCTGATGTCTCAGCACGTCACCGGGAGGCCACCCTGAGTGCTGGGCCCGGCTCCACCCCGGCAGGCCCACCAACTGGTGGCATCCTCCAGGTGTCCTGGCCTGGGTGTGTGAGCAGGGCCTCCGCCCCAACACCCGCCCCACCGTGTTTCAGCACAGGTTTCCCCGAAGGCAGCAGCCCCAAGATCCTCCTGAGACCAGTGAGGAATGGGGGCTGGCCCCGTCTCACAGGCTGCCCCCTCGCTGGAGCCCCCAGAGGGACACCAAGCACCTGGTTTCCCTGGGACTTGGCTGGTTTGGGCACGGTGGGTCCCACGGCCTGGAAAGCTCCAGTCCTGGGCACACCCGTCAGATGTTTGCCCAGCGTCCTGGGTGGGGTCCCTAGGCCCAGCTTTGGAGTTGCTATCTCACCTCCCGGGGCCTGGGTGGGGAGGGGTCTCTAACCCTAACCCTAACCTTAACCCTAACCCTCCAGGAGGCAGACTGGAGCCCCAGCCCCACAACCTACCAGGCGAGGTCCTGGCCCACCCTCCCTCAGCCCGATTCCCATTCACTCTCCACCATCTGGAGCAGAGTCTGGGATCAGGGCTCCTGGAGAATATAGGGAGGGTCCTCCTGCTGCTTCCAGCCTCTGGGGGTGCCGGCAGCCCGGCTTGTGGCTGGGGCACCCCAACCTCTGCTTTGGTCCCGGGGCCTCTCTGTCTTCACAGCATCCTCCCTCTCCTTGCGAGGACAAAGCCAGGGGACTGGGGCCCACCCCATCCAGGGTGACCTCCTCTTGACCACAGCCAGGAAGACCCTGTTTCCAAATGAGGCCCGTTCTGCGGGGCTAATGGTCCAAGTGGGTCAACAGGGAGCCTTTCAGTCCGCCCTGTCAGTCACTCCCAGCCACGAGAGAGTCACTCCCTTTTTTGGGGCCTGAGGCAGGAAAGCCCTCAAGTCCATCAAACATCCTCCTTACTAGACACAAACCTCTCATTGGGACCATCAGGGCCGGCGCCCAGGAGCCCAAGGAGGGGAATATTTTTCTCTTTAAATCTATCTGAAGGAAGAGACTTTATGCTCTCTTTATGCCATTATTTTGATTCACTTGTAAACTCTGATAAGCGTTTATAGTAGAGCGGTGTGAGATGCAGCGTTCTCACACCCACAGGTAGCGGCCCCTCGCCAACTCCTCACGTTACCTCCGTGTTAGAACCGCTGACGCTGTCCTGATCATTAACTAAACTCCGCAGTTTCCTCCCCTGATGTTCTCCTCGGCCCCAGGGCCTGGGCCAGGACCCCAGGTGGGGCACGTCCCCTCAGGCTCCTCTGGGCTGTGGCAGCTCCTCAGACTCTCCTCGTGTTGATGACCCAGAGCAATCTGTCATCACTACAGACCTTCACCTTGATTACCAGACTCCTGGGACCTCCACAGAGTGGTGCCTGGTGGACATCCGTCAGGACCTGGGGCCCGCGGCAGCCTCCAGAAGTTCACGAGGGGTCAACGCACATCCCCGCGGTATCCGGGAGCAGCTGTGGGTGGAGGGCCCGGACCATAATCTAATATCTGCCTCTGACTACAGGATCGCACGCAAAGCCGCTCTCCCTTCATTTACTCGGCTGCCAGACCCTTTAACCAGCAACTTTAAAGGAACGTGGAGCTTTCCAAATTAGCTTTGAATCTGAGAATAATAAGACAGCAAGAGCCGCATTAATGAACTCACAGTGAGCTCTGAGAACGCATTTGCAGGTTGCTTGATTTTTTTCAAAGGGAGCCAACAGTTGTTAAGCTTGGAGGATGTTCCGGGCCCACTGGGGATACAGTGGGGGTGGGAGACGGGGCCCCGGGAGGCGTGGGCTGTGGTTCCCGTGTGCACCTGCGTCGACTCCAGAACGACATGAAGTTTCTTCTCCCAGGTCAGCTCACGACATTTGCTCAAGTGTCAAAAAAAATGAGTAAGTAATAACTGGAGCCCCTACAACATGGAGCCGGAGCTGCTGTCGCAGAGGGACTGCCCTGCACGTCTGGTCCTCAAACCTCTGGATGTCAAAACAGGACCGCGCAGCCTTCGCCCAGGGCTCACGGCAACATTGTGCCCCGAGAGCTGTTTGTGAAGATGACGAGAATGCAGATGTGGTGGCGATTGGACTGACGACCACACGACTGAAAATTACCATATCCCTTGGAATCAGCGTCACTGTGGTCTGCACCAATAGCGATGCCTTCCTGCCATGGATGTCACTGTCCCCTCCCCTTTCTCATGAACGCCATCACCTGTGTCTCCTCACTGGGACATCACCTGTGCTTCTGCCTGAATCAGTGCTTCCTGAACAGCTGTTCCGGTTGATCCCGAAGAAACGCTTGTTGCCTCTCGCTTTGAAAGGCCTTTTATTTCTAGGCTAACATATTGCTGACTACAAGGCCCCGGTGCCCAAGCCCTCAGCTTTCGGGACTGGCTAGAACAGGGTTAGGGCTGAATGAAGTCACGGCCACTCAGGAACTCAGACCCAACCTCAGCCAGCTCTCTGGACACTCACCGCCCACTCGGGTCTCCCAGGGGTGGTCAGGGCAGGGATTTGGGCCCTAGATCTTGTTACAGGTCTTGCCAGCCTCTTGCCTGCAAGCCAGCAGAAAAATGTATCTGTTGTATGAAAAACAATAAAGAACTGCTCTAAAATATGTCTACATGAATGTACGCCCATAGATACACGTAGTCATCTTCATAGAGAATACACATTTTATTCACGTGTATTTATACCACTATATAACTTACATATAAAACATACATTATGTACATACATCAGGAAGTAATTGCGCCGTGTGTGAATTCGCTTTCTTCCAGGGCAGGTCTCCATTCGATGGTCAGTATTCAGGGAGGTCCTGCTCTACAAGGTCACCGTGAACCCCGAGTTACAAACACCGAACCCAGGCTCCAGGGGAAACACAGGTGAGGTGCCAGGAGCCTCTGCTCACATGTTCATGATTCCATCAACCTTGACGCAAGTGTTTCTGTTTAAAGACGCCCGATCTGATGCGGATCGTGGATTTGTTAACACTGAACTCACGGCCAGCAGCTCTGACTCCCGCCTGCACCAAGCTCACCCGCCCAGGTGTTTTCTCTGGGAGGCACCTCGCAGCGTCCTGGAGCTCGGGACACAATGTGAAGAACGTGGCACTATACGGACAGAAAGAACACGTGTTTACATTCTGAGCGGTGCCTTGTCCCGCCCCACCTGGGAGCACGTTGGCCACTCAGGTTCACGCAGTGCCTTCTGGGGGTGGCACCAGACGTACTTTGTGGTTTTTCTGGGATTCTGATGACTTTGGGCTGCTCTGTTTTCTCACATGAAAGGCTTAAAACTGACATTATATCCACTCAGAACTTACTTCTTTTTAAGCATCGAAAGTTAGAATACTTTTTCTGCATTTCCAAAATGTTTGGCAATGGGAATGTATTGCCATTAATATTTAGGTCAAAACACATTTTTAAAGGAGGAACAAAAGCCGTAATCCAGTTCAGAGCCTGGAGCTGATGTGGCTGCCGCATCATCACCCAGGGGAGGAGGACATCTGGGACCCAGCTGCAGGGCAACCCCACACGACCAAGGTGGCGGGGGGCGGGGGGTGGGGGGTGCCCCTACGCCTGTGTGCCTGTTGAGCGTGCTCTCGCCGTGGAAAGGATGGGAAGCCACGGGAAGAGGACAGCAAGCCCCGCCGAGTTGCCCTTGTGCACCGAGCGGCGTGCCCTGAGGAACCCGAGGAGAAGCATCTGGCCAGGAGCTGAGCAACCTCGAGTCTGGAGGCAGATCCCGGAGCCCAGGAGCCGGAGCCCAGGAGCCCAGGAGCCGAGGCGAGGCCAGTGGCAGCCTGACAGACGCCCCCTCGTGCCGTGTGCTCTCTGAGGGAAGGTACAGCAGGCCCTTCACTCGGCAATGAGCGCTGTGGACAGGAAAGCGCAGCTGTGCGCCCCGGTTCTTCCTTGTACCTGCCGACAGCCTTTACATCACACACCAAACATGTCTTCTAAATGAGACCCCGACGACAGAGCGACAAGAGGAGGGAGATGTGCCCACGCCTGCGTTGGGCCTGATGGGTGGTGAGTAAGTTCCTTGTCTGCGTCTTCCCGCTCGTCCCCCAAGGACACCTCGACTCAGGTGGCACCAGCACCCAGTGCCGGCAAACAGACCCCAGAGGAGCGGGGAATAGCTCCTTGGCGCCCGCGGGGCCCCCAGCACGCCACCATCACAGCACCAAGTCGATGTTTCTACATGCACGAAGGAATGGTTTGACCCAAGGGCGGTACATGTGCAGAGGAATGAAGACAAGGCTGGAATGACGGTTTAGGGATGGATTTGAAGTAAACAATGGGCTTGCATTCAACTTTGATGGTGGAAGAGATGCCATGGGAGGCTGCTTGGTCTGAGGGAGAATAACTTCCCAAATGGGTCAAAATAAACCATTTACTGTTCCTCCCTCTGCCAACAGAAGCAGGTCTTGCTCACCAAGCGCATCCCCCTCCTTCTGGGGGCAAAGTTTTCACAGGGACGCTGAGGTGACACAGCACAGGGACCAAGGCCACAGGGAAACCAGGGCGTCACTAGGGCGCAGCCCTGCTGGACTCCAAGGTCGGCCACAGAGCCCATGTAATTCAATGCCGGTCCTGCCCGCCACCCTGCCCCACACTCAGGGGCCCCGTGTGTCCTTTAAAAGGGTGGCCTGGCTTGGGATGCTGGTTACGAAGGCTCCGTGTCAGGCTCCGTGTCACCGGGTGGGGCACAGAGGACACAGCGATTAGCTCCGTGCCCTTACCTCTGTAATGGAGACATCACGGGGGCCTCGAAGGCACTCCACTTGGGGTCTGTGTAATGTGGAAAATCTTATTCAGATCAGTGGGGGAACAGGACAGGGACCCAGCATTCTCCACTCCGGCTGCCAGCAAGGTTTTATGATGACATCTCAGCTGACAAGACTTGTCCGGAGCCCGAATCATCTGGTGATATGTCCAACACTTTTCCATAACCCTGGGGAATGATATTAAGCTGACTTCTGTGGATTCAACCTAGCTGAGCTGTGTTAGGGAAGGAGGGGGATGGGCAACACAGAGCAGTGTTGGGACGGGGGGAGAGCCTGACCCACCCCCCAGCCCAGGGGTGCTGTCAGGGTTCTGGGTGAGGGCGAAGCTGGCCCATTCAGCATGCCCCTCCTGACCTGGCCCCCAGGGAGACCCTCACTCTCGTGGCCCCAGTGCTCACAGAAATGCATACACACTTTAAAATGTATAACACTTTAATTGGCAGCTCAATTTTGGAAATGAAATGTACTTTCATAAACACCGCCTTTATAATTATCCAGAGTGTGTGTGTACATTTTGGGGGACACCCTATATATCCTGCACAGGAAAGTCAGTTCTTTCTAAAGCCTACCTCTCCACATGGAAGAGAATATTTAAAATAATAATAAACTATGCTTTTGAGAGCACACTGTGGCTCCAACTCCAATTGGAGAGGCCAATGACCTTGTGAAGGAGTTTTAGGGCAAATGTAGAACTAGCGGGACGGCCGGGATGGACGGGGCTTTCCGGGTGAGTGTCCAGTCTGCAGCGCTAACATGTCTCACCAACAGAGCTATTTCTGGGGAAAGCAGAAACAGCCAGCTCACTGGCGATACTCATGATCGATCCAAGCTTCCTCTTTCACAGAAAACTCGGAAGTTTGCCCTTCTGCATTCTGGTGGGAACCCTCCAGGTGCTGGGACACGAGGCCCCCGGGACCCTGCTGTCCACTGACTCACCGGCGGGGCTCTGCCAACGAGTGACTTGCAGTCACGTTTTGGTTACTGGGCCCGGGGAGCCGCATACTCACAGCTGGAGACGGTGATTAAAACCTGAGTGGGTTCCTTCCTTTGCACTTGAACTTGGGAAAAAAAATCCATGTTTCTTCTTAGGAAAGTACAAGAAAAGCAAAGCTGAATAAAACCAACAGCCTCCAGTTATAGGAAGGATTTGTGCTACCAACACATTTAAAGGTTTGCGAAGACACCGCCACAGAAACAGAGGGACCGGCCGGCCGAGGCAGGCAGACGGAGGGGCGGGGCGGGAGGGCCACGGTCAGACCTGAGGATTGCTGTGAATGCCCAAATATTACACCGCACCACCCCCAATCACCAGCAAAAAAAATAGGGGTTTTCCGATAAGTGGCATAGAGACCATTTTGAAAAATTAATTTAGAAGACAGCATTTGTCAAAGTCAATTTCAACCAGAATCAAGCTGGGCGTGCTGAAGGTCTGCGTGCAGGCCAGCGGGGGCGGTGTGCTCTGCTCCTGACCCACCTCCAGGCTCCACGTGAGAACCCGGCGTTCTCCTGAGGTGGAACACCGAGCCCAGACATCCTGCCCCTGCAGGTGCTCGCTGCCTCACCTGCTACACAGTGCAGGACAGCCGGCAGAGGACCCTACTCTCCACCCTGGACTCTGGGCTCTGCAGGGCGTCCTCCGCCCCTGCAGGAGCACCTTCCTGGGTGGGCGCTGGGGTCTGCCCTCCGTTCTCAGGGTGTCCAGCTGACTGGAGGCGCAGCCCCGAGTTTGCTGGGTGCTTGTGAAGTCGAGGTGCGTGTGGAGGGCAGCGAAGCCCGGGGTGAGCACACACTGGCTGTGAGCCCTGCTCCTGGTCTCACCCACCACACACTCCTGGGGCCTAAAGCCTCGGTGCCATGTTCCCCATTGGGCCCATGATCGCTCTCTGACCCTCTCTGGAAATGGGCTAGATTTAGCTCTGTTAACCCCTTCAAGTCCTGAAGTCACCTCCGGACGCCGGGATAGGCTGCCGAGTTAGCGCCTCCCAGGCAGTGGGTGGCTTATTTCTGTTTTGTGACTCCCAGGGTATACGAAAGGTCCTGAGCCGCATCACCAGAACAGAGGCTCAGATGCAACAGCTGGTGCCCATTAGCGCCCACGGTGTCCTCCGAGAGGGCGCTGTCATGCCGTGCTAAGAATAACCGCACCACGGTTTGTGGCCACCGCCATCAGGAAGTCACTGGAGTTTTCCACCCACTTTCAGAATCTGCATTTGGGAGAAGCCTGTGTTTAAAGGCTCCTAACAGACGGGTGGTAGTGTGATGCCCACTCGGCCGGAGCCGGCCTGACATGAGGCCAGTTTGACAGGCCCAGCGGGTCCGCACTGGCCATCTGGCCACACAGAAGCAGCTCCAGGAACTCGGGGGAGGCGGGTGCAGTGACCGTCCAGCTGACACTCGTCTCTAACACCCAAATAAGCAGGTGTCAGTCTTCGCGCTGGAATTCTAAATCCAGCTGGAACCGTCCCTCTTCTGCTTGACGTGCAAAGGCCCACGAGTTCAGGTGAGGTGATGCCGATAGAAGACGAGCTGATGAAAGCAAGGACTGAGCTGGCAGAAACTCACCTGAGAAGTGGAGACAAACATGGCTGACCACTGCCAGTCGTCGAGGGCCCAGCGAGACTCCCAGCGCTGCGCCGAAACCTGCTCTGAGGCACCTACGTCTGACTCAGGGCTCCCACTCTAACGTCTCCAGGACAGTCCTGAGGCCTCTGGACCTGGAGAACTGATCCCTAGTAAGGACGGGACAGACACAGAGCCCACCAGAGCCAGGCCTGGGGTCAGCCAGGACCTGGGGTCACTCTGGCACACGGTTAAGCCCAGGACAGTCAGGACCCGCTGCACAGGAGTCACCCTCAGACTTCTGTTCATAATCTGGAATGAGCATTCCTGGTCTACCATTCTGTGAAAATGCACAGCACACTCCCCCCACCCATCAGCCTGGACACACACCCTGTAAGGCCTCCCGTGGGCGAGGGGAGACAGAGCCTGAGACAATGGGGCTGGACTCTTGGAAGATTGAAGTTTGGTCTGGAAAAGCCAGGAGAAGGGGCTGGGCTGGCAGATCCTGACAGCTGGGAGGAGTGGCCAAGCTGAGGACGAGACGCAGGCCCACTAGCCTTCTGTTCTGCCATGAGCCCACAGGGATGAGGAACGGCTGCCCCGGGCCTGTGGTGCTGGGCCTTGGCCAAGAGGCCCAGGGCTGCCACGTCCTCTGGCAGGACCGAGGTCCACCCTAGTCGCCAGATGCCAGGGAGGGCTCAGGAGAGAGTCCCCAAAGGACCCCAGAAGAGCCCAGGCTCCAGTCCCCAATCAGAATGAACCACATTGACATCACACCCAAGTCTGGAGAGGCGCTTGGATGAGAAGCCTAACGTCTGAGTGAGGTTTCCCAAGGCCCTGAAATTTGGGGCAGGGGGGTGTCAGCTTTTTCTCGAGAGGTTTCTGGGGTGGCCTCCCCGAAGGCCTCCTTGTTCTCTCTGGGCCAGAAGGGAGAAAAGGGCTGTGGGCTGGGAGCCCATCTCCACCTGGAATTGTTACCAACCAAACTGAAAATGTGAGGCTCTGTTTTAAAGTGAGAAAGTTCAGCTCACTTCTGATCCCACTCGTTGGCGTCTGTGCCGAGACAAACTTAGCCAATGTTCAGACTCTGTAAATAAGGAACTCTGACCTAAAAACGTTGTAAGTTGGATAGTGTCCGTGAAAACACTTGGGTGGTAGCATCTTGAGGTCTCTGGCGTAAGGAAAGAGCATTTATTTTGCTTAAACAGCAGCTGGACCTCCTGGGCTGTGTGCTTTCTGAATCTCAAACCCAGCGACGGGCCAGTGAGGACCCTGCCTCCCTCCCCAGGAGGAGCGCGTTGTCTGAAAGGGCCAGATGCCCTTGGAGGAGCCGGCGTCTGCAGGGACAGGTCCACACGCAGACACTCCTGCCTGTCGGGGACCTCTCCACTGGGAGTCCATGGACCACGAGAGCAGGGTTCATGGGAACTGACAAAAAAGAACGCCCCACTTCAAACACGCCCTCGGCTCCTTTCATGGGATGAATGGAAGGTGGTCTGCCAACGACCACGGAGTAAAATGAACAGAAAGGACCAGGGTCAGCAGTGGCCGAGCGCATGTCCCGTGGTGGTCTCCAGCACCTCGGGTAAGTGGAATCTCACAGCATTTGGCTTATTTCCCTCAGCACACGTTGTAGCAGATGTCAGAATCTCCTGCCTTTTAATACTAAACTAGAGGCCCACCGCCGTGGCCGCTTCTGCCACAGCTTAATCCAGAAGGTCGTCAGGAAGGACGTCCAGAAGGACGTCTGGTCTAATTAGCATATTACGCTTTTATTATTATAGATAACATCCCATTGGTATGGATGGCCCACATTTTGCTAATCCGTTCACTTGTGGTGGACACCTGAGTTGCATCCACCTTTGGCTGTTTCTGAATAATGTGCTGTGAACATGGTATACGGATATCTCTTTGAGGTCCTGCTGTCAATTCTTTTGGGTATATACCCAGCCTTCACTGCATTTTAATACATGACTTTATCTCCCTCTAAGCCACTTTTTACACAAGTTTGTAAAATTTAACTCATTCGAGATATACCTGTATGTACCCTTTTTGATCTTGATAACCAATGTCACCTCCAAATAATTTTTGTGCTAATAAACAACTGTGATTGGAGAGAGACCAGAGGGAGAGAGAGAGAAGGGCAGGGCAGGGCAGGGCAGCTTAGACTGTCTTCTCCAGCTTCCAGGTCATGCTTTTGGTCTGGTTTTGCTTTTCCTTGGCTGAGTCCTCCGTGACCCATAGACCCTGTCCTTGAGTCTCACTGATGCCACCTGAATTCTGGTTCTTCATCAGTAACAACTGATTATAACCCAGTTCCTACCGAGATTGGAAAATAGTGGACTTCATAGGAGCCTTTTACTCGCTTGGGCACCTGTAACCTTTAGAAGACCTTCCAAAACCTTCACCTTGTGCTGTCACCCAGGTGCTGTCACTCAACCCTGCCACCGGCAGTCAGGTGAGGATCTTGGGGACCTCATTGAGGTCAACGTGACAGACCTCAGTGAGGTCCCCAAGATCCTCACCTGAAAACCTGGCGCCCTGCACGGCCTCAGTGCACGGGACACTGCTCCTCGGTCACTTCTGGCACCATCACCACTCCACTTCCCATTCAGATAAAGAACACAAAATCTTCACACTTCAACTCTCCGTGCATTCCAGCTCCTGCCTGACCTCTTTCCACTTCATTTCTGGATAAAGTGGTGCTACCCCACTCACATGAAAGCCTGGCCCATTCTTCCCCTGCTTGCTAAACTGGGCTTTGCCATTTTTGTTTGGAGGATGCTATAAAAACGGAAAAGTAAGTTTCATCTTGAACACGTACTAGTAATATTTAAAGGTCCAACTGCGCCCCCGTGTGGTAACAGACAAGAATGCAGACCAGGGAACCTCAGATCCATGAGCGTATTGTCCCGGGAGCTCCAGGAACTGGGTAGATGATGGGCTGCCAGTCCAACTGCTCTGCAGAACTCTGGTTCTTGTAGTGCCTGGAAGACCTTATCGGCTTCTTAATTCTTGAAGGCCAGGTACTATGTTTATTATCAGATTTACTCATTAATTCATTTCCTCAACAAATAGTTCTTAAGACCTTTCTTATCCCCTAAGCATTTTAAGCAGATGCTTAACCTTTTGCACTCGGATGTCGAGTGTGACTCGACAGGGTTAGCATCGGTAGCAGGAATCGAGAAAAAAGCAAGCGAGTGCAAAGGGTTAAGAAATAGCACCCCTAGAAAATGAAACTAAGACCTTGTCTATACAAAAAGAAATAGCCAGTTTGAAAGGGAATTGCCATGGACTAGAACAAAGAATATCTTTACATATTATTCTACACTGTCATTAAAATTTTTCCCAGATTTGGATCACCCCCATTACTTATAATAGTTCCTCGCACCCGTGGGGATAAAAAAAAAATCATCTGTTTGGTGCTTGGAGACAAACGTAACACATCTCTAGATATTTTAGAATTACAACAGCATATTATACAATTATCCCAAACAAACTTACAAACTAATTCTTTGAATGTCTAGCAGCAATTCAAAAAGGGCATGAAAGGGTTTAATCCCTTCCACTGTGTAGAGGGCCCCCTGGGAAGGCACCTGAGCATTCTAAATTGGCCCCTCTTGCCCTCTTGGCCAAGAGGGACCCGCTTCTCACAATCCAATTGTCCACAGCTGTTGCCTGAGCTTCTGTTCATGCCAAGGTTGAAACCTTGTGATGGCTGGTACCATGGATCTGTCTCTCGCCCAGTGGGGTGAGCTGGGCCTCCTTGGAGAAGAAACCTGGGTTCCACAAGATATGTGATCAGTGCTGGGACCCCGCCAGCAGGCGAGGGGATCCCAAGGCAGGTGCTGGGCGTGGAGGCCATGGGGGCATAGGCGACCAAGGAGACAGAACTAAACCTCACATCACCCTGCTTGGCCCCGGAGGATGGCTGGTTAGCCAGAGACAGGTAAGATTCCTCAGGGAAGGAACAACCTAAGACAGGCACAGTCGCATAGGGGCCATCAGGAGAGAATTTGGGGGTCAACAGAGGTGGGGCACAGACCTTCACCCCCACAAGTTTGCAGGGGCCTGAACCCTCACCCCTGCTGAGGGAGATCTCCTGCCCCCATGGCTGCTCAGCTTCACATGCCCAGCTCAAATCGGGACCCAGGTAACAGAGACTTGGCCGACAGCAGATGCCCTCTCACTGCAACAAGACTTGATGGAGATGTCTTGCACCCATGATCCGGAGAACTGGGGTCTATGATATCTAAATCCAGCCTAGCACCAGGAATGCTCAGGGCCTACTCAAGAAGGCAAATAATCCTCTCCACTAATATTTACAGGGTAAAACAAGATGGTTGTTAGAGTATTAAATTTGACAGTAAAATAGTAGTCAAGTTTTCAGACTAATTTAAATTGGCCAATCAAAATAAGCAAATACTCTAGAAAAATCAATTGTACTGGACAAAAAGCTGTTCCTAAAGTGTTAACTAAAATTTTTATTGGTAGTTCATCTCATGGTAAAATTGCGTAACATATAATGAACCTAAAGCAGTCACATTTTAGTGCAAAAAAGTAAAATTTAAAAGCTATCAAGATTACAGCATAAAATTTCCAAAAGCCTCCCAATATTTAAACCAAAAAAGGGGGGATAGTAGAAGAATATCATGTAAGGAAAAATATCCTGTAAATAAATTACATCTAGAAAATTTTTACTTTAGAAAATTAACTTTCATTTGTAATTCTAACAGCAAGACACCCAGGTAAAACATACATGGTGTCAAAACAAGTCAAAGGAAAATCGTTTGGGGAAAAAAATGAAAAAGGATCGCAAGTCAAATTTATAGAAAATATTCCTTTATTAACTTTTGGTCGAGAATATGTTTGTATATTTTCAGAAAACAACTCCGAGACCATGTGGATTCCTGCAACAGAGAGGAATTGACAGGAGTGCTCCAGCCATGAAGACAGAAGAGAAACAGTCCAGAGATGGAAGACGCTAACCATGCCTTGCCATACTAGCAGTCAGCAGATGTGCATCACTGCAGATTGCCCAGGACCAAACCAGAGAGGGTCGGACCTGCATTACCACCATTTGTCCACCATCCAGAACTGAAATATCATTGCTGTTATGTACACATAAACAACTGTTGGACATAGAAATCAGGACTCAAAAGAACTGTTGGCCCAGAAAGAAACTCACTATAGACTGATTCATTTGCCTCTCAGCATAACCATTATTGCTTGTCTCATTTTCGGTTCCTATAAGTATATTCCTAGTATCACATGAGCTCACTCATCTAGGGGAAATGATGAACAACATAGACTGAAGAACAAGAACAGCAATGATCAGACTGTCAGACCTCAGAGAGAAGGTAGGGGAGGGTGGGGACAAGGGAGATAGATCAACCAAAGAACTTGTGTGCTTGCATATGAGCCTAACCAGTGATCATGGACAACAGGGGGATGGGGGCATGAGTGTGGGGGGGATTGGGATGGGAATGGGAGGGGAGTGGATGACAAATATGTGATACCTTAATCAATAAGGTAATTAAAAAAAAATAAAGGCATAAAAAAGAAAAAGAAAAAGAAAAAAAGAAATAGCACCCCTTAATGCAATATGATTGTACCAGACAACACTTTGTCCTCACAAAGTCAATTAGTACATGAATTCCCTCCCGAAACATTGCCACTCCTTATAAAAAGAAGCCACACGATGTCTTGAATTTCTTCACTCCAATTTTCCCCCATGAAAGAGCTGGCACTTACTATGACAGGAGGAGGCAAAGTGTATTTGCGCAAGCAAGGTCATTATCTTGCTGTGGCAAAAATAAGTCTGAGAAAGTGTAATTTAGTGAAAGAAAACCTGGAGTTAGAGACCAAAACCCAAATGCCATCTCTCCAGGGACCAGAGTTGCTCAGTTACGTCACCTAACTGCCCTGAATGTCAGTCTCCGCATCAGGAGCAGAGGGAGGGAAGGGCTCCGCCCTCCCGGGCGGTCACCACCGCACAGTAAGGGTGAGGCGGACCTCCTTGAGGGCAGACGGCGGAAGGGCAAGGGGCTCGCTGGGGAAGATGGGATGGAGCCAAAAGAGGCTGGAGGACACGTTGTGACTCACCCTGCTGGAGCCCACTTCCAAATCCTACCCCTTGGGATTCAAAATGGTTAGCTCAGCCTCACTAACTGTTATCAGCGCCCGAAGATCCTCCCCGTTGCTACTGTGCGCACGAGGACAGGCTGACTCCCAGGGCACCTGGACCGCTAGTTCCATGACGGGCCAGCTCCTGACTGCATTATCTGGCATGAGGAAGCTCCAAATTACTGAGGGCCTCTTCTCCCCCCGCCTCCCCCCGCCACGGCTGTAAAATAAAATAAACCCAGGGCTCTTGCGTCAGAGGCTGGGGAAGAGCAAAGGAGCTGGAATTCTTCCCTGCTGATCAGCCAGCGGAGGATCCCAAACCACATGTGAGACGCAGTGTCTGTGTCTCATTCTCACTGAGGCGGAGGTGGGGTGTTCTGACTCCTCCCGCAATCATTCTTTCAGCACTGGTCCCAAACCTCGACGCTTACGGCCCCACACGACTTACACTATATCCACGTCACTGGTACAACAGATACTTAATATTTTTCTTTAAATTAACTTCAAATGTAATCCTTTGTTTTTACTTAGCCTTATCCTAAGTAAAACAAATGACATCATGGCTTAATATACTTGTTCTATTACACATTCAAACAAACATAACTACAGAGTGTCCCAAAAACATGTATATATACTTTGACAGCTGATAGCTCAATTGATATTTCTTTCTTTTCAGCCAGACTAAGCTCTGAACAAAGGAAACTCATCTTAAAATGCTACTGGAAGTTTGAAAACACAGTTGAAGTATATAAGCATTGCCTTTATAATTATTCAAAGTGTGTACAATGTCCCTAATAACATATATACACTTAAACAGCTGATAACTGACTTAATTCTAACTCCTTTTCAGGTTTGATTTGAAATAATGGGTGAAGCCAGACTAAGCTTTGAACAAAGAAAATTTATCCACTAGGCTTTTTTATGGGAACACATAAAAGATAAAGTTTACAGTTTTGTAAACTCAAGCAACAGTTGATGAGTTGAGGGCACACAAATCCTGAATGAAATGATTCTTGATGTTTGCCATTCCATTGCTTCGTGTTATCAGCAGTGCCTGGACCAGAACGGTTATCCGTTTGAAAACAGTCATTGACAATAAAAATTAATCATTTCTGTATATTGTTTTAAATTTTGAAAATGAGCTGTATGATAATAAACTCTAAACTTATAATTATTCAAAGTGTGTATACATTTGGGGGGGCACCCCTAATCCTCCTATGTAATAAAAGCCTATTATGCAAATTGTCCCCTTGACCAGGAGTTTGACTGGGAGTTCGCTGCTCGCTATGACATGTGCTGACCACAAGAGGGCGGCGTGGAACACAGCAGGCGTCGTCTGGCGATGCAGAGCTGGCAGCAAGTAGCATTGGAGGCGATGCCGCCCCCATGGGCTCCGAAGAGAGCCGGACCGCAGCGGGATGGTGGAGGTGAGCAGGCGGCACCAGGCCAAGGCGGGTGCAAGTGGCGCCGGACCGCCCCACCAACCGCCCCACAGGCAGCAACCAACGGCAGTGTTGGGGGTGGGGCCACCACCTGGCTCCCAGGCACTGAGGGAGCCGGGCGGGGGCCCAATGACTCGGGCGGAGGGGGGCACGCAGGGGCCCTGGGGGCCCAGGTGCTGCCCAGGGTCCAGAGGTCAGCTGGGAGCTGTCCTTCCACGACAGACGCTTGCACTTCGATTGCCGGCCAGGCCTAGGGACCCGCACCCATGCGTGAATTTCATGCACCGGGCCTCTAGTCCAGTGGTCGGCAAACTGCGGCTCGCGAGCCACATGCCACTCTTTGGCCCCTTGAGTGTGGCTCTTCCACAAAATACCATGTGTGGGCGCGCACGTACAGTGTGATTGAAACTTCATGGCCCATGCGCAGAAGTCAGTTTTCGGCTCTCAAAAGAAATTTCAATCGTTGTACTGTTGATATTTGGCTCTGTTGACTAATGAGTTTGCCGACCACTGCTCTAGTCTATGTATAACAAGTAAAATGAAAATGTCCATATGCCACCAAAAGCCTCTCTTGTTCTAAAGGATTCAATGTAGCAATTTTGGGAAACTGGGGTAAGTGTTTGCCTTTGGAGAAGTACTGTGAGTTACTACACCTCTGACATCAGCCCAGTACAAAGCCTCTCCCCTCCCACCTGTTGCTCAGGGGCCCAGCCTTACACCCCTTAGGACAAGGCTGGTGCAGAGAAATTCACTGGTGGAATGTCTCCATCTAGTGGCTATCACTCTCATTACACCGAGAAGCAAGCTCCTGCTATGGTGGTGGGTATAGGGTTTCCTTTTAGGGGGATAAAAATGTTGTGGAATTAGAGTGGTGATGGTTGCATAACTTTGTGAATATACTAAAAACCACTGAATTGTGCACTTTGTTTTTTTGAGAGTGCATTTATTAGAGCTGGGGACAGTGAAACAAGGAAGGACTTGTGATATAAGAAGTAACAGGAGAGAGCCTAGGTAGGGCTGCTTTTGCTCACTGGGAAGTCAGAGGAAAGGTTCAGGGGGTTTGCCCGGGACAAGCTGCCACTACCTATTGCTCCATTGCTCTTTTGGTTTCAAGTCTCATGGGGTCCCTAGAGTTTAGGAGATGCATGCCTGTGGGGGAGAAGGGGGATGGAAAGGCCCTTTCTAAATTTAAATTGTGCACTTGGAAGGAATAACTTACATTTAGAACTTATATCTCAATTTTTAAAAAGGAACTATTGTGACAGGGTTCTAAATGAACAGAAAGAGAAAACACTGATCTCGCCTTCTTACGGTGAAATTGCCTAAGCCACGGTGAGAGCACCTTTTTCTCTCCTTTGTGTTGGGGACAGGAAATTTACATCCAGAGACCAGAAGTCCTAAAAATGGAAACTGATTCTCTCATGTGTAAGCCATGGCTACAGTTCCTATTAAACACAATTTCCCCAAGATTCATTTATCTGATCTTCTAGAAAGTGGTATCTTTTTAAGGCCATTTCTCCCTAAAAAGAGCTTCGAGCAGCAACTGCACAGACCTGACTGTGCAGCGCGCGCTCGCTCCTGTCGGCAGTGGAGCCTGTGGGTGAGACGGTGATGTTGTCTTCGAAGGGGAGGCTGAGGAACATCTGTGCTCGGTGGAGCCGTGTGTTGTGACAAGCCACTGCGTCAGGCATGTAACGAGGCACACCCCTCCCAGCTACACCCCCTGCCAGAAACCAGTGCTGAGCCCCCAACGTCCCATCAGGCACCAGAGCAGGATCTCCCGTGACTCTCAGGGGTGGATCACTGCTATTACTCCGTGACGGTCTTTGTCATTGGAGGCTAAACACCCAGAAACAGCCAGTGTCATTGTCTAGGAGTCAAGCACTGATTTTCCAGCTGAGCTGCAGCCTCAGCCACACACAGCCACAGGTGTGGAGAGTAGAAAACAAAGCCTAACTGTTCTGAATGTCAGTTTTCTCATCGGAACATCTCTATCCTGGTCAATTTGGGGGATTACTTAAAGGGGCTGTTTCTGATTGATGGTTGGAAATCGGCACGTTCCATTCTTGATTCAGATCAGCCCCACACAGCCAGCAGCTGCTCGCAGGGCAACAAGCACAGGTGTCCTCACCCCTAGGACTCTGCCTCCTCCCAGAGAGCACACCACCTGTTTCAGGTCCCCAGTTGTCTTTCCCTCCAAAATGCACACAACGTGTACTACTGCCACCTTTAAAAAGAAGTAGCATGTTCCTTTCAGCCAAAACACCTTTGCTTTCATTATTCCTCTCTTCCCTAAGAGCCGTTTTGCTGCATAAAGGGCTGGCTGTCAGCCAAGCCCACGGGGCGGTAGCAGAGGCAGTGAGCACCTGCGTGAGCCAGAGTGCTCAGGCACTCCCACGGCACCATGCAGAACAGAAGGGATTGCTCTGCACAACTGCACACAGTACAGCCGTTGTGGACCTGACCTATCATGTAATAACATCCTGTACGCACACGTGTAATGCGCCTGCAGACACCTTATCTCACGGAGCTCCCCGCTCCAAGCGACTTTACATTCTCATGTCAGAAGTGCCTCTTGTTCCCAGACATGTCAGCAAGGCCCGTCCACTCACAGGAACTTCCCTATCTCTAGCTTTTCCGCTGCCCCCTCATCAAAATAAAGAGGTCCCTGAGCACACGGCTCCTCTAAGATCAGTGCTGTATCTTGAAAAACAGGCCCAAGAAAAAGAAGAAAGGGAGGGGAGGGGCGTCCTCTTTGATCTACTTAAAACCAAAGACAATTTTTGGCAATAGGCATCTAGATGCTCTAGAACCTTCACACTGCAAATAATTCCGTTCTCAAATTAATTTCCATGCCAGCACGGGCTTGGAGGAGAGAAGGGACATCTTAAAGGCTCCCAAACCAGGGAAACCCTGATAAGTTGAAACTAGTCAGAAAAGCTCAAAGTGGGGCTGCCTCGGAGAACGTGCCAGTATCAGAGCTGAGGGCTCCCGGCACCGCAGCACAGGTGAACTCAACTCCTACCCGGCAAGGATTCACAAGTGCCCCCACCTTGGCCCTCTGGCTCTTGTCATAGCAAATGTCACCAGGAGTCCCACAGGTTAACATCAACCCAATGTGAGCTCCCAAAGGGCCCCAGCCACAAAAGGAAATGCACTTCTATGAACCAGAGTCAGTAGGAAGAAACATAAAACAGATTTATACCCACAAAGATAGCAATTATTCAAATGATCAGATTCCGAATCTCAGAAAATAGGTATGAACTATGAGAGAAAAAAGTAAATTGCCAAAAAAAATGAGCGAGTAATAACAGACTATAAATAAACATACATATTTGAAAAATATCCAACTAGAACTTTCATACATAAAAATTATAATTTTTGAAGTAAAGCCTCAAAAGATGAGTTATCAGATTACACATAGGTGAAGAGAGATTAATAAATCAGAGGCTACATCTGAAGAAATCCTCCAGAATAGCAGTCGCCAACCTTTCGGACCTCACAAATCACCAGTGGTCCGCAGACCACCGGCTGGTGACCGCTGTTCCAGAACACTGAACAGAGAAGTAAGAAGAAAATTATAAAATCAGATTTAACAAACAACTACTCAGCACTCCAGGGACTAAAAGGAAGAAGAAATTTTTAGAGAGCATGCTTGAGAATTTTCAAGAACTAATGAAATTATTGAAAAACAGAATCAACAAAAAGTAACCCACTCTGAGACATGTTTCGAGGCGATCACGCCACAGAAACAAAGAAAGGACAGATAACCCATGAAGCCACAACACTCAGACACACGCGGTTTCAACAATGGAGACCAGAATCCAATGGCATAACGTCTTCTAAATGAAAAAAGTCATACATCTGTCAGTATGCCTCCCAAAACTCAAAACTATCTTTCCACAATGAAAGCAAAATAAAGCATTCTCCGATAAACAGGGAATGAGCTTAACTCTAACAGAGATTAACTGAAGGAATTCCACAGAATGTGCAGTGAACACTCACTTCCATAAGAAGGATAGTCACACAACAAATATGTACTATATAGTACCTATCACACTCATATAAATATTAGAGGCCCGGTGCACGAATTTGTGCACCAGTGGGGTCCCTTGGTCTGGCCTGTGGAATCGGGCCAAAAGTGGCTCTCCAACATCCCCTGAGGGATCCCGGATTGCGAGAGGGCACAGGCCAGGCCGAGGAACCCCACAGGTGCATGATCGGGGCCAGGGAGGGACGCGGGAGGTTGGCCGGCCAGGGAGGGACCGTGGGAGGGCTCCAGGGCATGTCTGGCCCGTCTCACTCAGTCCCACCCAACTGACCGGAACCCAGCAGCAAGCTAACCTACCGGTCAGAGCTTCTGCCCCTGGTGGTCAGTGCACATCATAGCAAGTGGTTGAGTGGCCTTAGCATACCATTAGCATATTACGCTTTGATTGGTTGAACAAACAACCGGACAACTGCACACTTAGCATATCAGGCTTTTATTATATAGGATTAAATATGCATTATTTTAGTAGAACCACCTTCTTTTCGTTGGACCATAGCTTTCCTAATACGTAAATTATCTGTTACTAAACAACAAAAAAAGGTATGAAAAGATACTAAGCCAAATGGTCATTAGATGAATACAAATTACAATCACAGATTTCATCTAGATTGGCAGAGATTAAGAAGTTGCCCAGGGTGTGGTGGGAGTACAGGACCATTTGTGAAAGCATCAGCTCATGCACCTTCTGTGACTTAGCAAGGCCATCCCTGGGTCCTTGCCCTCAAGAGAGACCAGCAGAGGGGGTTTGCTGTAGCCTTCCACACACCAGAACTGGAACACAATTCAGCGTCCACCCACAAGAGAATGGGTAGATGTATCATCCTGTTACAGTCACACAGAAGAACACATATATGACGCATTTTCATAAACAATGTATTTGTATAAATAGCAGGTCCTCTAATAGCATCATTCTATTCAATGTTGCTTAAAGTCACGGAACCCATCAAGGACACTAGGTGAGGACTTCCTATACAGTGTTCATATGCAGCAAACAGAACATGAAAGGAGAATGACAAACATGACATAGAGGTGGTGGACCCCTCGGGTGTGGAATCGAGGAGATAGGATGAGATGGTGAGGAGCCCATTGGCAGCTGTAACAATATTGGAAATGTGCTAGGTTTTAGATTGGCTGATGGGTTCATTTTAGGATTGCACGTGATCTTTGGTATATTCATAATTTATGTAATTTTTAAATGGGGCGAGAAGAACAAAGAGAGGTGGAGATCCAGCTAAAAGCTGTTAGATGTCACTGCTGGGGCAAAAATGAATTGGCAACCCTGGTCTGTGCTCCTCTCCCATCACTTATTTCACAAAGTTGCCCCACCCCTCTCCCAGACAAGCCCCACTCTTGCCTGTACTCAGTCCTAGCTTGGACCTCCCATTACCCTGGCTCCCCACTGGAAAGCCAGCCCTTGGTCTAACTTGAACTCTCCACAGCACTGGACACACCGACCACTCCTGCTCACTGCCCACATCTCTGCAGCTCCTTTCCCAACATGCTCCCCTCACTTGCTGTGTGGGGCAAAAGTATGTTTACAGTTGTGAGTACACAAAAGTTTATTCTTGTATTATTTTTATTAATTCTTGTATCATTTTCCATATGAACAACTGTAAACTCACTTTTGCCCCATCCTGTATATTAGGATGGGGAAGAGGCCATTATCCCTCATGGCAGCAACGTGAAAATTGTGTTGCTGTTTTTTTAAGGAGCTTTAATAGGAAATATATGCTTCTGTGTTAATTCTAGAAAAGCAAATGCTTCTTTTAGTGAGATGTGTTTCTTGGATAACCAGGGGAAAGAAAAATCAGCAACAGCTGCTGCTGGGGTGGCTTCTTTCAACACCTGGCCACACCTGAGGACCTGGGCTTTGGAGGAGCTTCTAGAACAAGCATGTCAAACTCAAAGGCTAACAGGGGCCAAATAAACGAGGCCCGCGGCCCACAGGCTGCAAGTTTGACATGCTTGTTCTAGAGAAAACTCTGGGGGACCAGAGGTGGGGCCAGGACACAGGTGGGGAGTAAAAGGTGTGGAGGTGAAGACTTTTGTAACATTCAGAGACAATGAGATTAGTGCTAACTAGGTGTTGCAGGCCTGATTCTATTTCTACTTCAATTTCTGTATTTTTGTTCTTCTAGGGATTTATCTATTTCATCTAACTTATCTAACTTGGTGTTCATGTTATTCCCTTAGAATCCTTTGTATTTCTGTGCAGTTGGCAGTGCTATTTTCTCTTCCATTCCCTACTTTAGTAATTCCTTCCCCTCGCCCCTTTGTCAACCCAGCTAGTTTTGTCCATTTTTTTCAGATTTCTACTGTTTTTGTATTTCCTTTATTTCTTGCCTTTTTGCTTGGGGTTTCGTTTGCTCTTCTTTTTCTGATTTCTTACGGTCAAAAGCTAGGTTCTTGATATAGTTCTTCTTTAAACACAGACAATTTAGCCATACATTCTAAGCACTGCAGCACCCAAGTTTTAGTCTATATGTTCTTCTTTTCACTCACATTTTCTTACTGCTGTGTGACTTCTTCTTTGATACACTGGTTACTCAGTATTGTTCAATTTCCAGCTAACTGTGAGTTTTCCACGTGGATATATAATTTAACTTTATGGTAGACACGAAACAAGCTCGGTGTGGCTCCTCTAAACTCTGAGAACTGTTTTTTGTCCTGCCTGAGGCCAGGGGACGCGCCAGTCACGCTGCCTGTACCGGGAGTCCAGCCCGCACGTCCTAGGGCTGGGGACCCAACCTCTGAGGCGGCGAGGACAGGTGCTTCCGTCCACAACTCCCAGGAACAGCAGGTGTGTAGTCACCCTGCTCTGAGGACTGCCCTTCAAGGTCACCACGACGACTTCCATTATCTCTCCGTACTAGGAACCAGCGACGAAGCAGAGGCCTCCCCACGTGAGCGGACGGCTCAGACAACTCCGTGCATACAATCCCTCTGACCCTGACCCCGCCCTGGCACTCGGGGCTGCGGCTCAGCGGCCCGCACTGCATGCCGGCACTTGTAGTTATCAAGACGCCCGCCTTAGCGCGCGAGGGGACAGTAGGACGGCAGTCCGCGTGGGATGCCGGGACTCGTAGTTCACAGGACGCCCGCCTTAGCGCGAACGTTTGGACGGCGGCCCGCGTTGCGTGCCGGAACTCGCAACGCCTGATGGGGATTCGCGGTAAGGCAGCGCGCGGTGCATGCCGGGACTCGCGGTTTAAAGACCCCCCCCTCCCCCCCCCCCGTGCCTCAGTGCCTAAAGGGACCTGTGGGACAGCGGTGCGCGCTGCATGCTGGGACCGGTGTTCACAGAGTAAACCGGGCATAGCAACACTGTTCCCGCCGGGCCCAGCTCCACGGGTTTGGTCCCGGAACACCTCGGTACCCGTTGCTGGTGCAGCGCCTCTCGGTCCCCGCGTGGGCTAGTGTTTACACGCGGGCCCCCTGGCGCACGCACGTGGCGTAGTGTGACGCCACACGCTGTCCCGGAAGTCGGCGCGGACCTGGGCGGCGGGTGGAAGCCGGTGCAAGAGTGGGAATCGCAGCGCAGCCACCGCCGCCGCCTGGGCCAGGGTCGCCCGCCCGCCCGCCCGCCCGCCGGTCCGCGATGGGCAGCGGGCCCTGAGCGCCCTCCCGCCGCATCTCCGCAGCGAACCTGTTGGCCGCGATGGAGGCTCCTCCCGCCGACCGCGTTCCCGCCGAAGGCACCCCGCCGGCGGCCGTGGCGGAGGTGCGCTGCCCGGGTCCCGGTCCGCTACGCCTGCTCGAATGGAGGGTGGCGGCGGGCGAGACCGTGCGCATCGGCTCGGTGTTGGCTGTGTTCGAGGCCGCCGCCGCCTCCGCGCAGCCCTCCGGGCTCCCCCCTGTCCGCGCCGGCTCCGGGGGCTGCGTGCGCGCCGAGCGCAGGCTGAGGTCGGAGCGCGCCGGCGTGGTGCGGGAGCTGTGCGCACAGCCGGGCCAGGTGGTGGCTCCCGGGTGAGTGAGTCGGGATGAGAGCGAGTGTCTCGGGTTGGGAGAGGGGCCAGGGCCGGAGCCGGGCACTAGGCAGGAGAGGGTCTAGGGGGCTGCGCTTGGGGAGAACTTTGCAGGGTAAGCCACTGTTTGTGGTCTTTCTTTAGAACTCGGTTGTGTTCCCTCTTCTGCAATAGGTGCCTGTCCCTAAGACGCTTTATTTGTAAGTCAGGAAAACTGGGGCGACAGTGAGTATGGAACGAATCAGCGTGCTCCATGCTTGTCATCGCGCTATAAACTCCTGGGGGTGTGCACTTCAGATTCTCATAAACTTTGCTGAACGCGGTTGTAAAACCTGGTGCGGTTCTGCATCATAGTTCAGGAAGGAGGTGCAGCTGGGCGCCCTCCTAGGATTGGCTCAGCTGCGGGTCCTTAGTTTTAACCTTCTTAAGGGACTGGTTTCCTCTATTGAGGCGTGTGAACCTGTCAGTGCATAGTTTGTGTGGTCTTGAGATCAGGTTGAAGTGGACACAGGTGTGTGTGCACATGACTCTTGATGGTTTTCATTGTCAAGAACAGAAGGGGCAGGTGAACATTCCTGCCTCCTGCTGGAGTGGTTAGTGTACAGCTTCCCTTCTCCGCCCCCCCCCCCCCCCCCCCCCCAGTCAGCTTTCTGTCCACTCCTGCCTTCCTCCTCCTCTCCCCCTGGGGCTGCACTGACCCTCAGCTTCTGGTCTGTGCCCCCTCCCGGAAGCTAATGAGGACAGGATGGGATAAGGCCATCCTTTATCCCATCCCGGGGAGTCTCAGCCTGCATCCACTCTCCTCACTCCTTCAGCTCTGGTGCCTATGCCTGCCACCTGAATGCAGGTGGTGGGGGGCGGGGGATGGATGTCGCCTCAGGATGGCACCCTCCACTTAAGTCAGCTGCCTGGCTTCCTTAGAGGGAGAGGCTTACTGTTGTTTGACAAACTGTTGCCTGCTGTCATCACTACTTTGAAGTCATCTTACCTGACATCTTGGGGCCTAATGAGCCTGTAAACCTACCAGCCTGTGCATGATGGACGGTAAGCTCAACGCCCGTGAAGAGCCGTTCTCCGTGACGTTCTGTCCTCTGTGCAGCTATGGATGTGGGGGGCATGTGACCGGGGCTGTTCACACAGAAGGGTGAGGCAGGGGTTGTCCAGGTGGAGTGAGTCCTGTGCCAAGGGGACCTATAGCCGTGCTTGGGGGCACGTCATTAGCCAGGCACGTCATTGGGTCACAGGCTGTGGAGTGGTATGGTGAGGTCCCAGGGGTCTGCAGGGGGACAGGAAAGTGGCTTTTGTGTGGGCTTCCCTTGGTCATAAGGGGACAAGTTAGAAGCTGGCTAGGGGGCAGGGCCATCTAGGTGTGGGGGGAAGATGGGAGGGGACCCGAGGGCTGCCGGCATGAGTCCTTTGGGAGCAGTCTGGGCCCTTCTCTCTGTCCTGCTGTGGTCTGCCGGAGGGTCTTTCTGAAAGGACACCGACAACTCTATCGATATATCCAGTGGCCTAGGTCCGTGTGTTTGTGACCAGCAAGTACAGCGCATGTGTTTGGGTGCAGTTTGGTGAGTCTTAGAAACAACCACTCAGTCAAGATAAGGGCATCTCCCTCATCCAGACATGTATTTTAACTTCATCTGGTTCCTCTTAGGGGCATTTAACATTGACACTCTTTCTCTGAGATGGTACCTCCCTGATGTCTGTCATGGGTCTGGCTGTGCAGCCTCTGTGACACTGATTTCTTTCTAATTGTCATTCTTTTTTCTGCCCATCCTTAATCATTGGGGCTCCCCAAAGGCCCATCATTGTCTGTTTCCTTGTTGGTGGTGACACCCTGGCCCCGTCCACTTCCTGGCTTGCATTCCCCTATGCCCTCTGCCATGGCCCCTGTCCCTCACTTGCTGGTTCCCAGGAGAACCCCCTGTTCTTGTTTCTATCTCCCTTCTGTTTCTCTCCTTCCATGTTCCCTGGGTCCAGTCGGTCTTCAGTAGGCAGGTTTACTCTGGGGCGTGTGGCACTGTCTGTGTGTTCTGCCAGCTCCCTTGGCAAGTAGCACCTGCTCTGGTGCCATGGGGCTTGTCTACCTGCCTACTCACTTTGTGCCCAGTGCCCTTCAGCTGGACCCTCTGGTCTCAAAGCCACCGCTCTATGCTCTTCCTACTCTGACCTCGGGAGCCTCAAGCCTCTCACCTGCTTCCTCATCATCTGTTAAGACCCAGACGTTCTCTCCGGGGCTGTACTGGAAGCTTCCTTCCACCTTAGTTAGAGTTAATCCTCTAGCAGCGATTTTCAACTGGTGTGCCCCAAGAATTTTTAAAACATGCAATACCTGACTGTTTAGTCAGAGGCACTGACCTCTTTTCCCTTAGATTGTCAAACAAAAAAATGACAGCAACCACCGATGGCCATCTGGTATTTTTTTGGTGTGCCGCAGAATTTTAGTAATTAGCTTATGTGTGCCATGAGATGAAAAAAGTTGAAAACCACTGGCCTATAAGTTAATGGTCCTACCCTGGGTTCCCATCCAATCTTAGTGATCCTAGGCAAGATAGTCTTCTTAATAAATATACAGATAAATTAGACTTTATCAAAACTAAGAACTCCGTCTTCAAAAAACAGTTAAGAAAACGAAAAGGCAGGCTACAGACTGGAAACCTATACCTTGTAAAGCATTTCAACCTGTTTATTGGTTGAAATAGAGACACATCAAGTATGTCTTCGGGTTAATGTTATTAGGGGCAATTGATGAAATCCTGGTACATTTTTTGGGGAATTCCTGAAAAAATATCCTCCAAGTCGTAAGTTTTAGTTTAAAAGTAAGGAAAGTGAATAAATGCAGACTGCAGCCCTTCCTCACTGGGGTGTGTGGCCCACGTGTTCTCTCGGGGTAGCAGGACCGCAGAACCTGTAGTAAACGTAAGCAGCATCGGCACTTTTAAACCTTGTAGACGGGTGAACGAACCCGTTTGCTCAGTTTCTCACAAAACCTGCCACCCGTGTTCCCAGGGGCAAACAGCAGGTTCCAGGGCCCCACAGGCTTCCTTCAAAAGACCCATTAGCCAGGGATCAAAATGCACCTGTGACTTTTGGGAAAGGCCTCAAGTCCCTTTGCTAACTCTGCTACCTGCTACATGTTCTCAGGTGAGGGAGGGCCCCAGTAGGAATGGAACCTGAATTAGCACTGAAGGGGGTCTGGGAAAGTGGGTGGGACCTTATTGCGGCAGCTGGGCAAGTGTCCTCTGAGGTGGGTGGGATTGGAGAAGAGGGTGCTGGTGCTCCTGTGAGGGTCACTGAGCCTGGATAACTGGAAGAAGGGGTGCCCACGTGGGGGTGGGGTTTGGGTATGGGTGGGGTGCTGAGGAGCCACATGAAGGGGGAGGGGCGAGAGTGAGGGTGGAGTGGCAGCGCCCCAGCTCTGGAAAGCAGAGGCAGAAGACCATTGGTGAGAGATGAGGAATGCAGGGTGCCCAGAGTGGGTGGACAGTAAGCTGGGGACAGGTGCAAAGGCTTCTGGGAAGGTCGCTGTGAGGAGCTGTGGGGTCCAGTGCAGCGGCTGGTCTGTTCCTCTTATTGCTTGTTTAAGACAGGAAACAAGCAGATTTTTGGCTAGAGGTTTAGATGGCGTTAATAGCTGGGGAGAGCATGCTCCAGGGAGAGGAATAAGGTGATGGGGACAAATCAGCGCTGGGGTTAGAGGCTGCAGACACGGGACAGCGAGGCCCTCGCCCTGGGCCCCACCCATGCAAAGAAAATAGTAATTTCTGTGTTTGTAGAAACTGGAACTGTTGCAGTAGTCTATCAGAAGTGCAGATGCATCAGCCTCTCTGCACTGGGAACACTGGGGAGGCAGCCACTTATTGTTGGTATTATTGTTCCTTGTTGTATTAACAAAGTTTCAGTTTTTGTAGATTGTTTATCATAAATGTAAGAGTATTTGGACATTTTCAGCTCCTGCACCTGTTCTATGTGGTTTGTTGTGTTTTAGGTGAGTGGAGCCCACAGGTGAGACATCCGTCCTCCATTTTACAGCCAGAGCACGGGAGTCCCCGGGAGGCGTGCAGCAGCCAGGTCTTCCTCCCACTCAGGGAGAGTAGTGAGAAACCAGAGTCCCAGTGTCTCCCTTCCTGATTTCTGCTTTTTGCCCCCCCATTTCTAGAGCGGTTCTGGTGCGAGTCGAAGGATGCAGCCACCCAGTCGTTATGAAGGGTTTGTGCGCCGAGTGTGGCCAAGACCTGACTCAGTAAGTACTGGCCCGGCGTGAGCATAGTGCCTTTCATGTTGGAAGGGGGACCGTGGTACCGAGGTGAAGGGTGGAGGGCACGGGTATGGGGTTGGGAACCTGACTGCTCTAAGGTCAGCTCACCCGCTCACCCGTTGTGGGAGGGGAGCACTAGTGAGTAGAGATGCGTTTCTGATCCTACGGTGTGCGTAGGGGGTGCTGTGCCTGGCTGTTCCCTCATGGAGTGCCTGTGTCAGGGTGACATCAGTGTGTTTTCAGCAGAGCTCTGTGAGGGACTGGAACGTAATCGTTTGGCCAGTCTCCCATGTGTTTTAAGTGGACGACGTTCTGCAGTTGCCAGCAGCACATCGACCACAATGGAAGTGAAAGTGCTCACTGCATTGGTCCGCAGCCGAAGGCAACCACCTTACAGCCCTCTCGCTTCCGCAGGCTGCAGAGCAAGAACGGGAGGCAGCAGATGCCACTGTCCACAGCCACCGTGTCGATGGTGCACAGTGTCCCGGAGCTGATGGTGAGCTCCGAGGTGAGTGCCGCCCGTGGGTTCCAGAGCAGGGAGAGGGCAGCCGGAGAACGTGCAGGGCTTTGGTCACCTTTATCTGACGTGACCTCTGGGAGGACGACGAGCATGGGGGTTGCACTTGTCTCTTTCCCAAGTGATTCCACCTGGGAGGCATCTGGCTCCCTGCTCTCTAGGGCTTTGGCTCCGGTCCCCTGGAGCCAGGTCTGGGCTGGAGGGATTAGACATGTGAACACATGCTGCGACCAGCGGATCTGGTCGGGGAGGCTGAGGGCCAGGGTTAGAGCCCATGAGCAGCTGCCGCCAGGACAGGTGGCTGTGTAAGAGGTGACCTGGGTAGAGTCGAGGGCATCGGCAGTGCTGGTGGAGCAGACAGGGGTGCAGGGACCCAGAAGAGGCCTCAGAGCTCCTAGGGGGGCCCCTGTGCATTTGTGTACCAGCAGGCCCAGCTGCCCAGGAGTTGAAGGTGTCTGCACAGATAGGAAGTTTGGAGTTTTACCATATCCGTTCCTTTCATGCATTCCAAGAACACCTGACACCTCATGTTTCTATGGTCTGAGTCTAATGGGCTGAGTGAGCATCGCCAGGACAGAGCACAGGAACAGGTCTATTGGGGTTGTATAAAAACTCAGTTATAAAGCATTTTCAGAGTTCTGCATCTGTGTGAGTAGGTGATACATTGTTACAGGGTTTTTTTTTTAGACTTGTGCTTTTAAGTGATACCTACTTTATTTTTTATGAGAAGGACAAAATACCAGGTACATGATTCAAGTTTTTCTGAATTACTGGACTTTAAACGAATGTAAATACATTGGGGTAGTGGGGTAGGTGGGAGGGGGAGAGAGAGAGAACTAGGGAGCTGGAGGATTAAAGAGAAGAGTGTCCCCCATTTCCTGCCATCACAGAACCACTGTTGGCTTCAGTCCCTTCAGGAACAGAGGTTAGAATTCTGTGCAACCTAATGAGAGCCGGCGTTTGTTGACAGTATAACTGAGTTACAGTGAGAAATGGTAGTGATGCAGGCCCCAAAGTCTTTGTCACGGGCCCACATCAGTCCCCTCATCGGCTGAGTGTGGTAGGACCAGGCCCTTCCAAGAGCAGTGTCCCCGCTGGCCCGTGCGGGCAACATCTGGGCCACGCCGTCTCCAGGACCCACCTGGGCCTCTTCCAAGGTGAAGCCCAGCGCCGAGCGGCGGGCACCTGAGATGCATCCCACATGCCTGCTGCTGCACCTCGTGTCCTAGTTGTCCCTGTCCCTGCCTACCGTCCCACTTTGCCCATTCCTTCTGCAGTTCACGGTGTTGAGTTGCTCCACAGCATCCAACTACATTTTTATAGGAACCACCACTTCCTTTTACCTCCTTTTCCATTGGTTTACACCTTTCGTGAAATGACAGAATTAGGGTCACAAGGCAGAGTGCCTTGCGGGGTGTGGTACACACTGCAGGCTCCAGGCAGCAGGGGAGTCGCCCTGTGGCCCCACGTGGTCTGGACAGCAGTGGGTCCACTGGCAGGCAGTGCAGAGGGCAGTGAAGAATATGCTCAGCTTCCACCTGCTTTTCATAATGAAATTGAATTTTATTTTGGATCCAGATATACTTGCATTGTCATTTTTCCTTTTTCATTTTAACTTCAGCAAGCCGAGCAGCTAGGGAGGGAAGACCAGCAACGACTGCATCGGAACAGGAAGCTGGTGCTCATGGTCGACTTGGACCAGACCCTCATCCACACCACCGAGCAGCAGTGCCAGCAGATGTCAAACAAAGTGAGTGCGGCGGCCCTCGGGGCTCCTCCAGGGCCTGTGCCACAGGCAGGTCCCCCACACGGTCCTCAGCACCGTGAACTGCAGGCCTGGAAGGCCCAGGGGGCAGGCAGAGTGGACAGCAAAGGGGGCGGTTTTGGGGGAGAAGAGCAGATTTGTGTGCTCTTCAGGAATGTCTGCAATGGGGGGCAGTGCAGTTGCACCCGGGCTGTAGGTGAGTCTGGACGTCACCCTGCATGAATTCTCCAGCGAAATACAGAGAATGGGTCAAGGACGGAATGCTACTTCAACTTTGTGCCCAGAAGTTGTAGAGCTGAGAAGTTGAATTTCTGGACCTTTCAGAAGGCTGCATGCCTGTTGCAGGTGGCTGTTTCCAGGCAGGTGTCAGCTCCTGCTGTCATTACCTGGAGACCAGCATCACCGATATCGTCATCTTTCACTTCTTTGTTGCTGTGTAGCCCTCTGTTAGTGCTCGGATTTTCGTGTCCACAGAGCTCAGCAGTCTGGTTAGGACAGCGCTGTGGGAAGGTGTCCTTGACAGAGGGGCCAGACCAGGCTGGCACACGGGTTTATCGTGCCTTTGAAGTCGGGCATTTATAAGACAGTTGAGCTAGTTGTAACATGCCAGTTTCTCAGCTAATGTGGTCCAGAAGGCAAATGTCAGCATCTGCATGGCCAGTCCTCTGCGACTGCTAGGGCTTCAGTGCTGCCACACCCTGCCCACGGGCCCATCCCTCTGCTGGGCTCAGTAACAGCGTGATGACAGGGCTTTGCCGGCCACCCAGAGCCCCCCACATGCTGCTGCTGACCCGGGACGCTGCTGACGACTTCAGACATATTTACATAACATGCGCCTTTAAGGGTGTTTATTGCAATTCATGGACTATTTAACTGTTGAGTGGGGTGGAAGTTGTTTATAAGGTTTCATTCCTAGTCTTCTAACAGCCTGATCACGAGGGCTTTGACTCACTTAGAAATGGGAAAAGTTAACTAAGCCTAAGATTGGTTACTTTTCCTTTATAATTGTTGTTTAGAGCATTTTTACTGAGAAAATTAATGATAAATAGGATTAAAAAGATCAGAGTTTACTTCCTGAGGAGAGGGAGCCTATTTGCCTATTAATCGTGTATAAGCAAGTCGGTATTCCTAATTTTACCTGTCTGCTGAGGTGGTTTAGAATGCTGTTTCAGCTTCTGTGATGTGTCTATAAGTTAATAAAGCTGTGTCTTAAAATAGTCCGTGAGGTAGACTAGCTTATATAGGAACCTGTGGCTTGCTTTCATTGATAACTGGGGAAGACACTGTCAGCAGATTAATGGGAACCTGTTCTAAGCCGACTGTGGTTCTGCTGTTTGACAAATGTCAGTATTTGAAGGAACAAAGACATGAGTGACATTACTTTGTGCATCATTAACAAGAGTGGGCACAGTAGTCAGGATGTGTGAGGGTCTGCTGGTGTCCTCACACCCCTTCAGTGACACTGCAGTGACTGGGTAGTTGTCTTAGTTGTGATAGCTGGTTCCTGTGGGTGTTTGTCACAGGTAGTCTGTACTTATAACAGACTAGAGGCCCAGTGCACGAATTCATGCACCTTGAACTGTGGGCCATGAGGCTGTGGTGGGCACAGGGGCAGGTCTCAACCCATCCGCCACACGGTTGCCCAGCCCCTCCCGCCACAGCCCCCAGTCCTGTCTGCCGGCAGCCCCGCTCCCGCCGCCGCTCCCACGCACTGACGGCGCCGGCCCTGCTCGCACCTGCTGACAGCGTGGAGTGATTGGGGCCGGCACCAGCAGCAGGTGTGAGTGGGGACAGCACCGTCAATGGGTGCGAGCGGCAGCTCCTGCCCCGATCACCCCTCAGGAGCAGGGGGTGGTGGAGAAGCCCTCGGGGCGATCAGGGCCGGCAGCCACCGCTCGCACCCACTGATGGTGCCGAGTGATCGGGACCAGGACCAGCACTGGCAGTGAGTGCGAGCAGTGGCTCTGGTGCCGGCTTCAGGTGCAAGTTTGGCTGGCGCTGGAAGTGGGTGCGAGCAGGGCTGGCGCCGGCAGCAGGTGCAAACACTGGGCGGGACCACGGTGCATAGGAGCAAAGAATTTTCAGTAACCACCAGAGGCTTGCCCTGATGACAGCGACCGGTGCCCCGCCTTCGTCTGGCACCCCCACTCACCTGCTCCACCATCCTGCCACGGCCAACGCCCGCCATGTTCCACACATGCCCCCTAGTGGTCAGCACACGTCATAGCAATTGGTTGTTCGGTTGTTCCACCGTTCAGTCTATTTGCATATTAGTCTTTTATTGTGTAGGATTATATAGGATAGTTGCCCTCGTTGCCATAGGTAGTTACTAGAGGTACTTGCAGTGGTTCTGTAGGCAGTTACGTGTTGTCATCTGTAGTTGCTGTGTGAGTGGCCACAGCAGAGGGGGCTGAGCTCACTCCCGTGGAGCATGTGTAAGGAAATCGTGTGTGCCTGGTAAGTTGGCACGATACCTGGACCCCTGTCCTGACGGTGGAGCCCATGCCCTCGGGTCCTCTGCTGACTGGGCGTTCGCTCTCCGCAGGGCATCCTACACTTCCAGCTGGGCCGGGGTGAGCCGATGCTGCACACCCGATTGCGTCCGCACTGCAGGGAGTTCCTGGAGAAGGTCGCCCGGCTGTACGAGCTTCATGTCTTCACCTTCGGCAGCCGGCTATATGCACACACGATCGCAGGTGAGCGGGCGACTCCGGCTGAGCTGTGTGTGGTGCGCCTGAACACTGAAACTGGGTTATTTCTTACTGTCCACCATGCTTGCTTGCTTGCTTTTTTTTATTATTATTATTTCGAAGAGGGGAAGGGAGAAGGATAGATAAAAACGTTGATGAGAGAGAATCATTAATCAGCTGCCTCCTACATGCCCCACACTGGGGATCGAGCCCACAACCTGGGCATGTGCCCCAACCAAGAATCGAACCATGACCTCCTGGCTCACAGGTTGATGCTCAGTCACTGAGCCACCATGGCCAGGCCCGCCATGCTTTCTTGAAGGTGAAGGAAGCTCCCTGTCAGCCTCCCTGGAAGCTGGCGGTTGGGGTTGGCCAGGCAGTGTTAAGTCTCTAAAGTTAAGCCACTGCTCTCCTGGGCAGCCCCTCCCCACCTGCCTGCGTCTAGATGGACTGGCTGCTGTCATGGGCCAGTTTGGGAGTTGGTCGGGACCACAGATACCTGGGAAAATAAACATCTATAATAATAAAAGCGTAATATGCTAGTTAGCCCCGACGTCCTTCCGGATGAAGCCAAGGCTGTGAGGGAACCCCGGGTCCTGAGTGCCAGAGGGAAGCCAGTGCTGGCAGCCAGGGGAAAGAAGGCCTACTGTTGCACGAATTTCATCCATCAGGCCTCTAGTCTTATATATAAGTGAACTTAAGATGTTTTACTGATTGGTTTGGAAACACTTATGGGGCCACATTGCTTATGTCTGTCTGCACTTAACACTTGAGGTGCAGACAGGCGATCTTACTAGGAGCACGCAGTGTGGCAGTTCAGCACTGACCTGTTGTCTTGATGCAGACGTCGGGCTGTGCTGGCTGAGCTCAGTGCATGGAGGCAGCAGCCCTTGGGTCATGCAGCATTGCCCACGGTGGCCACAGCTGGGGGCAGTGTAGGGTGTGGGCTTTACCTCCCTGGGGACAGCTGGGATCCAGCCCCACTGACTGCAGGTAGACCTAGTACCTGCAATATGACATGGTCACAGCTCGGTATTAGATGTCGATGGTTAGATTCAGCATCTTGAAATTCTCTTTATTGGTTGGTCTTGGTCCTTTGTTGTTGCTGGAGAAATGAATTTCTCTTCCCCTGTTTACATTTAGTGCCCTTTAGGAAATTGTAATCATGAACATGTAGGCAACATACTAAAGTAATTCATCTTGTAACTAAAATTCAACATGTTTGCCTTTAGCATGTGGCTGCTGTGGCTATTGGGATAAGTGAGTGGGACATGTGAAGGTTAATGTAACTACTTCATAGAATTCTCTGTGTCTCTGATTCTAAAGAAACAGTAAGGTCTTCACCGTATGCACAGTGGAGCGTTCTTGCATCTTAGACACACATGACCTTTATCCTGCTTTCTTTTCAAAGGCTTTTTAGACCCTGAGAAGAAGCTTTTTTCTCACCGAATATTATCGAGGGACGAGTGTATCGACCCATTTTCTAAAACAGGGAACCTCAGGTACGTACCTGCTCTGTTCATCACAAGGCTTGCTGTCGGTTCCCATTGTGAAGATGCATTGGGAGCATCGAGCAGTAATTGTGTTTATTCTTGCATTTCTGCCACTGTCTCTGCTACTGTCTTCTAACCAGACCCCTACTTCCTGCCTCTCCCTGAATGTCCAAACAGCGGCAGGAGCCCGGGAGGATGAGGGTTTGGAGAGAAGGAGCTGAGAGCAGGGCTGGGGGGCACAGGAAATTCAGGTGACAGTGTCAGTAGAAAGCGCCCAGAGCTTCCCCAAGTACAAGGTGGGCTGTCTGTCAAGTCACAAGTTTAAAGAAGGTGTTGGCATCTCAGGTTCACGATCCCTCAAGAGCTGGCTTGCTGTTAACACTGGGAATGTTAGGAGAGCCTAGGTCACATTTTCATCTGCCCCTCTGCTATTCCCACCCTTCCCATCACCACCCCCCTTCCTGTCTTGTCCTGTCTATCCCTCTGCGACTGGGCCATCCCACCCAATCACAGGGCTCTTTGATATTCTCAGAAATGTCTTCTCTATATGAGCAATGTCCCCCTTTCTACCCAGTGTCAGGTAGAACTAACGAGACTGGATAGTAAGGCAGTAACAGCTGTGGCCTCAGTGACCTCCTGGCTGGTGTCTGCCACCTGCATCTAACATTTCGAGTTCAGATTTGGGGTGTCCACACGACTGAGACCCATTCAAGTCAATGTGCACTAGGAAAAGTAAAAGCATTTGTTTCAGAAACAGACCTTGTGTGTTTGCTCCTTAGCGTCAGAGTGAGCAGGTTGATGTGGACAAGGAAAATGAGCGAGCGTGTCGGTGACTAAGGAGCCTGCTCCACAGTGGACACGGCAGTCCCCCATCTGGAATTAAATGTGCTGGAAGGCATTTGCCACTGAGCTGTTTTAGCTAGCTTATGTTCTTCTGGAAAATGGACTCAGAAAAATAATATTAATTTTGGACACATGAACATTTTTTCCTGGGTAGTGTAGCCTTTATTATTTATTAGCAGTAGAGACTCTGAACAGTGGTAGGCATCTCTACTGGGTTTATCCCCCGATCTTGGAGACAGGCAAGAAGCAGTCGTCATTCTGAGTATTGAGTGCTATGGGCCAGCTCTCTGAATCTCAGGGGTGTGGACAAAAATGAAATTTAAGGAGACCATGTGAGGTAGCAGAGCATGCCTGCACCCAGGGATGGCCTTTAGACCCTTGTTAATATTTCTGCTCACCCCACACACACTAGTAGTTTTGGGGAGTACAAGTCACCTTTTGGGAACTTCAGGGAACAGCTTTTTCAAACAGCTGAGTTTGAACAAGGCTGAGCCTTCCTGCCTCTCTCTCTCTGAAAGCCCTCACCTGGGAACAGGTGGGGGCAGACTCTGGCCTGTAGGCAGATAACCTATGTTTGTAAATGAAGTTGTACTGGGACGTGGCCACTGATTTAAGTTTGTCCGCGAGGCTTTGTCGGGACTGGAGCTTTCTCCTTCCTCTCTGGTCTTCTAAGGAGAGTGCCGATTCCTGCCTTGAGAAGTAGCAGAGACAGTGGAGGAAACTGTGACTGTTTTAATGTTACCTTCTCTGGAAACAATTTAAACACAAGCTAAACAAAAGCCCTTCTGTACTTTGCATCTGTTTCGCATTAGTCTGCTGTCTAGTGGTTACGTGTAAGATAGTTAAGACTCTTATTTGATGATTCTTTTTTATAAATCATGCTAGTAGTTCTGATACATTTTTACTTCTAGAAATCTCTTTCCTTGTGGAGACTCAATGGTTTGCATTATTGATGACCGAGAAGATGTCTGGAAGTTCGCCCCCAATCTGATCACCGTAAAGAAATACGTCTACTTTCAGGGCACAGGGGACATCAATGCTCCCCCAGGGTCCCGGGAGCCTCCGGCGAGAAAGAAAGGTGGGCAACTCCCTTCTAGTCCTCAGAGAAGTATTAGCATTTGCTTCACTGTCTCCTCCGCCTCTCACCTGCCTTGTGACTGCTCTGAATTCAGGACTCACTTTGTTGCTGCTTGTTGTATTTCAGTATTACAGAGGCCGTTGTGTTTATGTTATACTAAAAGGCATGATATTATTTTGTTTCTGTTTCTTAATCGTACAGTTTGAACATTTTTCCAATTGAGTAGGATTAAATGAAAAGTTTTGAGGTATGCAATTATTGCTGCAGCCACTAAAATAGGACTGAGAGGTCTGGGCTGGGAGAAAGTGGGACCCAGCAGCGTCCCTGCAGTGGACAGCTCGATGGCCTGTCTGAAGCAGGGTGTAGCGGATACGTCCTGCATTTTCCCATTTCTTGGAAATCATGGTAACCTCTCCTTTTGTGTGCACCTGCAGTGAATTATCCTCCCAAAGGTGCTGACATCGCAGATCAAGCTCCGTCCATTAAGGACCCTGAGGAGGGAAGGCCAGTTTCTGCAATCGAGCAGAGTAACGGCCTTGGGAAGCCCATGAGGGAACTCAACGGGGACTGGGCCTCGCCTGCTGCCCGAGCCCCTTTGGTGGACGGTAGGGGGCCCCCAGTGTGTGTTCAGCAGCAGGGTCGGACCTCAGTGGAGAAGCAGCCCGCTCAGGGCACAGTAGGCAGTGACCTGGACTTTGACTTATCCAGTGACAGTGAGAGCAGCAGTGAGTCGGAGGGTCAGTCCTCCACCACCTCTGATGGCGAAAGTGGGGAGAAGAAGAGCCAGAAGAAGCCTAAGGCTGCGCAGGACACCAGGAGAGCCATGCAGCAGGGCGGCGCCCCGGGCCCGGGTGGGGAGAGGCCCACACGGCCGAATCACTGTGGAGAGCCTGCGCCCGGAGTCCAACCTGATCTGCAGGAGGAGGGCGAGCGAGACAGCTTCTGTGGGCTGGCGGGTGGCTCTGCCGACAAGAAGGAGGCCGAGACGGAGTCCCAGAACAGTGAGCAGTCAGGCATCACGGTGGGCGAGTCCCTGGACCAGAGCGTGGAGGAGGAGGAGGACGACGAGGAGGAGGACGATGATGGCGATGACCACCTGGTCCACCTGGAGGAGATCCTCGCCCGCGTGCACTCTGACTACTATGCCAGGTACGACCGCTATCTGCGCGGCGAGACCCAGGAGGCACCCGACATACGGAAGATCGTCCCTGAGCTCAAGAGCCGAGTACTGGCGGACGTTGCCATAATATTCAGTGGGCTGTATCCCACCAACTTCCCGGTGGAAAAGACGCGAGAGCACTACCATGCCACGGCCCTCGGAGCCAAGATCCTCACCCAGCTGGTGTTAGACCCTGACGCCCCTGACAGGGCCACCCACCTGATTGCTGCAAAGGCAGGTAAGTGGCCAGCCAGCCACTAGGCCTTCCTCGGTCCTGCCCGGGGTGGGGGCAAGGACAACCGAGGGAGTTCATGGAGTAGAATGCATCCACATTGGCCTCTGCAGCCATTCTTTGAAACTAGCAGGGCTCCTGTTTCATGTGGAATTTTCAGAAGCATCTTTCTGGTAATTACATAATGGCTAAGTCCTATTTGGACTGGTACTCTGTCTGCCCATCTTGGGCCTAGGTATGCATGTGGGCGTGTCCTGGGTGCATGCCTTAGGCTCTGTACTGGGTCCCTGAATAGCCAGGCCATTGCTCCCCTCTTGTAGGCACAGAGAAGGTGCGGCAGGCCCAGGCGTGCGGACAGCTGCACGTGGTGAACCCCGACTGGCTGTGGAGCTGCCTGGAGCGGTGGGACAAGGTGGAGGAGCAGCTCTTCCCACTGAGCGAGGACTACGGCAAAGTGCAGAGGTGAGCTGCCCGCAGACTCGGCCCCGTCTCCTCGAGAGCCCACCCCTGGCCACCAGCCTTGCTGCTCGCATACCCACACGGCATCCCCAATGTTCGGTGCGTGGCTTTCTCAGCCCTCCCACCTGTGCCCTGCCTGCCCCACTGTGGCTCCTCCAGGCTCCATCGCGAACAGGTTATCCAGAAAAGGTGACCGTCACTGCCTAGGGAAGAAGTACAGGTTTTGTCCTGTGACTGTGCAGTGGGGCTGTCAGCAGTGAATCTAGTTTGTGTGTTTCTTTCACAACTGCTGGAAGTTATATGAGCCACACAGCTGCTGTAGAGTCCTTGGGAGAGGCTCAGCCGTGGCGAGGAATATGTAATAGAGCCTGGTTTTTGTTGTTTTTTTCCATAAAGGTTTGAAAAATGCTTCCTATTCTTAAAGAGTTTGAATGTTGTATTTAGAGGGAAATCCTGGGACAGACATGAGGGAAACAACAAACGCAGCCTGCACTTAGGTCCCCGTGCTGTGTGATGTCCTGCCCAGGGCTCTGCCCTAGAAGTTACGATGAGTGGTGTCCACGTCTTCATCTGCACAGGCTCTGAGCGTCAGAGGAGGGAGGCCTCAGTTCATGGGCCTGTGTAGGGCGTCTTGCATCCCCCCATGAGTCCTGGCTCCTCATGGCCTGTTCTCACCCGCAGGGAGGACAGTCCCGCAGCCTTTCCCGACAGGCAGGGTGCGCTGCCAGCTGCCTTGTTCCATCCGACACCCGTGCACCCCAAGGCCCAGCCCGGCCCCGATGTCCGGATCTACGACGCCAGCACGGGCAAGCTCATCCGGAAGGGCACCACCAGCCCCGGGCCCCCCGGCTCCCTGCAGATCCACACGGGACAATCCTCTTTCAGGTATGTCTGCCGTGCCGCGCCGCGCCGCGGAGCACACCTGCTGGCAGGGCTTCCCTCGGGTGGGCCGGGTGCATCCGGTGCTGAGTTGGACTTGGCTGCCGCTGAGGGCTCTGGCTGCTGATGTGAAAAAGCCTCCCCCACTTCCCCTTCGGGCCTCTCTGCATACATTTGTGTTTGTGTCAGCTGCCATGCACTGGCTCGCTCACACTGGCTCAGTGTCGCCCTCCATGAGCCGTTTCATTTGCTGACCACACATGGGCCGTTGTTGGCCATATCACAGCAGATGATGGGGCGGGGGGAGCCGGGGGGGGGGGGGGGGCTGGGCCTGACCCTGATGCCTCAGGCCCACCAGGTCTGTCCCTTCCACAGGACAGATAGTTGTCGTGAGGGAGAAGGGCAGCTTTGGGCCTGTGCTGGGCTGTGCTGCCCCAGCTCAGCAGCACAGCCTCTCTGGTCACCTGCCCACTTCCACACAGCCCAGATGGGCTGGTGATGGCGATGGGGTGAGCAGGACATGCAGGAGAGATGCCCAAGTGGACCCGCACCTGTGCTTCCCAAGGGGGCAGGGCACTTGTGGAGCGAACCGCCCCTCTGAGTCTCAGGTGCGCCCTCCACTTCCTCTGTGCTGACAGGATCCCGAGTTTGAGGACCACACCCCCCACTGTGTAAACAGTCTTGGGGCGGTGTCTGAGATTTAAATGAGGGGTCTGAGGTTGGCGTTTCAAAGAGCTGCCATTGGTGTGGCATTGTGGCCCTGCATCATGTCCCCTCTCCCTCTGGAAAGCGCCGCGCCCCTCCCCCTGCCCCCAGCAGCTGTCCACACTGGGAGTGGCCATTGATGTCTCCCTCTGGCCTTCCCCTGGACATGGTGACACTTCAGAGTCCAATTGAGCCACTCAGAGTGGACATAGAGCCACCCCTGAAGGCCAGGTAAAGTGTCCGCTGACCCTGCTGTGGGGCCCCAGGTGTGACAGACACCCTGGGTTGGGCTTTTGTTTGGTGATTGGTTGTAACTAAAAGCATCATCACTATTAAATCCCACCAGTTAAGGAGTTACATTTGACCTCTATGCTGCTGCTTGCGTTCCTGTGACCTCCAGTCATGATAATATCCAGGAAAGGTCGTGCGTCCCTTTAATAAGTGGTGCCAGTGATTGGCCAAGTTTGCTGGGACTTGCAGTCCCACCAGCAGGTGCAGGTGTCAGGTCACATCTGCCGTGTCACCAGGCTGTTGCCTTCTCTCATCTCGACTCACCATTGGGATCTCACTTCAGCAAGCTGCCCTTTGTAGTCTTAACTTGCCCTTTTTTTCCTTCCTGGGTTTTTGTGAATTTCTGGGAAATGTTCGTTGAGTTAGAAAAGCGTCCTGTAGTTGCTGCCGTTGCCATGAAGGAGGCCAGGGTTCTTCCCAGCTGGACTGCATCCCTCACCCTTTGTGGATATATGGAGTGCTGGGTATTTTCCTTTGTTGTCGGCACTTAGGGCTCAAACGTTTATAATGTGTGGTATTCACTCTCAGACCTTTCTTGACACATTTCTCACGATGGATTTCATCTGTATTCCACCCTCTCTTTAAAAATTCTGTGGTGAACAGTATCATTTCAGGTATATATGTTTTTTAAAGTATAGCCTTTCCTTAGCACCCAGGTGAGCAAATGTTTGCCATCCTCTGTCGCCAGAGCAGCAGGTAGACGATTGCTGCTCCATTAAAGGTTCAGCTAAAGCGGTGACGGACTTCCCCTCCGCGTTCGTGGAGGACGTGTACCTAAGGCAGAAAGGCTTCTGTGGTATCTCAGAGGAACTCTCGTTCAGGTTATCCTGCAAAAAAATTAAGTGTGGGTTTCTAGCTCTGTATTTTACTGTCCCAGAGAGGTTCAGAGGGGCGTGGTTTCTTGCTTAGGTTCTGATGTGCATGGACTTTCAGGTGTTCGGATGGGCCCTGTGTTTATCCGCTACCACAGAGTGTGGTGTGTGTTTGTTTTTATTGCTGAGTCATTCTTAAGGGCGAGGCTGCCCTCCTTTCTGAAGCTCCCCATTCAAGAGGAGACCCAGACGGAGTGCCGGGTACACCTCAGCTCTGTGTTTCCGACCCTTCCAGGCGTCCAGCTCTGCTTTGACCCGAGACCGGGGACACTGCAGCGCCGCCCTGGTAGCCTCTCGGTCAGGGGTGGGAAGATGGTTGAGAAAGGGCTGTCCCAGCAGTGGCTTCCTGAGCAGCAGACGGGGCGGGGCCAGGTCAAGGACAGCGTTCCTTCAGGAAGTCACTGATGCTCTCTGATTTCTCCCTACTTTCACAAGGACAGGGAGAGGTGACCCTCTGTGTTGGCTGCTGTTGTGGTGGGACAGCTAGAGCCCAGTGGCCATGGTGGCTGAGCCCGAGAGTGGCTGAGTGGCGGTCCCATGTGGGCATCCCCTGGACCCAGTGGGGATGCCATGGCACCTTGGGGGGTGGTCTAGATAAGGAGCAAGAATGGAGTCCTGGCGGGTAAGTATCTGGGCCTGTCCACACGTGGCTGCCCGGCACTTAGAGCTTGTCCCTGTCTGGTTAGCACCTCAGATGCAAGGTGTGCAGACTGCCACGTCCGGAAACTGAGGGCTGTGGACCTCGAGAGCCCGTGCCACTGCCCATCAGGGCACTCGCCAGTTCTTGGCTCCTACTGGTCCTGTAGTTCCTGTGTGTTGAGGGCTGTGGGAGAGGAAGCCCCTTTTCCTTATCCCAAGAATGGTGACGTGGCCTGTTCTGTGCCCAGAGCCCTGAGGCACCTGGAACTCATCTCCCTGGAGGCTCTGAGAACTGAATGTCTGTAGCTCTCCCTGAGATGTGTTGTTTCTGGGCTCGGGGGCTGGTCCATGCAGGAAGCTTGGAGTCAGGTCCTGGGTGAGGATAGGTGGCACTCTCCTGGCTGCTGGCAGCGTGTGTGAGAACCTTCCCTCTCGCCTACGAGGTCTGTGTGTGGGAATGGGAGTAAGAGCGGTCCACGCAGCCAGCCTCCATCACAGCCAGCACAGTGCACAGCTCGCCTTGTGCTGAGGCCAGGGCCAATAAGAGTTGCCATGTGATGGGCAAAGCTTAGGGATGGTGGTCCCAGCCTGGGGGTGTGGAGACACCAGGACCAGGAGGAACCCCAAGTTCTCGGCATTGCAAATCCTCTGAAATTCTGAATTCCTTTTTATTTATCCATCATTACTGTGTGTAGTTCATTGTGAACATTTGATTTTTTTTAATTAAAGGGTTTTTTTTAATATGTTTATTGATTTAAGAGAGGAAGGGAGAAAGAGAGATAGACAGAAACATCAATGATGAGAGAGAACCAATGATAGGCTGTCTCCTGCATGCCCCCCACTGGGGATTGAGCCTGTAACCCGGGCATGTGCCCTTGACCGGAATTGAATCCGGACTCTTCAGTCCACAGGCCGACACTCTATCCACTGAGCCAAACCAGCTAGAGCAAGGTTTTCTTTTAAGACAGTTATAGAATCCCACGCAGTTGTAGGAAATAATATAGAAAGATCCAGCTGACACCAACGGTAGCATCTTGCAAACTGCAGCCCAACCTCACAGCCAGGATGGGGACAGGGACATAGTGAATACACGGGTGCTCCTCACCCGGGGCCTCCTGACGCTCTTTGTAGCCATAGGCATGTCCCCGCCCACCGGCTGCCAAGATCCGGTCGCCATCCCTGGGATTCCAAGAGTCTTCTGCGCCGTCACTGTGCCCTCCCTGCTGGGCCCTGCTTCCTGGTGACCATCACCCATGTGGACGTCGGGGTGTGCCCCGTGTTTCTCCGGAGTGACTGCGGGCTGTGGCTGCCGGGTTGGTGCTCAGTGTGTGTTGGTCCCGTCAGGACCTGCCCGGCCCCAGCTCTCAGGTGGCGGGACCTTCTCTTGCCCCAGCAGCAACACTGCTCCTCCCTTCTCGGCATCGCCCAGCATGAGGTGTGTCCCTTGTTTCACTGGCATTTCCTCGAGGTCGGTGTGTAGAGCCCACCGTGCGCCCTCGGCAGGAGCGGCTCTCTCTCTCTTGCCCATTTCTGACTGAATTGCTTGTTTCTACCGTCAAGTTTCAGAGTTGGTTACAAGCCCTTCGTCACTTCTGTAGCTGCAAGAGACTGTCGCACTCTGGCCCTTGTTCCTGCCGTCTTACAGTCGTTGGCAGAACACAAGTGCCTACTTTGATGAGATTATTTGTCGATTTCCTTTCATGAGTATGCTTTTGGTGTCAACTTGTCAGCTCTGCCTCATCCCAGGTCCTGAGGTTTCCTCTTACCTTTCACCTTAAGAGGTTTTAGGTCTAGTGTGTGGTCCACAGAGTCCGAGGGTTGAGGGGGGCAGGGAGAGTTGGGGGGGAGCGGGTCATGCCTGGCTGCACACTGGAATTCAGGGACCAATCAGGACCAGAGGGGCTGTTCTGGTTCCCTGTCGTCCATTGAACTGTGCAATTTTGCTGTTTCTGAATCTTTGGAGCAGACGTTGGGTGTGACTGGTCTGCAGTTGAGGAAGTCCATTCCCTTGTCCCAGGGCAGCTTCCTGCATGCTGTCCGCATCGACAGACCCTGTGCTTCCTCCCTGCCTGTCCTTCCAACTGTGGTTTCCGTGGGTGAAGGAACATTTTCCCTCACTGCTTTCATGACCTTTCCTTGTCTTGAGTCTGAAGTGTGTGGCGTGGCTGTGGGGCTTTGTCCTGTCTGGGACTCATTCAACCCCTGACCTGAAGGCTGTGCCCAGTGACAGGATGTCGGCTCCTTTGTTACCGTCTCAACTGTCCCCAAAGCTGTGTTCATTTTTCCATTTTCAGTCTCCTGTCTTGTTCAGATTGAATGGTTTCTGTTCCATCTTCAAGGTCACTGGTTTTGTTCCCTCTGTGGTGACGTTGAACCCGCCCAGTGCATCTTGTTGGTTGGTTGGTTGATGTCTTCTGTTTCCTTACTGAGGCTGTTGTTTGTTTTATCTAAGTGTCCTTGTAGCTGCTGGTTAAAGGATAACTGCTCTCCAAATTGAAAAAGAAATAGAACGAGAAGAGTGGCTTGTTTGCATTTTGTGAATCTTTGGCTTAGCACGGACAGTGGTCCCCCCGCCTGTGTGTCAGCCTGTTGTGATCTACTCTTGGGTGGAAAAGCAGGAAGAAATAGGCCCTCTACCCTCACTGCCTCTCAGGACAAGGGGTTGGAACGTTGCAGGTGCCCTGAGGGCCTCGGGACCCTGTTTGGTGACCGATGTGCAAGGTCTTATGCACCTTGGAGCCACAGCCCAGGCTCAGCTCAGCTCAGCTCCACGCACCCCTAGGTCTGGGGGCCCCCTGCCTTTTTCTGCTTGTTCTCATCCTTTCAAGTTTTTGTTAAAACTCCGGAACCGTTTTTCTGAAGGGAAACTATATCTTTATTTTTAGTAAAAAGATTCCTTTGCTGCTTTTCCATATTCATGTTGGAGCTCTAGGTGTTTGGAACTGACAGTAAGTGGGTATGAACTGAAGTGTGGCCTGGTGTCTACATCAGAGAATAAGTATCAAGCACTCGAGTTGGTGGGTGGGCCGCTGACAAGGCCGGGAATATGCAGCTGACCGTTGAACCGTGGGGGGAATTGGGCGCCGACCTGCACAGTTGAATATCCATATATAACTTTTGACTCCCCAGAACATAGTTGTCCCTGGGTACGTACAGGGGATCGGTTCCAGGGCTGACACCAAAATCCAGGGGTGCTCAAGTCCCCTCTATAGAACAGCCTAGATCAGTGCACACAGTCGGCCCCTCTGCATCCACGATTCCCAACTCAGGTCAGAAACAGCAGGTGTTCATTGAAGGAAGTCTGAGAGTAGGTGGACCCGCACAGGTCACACCCGTGTTACTCAAGGGTCAACTTAGTCTGACTTGAAAAAGCCAAGATCAGCATTCTTCAGGTTGTCCTTTATGTTTCCAGGTCTAAAGAAATCTTCCCTTCCTTAGATAATATTTGATTAGCCTAATACAGTTGCTGCTTTTTGATTTTGTGGTTTAGACTTACTACCTCCATTTTTCTTCAAAAGAATGAGGTTTTACTACAATGTCGTCAGTGTCCCAGTGATTGGACCTGTGGTGTCTGTCTGGTTCCAGGCCCCCACAGAGCAGCTGACTCCAAAAACAGTGCCCAGAGGAGAGTAACTGCAGCTTTCACGAGCCCCTGAAATCCCATGGCCGTGACAGGTGTGAGAGTGTGACCGTGAGATCTGACCGGTGAGACGAGTGTGTGTAGAGGGAAGCTTCAAAGCTGGTTCAGACAGAACGAATTGTAACGTAGTGGGACATCTCTGACACGAGCCTGGTGTCGGCTCTTGGGCAGAGCCTCTTGGTCTTTGCTGGTTGGTTTATTGTATTAATATTTAATAATTTAACCCAACTTTGGATACGGAATTCATGGTACCTTTTCCTGTTCTCTGTGGACAGATGCATCTGTTTCTGCACTTCATTATCACATTTCCTGTTTTTATAGCCTGGATAGTATAGAAGTAGTTAGTTTCGTTTTGTTAAATCTTATAGCTTGCTCAACCTTATTTTGAGGATAAATAACAGCTCCTGCTGGTCTCTAGGAAGTTTTTCATCGTCACTCTTCCTATTTGCTCTTTGTTCTAAAACCAGTGAAGCCCAGTGGATGCTCTGGGGTGGCGGTGGGTGTTGGCTTTCACAGGAGGAAACGAGCAGCCTCGAGCTAGTGAGATGAGGCAGCATGTTCCATAACTAGGATGGTCTCTGTGTGTGCTTGTGCGTGTGTGTGCGTGCTTGCGTGCGTGCGTGCGTACTTACCTGTCCCGAGTCAGGAATCTGATTCAGTGCTGGAAAAGTGCCTTCCCTCATGTGGGACCTAAAATGTTCATTTCAGAGCTGTTCAGCCTCATCAGCAGCAGATGTTTGGTGAAGAGCTGCCAGATAATCCTGATGGAGAACAGCCTGGTCCTTCTAGAAGAAAGCGACAGCCCAGCATGTCAGAGACCATGCCGCTGTACACTCTGTGTAAGGAGGATTTAGAGAGTATGGACAAAGAGGTGAGACCCTCAGCGTGCCAGGGCCTGTGCCCTCAGCCGGCTCCACTGGGGCCCAGCATCCTGCCTGTGGGTTGGGACTAGCACTTTGTTTCTAGGAAACGAAATGGGCAACAGAATCAAGTGATGTATCAGTGTGTCGGCAGCATTCAGCAATAAGTACACTACCTCGGGTTTGTGGGGTTTGTGCTTCCATCCGTTTGTGATTCCATGGTGGGCCCTCCCAATCCCTCCCTCCGCCGGGAACCTGACAGCATCTGGGCTTGTCATTGACAAGGGGGTGCTCCTGGCATCGAGCAGATGGAGGCCAGGGATGCTGCCTAACAGCCATGTTAAGTCAGTATTGTCTGTCTCCTGGTTCATCTCTAAAAACCACAGCTCTCACGTCAGCCTGTTCTTGGTCCACCTGGTCTGGGGTCCTCCCCTGGCCCTTATGCCCCACACCCTGTCACGGGCCAGGCCCCTTGGGGGAAGGGTCATGCCCATCAGGGTCTCCGTTTGTACATTGTTAGCACAGCATCTTGGTCTGGCTTGTTTGAAGGGCCAATGTAGAGAACCACGTCACACATCCCAGTAAACACAGCAGCAGTTGACTCCTAGCAGGCCCCTGGGTGGGACAGGCGCTGAGACAGATCATTGGCCTCAGTGTTCATCGCCTGGCATGATGGTGCCATGCAGACAGATCACTCGGTTTCACTGGGAGTGCTGGGCAGAGGAGGAATACAGAATTTCAGTTTATTTTCAGCAACAGCAGGAAAATGTAAATGGTCTGTTCCATATAGAACCTCACCAGAGCCTCAGATTACCATCCTCAGAGAGAGTTTTTTTGTGACCATTAAACCCAGTTTTTACGGGCCCAATTCCTCAATTTCCATCACCTGCCTCTGAGAACATTGAGCCTGTACACAAGCTGTTGTTTCATAAAGATGTTTTCTCTAATAAAAGAATTTCCTCACCCTAGCCCAGTGGTCAGCAAACTCATTAGTCAACAGAGCAGCAAACGGCGGCTCGTGAGCCGAAGTTTGCCGACCACTGCCCTAGCTGGTTTGGCTCAGTGGATAGAGCGTCGGCCTGCGGACCGGGGTGCCGGGTTTGATTCCGTTCAGGGGCACGTACTTTGGTTGCAGGCTCCTCCCTGGCCCGGGCCCTAGTCAGGGTTGCAGAAGGCAACCAATCGATGTGTTTCTCTCACATCGATATTTCTCTCTGTCTTTCCCTCTCTCTGAAAATCAATGGGAAAAATGTCCTCGGGTGAGGATTTAAAAAAAAAAAAAAAGAATTTCCTCAACGCTACTTCTCTAAGCCCAGGTCTAGATGTCCCTTCCACAGGCATGCTGTCCACTTAGGAGGAGGACACCTGGGACCTCGCTGCTCTCCTCCTGGCCACCCGGCCATCCCCCCGGTCAGTCATGGGTAACCTCACTGCTGGACGTACAGACACACTGCCCAGTTTGTCAGGCAGTGACAACATTTTTAACTCTTGTTTGCTTCATATCAAAGGGATTGAAATTTTAATCTCAAATAAAAGTGTTATATATCACTCACTCTGAAACTAATCTTTCTTACAGAAATAAAAGTTAGTCTTAAAACTTTAAACACTGCTGTTGGGAACAGGAGGAATTGAAGGCAAGAGACATCCTGGACTCTCCCAGAGAGCACAGGAGTGAGGATAGAGGGTGTGTCAGGAGACTGGGGGTTCTGTTTCATCTCCACCACGAAACCACGCCAGTGCTGTGGGCGGCAGGTGACCTGGGAAGTGGGGGTGTGGTCCACGCTTCCTGACTGAGTGGGAGCTGACGCTCCTTCTCTCTGGGGCTCCTCCGTCCTGGGGAGCCTGGGGCGTGTCCTCATCCTCCCCCACGGCATGGCGAGAGGGCTGGGAAAAGTGGGGGCGTGAGCGTGCTGGGAGTGGCGGGCGGTGCTGTTCTGGGCTGCTGTCCCTAGGCTGTATCCATAGGGAGGCCCCGTAGAGCCGCCCCAAGCAGCTGAGCAGAGAGAAGTCTGCTCTTTCTTAAAATTTAGTCAAACATGATGGCCCGTGCCCCAGCTGGTACCCACTGAAGGGACATGTGGCTCTTGTGCAGGGGCAGTGGGGGCAGAGCTGCTCCTGGCTCTCCGGTCACCCTGGATCTATGGCAGCCAGTGGCTCCATCAGAGGGGCCCGTCCTTCAGAGTCTGTTCCCTGGGAGGGGACACGCGTGAGACTCCAGGGTGTCAGGAGACCCTCTCACCATCCAACGGGCGTGTCTGCTATTTGTTACCATGAGTCAGCCTCCTGGGGATTTGCACTCCTTTCCTGACCACCCAGCACTCGGGGCGTTTCAGAGAACCCCCCCAAGTGTAGGTGTCGCCTGGCCAGCGAGGAGAACCGTGGACCGGGTGGTGCCTCCACACCATGCCAGACCTCTCCCTCTGTCGCGTCGTCTCGGCAAGTGCTGGTCATAAAGGTGCAGCCTGAGGTCTGCCGGCCGCCTCCTGCATCGCACGAGGGCTCTGCGCGCACACTGGGAGCCTCAGATAGGAGAGGAGTCACAACAGTCCTGTGAGGTGCGGGGGACACATAAACACGAACTACCCCTCTGCACGCAGACCGCGGGGCGTGTCCTGACCCAGAGGTAGTGACGCTGCTCCCCAGCACCTGTCACTAGGGGAGGACAGGTTGGAACAGGTGGAAGCCGGAATCAGAGCCGTTGCGTCCCCCCTATTGCCAGGGTCCTTTTTCAGATAAGATTCTGTTCTTGGAGGTGAGTCAGGGTACCTGCTGCTTCAGCTTCACCACTGCGGACGCATTCCATCCTGATTTAGCCGCCAGTGACCTCTTAGTCAACGCAGCGTCTTTTGCATGAATTCCTTATGTTGACTCTGCAAAACATTCATGGCAAATACGGTTAAGCTCTAGGAATCTACCCAGGTCACCTGGCATGGTTTTGTTTAGTTACCTGGTGGCACTCTATTCCTTTCAGTAAATGGATAATCCTGGGAAGTGTGACTGTGAACATGAGCTTGCTCATCTGTGCCATGTCCTGAGGTCCCTGTGCTCACCTGCGCCTTGCTCTGAGGTCCCCATGCTCACCTGTGCTCACACCTGTGCATTGTCCTGAAGTGCTCACCTGTGCCGTGACTCGGCTTGTTGTAGTGTTCGTCCACCAGAGGGGGCTCTTAGACAGGCTGGGATCGTGTTGAGGAGATTGCAGTGTACTCGCCTGCTGTGAACTCCACACCACATCTGGTGTTTCCAGAGTCCGGTGCAGAGCTCAGCACCCCGGTCCATTATTTCCGTGCCCACTTCCTTCTGACGCCAGAGCTGTTTTAGACACTTGTCCTCATAGTGCACCCAGCAGCACACCAGCATTTTAGAGCCGCGTCCTTGCAAACCCAGGTCTGAGACAGAATCTCTACTTGCTTTTGTTTAAAAATTATAAAGTATATGCACGTATAGTGTGATTTCCTGTTAGTCATTTTGGTGCCAAGTGGTTATACTGTGTGTATAACCGGGAGTTGTGCGTAGTGCTTCACTCAGAAAAAGAGCTTTTTGCCAAACCAGGGCCAGTTGTGTCATCGGTGTTTGTGGGGCTCGGCAGCGGGAGGCGCCCGGCCCCGTGCTGTGCAGAGGCAGCCCTTCCAGCTCAGCAGAGGGCCTTCTGCCGTCCTGAGACCAGGGCCTGTGTTTTATAGGACGGGCACTCTGCTGAACTTGTTTCTTTCTGTGAGCACCGTGAGCTCGTGCCTCTGGTCCGGTCTGCATGTGTTAATACGTGTCCTTGGAGAAAGTGATACATGGATTTGCTCTCTGGTGAGTTAATGGGACGAGCCAAAGTGTCTTGAGGTGGTCACCCGGCCCCAAGAGGCCAACATGGGCCAGAGTCTGTCCGCGTGCAGCTTCACCGGTGTTGTTGGCTCCGGGCCTTCTCGAGGTCCTGGGGACCCCATTATTTCAGCCTGACAGCGTCACACCACACAGCCCTGTTGGGTGCGGGGCTGGCACACCTGGGAACTCCTCAAAGAGCTGCTTCCCCAGCTTGCCGGCAGGTCTGCCCTGTGCTGGCAGAATGCTGGGCTGTCATTAACTCTGAGTAAAACAGCACATTTTCCACTGGCCTTAGAAAGCTGAGACGAGCAGGTTTCCCAGCAGCTTTGGGGACGGTGGGATGCCACACTCTCATGGCCTCGTTCCAGTTGCATCATAGGTTGGGATTGTTCATAATACATTCATGATCCTTTGCTCAAATGATGGCTCTTCTCAGGATACAGAATTAATAGAACATTCTAATAGGAGGTTTGCTTATCAAAGAGAGTAAATATACCCGTTAAATATACCAGGAGGGTAAGTGTCAGTGACGTCTCGGGTGAGTCTGCAAGCGGCACCGTGGGTGATGCTTAAGAACCTGTGAGCAAAGCCTCCACTGTGTGTAGCAACGTCAGTGGGTCTGGGGGCTCCGCTGTTGTTTCTGGGTCTGCAGTCGGTCTGTTGGAAGCTGGAGGTGAGAGCCTGAAGGTGTTGACATTGATGTGAGCTGGTTCCTGGTCGAGGCTGCTCTGTGTTGGGAGCTCTCTTTAATCAGAATTTTTAGCTTCCTGACCATCTGGGGTGCTTTACTTGGTGGTGTCCCTGCAGGCCCTGCAGCCCATTGTCCTACTTCATTCAGAGAAGCTCCTGGGCCCTCAGAATGCCTCCTGACCCCCTTAGGGCAGGTGTGTGGGGTGGGAGGGAGGAAGTGCACACGACCCTGTGTGAGGAGGGAGCACCAGGGGATCCTCCCTGGCTCAGGGCTCTGTTGGAATCGCGCAGCAGCAGGCTCAGTGCAGAGGGCACACACTTTTCTGTCGAGGGTTAACTTGGGACAGAGAAAACAGGTACTGGTGCAGACTTGTTGAGCCCATGACAGTGTCCCAGTCATCACCAGAGAGTAGAGCGCTGGCTAGACTCTGCGCTTGTTACTCCTGTCTTCCAGTTAAAGGACTTGGAGACCTCGCAGGTCATTCCCAAGGTCAAGCAGGTGAATCCTATCCCAGTGGCTTTTTGTTACTCAGCAGGGGTGGGGAGTGTCTGGCCTTCAGGCCGTATAAGGCCCCACAAAATCACTTGGTCTGGCCCTGCCAAGGCATTAGGGATGAGTTAAATGTTTGACCAAATATAGCAGACTAATTATTAAGTTAATAATTTTGTATGGCCCATGAATAATGCTATAAACATCCGGATGGCCCTTGGCAAAAAAGGGTTCCCCACCCCTGCATTACTGGAATCAGCCAGTTCCATGTGCTTGGGAGCAGAGCTGAGCTGGGAAGTGAGCCCAACAGCCCCCTGGGTTACTGGCACCAATGGTGCCAACAGTGCAGTTTGGGGGTTCCTGGCTCTGCCCTCGCCTGCTCTGCCCTGGCCTTGGGGTGATGTTTTGCGGGGTCCTGGCAGTGCTGGCGGAGCGGTGTGAATGCTGCAGACATCGGCCTCTGGCCTCTCTCCCCGCTGCCTGTGCTGGTGTCGGCGAGTCACTCGGGCCAGCCCTGCCAGCCGGAGACTGTTTGCTCTCGTCAGCCTCACCCAGCACGTCCATAAATGGTTCAACCTGGAGCTCTTGGAAAAAACAGGCGCAGGTTCCACTGACTCCATCTGGACACCCAGTCGCTCACCATAAAGTCCGTTAGTGCGCTAGATGTGAGATCCCTGTCAGAGTCACACACCCAGAAGTGACCCCCAGGCTGTGCCCCCCCACCCCCCTTGAGCCTCGCCACGTTCCTCAGCGGTGGTGTTGGACCAAGCTTACCATAGCCCGGCGTGGGAGCGTAAAGTAGCATGGAACACGTGGCCCCAGGGTGTGCTGAAAGTGTGTCTGCTAGGTAACGCATCCCCCGGAGGAACGCGCGTGCGGTTCTTTACGAGCTGATCTGTGAGCTGACTCCTGGCCCTTTGGCAGGTGGACGACATCCTAGGAGAAGGCAGCGATGACAGCGACAGCGAGAAGAAGAAGCCAGAGGAGCAGGAGGAGGAGCAGGATGGGGCACCTCAGCCCAGGGAGCCCAAGGCCCCAGCAGCCCAGAGGGGGCACGCACTCCAGTCGAAGTCACCCAGCGAGAGGAGTGCACCGGAGACCCGGGGGCCCAGGTGAGGGTGGACCCCGGGGAGGGTGGGCGAGAGTGAGGGTTGGATGAGAAGGAGGGCTGCCCTGGGGGAGGGTTCAGCAGGAGCAGGGCCCAGGCCCCCACACTGTCCCCGGGAGAGCCGGCACCTCTGCTCAGACATGATGCTCCCTCCACAACCACAGGCAGGTCTCCCCCGGGCTCACAGACCAGATGGCTGGATCGTTGTCACCCGAAGCAGTCGGGGGCAAGGGACCCGAAGGTGCTGTGTGGTCCTGAGAGGGCCAGGCTCACTCACTCTCTTCTTTCTGAAACAACTCACATACAGCTTCTTTAAACGCGAACATTTTCTGGGTATTACATCGTGATGATGTGGTTTTTATCCAGACTTCATGGTTTCGGTTGTTGCTCAGGCAGCTGATTGTCCTTCAGGAGGGGCCGTGTCTATCCCACATGCTGCTGCGTTTACAAGTGTGATCCAGGCAGCCCGCCCCTCAGTCCTGGTCTCGCCTGGAGGGCGCCTGGCCCATGTGTCAACCGCAGGAGCCTCCCCCGAGCCCTGGCAGGAGCACCTTGCTATGCAGGTAGCGGGCCTGGGCCGATGGCATGGTTGACACGGTGACACTTCCTGTTTTTCATGGCGCCCCCACCGTCCCACGAGCTCACCCAGAACTGCATTTGATTCTGCAGGCCTTTTATTGACTGAGTCCCTTCACGCCCTTCAGGTCTGACCCCTAAGCTGTTGTGTGCCCGGGTGAGTGACAGCCACGGCTGGGCAGGAATTCCAGCCACAAGTGGGGACAGATTGTCCCTGTCCCAGCTTCAGGAGTTTCTCAGAGACACACACACACACACACACACACACACACACACACCTCCCTCGAGATGGCCACTCAGCTGAGCGGCTCTGAGGCCGAGCTGCCCAGCTAACGTGTTAAATCTGTGCTGGGAGATGACGAGCCGCACACAGTCACTGCTCACTGCGTCCTTTCTGCGAGCATCCCCTGCGTTTCTGGGGGAGGGACATGAGGACGGGGCCTTGCCGAGTGGTGTCCTAACGTGAGATGTTATCTCATCGATCTGTGGCATGTGCTCTGGTTAGGAGTTTTTAACCTGGCGCTGTCTTCTCTCTCAGAAAGAGAGAAACAAAGTGTTTCCTCAAAGACCCCAAGAGGATTGACCGCAGCCTGCAGGCTCTGTCCTTTGGGGCGGAGGTGGACACGGGCGCTCCAGCTGGGCCAGGTGCCGCTGAGCTGAACACTGTGTTTTATTTGAAATTCAGTAAGAAGTGCTATTGGGGTTTTTGTTGTTTACGTGTGGATTGTTTCGGTTCGTGACGACTTCCCTGTGCGATGGCACGGCCCGTGCTGATGCCACACGTGCGGTTGGCAGTACATCGTGCCAATCCCGCGGGCCAAGCTGTTCTGAGGAATCTGAATGCCACTGAACTTAACAGTGTGTTTTCTCGGAAGTAGAAAGGGGTGTGTTTTTGCTTCTCTGCCAAGAACTTACTCGTTCCTCCTTCAGATCAACAGTCACCACATGCCTGTTCTATGCGCACGGCAGCCGGGCTTCGGCTCCCGGAGGTCAGTCCCTGAGAGAAGTCGGTGCATTTGGAAAGCATTTGCCCATACCAGAGCTTTCCCAGCGGGCACTGCGCTTGCCTTTGCCTGGAGGCATGGCTTCAGGATGACCTGAAAGTCACGTAAGACTTCCTTCAGATTCTTTGTAGAGTCGGTGGCTGAGTGAAGACGACAGGTCAGAAGGGTGGAAAGGAGCAGTTTCCTTCATGCCCTGTTGACAGTGGTCTCAGCCGTTTCCCTCACCGAAGATTGTTCTCCGAGTGCCAGGAAATGTCAGTCTTGGCGCTGTGGCCGTCCCATCTGGTCGGTGGTAAACCAGGAAAACTGCCCCATTCTCAGGGGCTGAATTCCTGGCACGCATCCGGCCCACCCACCTGTGCTCGAGCATTGACCCCATGTTTCCATGTGGACATGGGTGTGTAAGGTGTTTCTAATGGTGGTGGATTGACCTGGAAGGTTTGCTTTAATACACTGGGGGTTTGTCATCTCTAAAATGGAGGAAACACAGAACTTCACTGAGGATTGTCAGTTCCTCACTCGCTTCCCCCCTGGAGCCGTGGTTACGCACCGTCGTGCCTGCTCCTGCCCTGCCCTGTTGTCTTCGGTGGACCCCTGGGCATTCATCACATCTGTGTACACAGTTGCACTGTGTCCAGTCTCTTCTGCCACAAGCAGTGCTCAAGCCCCATGTGCTTGAGCGTATCACTCGGTGGATTTCTGAAAGCAGAATTGCCAATCAAAAGGTGTTTGCACTTTTAACCTGCCGCTGCTGACGGTTGTCCTCTGTGGAAGGTGGTGCCAATTCAGACTCACCTCAGAACAAATGACAGTGCTCATTTTCCACACCTGCCTCAGCACACGACAGATCAAAAGTGGTGTCATTGTTTTTCTGCCTTTGTCTAAGGGCCCTGCCCATGCCCGAGGCTGAGCCCAGAGAGCCCACACTTTGGGGACAGCGACTTCACCAAAACAGTCCAGCCAGTCACTAAACAGCAACAGTAACAAGCCTGGAGGGAGAGGAGGCCAGGACCCAGGGCTGCTACAACATGGGAACTAAAATGTCCACTTTCTAGCAAAAACATTACGTAGAGACAGCAGAGTCTGACCCACACAGGAAGACAGCCAAGCAGGAGGTCACAGACCGAGGCTTCAGAGAAGCCAGTATAGACAGAATGAATTATTGACAAGGCCTCATCTAGCAGACAGGAACGCTGCAGCTGAAAAGTGTAATACCTAAATGGAAATCCACCAGAGGGCCCCAGAGTTGATTTGAATCTGCAGAAGAATTAGCAGACTTGGAGATGGATCGATAGAGATCACGGGATCAAAAGGCACAGACTCGGGTGTGGGCACATGGAATCAACCAGGATCCAAAATCCACAGACGCAAACACGCTGCCCAGTGCCACCTAGGGAGCAGAGCCTGCCAATCAGATTCAGGTGGTCCTCCCTTTGCCCCAGACGTCACCTCCCAGAGACGGGAAACAGACCACATGGCCACACATCACACTATAGAGTGACCTCATGGGTCCCGTGTCCCCGCCCGCAGGTGGGCGGGCCAGGACTTGGAATGAGATCTGTGATGGAGACAGATGCCTGGGTTCCTCGTCCACCCAGGGCATGTTCTTTTCTCTGCAGGTGCAGAGCCCTCGGCAAAAGCTTCCTGACCTTGCTGATAGTGTTTCTTCTGTTTCGTAAATAAATTACACGTTTTTCCTAACATCAGCAGTTGTGGTTTCAGACGGTGGGTCTGCTGCAGTTTGTGTGTTCGCTTACACTGCACATGTGCTGTATTTAGTTACGTGTTATGTGTGATTTAAACATGTTACATTGTTGTGTTACATGTATGCTCTCCTTGCACACATGCTGTGTTTGCCTAGCTCTATACAGTGCCTGTCACAGGTAATCACCACCTGAGCAGTCTCTCCAGGAGATTTTTCGGGCCTGTGACACGAGCAGCACTGTGCGGTCCCGTGTCAGGGTAAAGGCAGGACAAGGTGGGTTCCTCAGGTACCATTTTCAAGCTGTTGCTGAGGGTCCGTCACGGCGCAGAGGGAGAGCCATGAGCTGTTCACGGGCTGGCGGGGTCTCACCGCATCCTCTCTTCAAGTCTGCAGGTCCGTCAGGGAACTGAGTGGTCTGCAGGGCCATAGCAAGGGTGATAGCGCCCTTGCCGGTGTTGCTCAGTGGTTGGCGAGTGTGGGAGGCAACCAATCTCTCTCCCTCCCGCCCTCCGTCCCTCCCTTCTCTCTAAAAATCAATGGAAAAAACATCCTCGAGTGAAGATTAGCAAAAAATAACAATTTTTAAAAAGAAGGGTGATGACATCGGCTGGTAATGTAATGTGCTGGTGTGGTTGCAGTTTATTGTTTATCCAAGTAATTGTGACAGCTGCCTGAGGAAACAGTGGACTGCCAGGGCGCCCCCTGGGACGGGCCTGTCTCCGAGTCTGCCTGGGGCCTGCCCGTGTGTGGTGGCTCTTTGTATAATCAGAGCCAACGCCGTCTGGAGCCCTGTGGAGAGCGCTTTGTCCCGGCTCTTAGGTGGAAGGTAGTGCGGGGTCCCGTGGCCGTGCACAGCGCCTGCCGCGTTAGGAAGAGAGGCGGCAGCTCCCAGGTGTGCTGGACAAGCGCGTCACTCGTCCTGGCCCAGCACCTGGCCTGCCTACATCCACCCGTCTGCACCTGGACCCGCTCCGTGTGGGCCGATTGAGGCCTGAAGCCCCCCAGAGTGACTGGAGGCCCCGCTCACGCCTGAGCTCCTGCAGGGGCAGGTGCTGGCCTGTCCTGAGCCCTTTTCCAGCCGGTTTGTTCAACGGCAGCCAAGGCCTTGGAGCTGACAGGGAGCACGGGCTTCTCGCTCCTCTGCCATTTTTCTTTCTGTCCTTTATGTTCTCTGGGGTTCCAATGGGCCTTTCGTTGTAGTGGTTTCATGACTTCCTGCATCACTAACGCCAGCGTCGTTTCTTCTGTCCAACCACGTCGCGGTCCTTTGAAATGCACAGTGAAGGAAGCAGAGGGAGCCTGGGTTGTGGTCCTGGGTCAGGTGGCCCTGCCTGTGTCCTCCACCTCAGAACTGTGGTTTGCTCCCATTTTGAGACTGGAAGCCCCTTGGCATTTGCAAGCCCCTGGCAGACAGAACGCCTCACAGGGACAGGTGCTGTGTGGGAGCATCTCATAGCAAATGCTTCTCTTTCAGGGGCCACAAGAGGAAGCTGAACGACGAGGACGCGGCCAGCGAGTCCAGCAGGGAGTCCAGCTGTGAGGACGAGGAGGGGAGCAGCTCGGAGGCAGACGAGATGGCGGCGGCACTGGAGGCGGAGCTCGACCTCATGTGACCTGCACAGCTCCCCAGGGTGGGCGCACACGTCATCTCCCCTCCTGTGACACCTCGACGTCCCGTGCTGGCCCTCACGTGGGGGTTCCTTCTCTCCAGGAAGACGTGTCTCTTTCGCAAAGCTCCACATACAGAAACATTTTGCAGAAATGGGTGTTTTGAGAAGTTTTACTACCGGAAAGTCTACTTTTTTCGTGACCGTGACAGGAAGCGTGGGCCATGCCAAAGATCTTGTGGAGCTCGGCCGCGCAGGACTGTGGTTCCTGTCGTGTGTAGGGGCCTGGAGGGTGTTTTCCTTTAAATTCCGCGGCATACCATTCAGGGCGAAGGCGGGGCTCCGACGAGACAGGCGTGGCGGGAACCTGGCGCCCTGTGCTTTTCACACTGAAGTTACCAGATGTGCAGGGATTTCTGAGAGGCCGTGTTCACATGTGGACAGGCCTGGGAGCCCCTCTGCGACCCTCAGGGCTCGTTTCTGAGCGACGCCGGGATCCCTGGAACTTGTGTCCCTATGTTTCCGGGACCAGGTTCCAACACAGTCCGGCGTCCGCTCCTGCTCCTCAGATCTGATGTAAAGTTTTGTATATTTCATATCTGACCCACCAAACAGGTCTCTCCTCCATTTAATAAAGCCCTTTTTGTAAGCTCTTCTGTCTGGTGTGTTGCGGCAGCAAGCGGGCTCTCCTCCGTACGTCGTGGGGCGCCCACCCACCCCTGAGCCTGTCCCTGTCCCTGTCACAGCTTGTAGAGCAGGGGACTCGGTGTGCCGGGAGGTGCTGAGGGGTCCCAGCCTTGGGAGTGTTTTGTCGGCCAGCCATGGCTGTGGGTCTCCATTATGGGGACATTTTTCAGAAGTGTGCAGCGAAGCACTAAGAATATGGAAGGATTTGGCTTAAGAAAGTAGATGTGAGGACCTGCAGAAGCAGAGGGCCGCACTGCAGCCCTCACTGGCACGTGGAACGGGGTTCGTCGTGCACACGTAGCAGCCAGCTATGTGGGTCATAGGGTGGCCTGTCCTCAAATCCCGTTGCTCCCCGACCTCTGGGCTGACCCGGTCAGCACGACAGGTGGTTCTGGGGTGAACCCTCTCGCCTCCTTTGAGGCAGCCCCTTGGTGTCCTCCTCTGTGATCCCAGACAGACGTCGGCCACGGTGAAGGACACCAGAGACCAGGAGTGTGTGACCTGTGATGCGCCTGCCTCGCGAGGGGGGTGCACGAGGGACCGTGAGCAGGCTGCTCTCCCACCTAAGAGCCTGCGAGGCCCCTTCCCTAAGCTGCTCAGGCTGTCGGCATCGGTGAGCATCGCGCCCCCGGACACCATGCAGAACTCCCCTCCACAGGTGTGACCGCGGCACTTCCAGACCGTCCTCATCCGGAGAATCCCTCCACTCTGCATGAAGGTCATTTCCTTTCTCCCACTCTTGGGGGAGGACATGGCAGGCCTGGTGGCTCCAGTGCCATTCTTAGAGGCCAAGTATGGGTCTCACCGTGACAATTTCCAGGCAGCTGGCCCAACCTCAGGGTGTCCTTGTCCCTGTTCTGGGAGTGTCTCTGGAGAAGCCCCTGCTCCTCAGGGGCTCAGGCAAACCCCAGCAATGCTGCCCGTGCTCCTGGCTCAAACGCAGGCCGAGAGCCGGGAAGGAGCCCGAGCAGGAGAGCGGGTCCCAGCGCTTTGGGGTGGAGCAGCCGGTCCTTCTCAGAGCGTCTTCTGTTTTCAGTTTTGTGACCCGTTGATGTGACTGGGTGGAGCTGTTCCACCCCAGGCAGGATACTGTCTGCTGTCCTGCGTCTCGGCCGCAGAGACAAACCACCCCGGACGTGGCTCCAGACCCTCGGGGACACACCAGCGGAGAGGAGGTGGGGGTAAGCCTCTTTCCCACCTCGTGCACATGCACACATGTACACACATGCACACCCAGGGGACAGCTGGGGCTCAGGCTGGCCCTGCAGTACAGAGCATGTGAGATTCCATGGGAGCCTGGTGAGTTCCAGCCGCCTCAGCAGACGGACGGGAAGCGCTCACCCTCTGGAGCCCTGCCCTCAGCAAGCCTGGGGCAGACTGGAGCTTAGGCCACTGGAGGGTGGAGGCCGTGGCTCCTGCCACCTTAGACCAGGGACCTTGGGGCCTCAGGGAGCCCCACCCTGGCGATCACCCGACATGCCCCGTCAACCCTGTGGAGAGTGCTGTGAGCACCCACCCGGCAGAGGGCCAGATGGAGGTGAGAGGAGGCAGCTGCCTCTCCCCTTCTCTGTGGATGGTCTCAATCCCAGACAAGGCAGCCGCCCTGTGAGGACCAAGCGTGCACACGTTCACTGAGCACTGAGCCAGGCGCTGGGTCCCTGGAAGGAGCGCCCCACCCGGGTGCACAGGGGAGGGAGAGGCCAGGGAGAGACCTCGGAGGCCGGTCCTGTCCAGCTGCGTGTCTTTGGGATGGAGCGGCCCTGCCCAGCTGCGTGTCTTTGGGGTGGAGAGGCCCTGCCCAGCTGCGTGTCTTTGGGGTGGAGCGGTCCTGCCCAGCTGTGTGTCTTTGGGGTGGAGAGGCCCTGCCCAGCTGCATGTCTTTGGGGTGGAGCGGTCCAGCCCTGCCCAGCTGCGTGTCTTTGGGGTGGAGAGGCCCTGTCCAGCTGCGTGTCTTTGGGGTGGAGCGGCCCTGCCCAGCTGCGTGTCTTTGGGATGGAGCGGCCCTGCCCAGCTGCATGTCTTTGGGGTGGAGCGGTCCTGCCCAGCTGCGTGTCTTTGGGGTGGAGAGGCCCTGTCCAGCTGTGTGTCTTTGGGGTGGAGAGGCCCTGTCCAGCTGCGTGTCTTTGGGATGGAGCGGAGCAGAGCAGCGACAGCTGCTGCCCAGTTCACAGCCGTGAACATCATTGCTGAGGAGCTGCCTCCCCTCTGGGGTGGGGATAGTAAGTTCCCTCCTGGTGGCAGCCAGATGTGCAGATGGCCTGAGACCCTGAACCTCCCACTGACCTGCTTTCAGGGGCTGCCCAGCTGAGCCTGGCCCTGTGGAAAGCCAGGGGGAAGCAGGGCGCCCAGCAGGTTCCCGGGGGAGGGAGGCACGCAGGCCGGAGGGAGGGCGGGTGGACAGGCAGGTGGACAGGTAGACGGGCGGCCGCAGGTGAGGCCCCCGCCATCGGCAGGGGCTGACTTGTCACATCTGCTGACCTCTGTGGAGTGAACCCCCACCTGGGCCAGTTTCAGACCGACACAGTGACCTCACCAGCAAAGAAAACAAGAACATGCAGGACGTGGGAGTTGATGAGCTTTGTTCTTTAATGTGTTTCTGTCACGGCAGGTTTATGAACGTTAACCTTTAATAATGGCTGTTTAACAGCTGCCTTGCTCTCTCAGCCCAGAAGCAGCCCGGACACCCCGCCGCCCCCACCTGCACTGCCCCCAGCAATCGCTCGGTGAGCTAACGTTAACATTTGTGCGATGCTCGCTTGCTCGGCCGGTCCCTTTATAGCCTCTTAAGAGCCTCTGTTCTTTTCATAGAATCCAATAAATGTAGAGCAGGAGAGACAGATATGGGGGGGGGGGCAGCTTCTGGAACTTTCTCTAGGATGGATCCCAGGCATCTTGTAAAGTGGGGGTGCGGCCTGAGCCCGAGTTTCCAACAGGTTCCGGCAGCAGAGCCCCGTCCACCTCCCTTCATTTGAGGTCAGGGACTCGCTGCCCAGAGAGGCCTCAGAACTCCCCCAAATCCTGTCACTCGCTGGTTAGACTCCACTGTTGTCCCACCCTCCTGCCACCTGCTCTGTCAACTGGCCTTCACCTCTCTTCTCACTAAACATTACAGACTCAGCTATTTCAGTACACTCGCCTACATGCACACACTCAGCTACACACACACACACCTATGTGTGCACACTTGCACTCACACACACATTCACCTGGGAACACATGCACCCACACATGTACACATGCACACACGCTCACACACAGTCACCTATACACACTTACTATGGCCACACTCACACACATGCACACCAGCACCTACACAGCAAACCATGAGACGTGAGAAATCCCTGTGAAGAGAATTGCCCCAGAATATCCACCTGTGCAGTGACAACGTGAAACCTGCTGCCCGCAGCTCCAAACCAGCAACACCCGTGTTTCTCTGGGCTGCGTCCTCGGTGCAGTGTCTTAGCAAACACGTCGCAGCTGCACCGCTGCTCCGGTTCAGGCCGGCTGTGATCAGGCCTGAATCTGTGGGCTGTGGTGGAATCATTTCTCACAGCACCGCCCCAGGCAGTTCCCGACCTGTGGTTTATCCAATTAGCTAACATCCCTGGTTTCAGAACTGAGCAAACAGCCACCCGGGTGAACAGGACACAGCACCACACGGCACAGGTGAGCCTCTGCAACACAACACGGCACCGCACGGCACAGGTGAGCCGCTGCAACACAACACGGCACCGCACGGCACAGGTGAGCCGCTGCAACACAACACGGCACCGCACAGCACAGGTGAGCCACTACAAGGCTCATTTGCAGAGGAAGCCATGCTGCTGGGCTGATGGTCCAGCTATATCCAACTGACCGTCCAGGCTCAGGACCCTCCTCTGTGAGTCTCCTCAGTGGGTGCCCCCCCAGTGCAGTCCCCATGTGTCCAAGCAAACTCTTCACTGGAGCAGACACCTGCCTTTTCTGGGCACAGCAGTGGCTCCTTCGGTCATGCAGGTCCCCACAGAGGTGAGATTTGTTCCTCCCATGGGGAGGAAGGAGGGACCGCCCTGCCCTTCGGTGGGGAGATGCGAACAGAACTGGTCACCTGCAATCTCACTTGCAGCAATTTTAGCTAAGGATGTTTCATCCTGGAGGGAAATACTTAGGGGTCTCTGGGAGCATACAGGACGACCCCACCAAGTTCTGTCTCACTGGGGGAGTGGACCCAGGGGCACATGTGCTGTGGTGATGACAATGACAACGCCAGGAAGCTTTCAGATCTCATCCCGGTTGTATCTGAACAGAGTGCAGGGCACAGATTTGCACAAGGGACTCTTTGCCCTCAGTCAGTGTTGCATAACAACATTGGTTTCTGCGAGACCTGCTGTCACTCTTGAACCAGCAGGCTGTTGCATTTCCTTCTAAAATCTAAATCTTCAGTTTTATAACTTGGCCAGAGTCCAGTTTAACAAACAAGAAAATTTTGAATCTAGCAGCATTTGCTACTTTTTTTCCTCAGTAGCAACTGTGTGTCTAATTGCTCTGCCGTCCCAGTGTCCCGCGAGTGTGTCTGAGGGAAGTTGGGGCTTTCAGCCACCCCGCTGACCTGCTTAAAAAGCCATGGGTGTCTTTCTATTCCCGGTTCTGGTAACTCTGTTTTGTGGGTGTTGAGACGGGGAGTTTTCCAGTCAATCCACAGCAATTCTAGGAAAACAAGTGAGAGGGACACTATTCAAATGCGGGCCTCTGCCGTGTCACATTTGCTCCGGGAACTGCGTACTAACCAGGGGAGGGGTAACCAGGGCCTGGTCCCTACGAGCTATGGGACGTCCCCGCTGCTGCAGGCCCCGGGGGGGGGGGGGGGGGGGCGCAGTCTGTGTTTTAGCACTGACTGTCTTGGCAAGCGGCCATGGCTCCCGGCACAGTGTCGGTCCCTGACAACGCCCGGCTAGAGGATCAGAGAGCAGCAGAGAGGTGACATGTTCAAGGCCCATCTGAGAAAGCAGAGCTTTCCTAGAAGTCTCCCCTTTCTAACACGGTCATAGGCCGGATGGCTCAGCTTCCGTCACTGCTCTTCCATCTATCCAGCGTCACCCAGGGTCCACCGGCCTCCCGCCAGCAGGACAGGTCCCCGTGCAGCCAGGCACATGCCTTTGCATAAAGCAAGGTGCCCCCAAGGCTCCATTTGTTCCCTCTACCGTTAGCACGCCGGCCCTGTCTACCCGACCGTCACACCTGCCGACCTGCACCTCACACCTGCACCCGTCTACTGGCCTGTGTCCCCCGTAAGAGCAGACGCTCCTCAACGACAGGAACCCTTTGCCCTGCAAGTGCCTGGCACAGACCTCGCACTGAGAAGGTGATCCGGGAAAGCTCCCGGGCCAGTGAGAGGAACGTATTTCACAGGGATGGGAGATCCAGTTGCTGGCTCCTGTCCTTGTGGACCAAGATGGTGGATTCGGGGTGAGATGTGACGTCCGAGTCAGACGATTCAGCTGCTGATAAGGAAGGGCCTGTCAGTTTCAGTGCCCGCAAACAGTGCGTGGCCTCGTGTCCCGTCTGGGCCATGAGATGAGCGTGTGTTGTCTGAGAGCTGCGGCCTGAATGCCTCCCAGCACACGCTCCCTCTACAGCAGCCGCGCCGCTCCCCGGGGCCTCGGCGCTGACTGTGCTCGGTGTAAGTGTGGGCTCAGCTCCGGACGCCGAGCACCAGAGGGAGGACTCAAGACGATTAATCCTCCGCGTGCACAGATGAGGGAGATCCTGGCAGACACAGCTTATGGAAAACTGCTGACGGGATTGGAATAATTTAGGCTGGAGAAGGGAGCAGACAGGCTGCATTCATTACCCAAACACCCTGTTTTTAGCTCCACAACTCCCACTGTAAAAAGTCTGGGACTTCGGGGAGGATGGGGCAGATCACTGTTGGGGGGTCGTTATTTGGCAGCATCCTGGTCCCACCCATGAGATGCCAGTGCCCCCATAAGCAGCCCCCACCTCTGTCCCAGCAAATGACTGCCAAATACAAGACCCCCCAATAGTGATCCACCCAAATGCCAGGGAGCCGAGATGGAGACCTGGCGTCTGCTTTCCCTCTCCGGCAGCACCTTGGCGTCTCGGCGCTCTCGGGTTTTTCTCGTTGTGCTTGGTCTCAGTGTGGTCTTTGGTGGCAGCGATGGGACAGGTGGAGGTTCAAAGACACGATGAGATGGCTTCCCAAGTCCAGGGAGAGAGAAAATGGCCAGGAACAGTTTCAGGACATTTTCATTTATCTGAGGAAAAAGGACTTCCATGGAAACACCACACGAAAGGCAGCGGGTGACCGCAGATGGAACTGCCTGCATTGCCCGGACCAGGAGTATCCACACGCCTGCTCCAGCCGACCATCTGCTCCAGCCGACCACCGGCCTCAGACACAGGCGGCCCTCACCTGCACCCCCCACCCCCATCAGAGCCGATGTGACTGTCCAAGCGCAGAAACAAAGCAGAACCCTGAGTCCTGAGCCACCCACCAATAGGGAGTCGAGTTTTACAGCTGAGGAGTCCAGAGGCTGTAGGTCACGCACGTGCACGGTGAGGGTGGCACGCGTGGAGAGCTGGACAAACAGCAGAGAGTACATGTGGTTGCAGAGCTGGGGCCGCGCCCGGGAGGCTGAGGCCTCAGGCCCAGGACAGCGTGAGTGGAGCTCTGTGGCAGAAAGAACTCATAACAAGTCATGTCCTGTCCCCACCTGGCTCAGGGAGCGCCGCCCCCCCAGAGGAGGCCCTGCGGGGACGTCCCCGGCACCCCTGTGCCCACGCTGTCCTCTGCCTCATCTTGTCCTCAATCTTCCAAGTCAGGGTGACCATACGCCTTCCAGTCTCTGGCTCCGACGTGCTCGGTGTCCCAGGAAAGGAGCCCGCAGTGAGTCCCGAGCCTGGCTGGCAGGCAGCCGCGTGGGGAGCCGCGTGCGTCGTGGCAGATGCCGGCAGGACGGCCACAGATTGAAGTGTTGTCAGAACTCCGGGAACGCCTTGTAATTAAAATCAGGCCTTGGGGGCTGCGCATGTTATTCCTCAGCAAAGAAAAACCAAAGCTGACATGTGGAGCACGGAGCTCACGCCCACGTGAGCGCCTTGGCGGAAGCCCTGGGCGCCCTTCGCTAATGCAATAATGACAGACCTGGCAGACCTAAGGCACAGGCCTCGTGCGCCCCCCCTCCGCCCCCCGCCGTTTTCTCCCCCCACCCCCACCCCAATGCTGTAAGGTTGAGATTGCGCAAGGGAACCGTCAGGAAGGGTGCAAGGTGAAAATTTATGCAGGGAAAATTCTAACAAAAGGGCATTTCCACCTAAAATACTACCCATTTGTACAAGCAATAGTCTTGCTGTTTATTTGGGGAGATGGAGCCTGTTTTTTAAAAGGTAAGGACAAGAATAATGACACTAGGTGAGATATGACTGGCATGGCCAGGTAACAGTCAGTCGTGTGAAGGAGGGAGCGAGAGTAGCAGGCAAGGGCCATGGACCTCGGCACGGTGGTGGACTGCAGGAGGGCGAGCACGGACAGCGGCGTTTGTAGGCGTGCACGCGTCACATATGAAGATGTCCGCCTTTGCTGTGTGCAGGGGCCGACTGCCTCTCTCTGAGTCTTTGTCTTTTTCTCACTGCTGTCTCCTGCCTCTGTGATCTGAACCACCCATGTTTTTTCTTTTTGTTAATCTTCACCCAAGGATATTTTTCCATTGATATTTTTTTAAAAGGAGTGGAAGGAAGGGGGGGAGAGAGAGAGAGAGAAAGAGAAAGAGAAAGAGGGAGGGAGGGAGGGAGGGAGGGAGGGAGGGAGGGAGGGAGGGAGGGAGGAAAACATCAATGTGAGAGAGACGCATTGATTGGTTGCCTCTGGGACTAGGGGTCAAGCTGCAACCCAGGTGCGTGCCCTTGACTGGAATTCAACCCACGACCCTTCAGTCCGCAGGCTCTATCCACTGAGCCAAACCAGCTAGGTCTGAGCCACCCATTTTCTGTGGAGACTGAAGTGGGGGTGGGGGGTGGGGTGGCTCGTGTTTGGGGAGGAAGAACTTAAAGCTCACTTAAAGGCTGAGCGGAGACGGATGAGCCGTCCGCCATCTGTCTAAGGCTATGCAGCCTCTCCCATGTTGGGTTTTCTGCTTAATCACCCCCAGGTTTGGATGCTGGCGGAGCGAACTGCACGGGGCGTTTTCTCCTCCAGTGCGCTCCCCAGCCTCTCAGAGCAGCAGGTTTGACGCGTCCTTTAGGTGGGGGCGCCCAGCACCCCGGGCACCGGGTGGGAGCCTACTTGTCAGTGTGAACACACGTGATTGAACTGAATAGAGGCAAGTGATCCGTCCCCAACACGACAGCTGAAGGTCCCATGCTATTCACAAAGGCAAGAGAAATATCTCTCTTCAGAACGTCATTGGTGCCAAACAATTCAGAAGGAAAGCGAGGCCCAGTCATCCAAAGCCTCGCTCAGCATGAAGCAATTCGATTAATTTAAAATGTTGCATCTGATTTGAGATCCTGAGAAGCACGACACAAGCAAAATCGAATGTTAAATTCATAAGCACAGAATCCGCAGAGGTAGTAAAAGATGCGAACGTTCCGCTGAAGAGTTAATTAAGGGATAAGAGGCACTGCTGGAGAAATCCCCCGCTGCTTATTGGATCGGGACACAAGAACAAAGCAATACTGAGAAGTGCCATGTAGATTGCCCACCAGGGCATGGACTCTGAGTGCTCACTGGCCTCGGCCGCACGCGCCGGGTGCTGGCCAGGAAGATGGAAGGATGTGGGCGCGGAAGGTGGGCCTCATGCACGGGGGGAGGGTACGAAATGCGACTGTGACACCCCTCCCTTGCCAACAGCCGAGAGAGAACTCGCCAGGAGTGCCTTTAATCAGAGCTCACCTGAAATCTCTCCATGTGAACTCACAGTGTGCACAGACTCCGTGCACACCTGTTTCCTGAGCGAGCACCGTCCTCTCCTGCAACCACAGGCGCCAGGCGAGGGCCCAGAGCGAGCTGTGCTCTGCCAGGAGCGGGTGTGGCAGCCGGGAAGACGACCGAAATAAAAGCGTCTGCACTTGGGTGACGGCTTCCCTATTTGAAGTTCAAAATACGATGAGGAAACAGAATAACAGAAATGTGGGCCTAGGGAACGAAGGGCAGGGGATGAAAAGTAGTGAGCTTTTTCAGGAGGAAATTAGAGAAAGCTCAGACGGAGCGGTCGCCTTTGTGATGAGAGGTGTTTGATCCATCAAAGCGGATGGCAGGGCAGACGAGAACGACTCAGACGAGAGGGACCGATGGACATCTGAGGGACCGCAAAGTGACCTGAAGACAGAAAATGCTGCGAGCCCCCGAGAGAAAGGAAACCAGAGGAGGGAAACGCAGGAAGGTGCTGTTCCCAGGAGCGGCTGGGGAAGCCGCGGAGAAGGGCTGTGATCCGAGGGAAGGACCCACGGAGGAGGAGAGAGGCTGGCTGGCCACCACATGCAGAGAGGGCGGGTGACAGAGCCGGAAGTGACTCCTCCGTGAAGAAGAAGAAAGAACAAACAAGAGAGCTGAGGACCAGGCAGGGAGACAAACGAAAAGAAGCACGTGTCCGAAGGGCTGAGGAGTCAGGAGCTGAGTCTGTGGGGACCCTGAGAGCATTGCCCCTGGGGGAGAGGAAGCCTGTTCCTGCCCGCTCTGAAGTCAGTCAGCAAGCCCAGAGGAGACAGACGGACCGAAGTCGGTCCGAGTTGCAGAGACTGGGGAGGGCTGGGAGTGATAAAGGGCTCAGGGCTGCTTTATGGAGTGGTGAATGTGCTTTAACCTATGGTGGTGATGGCGGTACAACTCGGAACATCCTAAAACTCACTCACCTGCACAGGTGAAATGGGTGAGCTGTATGGTGTCTGAATTCCCTCTCGTTAAAGCTATCACAAAAAAACAGAGAGAATGTGTCATCTTGTTTTGAAAATCAGCCAAGAAATGAAAATCATAGTTCAATATTGAGAAGAAAATTACTAATTTGGAAAACATTGGTAAAGGACGTGATTAGACATCTGCGTAGTAACCGTGTCTGTCCTCTTCCTTGCTTGCACACCCTCGGTGAATGCTCACAGACACACACTTACTGGCAGGTGCTGGGCGAGGAAGCAAAGCTCAGCCTGCCCTGCACCAGGCCGGGCCCCTGACACACCAGCACCAACATGTCACTGTGGTCAAGACAGTGGGTCAAGATACACCTGAAAGGGCCCGGCCGGCGTGGCTCAGTGATTGAGCATCAACCTATGAACCAGGAAGTCACTGTTCGATTCCCAGACAGGACATATGCCCAGGTTATGGGCTCAATCCCCAGTAGGGAACGTGTAGGAGGCAGCCAATCAATGATTCTCTCTCATCATTGATGTTTCTATCTCTCTCTCTCCCTCTCCCTTCCTCTCTGAAATATATATATAGATACACCTGTAAGGTGTTCAAGGCAGAGCATGCTATAATGGTGAAAAATTGGAGAAATGTGTCAAATAATAGTTTCAGTTAAAGTAAGGTACTATCCATAGGACGGAATCCTATGCAATCATTTAAAATTATGCTGGAGCCTGGAAAATGTTGAAAATGTTCATTTCTTGTTAAGTGATAAAAATTCAGTATATAGTATGATGGTATTTTTGTACATAAATAAACAAAAGCATATTTTTATGTTTTAAAAAAAAAAAAGACCATGGGGTGGACTGGAAGGGGTCAATGGGGGGGAAAGGGCACGCACATATGTAATATTTCCAACAAAAAATATTTTTTACAAATAAACAATAAAAAGACCAAAGTGTTTTGGTACCAAAACAGTAACAGTGAAAAAGTGTGAATGCTGGGAATGGGAGATAGAGGGAGTTTCTTATTTTCTCCTTTGTATTTTCCACAGAAAGCGTATTAGTTTTTCACAATGACCATTTATTACATACAGAAAACATTGTCTAAGTGTTTGCTCCTGTCCTAAAATAGAAGCTACGTACAGTGCAGCTGCAGCCACCAGACACGGATTTAACACCATTTAGAAGAAGCAATAAAGAGTCTACTGGGAGTGACGAATGCCATCTTCTGCAATCTTGTCCCCGGGTTGCCCTCTCCCTGTGACCTGGCCTGGGATCCCAGGACACATGGCTGCCAGGCCCTCAGCATTAGCCCCTTACTGATGCCGTGGAACTGTGATATCAACAACAATCAGAAATGTCGAGTGAAACATTCAGAAGTCCAGAAATGCAGCAACCAAAATTGCAAAGGGGGCAGTAAGACACACCGAGTGAGGGGAAATAAGAGGTTTAGAGAGATGAGGAATGCACACAGATACAAAGAGTCATTTAAAAGGGCCCATCCATCACCAAGACACTGGGCGTGTGCCCTTGGTTATGGATTAGGGTTATATGAATGCCGACAGCATCATCTGCAGGGACCAGGGCGAGCCCTTGGGTGGGAAACTGGACTGGGTGACCACTCCAAGAGTCACCCGAGTTCAATATTTCAAAACTCCTTGGTTTGCAGATATGTTCAGTCATTCCTGAAACATTCTAGATCATTACTGTTTTGTAAGCACCTAAAATAACTATGGTATTTGGTTTGTTTACTATGAGCCAAATGTGTCCTAGTATTAACTCATTGCATTATGAAAACAAACAGTGAAGTAGGTTCTACTATTATTCCCATTTTATAGACTAGGAGACTGAAGCACAGAGAGCTTAAGGAGACACAAACCTTCAGTGATGGCCCAGGATTTGCCCCCGTCGGGGCCAACGGGGTCGGTCACACCGCACCGTTTCAGAAAGAAAGGGGTGAATATTAGTCCAACGCTACAAAAATGTCATGAAACAGATCCCATTGGCTGTCTCTTTGGGAGGGTGAAGAGGTAACATTGGTGGACTTCCCAGTTCAGACGCCTGATTGGATATATTCGATTTCAGAAAGGCCTTTTGATCGTCTCCATGGACACCTCTGAGACAAAATGGAAAATGTGAGTTGCTAGAGCAGTCTGGACGGAGACAGACCATCTGGCCCAAGGCAGGTTGATGGATAGTCAATACCAATCCCAGGAGCCGCCTTCCTTTGAGAACACCGGCTTTATGGATGACTTAGATTGGCAGGTGTTTCAACGGCTCCAGGTGAGAAAGCACTGCTAGGCTGCATGGGAGGGTTAAGATTCTGAAATTCCCGACAGGCTCACCAAAAATTGAATAGGAACAATATGATCCTTTTCACCAATGTCACCCCAGTAAATTTAATTTTTAAAATAAATAATAAAATATATAAAAAAATTGAATAGGAACAAACTGTAATATACGGCACCTAGAGTTTAAAGAACCAAATAACTGAAAATTATAGATCAGGAAAAACCTAAAAGCAGCTGCACAGGTAGAGACAGTGATCTCCAGATTTTTGTTGACGAAAAAGCCAGGATTGATGGAAAATGTGATATGGTGCCAGACTCGGGGGTGAGGGACTGGATCCACACTGTATGGTCATAGCAACCCAGGGACTTGATTCAGGGTACAGGGCCTGCAAGAGGCAGCCAGGATGGAGTTAGGTCTGGAAATTTCCTCCCGGGAGAACAGTCAGGGGCTGGGGAATGTTTAGCGGAGAAATCATGCACACCCAACCTAGGTAAATAAAGTTACCAGCGGCTGGGCGCCCCCTGTGCCGGCCACCGCTGAGCGCTTTCCCTCGAGTGTCTTGCTCGCTTGGGTGTGTGTCAGCGAGCGGTCCTTCGGGTGGGGGGCTTCTGTGTTGAAGGGAATCTCCCCTAGTTCCCAGGCACCTACCTATGTCCACCGGGCGGTGGCACATGCTACAGACACTACCCAGAAACGCTCCCAGGGAGGTGGCCTTTTTAGGGCCGGGATGGCCAGGCCTCTCTGGCTCTAAACTCAATTAGTGTTTCTATGGAGAAAAAGCGGTCTTTCCGGGCCTGGGTGTTCAGGCTCAAGCTGCAGAGAACATTTCCTTCTGGTAAATGAAATGAGCGAGCTTGGTCATCGGGATCCACCCGGCAGCGCTGGCCCAAGCAGGCTCCTCTGGTGGCAGAGCGTCTCCAGACGCTCCAGCGGACTCCCCAGGGCCCCGGGGCAGCGCCACGTGGAGAGCCCTCCGCTGCGCTTTCCCCAGGGTTGCTCAGCCGTGTGGGAGGAGGCTCTGTGCCCCCACACCACGGAGTGTGGGAGCGCGTGTGCCTGGCGCGTTGGTGGGCGCGGTGCGCCCCGGGCGTTCGCTCCCAGTGGACGCGGCCGTGGACTCTTGGACCCGTGGACTCCTGGCAGCCGCGCGGGGGTCCTCGGGCCCTCGCAACCCGCGGCCGGGCGCGAGGGGGCGCCGCGCCACCGCAGCGGAGTGGATCACCGAGGCCCGGCCGGGCCGGGGGCGGCGCGCGGGGCGGTGCCGGACTCCGGGGGCAGCGGGCTCCGGAGACGCCGCGCTCCGCCCCGTGGAGGCCGCCTGGCCAGGCTAGCCGAGCGGCAGCCCGCGGAGTCCGGTCCTGAGGTAAAGTTGCGTGCGCGATGGGGCCGGGGGTCTACACCGGAGGGGTCCTGGGGCCGGAGCAGGGACAGAGGTGGGGAGGGTCTACACCGCAGGGTCCCGGGGGGAAAGAAGCGTGGGCTGTGGAAGTGGCCGGGAGTCTACACCGCAGGGTCCGGGTTCGAGCAGAGGGGGTGGTGGGGGAGGAGGCTCGGGCACCTGTCCCAAGCGCGATGGTCAGGCGCCGCAGTTTCTACCGGGCTGTGCGGTAGGGTGGGGGAAAGAAGATTGGGGAGAGTCACTGGAAGAGCCTGCCTCCCCCCTCCTAACCCCACCACCACCACCACCCCGGTCACTGGAGCTGGGGTTGGGGCTGTGCTGGGCGCCGCCCCCAAGCACCCGCGTCAGCGAGGCGCGGGCTCCGGCCACTCCGTGCGCTTTCATGGAGGTCCCAGCGTCCGCGGCTCCAGACCGGTTCCTGCAGCCGCCCCGTCGGTCCGCGTCGGATCTGCCTAAGCCCAGGTGAGAGCAAGGACAGGGGCGGGCAAAGCGGCGTCTGCGACGTGGGGTAGGGGACCTGGGGGGAAGGTCGGTGGGGGGTACCCGCGTGGGCTCTCCAGGCGCGCGTCCTGGCTGGGTTGGTGGGCGCACCGGCTCCGCGGAGAGGAGGTGGAACGTGGGCGAGTCCTCCGCGCGCTGGGGCCGGCTCCTCACCCGTTCCTGCCGCCCCTGTGGTAGTGAACGTCGCCCCCATGCGTACATACACACGCACTCACGCGCGTGCACACACATACACATGCACACACACGCACACGCAGGGCGCCCTCCCAGCCCTGCCTTCTCTGGCCAGGGTGCGGACCTGAATTAGGCTGAGGGAACCGCGAATTCTACAAACTCGCTGCCTGAGCCCAGCGGCCAGGGAAGCGTAGGGGCTTCCACACTGGCCTGCCGCGCAGGGTGCTCTGGATGGGGTGCTCGGGCTGGGGGCGCAGAGAACAAACCAGGGCTTGGACAGTGGCCCCCGGGGACGAGGAGGACGAGGCTGAGTAGGTCTCAGATCTTGGCACGATGGCAGGGACAACGCGCAGGGTGAGTTGGGCTCTCTCTGCACCCCTGAAACTCCTCCAAGCCCGCATAGTTTCCGGGGATCCGTGGCATCTGTGCACCCCCAAGTGTTTGTGCTCCAGCGGTTTCGAGGTAACTTGTGCAGCCCCCTCCCAGCCTGCCTCGGTTCAGCAGGTTCAGTTTCTGGCTTCTGACTCTTGGAGCAGGGCCACGGTCGTGGACTGTGACTCCCTTTTCACGTCTTTGTCACGTCTGTCAAAACCACAGCCCAGAGTCGGTTTGGGCTGGGTGGGTTCCACTTGACCTTTACAGAAATCCTCCTCCCCCCCCCCCCCCCAGCCTCCTTCCTCCTTCCTGGGGCTGCAAACCCCTGCTGCCTGCGGCCTGTGCTCAAGGCCAGTGTTTGGAGCAGGTGGCTGTGAGTGGATTTTGACTCCCTGGGAGGTGGCCTCGGAGGAGCCCCAAGTGCCCGCATGCTGGTTTCCTCCTCAGCCCTGCTCAGGGGCAGCTGCTAAAGGGGGTGTCCCGTAAGTGAGCTCCCCAAGGTCATCCTGTCTACCGGGACATGGAAGCACGCAGACCAAGCCGAGTTTTCATTTCTGCTGAGAAATGCAGGCCAGGTGCCACAGACCCCAGGCAGGTTTAAGCAAAAGGAAGCCCTCCCCCCCGTCTCCCCCCTTTTCTTCCCCCTCCCCTCCTTCCCACCCTCCTCCCCCCATCTCCAGGAAGCGCTGCATATACAGCTGGCCTCCAAGGCTCCACTTCATTCATAACTCCCTCTCAGTCAATGGGGCGGAATCGCCCTGGTTTCTCTTAAACCAGTGGTCAGCAAACTCATTAGTCAACAGAGCCAAATATCAACAGTACGACGATTGAAATTTCTTTTGAGAGCCAAATTTTTTAAACTTAAACTTCTTCTAACGCCACTTCTTCAAAATAGACTCGCCCAGGCCGTGGTATTTTGTGCAAGAGCCACACTCAAGGGGCCAAAGAGCCGCGTGTGGCTCGTGAGCCGCAGTGTGCCGACCACTGTCTTAAACCGTGGATTTTGGAGGCATCGCGCCACATTGGGGTGTGAAGTCCACTTGGCCGCGGGTGCTGGGTCCCAGACCAGCGCACACGCTCGGGATTGTACAGTGTTGCCAAGGAAAGACGGGTTATATCTGCACCTTAAGTAGGGACACGTTGTGAGAACAACTTTCAGATTCTTTCTGAGGCCAGTGCCAAATAGTGTTCTGATGCCTCTTAAATTTCTATATTCCACTTTGCAGTAGTTTTTTTTATACCTTGAGATTTCCATAATTTAAGAAAAAAAAATGGGTGTTTTTGTAGGCACGGAGGGAAAAGAGGAAAGCGAGTTCTTAGCTGGTACGGAGCGGGGGGGGGGGGGGGGGGGGCGGGGGCTTTGCCGTTTTTCTTTTCAATGCCTGGCACAGAGTCCCGCGCAAGCCAGATGCTCCGAAACATGTACTGGTGGATTAATTGAGTTATAACGAAGAGTTCCCACCCAGGGTGCGGCTGGCACCGCATTACCATAATTACAGGTGTGCGTGCCGTAATTAACAGGTCGGACAGAGCGCACAGGTGGATAGGAAATGACAAAACACTGGGTTTCCGGGCAGGTGGGGCTGAGCCTCTCGGGCGTTTTGGCAGCCTGGGCTGTGCAGCCTGGTCCTCTTCCTGTCCGGGCGGTTGGCTGCTCGTCCAAGGAAGCTCCTCTTACTCAGGCACCAGGAGGGCAGGACCGCTGCGGGCGAGGCTGGGGCGGTGGGAGGATGTTCTCGCTTCTGCAGATTTCGGATGTGTGGGGGCGACAGTGAAGGGGGGAGCAGATGGGGCAGCGCCAGGGTGTGTGGGTGCTGGGGGTCAGCATGAACGGAAGGGGCGCCCAGGAGCTGTGTGATGAGGACACTAGGGGTCTCGGGGGTCTGAGGAGAATGGCACGCATGTCTGGACATCTGAATGCATGTCCTGATGGCAGCGTCATGGGAGATAGGAACAGTTTAGGGCCCCACTGCTGCGAGATCTCTCACCGTCACATGGCACACCTCATCGCCAGCGTCCAGCCGGCTTAGGGTACCGAGGGACAGCCTCTGGGGCCGGTCGCGGACGCGGGCACTCGGTCCACGTGGCTGGCTGAATGGTACCTGCCTTTCAACTGTGATCTATCTGCACGCCACGGTGAGGGCCACTCAGGGCTCACTTGGGCCACATCACCTTTGCCACCCGGCACTTTCCTGAGCGCTTCAGCGCTTCTCTCAAGGTGAGCGGAAGTGAAGCGGAGAGACGGGCAGCCCGTTGGCTCTTCGGCCCCCTCCTCTGGGCTCTCCCCTGGGTGTGCCTGCAGCCCTCCTTGGCCTCCCTTTGCCCAGCTGGTTTGTTTGTAAGAACAAACCTAAATCAGAAAACTTTGAGGAGCAGCCAAACCAAATGTCAGGTGAAAACAGAAGCCACGGGGTCCACTCAGTCAAGAAGTTGTAGGAGGAATTCATACACAGCCCAGCCCTGGCGGGTGTGGCTCAGTTGGTTGAGCGTTGTCCCAGGCACCAAGAGGTTGCAGGTTCAATTCCCAGTCAGGGCACATGCTTGGGTTTCGGGCTCAAACCCCATTAGGGGGGTGCAGGAGGCAGCTGATCAATGTTTTTCTCTCTCCCTCTTAAACATTGGTTCCCAATGTGGGGCACAATTTTATTTTTAAGGGGGGCAATTCGAGAATGAGTTATTAACAGTGAATTTTTTGCATTTCTTATGGTTCTAGGGGCCTCATATATAGTACCTAAATATATATTATGACATATTTATGCATTTCAGTTTTCTGTGATATGTTCTGGAACTTTATTTGCTATTTTTCATGTCACTTCATAGTAATTATTATTTTTAACCATTTCTTAGCGATTTCTTCCTCAGTACTTTAACTGTCCTTTCCTCCTTTTATTTTTCTCTTTCATGGATGCCATGATCTTTGGAAGCTTGTTTAGACCAAGTTGATGGCCTTTTAGGCTTCCTCCACATGAATAGGAGTTCACTTTTTGAATAATAAGAATTATATGTCACAGGGGGGCATCAGAATTTTAGAGATGCTTAGGTGGGGCATGGCCAAAAAAAAAGTTGGGAACCACTGCTCTAAAATCAATTTTAAAAATACACATAAATGGTCCAGCTCAGCCTCTCCGTGTGATGGGTGAGGTCAGACTGACCAGCGATACACAAACTGGGGGCCTTGTTGTTAATGTGCCCTCGGAGCCCATGGGCGTGTTCCTGTGAGGCAGGTGTGAACGTCCTGGGCCCCATGAGACATGGGCCGCTCTGTTGACACACATCCTCTAATTCCTCCCGAGTAGGACGAGGACTGACTGCCGCCCCAGACCTCTGACTTGCAGAAGATTAAACCTGAAAAAAAAACAAGTCAGGGATACATTAGTTCTAAATGCAACCACTCAAGATTTTTATTGGATTGTGTGTTCAGAAAAAGACTACTTGAAGTGTGATGTACAAATGGTACAGAAGACTTCTATGTCACGTTATTAAATCAATGCAGAAAGACCCTGACAATTCACAGAGCAAAACTGTACAGGCCAAGGGCTCCCTGGCCCACTCCCAGCACTGCTCTGAGGTCCCCTTGTGCTCTGTGGGCGGGGGAAGGGGCGGGTCCCTGTGCTCTGCTTCCTCCACCTCTCCTCCTGGAAACCAGGGCATCTCTTGACTTAGGGGTACCTCCCCTTGCCTCACTGGCACACCCTCCAGGCCACTCCTCCTCTGTCCCCAACCTGGGCTCAGCCCCACAGGACAGCCTGGCCGGGTGAGGAAGGCCGCCTAGCACAGGGGTGGACCGAGCCCCGGCCAGCATTCCCAGAATGCAGTGACCTTCCTGGATATTTTTAACTATCTCAGGTATTTAAACGGTGGCGTGGAAGTCTTATCTTAGACTCCAGGAGTATTGAGCACATGAAAATCAAAGGCTGGTACTGTGGGGCCAGCAGAGCCTCAAAACCCTCAGGCTAATCTGAACCCATGCAGCCGTTTCGGTTAAGTTCTAGCTTGAAGAGGTGCATTTATTCCTGTAAAGGAGTCATTCCTGGCTCCGTCCTCTCTGGCCTGAGAAGGGTGTGGGCGACAGGGAGTCTGCCTCCAGCTGCCCAGGCTCCCAGGACCCCACTAAGTACGTGCAGAGGCACTCAGATCGCCTTCCCTCTGAGTTCAGCTTAGTGAGCTCTAGAAATTTCCAAGAGAACTTAGTCTTGCCCCCAGCCCCTGTGACAGAATCGAAGTTTGTGCTCTGCTGAGCTGCAGCCCTCCTGCCCAGCAGATTCTGGTCGTCTCCTTGGACTTAGGGGGCTCAAAGGAAGCTGGTAACAGCCAGGAAGAGAATCCCCCTCCTGTTTTCTTTCTTTTTTGGGGGGTGGGGAAAGTGTCTCTGGAGAATAACAGGAAAAGAGTGCATGACAAGTTTTACATCTGGATATCTCATTTCATACCGTAGCAATTAATGCAATGGGCTGAAATGCTTAGGTGAAATAAAATGCATTACAATTACTGCCCGTTATCCGGATTAGCTGCTTAGTCACAGGACGGAGCGATCTTGCATGAGCCTCGGTGAAGTGGGATTTGATGTCACTCATCTCCTTTCCGGAGTGTTTAGCTGGTTCACAGTTGCTTCGAGAAAATGACAGTTTCTGACTGTGGACAAATTCCCTTGAAATTGTTTCCACTAAAAGAAAAAAAAAACACATCTTTTAGATGAGGAATGATAGGAAATATATATCCTTGGCTTCTTTAATACGCAACAAATTAGAAGTAGAAAATTCTAGAGTCTCGGGAAATGCAGACGTGTGGGAGCCGGCGGGCAACACTCGGGATAAACAACTTGGGTTTTCTCTCTGGGAAACCTGACGTGTTGTTTTTCTGAGAAACCTGTAACGATGGGGGGCTTCCTCGGGGCTCCTTCCTGCCAGGAAACGGGGGCCCCCGTGTGAGCTGTGAGGAGACTGTCACAGCAAGGGAATGTGCCATCGAAAAACAGCGCCCAGCCCCAGGGACACGTGGGAAGAGAGTGTGTCGTGTTTTCCAGATGCAACAGTCGTGGTTTTAACCACCGGTGATAGCTTGTCCTCTGTATAAGAGAAGTGCCTTTCATCATAGGAGACTTGGAAATATCCATTAAGGAAAAGCATATATGTGTGTTTTTTTAATCTTGTGCAGTGCTATGCGCCAAGGTAATGGATCCTAATTTTTCCTGGTATTTCCTTCCGTCTCTTTCAGTGTTTTTTGTTGTTGTTGTTCATCCTCATCTGAGAATATTTTTTCCATTGATTTTTAGAGAGTGGGAGGGAGAGATGGAGGGAGGGATGGAGGGAGAGATGGAGGGAGGGATGGAGGGAGAGATGGAGGGAGGGATGGTGTGTGTGTCTGGGGGGCGGGGGGAGAGAGATGCGAGAGAGACACATCAATTAGTTGCCTCCTGCATTCGCCCCAACTGGGCCAGAAATAGAACCTGCAACCCAGGCATGTGCCCTTGACTGGGATCGAACCTGAGACCCTTCGGTGCGAGAGCTGATGCTCTAACCACTGTCAGTGTTTATATACAAATTACACACAGGTTTGCATACACATACACTCTAATGCCGTCCAGTCAGACAGTGCACTCCCCAGACTCTCCCCATTGTTGGTCTTGCTAAGCCTGTTTTACTGATGACTTCATGGGAGGGAGCGGAGAGCAGGACTTCGGAAATGGAGACTGAGGACGCTGAGTGTGAGCTCTGCCCCGGGACAGCTCCCTGCCTCTGTGATGTGGGTGCCCTTCCTCCCGCACCCACCCTGTCCATCTCCCCCACCCTGTGCCCCCGGCCCAGCAAGTCACCTACGCACAGACCAGCACTGATGGTGGTTGTCAGTGGTGATGGGATTAAAGGTATTTTTTCCTTCTATTTTACTTTTTGTTGTACGGTCCAACTTTCCATTCTTCCCATGTGTTAGCTTTATAAATGAGACATTATTTTTTATGGCAATGAATTTCTAAGGCTCATTTAAGCAAATTAATGTAGAGAAGAATAAGAAACATCCATACATTCGCTTCTGAGGTCTAACAGGATCCGAGAGAAGTTCATGCCCATCCTGGGAGGCCCCTCCTCTGGTGCCCGGCTGCTGATGTAACTCGTGGGGTTTTTGCCAAATGGACACGTGCAGACTTCCTCTGTTGGTAGAGGCTGAATTTCAGGGGTTTGTATGATGATGCGTTTTGGCTGAATTAACCCACTGGTCCTGGTGAGACGGCTGTCTCCGTGGGGTGCGCTGTGAGGGCTCAGGGGACAGGTTTGGGGAGGACCAAAGTGCTGATAAGAAAGTCGAGGCAGAGCCCGCAGCTGTAGTCTGATGACCGGGATACTGGGAATCACTTACTTTTATCCCGCACCTGAAAAGCTCTAGACCTCATTGGACACCCAGCTCAGACACATGAGCTTGGGGTGGGGGGCAGGGTGAAGTGCCTGAGACCTGGGAGACAGCGGAGCAGCTGCCCTGTGGGAACCAGGCGGGGCCGCATACTGCCCACTGATGGCCCTTCCTCTCTCTCCATGGGCCCAGCCGCGGGGCCCCCAGGTCCGTGGCCTCTGCTCTCCTCTGCCGTGTGCTGTGCTCATTATTACTTATCATGCTGACGGTGTGGGAACGAGACCTTCAGGTTATCCCAGGTCACTGTTTTCTTTCCAGAAGTAGCTGAAGGGGCCCTTTAAAGTTGAGTTAAGCGGATGCTAACGCACGTGCACGTGGTATGAACAATGTGTCATTTGCTCTTGCTCATGAACGTTAAATCGCCCGTAAAGACATTCTCCCGGGCCTGTGGCGCGGGCGTTGGGAGGGGTGGCTGAGCTTGCGTGCACACCTCTGAGGGCGCGTTGGGTGAGCGGGAGGTGGCCTGGGCGCTGTGGGGAGAAAGCCAGGACCACAGGGCACGCTCGCTAGTGCAGGAGTCACTGGTTCTGTTCTCGAGCAAAGCAGAGACCTGTGCGGGCAGGTGGGCAGCTCCCCAGCTCCAGTGTTTGTCGGCTCTGCTTATGGCCTCAAAGCCATGTTGTCACATGCAGTTGTCACACACGCTGACACACATATCACACAGTTTTCAAACGCAGTCGTCACGCATCTGTCACACGTAATTGTCACATGGCCATCACGGCTGTCACACAGGCCGTCACACGCTGTTGAGCGGTCAGCAGGTGTCCCGTGGTGTCACGTCAGTGGTCACACTGAGCTCACGGGGACGCCTTGTTGTCTGTCGTCCCCTCAGCACCCCACTGGCCCCACAGTGAACACAGGACAGCTGCCCACAGTCTCCCCGCCCAGGGCCCTGGGTCCCGTCGCCTTTCCCCACACACCTCCTCCACCTTGGCCCGGAAGACTCCTTCCTTTGTTCACAGTTTTGAACCTTTAAAGGGCCCGGTCCTGGGGAGGGTGCTGTGAAGCTATGGGAGCAGGACAGTGGGTCCTCCCAGGAGAGAAGGTTGTGGGACAGAAGCAGGTGCCCACCTCACCTCCTTCCTGCGGTGCCTGCCCCGTGGCCCTGCTGGCCACCACCCCACAGGACAGACTGACCCTGAGTCAGAGGGGAGGGTCCCTGGGCCGAGGACAGAGGCTCCGGGCTCATCCCAGCGGGAATTTAGTGGCTGCAAACCCGTTTGCTCTCCCACCCAGGAGCCACGTGACGGGCACCCTGAAAGAGGACTTGACAGCAGCTCCCTGTCATCCCCACGGAAGTGCAGGCGGAAACCGCAGGCGGGACCCATGGGTGAGGACGCCACGGGTGAGGGGGTGCAGTGCGGCAGGAAGAGCGTCCGCCCCCACGATGCGGCCTTGGCGAGCGGCCGAGGCTGCTGCTCACCCACCCCTCCTTCCCCCTCATCATCCTGAGCCAGGTCTCCGCACTTTTCCCAACAAATATGCATCTCAAGTGAGAAACTATTTGAACTGAAGAGAATATGTTCCTGAAACAAGTGATACAACTATTTATTTTTGGAACTCTGGCAGTTATAGTCAAATTACATAAAAATTAAATGGTCCCGGGCTCACTCCAAGTAGATTGTCTCCCCGATGAACCCAAGTTCCTGCTGAGCTCCCACACAAGCTCAGGCTGACCTGAAGCTGCTCTTTCAAGACTGCGTTTCTTTCTGCCCCCGACACATGGGATTGGTAAGAAGGGTCTCAAACTCCTGGACCCTCTGCATTCCCAAGCCCGTGTCCCCAGCCCAGCTGGCGTCTCCCGACAGGGCAGACTCACAGACGTGTGTTCACCAGAATGTAAAAGTAGCGTTTTGTTGTCATGGTGGAAAGAGTCTGCATTTGGTTCCTAGGACTGTATGGAATGAATGATGGCACTTCACAGGCAGGTCTCACCTGTCCTTACACAGGGACACGGATCGCTCTCACTACCTGATGTCACAGATTTTTTAAATTCCTTCTGTTTCAAAAGTTACATTTCTTTAATATAATCATGTGGTTACAAAAAGGAAAAGGGAAAACATCTGAGTGACGGGAAAATCTTCTCCTAGAATCCTGAGCCTTCTTGTTTGCAAAGCAATATGTGACAGAGTATTCCTGGCGCTGGTTTTTAAGGTGGCTGGTGTGTGGATACAAAAGTATCTCTTCTGTCCATCTGGCTGCTGCTCAGAGAGCTGCCCTATGGGGAAAGGGTTCAGGCTTCTGCCCAAGAGGCTTCCACCAGCTCCCCTACGGCCGGTTGACATCAATTTGAGTCTTAGAGCTTAATTCTCAGGATATTAAAGCCAATAAGGATTTAACACAAAAGTACATTTATCATACTGTCATTTCATGGAACTTCAGTCTTATTATATAAAAACTATACGATGTCATTTCCCCTCTAAAGTTAGAATAATTTTATTCTTTATAGATACTACAATTACTTGTATCCTTTGTTTAAAAAAAAAAACGGAGAGAAAAGCATAACAAAAAAATACAAATTACTTAAAATGTCACTGCCCACACCGACTCCATCCGGAAGCTGCTTTAAGCACCTGCCCGCCCACAGAGAGAAACAGTGTGTACACACACAGTCACACGTCTGTGCTGGGCCTGCTTTTCCTGTCAAGCACCACGTCACGGGCATCGTGCCCCAGAGTTGAAGAGGACGCGCGCAGAAGACGCAGGCCCTGCGGGAGAAGCGGGGGATTTGTGAGGAAATCATCGGGACCGTGGGTCTGCTCTCCCACCCAAGCCTGGCACAGCGCCCGGAGGGAGTGGCCCTCGTGCCGGGAGCAGGAGGGTCAGGGGTTCCGTTCTGTGGGTGCGTCAAGAACGCTGCCGTCAAATGGCAGGACGGTTTCCGCAGCGGGAGGTCTTCACGCGCCGGGAGCTGCTCCAGGCCTCGATCGAAGACTGACTTCTACAGAAAGTCAGTGGCGGCGTCTCTGCGGAAGTCACGGCTGCGCAGAAACCAGCCTGCTGTCGGGCTGCTCTGCTGCTGGTCCCACAGCGGTGACCTCCAACTGTGCCTGCCGTTCACCGCAGCCCCGAGGGACACTGGCTTAATAAAATGGATTTAAAAAGAAGTGACCAATTCAGAACTGTCATGATTTCAAAGGGAAAACTCAGTATCTGGGACATTTGCTTTGGCAGACCCTCACTTTGAGTTCAGGTATCTGAGAGGTGCTATTTGGTGCCTTGGAGGGCGGCCTGTTCTTCCTGGGGTGGGAGGGCGCCTGCTGGTCTTTCATCAGGACACAGGGGAGGTCTCGGGCCCCTCCTGGGGACCCTCACATAAGGCTCAGGGAATCCTGGGTAGCACTGCTCCAGACTTCCCTCTCCTCAGTGCAGCCCACCCCCTCTCAGGGGCCAGGACACTGGGTCACAAAGGGGCGCACTCCCTCCACCCCCTTCGTGGTGCACCGAGGGCAGGAGAGGGACCCCTGGACCCATGAGAATTTCTCCTTGATGTTCCAAGACTTCTTGGGAGGGAAGTCGTCCGGGCCCAGAGGGGGCTCAGGCCCCACCGCTGGGCAGGCTGGGGACTCGGTCGTTTAGGACAGCAGCTCTCAAACTTCCCAGTCTTAAGACTATTGCGGACATAAAGGAGCTGTTGTGTGTGTTGTATGTACAGCCATGTGAGAAATGATGGGAGCGGGACAAGCCGTTGAGGGCCCAGGCCTGGGGTCCCTTGACACAGAGGGTCCATCCACTGTCCCCAAGACCGTCTGACAGGAGAGACGCTCAGTATGGATTTGGGGGTTGCTGGAAGGAAGGACAGAACTCCCAGGAGTGTTGACCCTCCTTCTGGGATCACCTCTCCTCCAAACTGCTGGCAGGGCCCACCAGTAAGCAGATGGGTGACTCCATCACCCACCGGCCATGCCCGCAGCTGGGAGCTGGTGGTGGTGGGTGGACGGAATTTCTGTTCTGGGCTCCAGAAGCAAAACTGCACATGCAAATAGTTACTTCAGACAAAAATGGGTTTAACAGTACATCTGCAAACACACGTACTAATTATATTTCTCTTACTTATACATTAAAACAGATTTAGCAGCTAGTATTATACTGGAGTACAGGCACGGAGAGACACGCTTAGTCCATGAGAGTATGCATGTTGAGATTCTACAGACTCTACCCGATTGTGGGTGAGGAGACCTAACAGGATTGTATGTGAGGAGACCGGTGAGATTATTTTTGTAAATATAGACTAAATATTCTAAGGTTTATTTGTATGAAACGGAAAGGAACTGGACGAGTCAAACTGCTTTGAAAAGAAGAATAACATCAGAGGAATCAGTCCCCCCAGTTTCGGGACTTGCTATATTGCTATATTTATCAAGACTGTGTCATTGGTGGAGAGAGTTTTACATAGATCACTAGAACAGAAGGAACATCCAGACATGTATGCCCACAAACGTGCCCGGCTAATTTTTGACAAAGGTTCAAAGGTGATTCCATAATGGAAAGATAGACTTTTCAACACACGGTGTTGGAACAATTAGACAGACGCTCATACACTAAAAATCCTGACCTGAGTCCCATACCTTATACAAAAACCAACTCAAAATGGTTTACGGTTAAATGTAAAACTGCACATTTTAGAAGTAAAATGGTAGAAAACCTTTGGGATGTCTGACTTGGCGAATTATTCTTGACACCAAAAGTACAGTCAATAAAAGAGGAAATGATAAATTGGACTTTATCAAAAATAAAAAAACCTCCTACTTCACTGGGCATTTATCCCAGAAGAAAGAAAACCCTTTATGGAAGTGTTTGTAGCAGCTTTGTTCATAATACCCCAATCCTGGAAGTAGCCCAGCTGTCCCTCAGCCTGTGTGGTGGTGTTCAGCAAACCCAGCACATCCATATTGGAGGCATCATCAGGGGGTGGGGGAGGGGGGGATGTCGATACAGCAGGCACCTGGTGACTCTCCAGAGAATTATGCTGAGTGAGAAAAGCCAGTCCTGAAAAGGTACATAACATGTGAGTCCATTCTATACCTTTCTTGAAACAACAAAAGTACAGAGATGGAGGCCAGATACGTGGTTTTAGACCGGACAGCAGCGTGTCTGGACCGTGTCAGTGTGGCCTCCTGGCTGTGAGGTTGGGCTGCAGTTTGCAAGATACCACTGTCGGGCAAACTGGGTAAAGGGTGCAAGGATCTCTACAGTCTCAAAATGTAAAGTTTCATTTAAAAAATCTTTAGGGCTGTTATATGCAGCTGGGCTGTGTGCACCTTGCTTTGTGGATAAGTTATTAGTTACCAAATTTCTATGTGTCTTATAGATTTGGGGATTATACATGGTTCTCATAAATCATAACTGAAAAGAAATCATCAATTTCTCTCCACAACATGGCTAAAAATAGATCTAATTAGCAAGTTTTCAGTTCTGTTCATATATACACTCCAGAAGCCTTTTGTAATCTCTGTAACCTTGACATATAGAAAATAAGTCCATTTCAAAGCAAAATGATTGCACAGAGCTACGTTTAACCATCAGAAAGAAATTACAGAAACGACCTAAGAGTCCTTATCTTTATTTTAAGACTCTGAACACCTCCTGCAGAGTCATGGTTTATTTAAAAGTAGTTCTTTACCTTATTTTATTTTTTACCCCACAGGTGATTTTATCTGTAAGTCACATGACGTTGGTCCTGGGAGGACCGTAAGAAGTGAAAACAGCCAGCAGAGGTGGGTGTGTCTTCATTTTAACCTGTCGGCCGTGGCCCGTGCAGGTGGGTGTGGAAGAAAAGCATGTCTGACTTCGGTCACGTGTTCTTATCGGCGGTCGCACGGCCTGCTTCCTGAGCTTTTCCTTGCGGGCCTGTGTCATGTCCGAGGGCAAGCGTTTCAACTGCAAAGTGAAGCGAGCCCCTGGAGGGAGACCATACCAGCCAGTGGGTTGAAGTGAGGAATCGTCTTTGTGCCGGTCCCACGGCCCCTTTCCCACAAACCAGCACTTCCGGTCCCGGGGTGGCTGATGGAGAGAGGAGGTGAGGGACAAAGGCAAATGAGTGTGACCAAATTTGCAAAGGCTCGAAAACCAAAACGGAGGCAGAGGGCAGCGATCAAAGCCGCAGTGCTGGATTGAGGATCTTGCATCGTCCATAGTGGGAGACCTTTCACATCGTAGAGCAGTGGGCTTGAAGCTGAGACCAAGCCACTGAGCTTCCTCCTCGCTGTGACGCCCTCGCTGTGGCAGCCCACCCGCCTCCTTGCAGGCTGGGGCGAATGGCCCCCCAACAGCCTCCTGATGCCTACCAGCCTCTGAAGGGATATCTAGCGTTTTGTCACTTCTTTCCTTGAATGGCTTCTTTAATGAGTTGTTTACTTCCTCAGTGAGACAGATGCGTCTGAACAGGGCACCCTCAGCACACTGACATCTGGGCTGGATGACTCTACGGTGGGTGTCCTGTGCCCTGTGGGGTGCTGAGCAGCACCCCTGCCCCCTGCCCACTCAATGCTGGTAGCCCCTAGTCAGGACAAGCAGTGTCAGCAGATGGGGCCACAGGTCCCCTGCAGCAGGGAGGGGACACAATGGACCCCAGTTGAGATCCAGACCCAGTGACAGTCATCGCTGAGGAGCCAGAGCAGGAGCACAGCTCAGCCTGGCCACGTCGCAGTCTCCGTTCAGGAGATTTCTGCTCGCTGTCAGGACTGTCCCAATTCTGCGAGGCCATGGCCACCATGGGAGGGAGGTGCCAACCCCTCTGAGCAGTAAACTCTTTACAGAGATGTCGTCACGGAGAATGAGCAAAATATACAAGATAAACTCTTTTTTTCCATTCAGATGGTAATTTGGGGCAGTTTGGCTCGGCTTTAGGATTCATCACGCAGCCCCGGTTGAGTAGCTCAGTTGGTCAGAGCGTTGTCCTGATGCATCCAGGTTATGGGTTTAATCCCTGGTCAGGGCACATACAAGAATCAACCAATGCATGCATAGATAAGTGGAACAACAAATCAATGTTTCTCTCTCTCTTTCCCTTTTTCTCTCTCTCTCTAAAATCAGTCAATAAATAAAAATTTTAAATACATTCAGGAATATACATTTTTTAAAAAGAAGACTCATCACCCAGTTTGTGAACAGCCTTTCTAATTATTAAGAACAATTATTATTAAGAACAATCGGCTGAACCAAACTCCCTCGCATAGTAACTGATCAGGCAAAAGTAGATGCAGGCAGTGACTCGGCCATATTATTTCCTGGATTAACCTCCGTGAAGCAGAGAGGAAGATAACGGGGCATGGAATCCTAGTTGAACCTCTCTGAGCGTCGGTTTACCAATCTGTAAGACGCAGCCAACAGAATCTGTTTCTTAGGGTCCTGTGTGTATTACATGCCGTTGGGTTGACTCCTGGGTACCCCGTGAATGGGTTACATTCACAGTGTCCTGTCCTCACAGCTCCTGCTCTGAGTGTGTCCCAGCCTGTGGCTCCTTTCATGGAGTCAGTCCATCTCATATTTGGTCTCCTTGTGTCCTGCTGCCTTCTGTTTTTCCAGCATTATTGTCTTTTCCAAAGAACCTGCCTTCTTCTGATGTGTCCAAAGTAGGATAGCTTCGGTTTTGTCATTTTTGCCTCCAGCGATGTTTCAGCCTTAATTCTCTCCAGGACCCACCTGTCCATCTTTCTGTTGGCCCAGGGTCTCTGTGGAGTACATATCCAGCACCACATTTCAAATGAATCCATTCCTTTCTATCAGCCTTCTTCACGGTCCAACTTTAGCATCCACACATGGTCATTGGAATAAAGGGTGTGGATGGTCTTAGCCTCGGTCTCTAATGACACATCTTTGCTCTTGGTGATCTTTCCTAAAAAATTCTCGCATTGCTGCCTAGGGTCCATGTGCACATTAAATAACAACGGATTCATGAGAGGCCTACCACAGGGCAGGCCCGCAGAAGGCAGCCGAAGCTGCTGTCACTGTCCTTGGACTCGGCTGCTTCACCTCAAAAGCAAGGCCAAGTGTGTGACGGGAGCTCCTCCCCGCCATTTCCACACTTCCCTCCAGCTCCCGCTGCCACGCCTGCCCCAAAGGTTAGGAAGTCCAAGGCCGTGAGGGGCAGGCTGCCTCTCCCCGCCATCTCCCTCCTCCACCCCACTCTGCTCATTGGTAAGCTGAGTGGGACCTCCAGCAGCCCTCGGCTCCTCTCAGCCCCCTCTCTGGTGCTGGGGGCTGTGTGGTCTCTCTCCTCAAGCTGCCTGGGGGAGCTGAGATTAGGTGAGAAACAGACCCTGGAGCCTGCGGTGATGCCCCTAGCCTTTCCCAGAGGGCCCTCCACGGGTTACTCGGGTCTCCTAGAAAAGAATGCTTCACTTCTTTTGAAATCTAAAACTTCCTGGTCTACTACAGAGGTTTTCGTCCAGTCCAGTCAATGTTTTTAAGCCTAAATACAGAACAGGAAATTCAGTTACAGAGTATTTCTTCAACTGGGGGCTAGCCTTCTGGTACTTGAGATCCCATTCCAATTCTGTGTGCTCCCCTTTTCACTCTCTCTCCTTTTGCCTAGACGAGGAAGCCCTGCATGCAGCTCACACTCACACACGCCCACACGTACACTCCCTCACTCTGCCAGCTCTGCCTCCGAAGTCCCCCCAGGAAAGGCCATCCCTAACTGGCGCCTCCTCCCTCCGTTTGTTTGCTCTGTTCTCTGGGAGCCTCCTGGTGCTGCAGGTGCTGGTGCTGAGGGTGCTGGCTCCCTGCCAGGTGCTGGTTCCCTTAGGCTTGCGTGGGTGGTGGGCTCAGCCGCTCCAGGGACTGGGTGGTGAGCCTGGCCTGGGCAGGACTCCAGGATGCCAACAGCAGGGTGATGGGGAAGATGCCTCTCCTGGCCTCTGAGGGCATTTGCCTCGGGAAGGAGTGGACCCAGGCCTTCTGCTTTGACCAGCTGAGTGTGTCCCAGCCCCAATAACCAAGCATTCTGAGGATTCAAGCTGGAGATAGCTCAGCCAAGACAGCTGGGGAGGGCCTGTGGGCGCCAGCACTCAAACCCATCTATCCCCACCAGTAAAAAAAAAAAGCTGTCTTACTTCCCAAGTTTAACACCATCAGGTCCCACTGCACGCATTTATTTTAGGGATTAAAGCTCGCTGGCTCCCCCTGTAATGCACCAGGCGTGGAATTTTCCTCATCCTGTCTGGCACCATCCCTAACACTGGAAATTCTAAATCCTGACACATTTCTTCCCTTGGTTGAGTGTTGCCTCTTCTTCTGGGATTCCTGGTAACAGATACGTTTGCTTTCTCCTCCGTATGTGTGGCCTTTCCATGTTGTCTGTCTCCTATTGACTCCTGTGGAGACCTGGGAGAGAGCGCCACCCAAGCCCAGCCTCACCTCCAGACTGGGTCTTATTTCTGGGCTGTGTTTGTTCTTTCTAGAAGCTTCGTTACTTATTTAGACCCTCCTCGTGTATTTCATGATATCTTTTTTCCTCTGTGCTTTTAATTCCTTCTGTCATATCTTTATTTTTTATAATCCTACTAGAGGCCCGGTGCACGAAATTCGTGCAGGGGGGGTGTCCCTCAGCCCAGCCTGCACCCTCTCCAATCTGGGACCCCTCGGGGGATGTCCGACTGCGCATTTAGGCCCGATCCCGGTAGAATCGGGCCTAAACAGGCAGCCAGACATCTCTCTCACAATCCAGGACTGCTGGCTCCCAACAGCTTGCCTGCCTGCCTTCCTGATTGCTCCTAACCGCTTCTGCCTGCCAGCCTGATCACCCCCTAACCACTCCCCTGCCAGCCTGCTTGATGCCTAACTGCTCCCCTGCCAGCCTGATTGCCCCTAACTGCCCTCCCCTGCAGGCCTGGTCACCCCTAACTGCCCTCCCCTGCAGGCTTGATTGCCCACAACTGCCCTCCCTTGCAGGCCTGGTCCCTCCTAACTGCCCTCCCCTGCAGGCTTGATTGCCCACAACTGCCCTCCCTTGCAGGCCTGGTCCCTCCTAACTGCCCTCCCCTGCTGGCCATCTTGTGTCCACATGGGGGCAGCCATCTTGTGTGTTGGAGTGACAGTCAATTTGCATATTGCTCTTTTATTAGATAGGATAGAGACCTGGTGCACTGATGGGGGCCAGCTGGTTTGCCCTGAAGGGTGTCCCAGATCAGGGTGGGGGTTCCCTTGGGGCGTGGGGCGGCCTGGGCGAGGGGCCTGTGGTGGTTTGCAGGCCAGCCACGCCCCCCCCCACCCCCCCCCCCCCAGTGACCCAAGCGGAGGCCCTGGGATCTGGGACTTATTTATCTTCTATAATTGAAACTTTGTAGCCTTGAGTGGAGGCCAGGGCCAGCCAGGAAGTTTGGCTTCCTCCATCACCGGGGAAACCCAAGCCTCCTGCTCGCTCCGTGGCCACAGCCATTTTTGTTGGGATTTATTTATCTTCTATAATTGAAACTTTGTAGCCTTGAGCGGAGGCCTGGGCCAGCCAGGGTGTGCAGGAAGCTTGGCTTCCTCCATCGCTGGGGAAACCCAAGCCTCCTGCTGGCTCCGTGGCCACAGCCATCTTGGTTGGGTTAATTTGCATACTTGCTCCTGATTGGCTGGTGGGCATGGCTTGTGGGTGTAGCAGAGGTATGGTCAATTTGCATATTACTCTTTTATTAGATAGGATCATCTCAAGTTCCTATGAGCCTAATCCTATTAGTCATGTGTCTGCTGATATTTGCCCATGTGGGTTGTTGCCTTGAGTGTTGTTTTTTAATTTTGGTTTATAAATTCTTAGTTGGGGCTTCATCTGTGGGAATCCTGTGAGGCTTGAATTGAGAGCATATCCCTCTAGACAGTGGCACTGTTGACATTGTGGGCTGGGTCCCAGCCCTTTGTCCTGTACACTGTGGGTTTTAACAGAACTCTGGTTTCTACCCTCTAAACACAAGTCACACCCAGTCATGACTATCAATATGTGCCTTGGCCTCGCCAAACGGCTCTGGGGACACCGTCACCCGGTTGAGAAGCACTGCTCCAGACCGTGTATGAGTTTGGCTCTAATGCACACGGCAGAGATGTCGCCCACCTGAGACTACTTTTTATGGGGGTAATTTCTTAGCTTTTCATTTCATAGACCAAAATTCCAACCTCAAACCCATTGCACAGGTAGGAATTAGACACATACTCTCATATATATACTCTGGTTCTATTTTACCTAAAACCAGGCAGAGAAATCTTACAACCTTTCTATAGCAGTAGATAAATTTTCCCCCACACATTCTTTCACGGAGGGTGCAGCCCAGCCAGGTCCGAGCCTCCTCCTCCTGTCACAGGGTTGTACGATTTACTACCTGGCCGAAATGAATGCGTTTGAGAGACCCCACACACTAGACACTTTCATCTGTAATACCTAGTGGGAATTTGAGATTTTTTTCCCCCACTGATTATCCAGATCTTTTAATGATTATTTTGGTGAATATTCCTACCTGTAAAGAGCACACATTTGATTTGGCTACAAAAGGAGTCAGCTAGCCTGTTCTACAATTTAGTAAGGGGCTCCGTGGGGACATGAAAATTGGAGTCAAAGCTGCGTGCACCCAGGCTGGGATGGTAAAGTCTCTTTTCAGATTTAAAACCGCCCTCTTTCCCCCTTGACCTTTACTGGATGGTGATCAGGTAACAAGCTGGTGTCTGGCCCCCGCCCAGATCTCCTGAGGCAGCGTCTGCAGGGTGGGCTTCCTCTGCAGGGCGGATCTCCTAGACTGAGACTAGCTAGCCCAGTTAGCTAGTCTCAGTCTAGGAGGTAAATTGAGGCAGGCCGCCACTTAACCTGGGCCTGAAGGAAAGGCTGTGGTCCTCTGTTTGGGCCACCTGCAGACGGCAGGTATGCAGGAGGGAAGAACCAAGTGGGCAGAGGAGTCCTTGGTTCCACTGGGTCACCAGGCCCAGGGTCTCATGCGTGGTCAGGTGTCCCCAACCCTAACGTGAGCCCGTTCCTTCCGCAGGCCCAGCCTCCTGACCCCAGCGCTGCGCATGGGGCCATGGCCCTGCTCCCCGGGCCCGCGGAGCCCCCTGGCGGCGGCGGGGCCCGCGCCCGGCACGTCATCATCAATGTAGGCGGCTGCAGGGTGCGCCTGGCCTGGGCCGCGCTGGCACGCTGTCCCCTCGCGCGCCTCGAGCGCCTGCGCGCCTGCCGCGGCCACGACGAGCTGCTGCGTGTGTGCGACGACTACGACGTGAGCCGCGACGAGTTCTTCTTCGACCGCAGCCCGTGCGCCTTCCGCGCCATCGTGGCGCTGCTGCGCGCCGGCAAGCTGCGGCTGCTGCGCGGCCCGTGCGCGCTGGCCTTCCGGGACGAGCTGGCCTACTGGGGCATCGACGAGGCGCGGCTGGAGCGCTGCTGCCTGCGCCGCCTGCGCCGCCGGGAGGAGGAGGCGGCCGAGGCGCGCGCGGGGCCGGCGGAGCGCGCAGTGCCTGGGAGTCCCGGCTGCGCCCTGGCGCCCCACGGGCGTCTGGCGCGCGGCCGTCGGCGACTGCGGGACGTGGTGGACAACCCGCACTCGGGGCTGGCCGGCAAGCTCTTCGCCTGCGTGTCTGTGGCCTTCGTGGCCGTCACGGCGGTCGGCCTCTGCCTGAGCACCATGCCGGACATCCGCGCGGAGGAGGAGCGGGTGAGTGGGGCCGAGGCTGGGCTGGGAGCTGGGACCGGGCTGGGAGCCGGAGCCGGAGCCGGGCTGGGGTGCTCTGGTAAAGGATGGGGCAGCGGGGGCAAGGTCTAGGCCTGAGTTTGGGACAAGGACTGGGGCCTGGAGGCAGCTGGGTGGAGGGAGTTCTGCCGAGTGACCGGGGTCTAGGAAACCCCTCTGTCGCTGGTGGTTGCACCCACAGCGCTGGGCCCACCTTGGCCTGTTCGGTAATGTGCCCCGGGCAAGCCCTTCTCCCAGGCTGACATCTCTGCTAGGCTGTGTGCTGACAGGCAGGAGACACTCCCATTACAGCCATCTCCAAGAATTCAGCCAGGCTGGACTGGTCTCTCCCACAGGCCCTGGAGCTTGGTCAACAAGGGGCTGAGCACATTCATTATCTTAAGGTCTGGAGAGTTGTGTGCTCATGTGCCGTCATCCTGGACCTAAAGGATGGGGCCTCTTTGAGGGCTCCAGAGCCAGGGCCAGCCTCTCGCTTCAGGCAAAGCCAGGCCTGGCTTTGTCCAGACGCCCGGGGTCATTTCTGAGCACAGAGTGGGCTTCCCATCCCCCTTCTGTCCTGTGAGAATGGCAGCACGGGAACATGGGGGGAAAGGTCAGCGTCTGTGAACCCAGGGCTGCGTTGTTCAGGACATGGTCAGGGAAGCCTGGGTGTGTGTTGTCCAAGTGGGTGGGTTACGGGAAGAGGGCGCACCAGTGTTTGAAGGACATTGCTGAGTGTTGTCCTGAAAGCTGACCCTGTATTTCCTTATGGCGGGCAGGGCTTGGGATATGCCTGCCCCAACCCCTCCGCAGTCCCCAGCTCCCACCCACCAGGAGCTGGGCACTGGCTCTGAATTGAGCCCTACCTCGGGCAGGGCAGCTCATCGCGGGAGCCTCAAATGCTGGGGAGTCCACTCATTATTAAGACAGTGAGGAGCTGAAGGGAGATGTCCCATGTCCTCCTGGAACATTAGCTGTTATCTGGCTTGACCACGAGTTGTGGCATCCCTCACTGCAGATTACATTTGAATGTAAATTTCAGGAAATTGGTTTGGCATCCTTCCCTGTTTGCCTATCTGATTCCTGTCTGTTTCCAGTTGCACTAACCAGGCCCAAATATCGGATTATGCTGCTAAAACACTATACTTCATTTTTCGAAGTAGCAATAATGCCATACAATATGCAGGATGGAAGCCATTTAGATGAAGGTCAGAGAACAGGAGGCCTTAGGCCTGCTTCAACCAGTGACAGCACTGAGGCCAAGCCGGCCCGTGCAGAACCCTCTAGGGTGTGCACGTGTATCCGAGTCGCCCACCATTCTGGTCTGTCCCCCTAACCTTCCCCATTTCCCAAAGCACCACTTCACACTACTGGGGTGCTGTCTCACCAGTCCAGGCATCAGATTAAACAGCATTAACCCAGTGTTGGTGAGCACATGTGTTGTCCACCACCTTGTGAGGGGACTTGATGAAGCACCTGGGCTCCTCCGAGGTGCTGAGTCAGAAGTCAGTGTTGTCACTGCCGTGGGAAGGAAACTGTTTTATGTTTCATCAACGTGTGTATGAGTGTGATAAAATATACACAAAATTTACCATCTTTACCATATTTAAGCATGCTGTTTCATGGTTCTAAGTACACTCAGAGTGGTGTGCAGCCGCCACCACCATCTGTCCCCATGAAACAACTCCCCAGTGTCCCTCCCCAGCCCCCGGGACCCACCGTCCACTTTCTGTCTCTGTGATGTTGACCGCTCCAGGCACCTCACATAACTAGATCCTAAGGTAATTGTCCCGTTGTGACTGGCTTATTTCGCTCAGCATGAAATCCTCCCGGTTCATCCATGTAGCACGTGTCAGAGTCTCCTTCCTTCCTAAGGCTGGGCAGCATCCCACTGTGCACATGGACCGCATTGGGCTTATCCCCCTTTCCACCAGTGGACACTGGGTTGCTTCCTCCTCTTGGCTGTGGTGAAGATGCTGCTGTTAACGTGGGTACGGCCGGGGCACAGCCCTTGGGAGGCCTGCGCGTCCATTGTTCTGGCATGAGTGGCTGTTGTGTGAAGTGCTGCTGCCAGCGTGACTGGGAGATGGAGGCAGCATGAAGAACATGAAGTGCTCTGGGCCTCGTCCTGGAGAGCAGCAAGCACAGCCAGTCACAGGCACCACTTCACCGGCACAGAGGGCTCTGGGTGGAACTGAGGGGCTTCTAGGAAGAGCCCCTCCCACCCTGAGGGGGCCCGGCCTCCACAGAAGGCTCCAGACCTGGTGCTGAGGACATCCCTCTTAATGCCTGGCTCTGCACAGTCAGGACGAGTTTTGGGGTCTGGGGGAGCTGAGGTGGAGTTGGTGGGCTGGTTCCTATGGAGGCTCCAGGGAGAATCCCCCATGCCCTTTCAGCTTGTCCCCATGCCCCTCCTCCATCCTCAGAGCCATCACTCTGGTCCTTCTCCATCACTGCCTCCGACTGAGGGACCTGTGACCGCACTGGGCCCCCTGTAGCCAGCACTCCCTGCAGCTCAGGGTCCTTACCTTCATCCCACCTGCACGGCCCTCCTGACACAGGAGGTGACAGCCACGGTCAAGGGGCCAGGACATGGATGTCTTCCCGGCTTACAGAGCTGCCCACAGCTGTGATGACATGCAAAGGCTGTTTCTGCTGCTTGTCCTCCAGGCCCCCGTCTGGGTCAGCAGCCCTGCCCACACGCCCTGTGCTGTGCTCATGCTCTCACACTCAGCAGACATGAGATGTTTCTTCTTCCTGTTTGGGGGCTCTGAGGGCGTGGGAACCTAGAGCGGAGACTCGGTGCTGTGACACCAGAGTTGGCCTTTGCGGAGTCTCTGAGAAGAACTGTGGCTTCGCTTGGAAATAAGGTGAAGTGTCTAAGGAGCGAAGACCTGTGATGTGCCGACTATAACGGGAAGGCACGGGAACAGTGCCCAGAAAACTTGTGGAACACTCAATCCTAAATTATCTTTGAGCAAAACATTCGCCATGTGTCACCAACAGCTCCCAGAACTAAGAACGAAGCATCTTCAACAAAATTAAATGTGCTTCCTCAGGGCACCTCCAGCCAGAGAGAGGGGAGCAGGCCGCCAACCCGTCCCCACCACACCCATGTCCCCCAGCTGCATGTGACCCTCAGGGCCGTGGCCGTCACCTGCGGGACCTGGAAGGCATGTACCCAGGACCCACCTTGCCCCGTCCGAGAAGTTCTTCACCTCACATCGCCATGAGTGGGGCTCCCTCCTCAGCGCCAGTCCTCAGCAGGACCATCCACGCCATGTTCATGGCTTCTGGGGAAGGAAAAGCTTGGGGGTTCCCAGAGCCAGGCCTTGGGGTAGAAATACCAAAACCCTAAACATCCACTGAAAGTTCTCCTAGGTCTTCTGACCCAAAAATGAACCTTCTAACAACAAAACCCTCGCAGCGGGAGCCTTGCTTTGTTCTCAGGAGAAACCGTCACAGCAGTGATACCCGGAGACGTTTCTGCCGCTCGCTCCCCGGCTGGAGCCGGCAGACAAGTCGACGTTTTGATGCCATGTGCTTGGAGGCCCTGGGGTCAGAGCTGGAGGTGGAGTCTGTCACCCTGTCACTGAGCAGACACCAGGCTCAGTGGGAAGGGGCTCCTCCGGGCCCGTGGACAGCGAGGTAGGGCTGACCCAAACCTCCCAGCCCCTGTCACTGTAGAAGCCCCAAGCCAGAGGGGAGACCCCCAGTTCCCACTGCCTCTGTGGTGTCTCCAGTGGGTCTGCAGCCTGCGCTTCTCTGCCTGCCACACGGCCAGGGCTAACACGCTGTGCTCAGGGCCTGGGCACCTTGACGGGGCACCAGGTGAGCATGCGTGTGTGACCAGAGCACCCCACCTACTGTGGAATAGCCTGAAAGCGAGTATTGATTCTCCTGAGAATGTGTGTCTGGAGTGAAATTGTTGACAATGGCGCAGTCATTGGGTCTAGCGTTCTCTCCACAGCCAGGAGAGGTCAAGGCCAGTCCAGGGGTAGGCGGTTGTGGGTGTTGTGGCATGACCTAGAGGAGAGGCCTTTCAACGGCGGAGGGTGTGGACAGACGCTGGTGTCCCAGGAGACAGCTCGGGGATGCTGTGTGGTGGTGGCCGGGGTGCTGCTCGGAGACCATGCTGAGCTCCCGTGCTGAGACCGGGGTCTGGTGGGTGGCGGGCGGGCTGTGCTGCTCGGAAGCTCTCAAGCCCTTTTCACTGCAGCTGATGTCTGGCTCAGTGAGTCGATTTTCTTCCTTTAAACCCACGTGATTAAATCAAGACCTGCATAATTAGTTATAGATTTCACGACCGGGATTTCAGTGATTGAATTCACTGAGAACATTTGGCGGCAGCATGGGAAGCTGGTGACAAAGTTTCTGCTGCCTGTGGGCACACATCGAGCTCTGCCAGCCTCCTCCTGGGGGAGAGCTTTGCTGTCTCTGAGCCGTATCAGGTTCTCAGAAAACAGAACCAACAGGAGAGACGTATACAGGGTGGGCAGAAGAGGGTTTGCCTTGTGAGTAGGCGAAACAACTTATTCTTGTATTATTTTTTATTAGGTATTGTATTATTTTACGTACAAACCATTGTAAACCTACTTTTGCCCCTCCCTGTATATTTACATTTTATAAAGTGCTGGCTCGCACCAGGACGGAGGCTGAGAACTCCTGAGACCCGGGGTTGGCAGGCTGGAGACCCAGGAAGACCCAAAGAAGATGGCCCACACGCCAGGGAGATCAGCCTTTTGGTTCTGTTCAGTCCTTCGACTGATTGGAAGAGGCCCACCCACACCAGCAGGACGATTGGCTTTCTTGGAGCTTAGCAACTCCAACATTTCCCTCCCTCAGAGGCACCCTCCCAGACAAACCCAGAATCATGTCTGACCAATGCCGGGGCACCCATGGCCCAGTCGAGTTGACACATGAAATGAACCATTGCCCTCGCTATCTCCTGGTCCATGCGTCTGTGGTTTGGGTGGGAAGTCCTGTTCACTAGCACACCCCTCACGCGCAGGCCCTGAGAGATAACAAATGGCCTTTGGCGATCTGTGGGATCTGTGGGGCGCCCTCTGCAGGGCCTCCTGAGAGCAGTGGCATGAAGCCTGTCATCACCCGCCCTAAACGCAGGCCCGTAACACAGGGATGTGGGCTGAGCCCTGGGTGAGCAGGGGCTTCTGCATTAGGAGCCGATTTCTTGGGAAAGAGCAGGCGGAGTGGACCGAATGTTCTGTTGCCCTAGTTTGTACATTGAAACCTGACCCCCTCCCCGATAGTATCAGGAGGCCGGGCCTTTGGAAGGTGATTGGGTCATGAGGTTAGAGCCCCCCTGACTGGGGTTGTGAGTCCCACTAAAGAGCCCCCAGAGAGCGTGCTCCCCTCCTGCCACGGAAGGACACACAACAGACGATGTCTGAGACCCAGGAAGCAGCCTCACCAGCCCCCGAATCTGCGGGCCCTGGGAGCTTGGACTTCCGGAACCCAGAGAACTAAATACAGTAAGTGGTGGGTACGCTGCCGGTCCTGGGGTGCCCTGTTGGCCAAGTTCTGCACCAGGAGTCAGCAACATCCAGTGGCAATATCAAGCCATGGCCGGACCTCGTCGGGAGCCAGACCTGCCTGGGCTCAGGTCCTTTCGCCTCGCCTTTCTCTTCTGCTGCTGAGAGAGGGGAGGCAAGCACCTGGCAGGGGTGCCCAAGTCCTGCGAGGCATCAGCCCCGTCCTTGATGCCTGTGCCCCTGCCACGCTGCCCAGAATCGTAGTCCAAGGCCCCAGGCGGCCATCAGCGCCCACGTCTGAGCAACTGCTGCCTGTTTTCATGGAGACCCCACTGTGGACTCTTGGAGGAGCTGAAAACAGCCGGATGTGCCAAGGGATAAACATGAAGCTCAGAACATTTTTTCCCCCTCTACTTTCTGCACAAATTTGGCATCAAAAAAATAAGGGATTTGAGTTTGGGATTTGTGCTTATCTGAAAAATAAAAGACCTATGCTCAAATGCCTAGAATAGAAGCTATAAGATTTTTCCCCCCTATATTCTAAGACTTTATTTTTTTAGAGCAGTTTTAGGGTCACAGCAGAATTGAGAGAAAGGTATTAAGATTTCCCACACCCCCCTGCCCCCACCTGCACAGCCTCCCCATTATCCATGTCTCACGCCATGTGGGAAATTTGTGACACTGATGGATCCACTAGTACCCAGAGACATCCTTGTCACCTACAGTCCATGGTTTACTTTAGGGTCACTTCTGGAGTACAGCCTGTGGGTGTGGACAGATGTATAAAGTCATGTATCCACCATCACAGTGTCACAGAGTGGCTTCACGCCCTAAACATCCCCTGTGCTCACCTGTTCATCCCTCCTCCCCTAATCCCTGGCAAACACTGATCTGTTTGTTCACCGTCTCCATCGCTTTGCCTTTTCCAGAAGGTAGTTGCCCTCATAATGCAATATGAAGCCTTTTCAGATCGACTTCTTCCACTTAGTCATATGCATTTCGGGTTCCTTCGGGTCTTTTCATGGCCCGACAGCCCATTTCTTTTTATTGCTGAACAATAGTCCATTGTCTGGATGGGCCGGGGTTTATTTATCCATTCCCCTGCGGAGGGACATCTTGGCTGCTCCCAAGTCCCGGCGATTCTCAGAGCAGCAGGTCACTCCCTCACCCTCCCTCCTGGGGCCTTGGGATCCTCGGGCTGCAGGCAGCTCCCAACAGCCCTGTGGCCTCTGGATGAAGGCACAGCCTCCGCAGAGCAGAGGCCACTGCAGAGCAGAGCCTCTGGGAAGGCTCGGCCTGGGCTCCACAGGACCCTCCCTGCTGCCTCCCTGACTGAGCCGGTGTGCCCAGCAGGCCTGAGTCCTGCTTTTCCTCAACAGCCACCTGGAGGTCACAGGGAGCCAGTCACACTCCTTCAGGAAGCTCCCGGAGCGCCTGCCCGCCCTGGCCCTGCCGGGGACCCAGAGGGAGCAGAACAGTGTGGGGGAGAAGGTGAAAGCGGAGTCTCTGCACATGGGTCTGACAGGAGCCCTGAGCCCACTCAGCCTGGTGAGAGCCCCTTCAGACCAGGTGCTCAGGAGTTGAACACTTGGAGGGAAATGACCGAAAACGGGGATGAAACCGTGTTTAAAAGCCTCCCAACTGGAAATCGCTCGTGGTCACAGCATCGAGGGAAGCTGCGCCTCTGGCCTGCTCTCCGTCCAGGTCACAATATCCCATCGTCTGGGTGATGCTCTGCATTCGGGCATCCTCCTGAGAAAACGGAACGCGGAGGTGCAGGCGGGCTCCAGGGGTCCCCAGACGCACAGGCACTGCGCTCAGGTGTCTGGCACTCCGTTAGTGCTCGGAGGTCACCGACTTGGGATTCTGGTCCTCAAGAACAGGAGGCCACAACGTGCACCACTTCCTGTGACTCGTGGCCCCAGCCGTGTCCCAAGGGCTCTGCCTGGACCTTGGACAGGATAGCAAGTCCTCGCTTCAGAGGTGATTCCTGAGCAGCTGCTGGAAACGGAGCAGACATTTGGGACAGGCCAAGTTGCAGGCAGCTTCTGGTCTCGGGACGGGTCTGTGGAGGGGGCGTGTTGTCCCAGATGCAGCATCAGGGCACAGAGCCCGGGGTAGATGAAGACAGAAGAAAAAATAAAATTCCCAGGCCTGAAAATTACTGTGGCGTTTCTCCTCCCCAGTGAAGAACACAAGAGCAAACAAGATCCGAGGGCCCAGCAGGGATGTCGTGAGCCTCCCTTACGTGGCTGGTGGGGTTGCAGGTGTCGTATGGGTTCCGTTTCGTCACCACCCGGACACGTAGCCACTACACCCAGTGTCCTCCATTCGGTGAGATTCGTGATGACACCGACGACGAATGTAAGCACACAGCCTGGACCAGTGAGGCAGGGCTGCTGGAGAGGGTCCTGAAACAGAATTCTTCCCAGGGGAACGTGGAGGGGGCAGCCAGCAAGCCTGCTGTGCCCATGGCCGCCTGCCGGGCTTTGCAGGGCTGGATTTGCTCAGGAACTTGCCCTTAGGACGTCCATTCAGAGCTGGCCACACTGAGAGTCCTACAGAAAACCTTGGCTCGTCTTGTGGGCCCGTGGGCACTGGCTGGTGGGGTGCCCTCTGCCTCTGGCTGCCCAATGCTCAGTGCGGTGGAGGGGAAGGCGCTGCTTGCCTGGAAAAAATCGCTTCCTGCAGAACCCAGTCGGAAAGCCTGGGTGTCCGGTCGGTCAGCACCCTGGCGGTTTCATGCCGTGGTCGTGGGGGCTGGGGAAGCGCCCACCCTTGCCGTGCAGAGGGGAGCCTGAGTGTGGCAGTTACTGAATTCCTGGCTGGGCACCCAGCAGAGGACCCCTCTGCCCTGGGCGTCTCTGCCCCCATGGAGAAGCCACGACAAACCCCCAAAAAGCGAACGCTCCGCCCTGCGGGGCAAGTGGGACTCAGGCTGCCGGGAGTGGGGATCAGTGCGCGTGCGCTGGCAGACAGTCTTGAGAACTGGAGGAAGCACCGCGCTTTCCCGCAGAAATGCGGCCCAAGTGAAGGAACTGAATGGAGAGCAGTGGCTGCGACTCGGAACCAACTCCGTGGTTTGGAGCCGTTCTCTCCTGAGATGGACGCCCTCTTCGTGCGTTCACGGGGGCACTGCCACCTGTAATCGTCTTGTTCACCTGTGTCTGTAGCGACTAGAGTCGGTCACTCCTGCAGGAATGGACGGCCCAGTAGGACGGGTTTGCAGCCGTGAGCATCAGGCCGGCTCGGCCACTTCTCAGGGCCCAATCCCGTGGGGCTGGTGGTCCCAGTTCCCTGTCCAGGACGTCTCCCACAGGAGTGAGCTGACAGGGCGGATGGAAGACCAGCTAGGTCAGCTGTGGGAGAGGGTGGGACACTCTCTAAGGCACTTGTATTTACTTCTTTCCGGAGACAGCACAGAACCGCAGGGTGGTGACAGGAGAGCGATTGACAGCCTGCTTCAGCACAGGTGACTGAAAGAGCACATTCCTTACTGCTGTGTAAGTGACTGGTGCTATTTTTAAACAATCTGTTCTCTAAAGTCGATTGAATATTCCTACTTTTATGTTTGCACTACAGGAGCCTTTCCCATAGATAATTGGGAAAAATAAACTCACTGCAGTTCAAAGTCAAATTATTATAAGTTCGTAGTTAGTGAATTCAGTACTTTCCTCTGGGTATTAACGGGGGGCTAAACACAGATCAGCACACAGTGATGAAGAGGAAACGGGTCGATAGGAGTAGGTGCTGTCTGTAGGATTTATCTGCACAAGGTCTAGTGCACAGTTGCCCTGCTGGTCCATTTTGCTGGCTACACAACATTCCTGATGGATTGATGGAGACAATGTCCAGAAAATACAGAGGCAGTAAAAGGATGTGAACAACTTGGGGATTCATTACGCACTAGATGAAGAGGGGAGCCTGTGAAGCTCGGGGTCCTTGATGAAACTCTGAGCCAGAACCTCGGACCAGGCTGCAGCTCCGGGGAGCTCAGCTGGTGCCTCCCTGATTGGCTTACAGAGAGGACACCCCCACTGGCCTCCCTCCATCTCCTGGTTTAATAGAACCAGCGCTGTCCTTGGCAGGGCTCACGCCACTGAATTTTTGATGCTCTGAAATGAGAACAAAGCCGGGGGTGGACGCATGCCGGGGCCAGGCCTCTCCCAAGAGGCAGCCGTGACCGCCCCACAGCCTCTGTTACTGAAAAGCCTTGGCCCTGAGCTTCCGTTCATTTTCACTAGAAAATAAAAACAGGGACAGTGCCAAGGGAATACCATGCGGGAGGCCATGCCTTCCAACAGCAGTTTCAGAAACAATTTCCAAAAGTTGGCTTGGACCAGCTGTCACCATCCTTGGTGTTGGAACCAGCCTGGTCCGTCCCCCGGGCCGCCTCTGCCTGGCGTGGACGGTGCCCTCCAGGGTCTCCTGGCGCTCATCCAGCCCACCTGCCCCATGTGGGCATGGAGAACATTCCGAGCCATTGTGCTGTTTGGTTGGGTTTTGTAATAGTGGACGATGCCATCCACATAAGGGTTAGGGACGCACACCCATCCGCTGTTGGGCAGCCCACCCTCCCACGGCCCCATAAGTGTGTCTGTAATTAGCTCAGACTTCTCACATTCAGTGAGCTGCTTCCTTGGGGGCAGCTGACTTTTGGTTCTTGAGCCACAAGGAATTGGAAGAGGCCCAGTTCCGATCCTGGAAAGAGAACAAATTATAAGGAAAGGAGCTGGGACCCAAAGGCAGGGGCTGAGTCACTGGGGATACTTGTGCAGACTCTGCAGGTGGGCACCCAGATCCAGGGCGGTCACTTGTGAGGGCACAGTGTCTTGTGGCCTTTCACCAAGCAGGGAAGTTTGCCCGTTGGACCAGATGTTCACCACAGGCCAGGGCCCAATCCCCTGGGGACACAGCGTTGGCTGGGGGAGCCCAGGGGAGCCTGGGGAGCAGGTCTGGGAGCGAGGCGTCAGGCGGGATGAGGGTGGTAGTCGCACTCGCAGCGTGGGAGCTGGCGCCTGTAGGGAAGGCTGTGTCCAGTGCACGGGGACCAGAGGCCCTGCCAGAAAAGCTGGTGAGGATGGGAGGGTGTTGTCCCCCGCGTTCATGCAGGCATGAGGACACACCTCTTCTCAGAGGAACACCACGGGGACCTGAAGGGTGGTGTGGGGGTGACAGGCCCCACCACTGAAAGAATGGAAATGAGGTCCTGCCACGGCCCCCAAGGCCCCACGTTCTTTCCCTCCAGAAGCATCTGCTGGAGTCTGTGTCCTCTCCAAATACCCAGGACCTGGGACCCAGCCCTCCCGTCTAGCCCCCACCGCCCCCAACAGTGGCTGGCCCGGCAGTAGTCAGCAGGTCGCCCTGTCCACCCCAGTGGTCGGCCGGATGGGAGCAGAGGGATCCGGGAGCAGAAACAGTGCTGAGCTGGCTGAGCAGGAGGAGTTTAGAAGGCGCCCAGCTGGACAGGGCAGGGCCACCAGGGTGTTGGGGCAGCTGCACCTGGTGCTCACGCCCATGATAAACTCATGCGGGCACCTGGCGGAGGCCTGATTCACCAACGCCCCGAATGTCTGTGAAACACAGGCAAAAGCCAGGCGAGTAAATAGGGGGAGGGGGCTTCAAACCGGGTGAGCCAGCTGAAGGGAGATTTATGTCTGACCTGATTTGGGCCAAATAGGCCAGATGTGTCAAAGTATGATAAATCAGGGTCTGTTTTCTGGGTTAAAATGTCCAGAAATAGCTACCTCCAATTAACCTGCACAGCTGGTCCTTAAGGAAAGGGCTGGAGGAGGGGGTACCAGGGAATCCACAGGCCTGTCTCCTCCCGAATCCACCAGGATGGGTCTGGCTGCAGGTTGGCACATGGGGTCTCTCCTGCATCGCCCAGGGTCTGTGCCCTCCTCCCCCCAAACACAGTGGTTGAAACCCCCCATGGGGGCTCACACAGAACCTGGCTGGGCACCTGTGCTGAGATTTGGGGCCGGGCCCACAGTCAGCCCAACAAGGAGTGTTGTATGGGTTGTGTCTGGGGCTGCCGATCACGAGACCACCACAGGTGGTCATCAGGCTCCTGGTCAGGTGGCATCCCAGCAGAGATACGTCACTGCTCTGACCTGGTGTCGAGGCTGACTCCATCCACGCTCCTCCCCGTCACCCACTGTCCCTGAGGATGGCGGCTTCCCTCCTAAGCCCTTCCTCAGGGCGCAGAGTGGGTTTCTAACCAGGTCTGTCCCAGTCCCTATGGTCCCTGCTGTCTCCTGACTGAAAACTTGTGGATCCGGGTTTTCCCCGAATCCAGTTACTGGCCCCCTGCTCTCGCCAATGCCCCAAGCCAAGGTAATCAGGAATGCCTTTCAACCTCTCTGAGCTTACACCCAACTAGAGCCCCCCAAGGTGTGTTTCACCCAAGTTTAAGCTCAGAGTCCCCCACCCCCTTCCCTGCTGCCCCATGAGGCTCAGGGCTGGACTCAAAAGCCTTCCCACTGGCCCAGGCAGCATGGGGCAACCAACCCTAAATATTGGATAAAACTTGACCACCCTCAGGGGATGAACAAGCACCAGAAATTGCTGGAACAAAACCCACCCCAAACCTAGAAGCAACAAGCTGCAATGGGTCTCACATGGCTGTGAGCTCAGTGGGGCTGGTGCAGGGCTAGGGAGATGCCCCTCCCCATGGCCAGGGAAACGGGGACCCTGCCTCTGAGCCCTGCTCACTGGCTGAACTCAGGAGGGATGCAGAAAGGGTTCTTGTTTAGGGATGATGCCAGGGTGTGGAGCAGGAGGCTCAACACCACTCCCACGAGGCTCACAGCCCTCTGCCAGCCCAGAGGGGTCTAGAGTGATGAGCTGGGAGACAGAAGCTGTGGGAGTCTCCACCACCCACCCTCGTGTCTGGAGGCCACGGTAGCAAGTCTGTGGCCAGGGTTTCCAGGCACACCACAGGGACAATGATGAGCGTGGAGGCCAAGGTATTGGGTTCTGACAGCTCATTAATGGGAAGGCCGGGCTCTGCTCAATACACAGATCACCCAATAGTGAGTACCAGTCGGAGGAAGGTTTTCAGGAGCCCAATTTGCCCAGTTCCTTGCAGACCAGTGATACATCAGTGTCTGGCCCTGAAGATTCAAGACAGGACTTGGGGAGCAGCCGTGTGGTGTCCCACCACCTCTGTGCCCTTGAGTACGAAGGTATTGAAAAACTGATTGCTGACCCCCAACCTGTTCTCCGTTTAAGGCGTCAGGCAGGTTCTCAAGTTGCCGTCTCTGGGTGGTGGAAGGTCACCACTGCGGCCCCCAGGCTAATCGCCTGCCAAAAGGGCTGGGAAGCTGGACAGGCATGAGGGTCTGTCCTCAGTGCCCAGAGGGTCATGAGCCAGGTGGGGGGCACTACAAGGCGCAGGGAGGCCAAGTGGCCCCGGCCTGGCCCTCGGTGGTCTCACCTCCAGTGTGAGGTGGGCCCGGGACTCAGCACAGAGCACATGGTGTCAGCTGAGCCCCTCTTCTCCACCCCACTGGCCTGGGGCTCACCCAGGGGCAGGCTGAGCAGTTGAACCTCTCTCCTCCCCCGAAGCTGGAGCCCTTGGCTGCAGTCTCTGGAGTGGAGTCTCCTCCCAGGAGTGGGGGGAATGGGGTCTTGGTTCTAACAGCAAACTCTTTCCTTCCTTCACAGATTTTCAGATTTTCTTGAATAGATGTTGCATTTCCTTCTTGCCCTTAGGACTGTTTCCAGTCTTTAAATGGCTGCTTTTTTAAATGATCTTTACCAGTTTTGCTGGGGATCAGGTCAGCTGAGCACCTGTGGGAGGCCAATACCCAATTAACTTTTTTTGTTGGTAATCCTCACCCGAGGATGTTTGTTCCATTGATTTTTAGAGAGAGTGGAAGGGAGGGAGGGAGGGAGAGAAACATCAATGTGAGAGAGATACATTGATTAGTTGCTTCCCAGACCTGGGCAGGACTGAACCTGAAACCCAGGTGCCTGCCCTTGACCAGGAATTGAACCCACGACCCTTCGTGGGGCTGGCCGCGTGTTGCACTCTAACCACTGACCCACACCGGCTAGGGCTTCCATTAAATCTTTTTTACAGGAATTGGGCATTTTTTGGCTACCCCTGGCCCTCCTGCAGTAGCACACTTGCACGGGTTGGGGTCAGGGGTCAGGGCAGCTGGGTTTGACATCCCTCCGTCATGGGGAACGTCCCTGCCCCAACACGTGTCCCTCTCCTCCCCAGGGCGAGTGCTCCCGCAAATGCCACAACCTCTTCGTGATGGAGACGGTGTGCGTGGCCTGGTTCTCCTTGGAGTTCCTGCTGCGCTCGCTGCAGGCCGAGAACAAGTGCGCCTTCCTGCGGACGCCGCTCAATATCATCGACATCCTGGCCATCCTGCCCTTCTACGTGTCGCTGCTCGTGGGCCTCGCGGCGGGCGGCACGGCGCGGGCAGGCGCGAGCGCGGGTGGCAACAAGCTGCTGGAGCGCGCGGGGCTGGTGCTGCGGCTGCTGCGCGCGCTGCGCGTGCTCTACGTGATGCGCCTGGCGCGCCACTCGCTTGGCCTGCGCTCGCTCGGCCTGACCGTGCGCCGCTGCGCGCGCGAGTTCGGGCTGCTGCTGCTCTTCCTCTGCGTGGCCATGGCCCTGTTCGCGCCGCTCGTGCACCTGGCCGAGCGCGAGCTGGGCGCGCGCCGTGACTTCACCAGCGTGCCGGCCAGCTACTGGTGGGCGGTTATCTCCATGACCACCGTGGGCTACGGCGACATGGTGCCCCGCAGCGTGCCCGGGCAAGTGGTGGCGCTGAGCAGCATCCTCAGCGGCATCCTGCTCATGGCCTTCCCGGTCACCTCCATCTTCCACACCTTCTCGCGCTCCTACTCGGAGCTCAAAGAGCAGCAACAGCGCACCGCCAGCCCCGAGCCGGCCCTGCGCGAGGACAGCACGCGCTCCGCCACCGCCACGGAGGACAGCTCGCAAGATCCCGAAGGCTCCAGCGAGACTGGGGACTCAGCGGACCTCGCATGGGCGCGCACAGGGCCAGCCTGACCTGGGCGGACACCCGGTGCTCAGGGGCGGCCGCGGCTGTCCATCACAGGAGGCTGCCCGTCACAAGCTTTAGAAACAGAACTACAGCCCTAGCCTCCCACCGTGCAGAGGGAGAGGAACCGACCTTAGGGGCAGCAGCTCCCAAAGCCCTGAAGGGCCTCGCTCCTGTTGCCCCGTATACGGTCCAAGTGCATGTTGCTGTGACCAGTGAGGCCCAGAACTCGCCTAGGAGTCAGAGGTGATGTTAAAAGCCAACCTGTGCTTTGAGCAAATTTCCCAGAGGGCACCCCATCCTGTCCTTCCTTCCTTTTATTTCCCTTTGGCGTTCTGACTCTATGGCTAGCTAAAAATAAATTCAAGAAGTCCCAGAACTTCCAAGCCTGTAGCAATACCAGGAGGTCACACTGTCCCCAGACCTCAGCCTAACCCTTCCCTGCTATTCAGCCCGAATAGCAGTGGGGGAGGGGGGCGCAGTGGGGCGCAGTCCTGGGGGAGGAGTTTCCAGGGGGACAGCCCCTTCCTGCTCCTGCCATCTCACCCAGGTGGGCTGTGCCCCAGGGGAGGAAGGCCTTCCCCATGCATCCAGCTCTGCAGAAGCCCACATCCCTGCCATGTGACAGGTACGGAGGTCTCCCACTGAGGCTCACAGCCCTCCAGGTCCTTGGGGGGGGTCCAGCCCTGACCTTTGACCTCTTTCCCTGGCACTATCCTGTGGGCCTCTTCCTAGGTCTCCCCCACATAGTTCTCCCCTGAAACGCCTCTGTCATCTCAGCTGCCTGGGGACCAGGTGCTATCCTCTGGGATGGTCGACTCCTGTAGGAACACTTCTCTGGCGATCCAGCCCTGGAAGAGATTCAGAGAGGCGATGGCGGGGGGAGGAGGTGCTTGGGCCTGCAGGTGCTAGAAGCCTGTTTTCATGGAGGCGTGAACCTTTTCTCCTCTGGAGACTGAGGAATGGAACTCTCCCAATTATGCTGCTTTGCACTTTTTAATTTTAATCAGTTGAGCCATGACACCTGGGACATCGCTGCCACAGACCCTGCCGGAGGAGGACCTGCATCACTCAAGAGGCCCCACGGATGCAGGGCATCCATCCACCACCATCCCTTCCAGCTTTGGGCACGGCCCCAGGTGGAAGACCAGAGCCAGGGGAGGTGGGGGGCAGGGCCAGGGCCAGGGCCAGGACCAGGATGGGGTCTCCTGCAGAATGTTCCTGCTATGTTACTACAGCTAATAAAAGTGCCACCTCTCCTGCACAGCTCACTCATATCAGGTGGGGAAATTGAGCCGCCCAGGGTGACCAGGTGGATTTGACACCTGGCCTGACACCTGTTGCCCACCTGTGTGCACAGCCAGACATGCCCAACTCCCTAGACAGGCATCTACCCTGGACCCTGCAGGTCACTGTCCTTGAGGCTGGTCTGTTCCAGGGGAGCCTGTCCCACAGGATAGGGGCCAGCACTGGGCCCTATGAGGGGTGTCAGTCCAGCCCAGGGAACATGGACATTTCTGGGCAGAGGCCAGTGCTTAGGGCTGGACCTTCCCTGGAGACCCCAGAGGTGAAATAAGAACACAAGACCAATTATTCACTGTGCCTTGGGCCCCACACGGACTCCATTCACGAGGCCATGCTTGGTCCTTGAGCAGTTTATTGATTTAAAGTCGCTGTATGGAAAGAACCCTGAGCGTCCCCACACATGGCACATTCGGTCAGCACTACAGTCATTGATACTTTAATTTAGAGGCTACTACTACTACAGACATCTCCCTTCATTTTTTAAAAATAAGTGTTTTAAAGCATCTTACAGGCCAAAGAACTAAGCAGGATCCTCAAACATTCAGGAGTTTTTGAGGAAAACTCAGGAGGAGGAAACAGCTTCAAACGCTTCTCACCGGGCACCACAGACACCTCAAGAGCTTTGGCACCAGCCACAGGCAGTGCTGATAATGCAAAAGAGCCGCCCCTCCACCCAGCAGAAGGGAAAGCAATGCCTGTGGGAGCCACACGGAAGCATCTGGAACACTTGGCCTTTGGGAGCCTGGGAGCTGGTGCGGGACTGGCCTGGCTGAAATGCTCATGTAATACTGAAAGGGGAACAAATGTGGGGACTAGCGTCAGACCAGTGACCTCACCACCGCCACATGCAGCGAACACGGAGAACCATGCGGGCGGGAGACGGCGGGCAGGGATGCCCCTGCCAGGCCACCCCACCCCCCTGGAAGGTCACTTCAGGCCCACCAGCTCATGTGTGGGGTGTGGGGCTGCTCAGCGTGTCCCCGTCCTGGAAAATGGACATCACAGGCTGTGCTGCTGATGTGCGCACTTCCCAGGAAAAGGGGGGAAACCACTCGCAGCCCGCTGGGCCCTGGGCCCTCAGGGAGCCTACATGGGCCGCTCGCACCCTGTCATACCCTATAGGACTCATGGAGAGAACTCCAGACTCTGGTTCCGACACCCCTGAGCTTGCTCTGGCCAGTGCCCAGCTGGCACGGACATGGGCTTGTCCCCTCGCCCCCAGTGGGAGGAGGCCCGTGTAACAACAAGGCCTCTGAGTCCCGAGTCCTATGAAGAGGCCGCGCTGAAGGTGCCCAGGCCAGGCCACTCCAGCGAGATAGACCAGGACATAGGTCCTGTGTGTTGGTGTGGCTTCCCTTCCACGTGGACACAGGATCCGGGCCTGTACACGCTCTGTGCCCGGCCCATCCTGGCACAGAGTGCCCTCGCCGCATGCCGTCCAGCAGCGCGTCCATCCTCAGCTGTTCTGACCATGGGCCCTGAGGTGCCGGGGCCCAAGCTCTCCCAATGCTGCTTCTCATTCTGCACCCCGGGCCCGGGTTTACGGGACACGTCCAGGCTGAGACACAGAGAAGCCTCCCCACGACCTGTCCTGCAGAGGCCTGCTCCGCCGTCTCCCGGGTTTGCGAGCGTCTCCCAGGTTCCGCAGGTGCCCTGAGAGCAAGTGAGAGCGAGACCTGCTTTTCCACCACCTTGAAAACATCCACAGCCCTGCCCGTAGGGGTGACACCTGCCAGGCCGTTCTCCAGCGAGTGAGTGCAGACACGGCACTCGGGCCCCACCTGTCCACCGTCCCAGGGGCCCACGCAGGAGGACAGGTGGCCAGCCGGTGCCTGCAGCCAGCGGTCATACGTCTTTGTCCTCCTGGCTGCCTCACAGGGCCTTGGCACTGGTGGAGTGCACTGCATGGGGGGTGGGCTTCGGGGGGTGGCGGGAGAAGGCGTAGGCCTGCGCCAGGATGGCCAGGTCCACCATCACCTGCAGCAGGCCGCACACGGAGAACTGCAGGGGGGCACCGTTCAGCAGGAAATATGCCATCTTGAAGGTGTCACCACTTGTCCACATGAGCACCATCTTGATGCTGTAGAGACACAAGCCAGGGTCCAGGGGTAAGCCAGGGTCAGGGGGCAATCCTGGGTCAGGGGGCAAGCCAGGGTCAGGGGACACCCGGGCCCCAGCCTGTCCCTCCCAGCCCTCCCACCCTCGCTGTGAGGTCACTCTGTGTGTGGGCACAAGAACAAGAAGGCCCTTTCGCTGGAGGACCCTCAACCTCTGGGCAAGGACTGGGCCGGCACAGGGCAGGCCCACAACCTCACAAAGGTCTATCCTGCCTGGCTGCAGACACACCTGCTGTGGGCCCCTGGGGAGACGAGGGAGGGAAGACCACCACCTGCTCCAGGGGCCAGCCTGGCAGGGGCAGCAGCACCCAAGAACTTCAGGAGAGCGGCCCACAGCCACCGGGACCCACAGAACTGGCATCGGAGGTCGTGACTCCCGCCTGGCGGTACCCTGTGAGCTGCAGGAGGAGCCTGGCTGGGAGGGGGCGGCCCTCTCACCTGGAGCTCCTCTCCCCTGGCCTCTGGAGCCCCCAGCCAGCACCTGGTCTACAGCTGTGGCAGGAAGTGCATGGATGGAATGATCCCAAAGGTGCAGTGTCAGACACCCAGGAGGAACCTACACAGCACCCCAACCTTCACATCTGCTTTGTCCACACTGAAATCACAGTGGAGGACAAGAGCACAGCACCCCGTCCCCACTGCACACCGTTAATGCAGGACTTTCCTCCACAGAAACACTCCCCCTTATCGACTCAGACACTGCTACATCACTTCAATCTGCAGGTGTGCTGACTGCTGCGTGCACAGGTAGCATGCTCAGTTTTATGGGAAGTGTGTTCTGGAAACATCAGTACAAAGACACATCCGCATTTCTCTCTCCTTAGGTCTCCAACGAACTCTGGCTTATCATTCTCTTCCTGAAGTTGGGCGAAGTTGGGCTCACACTGGAGCCACTCAGATGCTGGGGCACCGTCGGGGAGGGGCGGGGAGCTCATCCCACAAATGCAAATGGAAGCAAGTGCTGGGCTCTCAGCTCCTAAGAGCCACCAGCCGCAGCCCTGGTCAGGCAGTCAGGGGCCCTAAAGGGGACATGCTGTGACCTGAGCCAGACCTGACAGGTGCAGCTTGGGGCCTGGTTTGCTCAACAGCTAGAACTGAGGCGCCCAGGAAAAAGGCAGCCGCCCACCACCACCAGCACCCTCACACATACCTGCCGAGCACTGCCCTGAACAAGACGAGGTGCGCTACACGGCTCCCTTTTCACAGAGGAAACTGAGGCACAGACAGGTTTAGCGACATGCCTAACGGTTCACAGCTAGTGCTTCTGGAGGGGCAGGAGGGGTAGAGGGGGCAGAGCACAAAGCTGGAGGGGTCCCAGGACCACCTGTCACTGTCCTGGGGCCGCCTGCCTGGTGCCGGGTGGTGCCTCTGGGCCCTGAACGCACAGGTGCACTCCTCACCCGGGCAAGTGCAGACGTGAGGTCATCGCCGGGGCTGGGCTCTGTCTGACACACAGGGACATTTTTAGCTGCCCAGACGCCTCACCTGGCCTCAGCCCTCAGCCAGCCACTGCGTGGGGACAGGAACCCAATAGCCTTGCAGAGGCCCCTCGACCAGCTGCCCATGCGAGGGCTCAGGAAGGACAGGGGCAACGCAGCCAATCAAATATGAACGAAGTTCCTCCTGCCGGGGTCCCTGAGAATCTGTTCAACAGAGGGACTTTCACCAAGCCATGAATTCTGCTCTTTCTGACGTGGGCGCTATGTACCCTCAGTGATAGTGCGGATGGATGGATGGATGGATGGATGGATGGATGGATGGATGGATGGATGGATGGGTGGATGGGCAAGCCTCAGAGGCTCTGCTGTCACTCCTCAGCATGCCAAGGATGTCCTCATGGGCACTAAGTCCAGAACCTGGCCACTGCAGGTGGTTGTGTTTGGCCTTGTCCTGGGCATGGGAGTTCCACCCAAGGAAGCCCCCCTCCAGGGAGGAGATTCAGCCACCGCAGGGTCCCGATAGTGCGGGAAGCCCACCCCAAGCACAGAGAACCTTGCAGATGGGGCCAGTGTGAGTGGGAGGGGAAACTGTCACCTCCCAGGCCCCAGGATGTGTTTTCCCAGCTCAGGCTGGTGACCTGGGAGATGGACTCTCTTGTCTAGTTCCCCTCATAACGTCCCCAACTCCAGCTGCTGGATCCTGCACCTGACCCTCCCCTCCCCCACCCACCATTTTAATCCCTGCTCCCATGACCTCATTCTTGACCCCCCTTTTGCCTCTTCAGCTGGGCTGCCAGATCACTATTCCTAAAATACCTCTCGCCTCATCCATGGCCTGTCCAGCAGCCAAGATAGCGCCTCCCAGACCAGTGCCCAGGAGATGAAAGCCAGACGCCTGCACCTGTCCCAGCTTCCTCACAGGAGCCTTCGGCTCATGCCCACCTCGCAGGGGCCTAGGCCTTCCCTCCTTGCCACCCATCAAGAGCTCTCCCAAAACTGAAAATCCGCCCAACACATGACCCAAAGGAGGTCTGTGTGACCCTGGGTTAGACAGTGGGCTCTCGGATTGAAACCTTTGGTGCTGCAAAGGAAAACGTCAAGAAAGTGCCAAGATGATCTTCAGGATGAGAGAAAATATCTGCAAATCGTGTATCTGACAAGGTTCTAGTATCCAGAAAAATCTAAGGAACTCTACAACTCAATAATAAAAGGACAAAGAGCCAACTTTTAAAATAGGCAAAGGATCTGAGCAGACCTTTCTCCAAAGTTGCATAAATGTCCAATAACCGCATGAAAAGGCTCTCGGCATCCTTAGTCGTTAGGGAAATGCAAATGAAAGATGCATAACCACAATGAGCCCCACGCACTGGGACGGCCAGAATGAAAACATCAGTGGGAATGAGGTACTGAGGGTGGGGGAGACCAGAATCCCACCCGTAGCTGAGCTGGCGGGGATGTCAGACGGTACAGCCACTGTGGGAAACAGTCCGGCAGATCCTCAGATGATTGTTACACAGAGTTGCCATGGGACCCAGCAGTCCCACTCCTGGGCGTATCCCAAGAGAAAGGAACACGTTTGTCCACACAAAAACGCGTACACAAATGCTCACAGGAGCATTATTCACAACAGCCAGCAAGTGGACACAACCCAGAAGTCCATCACTGAAGATGGACAAGCACAGTGTGGTCCGTCTGTGCAGTGGGATATTATTCAACCTCAGAATGGAATGCAGCACTGAAACATCGCACATGGGCGTCCTTACGCAAACAAGGGGGCGGGGGGCGGGGGGGGGGATGTGATTCTGATCATATGAAGTGTCCAGAACAGATGAACCTACACAGACAGATCATGGTGGCCTAGGCTGGGGGAGGGAGGTTTGGGAGCAAATGAGGCTTGATTCCTAATGGATACAATATTTCTTCCTGGGGTGATGAAAATGTCCTAAAATTAAGACTGTGGGGATGGCTGCACAATTCTGTGAAAATATTAAAATCCATTATACACTTTAAATGGGTGATTGTATGGTGAGTTATCGTCCTATATAATAAAGATGTAATATGCAAATGGTCGTTACACCATGAAGCGTAACGACCAGATCACGGATCAGAAGGAGGGTGGGTCGGAAATCTACAGGAGGGGGCAGGGCAGCAAGCTATGGGGGAGGGGGGGCAGGGGGGGGAGGGGGGGGGCAGGGAGCCGGGGAAGCTACTGGAGGGCAGCAGAGAGCTACTGGCGAGCTACTGGTACACGGATTCATGCGCAGGGCTACTAGTATCTAAATAATTTTTAAAGAGTTCCAGGGCTTTTGTGGAACTCTAATTATTCCAGCCCTCCTCTTTATTGGGCTGCTGACTGGACTGTGTGTGTGTGCATATAGTGTGTGTGTGTGTGCACACCCTTAACCACACACATGTGTAGAGCATCTCCACTCACCTGGCCTATTATGTGTCAAGGAGGAATAAAGATATATGCCTGGGGGCAGAGAGGTGAGGCAGACAGGACCCTGCCCCTGGGAGACCTGTTCCATTTCTCAGGCAGCCAAGACTCCAAGCTGCTTGCTCCAGGGTTCAAGGGCAATGCAGAGCAAGACCAAGTGAGCCGATTTCCGGAAATTTCATTAATTAGAAGGTGAACCAAATACTAGAACTAAAACTAAAAATAGACAAATCCACAATTATAGTTGGAGACTTCAACATCCCTCTCTCAACAAGTGATAGAAAACCTAGGCAGGAAAGCAGCAATAAGAACTTAACAACATCAACACAAATAATCTAATAAAAATTTAGCAAAGAGCCCAGCTAGCATGGCTCAGTGGTTGACCTATGAACCAGGAGGTCACGGTTTGATTCCCTGTCAGGGCACATGCCTGGGCTGCAGGCTTGATACCCAGTAGAGGGCATCCAGGAGGCAGCCAATCAATGATAGAGAATCACTGATGTTTCTCTCTCTCTCTCTCCCTCTCCATTCTTCTCTGAAATCAATAAAAACATTTTTAAATATATTTTATTGATTTTCTACAGAGAGGAAGGGAGAGGGATAGAGAGCTAGAAACATCGATGAGAGAGAAACATCGATCAGCTGCCTCCTGCACACCTCCTACTGGGGATGTGCCCGCAACAAAGGTACATGCCCTTGACTGGAATCAAACCTGGGACCTTTCAGTCCGTAGGCTGACGCTCTATCCACTGAGCCAAACCGGTTAGGGCAATAAAAATATTTTTAAAAATTAATTAAAAATAAATTTAAGAGAATTATAATCATACAGAGTGTGTTCTCTAAGCATAATGGAATAAAATTAGAAATAAATAATGGAAAGACAAAAATACCTCTAAACACATGGATATTTTACAACACACTTCTAAATCTATAGGTCAAAGGGAAAGTCTTGAAATAAACATATGCATAGTTATGAATGAAAATAAAACATCAAAGTTTGTGAGGCACAGCTAAAGCAGTACCGAGAGAGTATTTATAGCATTAATGCTTACATTAGGAAAAAGAAAGTCTTATATTAATAAATTAAATAAAGATAAGAACAAATATCCATGCAATGTAAAACAGTAAAGTAAACAAAACAGCTGATTCTTTGAAAAGATCAATAAAATTGACAAACTTCTAGAAAGAAAGAATATATATAGGGGTGGGCAGAAGTAGATTTATAAATAATACAAGTAAATAATACAATAATTAATAAATAATAATACGAGAATAAAGTCTGTGTTTCACATATTCACAACTATAAACCTACGTTTGCCAACCTCTATAAACTACCAGTAATGGAACAGGGGGCATACCTGCAAACATCAAGACAAGAAGGGAATATTATGACCAACTCTACACACTTAAATTTGACCACATGGACTAAATGTACCAATTCCTCAACAAGTCTAAACTACCACAGCTCACCCAATATGAAATGGATCATTTGAATAACCCTATAACTCTTAAAGAAATTGAATCCATAATTTAAACCCTCCCCAAAAAGAAATATCCAGGTCCTGATGATTTCATTGGAGAATTAGAGTACATGCTTAAAAAGATTAACACCAATTTTGCACAATTTCTTCCAGAAAATAGAATACTTGCCCATTCATTTTATGAAGATAGTGTTCTCTTAATACAAAGCTAAAAAAGTACCAGAAAAAGAAAAAAGAAAAACTACAGGCCAATATCCCTCATGAATGTAGACACAAAAATCCTTGAAGTATCAGCAAGTAGAAATTAGCAATTTATTTATTGTATGTTTGTTTGTTTGTACATCATGACTAAGGGAACTTTATTCAAGGAATGCAAAGCTAACTCAATATTTGAAAACTATCAATATAATTATGATCAGCTAAAGAAGAAAAATCACATGATCATATCAATCAATGCAGAAAAGGCATTTGACAAAATTCAACACTCATTTAATACAAAAACTTGCAGAAAAACAGGACTAGAGAACTTTCTACACTGAGCATTATACCTAACGGTGAAATACTGAATGCTTTCTCCTTATGATCAGGAAAAACACCTTGCCCACTATCATTGCTCTTGTTAAACACAGTGCTGGATATTCTACTTAGTGCAATAAGGCAAGAAAAGGAAATAAAAAGCATACAGACCAGAAAGGTAGATATAAAACCATCCCCATTTATATGTAACTAGAGGCTCAGTGCACAGATTCATGCACATTGAAAGGAAATTAGTTAGAAGGTGGCTGGCAGGGCAGCACTGGGCAAGATGGGCTGGACATGCCCTGGAGCCAACCTCCCGCGGTCCTTCCCCAGCAAGCCGCACCTGGGGCAGTGCCAGGACTCGAAGGGCATCAGCGGAGTGACCGGGGTCCCTCCAGCAGGTGGGGTCCCTCGGCGTGACCTGTGGGGATCAGGCCAAAACCGGCTCTCCGACATCCCCCGAGGGGTCCCGGAGTACGAGAGGTTACTCTGCAAAGTTGCTGTCGCTTGGCAACTCCTGCGTTGAGCATCTGCCCGCTGGTGGTCAGTGCACAGCATAGCTACCAGCAGGTCAGCCAGTCAGCCGGTCACTCAGCCTTTTATTTATATAGATTGTTTACATAGAAAATCCAAGATCTATAAGAAAACTCCTAAAAATAATGAGCTCAGCACTGGCTGGATGGCTCAGTTGATTGAAACATCATCCCATACACCAAAAGGTTGTGGGTTCAATTCCCAGTCAGGACACTTACCTAGGTGGTGGGTTCGATACCCAGTCAGGGCATATATGGGAGGCAATCAATGAATATTTCTCTCTCAAATTGATATGTTTCTCTCTCCCCCTTCCTCTCTCTCTAAAAACAATAAGCATTATAAACATGTCCTTGGGTGAGGATATAAATAAATACATATATACATACATCCTATATAATAAATGCCTAATATGCTAGGTGTCCAGTCAGCTGTTCAACCAATCAAAGCATAATATGCTAATGATATGTTAAGGCCGCTCAATCACTCACTATGATGTGCACTGACCACCAGAGGACAGACAGTCGACCGGTCAACCAGTTGCTTTTACGTGCACTGACCATCAGGGGCAGACAATCGACCAGTAGACCAGTAGCTATGACGTGCACTGACCACCAGGGGATAGGTAGGTTAGCTTGCTGCTGGGGTCCGGCCGATTGGGACTGAGCGAGGTGGGCTGGACATGCCCTGGAGTCCTCCCACAGTCCCTCCTCAGCTGGCCAACCTCTTGCATCCCTCCCCGGCCCCAATCGTGCACCGGTGGGATCCCTCGGCCTGGCCTGCGCCCTTTCACAATCTGGGACCCCTTGGGGGATGTCAGAGAGCCGGTTGTGGCCTGATCCCGCAGGCCAGGCTGAGGGACCCCACTGGTGCACAAATTCATGCACTGGGCCTCTAGTACATACATAAAATAATGAGTTCAGCAAGGTGAATGATACAAGAGAAACATACAAATTAACTGCATTTCTATACACTAGCAAGCAAATGGAAAATGAAATTTAAACTGCAATACCAATTATAGTTGCTCAAAAGCAAATGAAATACTTTGGTGTAAATTTAATACAACATGTTCTGGACTTGGATCCTGAGAGGGCATCTCATGACACTCCCAACCAATGGCCGCACACCTCTGCTACTGTGAGCAGAGTCTGCTGCCCTCCATCCCTATTCCACACTCAGCCCTCCCTCCCACTCCGAAGCTTCAGGCTCTACAATGCGGGAGGAGCAGCTCTCCGATCCCGTGACCTGTTTCCTGCTCAGGAGAGGGTCTCAGCTTCTCACCTGTCACACACAAGCACAATGCTCACGCATCAAGAGGTCAGAGGATTAATGTGTTTAAACCTAAACTGCTCTCTAACTGGCTGTTTTACAAATGTAACTGAACATAAAGCAACCAGATTTGTACCCATTTGACTTTTACCGAATGTATGGGCACCTGGTGCCAACGGGGACAGCAACAGTGGCATGTGCCCACCCACCTCATGCCCTCCGTGGACTGGTAGCGGTGGTTGCGGTACAGCTGCGGCACGCCCAGCATGGCCTCGGTCAGCACGGCCAGGAAGCCCAGGGTCTCCACGAACAGGGCGGAGTCGATGGACAGGTATGTGACGTAGCCTGCGATGCCCGTGAAGGCCAGGACACACTGCAGGTAGTCCGCAAAGCTGCTCCAGTGCCAGAAGTGGTGAGGGTCGAAGTCTAGAGGGAGAGAGACGTGAATCAGACTTCAGGTCAAGGTCAGTGTGAGGAGAAGGATGTGAAATGAATGAAGAGATGAAGGTCAGTGTGAACAGCAAGATGTGAACTAGGTGAGGAGGTCAAGATCACCATGAGGCCCTGCTGGCGTGGCTCAGTGATTGAGCATCTACCTACGAACCAGAAGATCACAGGTTCAATTCCCGGTCAGGGCACATGCCTGGGTTGCGGGCACAATCCCGTGTGGGACTTGCAGGAGGTAGCCTGATCAATGATTCTCTCTCATCATTGATGTTTCTATCCCTCTCTCCCTCTCCCTTCCTTTCTGAGATCAATAAAAATACATTATTTAAAAAAAAAAAAAAAAGATCACCATCACCATGAGGAAGATGAATGTGAGCTATGAGGATCCAACTGCTCTCGACCAAGGAACTTCTGAGGAAGACTTCATACAGATATTAACTCAGCATAAAGAATGCTAAACCTGTCAACTCACCCTAAAATAGTACTGATAATCCGTATAGTGCAGGATCACTCCAGAACCTCTGGAATCTCTTTCCTGGGTTAGAATACCCGATCTTCCCCTCCACAACTTTAGATTAATCATGTGTCTCCATTTCTTTAGATGTAGAAGAGGAATCATGTTACCGAGCAATTCGGGTTGTTTTAATGATTAAAGTAGTTAATCTTCTGAATCCTATAAAGTGTCCAGCCCATAATAAAGGTCCTGCAAAGATATATTATTATTATCACTACACCCTGAGTGGATAGAATATTACCGTTTGCTTGACAAATGTGTCCTGCAGAAACCAAATGTGTAAGAACTCACAGAAATCAACAGATTACATTAAGTTGATGGGCTGTGGCAGGTCCTGGGGACAGAGGCAGCTTCGGGGACTGTCAGGGAAATGGAGGGGTGTGATGCGCCCAAGCCTGACCCGGCCCTTCGGTTTGCAGAGTCTGGAGCCAGGGCGCCGCGCCAGCAAAAAGGCCCAGCAAGGGCTGCACGGGTGGGCGAGGACAGGAGGTGCCGGGACTGGCCGTCCCGGAAGCTAGGAAGAGCTGGAAGAGGGCGTCTCAGCTGCACACGTACCATGTGCCCCGGAGGCACTCAGCCGGGAAACAGGAGAAACGGAGCCAACAACACCCAAGTTGTCTCACCACTAACTGCATCCCAAACACGTGGAACCCACGTCGCCACAAACCACACGCTCCAAGCCACACCAGCCTGGGCCATTTCTACACATGAGGAAACAGCTTTCCATCTGGACACTCGCCTCCAGGGCAGGGAGGATGGGCGAAGGGACCCCTCGCTGAAGGCACCCCCTACCCCTGCCTCCGAAAGGGCATCTGTTCTTCCTCAGGATGACCCCGGGCCCTGGGACCCCATGGCTGAGGACGCCTGCTGCCCCCCGCCCCCAGCAGGACAAGGAGGTCTCGTTGGAGAAGGTTCTCAGGGACACATTTGTCGTTACCCAGCAGCTGGGACCTTAAAGGCGCAGAGCGATTTTCCACACCAAAGGGCTCCGGCATTAGAGACCGTTCCATCCCGACGAAGGAAGAGGTCTCCTCAGAAGCTCAGACACTCATCCTGACGACAGTGCAGCTGGCAGAGCTGACCCCTGGGCCAGGGCTCACGGGGGCATCTACTCTGACCATCCCCAAAGGAACAGCCATGTCCCTCAAAACCAGCCCCACGTGGCAGCCCACAGTGAACAGGTGGTCTGGGGATGAGACGCCCAGCTCCTGGGTCCATGGCCGGCCCCTCATGGGCTCGGACCCTGTGCCAGCATCGGGCAGGCCACTCACACCTAGCCTCTCATCCCTCCTTTAACAGAAGGAGAGTGGGGGCCTCGAGGTCAGGCAATAGGCCCCCCACACTCCAGGATGCCATCTGAGACCATCACTGACCAAATCTCTAAATGGACAACGAGGCCGCGTGGCAGGGCGGGCAGTGCCTGATGCCCCTTGGGGGCCGAGACCCAGGATGGGATGGGAAAGGGGCACATCTGGGGACCAGTCCTTCCTGAGCCCCCGGTCCCGCCCCTTTAGCTGAGCCATCGGTGTCTCTCTCCATCTGGGAGGCCCATCTGCAGGTGCGCGCCCCCTCTCCAGAGGGCTCCTATGTCAGCACCTGGAACCCCAACAACCCAAATATGGGGGGCACTGAGGCAGAGCCACTGGCCAAAAGGGACACACAGGATTTGAACCTGAACGCTGATGCACTGCTTCTGCAGACCCAAGGATGAGAGGACCGTGTACGGTGCCCCACCCAGCTGTGTGGCCTCCCTGAGCCTCAGGATGGCAGCGCCCGCCCCGCCCCCAGGGGCCCTGTGGAGGCTGTGTTGTCACATAATTCAGATGGAGGTTGGGACCCTCACACAGCCCTCAACAGCGGTCCTTGCCCACACACCTCAGCCTCTCTGAAGGGGCCACACCGACAGGTGCTGGGCCCCCAGGCAGTAGTGTGGCCCTGCAGACCCAGAGGCCCCCAGACGCTGTGTAAGGGGCAGGGAGGATAACACAGCACGGAGGACGAGCCCGTCCCTCAGAACAGCAGCTGGGTGTCAGTACTGGTCAACCGAGGGCCGGCGTGTCTCTGCTCGACATGCACCCCAAGCTGACGAGCGCGACAGAGCCGCGGCCGCTCCGAGGGGCAGGGGCAGAAGAAAACCCGGTCCACAGGAGCTCCTGGTCTCCCAGCTGGTTTCCGGTGGCTCATCCTCCTTACAACTTCAGGATTTAAACCCCACTGATGACACAGGTTATGCAACCACTGGGCTCCAGACCAGGCAGCCCACCAGCACCCCCGTGTGGCCTGTCCCCACCAGTTCAGGCAAAGTCTTTCCAGCTCAGAGAAGGACATCCCTCCCGTGGTCCAACCCTGGTCACCGACAGAAAAGGCATGGCTCTCCCACTGTGGCAGCTCCCAGTGGCCATGGCAACGACGGAAACCCGCTGGAGACAGGGGGGCCTCCACATGCCCCACTTTCGCAGCTAGAACCCCCTCGGGCGTCCCTGCTCTCACAAGACCCCAGGTGCCCCTATAGGCACTCAGAGTGCCCTCCCAGCCCAGCGGCCCCCAGGCGCCTGGAAACTAGGGGGAAGCTGCGAGTGCTGAGGGCTGTCCTGAAAAGGCCACCAGAGAGGGACTCCCACACCAGGGTCCTCGGCTCCAAGTCGCCTCTCAGGATTGGGACCAATAATTAGGACAGGCCACCTGGTAACCACGTGGCCAGCAGCTCTCTCTTAATCAGGGTCACACCCCAGGGAGGAGGACAGGGACTGGCTCCAAGAGGGCCTCCCATAACTGTCCCATGTCCCCACGCCTCCTGTGGTAGCTGTGACACGAGATAAGAAAGGCCCCGTGCCAGGGTGAGCCAGCCCGCCTCCGGGAACTTGCCCCACATCTCCTCTGTGAGTCTGAGGATGCAGAGGAAAAAGAGCTCCAGTCAGTCCTGAGTGCCTGGACCCCCAAGGAGGTGAGCCCACACCCCCCCTGAACCTACACACACCTGCCACGCAGCCACCTGTGGGAGCTACCTTCCGACCCCGATAAAAACCACGGGGAATTCCAGGTGGTGAGGTGGGAGCAGCAAGAAATAACCCAAGTCCACTTCTCTGGGGAATCTGAATAGAATGCCCAGCAGGGAAGAGGGACCGGGAAGCCCAGAGTGATGGGACAGAGGAACCCAGGCTGGTTAAGGAGGAAGCCACGTCACACCTGAGTCCTGGTGGCCAGGACTGCAGACCCCAAGTAAGCCACCCCTCCCTGGCACACGGCAACCGCAAGGACTCCCACGTCCCCTTCGTCTGTATGTTCAAACCCGCAGGGAGAGACAGGTGAACCTCCTAGTTAGGCAGTTCAGCGACGGAAGCAGGAGGACACTGGAGGGTCTTAGCAAAGGGTCACCTCAGCTGCAGAAATTAACTAAACATCCGGGATCCTGGAAACCTGAAAAATCACCTTCCAAAGTGACAGCGAGGGCAAGTCTCCCCACCTGGAACTAAGGGAAACATCTCGTGTGTGCAAGCCCCAGGCCCAGTTCAGACGCGCCTCTGACAGCCGCCTGCCTCCCCTGGCGGACTCGACGCACAGAGCGCAGGGCGCTGACCCGCGAGGGCACTGAGTGCTGACGAGGCTGCTGGGCACACGTGCTCGGGGGGCGGAACACGCCCCTGACCTCAAAGGCTTGATGCGGAAAAGACAGAAAACATCCTGTTAATAATTGTTAGAGTGGTTTCAGGGTCACGTGCGAGTATTTTGGTAAAAAGCAGATTAACAGTAATTCACCAGTTTCTTTTCACTTTTCCAATGTGCTACCTGGAAACCACGCACAGAGCTGGCTTCCTGGCTGGCACTGCATCTCCACTGGGCAGTGGTGTCCCGCGTTCATGAGGCGCCGACCGGCCGAGCCCAGAGCTCTGCCCAGGTCATCTGGAAATCCAGGGCCTGTAAATGAGGAAGTGCAAGGGCGGGTCTGACGGGACCCTTTCCTAAGTAGGAGAAGCCATGAACCTGCTGGGGCCACAGCGGACGTGCCGGCTGCTCTGGTCGGACATTCAGGGTGGTTACAGAGTGCAAGTCCCTGCTTTTAAGAAACAGACACTAAGTATTTGGATGTCATCAGCATGGAGTCAGAACAGAAAACCATCCAGGAAAATCAACACCACCAAAGTTGGTTCTTTGAAAAAAATCAGTAAAATTGACAAGCATGTAGCTAGAATGACCAAAAGAACACAGAGAAAGAGAGAGGAGACTCAAATTACTACCATCAACAACAAACATCAGTACCAACATCACAGAAACGAAAAGAATTACAAGGGAGCACTAAGAACAATTGTAATCCAACAAGTTAGATAACTTAGGTTAAATGGAAAAAAAAAAAAAACTATTAAAACTAACTGGGGAGCCCTGGCTGGTTTGGCTCAGTGGATAGAGCATCGGCCTGTGGACTGAAGGGTCCCAGGTTCGATTCCGGCCAAGGGCACATGCCTGGGTTGCAGGCTCGACCCCCAGTAGGGGGCGTGCAGGGGGCAGCCAATCGATGATTCTCTCTCATCATTGATGTTTCTATCTCTCCCTCTCCCTTCTTCTCTAAAATCAATAAAATATATATTTTTTTAAAAACTAACTGGGGAAGAATCAGAAAAGCTGAATAGACTTATAAATAAAGAGATTGCCTTAATAATTTAAACACTTCCCACAAAGCAAAGCCCAGACCCAGATGGCTTCCCTGGGTAACCCACCAAGCATTTAAAGAATTGATAAACTTGCAATGAGTAATAAATAAGCCCTGGAGATATAATGTATAGTACAGTAAACACAGACAGCAATATTGTATTATAATCATAAAACTTGCTTAGAAACCAAAATGAATTACTCCAACCACTAAAAATAAATAATTATGTAATGTGATAGAGGTGCTAATTATCACTACGATGACAAGCATAACACGACTCATAAATGTATAAAATTACATGCACACCTTAAATTTACATGTTGTATGTCATATTTCAATTTAAAAATTTTTAATAATAAAGAATTGATACCAATCCTTCACAAACTCTTCAAAAAAAATAGAAGCAGAGGGAACAGTTCCCATTCCCCACTTATTGTATAAGACCAGTTCTATCCTGATACTAAACCCAAAGTCATCACAAGGAAAAAAGATCAGTATCTCTTATGGACACAGAAATCCTCAACATATTGCTAGCAAACAGAATCTAGGAATTTTTTTTAAAAGATTATACATCTTGATCTGATGGGATTTATCCCAAAAATTCCAGGTTAGTACAACATATAAAAATCAATCAACATAATATCGATATCTATAATAATAAAAGGGTAATATGCTAATTAGACCAGATGTCATTCCAGATGTTCTTCATGAGGAAGCCGGGGCCGGAGGGAAGCCAGCCCGGGTCCCAGGTGACCGAGGGAAGCCAGTGCTGGCAGCCGGGGAAAGGAAGGCCTACTTTGCACGAATTTTCATGTGTCGGGCCTCTAGTATATATATATAAAAGACTAAGCGACTGTCCAACCGATAGCTATGACATGCAATGACCACCAGGGAGCAGATGCTCAACACAGGAGCTGCCGAGCTGCAGTGACTTGGCAACAGCGGTTCTTGGGTGACACACCCTGGAACCAGAGAAGAGGGAGCCCGATTCCGGGGTGTGTCACCCGAGAACCGCCCTCTCGCAATCCAGGACCCCTTGGGGGATGTTGGAAAGCTGGTTTCGGCCTGATCCCCACAGGCCAGGCTGAGGGACCCCACCTGCAGGAGGGACCCACTCACTCCACAGACACCCTTTGAGCTGCGGCGCTGCCCCAGGTGCAGCGAGCCAGGGAGGGACTGCAGGTGGTTGGCTCCAGGGCATGTCTGGCCGTCTCACCGAGTCCCACCCCACCGGCCACCTTCTAATTAACTTCCTTTCCATCTGCACGAATTCGTGCACTGGGACACTAGTAGTATAATAATGGAATAAAGGACAAAAACCACATGGTCATCTCAACAGACACAGAAAAGCATTAACAAACTTCAACATCCTTTTATGATAAAAACACTCAACAAACTCAGAACAGAAGGTGCCTGCTTAACCTAATAAAAGGCATCTATGTGAAATCCACCATACTCAATGGAGAAAGGCTAAACGTTTTGTCACTAAAATCAGGAACAAGACAAGGGCATCCACCCAGATCACTTCTAGCCAGGATAAATAAGCAAGAAAAAGAAATAAAAAGCATTCAGATTGGAAAAGAAGAAGTAAAACTATTTGCAGATGATATGACTTTATATAGAGAAAATCCTCACGTATCCACCACAAAGCTATGAGACCTAATAAATGATTTCATCAAAGCTGTAGGACACAAGATCAATGTGCAAAAATCAATTTTATTTCTACAAAGGAGCAAATGAACAGTCCAAAGTGAAGTGAAGAAAACAAGTCCATTTACCATGGCATCAAAAATAATAAAATATTTAGAATACATTTAACAAAAGAACTCCAGAACTTGTGCTCTGATCATTCCTTTTATTCTTTCTTTCCTTCCTTCTCTCTCTCTCACAGACCCACACACAGAAAACGGCCGGCTTCTAGGAACTGCTTCATGCGTGACCACAGCAGCGATGGGCTGGTTAGTGTACGGGAGTCATGGCCACACTTGGTAAAATGAGTCACATGCATGGTCAGGGTGCAAGCACAGATGACAGACATGACAGAGCGGGACAAAGCTGCCATGAGATGAAACACGGGCGTGAGCGGCCTCATGCAGGGTGGTACATACCCAGATATGACCGCCTGGGGGGCACTTTGACTTCCTCGTCCTTATTATCTGCAGCTACATTTAAAAAGAGAGAGAGAAACAGAAAGGAAGGAAAGACAAAACAGACGGGTTTAACACAGATAAGCAGCTGTGTCTCTGGCCCTCTTTGCACTTCTTTCTTTTAAAACCGTTGGGACAGGAAGACTTGGGGAGGGGGTGCGGTGTGCATCAGGAAATCTACCTTTGGACTATTTTTCTCTGAACCTACCCTCTTTCCAAATAAGTGCTTGGAATAGGGGGAGGACATTTGGGGCCAAAAAATGAAACGTCACCCACTCTCATTTGCCTGCTGAGGTCGGAGGTGGCGTCTGCCGTCACCAGATTCTGCCTCTGCTCCCCAGACACTCAGCAGTGTGCGGGAGGCCGCCGCACAGCCCCAGGATCACAACGCCACCGAGAGGGCTGCTTGAGAAAGCTGTTTTCAGAAGACACTCCCCAGGAGCTGGCTCAACACACGCCGGTGAGAAGCAGGGAGACAATGTTACATCCCACCAAGGTGACCAGCCCAGCAGGTGCTGACAGAGGGTGATGGTTCCAGTCTGAGGCACCCAGCTCCTGCCCCTCCCCTGCCAACAGCCCACTCCCACCTGAGACCTCCCGACTGTGCACTGCCCGGGACAGCCGTCCAAGACCCCGGGAGACACCGCGGGGGAGAGAGGCAGCCGGGGGGTCCCTACAGGTGGGAGGTGGTTAAACAGAAGAGCAGGACTCCAGGGAGTCACTGTGATCACAAAGCAGAGGTGGATCAAAGGTTGTGTCATCTGCCCCAGGCAGTGGACTCACCTAAAAATGGGAACTGGCAAGTGCACAGCTAAAAGCAAATACCAGCCCAGCTGCCAGGACTTGGGGGACAGCGGAGGCGGGCTTCACAGCACCACACAGGCTGCGGCCCCTCGCCTCACCTGCCTCCCTCCCCTGCACCGCCCCCTGGATCGTCCGGGCTCTGACGACCCAGAGTCACGTGGATTTCCTCAGCTTTTTCTTCTATTTTTTTTATTTAAACCAAGCTCACCATTGAAAGGGAGCGGGGAGGGCAAAGAAGGGGTGGGGACAGGTGAGAACTCAACTTAGCTCCCGTGCAGTTCAGATGCAAACAGCCTTTTCCCTTCCCGTGTCCAGGCCAGATCAGCCCAAGCCCAGCAGAGCTGTGCACGTGCTGAACACCAGGGCGCAGCAGGGCAGGACTGTGAGGGGCACGTGGGGGTTCAGGGTGGGAAGAGGCACAGCGCACATCGGACCCCTCCCTGCACAGCATCAAGCTACCTAAGGTTTCTTGGCTGGAAAGCGACATGATCAGATCTGTATTTTAGAAAAACCTCTTTGTGTGGGACAGACTGGAGGAGGCAGAGGTTAGAAATGTTTTCAACAATGCTGTCCTTCCACAAATCTGCCCCGAACCCACTCCAGACCAGGCCCACAGTCTCCTCCATCCTCACTGCTCCCCACCAGGAGGGGTGTCTGTCCATGTCCCCAATTGGGGGGGAAGGGGCGGGCGTGTGGCCACACCCCTGCAGAAGGGACACTATGATTTCCAAGACTAAATCTTCAAAAAGACACAGTATCTACCCAGTTCTCTCCAACGCGCCCCTTGAAACCTGGGCTATGTTGTGTGGACGCCCAGGCCACGTGAAGAGGCCACGTGTGGATGGTCCAGCAGAGAGCCCACTGAGGTCCCAGCAACAGCCAGAACCCACCCAGACATGTGAGCAAGGAGTTAGAGAGAGAGAGAGAGAGAGAGAGAGAGAGAGAGAGAATGAACGAGTGTCAGGGCCACCCCTGCGAAGCTCTGCCCAAAATGCAGGTTCCTGAAAACTCGGTTCCACTTATTCAACTTGTTGGCAAAATTCAGTTCCTTGTGGCTGGAGGACTGGGCTCCTGTCCTTGCTGGCTGTAAGTGAAGGCCATTCCCATCGAGAGCAAGCCCCTCCCCCACTCTCAAAGCCAGCAAGGGTCAAGTCCTCCGTCGTCCATCTGTCCGTCCATCTCCACCAGGACTTCCCCTTTCTTCTCCTGTGATGTCATCAGGCCCACCCGACAACCCAGACAAGCCCCTTCGAGGCCCCCCCTTAACCACATCTGCAAAGCCCCTTCGCCACAGGAGGTGACGCCTCCCAGGTGCCCATCTGCTCACCAGAGGAGGTCACGTGTTACAGGCCAGACTCCAGCCTGTTTTAACTCAAGCCCAGTTAACAGAACAGAAATATCCCTTTTGGAAGAATCTACATAGAACCCTGGAAATCAAGAGGAGTGATCAGACGGCCACCATCCCTCTCACTCATCAAGAAGCCTTCTAAGGGAGGTCCCCCGAGGCACAGCGTCCTGCTCACAGTGCCCGCTGCCCTCCCCTGCACCAACGGGAAGACCTGCTGGCAAAGCCCAAGGGAAGGGGAGTGTGCACAGCTGAGGAGGCACGCCTGCATTTCAGCGAGGTCACACAAATGTCCAAGCTCAAAGGCCGCGTGGCCCGGAGGCACGCACACCTGCTACATCTGGCAGCCTACATATCGCACTACTTCCTTCAGACAAGGCCACACACCTGCTCTCAGGTTTCAGAACCAGAAGCAGAGGCGTGCAGCCTGGCACACACGGCCTCTCCGCCCTCCTGTGTGAGGCCGGACTGCCCTGAGACACCCCACACCGCCCCTCTGCAGCCAGCCAGGAGATCAGTGTTAAGGGAGTGATGAGGTTCCAAGGGACACAGATCACAGAGAGAAGGGGCAGGAGCCGTGGGAGCAGAAAGCCCTTGTCCAAGAGAGACTTAGGGCCCAGTGCCTCTCCTCCTAACGGGCCCTGTTCCCTGAGCCCTGCTTCCTAGGCAAGACCAGCTACACAGTCAGCACCGGCTCTGGGGTGACTTACCGAGTCACAACAGGGGGATGGGGACAGCTCTGCAGAGGAGAGAATGGCATCAATGGGGAGAAAGCACAAAACATGCCAGCCTGGCCGGCGTGGCTCACTGGTTGGACATCGACTTATGAACCAGGAGGTCATGGTTCTATTTCTAGTCAGGGCACATGCCTGGGTTTTGGGCTCAATCCCCAGCAGGGGGCATGCAGGAGACAGCCAATCAATGGTTCTCTCTCATCAGTGATGTTTCTCTCTCTCCCTCCCCCTTCCTCCCTGAAATCAATAAAAATACATTAAAAAAAAAAAATAGGAGCTACACCAGGGGAGGAACCGCTCACAGGGAAAGGTGACCACCAGGAACAAAAACACGAGCAAGACCCCAAGTCCACAGACCTCCCAAACTAAGTGCAAGCTGTCATGCTTCTAGTAATTACAAGAAACCCAGAAGTCAGCATCAACCCTCTTGTGCACGAGAAGCCCACCAGGCTGACGTTCAAACAAGGCAGCCAGCCCGGAAGGCGCTTCTCCAAAGGAAAAGGCAGAAACAGGAAGCGAGTCTTCGCTCCGAGAGCCAAAGGGTCCGGCGGCGGCGTGGGCTGAGCCTGCAGTCCGTGCTGCCCAGGCCCGTGCACCCAGGCGGTGAGTCACCTGCACCACAAAGTCCTGGCTGGGGGGCGTTTCCAACAAGGCATGTGCAAGGATCCCAGTGCACGCGGCTGTGGGGAAATGGTTTTGCGCACAAGCCTCACAGAAAGTCAGAGATAACACTGCCTTCTCACCAATGTCCTCCTGACCTGGTCCAGCCAGAGCGGAGCCCAGCTGACCGGGCCTCTGTCCCATTCGGGCTCCGCAGGCAGCGAGATCCCAGTGAGGAGTAGAACATTAGGCCCAGGTAATAGCTCGCCCACACTCGAGGGAAGAAACCATCCTCTTGGACTGTTTCACATGATCAAGTCTAAAGTCATGTCCCATCCTGCAAACACCATCAGTTACAGCGTCATGCGGTGAGACAAGCCGCTGGGACGATGCTGAGCCGAAGGGGCTCCCATTCCACCTACAGACACGGTCTGCTGTTTTAGTGGCTGTAAACCAAAGCTGCCGATCACCCACCTGCAAAGAAACGGCGTTTGACGTTGAGCTCGTTGGCCACACGGACTTCGGTGCACAGCTTCAGCATCAGCAACATGGTGATGATCATGACGATGCTCTGCCAGAGCAGCGGGGACTCGAAATGCCTTCCAAACCTGGGGGTGAGACACCGCGGCTCAGGAGGACGCCCACGCCAGGGGCCTGGTCCACGCTCCCCGCCCAGGTCCCACCAGGGCCAGACAGCCACCTCCCCCGCTCCAGACTCCATGGTGGGACGGACAGGACAGAGCTGGGTGCAGAGGGGCTGGGGCACTGACTGGAGTGGGGGGGGGGGGGGGGAGAAAGCGAGAGCTGAGGAGCCAGGCCCAGGTGAGGAGAAGGTGCTGCGGGAAAAAGGGTGGTCCGAGGGACTTCCCCAGCCAGAAGCGGGAGGTCTGCCAGGGGCTGGTTCCTGCGCACCACAGCCCCCAGGCTTCTGGCCTCCGTGAGCCATGGCCTCAAGCCCTCTCTTCTATACTTGCAGATATAACCCCTAAGGCTGCTGGAGGAGATTTCTAGTCATTTCTAAGAACTGGTCCCCACGGGCTACTGAGTTGATCCAGAAGATCCACTCAGCCATAGGTGAAGGTAATACGAGGGACAGTGAAGGTTCCATGTTAGACTGAGCAGGCGGCATCGACATAAAGTAAGTCAGACTAGGGACCCCTCCCACCAAGCCCGTTTCCAGCTATAAGGCTGACAACGTGCAACGTGGGGCCAGTTCCACTTTCTCAATGTTCAGCAGAAACAATGAGTGACCAGAGAACCGGTGGAGAAAATATCAAGTTTTCCCTTCTCCTTACACGACACACCAAGAATCAAATCTACACGAACTCAGTGTTCACAGTGAAAAGGAGACCATTTAACATGAGTGACATGGAGCACAGGTGAGCACTTAAGTGATTTTAGGATGCAGGATGGCTGAGCAAGACAACATTTCTGAAAGCACAACTCTCCACAAATGATACACAAGGGACAACATAAAGATGAAACAAAGTTCAACGTCACTAATAATTTTTTAAAGCTAAACAAAATAGGAAGATACCTTTCCTACTTAGGAAGTTACTTAAACTTTTTCTTCCTTAAATGCTTTTTGTTCCTTAAATATAGTCTGTGCTGGCAGGTATGTCACAACAGCACTGTCTCTCCTGCCGAGAATGTGGGTTGGCACAGCCTCTTCTATTACCGAGAAGCCAGTCGAAGCGAGCTCTCCCCTGGTTGTTGCGTACACTTGTCTCACCCCTAGGGAAATACACATTGCAGAGGGCGTGCGATGCTCTGTCAAGTCCAAGCGAAAGTTTCTACAGGGAACACCCTTCTCTACCTCTCAAAGTAACAAAATATATCGCCAAAACCGGTTTGGCTCAGTGGATAGAGCGTCGGCCTGCGGACTGGAGGGTCCCAGGTTTGATTCCGGTCAAGGGCATGTACCTTGGTTGCAGGCACATCCCCAGTGGGGGGTGAGCAGGAGGCAGCTGATCGATGTTTCTCTCTCATTGATGTTTCTAACCTTCTATCCCTCGCCCTTCCTCTCTGTAAAAAATCAATAAAATATATATTTTTTAAAAAGTAACAAAATATATACATCAAGTGGAAGAGATGTTGTGTTTCTACTTCTCTGTGTGGCCTGAGTGCTATGGCCATCAGTAGCAGAATGTTACCACATATCTGATACAAGGTTACCAAATCTTCAATACAGTGTTGGTGTATTTTCAAAACAATGTTACTGCATCTCTGATACAGTGTTTTCATCCAGTAGGGATGGGGCTTGAGAACTACCTCCATGAACGCATGAGGCTCTGCAGCACCATCCACGCACCCTGGCCCCTCCTTCCCCCTCATCTCTACAAAATCACCAGCCTGCAAACATTAGGTACAAGGTATCAGCTGGTCCTTGTCCTGACTTCTAATACCACAAAGGCCAAATCCTGTACATCAGCGTGTTATGGAGTAGGATCTGCTGAATGCTAGTTTTGCAAAAGGATGGTGAGAAATAAGGGCATAGGAGTTCCCCAAGTCTCAGAAACCTGGGTTTGCATAGTGTGGTCAGCCCCTCCTGTAGAGCCACTCACATCCTGGCACCACGAATCTCTCAGGTCTTCCCAGGAGGACTGGAGCTCCGAGGACTGTGGTCCCCGCCTGCTTTGGGAAACGCACCCTCCAGGGGTGCTAAGTGCAGCTCTGTTCTGGTGTGGACCCAGTTCCCGCCTCGCCTGGAGCCTGCCACAGCCCCTGACCTGTGCTCTCCCTCCCCACCACCTACCACCGAGGTGTGTGTGGTACCACCCACACAGTGCTGCCACCAAAGTGCCAACGGAAGCATCTAGCCCCGTGTCTGGCACATGGGAAACCCTCAAAAATCTACTAAATTAAACGGACTGCGAACTAACCCATGAAGCCCGAGGAGGGGCACAGGAGTGAGAGGAATACAGGGGAGCAACTGCTTTGCCCTCAGAGCGGTGGGGTCTCAGGTGGGCAGAGAGGTGCAGGACAAGTTGTAAATGGAGGCCTGCCCTTCTGCTGGTGTGAAATGCAGAAAAGTGCACCCCCAGGCCAACGCACCCCCTCCTTGAGGAGGGACCAGCACCTCTGCCAGCCCTCCCTTCTTCTCACATGTTTCCTCAGCCTTCCAGAACGCTGACTGCAGGCAGCTCTGTGTGTTCACATGGTAGCCAGTGACCCAGGGCCTCTGAAGTGACCCAGGACAGCTCAGGATGCTGACTCTACGGGAAAGGACCAATCGGATGTACAGAAATAGACTTGCCAGCGGACCAATGTTAGAATTCCATAAAGGCGCCCTATGCTGCATGAGGAGAGAGCTCAAGACTTTCTCAAAGACTCAGGCCCTGTGGTGAAGAGAGAACACTGGGGTCCAAACACATCAAATGCCAGTTACATCCAGAGGCACTGAAAAGATAGCCTTCAAGAAGCTGGTCTAGCCCTGACTGGTTTGGCTCAGTGGATAGAGTGTCGGCCTGCGGACTCAAGGGTCCCAGGTTCGATTCTGATCAAGGGCATGTACCTTGGTTGCGGGCACATCCCCAGTAGGGGGTGTGCAGGAGGCAGCTGATTGATGTTTCTCTCTCATTGATGTTTCTAACTCTCTATCCCTCTCCCTTCCTCTCTGTAAAAAATCAATAAAATATTTTTAAAACGAAAAAAAAAAAAAAAAAAAGAAGCTGGTTTAATTTCTGACTCCTCCAAACCAGGTATGTACTAGGATTAGATAGTCTGTTTTCTTTCTGCAGTGTTGAATGACAAGCATACCGAGGGGCAAGACCTCTAAATGGAACTATTTTCCCATAAGGTAATCCAACTCTGGTAGTTCCCTCCACGGCTGGAGAAAACTTATTCCACGATAAAGGGCACGCTGCCCCCCACCTGACACCGTGCCTGGGCCCGGCTCCCAGCACCCCATCCCATGGTCCAAGGCGCTCAGTCAACAACAGTGTCAGACACTGTGTCTCATCTGCTCCTGTTCAAGCTTAGCCTTCAGGTCAATTTAGCAAAGGGAAGCAAGGTGTTCCGCCGCCTCGAGGCCCCTCGGCAAAGGGAAAGGAGGAATCTTCAAAATGCGGTTTTCAACTTGTGCTAAACAAAAATAAGCCCCTGCTACCCCTCCCTGAAAAGTGGGCTCGCCCTCTGACAGACTCAAGATGTGACTGACTCACGGCTTTTTAAAAAACCCCAGACAGGAGCAAAACTAACACCAAGGAAAAGTGAATCAGAGTAGGCCGGGGCCTGGGCTGGACAGATGCACAGAGCAGACAGAACTTGTAGGCTCAGGACATTCATACCCTCATTATGATGGTGATTTGGGGGTGGGGGGAGGTTGTTCATTAAAACTCATCGAATTTGGAATGGCAATTTTATTTACTGAAAATCATACCTCAATACGATTGGCTTAAAACCAATTAGCAAAAGAGCATGATTGTTCAAACAGTGACCCAAAGTCAAAACAAGGGGCCAGAAGTCCTCCTCCTCCCCTGGGCACCAGGCCTCCCCTGAGCAGCCTTCCTGCCCACGGAGGCAACGTTCCAGATTTGGAAACCTTAGAATGAAGCTATGAGACCTCTTCCCATTTCCTCTGAACATTCACCCTCCCGACGAGGACTGGCTTCAGCAACTGTTAAAATTAACTTCAAGTTCCTTACTGGAATGCAAATGACAAAAAGAGGAAGTTGGGCTGGGAGGAGCAAGAAAAAAAATAGCCTCTGAAGTATTCGCCAGAAAGTGGACTTCCTATTCAAAAAATAAACAAAATAAACCCCACACCACAGAGAAAGCTGAAGCGGGTGGCCCCGCCCCCAGCGGCCCCCAGCACAGCTCCGTCAGGCTCAGATGTCCCCTCCTGAGCGCTTCACTGGCCTGCGAATGTCCTTCCCCCTGGTCACTGCGTTTTGTTCCTCAGGTTCATTTACTCTGTTGTTTACTCTGCCCTGGTCCCCCATGCAAATTCCTTGAGGCCAGGGACCCGGGGCTAAGCAACTGACAAACACCTGCGTGACAAGGCGTGAACACTAAGACCTGAGACCACAGTGGGATTCTCCACTCCGACCCCACCCTTTTCCCTGGGAAACCATCTCATCCATTTCACCGCCTCCCTCCCACCAAGTACAAACACCTCCACCCCTGGCCTCCTCGGAGGACGCCAGCTCTCTGGGAGCCCCACAGTAGGAGAGCCCTGACTTACCAGAAGAGGATCCGTAAAATATTGGCCACCAGGAGCACCAGGCACACGTAGGTAGAGAAGCCCTCGGCGTTCTGAGTCCTCCGGATGTCCCGGTACTGCGGGATGTAGGGCACCACCCCTCCGAAGACCATGGCCCCCGCCGCCCCCCAGGAAACCAGCTGGTGCAGCGGGACCAGAAGCCAGTCCAAGCCTTGAACGTCCATCGCCAAGCCCCGTGCCGCCCCGCCAGCGGGCTGGCGTCCACCTGGCCGCGTCCCCTCTGCTCCTCGGACTCCTGGAACGCGCGCTGTCTGTCAGCCCCACATGGCCGCCGCCGGAGCCTGGCAGGAGAGCAGAGGGGAAGAACTGCGGCCGGGCCTCGAGCAGAGGGAGGCGGCGCTCCGCAGGGGCACCCGGAGGCACGCGGGACTCCCCGCTGGGGCGCGACTCCCGCCTCGGACACGCGCGCTCAGGGCGCCCTGGGCGCGCGCAGAGGCATCGCTGCGGGTCAAGGCGCGGACGCACGGCCCTGGGAGCGGCGGAGTCGGTCTGGAGCCACTCAGTCTCGGAGAGGGATCGGTCCTGGGGACCCGTCCAGTGGCTCCCGCCCCGCGCCCCGTCCCACGCGCAGCACAGGTCCCGCCCGGGGCCTCACCAGCCGCGCCGGCTCCGCCCGTCCGGCCAGCGTCCGTCAGTCGGCCGGTCCGAGCCCGTGGCCCCGCCTCCTCGTGACGTCACAATGCCAGGGCCCCGCCTACCGCTGCCGGGACGGGCGCCGGCGGGTCCTAGAGAGCAAATCGGGCCGGGGAGGTGCGGACCCGGAGCGGAAAGGTGGGGGCGGACACCGCGCGGCCGCCTTCCCGGCCCGCGGTAGGAGATGCCTGCCTGGCTGAGCCGCTTTTTCCGGGGCAGGGTCCCGCGTAGACGGCCCCCACATGTCCCCGGGCGAGGGCCATGTAGACTCGGCGCTCGGCCACCGGGAGCGGAGGAGGGAGTCCTGTCATCGCCCCGCGGTCAGCGCGTGGCCTGGGGACCCCTCTAGTGGGGACGGGGGGGGGGGGGGGGGGTGTGCCGGCAGGGGACATCACCCTTCGTGGGGACCAGGGGAGCGGCCCCCAGGTGACTCCAGGGTCCTCCCACGCGATCATTCTCTGGCGGAGTCGGGGCCCCATCCTGACCCAGGCGACACCCCGGAGTAGGATCAGAAGTTCGGGAGTCTCACGGGGTAGGGTGGGCGGCTCTTCTGGGGACAAAGCCCGCAGCCGCCCAGGGTTCTCAGGGTTCCCGCATCCCATAGGCTGTTACTGCTCCCGCTCAGCCCCCCAGTCGTGCCTGACCACGGGGAGCTCCAGGGCCCAGGACGCTGGTGCTGGGAGGGCGCCGGGGCCCAGGTGGGTGGCGAGGCAGGAGGACCCTGTGTGGAGCCAGCTAACCCTGCGCGCCAGGGACCTGAGCAGGTGGGGCTCAGGGACCCCAGGATTCTGTCTGTAGAGGAGCCCCGTGAGGTCTCCCCTCAACCACGGCAGACCCTAAGCCCTCCAGAAGGAAAGGCCTGGTGGATGAGCGGGTGGCCCCTGGAGCGCACACCTGGTCCCCACCTTCCCCTCCACCCACGTCTGGCTGCTTGCTCCCTACGTGGTAGGCTTTGTGGGAAATCCTAACAACAGTCACAGCCTGGCTAAGAGCAGCTCCCCAACAAGCCTGGGTGATGGGGATGGGGTGGGGGTGGGGGGGCTGGGAAGAACCCAGGTTGCTCTCACTCCTCTGAGGCAGCCGTCGTGTGTTTCTGGGTTATCACCATTCAGTGTCCACAGAAATGACAGAGCGCACAGCACCGGGCATGGACAGGAAAACAAACACACAACACAGAGAAGGAAGCCAGACTGGGCTGGAGAGGAACTAGACGCGTTCCTCCTTAGCCACTTCCTCCCCCAGCTGTAAAGACTCTAGAATGTTCCATTCTCTCTGTTCTGGAGGTTAGAGGACGGACACAGGCTGCCCTTCTGGCACTGGAGCAGCTGGGTCAGGCTGCTGACCCTGTTTTCCTGGCACAGACAGGCAAATTGGTGGCCCGCCCACAGCCACCTGCTCCTCTGAGTCCATCAGGGTTTTTTGGGGGGAGGGGCACCCACACCAGGGAGCACCACCAGAGTCCACTCAAGTCTGGGCAGCCTTGGAAGCCTCGGGGGTAGCCAGGTTTGAGAGCCACTGTTTTAAAAAACAAAACCCAATATAGGAAGTCCTCAGGACTCAGAATAGTTTGCTTCCAGGAAAAAGGCCATTACTTTCAATGCGGCCAGAATTGCAATGTAAATAATTAGTTTAAAAATAAGCCTTGGCCAGTGTGACTCAGTTGGTTGGAGAGTTGTACAAAAGGTGGTGAGTTGGATTCCCGTCAGGGCACATACCCAGGTTGTAGGTTCAATCCCTGGTCAGGGCAGCAACTGATCTCAATGTCTCTGTCTCTCTCTCTCTCTCAAAATAAATAAATTAATTAAATAAATTTAATTGAAAAATAAAAATAGTTGATAATATTGCATTAAAAATGAAAGCTAAAATTATGAAAATATTGCAACTATTTTAAAATGAAAAGCAGAACGGCCAGCATGGCTCAGTGGTTGAGCATCAACCTATGAACCAGGAGGACATGGCTTGATTCCCCATCAGGGCACATGCTCGGGCTGTGGGCTTGATCCCCAGCTGATCAATGATTCTCATCATTGATATTTCTATCTCTCTCTCCCTCTCCCTTCTTCTCTGAAATCAATAAAAATATATTTTTTAAAAAGAAAAGCAAAAAAATTCTATACTCAAGTCTATTTACCCAGATCTATATCCCCAAAGAACCCCTCTTTTATTACAGAACATTTGAGAATTTGCAAACATATGAAAAAGTAGTGATTGTAGCATACTGAGCCCAGGTGTCCCTCATCAACATCAGTAACTATAAACGAGCTTTTAATGAATATAAAATAAAAATTGAACAGGAGAGTCTAATTGACAGTATTTCTCCCTTTTTCAGCCATAACAGTGAATCTTAAGATCAGCAGCATCTTACATTAAAGGCCTTAGAAACAAGACCATCACATGGACTCCAGCGTGGGGCACTTCCACTGACATTTACTCTTCACAGGACAGAGTTTCCTCATTGTCATAGTAATAGTGATAATGATAGGAAGTAAGTAGAGAGTGTTACAATGTAATAGCAATAGAAAATAATTAAAGAGTGTTATAGGAAATGTAGAAAAATTATTTTGTGTGAAATATTAAAAAGCACAGGGAATGACCACTGTGGCCAAGCCCTAGCTGCACCACATAGATAAGACCATAGCTGAATGCTACCCTTAGGAATGATGTATGTAAACCTGATAAACACCTTCTGAGTGACACTGTGATTGATAAGCAGCTTGTACTCTGATTAACACTTGTGTGATGAGGTATGTTACTGATAGCCACCTGGACTGCCGTGGGTCAGAACAGGCTTAAAAACAATCATCCTCTCTTGATCCACACTCCACACTGCCTTGCTCCATGCTGGATGGCAGAAGAACGGCCAAACCTCCGATCGTGAGACTTCGGTTGCCCTCCTCCCCCTGACTCAACCCAACCAGACAGCCAGCCACCAAAGAGGATCTGCCGCTGCCCGCAGAGGACACCACTCTTCCCTGGGGACCCCATTAGTCTGAGCCCATGGCACCAGGAACCTTGTGAGCAATAAAGTGTGCTGTGTGATTTGCAACTGCATATTTTTGTGTGGCGTAATTCCTCTGGCAGTCTTAATTATCCTATATAATGAAAGCCTAGGCGGTGTCATGCACGACGTCATCACAAGATGGCCACCACAAGATGGCTGACAGGGGAAGGCAGTTGGGGGCAAGATCAGGCCAGTGGGGGAGGGCAGTTGGGGGCGATCAGGCAGGCAGGGGAGCAGTTAGGAGTCAATCAGGCCGGCAGGGGAGTGGTTAGGGGGTGATCAGGCTGGCAGGCAGAAGCAGTTAGGGGCAATCAGGCAGGCAGGCAGGCGAGTGGTTAGGAGCCAGCAGTCCTGGGTTGTGAGAGGGATCCGCCTGCCGGTTTAGGCCCAATTCTTATGGGGCCTAAACTGGCAGTTGGACATCCCCCAAAGGGTCCCAGATTGGAGAGGATGTAGGCCGGGCTGAGGGACACCACACCCCCCCCCTCATGCATGAATTTCATGCACCGGGCCTCTAGTATCAATATAAGGTCAGATGATAATGCCTACCCTCGATCCTGCTTGCTTAGAGTAATCTCTTCACTAGCAACTACTTAATGTTCAAACACCTGCAAGGTTAAGTTTATCTCAAGGGACGCCTTGGATAATGCCCCATATACTCTACTTCAGGGGTCCTCAAACTTTTTAAACAGGTGGCCAGTTCACTGTCCCTCAGACCATTGGAGGGCCAGACTATAGTTTAAAAAAAACTATGAACAAATTCCTATGCACACTGCACATATCTTATTTTGAAGTAAAAAAACAAAACGGCAAAAACACCCGCATGTGGCCCGCGGGCCATAGTTTGAGGACGCCTGCTCTTGGACACTCATACATTTGGTCACACTATGATGTTCTCATCTATCAAAATTAAACTTTTAGTCTTTTAATTTAAACTTTTTAAAAAATCATATATGAGCATTTATTCCAATACTGTTGGCAGTATGGGAGAGCAGCAGGTCCATTCACAAAAATTTGCTCTGCAGCACCTCCCCCCACCCCCATAAGCCAGCTGCTTATATAGGGTAGGACAAAGATTACATGGGGAAGTAGGGATCACCAGCATGGGGAAGTAGGAGGCTGGGTGGGACTCCATTGTTTGGGAAGCAAGGTTGTTAATCTTTCCAAGATAATAGGCAGTTCTTGAATGAGAATGATTCCAAGGTTGACTCCCAGGTCCTGGGGGCATACAACTCCCAGCCAGGTCAGAATGTCCTTTCTTTAACCAACACAAGGCAGTCATGGTTAACAGAGCCTGATTAATATTTCCCATAACCATAGTGAAACAGGAATTTTGGGGGTAAAATAGGACAGGTTTAGGAAGTATTAGAAACTTTGGAAATTAAGGGGACCATGGAGGAAAGCAAGGGCTGCAGAGCAGCAGAAGGTATATTTCCATAGAATGAGGAAGCTGGGAACAGCAAAAGGTCTATATTTACAAAATAAAGAGAAGGAAGCCCTTCATTCAGGAGGAGAAGAAAAAAGCCCAAAGGGAATAGGAAAACAACTAGAGGCCCGGTGCACAAAATTCGTGCACAGGGGGTGGGGGATGTCCCTCAGCCCAGCCTGCACCCTCTCCAATCTGGGACATCCCTCTCACAATCCAGGACTGCTGGCTCCCAACTGCTCACCTGCCTTCCTTCCTGATTGCCCCTAACCACTTCTGCCTGCCAGCCTGATCACCCCCTAACCACTCCCCTGCCAGCCTGATTGATGCCTAACTGCTCCCCTGCCAGCCTGTTTGCCCCTAACTTCCATCCCCTGCAGGCCTGGTCCCCCAACAACTGCTCTCCCCTGCAGGCCCGGTTGCCCCCAACTTCCCTCCTCTGCCAGCCTGGTCACCCCTAACTGCCCTCCCCTGCTGGCCTGATTGCCCCCAACTGCCCTCCCTTGCAGGCCTGGTCCCTCCCAACTGCCCTCCCCTTCTGGCCATCTTGTGGTGGCCATCTTGTGTCCACATGGGGGCAGTCATCTTTGACCACATAGGGAAAGCCATCTTGTGTGTTAGAGTGACAGTCAATTTGCATATTACTCTTTTATTAGATAGGATAGAGGCCTGGTGCATGGGTGGGGGCCAGCTGGTTTGCCCTGAAGGGTATCCCGGATCAGGGTGGGGGTTCCCTTGGGGCGTGGGGCGGCCTGGGTGAGAGGCCTGTGGTGGTTTGCAGGCTAGCCATGCCCCCCAGCCACCCAAGCAGAGGCCCTGGTATCTGGGATTTATTTATCTTCTATAATTGAAATTTTGTAGCCTTGAGCAGAGCCAAGCCTCCTGCTCGCTCCATGGCTGCAGCCATCTTGGTTGGGATTAACTTGCATACTCACTCCTGACTGGCTGGTGGGTGTGGCTTGTGGGTGTAGTGGAGTGGTGATTAATTTGCATATTACTCTTTTATTATATAGGATAGGGAAGGAGGGGCGGGGGAGAACCTCATATATCCCATGTGAGGTTCGATCTTTGAGCCCAGGAGTTACTATAGTAACCAGTCTAAGGGACTAGTGACCAATCAGAGGGGATATCAAGGCACCAGGATCTGCAGCCTTTATAAGCCATAGGGAAAAGAAACTCAGTGGGACCCTTTTCCCCCTCCCTACTTGGGAGTCCATTTTGTGGGACTCTTTCCCTCTCCCCATGTGGGAGTCTGTACTTATTCCTCAATAAATCTCCACCTTTGCTATACCACTTTATGTCCGTGGATTCATTCTTCGATTCCGGCAGACAAAGAATCCAGGTTCCAGTCCAAAAATTCCGTATCAATAGCTAAGTCCCCAATATTCTGTTTTTGCCCCTAACATTTCCCCACTGCTATTTCTAAAAATCTCATATCTATGAGATCAGTTTTAGATGAAGAGTCTCATCCTGCTGGACCACATCTGCTTCTGCCTTGAAAGCAGTTCCCAGGGATGGAATACACCAAATGCAGGATCATGGATATATGTTCTATCAACTGAGAATTGTCAGAAAGATTAAAACAGCACATTCCTTTAAAGTCCTCACAACCGTGGTTATGCTGCAACAGCAAATAATCTATTGCTGCCTTATTCTCTAGAACTGCCTCCCTGACCTGGCTCAGCTCTTGATTTAACCCCTGTATAGCCCTGGAAGGGGCATTCAGGGCCTTTACCATGCCACAAGGCAGCCGGTCACTTCTACATTAAGGGAGCCTACCATTACCAGCAGAACAAAAATGGCCAAAGCAATACAGGCAGCAGGCTCCACAGGTGGAGATCATCACTGCAGTCTGGTGCCACGGCCTTGAGAAAGTCTCTTTTGGTTCCAACCCTGTGATGTTTCTGAGGCATAAAGGCAGTCAGTCACCCTAAGAAACAGCCCCCCTGCTGCCCACCCCCACCCTCACCCCCACCCCCGTGCTGTTAGCGGGGATAATTCTTTTGTCTCACATTTTGCTTCTGCTATTGTCATGTGTCTTTGCTTCCACAAATATGCACTTCTCACTCAGACCCTTTTCCTCCCCGCCCCCATGTCCTGCACAGTGAGCCACCACTTACTTTCTGCAGCGTCACAGCACACCTGAACATTCTCACAGTGTACATTTCCAAGGGCAGTTGCATTAGAGGACTTTCCCCCTGAACCTCGTTCCTGAAACTTAATATTCCTAACAAAATGGGCGTCTGTTGAGTGATTCTCACTTCCATATTAATGAATCTGCCGCCCACAGGTGCAGGACTAAGAATTTGATGCCTAACTAGGCAGCGTAGGTGGAAACCCATCCGGGTGCTCGGTGTAAGATGACAGGTCCTATTTCTCCAGTAGAGATTGGGTCTCAGGGTCATCAGAGAATTTTTGAGTAGGTTCCCATTTGACGAGAGAGATTACAGTTGAGAAAAATACTTTAAAACACAAAGGGAGAGGGAGAAAGAACCATGGGTACTGGGATTCTTAGCCTAGGGTTTAGAAGGTTAGCTGGGAAGATGTACTTTTAAAAAGATATATTGTAGTAAAATACGCATAACATCAGATTTGCCATCTTAACTATTTATTTTTACTTTTACTTTTTGGTTAATCCTCACCTGAGGATATGTTTTCCATTGACTTTTTAAATATATTTATTAAATTGATTGGGGTTACATTGGTCAGCATGAACATATAGGTTTCAGGTAGGGGTTTCTGTGTTCCATTGACTTTTAGAGAGAGAGGGAAGGAGAGAGAAACATAGATGTGAGAGAGAAACATCAATTGGTTGCCTACTGACAGGCCCCAACCTGGACCAGGGATCAAACCTGCACCCAGTTACCTGCCCTTGACCTAGAATCAAACCCAGGACCTTTTGGTGCGAGGGCTGATGCTCTAACCACTAACTGGCCAGGGCCATCCTAGCCATTTTTATGTGCACCTTTCAGTAGCATCAAGTATATTCACATGAAGACAGAGTAGACAGTGGGTGCCAGGGCCTGGGGGAGAGTGAGTGAGTGTTTAATGGGACAGAGGTTCAGTTTGGGAAGATGAAAGAACTGTGTGGGTGGACGGTGGTGAGTGCTGCACAACAATGATTGTGCCTAAAGCCACTGACCTATGCACTTGACAATGGCTAAGATGGTACCTTTTATGTTGTGTATATTTTATTATTACAGGAGGAGGAGGAGGGGGAAGAAGAAGAAGGGGAGGAGGAGGAAGAGGGGGAGTTCGTGCTAGATCTATGGCTACCTTTACCGCCAAAGTGATGAAAAAAAGCAAACCAGAGCTGTGAGACCACTCAGACTAAAGGCCTTGTCTCTGCAGAGGGCCCCAGCTCCTCCCCAGGGATGATGACAATGACCTTCAGGATGAAGCCGCCACCCTCCCAGGCCTTCTCCCAGGACCTGCCCTGCAGCTTCTGCGTCTCCCCACTGGGGCAGGCGCGCCCCGCCCAGGAATTCACCACTCACTGGCACCTAAGTTGCTGGCGGCTGCAGCTCGTCCAGGCTCTCAGGTGTTCACTCTGCAGCCAGAGCCCTGCCAGAGGCTACCACTGCCGATAGGATCACGGCGGCGCTGACCCACCAGAGGCACCTGAACCCCCTAGACCGCTGGCCCACCCGAGTCCACATGGAGGCGCAGGGACACGAAGACCCGGGGGGCGCGCTGCGGGAACTGGTGAGTGGGGACCCCGACCCCCACCTCCCTCCAGGCCCTCCCGGTGCTCCACCCCGACCCGGGCCAGGGATGGGGGTGGGGACGTGCGGGTGCTCTGCTGTAGGGGGCAGCCAGAGAACCACCCGCCCGCAGCCCTGCAGTGCCCACCCACCCCACCCCACCCCCCCCGCCTCTTCTCCTGTTGGCAGAGACCAGGAAGCACCATTTAAAGGCTGATTCCTACGTCTTGTTAAAAGAATTCGTCAGATGTTGGTACTTAAACCTTTTCCCCCAGGAAGGCAAAACCCTCTGAGGGAAGGAAACAGCTGCTGGCGGCAGTCTTCACACAGAAATGCAGGTTCTGGATGGCAGGTTCCCTGCTCTGTGGAGTTAATCCTTGAGATTTCATTTGCAAACTATGGAGCAACATCGTAAAGGTGGCCTGCCTTCCTGGCAGTGGTGGCATTTCTGTGAGACACTCCTGCCATGCTGATCCCAGCTAAAGACCCCTAGTAAGGGGGCAGAGGCCGCCTGTGTCCAGGCTGTCAGCTCCTGGGAGAAGGCTCTGAGGAGCCCAGGGTGACTAAGGTGTTGCCTGTTGTCTTCCGGACATTGTGGTCCTGGTGCTCACGTGTAGGTGTAGAATCCTGTTGGGTTAGTTTCTGTGTGTGGTGTGAGGTAGGGGCTGGCCTGCTTAGTCAGTTATGTACTTGGTCCTCAATGTCCCTCACTACCAGTTGAAAAGACTTTCCTTGTCAACAATCAACTATATATGTGGATGGTTCTAGTCCATGATGCTTAAAATGCCCCATATCAAGAGTAAATGTTATATACAGTCAGTTGTCCTATGGCTCATTTTTTTTTTCAGGCAGAAAATCTATTTCAGGAACTTCAAGAACATTTTCAAGCTCTGACTGCAACATTAAACCTCAGAAATATCCTTTTCCATCTTATAGCAAATGCTGTGATGCTTTGAACTGTTAAATTATCATGGGATCTCTTTTTAGTGGAGAATTGTTGACCTCGGATTTCCTTGCATCCTGATGTAATTACCAGTCAGGTAATTTCTTCCTGCTTGACCGGCAGAACGGGGCATTTTGTGTGGCAATAAAATATGTGGACACACTGCACATGACTCCCCAGCGGGCCTTTCCCACCAAGCCCTATAAAAATCGGCGGTCTGCTAGGTAATGTCATACTCTACCCGCATTCAGAAACCGGCAGACGGAACACGGAAGGCCTCCAAATAGGGTGTTACACCTGGCTCCCCTACCTGTTTGGTTTGGTTTTATGACTTGAGCAGCTCACTGTTTTGTTAAGACATGAATCCAAACACAATTAGAATAGAATGTTTGTTTCCAGTTGGAGCAAATTCAAATAAGGGTAACACCTGCCCTACTTGAACTCCTTAAAAACGGTGTACAAAGTATTTGCATATGGAACTTGCAATTTCTGATTCTGTAGCTGGGTTCCCACAGATGGGAAAAAAAATGATTCTTAGACATGATAAAATTAAACTGAGTTCATTTCCATTATATTTACATCCTCATTAGAGTTTGGTTAAGACATAGTTACACGTACCAGAGTAACACACATCCCTGAGTTTGTGTCCTCGCAGGGGAGCCAAGTTTCAGAGCTGAGCTCACATTCAGAGGCTAGGGACATCCTACAAAAACCTCAGGGAAGTCTCTGCACTGACCTCCAGGTGTCTTACAAGTTGCATGGCCAGGGTGTGTGTCAGAGCCCCAGCTGGGCTGCAGGTTGAAGCAGGGCTTTCTGGCCATGGGCTCTGGGCTCCTTAACGTGGAACTGGAAGAAATGGGAAACCGCCTCCAGGACTTGCAGAGGAATGTAAATGACTTAATGGTGCAAGCCGGGATCAACAATGCCATTAAAGAACAAATGGTAAGACCATTACTAGGAAACTAAATAAGTTTACTTTGTGCAGCGCTTGTGATTGCTTTCATCTTGAGAAATGCAATCCCATATTTGTTCACTGTGGGAATTACTGCCTCTGTACTACATGAGACACCTTCAGGAATAACAAGCCTTTCACAAATGCTCCTTTCTAAATTGACCAACTTAAACACTCTGTCATATTTCCTTTAAAAGTGTACATTTTAAGTGAAACACTTTATTTAAAATTTGAATTAAAATTTTTTTAAATATAATAAATAGTGGATTTTACTCAAGTACCTATTGACCCTCACCCCTCAAATTAATCTTAAGTCAAAACACAAATCATGATGATTTAGACATTGGAGATTATAACTACCAGTTTCTGTTTGAAACCATATTTCACGGAACCATTTAAAAAGAAATGTTGCATTAAGCCCTCAACCCATTGCCAGAGTCTGGAGGATCCCACCCAGTCCCACCATGCAAACATTTCTTCTTTTCCAGTGGAATTTTGCACTGAATCTTGAGATGCACATAAATGCTTAGCTTCAGATTTCAGACTGAATTTATGTCCATGTATGTGGAGATGCACAACTTTATTAGGATATGTATGCATGTTCTCCTGACATAGTATTCTGACTATATGAGCGTATGATAATTAGATGCCTTTGTTTTTCTTGTTTCCCATTTCTTTGACAATTGTCATCCTAAGTCATCTGGCAAATTATCTGTAGCTATCCTGCTAAATCAGAGATAGTTCACTTATCGTATTATCTGGAATTCCAGTAGAAAAGATAGCTGTACCGTATCCTGCTACTCATGAGCACTCTGAAATTCTGCCTGTAGGGTGAAAATACACCTTTCCCTATTAAGGTTGCATTAGATAGGGCCACCTGCCCAGCAGTCCTGTCTAGGCCTACTGGACGCTAACACTAAGCCCTCCGCATCTGAGGGCTAATTGGTGATAAGCCAGTGCCTGAAAGAAGGGACCAGTGGGCCAATTTCTGCAGGATCCTGAGTTGGCACACCGCCAGGCACAGGGTGGCTGTTTGAGAACTTTGTTCCTTCCCTTCATCACCTGCACTCCCTCAGGGTTTTAAATTTGGTCAAACCCACTAAATATGAGGCATCAAATTAAATGGTTAAGTATCAAGACTTCACTCTTTTTTATATTTTTAAATTGATTTGAGAGGAAGGGATAGAGAGATAGAGATGGGGGGGGGGGGTGGAGAGAGAGAGAGAAACATCGATCAGTTGCCTCCCAAAAGTGTCCGGCCCGGGGATCAAACCTGTAACCTAGGTATGTGCCCTGCCTAGGAATTGAACCCACCACCTTTCAGTATATGGGACAATGTTCCAACCAACTGAGCCACACTGACCAGGGCAAGACTTCATTTTTTGATGCACATGTAGTCATTATTTAAAGCAACAAAATAGAAGGCCAGGTAACTAAATGTTTGTTCAAAGCTGTTAATGCCTTTTACATGAAAACAAAGACCTAAATAAATTGTAATCTGCTTGGCTAAATCTGTGCTTGTTGGTGGCACTAGGTCAGGCCTCATGCCATGGGTTTCAGTGGATTCTGCAAACCCCCTAAACTTAAGTTCCTGTTGGGGGTAGGGTGGTGACTGGGAAGAGAGTCCATGACCCAAAATGTTAAAAACTACTGTTATGTATTCTAAAAGATCTGGCTCTTTGTCCGTTTCCACATTAACTGTAACACTTTTCCCATGTTTACTCCAACACAGACAGGAGTGAGATCTCTGGACACCTGTGACCCGGGTGATGGAATGTCAATGCTAATTGATCCGAAGCACCCTGTTCACTCACCTTGATGGTGAGTCCACCTTGACTCCATCTGACTAAAATGCAAGTCACTTAACATGTTTTTCTACAAACTGAATTTTTCCTATACAAATGTTCTAGTAATTACAGGTATATTCATTGAAAGCTTAGATTCCAGTTTATTTAACTGTACATTAATTCATATATAAGTAAATCTTTACCTCTTTCCAATCTTTTTTCTTACACCTGCACTAACACTTGAAAATGTGATCAAATGAAAACTGTGCTTTTTGAGTTATAACTTGGGTTCTGATTTTAGTAGTTAAAAAATCATATTAGTAACATTAGAAATTTAAAAAAACACGGGCAATGTGATAAGAATGTAATTGTAGCCCTAACTGGTTTGGCTTGGTGGGTAGAGCGTCGGCCTGCGGACTGAAGGGTCCCAGGTTCGATTCCAGTCAAGGGCATGTACCTTGGTTGCGGGCACATCTCCAGTGGGGGGTGTGCAGGAGGCAGCTGATCGATGTTTCTCTCTCATCGATGTTTCTAACTCTCTATTCTTCTCCCTTCCTCTCTGTAAAAAATCAATAAAATATATTTAAAAAAAAAAAAAGAATGTAATTGTAATTCCAAAGGTAACTGACACTTAACAAAAGATGTTTGCTGCCTGGCCCATGTGGCTCAGTGGTTGAGCATCAACCCATGAACCAGAAGGTCACATGCCCAGGTTTCCCAACTTGATCCCCAAGAGGAGGCATGCAGGAGGCAGCCGATCAAGGATTCTCTCTCATCGGTGCTTCTCTTTATCCCTCTCCCTTCCTCTCTCTAAAATCAATAAAAACGTATTTTTTAAAGTACATAATTCATTGATTTTTGAATACATTCACAAAGTTGTACAACCTCACCACAATCTAATATTAGAACATTTCCAGCACCCACCCCCCCTAAACCTATCTGTTTGCAGTCAGTACCTCTTCCCACCATGGCCAGCCACTAATCTACCTTCTATCTCTGTAGATTTGATTTTCTGGATGTTTCCTATAAATGGAATCAGACAATATAAGGACTTCTGCATCCATCTTCTTTCACTTAGCATCAATAAAAAAGAAAAAAAAAGAAAAGAAAGATGTTTGCTGAATGACAGATTACGTCTCCATCCATCCACACAATTTTGTAAATCACACAAGAAAAGCATAAGCTGTGTGATTCAAGTTTTTTTTTTCTGAATTAAATTCTATATAGATCTTTTTTTTTTAAAGATCGTAAGTAGTTTTCTGGTATAAGTTGATTTTGTGTATGTTTTATAATTGATTTTTTTAGAGAGAGAGGAAGGGACAGGGAGAGATAGAAACATTGACAAGATGCCGAAACCGGTTTGGCTCAGTGGATAGAGCGTCGGTCTGTGGACTGGAAGGTCCCAGGTTCGATTCCGGTCAAGGGCATGTACATTGGTTGCGGACACATCTCCTGGTGGGGGATGTGCAGGAGGCGGCTGGTCGATGTCTCTCTCATCGATGTTTCTGGCTCTCTATCCCTCTCCCTTCCTCTCTGTGAAAAATCAATAAAATATATTAAAAAAAAAAAAAAAAAAACATTGACAAGAGAGAAACATCAACATCGACTGCCTGCCTCATGCATGCCACCCACTGGGGATTGAGCCTGCAACATGGGAATATGCCCTGACCAGGAATCGAACCAGTGATCTCTTTGGTCCATGGGTTGACACTCAACTACTGAGCCACACCAGCTGAGCAAAAGTTGCTTTTTATTTATTTTATACTAGAGGCCTGGTGCATGAAATTCATGCAAGGGGGGGCATCCCTCAGCCCAGCCTGCACCCTCTCCAATCTGGGACATCCCTCTCACAATCCAGGACTGCTGGCTCCCAACTGCTCGCCTGCCTGCCTTCCTGATTGCCCCTAACTGCTTCTGCTTGCCAGCCTGACCACCCCTTAACCACTCCCCTGCCAGCCTGATTGATGCCTAACTGCTCCCCTGCCAGCCTGTTTGCCCCTAACTGCCCTCCCCTGCAGACCTGGTCCCTCCCAACTGCCCTCCCCTGTGGCCATCTTGTGGCAGCCATCTTGTGTCCACATGGGGGCAGCCATCTTTGTGTTGGAGTGATGGTCAATTTGCATATTACTCTTTTATTATATAGGATTAGATAGGATAGAGGCCTGGTGCACGGGTAGGGCCGGCTGGTTTGCCCTGAAGGGTGTCCTGGATCAGGGTGGGGGTTCCCTTGGGGCATGGGGCAGCCTGGGTGAGGGGCCTGTGGTGGTTTGCAGGCTGGCCACGCCCCCAGCGACCCAAGCGGAGGGCCTGGTATCTGGGATTTATTTACCTTCTATAATTGAAACTTTGTAGCCTTGAGTGGAGGCCTGGGCTGGCCAGGGCAGGCGGAAAGCTTGGCTTCCTCCATTACCGGGGAAACCCAAGCCTTCTGCTCTCTCTGTGGCCGTAGCCATCTTGGTTGGGTTAATATGCATACTCGCTCCTGATTGGCTGGTGGGCATGGCTTTGCGGTGTAGCGGAGGTACAGTCAATTTGCATATTACTCTTTTATTAGACAGTATATATATATATATATAAAATTGATTTCAGAGAGGAAGGAAGAGGGAGAGATAGAAACATCTGCACACCTCCTACTGGGGATTGAGCCTGCAACCCAGTCATGTGCCCTTCACTGGAATCAAACCTGGGACCCTTCAGTCCACAGGCTGATGCTCTATCCACTGAGCCAAACCAGGTCGGGCCAGAAGTTGCTTTTTAAATGGCTGCATCACTTTGTTATCAGAAAATCTGTGGGCCAGATTTCCCAGACACTAGTGGGCATGAGATTCTTGGAGTACCGCTGAAATAGCATTTTCAGAAGCCCCCCTGGGAGAATAAAATGTGGTAAAAATCTGTGTTTGCATGGAGTTACATTCCTTGGGTTGTAAAGTCCCATGTCCCTTAACCTAATTCTGAAAAGGTACAGCTGGGAGTTCAGCAAAACCAAAAGCAAGGTCAGTGTCCAGAGCTTCCGATCCATGTTGTAGCTGGGCCCAGTTCAGCATCAGGCTAATTCAACTCCATCAGTCCACTGTGTGGAACCCACAATGCTTAGCCACATGGGCGAATGCAGGGGAATGTGCCCCCTGCAATGGGAGAGGCAGGAGCACAGGCATGCAGACGAGGCAAGGGCCAAGAGAGGGAACTTCCTTTGTTCAGAAGTTTAAATATTCAGGTTTCATGCCCTTATAGTGGCCACGCCTATTCTGGCCACTAATTTGACTGACAGGCACCTTCCCAAGTCACTCAGACTTTACTGGGCATGCGTGTAAACTGCCTTTGTCCATCTCCTTCCCCCATCAATAGGTGGGGAACAGACTTGGAGAGTGTTAAATTAGCAAAGCTGTGTAAATGGCATGCCTAAATAATTTGGCATGCCTAAATAATTTATCTTCCCTTTATTCCTTTCCTGTTAAGGAATAAACCAGGTTATTACAATGGTATCAAGTCAACATTTCCAGTCACAGTGTTTATGGAAGACTAATTTTAATCTGTCTAGTCCAGTCAGGCTCTGATAGCAACACTCTCCAAACCAAACTAAATGAAAACCAAGAAGGCAGTGAGCCAGAAGCGCTGCTAATTCCCGAGGTAGCCCTTACCTCTCACCCCACTGGAGGCAGTTAGCAATTAGATCTTTGTAGGTTATGGAGAAACACTTTCAAATAATTATCAATTCCCTTCTTTCTGAGCCAAACTAAAATAAACCTGATCACCCCCAAAAGGGGTCAGTTGTAGGCTCTATTGTAAAAAATAACATTATTCCTGCATATAAATCATATTCATTTAAAAGTCAAAATCAACTACAGTTGGCCCTAGCCAGTTTGGCTCAGTGGATAGAGCATCCATCGCCCTGCGGACTGAGAGGTCCTGAACTAAAAGGTTCCGGGTTCAATTCTGGTCAAGAGCATGTACCCGTTGCAAGCTCCTCCCTGGCCTAGGCCCTCATCGGGGCTCGTGCAGAAGGCAACCAATATTGGTATTTCTGTCTTTCCCGCTCTAAAAATCAATTGAAAAATATCCTTGGGAGGGGGGAGGGGGAAGGGGACAGTTGTTCCAGGTGTGCTACCCACACACGCACCAGTGCTCCTCACACAAGCTTGGATGATCCCAACCACCGACCAGCATGCTCCTGGTATAGAATTAGAAGAGAAACTTGAGACTGAGAAGATTGATTGAAGGGTCATGGATCATGGACTCCATGGAAAATACAATATGTTTAAAGTACATTAGATGTAATTTCAGGAGGAATAAAAAGCAGCTTACTTTTTTTTAAATCCTCACCCAAGAATACTTTTTCCCCATTGATTTTTAGACAGAGTTGGAAGGGGGGTGGGGGGGAAAAGAGAGAGAGAAACATCGATTGGTTACCTGCCATACACACTTCAACCAGAGCTGGGGATCAAACCTGCAATTGAGATACATGCCCTTGACCAGGAATCAAACCCTCAACCCCTTGTTCTGTGGGCTGACACTCCAACCATGGAGCCAAACAGGACAGGGCAGCAGCTTACTCTGTATTTAAAAGCAAGGCCCCCCAAATTATTATTTTATTGCACTTTATTCTTGCAGTGTGTATTCCTTCTGAACTTAAGCCACTAGATTCTGTTGTGGGTTGAATTGTGCCCCTTCTCCCCCGCAGGGCCTCAGAATGACCTTATGTGAAGATAGGACTGTTATAGATGTAATCAGTTAAGATGAGGTCATGCTGGAGTCGAGCAGCCCTGAGCCAATGACTGGTGTCCTTATAAAAAGGGGACACTTGGACCAGACACAACTCAGGGAAAAGGCCTAGAGAATATGAAGGCTCAGGTTGGGGTGGGCGGGGACAGGGTTAGGGAAGAGGCACCTGGGTCCCCAGATGTCCCATCTCCAGGCCAGTGAGATACATATTTCCGCTAAGTGCCCTGGGCTGAGGTCTTCTGTTCCAGCAGCCCCAGGACACACATAGCTTCCACTGCCAAGTGTGCACAACTGGGCAGCCCAGTCTGGCCAGTGTGGCTCAATGGTTAGGCATCAACCCATGACCAGGAGGTCACGGTCTGATTCCTAGTCAGGGCACGTGGGCTCAATCACCAGATCGGCATGCAAGAGGCAGCCGATCAATGACTCTCTCATCATTGATGTTTCTCTCTCTCTTTCCCTCTCCCTTCCTCTCTCTGAAAAAACCTATTACAAAAAAAAAAAAAAAAAAAAAAACACCAAAAAACAGAGCAGCCCACAGACCTCCTGAATTTCACTCCAATGGTAAAGAATCAAGTTTTTACTTCCAAAACCATTAATCCATATAAAAAATAAACCATGAGGACTTTCCCATGATTGTGTATTTGTTTAATTCAGCTAGATATTTACAGATATTTGCGAATATGAAAGTACAGTAGCCAGGCCAACTGCAGCTTGAGGCTGTGCAGCCCTCCTGTCCTTCCCCAGACTCCTCAAAGGCTTCAGCATCCACAGCATCTCCACGTGAAAGTAACTCCCTGGAAAACCCCACACCTGGGACAGGCACTCAGTATCGGTACTTCGTGGAGTAGTCCTTTGGGGACACGACCAGACCACGGCCTTTGCGGGCGCCCCGGTACACGGTCTCAATGATGTCGATCATCTCCTGCTTGTCCTCCATGGCCCAGTTGATCTTGTTGTTGTTGCCAGTGCCCAGGTCAATCATGATGTGCTTGTTCCTACAGAGGGAATAGGCAAGGCTTATCAGAGCGTCTAGAAGGGCCTTGGTTGGGTAGCTCAGCAGGTTAGAGAGTTGTCTCAGTATGCCAAGGTTGCAGGTTTGATACCCAGTCAGTGCACATACATGAATAAGTGAAACAACAAATCAATGTTTTTCTCGCTATCTCTCTCCCCTTTTCTCTCTAAAAATCACTAATTTTTTTTTTTTAAGCCTCTACAAGGGACCCCATGAAAAATGTCTGTTTCCCACTGTTACAGCTCTGGTTACTCGGCTAGATTTGACTCCGACATGTGGCAACCAGCAGGGCAGCTGCCATAGTCTGTGTGAGCCCCCCATGTTTCCACTGCCCAGAAATGCACTAAGTTGCCTGTCTAGAAGCAGATGGAGCCCTAGCCACAGCCAGCGAGTAGAGGCTTCAGCTCACGACCACAAAATGGGATTCAGCCAACTACCTAGGTGAGCCATATGTCTTCTTCCCCGACTGACTGCCTTTGAGAGACCCCAAGGAAACCTGCAGAACCTGCCCGGAATAGGACCTGCAGAACCCTGAGCTTACAAATGGTGTTTTCAGCCACAAAACTTGTGCTAACTTGTCCCACAGAACATGAAGCTAATACACACCCTACACAGTCCACCTGGACCATCTTCACCAACAGGGGCTCTACTTGTGAAGTGAACATTAATACTGCTATCCACCAACTTTTGTAGTAATAATAACTATGAAATTTTGGCAAGCATAGCAATATTAAAGGGTTATTTCTTTCCTAATTAACCTTCCAGAACAGTTATTTTTGTACTCATGCTGTTACTTAATTACATAAACCCCATCAAACATATATGGCACCTGCATCAGACCACTGGGTACGCAGCCAGTACATTCCCACGTTTTCCTTTGAAGCAAACCCCGTACACTGTGGATACAAATTTGTCTGAGGCAATTAGGGAAATTCTATTCTTCATGCCAGTAACTCATTGACTAGAGTCCACACAGAAAGTTATCACAAAGAACATTAAATAGTGTCATGATATCATATTTTAAAATAGACATTGAGTTATTTTAAAACAGACATTTTCATCAACAGATTAAAGGTACCTTAAGTGTTAATAAGAATGTCTACCATTTAATTACACTTCACCTAGGTTTCTGGGCAAAGTTACTTCAAAAGGGTAATTTATCACTGAGTAAATGCTAAAACTAGTACTGTTTAAAAATTATTGAAAAGATCACATTAATTGCCTGGTGATACAATCTGTATGTGATATGACTACATAACGACTTCCTTCCAAGTAAGAGAATCTAAAGGCATCTTGATTACATTAAACTTCCAGACCAACAATTTCAATTTAAACAACAACTTTAAGAGAAAAGGAGCCCAGCCAGCATGGCTCAGTGGTTGAGCATCAACCCAGGAAACAAGAGATCACTGGTTCGATTCCCAGTCAGGGCACATGCCCGGGCTGTGGGCTCAATCCCCAGTGGAGGGGTGAGCAGGAGGCAGCCAATCAATGATTCTCTCTCATCATTGATGTTTCTATTTCTTTCTCCCTTCCTCTCTGAAATCAATAAAAACATAAAAAGGACAATTTAAATAACAAGTTTAAGAGAAGAGGACGTACCTGAAGAAAAACATGACAGTACAAGGATCGTATAACTCATACATTTTGTTGAAGTCAGGTACTTCTGTAATATCCACAAGATAATTAACTGCAAAATTTTTAACCTAAAAGTAAAGAACATTAAAAAAAATAAAAATCGATTTTTTAAATTCTGTAAAAGCACATTAAAAACTAAAACAACCATCTGTGTATAACAGAACAATTTTCAAGCTCTCCAACATTTTCCCAGTAGAGTTAACACAGAAAAATAATTCAACAAGCTCAGGATACCTAGCAAATAATTGGCTATTACACTTCCCTTTAACATTTTTTTAGAATAGCAAGTTACAAGAACCTTCAGAAAATATCCACAGACATATTATTCATGCTGATGTAGCAATAACCCATACGATCTTTTCCAAATGTATACTTTTACTAATACTTAATCACATGCATTGAACAACTGCTTTCCAACATGCCATACATTCCCCGTGTATTTGGGTTTGAACTCTTCTTGTAAATAGTAACAAACTACTACTCCAAATAATATCGTATATAACAAATTTTCTTTAAATGCAAATTTATCAGAGAAGATTTAGAAAACTAAAAATAGCCCTGACCGGTTTGGCTCAGTGGATAGAGCATCGGCCTTCGGACTCAAGGGTCCCAAGTTCAATTCCGGTCAAGGGCATGTACCTTGGTTGCGACACATCCCCAGGAGGGGGTGTGCAGGAGGCAGCTGGAGGCAGCTGGTCGATGTTTCTCTCTCATCGATGTTTCTAACTCTCTCTCCCTCTCCCTTCCTCTCTGTAATAAATCAATAATATATATATATATATATATATATATATATATATATATATATAAAAGAAAACTAAAAATAAAATCACCTTCAATCCCAACAAAAAGTTAGCTACTGCAGAAGTATTTTTAGGATGTTCTTTCCCATTTTTCCTCCAACTGAGTCACACAGCCAGGGCTCCTGGTATATATATATATATATATATATTTTTTAAACTGTTTTAACAAAATGTGATCATATAGTGATCATACTACAATATTTACTACATTGCTTTAATTACAAGAATTCTCTTATTATACTTTATAAAAACACAACTTTTATGGCTGTATTAAATAATTAGTTCATGCCCTAACCAGATTGGCTCAGTGGAGAGTGTCGGCCTGCGGACTCAAGGGTCCCAGGTTCGATTCTGGTCAAGGGCATATACCTTGGTTGCGGGCACAACCCAAGTAGGGGGTGTGCAGGAGGCAGCTGATCGATGTTTCTCTCTCATCGATGTTTCTAACTCTCTACCCCTCTCCCTTCCTCTCTGTTAAAAAATCAATAAAATATATAAAAAATAATAATAATTAATTTATCAAATGTCTATGCCATTACTTTACCTTTCTTCTGTTACTTTCTTTCTGATTTTTCATGAATATAAATAATTCATTTTCATTAATATCAATTATTCCCCTGTGAACATTCTAACCCTTAAATTTGTGCACACATTCATTAATTTCTAAGGATAAATTCCTAAAACAGAATTTCTAGAACAAAGAACATGACATTTTAAAGGCTCCTTATAAATACAGGGGTGGGCAAAAGTAGGTTTACAGTTGTAATACAAATAAATCTATAATAATAAAAGGGTAATATGCTAATTAGACCGGACGTCCTTCCTTCCCAACAAAACCACAGCGGGCAGGGGCCGGGGCCAAGGCCCTTGCATGAATTTCGGTGCATCGGGCCTCTAGTACAACAATAATAATGCAAGACCTGGCTGGTGTGGTTCAGTTAGTTGAGCACTGTCTCAGGCACCAAAAGGTTGCTGGTTTGATTCCTGGTCAGGGCACATACCCAGTTTTGGGCTTCATCCCCAGTACGGGGCATGCAAGAGGCAGTCAGTCGATGTTTCTCACACCCATGTTTCTCTCTCTCTCCCCCTCTCCCTTGGAAGAGAGAGAATCATTGATTGGCTGCCTCCTGCATTCCCCACACTGGGCATTGGCCCACAACCCAGTCATGCACCCTGACCAGAATTGAACCGTGACCTCCTGCTTTATAGGTCGATGTTAACCACTGAGCCATGCCAGTAAGGCTAAAATCACATTAGGATTTTTCAGATGAGTGTCAAGCCACACAAGGCCAGAAACCACGTCTGTAGTCTTTATTGATGTGTCCTCGGAGCCAAACATCTGACACATTCAAGGCACTAGGTAAATATTTGTTGAATGAATGAACTTTAACAATAAACTTATATTTCAAAACTCAAGAAACCCATTATTGTCACTAAGAACCATGGTTTTGGACAGTATGGACTTAACTCTATAATCCTGAGTTCAGACCTGCCTTAGAAGGTGTCAGGTCTAACCTCCTTCCTCAGAGATGGGGTCCTGACAGAAGGCTCTCCCAATACTGGCAGGAAGGGGCCACGCCACAGATGTGGCTCATCCAGGTGGGTGGCTATGTGAGCATGCTGCCCCTCACTCTGAACCCTCCCAGGTTTTCCTCTGGAAAAGCTCCCACCTGACAAAGCTTCTCCTCACGTGGATTTGGATTCCTATGTTGTCGTGATGCCTTCCACATAGAGAACTATGTTGCCTAAACCAGTGGTCGCCAACCTTTCGGACCTCAAGGACCACCAGTTGGCGACTGCTGGCCTAAACAGTTCACATCCATTAATGAATCTGCAGGTAACTAAAACCCCTGTGTATTTTTTTAATATACAACTGAAATTAAGCTAGGTGTCTATCTTTTCTCCATTTAAAAAAATGTTCACTTGGAAAATATAGAAATGAAATGGAAAAATCACTCTTTGGTATCCAGCCCAGTAATTTTCAAACAAGTTATATAATTTACAAAACATGACAGTCATAATATATCTATGGGTGTTTTAAAGTGAAATGTTAATGTTTCCCTTTCTCAACCCAAAACTTGCTGATGAGGACACCTTCTACTCTCTGCTTTACTCCAGCTGACATCACTGTTTTCCCACATCTATAATAATAAAAGCATAATATGCTAATTAGACCAGACATCATTCTGGACATTCTTTTGGACGAAGCCAGGGCTGCGAGGGAAGCCCAGGTTCTGGGTGCCAGAGGGAAGCCGGAGCCAGCAACCAGGGGAAGGAAGGCCTACTCTTGCACGAATTTTGTGCATCGGGCCTCTAGTTATTAAATAAAGATCATTTTTAATGGCCAAATAATATTCCATCCAGTAGGGTGTACATTGCAGTTTAAATCCCAATTTCTAAGTCCGGACAGATAACTGCTACCACCTGCTCAGGAGCCGTCATGAGGACCACGTGAGGGGTCAGTTTCCTACCTGGCACTGTGCCTGGCCTAAGTGTTCCCCTATCACTGGACACTGTGGTTGTTTCCACTTTTGCTATAAATGACAGTAACGGTCTCCCAAAGGGTCAGTTACTGAGAATAGCGGGACCATCTGACATTCATTCATCAGGCTCTTCACACAATGCCAGCCACGTTCCTCAGGGTGATGCCAGCTCTACCACCTGAACATTACAACGTCCAGCACACCCCACACTTCAACTCCTTTTTAACTTTCTGTGTCTGATATACCTAAAAAACGACAGTGAACTGTTTTAAGGTATGTTTCTTTGAAGTTTACTTAACCACTGGAATTTATTTTTTCAAGTTCTTTTCCCGTTTACTCACAAGAACCATCTTTTTAAACAGTACTGTAAACATATTTGCCATATTTAAAATACATTTTGCCTACTATTAGTAATCTTAACTGGTTAAGTAGTATATTTTTAAACCAAGAATCGCATGTACAAATTCATTTTTATTATCAAGTTACTTTTGAAATACATATTCTTTTGGTCATCTACAATAGTAAATATCCTTTCCAGCTCTTTTGCCCACACACTTTATGAGCACACCTTTTTCTTCAGCAAGTCAGTGATCAACCACCACTCAGCCTTTTGTCCTCCCCCAGTTGAGAGCCTATCTAATACACCAGAAAAATGTTCTGGGCTGTCAACTGGCTAATTATTACATTGCTACTTAATTCATTTCAAATCCATCAAAAGATTACATGGTAACTTTATTTTCTAAAACTATGTGCCCTGCCTGGCTGGTGTTGCTCAGCTGTTGAGCATCGACCTATGAACCAGGATTTCATGGTTCATAGGATTCCCAGTCAGGACATTTGCCCCGGTTGCAGGCTCCATCCCCAGTTAAAGGCATGCAGGAGGCAGCCGATCAATGACTCTCTCTTATCACTGATGTTTCTCTCACCACCTCCCTTCCTCTCTGAAGTCAATAACTATATATATATTTAAAAATAAATAAATAAAACAAACAACTATGTGCCCTGATTAGCTCTATTTACAATAACTGTTGCAAATTTTGTGATGTGAGATAGTAATAATAATGGTAGCTAATGATTACTGAATATACTACTTGATGTTAACTCTGTCCTCACAACCACCTGAGTCCGGCACTGGTATCCCTCTCTTACAGACGAGTCATTTAATGTCATGCAGGCAGTAAGTGGCAGAATCCAGCTTAGTTGGAGCCAATAACCACTGCTCAATCCTGCCTCTCATAGCTGCTTGCTGCAAGGTGATTATATGCAGACACAAATCCAGAGTGAATACAAAAACATGCCTTCTGTTAGTTCCTATCGATTTCTCAGACTGAGCATCAACTTCCACTGGTTCACTTACTTTATGTGATGCTTCAGAAAGACCCCACAGTCATTCCTAAAAATTTCCATCCATATATTTGCCTTACATACAATTTCATCTAGAATGTATGATCACCAGTCAATACCACTGAGGTTCTACATATTTTAAACTCTACTTGTATGGGCTTTTTAACACAAAAATTAAATGTCCCACTTATTCTTAACTATCGTGGAATTTAGGAAACTGAGTTGTGACAAACTGTTCCTACAGAATGGCAGACAGCTCAGAGGGGCACAAAACAGTCTCTCTTCAAAGCTGTGCATAAAATCAGCTGCTAAGCAGGAAACTTTGCTATTACCACTCTACCAAATTCCAGACAGCTGAAAATTGGTAAGCATCTCTCTCTGTTTCAGTATCGCTCAAAACTAACCCAGCACGAAGAGGGGTTGGCACTGTCAGAGCATCAAGTCAATACACCACATTCCAGCCTCAACCCAGGAACTTTTACTCACTTTAAAACAGCTGGGATATCCAAACAGGGCTCGTAACAAGATGAGGAAGATCCCCCATTATCTGCCATTTCTGCAGAGGGAGATTTTTAAATAGAGTTAAATTGTTCTTTATACTAAAACCTTAAATCTCAAAAATTTCTGTTGAGCTTCCCCAAAAGAACTTCCAGAATTATAAACTCATATTTTGCCCTTATACTAACATGAAAGTAAAATGTTAATAGTCTTATAATGCATTTCAAGTTTGCATTTTGAATATCTATATTATAATACAATATTGAAAGTTTATTAAAATAAAAATCCCCCTGACCCGTTTGGCTCAGTGAATAGAGCGTTGGCCTTAGAACTGAAGGGTCCCGGGTTCGATTCCAGTCAAGGGCATGTACCTTGGTAGCAGGCACATCCCCAGTAGGGGGTGTGCAGGAGGCAGCTGATCGATGTTTCTCTCTCATCGATGTTTCTTACACTCTATCCCTCTCCCTTCCTCTCTGTAAAAAAATCAATAATAAAAATAAATAAAATAAAAATCCACATTTTTTGGACAAGAGAAAAAAGGGTAACTTAAAGACTAAAGAAAAATCGTCAAAGTGAGCCTAATTAAACTGCCCTTATTAACAGGTTCAATACAAGAAGAGTATGTCCACTAGTGACACAGCAATTCGGTCTCTAACTGACATAAAGGCATTAGAAAAGAACCACTATGGTAAAAGTCCCTAGAAACTTACGTTAACACATAAAATATGTCTCCTAGCTAAGAGCATCTTGCCAAGTTTTGCTCAGACATGAAGAGCCAACCAACCCTTAAGTCTCTAGCCATCCTAGCCTGGCGCTGAGGGCAGCAGGATCTGGACATCACCTAGTGATTATGCCACCACCTGCAAGCTAGAATCCAGAACACACACCCTAGGTTATTTCAAAGTCAACATGCTAATGATTTGCTTATTGGAAAGGTGCTTGGGTTCAAGGCTCTTCTGGGTTCCCCAGTCACCTACCTCCCCCCCAAGCTCCTCAGTGTCCTTGTAATGTCTGACAAGTACAGCACTCATACTTGGACCCAGACCTCTGTTGAGAGGTTTCTGAAAGTCACACCACAATTCCCAGAGAAGCTTCTCAAAGAAGCCGTTTCTGAACCTCACCCAGACCCATACAATCAGAATCTCTGCAGTGCACTTGGTAAGTATGCCAACTGGAACTTATGATGACAGATATGGAAGAACAGTCCCTAAGGTCCAAAATGTCACAACCCCTACATCACTCTGCTTCTCCTTCCAAATAGGAGGTAGTAAAAATCAGCTTTTCTTTCCTAAATACAAAGTATATACTCTTGTTATTTACTCAAAGGTGTTATTTTAAACCAGCCAATACTACCATCTCCTATTCCCATGAAAGAAAAGATGGGCCCTAACCGGTTTGGCTCAGTGGATAGAGCGTCGGCCTGCGGACTGAAGGGTCCCAGGTTCGATTCCAGTCAAGGACATGTACCTTGGCTGCGGGCACATCCCCAGTAGGGAGTGTGCAGGAGGCAGCTGATTGATGTTTCTCTCTATCCTTCTCCTTTCCTCTCTGTAAAAAATCAATAAAATATATATATTTTTAAAAAGATGGTTTCAGTGTTTCCACTTTTACTCTTCAAATGACCTTAATAATTTCATTAACACCCCAATATATGTGTCTTTTGCCCTATTGTTGAAATTGCAAAAATCCAAATTAAAAGTCATCTTAAAATCAGCGTGAGGAAATTTAAAAAGAATTAAGGCTCTGGTTACACAGAAACATCCTACAACTGCACCCTTACTTACTGTCAGCAAACAAGTCCCTGCATTTAAATCATCTGTTATAAAACAAAACAACAAAGGACAAGAGCTACTATGCTATTAACATACATGCTCGGCTTTATAAATACAACAAATAAATATGGTACAAAAAAAAGGACAATCCTTTTAAGCTAAGCTATTTAAAAGGAGCTCCAACACTTGCCAGAGTATGAAAAAACATTGCGTTCTTGGTACCATAGATGCAAATTTTGAAAAAACACCCTATCACTAGGAATTATTAAGTGATTTATCTAGGGAGAGGGATCATGAACTTTTTTGTAATGTATAGCAGGACCCTAAAGGATTTCTCCCAGAAGAAAAAGGCATAGCCTATTGTGTACAATTTCAGGGAGCTCGTCCTCACATCACCAGGTCAATCCTACATCTTCTCTTTATTTGCTGGCGCATTAAAATTCAAGGCATGAACAATGAGTGTGGAATCCAGCTTTTAACCTCACTTTTAAATTTTCTTGTCAACTAACAAAGCAAAACAAAGCAGACACCGAGCTGACACCGAGCGCAGCGGGAGCGGAGGTTGCGGTACCTTTTCCGCGATGCAGTACAGAACCTCGTCCATTTTCATGCACGTAGGGTCCCAATCGTGCCCGAACCGAATGACGACCACTCGGTCTTCTTCCGAAAGGATGGCCTGGTCCACCTGCCAGCCGTTGTGCAAGTGCGGGAGCATGTACGACATGATGGCGACTCTAGCGGCCTCTGCGGGAGAGAACTCGGTGGACGAGCTGCTTCCGGCAGCACTCGGCGCTGGCGAGGAGCTGCCCACCGACCACTGCTTCCCTCCTCCCCGGCCCGCCCCCCGCCCCCAGCCCGGACCCCGGGCTCCGACCCCCACCCCCAGCCCGGGCCCCGCTCCCACCCAGGACCCACTACCCCCGTTCCTCCCCCCGCCCCGGCTCCCGACCTCTACCCCAGCCCGGGCCCTGCTCCCATCCAGGACCCACTACCCCCGTTCCTCCCCGCGACCACGGCTCCAGACCTCCACCCCCAGCCCGGATCCCCAGCTCCCTCCCAGGACCCCGCTCTCCGACCAGGTTCGCTCATACCTCCTCGAACACCCGACCTCCCGCGCAGCGACTGCCCTCGGCTTAAAAACGCACTGACGTGCGAGTGCGCGTGCGCGTGCCTGCCGTGCGTGCGTCCGCCGTGCGTGCGTCCGCCGTGCGTGCGTCCGCCGTGCGTGCGTCCGCCGTGCGTGCGTCCGCCGTGCGCGCCTGCGTCCTTGCCGGGGCTGTGGGGCCTGGTGGGTGGCCTCAGGTAGTTGCCTGCGGGACGCCCCGACCCGCGGTCCAGAGGGGCTGTGCTGTGTCAGACCGGGCCAAGCTTCACTGCGGAGCCACAAATTAGTCATTTTGCAGTCATGCTTCCCAGACATAAACTTGTCAAAAGCAGTTCATTATCAGAAAAACTCACGCATAAGACTCACCAGACATACCTGAAAATATTTTCTCCCATTCTGTGGATTAACTTTTCATTTTTTATTGGTATCTTTTGCAGCACAAAAGTATTACGTTTTGATTAAGTCCAATGTGTCTATATTATTCTTTTGTTGCTTGTGCTTTTGGTGTCATATCTAAGAAACCAAGTTCATGAATGTTTACTCCTAAGAGTCTTATACTTTTAATTCTTACATTTAGATCTATGATCATTTTGAGTTAATTGTTGTGTATGTTGTTGGGTGTCCAACTTCATTCATTTACATGTGGATATCCAGTTGTCCCACATGGTGTTTGGGAAAGATTATTCCTTCCCCATCAAATTGCATTGGCACCCTTGTTTAGGATGTGTGTGTTGTCCCAGGCAGAGGCGGGACTGGGGATGGGCTAAACGTAGCGGGGCGGAGACGCGGGCAAGGTGTGTTAGGCAGGTTGAAAGTCACTGTAAACTTTGACTCTGTGAGGAACCTGCCTGGGAGACTGGGTTCTACCTGAGCGTCCCTGAGATCTTGAGTACTTTGAGAAGGTAAGTGTGTTCCCTAGCTGGTTTGGCTCAGTGGATAGAGCGTTGGCCTGCGGACCAAAGGTTCCCAGGTTCGATTCTGGTCAAGGGCGCATGCCTGGGGTTGCGGGCTCATCCCCAGTAGGGGGCGTGCAGGAGGCAGCCAATCAATGATTCTCATCATTGATGTTTCTATGTCTCTCTCTCTTCCTCTCTGAAATCAATAAAAATATATCTTAGGAAGGAAGGAAGGGAGGGAGGGAGGGAGGAAGGAAGGAAGGAAGGGAGGAAGGGAACCCCAAACCTCACCTGTGACAGGCATTTGAATCCTAAACCCATCCAGACCTGCATAGCAGGACCCTAAAGGATTTAACTGGAGAAATGCAACGTTGCCTCATATTTTAGTTCACAGTTTACACCCTTACATGAATCCAGTGTTTTAGGAGCTTAGCGCCTGTTTTTGCAGAGATATATTGTGATAGTATTGGTTTTAAGTTATATTGGATTTGTTGATACCTGGTCACTCAAGAAACCTCACATAAAAGGTACAAACAGTGCAGGTTTCATTAATCTTGAACTAGTAAACCGATTGTCAAGGAATCTGTAAACCCTTCGGCATATTTTAATCTTTTGGGTCCCCTTATCTAGTCATGCGCTGATCAGATAATTGTCCGTTGACTAAAATATCTCAGGCTCCTTTGCTGGACTCTGGCCCATGATTGGAGATGGTTAAAGTCCGGGGCAAGAGAAAGAGACCAAGGTGTGAGCCCTGCATCTGCCTGGTGCTCCCATCACTGTTACTTCCATTTCTCTCAACTGGGAATCTCATCCCCTCTTATTATTTGGAGCAGCCATCAGTCACTTGGAGAATCTTGAGTCTTTTCCACATAAAACCACTGACAATAATGGTGTGATGGATGTATGTCATCATTGCTCTTTAACCAATACTAATGGAAAGTTGCATACAAAGTGATCAGAAATCATGCTTCCTCTCCGCAAAAGTAAACTAAAATCTTCTTATCTTGAAGTCCAAAAAATTTTTAAAACAGCTTTAAACAAATGTTAAACATTTTTAATCATGACCCAAAGATGCATTCATTAACCTCAATTCTTTTTTTTAATAAGTCTTTATTGTTCAGATTATTACAGTTGTTCCTCTTTTTTCTCCCCATAGCTCCCTTCCACCCGGTTCCCACCCCAGCCCATGCCCTCACCCCACCCCCATTGTCCTCGTCCATAGGTGTTCGATTTTTGTCCAGCCTCTTCCCACACCCCACACCCCTTCCCCCCAAGAATTGTCAGTCCACTCCTTTTCTATTCCCCAATTCTATTATATTCACCAGTTTATTCTGTTCATCATATTTTTTATTCACTTGATTTTTAGATTCACTTGTTGATAGATATGTAATTGTTTTCACTTTGTTGTTCATAATTTTTATCTTCACCTTTTTTTGACTCTTCTGAAAGAATACCCTTCAGCATTTCATGTAATACTGGTTTGGCGGTGATGAACTCCTTTAGCTTTTTCTTGTCTGTGAAGCTCTTTATCTGACCTTCAATTCTGAATGATAACTTTGCTGGGTAGAGTAATCTTGGTTGTAGGTTCTTGCTATTCATCACTTTGAATATTTCTTGCCACTCCCGTCTGGCCTATGTAGTTTCTGTTGAGAAATCAGCTGACAGTCATATGGGTACTTTCTTGTAGGTAACTAACTGTTTTTCTCTTGCTGCTTTTAAGATTCTCTCTTTGTCTTTTGCCCTTGGCATTTTAATGATGATGTGTCTTGGTGTGGTCCTCTTTGGATTCCTCTTGTTTTGGGTTCTCTGTGCTTCCTGGACTTGTAAGTCTATTTCTTTCACCAGGTAGGGGAAGTTTTCAGTCATTATTTTTTCAAATAGGTTTTCAGTATCTTGCTCTCTCTTCTTCTGGCACCCCCATAATTTGGACGTTGGTATGCTTGAAGTTGTCCCAGAGGATCCTTACACTACGTTCATATTTTTAAATTCTTTTTTCTTTTTGCTTTTCCAGTTGGATGTTTTTTGCTTCTTCATATTTCAAATCTTTGACTTGATTCTTGAGATTCTTTAGTCTGCTGTTGGATCTCTGTATATTATTCTTTATTTCATTCAGTGTATGCTTAATTTCTAATTGGTCCTTTTTCATATCCTTGAGGGTCTCACTAAATTTCTCGGAGGTTTCTAGAAGATTCTTGAGTAACCTTATAACCGTGGTTTTGAACTCTATATCCTATACTTTGCTTTCCTCCATTTCTTTCATTTGTTACATGTTTCTTTGTCTCCACATTTTGGCTGCTTCCCTGTGTTGATACAATGGGTTTGTGTGCTAGGTGTCCTAAAAGGCCCAGTGGCTCAGACTTCCCAGTCACCTGAGGTGGATGCTCTTGGTACACCCCTTTGTGGGCTGTGTGCACAGTCTTGTTGTAGTTAAGCCTTGATTGCTGTTGATATCACTGGGTGGTGTAGAGGGCCCCCTGGGAAGGCACATGGGCATTTCTTTAATTATTGTCAGCTGAACTCAGGGCGCTAGGCAGAGCCACACCCTGGGAACATGCTTCCCCAAAAAGGCTGGACGTGTTATCAGTACTGACTCTTAACTCTGCCCAGGTGTCAGGGATTGTAACTTTGATATGTAAATCCAGTCAAGCACCAGGAATGCTCAGGCCTACTCAAGAATGCAAACAATCTCCTTTGATCCTAACTTTTAGTGAAACCCCCTGGTATTTGGGGGTATAAATAAACACGCTGCGTAGGCTCTGGGTCCCTGTCCCTCCATCAGAGGAGGCAGCGTCCCACCCGGCTCCCAGCTTTATAAATCTATCTCTGCGTCTTCTTTCTTTCTTTTATTTCTCAATCCCTGGCCCCCTCCACTCAGGACTAGTTCATCTCTCTTTCTGTGCTAGACGTGGAGAAGGGAGATCCCCGCTATATCTGGCCCCCGCAGTAGGGTAGAATTGACCTTCAGACCAATTGGCTGTGAGGACCAATTGTGTCTACAATGGGAGAACTGCTGAGCTGGAGACACCCTTATGGTGCAGGACTTGCTTCAGTGGGGCTTTGGTGCTCACTGAGTCTGCCTCCTGAGTGTGTCTCTTATGGATGTGAAGAGTTGAAGTCTGGCATGGTCTCATTTTGACCACTGGGTGAACTGGCTCTTGGATCTCCAAGGAGGTACAAAGTCAACCCCTGCCTGAGGCCAACCAGCAGGAGCTACAGAGAGATCTGCAGATTCCTCCTCTTAGTTTGGGGTTTGGAGGTGCCCAGATGAGGCACAGCTGTGAAGCAATGCAGGCTGCTGAAGAGCCTTAGGCCTTCTTTTTTTTTTTTTATGTAGGAGAAATATACTACTACTCAACCTCTCCTGGAAGGTTGGCAGCCCTGAGAACTCCTTTCATGTAGCATGTTATGGAGGTATTCCTGCTCCCAAAGGAATGAGGAGCAGACTTAGGCCTTCTTTTGAAAGCTCTGGGATTCTTTGACCCAGCTGCAGTTTGTTAGGTTAAGTTGCAAAAGGCCAAGCCATTCATATGCAAAGACCTCTGCGCACAGCTTGGGTGGGGTTGTAAATTGGGTGGGGCGTGTTCTCAGGAAATCATGGGGCAGTGCAAACAGCAATGGTTGCCCATTGGCCCTGTGCAGGATAGGTCCCTGGGTCTCTGTGTCCAGCGGCCCTGTGCAGGAACAATGAACGCTGTGACTACCTCTGAGAGAAAGCCGCCCTTGTGTTCTGGCCGGATGCCAGACAGTTCAGTTTCTCCCCATATGAGTCTGAGTCCCCAGAGTCTCGCCCGGTACTGGAATTCAGAGCAGTCAGGAATTTTTATCTCCCTCCAGATTGAAAAAGACCACAGTGTACTCAGTTGCCAGCCTGTTTCCATGCGTCTCCATACCTACGCTCTTCCGCACCTCTGCACCTCCTACCAGTCTAGATGCGCTTTTCTCTTTCCTTCTTGTTGTAGAACTTCCATGCAGCCAGCCTTCCCGTGGTTCTGGATGATATCCGTTTTTTCTTTTGGTTGTAGTTTTGATGTGATTGTGTGAGACAGCAAGTTCAGGTGTTTACCTATGCCGCCATCTTGGTTCCTTCTCCATTAACCTCAATTCTTGAAACACAACAGGTTTTACTTTTGTAGGAAAACTATGAAATGTCAGAAATATCTTATTTTTAGCAGTAACAAGGAATGTAAAACCTTATTTAATTCATTTGACAGATAACAAATATCTTTTATTGTCACAGTAAAAAAAAAAAAAAGTCATGTCGACATAAGAACTTCCAAACCTATAGAGAATATTTATAAGAGTTTATTTGAGACAAAACTGACTGTTGCTGGAGGCAGGATCTCAAGTGCTCCCCCAAAATGGCAGTTTTCAGTTTCTTTTTGCATTTGGAACCAAGGAGGTAATGTAAGGAAGATTCAATGAAGGTGGGAGAAAGCAGGTGGGGGATTGGATTACAGGGGAGTTAACTAAACCATGCCCCTCTTTTTTTTTTTTAATATATATTTTATTGATTTCAGAGAGGGAGGGAGAGAGATAGAAACATCAATGATGTGAGAGAATCATTGATTGGCTGCCTCTTGCACGCCCCCTACTGGGGATCGAGCCCACAACCCGGGCATGTGCCCTTGGCCAGAATCGAACCTGGGACCTTTCAGTCCGCAGGCTGACACTCTATCCATTGAGCCAAACCAGCTAGGGCTAAACCATGCCCCTCTTGAGGGTGGTCACACTTCAGGGGTTCTCATAAATTGGATTAATCTAGCATTTCAAAGGTATGCTAACTTAGACACATAAAAACAATAGGCAGGGTTTGTGTAAGGCAAAGATAAACCTTTTACTTAAAAAGTTATCTGCCTTCCCATGACTACTGCAGTGATCTGCCCAGTTAGGAATTTATGATCCAATCACTCTGTGAGATTACTTTCTATAGTATCCCATCTTTGTTCACAGACAATTTTAGTAGCTAAAGCTGCATATATAACAAATTATCCTAAATTTCAGTGGCTGGAAATAACAAACATCTATTATCTCCTAGATGTTCAGGTCAGAAATCCGGGAACGTCTTACCTGAGTGGTTCTGACCCAAGATCTTTCATGAAACTTTATTTATTTATTTTTTTCAATTTTTTTATTAAGGTATTATATGTGTACATATCTTACCATTGCCCGCCCCCGCCCCCCCCTCAACCCGGATCTTTCATGAAACTTTAAACAAGGTATTGACCAGGGCTGCAGTCACCTCAATGCTCACCTAGTTGTTGGCAGGCCTCTTAGATCTGCTTCCAAGCTCAGTCACAGCCTCTGCACAGGCTGCCTCCCAGCGTAGGGGGAGGGGAGACAGGCAGTGATCTCCCAACACATCACTCTGCCATTTCTCCTCACTAGAAGCACACTCCAGGATTGGGGTTCCACCAATGCATGGTTACCCGGAGGATGTCATTGGAGGCAGCTCAGAGGGTATGAAGGAGACACTGGTGCTATCAGAGCTCTGGGTCTACTGACTTTCCTAATGAATTGCAGCCTTGTTGTAATGTAGAAAATCTGAAGAGTAGCAGGAGAGCATATGGGTTGTTCTCTTACAGGCTCTATTTTGATAGCAGAAATCATGGTTGTGTTTCTGCAGGCCATGGGGGATCAGGACCTACCAGGAGTTTTGGTGTCTGGATTTGAAGGGCCATCTGGTATATGTAAAGATCATGTCGGAGAGTTGCAGAAACACTTTAATCTCATTACCATGCAAGACCTTCTAGAAAATAAAACACAAGCGGGTCCAAAAATCCAGGCTGTATATATCTGGAACAGAAAGCCAGTTGTTGATCATGAGCTCCTGCAGAGCTTGCCCGCCTTGAAGATTGTTGCCAATGCAGGAGCCGGTTTAGACCACCTAGACCTGAAGCTCATCGCCAGCTTTGGCGTGAAGGTGGCCAACACACCGCAGGCTGTTTCCAGTCCCACGGCAGACATGGGGATGGCCTTACTGCTGGCGGCAGCCCGGAGAGTGGTGGAAGGTAAACCATGTTGGAGATACTGGTTTTTCTGAGAGATCAGATGGCAGATACTTATTAATGCACTATAGGCCCGATGCACCAAATTTGTGCAAGAGTAGGCCTTCCTTCCCCCGGCTGTCGGCACCAACTTCCCTCTGGCACCCGGGACCTGGGCTTCCCTCGCAGCCCCGGCTTCTTCCGGAAGGTCGTCTGGTCTAATTAGCATATTACGCTTTTATTATTATAGATGACAAATATAATTTAACCTTCAAACTTCAAATCCTTTCCTGGCCCTGATTTCTTTACACTGTGTCCAGGACTTGGTGGCACTCGGTATTTGGAGCCCCTCCTGGTCATTTGCAGCCCACTTAGTGCCCAAGCCCAGTCCCAGGCATAAGTAGTTCAGCCGTCTGTCTGGTGGCAGCCCTACCAAATGCTACTCACTCACATACCATGTGGGAAGTGTGTGCATGTGTTAATTCAGCGCCACTGGGAAATGCCCAGGGGGTCATGCACTGACTGGTCAGCATGCCACCAAAGAGTGAAGGCCTACATGTGAGTAAGCAGAATCCCATCTGTCCACACATTGGACATCTCTGGAGGCATCCCCAGGAAAGTCAGTGTAGCAGCTCAACACTCGCCCAGCCTCCTGATGGAGCTTTGTTGTGAAGGGGTTGAAGAGAGAGAAGCAAGATGCAGTCTCTTTCTGTTTCTGACTACTGATTCACACACATCCATATGCAGTCATCCACACATACTCACAGTCCCACACACAGTCACAAACATATACAGTCACACATGTACAGTCACACACACAGTTACACATGTACACACAATCACACATATACACAGCCATACACATATAGTCACACATATACAGTCACACACACACACACCCCAAAACCAAGTTTTTCTTTTTTTAAAATATATTTTATTGATTTCACAGAGGAAGGGAGACAGAGAGAGAGCTAAAAACATCAATGATGAGAGAGAATCATTGATCGGCTGTCTCCTGCATGGCCCCACTGGGGATCAAGCCCGCAACCCGGGCATGTTCCCTGACAGGGAAATTGAACTGTGACCTCTTGGTTTATAGGTCGATGCTCAACCACTGGGCCCAAAACCAAATTTAACCAGAAATCCTTCCTTGATGTGAAAGGAATTTCTCTTTTAAAGCATTCCACCAGGAAGTGCTGGTTTTGCTATGAGGACACTGCCATCTGTTCCCCTTGATTCCCTGCAGCAACATTTGTTTGCTGTCACATAAAAATGCATGACAGCCATGATCTGCCACCAGCATCCCATACCCTTGTGGACCTTGGCAAAAGGTCCCAGGAAGGGTTGTGGGTTTCTGCGTGGTACCATCTCCACTCCCCATTGTATTCTCATGTATCTTAGGTCACCAGTTGGCCACCTCACCAGATACGAAGAACTTTTCCACAAACTGGCTGGGCCAGGAAGTGACGGGGTCCACCCTGGGGATTATCGGCATGGGCAGTATTGGCTACAAGGTCGCTCAGCGGGCCCGGGCATTTGAAATGAACATTCTGTACCACAACAGGAAACGCAGGTGAGGTTCAGAGTGAACTTGAGGTGAACGGAGCAGAACTTACACCATCACTGCCTTGAGTGTGCTTGGATGTATGACTCCCCATTTTTCATAAGACTCCCTACTCTTTCTTCCAGAAAGTGGGATTGATGGTCCAGAAAAGGATTGTGGTATTATTACGATTACTTAGAAATGTGGCTGTGACTTGTTTTCATTAAAAAATTTCACCAGAAAGAGATTTTAACTCACCTATAAGTGTTATTTTATTATTATTATTTCTGAAGTGATTTTTTTTAATCATGGGAGATGCAGTCCACACCCCCTGAGCAATTTGACTGGTTCCTTTAGTACTGAACTATATGCTCACCCACTCACTTATTCAATCTGAAAGCCATTTCCTCTCATTTGTGATTCAGCCCAACACCCAGTCCTATTGATGCTGTCTCCAAACAACCCTCCAACCAGCCCAAGTTGTCTCTCACTTCAGCTACACATACCCTAAGGGGCTGGTGGCCTGCTCTTGAATACCCATCCCCTCTGCAAATCAGCCAGAGGATGGCCATTGTTCACCACCTTGCAGTGGCTTCCCATGATTGGAATTCCACATGGAATGGAATTCTGGCTGATGAGAAATTCATGGCGGCACAGTGAGCTGGGAGATTTTATGTCAGAGTCCATCCCCTTTCTCTTTTCTTTTTTAAGGAGTTGATATTATTTATTTATTTTAAAATATTTGTATGGATTTTTAAAAATATATTTTTATTGATTTCAGAGAGGAAGGAAGGGGGAGAGAGAGATAAAAACATCCATGATGAGAAAGAATCATGGATCGGCTGCCTCCTGAAAGTCCCCCACTGGGGATCAAGCCCACAACCCGGGCATGTGCCCTTGACCGGAATTGAACCTGAGACCTTTCAGTTCGCAGGCCGACGCTCTATCCACTGAGCCAAACTGGCTAGGGCTGGATTTTTTTTTTTAGCAAGGAAGGGAGAGGGAGAGAGAAACATTGATGAGAGAAACATTGATAGGCTGCCCACTGCATGCCCCCTACTGGGGATCAAGCCTGCAACCTGGGCATGTGCCCTGGCTGGGAATCGAACTGGCAATCGAATGGGACGATGCCCAACCAACTGAGCCACACCAGCCAGGGCAAGCCCTTCCTCTTTTTCAATCACTGTTTGCACAATGGACTGGGAATTGCACCAAGACAAATGGAGACAATTTCAGTGTGATGAAAGGGCAAAGGCAGAGGCCAGAGTTCCCCAGGACAAGGTGAGTGCTGTGGACCGGGCATTGAGGAGGGAGCTGGGTGTGTTGGCCATTCATCTTTCCTCCAGCTGTCCCCAGCTAAGACAGGTTAGGACAGGTTCGTATAATTTTATATTTCATGTTTGTATGGCAGTGGTGGCTACCTGGAATGCTGTGACCTCCTGAAGCTTGGCATTTCTGTTGAGGAATTAATTAGCTTTTTTGGGTAGCCAAAGCAGAAATTCAGACTGGACTGAAGTCAAAATATAATCCTGCCTATATCTGACCCTTGGGTCCTCACTCCTGTTTAACAGGCAGCACATCCAGGCACTCTCCTGTTTTGTTTTGTTTTGTTTTGTTTGTTTTTCTGGAAACTGCCATGTGTTTGCCCACATTCAGAGACTTAAAGCATGTCTGACGCACGATCAGGCTTGTACCAGACTCTGGGGGTTCAAAGATGCATGAGAGAAAGGTCCTGTTCTCAAGGAGCTGTGGGTCTGATGTGAAATCCTGCAGACACTGAGGGCTCGGCTCTGAGAAGCCAGGTGCCCAGGGGGTTTCCAGGGCTGAGTCCCCGGCTCCCCTCAGAAAGTCCTTCCTGACACAACTTGATGAATTTCTCACTAGAGAATGTGATTTTCCTTCCTTGATCTCCTCATAGGAAATCAGAGGAGGAGGAAGCTGTTGGGGCCACTTACTGTGAGAGGCTGGATGACCTGCTTCAGCGGTCAGACTTTGTGATGTTGGCCCTGAGCCTGACACCCCAAACCCAGCGGCTGATCGGGAGGAGGGAGCTGAGGCTGATGAAACCTACAGCCATCCTCGTCAACATTGGCAGAGGTACCGGCCTGCTGTCTGTGTGGCTAGGAAACCATGCAGGAGGAAAGCCCCAGGCTAGACTCTCAGCATTTCTAGCCAACCTTTCCCCTGAGTGGCTGAAAAACCCCCTTAGACTGGTGGGGCAGTGAGCTTCTATTTAGAAATGTTTCTGATTTTTGTCTTCACATCTTTTTGAACCTCAAATTAGTATCAAAAAGAATGAGAACACAGCAGTATGGGAGTTTTCAAATCCAGGTTCAGGCATCTACTTGGGGTGGGGACATCACAGTTTGATCTTCTAGGTCAGTGGTCGGCAAACTCATTAGTCAGCAGAGCCAAATATCAACAGTACAACGATTGGAATTTCTTTTGAGAGCCAAATTTTTTAAACTTAAGCTTCTTCTAACGCCACTTCTTCAAAATAGACTTGCCCAGGCCGTGGTATTTTGTCGAAGAGCCACACTCAAGGGGCCAAAGAGCCGCGTGTGGCTTGCGAGCCGCAGTTTGCCGACCACGGTTCTAGGTGTAATTAAGCAAAATGTAAGAGGATGAATTTTCTGAGCCTTCACTTTAAAAAAATAACTTAGTGCTAGTTTAGTTATTTGACATTTTTGTAGTGCTGTATGTGTTTGTAGCCAGTTATAGGTCACATTTGTGGCTGTTTAGTTTTTTGGATTTTTAAAATATATTTTATTGATTTTTCACAGGGAGGAAGAGAGAGGGATAGAGAGCTAGAAACATCAATCAGCTGCCTCCTGCACACCCCCCAACTAGGGATGTGCCCGCAACCAAGGTACATGCCCTTGACCGGAATCGAACCTGGGACCTTTTAGTCCGCAGGCCGACGCTCTATCCACTGAGCCAAACCGGTTTCGGCATGTTTAGTTTTTTAGTGTGTGTATAAAACGGGTATCTGGGGACTGTTTGGGGAGGTGGTGTGGTGAAATGAGCCAGTTGGTATCCAGGAGACTTGGCTTCCTTGCCTGTCAAATGAATATCGACTCTGCCAGTTATTGGAGAGTTTGGTGCAACTGTCGGTGTGGGCTTAGCACACTGCATGGCCCCTGGCAGGCTCACAAAGTCCAACAGGGAATTAGCAGAATGAAGTTCACGGTTTCTTTGTCAGACCTTGGACAGGGTCAGGATGTGTTTGGTATAGCAGCTAATGTGACCAGAGTGTCTTTCCTGAGCACTGCCTCAGTGTGGTGACCGCAGAGGACTTGTGTCGTTAACGCAGGTCTGTTAGTTGATCAGGATGCCCTGGTGGAAGCTCTTCAGACTGGAGTCATTAGAGCAGCAGCGCTGGATGTGTCGCACCCAGAGCCCCTGCCCAGGTAAGGAAGCCAGACAGTATCTGCAGTCCTTTCCAAATGGAGGGGTGGGGTTCCTCAGACAATCACCGCTCTGGCTTTTGAAGCTGTGTTGTCACAGAACTGTAGGGTCTTGGCTGGAGGGGCCTACCTATCCAGTTCTGCAGATGGTCTGGCCTCTGCTTCCACACCTCCAAAGATACAGGCGGTTAGGACTACAGCCCTGATTCTGACATTTATTTTGAAACTTGATGCTGTTAGTCTTTAAGCTCGCATTGATTCCTCCAACTTTGATATCTACCCACTAATCAAATTCCTATCAGCTGAATGGCATTACAGAGGTTCTGAAAAGGTGGTCTTGACACCCTTTTAGGGGGGCTGTGAAGTCAAAACTATATTCGCAATGCTGTCAGATGTGATTTACTTTCCACTTATATTTTTTACTATTAATGACATGTAATGACACTCTGACAGCTAAAGGAATGTGTGCTTCTGTATTATTGTATTAATGTTTTCCAGTTTTAACTTATAATACAGTAAATGTTGATAGGCCCCACATAAACAAATGTTCTTTGGGGTTTTCAATTTCTAAGAGTACAAAGATATCCTGAGAACAAATGTTTAAGCACCACTAATCCAGAACAAAAAGTAATTCCAATATAAATTAAGAAGCATGAACATTTTAGACAGCTGTCCACTTACTCAGAAACCTAGAAGTCATGTGATCACCCCTAGTGTGTACTCTGCTAAAATGAGCTTTTTATTAGATTCACTAACAAGTCACAGGGCAACTACCAGGGTTATATCCCAAAGTTCAATTTAATCCAATAGGTGGTGCTCCCAGGGTCCCATGTAAAATGATTTTTGTGGCTACGAGATTCAGCAATTATTTTATGAATAGTTTAATCTTTACACATCCATATTAATTTCTAATCTCTATATTATAAGACAGACTTGAGGTTTCATCTTGATTGGGGGGGGGAGAGACATTTTGTTGTTGCTTACTGTAAAAATGGGATTTTAGGATTTTTAAAATCATACTGCATAAGTATTCTTTGCCTTACACAAGGATTTACTACAAGATTATTTTTAAAAGAAAAAATTCATTCACCAATAGTGTAAGGAGCCCCCAAGATTATCTTCAGGCTTCATGATTTGGTAAAAAGACTCACAGAACTCAGAAACACTTTAATATCACACTTACAGTTTATTACAGTGAAAGGATACAGATTAAAACCAGCAAAGGTAACCAGCATATCAGATGGATTCCAGGAGAAAGGAGGCGTGAGCTTCCAGTTGTCCTCTCTCAGTGGAGTTGTATGGACAGTAGTTACTCCAGCAATGGTGTTTGACAGCACGCCCAAGCCTCAGTGTCAAGTGGTCACATAGGCATGGAGTGCCCACATGTCTGACATATGTTACTTAGTCTCCAGCCTCTCCAGAGGTTACAATGACGAAGAGTGGGCCAGGATACCAAGTGAGCAAAAACAGGCATTCACCACATATACCACTGTTTGGGGCAGGGATAGATTTAAGCATAAACTATCTTGCTGTGCTCCAGGTCCCAAGAATAAGACGACACTCATATAGGCAGTATATCTCAAGTGTTCAGAGGTTATCTCCCAGAAGGCTATCTTCGAAGTGAGCAGGTTTGAGCACTCTAAGCCTGCTTGCTGAGTTAATCCTTTACTACATGGGCCATTCCCTGATCCTTGACCTAGGCTATCTTACAGCAAAATGATCATATTTATTGAAGCATCTACATTTATTATAGTTTTTATATGACAGATACAGCCAGAGTATCAGTGTGACTATGCCTAACATTTGGAAGAGCCAGTTTGGGGCAGGGATAGATTTAAGCAACAACTAACCCATCCTATAAAGCCATTACATGCATTTTTGTATTTTTGTACTAGTTTGTTTGCCCATTGATCTACCACTATTTGTAACTTATGATGAACTTATGCGGTACTATTAGTGAATAAATTAGCTGCTATTTAGCTAAATCTAGTTTTTCTTCGAGCCAGTCATTTCCCAATTGGTATCATATTCTGAGGGGGCTTTAACTCAACCTCCCAATACAATTGATCAATAATATCAGTATTATCATATGACTTATTTGCACGAGGTAGTTAAATTCTACCAACAATGCTAGTGTTACACCATATCACAATATGGTTATGGTATAATTCAATTTCATCACATAACAAATCAATAACAATTACAGAGGTATTTTCTATGCTTTCTCAACAAAATTGGCTCTGGCCTCACCCTGGATTGTGTGACTCAGTGGTAGAGCATCGGCTCACGCACTGAAGGGTTTTGGGTTTGATTCCCAGTTAAGGGCACGTAACCTGGGTTGCAGGCTTGATCCCCGGCCCTAGTTGGGGCACATGTGGGAGACAACCAATCAATATGTCTCTCTCACATTGATATCTCTCTCTCTTTCTCTCCCCCTCCCTCCCTTCCTCCATTCCACTCTCTCTAAAAATCAATAGAAAAAAATATATCCTCGGATGAGGATTAGCAAAACAAACAAAAAATTGGCTCTGGCCTCTACCCCAGATATTATGATGGACAGGTGTTACAATTGGTCATGACTCAGTTATCTCTGGGTTCCAAACCAGTTAGGACAAAGCCAGTCACTCTGTATTTTCTAACGTGTGCTGTCAGATAGCAGGGCCCACCGCCTGCCTGTGGGGAGGACAAGTGTTTTCAGAAGAGTTCTTATCCCTGCTAGCTGTACTTCAGGATATTGCTTAAGTGGATCAGTCCCGGGGACTGGGGCAGTCATCGTGACAAGTGCCCCCAAAGAGCTTCCATAGGATTTGGGGTCCATAGATCCCAAGTGTGTGCCCCTTGAACCTCAATAGCTAGGTTGGTCACATGGCTACTATGGCCTCTGTCTATAAAATAGTCAGGAGTCCCTGGTGGGTCAGGTTACAGCCCTCTCCCGATGCTGGGTTCTAGTGTTATCCATCGTTATGTTTAGTCTGCCTGACCCACTTCACTAAAAACCTCATCTTTCCAGGCTGACTCTCATCCTGTGCCTTATTCCTGGGAGAGAACTCCCTCTAATCTGCTAGTTTCCTTCTGGATGCCACTCCTTATCAAAGGTGCATTCTGCTTGTCCTATGACCCTGGACCAGCACCTATGTCCCTAATGCCCTATTCTGTCTTGTGGGCCAGTGTTTAATCCACCATGCATGTTGTACTGTTATGTGCTAATGGCCTGGATGCAGTTAGAATATGTGTTTTGCGCCACAACATGTAAGGTTCCTCATACTAGGGTTAGATGAATGGTGGTCACACCTAGGTGTAATTTAGAGTATGCTATAAGCCTCCTATAGCCTTCCCCATCTGTATTTCAGAGACCATCCTTTGTTGAAGTTGAAGAATGTCACTCTGACACCTCACATTGGAAGTGCAACTCATCAAGCCAGATGGCAGATAATGGAAAATTTGGTTGGAAGTATCCTGGCTTCTCTCAATGGCCTTCCCATTCCTAACGAAGTGCTACTTAAATGATTTATGTGGGCTGAGAATGCAGGGGGATGAAATATGGCTTTCCCATAATATGGCTAATGGGAAAAATATTATTTTGTGTGTTGTATTTATGTTCAAGTCCAATACGTAGGTTGGTTTACTATCATTTTACCTGAAAAACTTAGAATAGTAACAATACTGATCATCTATTGAGAGCCTGGTAAGTGTCTTAATTGCGTTCTCACTTCATCCTCAAGGCAGCACTATGAGGGAAGTGATCATCATTCATAATGAAATTGAGTACAGTTATGTGTTTAACATCCAGAAGTTGCAAATATTTGAATTTGGATTAAAACCCTGGGCTGGGTCTGTGCATTTTCCAGTGGGCTGTTGCTTTCCATTTTGTTAAATTCCCATAGTTTCTTGGATTAGGTAGCCTTCCTCATATTCTAATCACTGTTCATTTGTTTCTTTCAATCATTCAAGCAATGACTATTTGTGGTAGGCAGTAGACAGACGTGAGAAGAGCAAGAACGATGGGCCAGGTACAGAAGGTCAGTAGGGCGGAAAGCACTGGATGCCTAGCAAAGGACAGCTACAGGGTGGGACCTCCTCCCCAGGGTGACCTTGTCCCCAGAGTGACCTTTCCTCCCTAGCATATGGCTGGTCATGGGTTTGGAACCCTGACCTTTCTTCCCTAGAGATAATATCTAGGCCTTAGTTGTAGTTCATCTCCAGGCCCAGAAAAGCAGCAAAACTAAGGATAGCTGACCTCAGGACCAGCTACATTGACTAAGGACCCCCTCTCCTGATGCCCACCAATCAGTGGAGACCCTGACCCAGAAAGGACATGCCTGGAAAGCTGTTGAATATTCTACTGAGGTCTTCCCCTGAGACCTCCCCTAAGAACTACAATCCTTAAAACCCTTAGGACAGAGGACCCAACATGCTCTTCCTCCGGGGAGCACTCCCGCATCTTTCCCTCCCCCCCAACCCCCCATGTGCACACCTTTACCTTCCTCACTTCTAAGCCCCCAAGGTCCTTCCTTGACCCCTAGAACTTGTTTAAATTGCTTCTTCTACCTCTGTGATTTTCCAAATAAACGTCCTCTTATAGTTTAAGTCTTGGCTCTGAATTCTTTCCTAGCCAGAACTCAAGTACCGATGTTGCTGAACCCCACCAGTCTAATACCTGATGCAGTTCAAGCCGCCTACAACACAATGAGCCCCATCAAGGTGCCATACCTGTTGTACGAGATGGAGCTACCTTAGGAAACAAAATCACCACTGTGGCGGGCTTACTGACTAGTAGGGGACAAGACCAAGCAGTGCAGCATCCCCATGAGCCAGCGACTAACGCGGGCGAGACAGGGAGGTCAAGTATGACGGTGCCGATGAACTGGGGAGGAGTGTGCCTCCTTTCTGGAGTGTTTTTGAACCTGGTGAAAACATTAGGCATGGCCCTGGCCGGTTTGGCTCAGTGGATGGAGCGTCGGCCTGTGGACTGAGGGGTCCCGGGTTCGATTCCGGTCAAGGGCATGTACCTTGGTTGCAGGCACATCCCCAGTTGGGGGTGTGCAAGAGGCAGCTGATCGATGTTTCTGACTCTCTTTCCCTCTCCCTTCCTCTCTGTGGAAAATCAATAAAATATATTTTAAAAAAAGAAAGAAAACATTAGGCATGCGCAAAGGAAGGGGCAGTGAAAACAGGCAGACACATGAGGGGCTCCACTCCAGGATACCCCAACCACAAGCAAACAGCTCTTACCCGCCTGCTCCCTTCCCTTGCTATTTTGTGTCAGCGGAGCTGCAAAGTGACCTTGCTTGTTAGGTCCGAGCGTTTACATAAACTGTACTCCCAGCAGTCTTCTGGCTTGTGCGCTTCCAAGAGGTAAAAATTCACCTTGCCGCCTGGCCCCGCCCGCCGCTCCGAGTCCCGCCCACCCGTCCTCTAGGCCCCGCCCCTCCACGTCACCCGTCCCGCGCCCTCCACACCGCTTCACGCGCGCGTCGCCCAGGCCCGCGACGCCCCACCCAACGTCACTCCGCCCGGTACACGCGTCACCACACCTCGCGTCGCCCTGCCCCGCCGCTTCTCATCCCGCCTACACGTCCTCCGGGCCCTGCCCCGCCCACGTCGCCCCGCCCCACTCCGCACGCACGTCTCCCCGTGTGCACGTAGCCCCGCCCCACATTTTACCTTCCGCCCCGCCGGAGTCGCTCCACCTCAAGTTTCCCGCACCGCGGCTTCAAGTTCCTCCTACTCGACCTCGGGGCCCCGCCCCACTGCACGTCGCCCCGCCCCGCCCCACTGCACGTCGCCCCGCCCCGCGTCACGTCGCCCCGCCCCGCGTCACGTCGCTCCGCCCCGCGAGCTGCCCCTCACGGTGCTCTGCCCCAGGGCTCTCTCGGGGACTATGTGGGTGGCGGCCCGCCGGCTGTGGGGACACCCTGCGGGGCTCTGGATGGTGCTCGGCGGCCGCAAGGCGGGGCTTCTTCCTGGCGGTGTCCGAGACCTGCATGGCTCCCCAGTCTCCTGCGGCAAGAACCTGCTCAAGAAATTTGCCTCGAAAACCAAGTAAGGGATGGGGGGGGGGGTAAGGGATGGGGGCGGTTCACTTACGGTAGGGAGGGGCAGGGAACCGGGGTGGTGCCTACCTACCCGACTGGGGTCCGCGGAGGGATGGCGGGGGTCCACGGGGCGGGGGGTGGGATCCACGGATGGGCGGCGGTGCCCACGGGGCGGGCATGGGGCCCACTACGCCGGGTTCCGCGGACGGCGGGGTCCATGGCACCCCTTCAGCAAGTGCAGCCTTTGCTCGTTAAATTAATGATTATTGAAAGATCGCCAGCAATTCCACTTGGTTAACATTTGCGTTTTTCCTGCCCAACCTTTTATCTGTTCTTTCACAGTTGAGATAATAGTCTCCTAAAAATTGCCAGTAGTATGAAGCAAAATGATGTCTATTATACGTTTATGTTGATTCTTGTTACCAGTAGCATTTTTCAGAAGAGTAGTTTCATCAGAGAAGAAAATTAGAAAAACATGAAAAATTTTCTTTCCATATTAATGCTTTCCTTGCGGGTGGGCTTAATTTGAGAAATAAATTTGAAAGTTTGTCAAGATAGATTTTTATGGTTAGAGATAGAGATAATGAAATATGTTAATACCTATACCACTTTTTAGATATATGTGGTAGATTTTATTTTTGTTTTAATAGACTACTTTTTAAAAGTTTTAGATTTATGAAAAATTTGGCAAAGATAGTACAGAGTTTCCATAAAACCATACCCTTGTTTTAACATCTTACATTATTAGTCTGGTACATTTTTTATAATTAATGAACCAGTATTGACATGTTATCATTAACTAAAATCCATGCATTATTTACATTTCTTATGTTTTATCTAGTGTCCTTTTTCTGTTCCAGTGTCCCATTCAGGGACCAGGTAACATGGTCATCATCATCTCTTTACTGTGGCAGTTTTGTGTGTGTGTTTTTAAAATATTTTTATTGATTTCAGAGAGGAAGGGAGAGGGAGAGGTAGATAAAAACATCAATGATGAAAGAGAATCGACTGGCTGCCTCCTGCATGCCCCCCATGGGGCATTGAGCCTGCAGCCCAGCATGTGCCCTTGGCTGGAATCGAACCTGGGACCCTTCAGTCCTCAGGCTGATGCTCTATCCACTGAGCCAAACCAGCTAGGGCAACTGTGGGAGTTTTTTAAACTGCCCCTGTTTTTGAAGACCTTGACAGTTTTAAGAAATACTGGTTAGATATTTTTAGGATGCCTCTCTGTTGTGGTTTGTGTGATGTCTTTCTCATGATTATACTGGGGTTATAGGTTTTGGGGAGGAAGACCATAGAGGTTAAGTGCCATTTACATAGCATCCTGTCTGGGGCACATGCTATCACATGGTTTATCACGGTTGACTTTAGCTTTGATCACTAACTGAGCTTGTTCTATCAGGTGTATCCACTATAAAGGTACTTACCACCCATTATATACTGTCGTCTTTGGGGGGAAGTCACCATGTGCAGCCCACTCGTGAGTGGGAGTTATGCTCATGAATTATTTGGAATTCTGTATGGGTGATGCGTTTCTTCCACATTTATGAATCCAGTTAGTACGGGCTCATCCTATCTAATAAAAGAGTAATATGCAAATCAACCGAACGGCAGAATGACTGGTCGCTATGACGCGCACTGACCTCCAGGGGGCAGACACTCAATGCAGGAGCTGCCCCCTGGTGGTCACTGCACTCCCATAGAGGGAGTGCCGCTCAGCCAGAAGCCAGGCTCACAGCTGGTGAGTGCAGCAGCGGTGGCAGGAAGCTCTCCGGCCTCCGCAGCACCGCTAAGGCTTAGGCCCGCTCCCCTAAGCCGGCAGTCGGACATCCCCCGACCGAGGGCTCCTGTACTATGAGAGGGCTCAGGCCTGGATGAGGGACTCCCATCCCCCCAAGTGCACAAATTTCATGCACCGGGCCTCTAGTAGGTTATAATCCAGTACTCCTTTGTTTTGCTCAACTTGTTCCAGTTTGACCATTAGGAGTTCTTTCAGTTGGATCCTATATCCCTCTGGGTATCATTATTATGGGGTTTGTGGTGGGTTTTACATTTTTTATTTTCATCCTAGAGGCCTAGTGCATGAAATTCATGCGCGGGTAGGGTCCCTAGCGGCTGCCGGCTGGGGCCTCCCTTTCCCCAGCTGCCTGCCACCGCCACTCCCTGGTGGTCAGCACGTGTCTCCCAGTCATTTGAACTCCCGCCTGTGGGGACAATTTGCATATTAGCCTTTTATTATATAGGATTTTATTTTTTTGGTTTTGGTAATCCTCACTCGATATTTCTTCCATTGATTTTTAGAGAGAATAGAGGGAAGGAGGGTGGGGAGAGGTAGAGAGGGAGAGAAATATCTACGTGAGAGGGACACATCGATTGCTTGCCTCCCACATGGGCTGGTGATCAGTCCTACAACCCAGGTACATGCCCTTGACCAGGAATTCAAATGGCAACCCTTAGGTCTGCCAGCCAATGCTCTAACCACTGAGCACACCAATCAGGGTTATTTTTAGCACTTCCTTACTTTGTGGCACTATTGGAAGCCTCAGTTCTAGAATCAGCCATTTCTCCAAGGAGTTCTAGTTCTTCTTGATGGAGAATGGCCTTAGAAGCCATGATTTGAGGGCTGAGTATGTTCATGCTATTGGGGTGTCTGTCTTTTAGGCCCTTTCAGCTGACAAAGCAAAAATATAGGAGTTTATGTTAACTCATGTATATATACTAACTGTAAACATTTCTGTATGTCACCATCTGAATCTGTTGTAAGTGAAACTTGAGTTCATATAAATCTCCAACTCTAATTCACTGTCACACGGACCATTCTAGTTTCCTTTCCTTGCTCATCTGGAACCTCCCCCTGCACCAATGAGAAGCACCTGTTTACTTAGTTGTTCAACCCCAGAGTCATTCACCTATACCTCCTGGAGATAGCTTTATCAGGTAGAGTGCATGCTCCCGTGCAGCTGGGGATGTGTATTGTTAAGACCCCCTTTCTCTACCTTTGGGACGAGAAGTAGACTGTGAGTAAAAATTATGAGGTTGAGCCCAGCCGATGTGGTTCAGTAGTTGAGCATCTGACCCATGAACCAAGAGATCCTGGTTCCATTCTTGGTCAGGACATATGCCCAGGTTGTGGGCTTGATCCCTAGTGGGGGACATGCAGGAGGCAGCTGAATTATGTCTCTCTCATCGATGTTTCCATATAGCCCTCTCCATTCCTCTCTCTCTCTCAAATCAATAAAAACATTACAAAAAAATTATGAGGTTGAATTGAAACTGTCTTCTCTCTCTCCCCCGCAGCCCATGTTGTTGTCAATTCAGTAGATTCCCAGTCTCATAATATCAGTGTCTAAGTTTAGCTCCTTAGAAACAGTTCTGGTATCATAAGCTCAAGTTAGCATATGTAACTTTTCTCTAATTTGCTGTCAATGTCTAACATAATTCTTATTTTCTCGCCATAGAAAGAAGTTTTGGTATGAAGGCCCTTCCCTGGGCTCTCACATAGTAAGTAGAGTGGCAGCAATGAGCACCTTCACAGCCTTGATGGGCTTGAGGTTCCAGAAGTCGGCAAAGCTCCAGCCTGGCAGTCCTTCCATTTCCATATTGGAGAGGACAGAGTCTGTAGGGGTGGGACTGGATGAATTGGTAACATGGAATTTGGACCTTAAAAAAAATTACTAACACTAAAGTTTTCCAGAATGTCATATCTGTGATCAAATTCTGACATAGTAATGTTCATTCAGTTTTTAATTTTTAAATATATTTTTTATTGATTTCAGAGAGGAAGGGAGAGGGAGAGAGAGATAGAAACATCAGGGATGAGAGAGAATCATTGATTGGCTGCCTCTTGCACGCCCCCCACTGGGGACCAAGTCCACAACCGGGGCATGTGCTCTTTTTTGGCAGGAAAACAAACTTTATTGAGCCCCCCGCCCTAGTTCTCTTTCTCCTGTACAGTCTTGATTCTCCATAGACGCCCATTCCGAGGGGCAGCAATGAGACCCACTTTTCGGCCAGCAGGGGCCAGGGCATGTGCTCTTGACCAGAATCAAACCTGGGACCCTTCAGTCCACAAGATGACACTCTATCCACTGAGCCAAACTGGCAAGAGCCATTCAGTTTTTAATGTGTGTGTATAAAACACACATACTTATAGGTACATTGCAAAAGTTTATGTAATTAATGACCTGGGGACATTGATAGAAAAAAATAAACTGTGTATACTAAAAACCACTGAATTGTACATGTTAAGAGGGAGGATTTTATAATGTGTGGATTATATTTCAGTAAACATTTTTCTTGAAAAATATATACTGGCAGTAATTTTTAAAAAATATATTTTTATTGATTTCAGAGAGGAAGGGAGAGAGAAATAGAAACATTAATGATGAGAGAGAATCATCGGCTGCTCCTGCATGCCCCCTACTTGGGTTCGAGCCTGAAAACTGGGCATGTGCCTTTGACTGGAATTGAACCCGGGATCCTTCAGTCCTCAGGCCAACACTCTATCCACTGAGCCAAACCAGCCAAGGCAGTAATTTTTTCTTTAAAATATATATTTTTTTATTTCAGAGAGAAAGGGAGAGAGAGAGAGAAACATCAATGATGAGAGAGAATCATTCATCGGCTGCCTCCTACACTCCCCACACTGGGGGATCAAGTCCATAACCCAGGCATGTGCCCTGACCGGGAATTGAACCCTAATCTCCTGGGTCATTGGTCAGCGCTCAACCATTGAGCCATGCTGGCCGGGCAGTAATTTTTATTTTATTTATTTATTTATTTTAATATATTTTATTGATTTTTTTACAGAGAGGAAGGGAGAGGGATATAGAGTTAGAAACATCGCTGAGAGAGAAACATCGATCAGCTGCCTCCTGCACACCTCCTACCAGGGATCTGCCCGCAACCAAGGTATATGACCTTGACCGGAATCGAACCTGGGAACTTTCAGTCCACAGGCTGACGCTCTATCCACTGAGCCAAACTGGTTAGGGCCGGGCAGTAATTTTTATCTTGGAGGAATGCTAGGTAAAATCTGGAAGGATCCAGCTCTGTAAAATAAACTTATCTTAAAGCTAAGGTGGTTGAGTGTAACATTTGTTTCTTGTTTATCAAGGTGTTCAAATTCTTCCCAGCTGCCTTTATTGTAAGTTAGTACAAGTTTAATGTACAATCTAATGTTATTTTGTGTCTGTTCTTCCTAATGCAGACTTACAAGCCATCCAAGTTGGAACTCCTAACAAAGAGCACATTAAAGAAAACCAGGAAGGAAGACCATGTGCGCCTGAGGGCCCTGAATGGCCTCCTCTACAAAGCGATCAGCGATTTGCTGTGCACCCCTGAAGTGAGCCAAGAGATCTATGACCTGAATGTGGAGCTGTCCAAGGTAGACTGCAGGGGCCAAACCAAGAAATGGGACTGAGGATTGCTGGCCTAACCGTTACTCACAAGGTCTTTAGTGTGGGTTGTAGAAGTGATGCTAAGGGTGGCCATTTAAGTACTGAAGACAGATGGAGGGGATGATTAAATCAGGTACAAAATCAGGGAAGGGAGGTATCTGACCAGATAGCACCAAGTGTGTGGTCAGACGCCCAGTGAGTGTTGATGTCATAGAGCATTCAAAGACCTGTGGGTCAGATGAGAAGTTGATATGTCTGCCTTTGTCTCGGAGTAAAGAAGGAGGTGACTTCCTGCCATCTGTCCACTTAGAGTGAGTTTAGCCAAAGGGAAGTAGTGAGGAGAATAGTAGCATTTCAGATGTTTTCAGTGGTTGGGGTTGGGAAGGTGAGGGTTTGGTTTCTGGCCCCACTTCATCAGCTGAGAGTGTGCGCAGGAGATGGTGGCTTTTGATAGTGCAGCTGGAGCACTAGCTCTGGGGAGGTGGACATGCTGTCTCGTTAGTTTCCATCTCCTGTGCATTGTTTGCGGAAAACCCACTTAAACTGAAAGGGATTTGCTGGGGGGGGCGGGTGTCAGGTGTCTTTGACCTCAGACTTCTCCGCCTGCCGTGTGTACTGGAGGACGACTGGCTCTGCTGAGCAGAATGCACACACCCAGGTCACTCTGAAGCGATTCTCAGGACATATGAGGTGAGGATGCTTTGCTTGCCAAGTGTATTTGCTTTTGCAGCATCTGGAATTTCCCAGCCTGTTTCATGATGTATTTTTGCTTTTGAGGGAAATTTTGGAAGCATTTTTTTTTTTTTTTTCCTCACCCGAAGATTTGTTGGTTTTTATTTATTTACTTATTTTAGAGAGAGAGAAAGAAATATCGATCTCTCTCCTGTGCACACCCCAACTGGAGACCTAACCTGCAACCTACATAGGTGCCCTGACCGGGAATTGAGCCCGTAACCCTTCGGTGTATAGATGATATTCCAATCAACTGAGCTACCCAGGCAGGACTGGAAGCATTGTCTTGAACTTCAGAGTATAATTTACATTTTCATATAAGCCATAATCTAGGCAAGAGTTTCTCAATGTGTCATCCTCTATCCCTAGGGGACCCCAATATCTTTTGAGGGATTCATGAGGTTAAAACTATTTTCATAGTAAGGTGTTATTTTCTTTTCTCACTGTGTGGACATTTGCACTGAAGCCACAGAGGACCTGTAGTCATCATAGCTTCATCCCACATGCTCACATGAGCGCTAGCCTATAGGCTGAAGAGTCCTGGGTTCAATTCTGGTCAAGGTCACATGCCTTGGTTGCAAGCTCAGTCTGGCTGGAGTGCGTGCAGGAGGCAACCAATCAGTGAAACATCGATGTTTCTCTCTCTGTGTCTTTCCCTCTCCGTTCCACTCTCCCTAAAAGTCAACGGAAAAAATATCCTCGGGTGAGGATTAATAAAAAAGAAACAAATAAGGGTTCCCTTGATGGATAAGTAAAAGTTACCAATATTATTAAATTTTGACCTTTGGGTTTATGTCTTTTTTAATGTTACTTTTTTTACTGATGTTAGAAAGAGGAGGGAAGAGGGAGAGAGATAGAAAGAAACATCGATGAGAGAGAAACATTAACATTGATTGGGGATCAAGCCCGCAACCAGGGCATGTGCCCTGATTGGGAATCAAATGGTGACCTCTTGATGCAAGAGTCAACCACTGAGCCACATTGATTGGGCAAGAATACTTGTCTTTTTAGTATTGTGTGTGGTGGGAAGTGTGCGTGGAGCCCCTGCTGTGTGCTGAGGTGGGGTGGCTGTCCCTGGGAAGAACGCTGCAGGTGATGAAGTAGAGACTTTTTCACTTGAAGGAGCAAGAGAACCAACTACAGTTTTTCAGATTTGGGTATTTAACAGACACTTTCTGCAAATGGGCCAAGTGAACCTGTCACTTCAGGGAAATCAACTGACCATACCTGTTGCCAATGATAAAATTCAGGCTTTGATGTAAAAATCAGAATTTTAGAAAACATCACGGCCGCTGCAAGTTTGACAGCTTTCCAATAAATACTATTAAGTACTGATGAGATTGGTGGTGATGCCAACAAAGGCAGTGTTGTGTGGTGAAATGTGTCAGTCAACCTTCCAAAAACCTGCATCACTTGCTGACCCAGTGTTTCCAGATGACCAGTGTGTGAGGTTACAGAATCACGCATAGGGAAAGGTCAGAATCCAAGAGAGACCGGGGAGTTTAATGTGACAGTGAGGCATGTTCATTGGTTTCAGATTCCACATTGCAACTAACCTTTAAAAAACTATTACGTGTTGAGTTTTTGTTTAGTATAAAAAAGATCCATATTTTTCTTAAGGTTGTTCATATAGTCCTCCATTTTTCACTAACAAATCTATGTGGGGCCCTAACCGGTTTAGCTCAGTGGATAGAGCGTCGGCCTGCGGACTCAAGTGTCCCAGTTTCAATTCCGGTCAAGGGCATGTACCTTGGTTGCGGGCACATCCCCAGTAGGGAGTGTGCACGAGGCAGCTGATCGATGTTTCTCTCTCATCGATGTTTCTAACTCTCTATCCCTCTCCCTTCCTCTCTGTAAAAAATCTATAAAATATATATATATATTAAAAAAAAATCTATGTGGGGCCAGATTTTCTTCTTATATTTCAACCAAAATAACATCAGAACAGATTGAATGCAGATGCAAATATGAGAATCCAGCTGTTTTTCATTAAGTGGGGCATTAAAGAAATTTGCAACTGTAATACAGTGCCACTCTTTTCAGTAATTATTTTTGGAAAATAACAGTTATTTTCCATTAAAAATTTCTATTTGAATGTTTAGTGGGTTTACTTTATTTATTGCTTTTGAGAGAGAGGGAGAGAAAGAGAGAGAGAAAGATCGATTTGTTGTCCCACTTATGCATTCATTGGTTGATTCTTGTATGTGCCCTGACCAGGGATCAAACCTGCATGACTTATCAGATGACTCTAACCAAACTGGCCAGAGCCTAGTGGGTTTACTTTAAATGAATGAATAGCCCTGACTGGTTTGGCTCAGTGGATAGAGCGTCAGCCTTCAGACTGAAGGGTCCCGGGTTCGATTCCGGTCAGGGGCATGTACCTTGGTTGTGGGCACAACCCCAGTGGAGGGTGTGCAGGAGGCGGCTGATTGATGTTTCTCTCTCATCTCATTGATGTTTCTAACTCTCTATCCCTCTCTCTTCCTCTCTGTAGAAATCAATAAAATATTTTTTAAATGAATTAATAAATACATATTTTTAATTTTTTATTTTAATTTCTAGTATGGTAAATATTGATGAATATAACTCATATAAACAAAAGATCTTTGGGGTCCTCAGGAATGTTTTTAGTGTAAAGGAATCCTGAAGTTTTGAGAACTGGTGAGCTGGGTGATAGTAAAGAAGTTATTCAGTTTTCTTCTCTGGCTTAAAAAAAAGTCCAGAAACCCAACCAACCAGCACTCAGAATTGGAATCCCTCCTTCCTGCTTCCCTCTGCTTTCTCTGTGGCTCTCACCTCTCACCATATATCATCTTGTGTTGCCAGGAGAAGGGGCAGATGTTGAGAAGTCAGAGTTGTACAAGGAGCTTGTATTTTCACATCATCTGTGTAGCTCTCTTGCATGGTGATCACTGACACCTGTCACAGTGATCCCTAAGAGTCTGTAAAGGTGTGTACTAAAGAATGGTCAGTTAATTTGATTTTTACATTTAACAGAAACAAGAAAATGAGAAATTTCCAACAAGTGTTTAGATAACAGTATTGTTTTCTAATTGATTTTTAGGTAGTTAGAAAATTTAGTTAAAGCATAATGTTCCTTTTCCCAACTCTGATCAGCCAGGGTTTAGTATAGGTTTTTTCATAACCATGTACCTAGATCTGCTGTCACTGAGTAAATACACTACACATCACAGCTGCATTTTCACTGGATACTTGCACCGTAATTTACCTTTTATCTGCTTGTTGCATGACTGAATAATACATCTGTGTGACATCTGGGTGGTTGGGGACTGTGTTGGTGTCATTGCCAATGCATGTCCATTGGATAGAGGATGAAACATTGATGGGTGGTTAGTGACTAACCATGGAGGCCAAGGCCAAGGCCAAAGTGATGCCCAGGAGGGCATACAGGTTTATTATTTTTTTACTAGTCTTCACCTGAAGGTATTTTTCCATTGATTTTTTTTCTTTTTTTTTAGAGAGAGAGAGTGGAAGAGAGAGGGAAAGAGAGAAACATTTGATGTGAGAGAAACACATCGATTGCTTGCCTCCTCCACAGGCCTTGGTCAGGGCTCATGCCAGGGAGGAACCTGCAACCAAGGTACGTGCACTTGACCGAAATCAAACCCAGGACCCTTTGTTCTGCAAGCCGACGTTCTATCCACTGAGCCAAACCTCTAGGGCAAGGGCCTCTAAGTTTAGGTCAGTTTATTTACAGGGATCTCAATAAATAATTGCATCTAGAGAATTAAAAACAGTTGTGGTGATGATGCATTTCTTATCCCTTTTGTAATGTGCAGTTGGCTAAAGACCTTTCTGGGCTGACATTTTCATTTTTTAATAATGTGATAAGCAAATCTTATTTTTTATGTCTTTGTGAGATTATCACATATTTTTGTTTCTGTCACTCTCACACCTCTCATGTAAATGTCACCTGCCACAGCACTAATCTGCATTGTCTCTCTCCAGGCATCTTTTGATGTCCCAGCAGACTCTGAGGAACGTGCCACCAATAGTGTTTGTTCAGGACAAACAGCATGCAGCTCTAGCTGAGGTGAGTCCTTGAAATCATAGACTTTATGAAGTAAACTTTTACATAGGTAAGGTTTCTAAAAAGATAATGCTTACAGTTTACCAAAGTAATACTTGAAAGGGTACAAATGAACAGACAAACTCCCATGCTCATTCTCAGGCTGAGTCACCAGATGTAACCTCATTTTCTTGTTCTAATTTTTTTCTTTTTAATCCTCACCCCAGGATATGTTTTTATTGATTTCAGAGAGAGAGGAAGGGGGAGATAAGAAAACATTGATGTGAGATAAACATTGATCTGTTGCCCCCTTTACGCACTCTGACTGGGAATTGAACCTGCAGCCTTTTGGTATACTGGATGACACTTCAAACAACTGAGCCACCCGCCTAGGGCTTTAATTTTTTTAAAATATGTTTTTATTGATTTCAGAGAGGAAGGGAAAGGGAGAGAGGGATAGAAACATCAACGATAAGAGAGAATCATTGATCGGCTGCCTCCTGCACTGCCCCTACTGGGGATCAAGCCTGTAACCCAGGCATGTGCCTTGGCCAGGAATGGAACCATGACCTCCTGTTTCATAGGTTGATGCTCAACCACTGAACAACACCAGCCGGGCCTGGGCTTTAATTATTATTTTTAATGCTTATCTCTGTAATTCTTAACTAGTGAACCAAATCTCCAGTTCTCGATTTATAAACTTGAGGCAGCCAGAGCTACCCTCCTGTGCTTTCCGTCTTCTCTCATTTCCTGGATTGCAATCCACCAATGGTTATTATTATTATTACTGTTGCAGATTTGTGCACCAGTGGGGTCCCTCGGCCTGGCTTGCAGGGATCAGGCTGAAACCAGCAGTCCGACATCTCCCGAGGGGTCCCAGATTGTGAGAGGGCGCAGGCCAGGTCGAGGGACCCCACAGGTGTATGAATCCATGTACCGGGCCTCTAGTATGCATATAAGATCTTTGGTTAATCTCTTCCCGCCCTCTCCTCTCCCCACTCCTCCCTAAGATTCATCAATCTGTCCCATGTTTCCATGTTTGTGCATTGAGCGTCTGCCCCCTGGTGGACAGTGCTCATCATAGCTATCGGTCGAACGGTCACTTAGGCTTTTATATAGAGAGATTATTATCAATCCTCATTCAAGGATATGTTCTTATTGATTTCAGAGAGAGAGAGATGAAGGGAGGGGGAGAGACAGAGAGAGAAACATCAACCGGTTGCCTTCCATACATACCCTGACCGGGGATCAACCCACAACCCAGGCATGTGTCCTGACCAGGAATCGAACCAGTGACCTTTTGGTGCATGGGATGGTGCTTAACCAACTGAGCCACACTGCCCAGGGCCAATCCTGCTTGTTTTTATTTCTGCTTATCTTCGGGTTGTGCAGACTAGTTATATGTCTGGTCCAAGTTCCTGTCAGAGCGTGTGTTGGGAGTCTTTTCTCCCAGTTTGTCTTTGTTGTATCCATCTTATTTCTGGTGTTTTCTGTGCACTAATTTAACTCCTGGTTCTGCTTCTTTGCACATTTATAATTTTTATCGGTGACACTGCTTTCTGTTGCTCCAGAGTGACAGGCTGTCCGGGCTTGCACCGGAGCGGACACTGCCCCAGGAAGGCTGACTTGGTGCTGGCCGGCTTTTCCCCCAAGCACAAATCCTGTGACAAAACAAGCATTTTACAAAACAGTAGTTACTTATATAATTCAATGCAGTTACTTATATAATTCAATTAATATCCAATTGTTGTTTCGTAAATTTGACTAACATTTTCAAATTTAAATGGTTTTTAAAAACTGCTCGTCATCAAAGAAAATGTGATTATTAAAATAACAGGTGTTTGAAAGCACTGGCTATTGTATGGTCTCGTCTTTAGGAAAAGTGTCGTAAGTGCATCCAGAAGGCCTATGGCCCAGTGCAAGGTGCAGGCAGCTCTGACGCAGCACTGCGGGTGTGGTTGCTGAACTGCCCTCGTTCTTTTTCAGGTGGATCAGTTACTGGCAGTTGCTGATCTTGGACCCCCTGATGAAAAAGAAGACCTTATACAAAGTGACTTCAGGTGATACATGTGGACGTGTGCTCAGTTCTCGGGCAGATGCAAGGTGTGAGTGGCCTGCAGCAGCTCCCATGGCACTTGGTGAGGCCGAGGTGCCACTGGACCAATAATAGAATGAACCAAGTTGGCATCAAGAAATTGCCCCAAATATGGCCTAGTGTGCTGGGCATGTTTAAATGGGGGGAGGGGGAATGAACATGTGTCTAATGACCATGCAAATGGCTGCATCAGAAGTGCAAGGCCTGTGCCACACACAGGCACCAAGAGTGCTGGCTGAGTGGTCCTGGGCTGCAGAGTGCCAAAACCAAACCCCCACTGTCCTATCCTCCACAGTTTCCATTAGATAGACCTTAGCACAGTTCAGAGGCCATGGGTGTGGGAAGGTGAAGCACTAGCCCAGGAGCTCCCATGAAGTTGCTCTGGCGCTTCATCTGTGCTTCTCCCTTCCAGGGACCCTGAGGCCCCAGATGCCCCATCGCCATGTGACGCGCTGGGCCCTGCCATGCACTCGAGTCTGTGTGGAATTGATCATGAGGCTCTCAACAAGCAGATCATGGAGTACAAGAAGAGGAAAGAGAAAGGACACAGGGGCGAGAGCCCAGCATGGCTGGGGCCAGAGCAGGTGGCTGAGCTGACAAGGCAAATGAAAAGGAAGAAGAAGGCCAAGCCTCGTGTGGACGATGATCTCTCCCCCAAGAACTATCCGTGGGGGTTGGTGAGCGAAGACGACCTGGACGATGACAGGGCCCTTCAGGAGGAGTTCACCCCAGTACAGGAGTGGGAGCTCCGAGAAGCAGAGCAGGAACTAAAGGCAGAGAGAGGAAGTGACAGAAAGGATTGAGGTGACTGTTAATGATCACAAAGGGAGTGGGTGTGAGGCTTCAACTCTGCACCTGATGGAAATTCTGCTTTGAGAAGCACAGTCATTTCTAGTTTTTCACAGGAAAGCCTTTGTAGGATGTGCAGCTGAGTTACACCAGTTATTGCTCTTAGCCCTGCTATTACTGGTACTGTGGAAAGTAAGATGACCTGTGGAAAGTGCATAAAAACCTTTTAGATTGATGACAATAAGGTTGATCCTCATTATTTGTGGACTCCATATTTTTAGATTTGCCTACTCATTAACGTTTCTTCTTTTCTTTTTTTTTTTGAGATTTTAAATTAATTTTCAGAGAGAGGAAGGGAGAGAGAGAGAGAGAGGGAAAAAAGAGAGAGAAAGGTTGATGTGAGAGCGAAACATTGATTGGCTGCCTTCAGACACCTCATACCGGGATTGAGCCTGCAACCCAGGTATGTACCCTGACCAGGAATCAAACTGGCAACCTTTTAGTGCATGGGATAGCATCCAACACTTGAGCCACACTTGCAGAGTTCACTAAAATTTCTTTGTAACCCCAAAATCAATACTTGGGATATTTTCACAGTCATTCTTAGATGTGCCCAGAGAGATGAAAATTGGAATCATGCAATGCACACATCTTAGTTAAATTCAGACAAGGCAGTGCTCTACCTTCTTGTTTTCTCTCATACTCTAAACAACTGCTTTTCTAGGTTCACTTAGTACCACATTTTCCACGATTTTGTGTCTTTTGATGGTGATTTCACTATTTAAAAATAGCCCCAAGTAGGGTGGGAAAGTGCTATCTAGTTTTCCTAAGTGCAAGATGGCTGTGATGTACCTTTCAGAGAAAGAGAAGAGGTCATATGAGTATTGTTCAGGCACGAGTTAAGGAGCTGTTGGGGAAAGTAAAATGATTTTTAGGTAATCATTTAGGTAATCAGAGACAGGTGCACTGTTAAGATAAAGCATGGAGAACTTGGAACATAATTTCTATTGTAAAGTGTTTCAGAAAGGAAGTGTTGCTCTCATCTCTGCATTGCTGGCAAGCCCCCAACGCTGTTTCCTCTATAGGCATCTGGGACCAGAGGCAGTGCCCCAGCAGGGACATGGCACTAAACAGCTCTGCCTTTGCCAGCACAATTGCCCCACTGAAGGGACTGCATCACAGGACACAGGCAGACCCCTGCAGATGCTCTAGGCATGTTGATATTTGGGTAACACATGTGTGATCCCATTCGCCTTCAAAGGATGTGCATATCCTTGTGTGGGGAAAGTTTCCTAGGAGTACAGGTTGCTTCTCTCCTGACTGAAGAAGGGGGATGAACATGTGTTAAAATGTACGAGGCATGTGTTCTAATCAGGTATGTGAAGATGACAGACTTGGGAGACAACTGCCTTGAATGAAATATTTAGTACTTGCAGTTTTCAAGACAAGGAACCACACTGTGCAGGACCACCAGGAAGCGTAAGGTGGGTCAGGAGGCAGAACGAATTGGGGTGGAGCGGGGTGGTGGTGAAGGGTGGGCATGGTCCAGAGCCTATGCTGTGGTTTCTCCAGAAAGGAATGGACGAGGCAGAGTAGATAAGTTTGAGCAGGATTAGGATTGGATGGTTTGAATAATTTCAGCAGACTCTGGGCTGTAAGTGTAGTTTCTAGTTGCCCAGTACCTGGTCCTGGGGTGATACAGGGCAGAGGAAATATTGGCCTGGGCGTATAAAAGCTAGATAAAAGAGATGGTTGGAAAGATCCGATTAATACTAGACCCACAGCACTGAGAAGCCTGCTCTACTGACCACTAATTCTGCATCCACACTGCAGAAAGTACCCAGATCCCAAGTGCCAAGGGGTGAGTGTGGTGGCAAGGCTCTTGAGTTGTGACATCAGTACACACCGAATGCAGGCATGCCCATCGGTCTTCCACGTATCAAAGAAATGGGGATTGTAGGAGATGCTGGTGCAAGATGCTGCTTGTTCTTTGTTTCTTCCCATTTGTGCTCCAGAGCCAAGCTCTGTATAAAGGTAACAATGGCAAGAACGATACTTTTTTTTAGACCCAGGAAATTTTGTTTATATTCTATAAATCCTTACAGGAAGGATTTAAGACTATTTGTAAGGATGGATAAAACACCACATAATAGTATTAAGTAGAGCAAAAATAAAGGGGCCAGGAATGGAAAGAGATGATACTTGGACCAATAATAGAATGAATTAAGTTTGTGTCAAGAAAGGGAGACTAAAATGTGAGCCTGGATGGTGTTCTCCACTGGTGGGTTCTCAGAGCGTTTCTACTGGATCCCTATTCACAAGGGAGGGTAAGTTTGGTCACATTGACTGCTCTCTGCATTTCCTGACAAGTGGTGGAAGGTGTTGCCATGTGGACATGGACCAATTCTATGTAGGTAAAAAAAAAAAATAGCACTAATAGCATCCACATTAGCAACTGGAATGCAGCACTTTGCACATCTTTAAGGATTAATTTCATCTTTGTTATGAAAAGAAACAAAACTAAACACAGGACTTCCCAAATACAAAGAATGCTTCCAAATTCATTAAAAGGACTTAGAACTTTAGTTACTTCAAACACTTTCAAGGAGCTTCCAGGTTGGTAGGCATTTGAAGATTTGGGGTGTGGCACGCTTGGAGGACATGGGAGCTCTGGGTTTTTTCCCAACACCTTGCCCCATGTAGCCCTTCCACCTGGCTATGCCCGAGTTACAGTGTTTTAAAATAAGCTGGTGATCTACATGTGGGCCTTCAGATAGCAACCAAAAGTCCCACCACATATAATTCCTGAAGAGTGATACCAGAGGGCCAATTGGAAATCTTAGGACCACCTGTGCATCCAAACTTGGGGTCTTAGTAAAACAGGGTTGGGGCCTTGCTTCTTTCTCTGCTAGAACAGGAACTATAAAAATTGGTCCATCTCCTTCCAAGATTTTGTCAAAGCAAAATGCCAAGAGTTACTCTGTGTCTGCAGGGCACAGCAAATGGGAGACACCGTTCCGTTCCTCTAGGTCAGTGGTCGGCAAACTCATTAGTCAACAGAGCCAAATATCAACAGTACAATGATTGAAATTTCTTTTGAGAGCCGAAAAACGACTGCGCATGGGCCACGAAGTTTCAATCGCACTGTACGTGCGCGCCTGCACGTGGTATTTTGTGGACGAGCCACACTCAAGGGGCCAAAGAGCCGCATGTGGCTTGCGAGCTGCAGTTTGCCGACCACAGCTCTAGGTCAGTGGTCGGCAAACTCATTAGTCAACAGAGCCAAATATCAACAGTACAACGATTGAAATTTCTTTTGAGAGCCAAAATTTTTAAATTTAAACTTCTAACGCCACTTCTTCAAAATAGACTCGCCCAGGCCGTGGTATTTTGTGGAAGAGCCACACTCAAGGGGCCCAAGAGCTGCATGTGGCTCGCGAGCCGCAGTTTGCCGACCACGGCTCTAGGTCGTGGATGCTCTGAATGCCTCAGGACCCATCTATAGAAACATCCAAGAAGCAGCCTGTGTGCAGCTTCTTTCCCTAAAAATGCTCAAGTTTGCCTAACCAGGCATGACAGCATAGGAAGCAGGAGCTCTAACTCGCAGCCTTTCAGTGTCTCACTTTACCCATCTGTGAAGTGCACACAGGTTATCAGATAAGAAAACCTCACCTCCTTTCACAATTCTGAGGAGTCTAGTGGAAGATGGATGTGGGACATCTCATTGTGCCAGATAACCTGAGGCGACAGTGACTGTACAACTGCTAAGACCAGAACCCAAATGTTCCTAGTAAATATGGAAGCAATATGGTTTCCATCTATCTTTTTTTTCTTTATGGACTTTCAGCAACTGAACGCAGAGCAGGAGAAGTTTTAACCTACAGTGTTTAGCTCTGGATAATGCTAACTTTTATGGAAGGCATGCCCCTGTGACATCATCTTCTATATGTATTTTCAGATTCACTTATGCATAGCACCTCTCAACATGGAGTGTGACAGTATTAGGTACAGCTTTTAAAAGTAAGATATTCTGGGAAATCTCAAATGTCCAATAAAGCCTCTCCACTCATCCCCAAACATGAAATTCCCTCTATGCCTCTACTCTGCATGAAGATGGCTTACGCACTGGCTTTGGAGTGGTGCTAGATGCAGGATCTGCAGAAATGAGAGAAATCTGATGCAAGGAAATACCCCTGCATCTGGCACATGTTTGGGGGCTAAGAACCACATCAGAAGAACAGGCACTGACTTCATATCAGTGATTGGCATGATGGTAGCATCTGTGTTGTGCAGGCTGGTCCTTTCATCTGGATGAGTTGAATTGATGTTGGTCCCTGCAGGTTATGACCTGCAAATTAGCACATGGGCTGGATGCCTGCATCACACATTATTGGGGTCAAGAAAGTTTGTGAGGAGTCAGCTGCCACCATCTGGCTCCCACGCTGAAATACTGAGTTTTCCAAACATGTTTTTTCAGAGTATGTTAATCTTGGTAAGAAAGCCAAGAGTAATTGTGTATGAATGTATATTAGTTACCAGAAGAAAAGCAGAGGGAGAAGCATTGAGAAATGACAAAAGATCTACTGTAGATTCTTGCCTGAATTCTATTTATATAAACCAACAAAGCCTGGCCATGTCCTACATACAACCTCAGAGCTGTACAAAAATGTGTTGTGGGTACCTGTGTGTGAGTTTGCCCATGTGTGCAAGTGTACGTGTGTGTGTGTGTGTGTGTGTGTGTGTGTACCTGTGCACAAGCTTAGGCCTGCAAGATCTTAAGGCACAACATTTGTAACACACTCCTGCCTATCCTGTGCCACCAACAATTGTCTTGTGGGTTTGGCTCCATCTTGGGAATCCTCATACTCATCAAGGTCAGGGAGGAGGTGGGATTTGAAGATGGGATCCTGTATTACTGCAAAGCTATACTTTTTTGGGGTGAAACACACTGGAGGCTTCTTTTATTCCATAATGAAATAACTTTTTGAGAATATTCTGATGCACAGCAGTGACTGAATCCCCCTCTGGGATCTGTGGCAACAAATTGAGCTTGGAGACTAGAGTGGCTACACTGATTTTCTGGTTGCAGCACCCTTTCGCTCATGGGGATCCTGGCTTTGAGTTTTTTGTTTTTGTTTTAATCCTCACCTGAGGATATTTTTTCATTGATTTTTAGGTAGAGTGGAAGAGAGAGGGAAAGACAGAGAGAAACATTGATGTGAGAGAAACACATTGATTGGTTGCCCCCTGCATGAGCCCCAACCAGGGCCCTACAACCAAAGTATGTGCCTTTCACCAGAATCGAATCCCGGACCCTTTGGTCTGCAGGCCAACGCTTTATCCACTGAGCCAAACCAGCTAGAATATATATGTGCATTTTTGATAAGATGGAAGACATGAGGGTGTCAGAATTGGGAGAGTGTTTGATGGAAGGGATATTGGTGTTCCTGGGCACAGAAACAGCCTACAACAAGAAAATATAACATCAAACTCTAGGGAAGGGACAAAGAGTCTGATTTCCAGAGTTACTACATAATTAGATTCAAATACTGAGTTTTCAACATAAGAATTACAAGGCATACAAAAAAAATAGGAAAGTATGACCCATTCAAAAGAAAAAAATAAACAGGAACTCTCTAAAAAAGTCCTGGTGGTAGATTTAGTAGACAGAGACTTTAAAAGTGTGTTAAAATGCACACAAAAAAACTAAAAATATAGAGAATGTCATGAAAATTATGCATGAACAAAATGGACCTAGCAATAGAGAAAACAAAGAGGAAACATAAAATTCTGGAGTTTAAAAGTTAAATAACAAATGAAATATTCACTAGAGTGATTCAAAGTCAGATTTGAGGAGGCACGAGAAAGAAACAAACAGCAAACTGAAATATAAGAATAGTATTTATTGAATCTGAAGAACAGAATAAAAGATTGAAGAAACATTAACAGAGTCTCAGGGACTTGTGGGACATCATCAAACGGACCAATATACACACTGTGGGAGTCCCAGAAGGAGAACAGAGGAGAAAGGGGTAGAGAGAATATTTGAAGAAATGGCTGAAAATTTCCCACATTTTATGAAACATCCAGGAAGCTCAGTGAACTCCAAGAAAGATGAACTCAGAGACACATCATCAGACTTTCAGAAGCCAAAGCATCTCAAAAGCAGCAAGAGAAGCAAATCCTCATATGAGGGATCCTCAATTAGATGAACATTTCTCCTCAGAAACATTGGAGGTCAGGAGGCAGTGGACTGATATATTCAAACTGGTAAAAGAGGGGGGAAAAAAAACCCCTTTCAACCAAGAGTCCTATATTCAACAAAACTGTCCTTCAAAAGTGAGGGTGAAATTAAGGCATTCCCAGATAAACAAAAGCTGAGGCATTTGTGACCCTGCAAGAAATGCTCAAGAGATTCTTACAGGTGAAATGGAAGGACACTAGACAGTAACTCAAAGCCATGTGGGGAAATAAAGGTAAATACATGAATAATTATAAAAGAGAGTTTTACTATAACAACTAGAGGCCTGATGCACGAAATTTATGCGAGGGTGGGGGGCGTGGAGGGAGAGGACAGGTCCCTCAGCCCGGCCTGCGCCCTCTCGCAATCTGGGACCCCTTGCTTCTAACCACCCCCCTGCTCACTCCTTGCTGCTTGGCTCGCTGCTCCTTATCACTTGGCTCGCCGCTCCTTTCCACCCGCCTGCTCACTCCTTGCCACTTGGCTTGCCACTCCTTAGTGCTGCCACGGAGGCGGGAGAGGCTCCACCACCGCCTCAGCGCTCACCAGCGTGAGCCCAGCTTCTGGCTGAGCAGCGCTCCCACTGTGGGAGCACACTGACCACCAGGGGGCAGCTCCTGCATTGAGCGTCTGCCCCCTGGTGGTCAGTGTGTGTGTGATAGTGACCAGTTGTTCTGGTCATTCCACCATAACAGTTGCTGTGCTCTTATTATATAGACTAGAGGACCAGTGCACGAAATTTGTGCACTGGGGGGGGGGGTATTCCTCAGCCCAGCCTGCACCCTCTTGCATCCACAGAGATGGGGCCTAAACCGGCAGTGGGACATCCCTCTCACAATCCGGGACTGCTGGCTCCCCTGCTGGCCTGATCGCCCACAACTGCCCTCCCCTGCCAACCATCTTGTGGTGGCCATCTTGTGCAAGGGCATGACAGTCAATTTTCATATTACCTCTTATATAAGATAGTTTGCAACTAGTTTTTTTTTTCTGTATGATTTAAGAGACTAATACAAATGTATTAGTCTAAAGGCTAGTATTGTAATTACATGTTTTGTTTTCTACAGAATTTAAAAGACTAAAGCATTTAAAAGAATTATTAGTTTATGTTCCAGGGCACACAATGTATAAATATGTATTTTTGTGACATCAGCAACCAAAAGTTGGGGATATAATTGTTAAAGAAACAAACATAGTGTGTCATTGAAATTAAGTGGGTATGAATCCAGATTGGAATGTTGTAACTTTAGGATATTAATGGAATCCCCATAGCAACACCAAAGAAAATAGCTATAGCAGCCCTAGCTGGTTTTGCTCAGTGGGTAGAGCATTGGCTTGCGGACTGAAGGGTCCCAGGTGCGATTCCGATAAGGACACTTACCTCAATTGCAGTCTCCTCCCCGGCCCGGGCCCTGGTCTAGGCTCGTGCAGGAGGCAACCAATCAATGTATGTCTCTCACATATATTTATCTTTCTCTTTCCCTCTCTGTTCCACTCTACCTAAAAATCAATGGGAAAATATTCTCAGGTGAAGATAAAAGAAAGAAAATAGCCATAGCATATATACAAGGAAATATATAAAAGAAAACGAGAAAGGAATTTAAATGTTTACAAAAAACACACACACTAAACATAAAAAGTAATTCAAGGAATGAGGGGCAAAAAATATATACAATACAGCATATAGAAAAGAAATAGCAAAATCACAAAAATCCTTCCTTATCAGTAATTCAATGTAACAGTATTAAACTCTCCAATGATAAGACAGATCAACAAAATGGATGAAAAACACTGCCAACTATATGCTGTCTACAAGAGATTCACTTTAGATCCAAAGAAATAAATTGATTGAAAGTAAAAGGCTGTAAAAAGAGATTCCATGCAAATAGAACCAAAAGATACCATAATTGGCTACACTGATATTAGACCAAAATGACTTTAAATAATAAAGATTGCATGAGGCTAGGGAGGACATAATATACTAATAAAAGTTTCAGCAAAACAAGATATATAAACATTTAGACACTTCATGATGAACTATCAAATATTAAGAAAAACTGACATAATCAAACAGAAATAGTTCTAAAATAACAATTGGAGACTTTAGAACCCCTTTCAAAATAATGGATATGAAAACCAGACAGAAGTAAGGAAATAGAGGACTTACAACAAATGAACTATATCTAACAGACATACAGAACACTATTCGACAACATACATTTTCTTCTCAAGTGCACATGGGACATTTTACAGGTTGGACCATTAGGTCTCAAATTCTGTCTCAATAGATTTTATTTTATTTTATTTTTATTTTTAAATATATTTTATTGATTTTTTACAGAGAGGAAGGGAGAGGGATAGAAAGCTAGAAACATCGATGAGAGAGAAGCATCGATCAGCTGCCTCCTGCACACTCCCTACTGGGGATGTGCCCGCAACCAAGGTACATGCCCTTGGCCGGAATCGAACCTGGAACCTTTCAGTCCGCAGGCTGACGCTCTATCCACTGAGCCAAACCGGTTTTGGCTGTCTCAATAGATTTTAAAACATAGCTATCATACAGTATCTTCTATGAACATAATAGGATAAAGTTAGAAATCAACAGAAATTAAGTGGAAATTCAAATCTGGAAACTTAATAACACATTCTCAATCAATGGATCAAAGAAGAAATGGGAAATTAGAGGTGAATGGAAATGAAAAGACAACATATAGAAACTTATGAACAGCAGTGAAAGCAATATTAAGTGGGAAATTTATAGCTATAAAGGCTTACATTAAAAACAAAACGAAGGAAATGGGAGATTCCTAATACTATCCATAATAATATATTTAAAAAGAAAATAAAGAAAAAAATAAAATTAAAAAAGATATTAAAGAACAATGTAACTTTACAATTTAAGTGACTAGAAAAAGAATAAACTAAACCCAAAGCTAGCATAATGAAGGAAATAAAGATCAGAGCAGAGATAAATGAAATAGATAATAGAAAAACTACAGGATATTGATGAAACTAAATCTTGGTTCTTTAAAAAGAGCAACAAAATTGGCAAATCTTTAGTGAAAATGAAATTTTAAATTACTAAAATCAGAAATGAACGTAGGAACATTACTACTGATGCTACAGAAATAAAAAGGATTATAAGAGTATGAACAATTATATGACAACAAATTGGAAAACTTCAATGAAATGGACAAATTCCTCGAAACAAGAATCTACCAAGACTAAATCATGAAAAAATTAGAAAATCTGTAGATCTATAACTCATAAGAAGATTGAATCAGTAATCAAAACTCTCCCAACTACAAAAAATGCCCTGGACCTATGGCTTCATCATTGAATTCTACCAAATGTTTTAAGAAAACTAATAGCAATTCTCCTCAAAATTTCCCAAAACCTTGAAGAGGAAAAAAACCACTTCTTAACTCATACCTGTCCTGATATCAAAGACAGACAACGACACTACAAGGAAAGAAAGCTACAGACCAACATAAGGACCATTGATGCAAAAGTTGTCTACAGCTCGGCCAACGTGGCTCTGGTTGAGTGTTGACCTATGAACCAGGAGGCCAGAGTCTGATTCCTGGTCAGGGCACATGCCCCAGTTGTGGGTTTGATCCCCAGTGGGTGGCATGCAGGAGGCAGCTGATCAATTATTCTCATTATTGATGTTTCTATCCTTTTCCCTTACTCTTTTTGAAGTCAATAAAAAAAAATATTTTAAAAAATTCTCAACAAAAATTCTAGCAAACTGCCCTAACCGGTTGGCTCAGAGTGTCGGCCTGTGGACTAAAGGGTCCCAGGTTCGATTCCGGTCAAGGGCATGTACCCAGTAGCGGGTGTGCAGGAGGCAGCTGATTGATGTTTCTAACTCTCTATCCCTCTCCATTCCTCTCTGTAAAAAATCAATAAAAAACATATTTTAAAAAAATTCTAGCAAAATGAATTCAAATGCATATTAAATGTATTACATGCCAAGACCAAGTGGGATTTATTCCTGGAATGCGAAGTTCAACATACAAAAAATCAATGTAATACGCCACATCAACAAAATGAAGGGGGGAAAAACAAGATCCTATCAATTGATGCAGAAAAAGCTCTTGACAAAATTCAACTTTCATGAAAACAATAAAATAGGAGTAGAATAAGACTGCCTTAATATAATAAAAGCCACATGTGAAAAACACACAGCAAACATCAGTGATGAAAGACAAAGCTTTTCCTCTAAGATCAGGAATAAGACACGGATGTCCACTTTCACCACTTCTGTTAAGCATAGTACTGAAAGTTCTAGCGAGAACTATTAGACAAGAAAAAGAAATAAAGGCCTCCAAATTGGAAATGAAGAGGTAAAATGATCTCTTTTTGCATATTATATGATCTTATGTGTAGAAAAAAATTTTTTTTATATTTTATTGATTTTTTACAGAGAGGAAGGGAGAGAGATAGAGAGTTAGAAACATCGATCAGCTGCCTCCTGCACACTCCCCACTGGGGATGTGCCCACAACCAAGGTACATGCCCTTGACCGGAATCGAACCTGGGACCCTTCAGTCCGCAGGCCAATGCTCTATCCACTGAGCCAAACCGGTTTCGGCTGTGTAGAAAATTTTGAATACTCCATACAGAAGCTGTTAGAACTAATAAATAAATTCAGCAAATAGCAAGATACAGAACAACATACAAAAATCAATGACAGCCTGGTTGGCATGGCTCAGTGATTGAGCATTGACCTATAAACCTGGAGGTCACGGTTCAATTCCAGGTCAGGGAACATTCCTGGGTTACAGCTGGATTTTCAGTGTGGGATGTGCAGGAGGTAGCCGATCAATGATTCTCTCTCATCATTGGTGTTTCTATCTTTCTCTGAAGTCAATAATATATATTTTAAAAAGAAGAAAAAGAAAAATCAATGACATTTCTATAAGCAATGAACAATCTGAAAAAGTAATTACAAAACAATTCCATTTACAATAGCATTAAAAAGAATAAAACAGGAATTAAATGAGCCAAGGAGGTGAAAGACTTGTACAATGAAAACTGCAAAACATTGCTGAAAGAAATTAAGAAGTCATAAATGGATACACATCCCCATGCTCATGGATTGGAAGACTTCATGATCTTATTTGCCATAAAAACCTAAGAAAATAATTGTCTATAAAGTGATTTGTCTTTTAACTATTATTGTATTAAGGTAATAGAATCACAGGGTTCAAGTGACTTCAAAAAACTATCATCTGGTATATTCCTTTGTGTTTGGTTCACTATTTTCTCTCATCCATGTACATACATAGTGTCAATTATCATCCATATTATAGTACCTTCAAATTTCTACCCCAGGCTCTCGCCTTAGGTCCAGACCTGTATTTCCAACTATTTAATGGTAATACCTAGAAATCTTAACAGCCATACTCAACATGATTAAGACAAAACTTGTAATCCCTTCATTCTCTTCCCAGTATTTCCACTCTCCATCCTCAGTGTTATCATTTTTGACACTTCATTCACAGCCATGTCCAACTAACGTCAAGTCTTGTTCACTTCACCTCCAATATCTCAAAGCTATCTGCTTTTCTTTATCTTCAATGTTACTACACTAATTTCAGTTCAAATTACCACCATATTCCCCCTGGACCTTTCCAACAATCTCCTCTTATTCCTACATCTGCCCTTCCTCTAGCCCCATTCCTCCTCCACACGACAGCCAGTTGTACTTTTTCTTTATTCTCCAGATTTTTGAAACTTTAATAAGATTTAAAAACATCATGACTTCGAACTGGAAAACATACACGTTTAGCACACAAATGTTGTAATATGAGTCAACGCCAACTCCTTTTGAGAATGTGAATCAAATTACAGTTTTAAAAGTCATTCACATTTTAGCACATTAATGCCTTGCTGAAAATATACATATTGTAATGGCACAATATGCTTTTGTACTATTTTGTTGATTTTTTAAAAAATATGTTTTTATTTATTTGAGAGAGAGGAAGGAAGAGGGAGAGTTAGAAACATCAATGATGCGAGAGAATAATCCATTAACTGCCTCCTGTCTCCTCCTACTAGGGATCGAGCCAGCAAGAACCCGGCATGTGCCCTGACCAGGAATGGAACCCAGACCTAGTTCATGGGTTGATGCTCAAGCACTGAGCCACATCAGCCAGGCGATCCCCCCTAACCCCCCGCCACACACACACACCTTATTAAACAAGATCAAGTTCTTGAAAGTTGGTAGATAATGGATAACTTCCTGTGATGTGAAATTTCCAATGATAACGGTTATATTTTGTAACAGAACACTTTCTATAAATTTCTTTTCCTATCTTAAAATTTAAAAAGCAACCATTAGCTTAGTAGAGGAAGACCAAACTTTATTGAAACTGCTTGCATACAAAATATGTTGCACTATACCCAAATATGTCAACATAAAAATCCAATCTGTTGTCGCTAATATGTACAGAGAATATTGCACAATAGCAGTTACATTACAAGGTCAGTTTACCTTAGTTAACTATCTACCATATTTTAAACCCAAACAGCTTACAGATAATGTGCAGAGTACCAATTTCTGTTTTTCAAATATATACATTCACAGAATAAGTAACTAAAAATCAACATCAATGTTTGGCAGTACAGTACTTTTAGAAGACTTTTAAACATTGTTGAAATCATGTGCAGTTTGTTGCCATTTTTATATTCTTACTATATTTGTATGCAAGGAAAGTTTACTGTAAAATGAAAATTCAGAGAAACAATCACAAAATGCATCAGAAGCAGAACTTCAGTTTGCACAGCTCTGCACAGATTCAGTGGTACTCCGACTTGGAGTTAAGAAAAATGCCAGCTGTACTATCCAAAGGTGAAGTTAAGAAAAATACCAGTTGTACTGTCCAAATGAAATCTTCTATCAACCCACCCACTAAAAATACTTCATTGGCTTATCATTGGTCTTAAAAAGACCAAAACAGCTTCATGATCTGATGCATAGTTTCCTCTCAGAACATTTTCTTCCCAGTGACCTGCACTCCAGTCATTCTTGTTTCTTTGATCCCTCTGACTGGTTTGCTCCCTCCAGGCAGAGGGCCTATTCCTGATGCTTGGAGTCATCTTCCTTGACCATCTCACTGCTTTCATCTGCTAATGTCTACTTGTCCTGGTTGTTTCTTCATCAAGACTGCTAGTCTAGATTAAGGTGACCAGACGTCCCGCTTTTGGCGGGACAGTCCCGATTTTTAACAATTTGTCCCGCGGCGTTTTAAAAAAGTCCCAGTTTTTGGAAAGAATGCACGACAAGCTAGGGAACGGCAAGGGAATATACGGTTTTCGGCGGCCATGTGGCTATTTAGCCAGGATATGAGTTTTATATTATTTTTGTTAATTTTATAATGTTAAACTTTAATAATAACAAATAATTGTTGAGAACTGATTATCGAGAACTGCTTATCAAAGTTCGCATTGTTGATCAGTTGTTAGAATTCGACCACCGTTGTTTGGACTTAAGGAACAATGGCATTTTTTGGGATTGGCAACGACGAAAACATTTTGTAACTGTCTCTCAGACGATACACATCGTACTGCGTGCTAATAAGCTAGTTAAACAAATGTTGTCATTACAGATCAGCTATTCAGATAATTTATGTAAGTAATTTATTTATTTATTTCATAAATACATAAATTTTCTTTTTTTAAAATATATTTTATTGATTTTTTACAGAGAGGAAGAGAGAGGGATAGAGAGTTAGAAACATCGATGAGAGAGAAACATCAATCAGCTGCCTCCTGCACACCCCCCACTGGGGATGCGCCCACAACCAAGGCACATGCCCCTGACCGGAATCGAACCTGGGACCCTTGAGTCTGCAGGCCGATGCTCTATCCACTGAGCCAAACCAGTTTTGGCTCATAAATTTTCTTGAATTTAGCAGACAGTACTCGTATTATTTATATTTTATAGTGGCGGCAAAAAGTCTAGCACCGGCCTTGAAAGTGACACTTACGACTTACGTTACAGCAAATTCAGAGGAAAAATAATACAAGTTAGTATTGTTATTATTTAGAAAGAAATATAGGATTAAAATAATTTTTAAAATATAGTTACTTTATAACAATCAAATTAATTTAATTTATAAACTAACAATAAAATATGTTCATGTAATTATGTACCTACTTACTGTGTTTTTAAGCAATATGTATATAATAATTTATAATATAATTTTAAATTATTTTTTTTAGATTTTTAACATAATGAGTAAGAAAAGAGGATGCAAATTCAACGATGATCTAAGAAGTGAATTTCCTTTTATTAAAAAAATCAAAAGCAATTACAATATAGACCAAATTTTTAATCAAGAATGCGCGCCCCCCCCCCCCCCCCCGGGCCGAAACCGGTTTGGCTCAGTGGATAGAGCGTCGGCCTGCGGACTCAAGGGTCCCAGGTTCGATTCCGGTCAAGGGCATGTACCTTGGTTGCGGGCACATCCCCAGTAAGGGGTGTGCAAGAGGCAGCTGATCGATGTTTCTCTCTCATCGATGTTTCTAACTCTCTATTCCTCTCTGTAAAAAATCAATAAAATATATATTTTTTAAAAAGAACCCCCCCCCTGCCGCCCCCCCCCCCCCCCCGGGCAATGGTGTCCCGCTTTACCAATGTTAAAATCTGGTCACCTTAGTCTAGATCCATTTTCTTGTTCACAGATGCCTGGAGAACCTACCTTTTATTAAAAATGTTTTTTAATTGATTTTTTAAAAAGAGAAGATGGGAGAGGGATAGAAACATTGATGAGAGAAATATCATTGATTTGCTGCCTCCTGCCCCTCCCCATTACTGGGAATCGAGCCCAAAACCCGGGCAGGAATTGAACCAGTGGCCTCTTGGTTCATGGGTCAATGCTCAACCACTGAGTCACACCGGCTGGGCAGAGAGAGCCTACCTTATCAAGAAGCATTTGCCTCAGCTTATAATTAACCTTTCATTGTGTAGTTATTTCACTAATGATGTTCTCCCCCAATGAACTCTAAACTCTAGGAAAGCAGGGATTGAGCCCACTCTTCTGCTCATACTGTCTGCTTGGCACCTAGTAGACACACAAACAAAGCATATGTAGAACAGAGGCGAGAAGGGCAAGATTACATATACTAGTACTTTGTTCACAAATAATGTCTCCCTTTTATATAAAAATTTCAGTGGTTTTAGATTAATCTTAGCAATTTATTTTATTGTAGACTAGTGGCCTGGTACACAAATTCATGCACATTGAAAGGAAATTAATTAGAAGAAATATTTTAATATCACTCTTCACCCTTTCTCTATAATAGAAGTATCAATCAAATTCACGATCGATAATGACAGATCAAAGCATACACGTGCGATTGGCGCCAGCGATATATATATATATATATATATATATATATATATATATGTATAAAATTGCTTAATTAGACCTACTTTCTGATTTAGCTAAACTTTTTCCAGCCCAGTGAAGCACTCCAGCTTCTCTTTCAGGTAATTGTCAGCAACACAGCAGTAAACATCAACATGATGCAGATTATTATTGTAGATCACGCAGGGAGAACAAAGAGTAAAATATTTAACTGCAGCAGTGTTTGACTATATTCTGCATAGTGAGAAAACCTGAAGTCATTTTCAAGGTCCACCATTTCTTACTTCTTTTCAGTCAGGTCAAATTTCTAAGCTTTCTAAATCTCTGTTTTCCGGCTAATGAAAAGAAAATAGGATTCCATCGAGTCTCCTACCTACTCCAGGACTTCTGTGAGGATCAAATGAGATGAGGCATGGGAAAACACTTCACAGACATTTGGTTAAAGTTTGAAATGTTTGCACCTAGCTATAAAGCAAGTCGTGTTCCTGGCCTGAAGAAACTGCAAGGAAACTAATTGTCGCTCTGGAGAGGAAGCTGGGCGTTGTTACATGATGTCGTTAACTGGCATCTACGGCAACTGTTTGAGGGCTGGGCTGGGCTGGGGGCCACATTTTGTGCCATGGAGTCTTGGCAACGTTGGCTGCAATTTGGTGGGCTGTCGCTCTCGGGTGGTGGCAGGGTCTGTGTCTCACTTGGGGGAAGCTGAGTGTTGCTTTGTGGGCGCCAGGTCCACGGTGCTGTTTCTCCGTAAATGGCCAGTATGCGTCATGGCAGCTCCTACATTGAGCGTCTGCCCCCTGGTGGTTAGTGCGCATCATAGTGACTGGTTGGACAGTCAAACACTTAGCATATTAGCCTTTTATAAAAATAGATGATCATGCATACAGTTGTCTCTTTGTTGATTATAGTTGTTTCCATACTACATGGAAACCAGCAAGGCAAGGAAGTGGGAACTGAAATCCAGACCACTGTGCTGCCCAGCTCTGCACCCTGAGGTGCAGCTGGCACTTGGTAACAACACTTTTATCCCAAAGCTAGAACCTTCAGGGCAGCACATGCTCACAGGATTTGTTCCTTTTCTCATTTTCCCAAAGGTGGGCTGATGTATTAGGCTCTGGGGCCAGTTTACGATCTGTCTCTGTTCTGTGGTCACCCAGATTGCTGTCTGTATGCTGGATGGTTATCTTAACAAATGCTGATGCCAATTATAGGGGGAGCCAGATGAGAAAGGTGTGGCATAGCATCTTCACTTTTAAACCCAACTGAACAACTAAAATCAAAGCATCGGTGCTCATACTGACACCAAGGAAACTGAGAAGGCAGACCAAACTTGCATGTGCTGTGATATGTCCAGCAGATAGGTCCTCAGGTCTAACTTCTGATTTAGAATGTTTTGATGACATCTCGGTCATGCACTTTCCCAAAAATAATTTTTTTAAATTTTATTTTGTTCCATCCACTTATCCCCCCATCCCCTCTTCCTCCTCCACTCACCCTCCTTACCCCCACAACCACCATACTGTTGTATCTATGAGTTCTTTCTCTCTTTTTTCTTTTTTTTCTCAATGCCTTCACCCTCCCCAACAGCCCTCTCCTGTGTGTGTGGGGAGTAATCTTGACCAGTCCCACTGAGTCATATTGCTTATTCCTTCTGTGGTACGGAGGAACCATCCTTTCAGCAGCAAAACTGTTGATTATAATTTTATTTTATTTTATTTTTAAAATATATTTTATTGATTTTTTAAAAAATTTTTTTTACAGAGAGGAAGGGAGAGGGATAGAGAGTTAGAAACATTGATGAAGGAAACATCGATGAGCTGCCTCCTGCACACCCCTTACTGGTGATGTGCCTCAACCAAGGCACATGCCCTTGACTGGAATCGAACCTGGGACCTTTCAGTCCCCAGGCTGACGCTCTATCCACTGAACCAAACCAGTCAGGGCTGTCGATTGTAATTTTAAATGTCATTTATTATATATCCATACTGAAGCATTTAGGCGCATAGTGGACTGATGTCTGCAATTTTCTTTGCTTGCATCCAAAAAAAAAAAAAAGGTGGATCCAGAGATAAATAGTTGGATAGCTGGGTGATATGGCAAATACAGCAAAATGTTAATTTTAAGACCAAGATGATGGTGTTCACTGTACAATTATGTTAACTTTCCAGTATGTTCAAAAAAATTTTAAGATGTTGAAGAAAAACTTAATTCATTCAAATGTTATTACAATTTTATTACATTTAAAATTTATTCACATTAAAGTAACCTAGGCATCAGAGAGACATGATGAATAAGAAGACATGGTCCCTGTTGGTGTAGTACTCCCTGAGGGAAACACATGAGCAGATAAAGATAAAACAATGCAGTGAGTGTAATGAAAAACACAGAATGTTTTGGGAATGTCAAGAAGTACCCACTACATTGTGTCATGTTTGTATGTGTGGTGGTGGTGGTCAAGGAGATCTCTTTGGAAGAGAGGCCCACAGAACTCAGCCTTGAATGGCAATGGAATAGAAATTAATTCAGGTAGTGGGGAGGGAAGACATTCAATGAACAAACACTGTGGTGTTTGCAGGAATGGCAGATGGGCTGAGACTGGTCAATCTTGGAGAGCTTGGATGCCATACTGACCCTCTGAGCTTGATCCTGTGGGGGATTTTGGGTGGCTGAAGGTAAGAAGGGGAATGACAGGGTCTGGTGTCGATTTAGCTAGATCACCAAGATGGTTGCCTGGAGATTGCAACTGAGGCACCAACACTGAAAGTAAGGTAGGTAGGTGCTTGTGTTGGTGTTCCAGCTAGGAAGTGACCTGAATGTGCACATGGTACTAGGACTAAAGTTGAGGGGACAGATTTGAGAAATATTTAGGATGTAAAATTGGAGAATTGGAAATGGGGAAAATAAAGAATAGGTAAGCACACCGTTTATTGTAAAAGAGGCGGTTGAAGAGGGGATGATGGGTTCAGTTTTGAACATTTTTAATTTGGGGTAACTGTGAGACACCCAAGTGGAGCTGCCCAATTGGCAGCTAAAAAAATAATAAAAACTTAGGGAAGAGGTGGATATATTGAGTTGGAATTGAAATAATGAAGTTTGAATCTGCAGTTATGATGTAGAGTAATAAATGAAAGGCATGGGATTTTTCAATACCCAGTATAGTCCCTGGCACAAGGGATGCAGGTAATGAATGTGGTTGAAAAATGAACAAAAGTGGGCAGGACCCTGGAGACCAGCATTCCAGGATAGTATGAGGAAAGCTGATGAAGATGCAAGGAACAATCAGAGAGGTTGGAGAAGATTAAAGGGCATGCTTAGGAGCTGTCAGGGAGGTGAGGACTTCAGGAAAGGGAAAGGGGGTTACAAATAGATGAGGAACAAAATCTGTTCAACAGGTAGTTGACTAGTGACCAAGCATTTCTGTAGAGTGGTAAGAGTGGGGGTGAGAGAACACCAGATTGAATAGTGGAGGGAGCAGAGGTGTTCTTTGGAGAGGTGTGATACAGTGCTCTCATTGGATTATGATGGACTGGAAGGCTTTGACTTTACTTTCCATCACACCCATAAATTCTCAGAGATACATATGGGGATATTGTACCCATTCCCTGTAACTCATTATCAAATTAAATCACAATTCATAAATTTAAAAAAAGTAAGCTGTCCTTCAATTATGATAAGTCAGACATTTATTGAGTGCCTGTTACGTTTTTAGTCTCTAGGCTAAAACTGAGAAGAAGGTACCAACCAGTAGAGGTGGGGGAGGGGAGGACCATGGGATGACTGGACAATGAGGTGCCAGCAGGGCAGACAGACAAGGTCCAACAATGGATGGACCAGCCCACCCATGTGGGCAGAAATATCCTCTGAAACTAGCTCTAAGGATGGTTGTTGAGGAAAGAGGTGTGCATGTAGGAGCTGGGAGGTTGAAAACACCAAGTCTGATGGTCTTGGTGTTCTGGAAGAAGTAGGAGGACACATGACCTTCCGCTGAAAAGGAAGTTGAGGAAGGGTGGTGTTGCCAGGGAGCTTCAATGAAGTGGGAAAGGTCTGGAATAGTCTTTAGGGAGCTCGACTAGGACAGGGACCCAATAAATAAAAGTAGGTGTTTATATACACACCTGGCTTCATTAAACTGCAAGCTCCCTGAGGGTGCTTGACTCAATTAAAGAAGACCCAAAGCCATTTTGAAAGCTCCTACTCCATGTTTTCATTCATTTTGAAAAATATATTATTGCTTCACAGTATTTAATAAATCTGGGCAGAGTGAATTTTAAGGTCATTTAGGAGTTTTTACAAATGTATGTAATTAACCTACAAAACATACAGTGGCTCTAACTTAAAAATCAGAATTCTCAAGAAAAGGTGTGACAAATTTTTTTAGAATAGTCAGGAGACCCTATCCAGTCAGTTCACCAAGATGTGCCAATCAAGGGCACACTTTTAAAAGTTCTGATAGCCCAAGTTCTACTGTCCAATGGCAGGGCAGGGTTCTCTTCATAGCTAGTTTCCTATTGGCTCTGATATGTGGGCGGGGCTACCATTCCTGCTGAAGCTACTAGCTCCATCCCCATTCCATGCAAATGAGGTCAAAGATATGGTGAGCTCACGTGATTGGCCACGTGGTTGATGACACAATTGCCCCACCCCTTCAATGACGTCATTATCCACTCAAACTCTCACGAGAGTTTGCACAGATGCTGGTAAGGGACTAGCAGGCCAGTCCACTGTGGCAGAAGGGGTGTCAAGGTAGGGGGCTCCTGCAGGACACCACCACTCCCACCCCAGAGGCTCCAGTCCAGCTTTAGGCAAGGTCCCCAAGGGGTCTGTGAGGCCCGGCCCAGGGGCCCCACGCACCCTCTCATCCCATTGGCTGACTGCACCGACATGCAAATGAGTGCATGCGTCACTTCCGGAGGCAAATCGAGCGCCATTTTCTCTTTCTGGCCGAGCTGGGAGGAGGGGACAGGGTCGCGCGGGGGTGTGCGCGCGCCGAGGCGGGGGTCCCGCCGCGCGGGGCGGAGGCGGGCGTGGGCCCCGGCGGGGCGGGGCGCGGCGAGAGGCGGCGGCGAGAGGCGGCAGCGGACGCGGCGGCGCTCCGGGCGCCCAGCGGTAGGTACGCCCCCGGCCCGGCCCCGCGACGACGCCCCCGACCGGGCCCGCGAAGTCCCGGCGGCGGCTCCGCCCCGTCCCGCCCACACCCACGGCCGCCTCACGAATCCCGCGGCGTTCTTCGGGCAGCGGGTTCGCGGCCCGAACGGTGCCGGTCGTCCCTCCATGTCACGTGGGACCGGGGTGGTCGCCGCGGGGCGGGGCGGGGGCCGCGAGGCCAGGGCGGGAGACGAAGGGCTGGGACTGGGGGGCCGGGGGCGGGGGTGGGGGGACGGAGAAGGGGGAGGGGGGCGGCCCGGGGATGTGGGGGTGGTAGGGCGGCCCCTGCAAAGCGCACCCCGCGCAGTCCCGGTTCTTCTCCGACTGGCCCCGGACCAGCCTTGAGTGACCGCGAAAGTGGGCCATGAAGATGCGGTCGCTCCTTAGCCTGCCCTGTGGTGTTTTTACCCCAGAAGAAAAGGACGGTGTGAACCACAGTTGACGGCGAATCCCTGTTTCCTCACCTTTGATGGTTTGATGTGAATATTGATGACTTCTATGCAGGTGTTAACATTAAAATTTTAACTTTTCATATGCCGGTGCCGACTGCGTTGACGTAGATTGTTTGCAAAATTTCTGCTAACATTTGGCTTTGGAATGTCCGAGGTTTTAACTGCCAGTTCAAATAGTGCCCAGTTGCATAATGGGAAATTATTACATATTTTAACTATTTTTTTTTTTTTTTTTTTTTTTGCATTTGAATGAGAGACTTGCCTGCATGCTATTAAAACTCGCTGTGATAGGAAGGTATGCAGTTTTCATCAAAAAGTAGGGCTTGGAGTCTAGGTAGGCGTTGGTGTGGAGAGAGTTTGTGGGAGAGAGAATCTCACATAAAAACCGGGTCGTGGAAAGTGCGTGTTCATCTCTGGTTGGAGTAAGTAATGTATCATAACTTAGAGCTGCTCCTGGAGAGTTGGGCAAATAGTGAACAAACTTTATTTCGTTTGGAGCGGGGACTTTGTTGAGCCTGTGTTCTTGTTTTTGTTAATCCTCACCGAGGATATTTTTCTATTGATTTTAGGGAGAGTGGAAAGGAGGGGAAGAGACAGGGAGAAACATCAGTGTGAGAGAGACACATCAGTTGGTTGCTGCCCTGACTGGGACCAGGATCAAGCCCTCAACGGAGGTACTTGCCCTTGACTGGAACCAATCACAGACCTTTCGATCTGCAGGTGGATCCTCCATCCTCTGAGCCAAACCGGCTAGGCCTAGGGCATTTTTTTTTTTTTTTTTGTAAAGCCCCTTATTCCAATGCTTGTGATATTCATTTCGATTTTTGGAATTAGGTTCATAGCAAACTAAATTCGGATATTCTAAGTGCTTTTCTTGTATTAATGCATCCTCACAACTCCTTCATGGAGTAGGTTGCACTTTCCCTGTTTCACAGGTAGGCAACTGAGGCCCAGGGATTAAGTAATTTGGGAAAGATTGCACAACTAGTAAACTGTGGAGTTGATTGGAACTGGAGCAGAGTGGCTCCAGAATCCTTGCTGGTGAGATCATTGTGCTGTGTTGCCTCTCAAGTGAAATTCTTTTAGAAGTTAGATTTCACAGGAACTCAAACGAAAGTTCTGTCTCTTAAAAGGTATTTATTATCTGATTGACTTTATGTTTTAGAGTGTATTTTTTTACATAATGCAATATTTTTAAATGGTCATGGTACTAAACAACAAAGGAAAACCCTTTAAGTGCCTCTTTGGGAAATAACAGTTTCTGGTACATATCAGTGGACATTTTGGTAGGTCCATGTTTACCACACTATGAAATTAAAATTAATTTAGTGTGAACTGAGATAGATTAGTGCAGCTGCATTAGCCTTTGGTTTCCTAATATACATTTTTTTACAGATGTACAGATTTAACTGAGTACTAAGATATATGGAGAACAGCATCATTAGAGGATCTATAAATATGAAAACAGCAAACAGTTTCTTTCCTGGTTAATCCACTAGACATTTTGTATGGAATCTTGCATCTTGGAATGGATAAAAAGTATAGTATTTTGGAATGAAAAATTATGGTAAAACTCAGCTTCTTTTCCCCAAAGTGATTGGCAGCAATAAAACAGGTCTCTTGAAAGGTTATGAAACTTTTATAATTTACCTATTTTTTTTTGTTACCCTTAAACAGTTAGCAAACTGCTAAAAAGGGAAGTTGTTTTTTTTAAATATATTTTATTGATTTTTTTACAGAGAGAAAGGGAGAGGGATAGAGAGAAACATCGATCAGCTGCCTCCTGCACACTCCCTACTGGGTATGTGCCCGCAACCAAGGTACACGCCCTTGACTGGAATCGAACCCCGGACCGGACCCTTGAGTCCGCAGGCTGATGCTCTATCCACTGAGCCAAACCGGTCAGGGCAAAAGGGAAAGTTTTTTTAATGCTTGTTTTGGGGGAATCAATAACAATGAGGGAATGGGGGCACTTCCTATTAGGTCTCAAGCTGGTGTGGTCGGGCACATACCCAGGTTGCCCCAATCCCCAGTGGGGGGTGTGGAGGGGGCAGCCAATCAACAATTCTCTCTCATCATTGAGGTTTCTATTTTTCTCTCTCCTTTCTTTGAAATAATAAAAATATATATTTTAAAAAATTTACTATTCAAATTTTTAAAAAACATCAATAGTAGATGAACCTTTGTGAATATATATATATATACACACATATATATATATACACACATATATATATATATATGTATATATATATATATATATATATATATATACACACTTCAGAGAGGAAGGGAGAGAGAGGTAGAAACATCAATGATGAGAATCATCAATCAGCTATTCTTGCATGCCCCCTACTGGGGATCGAGCCCCAAACCCGGGCTTGTGCCCTGACCAGGAATCAAACCATGACCTCTTGGTTCATAGGTTGATGCTCAATCACTGAGCCACATTGGCTGGGACTATTCTCCAAATATAAAACAGAAGACTGACAATTCCTTGGCCTTGTTCCTAAGTCTTGAATAGGTTACTGTAGAGTCTATTTAAAACTTGCTCAATCACAGCTTCATTTCAGTATCTCTTCCTGAGTCAGCCATTCTTCAATAAACTCCAGGAACCAGCCTATGAAATCAGCCTGTTCTAAAACTGCTGCTCAGGCAAGTCCACCAATCCCTGTTCTCCATGCTTCTCAGAATCCTGTAATAAGATTAGTGCTTGCTAGGTAAGGCCAGACTTATTTGCAAGCAACAAACTTAACTTCCTTAGCATACAGAGGATAGTGGAACTTTAAGGAGGAAACGAAAGCAAGTCTGATTGAGTAGAAAGCCTATGATAGAAATTTTTGTTGAGCCTTGCTCTGGCTAAAGAAGACAGTGTGGCTGGAAAGTCACCTTGTACATGCTTTGTAAAGAAAGCCATCATGAGGTTCTTGACAGCTCCTTTGTTAGATGATGCTGTTGAAGACTGGAACCCAATTCAGTGTATTTACCTTTTTTAAAGTATGTTTTTATTGATTTCTAAGAGAGAAACATCAATGATGAGAGAGACATTGGTCAGCATTGGCTTAATTGACCTTTGGCCGAATATATCCAGACTTTTCCTCCTTCACCTCAGTCATTTTTGATGCTGATGTGTTCACCTGGAACATCTTGGGCTCCACCTCTGCAAGCTTCCATAGCCATTCCATTTTGAACCTCCATAGCCCTTTCCACATGTCTCATGACTCTTAACGTTTTATATTACCCTTTTTGTTAATTTATTATAAACATTTGCTATGTATTATGCTCTGTGATAGGCCCAGCCATGCAAATAAAACATGATTCCTGCCCTGAAGCTTAGTCTAATAGGGAAAATAGATAATTACAACATAGATGAATGCAATGAGAGATGTATAAACTGGTTCCTCTGGAGAGTCCTAGGAAGGGTGCATAGGGGAATTGCTGACTTGTAGAAATTGTCATTTAAAATCTTGGAGATACTGCCAAATTGCTCTCTAAACATGTAGAAATTATAATTTTTCTACTTACCTTCACTACTAGTGAATATTGTCAATCTTTAAAAGTTATTTTCTATAATTAAAAATTGGCATTCATTATACTACCTAACATTTCTTTAATTCAAATTTTATGGATTTTATTTTTAGCTTTTATAGTTTACACATTTAAAAACTTCATTTGAAATAATTTCAGATTTACGGAAATACAATTAAAAAAACCCTCCCCCCATCTTTTGAAAGTAGATTGCCAAACAAGATGCCACATTACCCCAAATATTGTCTATTACCTACAAATAAGAACATTCTCCTACATATCCAGAAAACAACCATCAAATCAGGAAATCAATACATTATCACCATTGAAGTTTTGCCAGTTGCAATAATATTTAGAGTAAAAGAATCTAGATAGAATTGCACATTATATTTAGTTATCTAGTTTCTTTTGATCTGGAATAGTTCCTTAGTTTTTCCTTTCATGATCTTTTTAAGTGTATAATTCAATGATTTTTAAATATATTCACAGAGTTGTACAACCATCACCACAATCTAATATTAGAACATTTCCAGCATCCACCCACCCCAAACCTATTCGTTTGCAGTCAGTACCTCTTCCCACTGGGGCCAACCACTAAGCTACCCTTGATCTCTGTAGATTTGTCTTTTTCTGATGTTTCCTGTAAGCGGAATCAGACAATATGAGGACTTCTGTATCCATCCTCTTTCACTTAGCATTATGCTTTTAAGTTTGATTTGTATTATAGCATCTATTAGTACCTAGTGCTTTTCATTGCCAAATAGTGCTTTTCATTCCGCTGTATGGATATACCACATTTGTTTATCCATTGGCCATCTGATGGACATGTGAATTGTTTCCACATTTTGGCTACTATGAATAGTGTTATATTGTATGATCTCGGACACTTTTGAGTATTATAGGTTAGTTGTTTTTTACAGTGTCTCTTAATTTGGGTTTGTTTGCCAGACTTCTGTGAATTAATCTTTTTTCTTGATAAGTATTTTGTGAGTAGGTGCTTGGAAACCATGTAAATATTCCATTTCTCATCAAGCTTTCAATTTATTTCATTATAACACCATGGAATTAAGTTTATATTCTAGTGGGTTATGTTTTAGTTATTGCTGTATACCAAACTACCCCAAAACTTGGTAGAATAAAACATTTTATTTAAAAACCTCATTCTTTGAATTAGGAGTTCCACAATGTCTGGGTCTCAGTCTGGGAAGACTCAAAGGCTGGGGTTGACTTGACGGGTCTTAGTGGCATCTTCATTTGCACATATAATGGAACATCTCCGTGTAGTCTCTGTTGGGGTAGTTTAGCTTCCTCTCAACATCGTGTGTGGATTCCAGCATGATGGTCCCCAGAGAATAGGCAGCAGTGTGGCATTTTTATGGTGTAGCCTTGGAAGTCACGTGGCATTAATTCTGCCATTCTTTATTAGGTAAGGCACCATAAAGTTTTGCCCAGGTTCATGGGGTGGGGACGTAGATGCCCTTACTTTTTGGAAAGAGTATCAAAGTGATATTTGAAGAAGAGCACATGGAATGGAAGATACTGTTTCATTATCTCTGGATAATTTAGTGCACTGGCTATAATCTGTTACTATCATTATTTATTTGATGCCCAGATTGTCCCGTATTTTGCTTGTGAGAACTTCAGGCTGGCTTCTTTTGAATCCTTTTGATATGTCTCACCATTCTTTGACCAACTTCTTTATTTTCTGGCACAAGGTGTTCTGGGAGCATCTTTTCCATGTTCCAGCCCTCGAATCAGCCATTTTCCCAAGGAGCCCTGGTTCCTTTTAGTGGAAAGTGGTATTTAGAAATTAAGATTTGGGTCATAGGAGTGCTCAAACTGCTATTGGGCTGGGAAACTGCTTCTAGGCTCTTTTAGTGGGCAGAGCTATGGAATGGTCACACATTTATTTTTATCTATGTATATATTAAAAGCAGTTAAGGTCACACCTGTGCCTTCTTTTCCAGTCAAGTATCAAGAGTTTATTTTAATTTTATGTCTTTTCAGATATTTTAAAAACAGATTTTTTTAGATGTAATTTACATACCATACAATTCACCTATTTAAAGGGTACAATTCAATGGCTTTTAGTATATTTGCAGAGTTGTGTAGCTATCACCACAGTCAGTTTTAGGACACTGTTATGCCAAAAAGAAACTGTTCCCCCTCAGCCATCATCTCCCAGTTCTCCTGAGCCTCCCCTCAGCCTTCATTTTCTCAACCTAGGCAACCAATGTGGTACCTTCTGCTTGTATATATAATTTGTCTGTTCTGAACATTTCATGTAAATGGAATCAGACCACTTGATCCTTTGTGTCTGGCTTCTATCATTGAGCATCATGTTCCCCAAGGCTCATCCACATTGTAGCCTAGTGAGTGCTTCATTTCTTTTTAGGGCCAAATAATATTCCATTTTATGAATGCACCACTTTTTTTTTTTTTTAATCTGTTCACCAGTTGATGGACTTACGGGTTATTTCTACTTTTTGGCTATTAAGAATAGTGTTATTCCGCTGGTGGGAATGCAGACTGGTGCAGCCACTGTGGAAGACAGTATGGAGTTTCCTCAAAAAGTTAAAAATGGAACTCCCATTTGACCCAGTAATCCCACTTCTAGGACTATATCCCAAGAAATCAGAAACACTAATCAGAAAGAATGTATTCACCCCTATGTTCATAGCAGCACAATTTTCCATAGCTAAGATTTGGAAACAGCCTACGTGTCCATCAGCAGATGAGTGGATTAAAAAACTGTGGCACATCTACACAATGGAATACTATGCCACTATAAAAAAGAAGGAACTTTTACCATTTGCAACAACATGGATGGAACTGGAGAGCATTATACTAAGCGAAATAAGCCAGTTGGAGAAAGATAAATATCACATGATCACATAAGCCAGTTGGAGAAATATACTAAGTGAAATAAGCCAGTTGGAGAAAGATAAATATCATAATGATCAATGTAGTTTGATGAACAAGAATAGATCAATCTAGAGACAAATGGTAGGGGAGGGGGGTTAGAGAGCAACCAAAGGACTTGTATGCATGCATATTAACATAACCAATGGACACAGAGACTGGGACGGTGGCGGCTTGCCTGGGGTGGGAATGGCTGGGGGGGGTGTCAATTGGGGAAAAAAGAGACATATGTAAAATTTTAGACAATAAAAAAAAGAAAAAAATTTGTAAAAAAAAAAATAGTGTTACTGTGAACATTCTTGCAGTTCTTGTTTGGATGCATGTTTTGCATTTCTCTTTGATGGAATTGCTGGCTCATATGGTGCTTGTGTATTTAATCCTTTGAGGAACTGCTAGACCTCCAAACTGGCTGTACCATTTTATTGCCAGTGGTGTAGGAGAAATCAGTTTCCCTACATCCTTGCCGACACTTGTTCTTTTCTGTTTTCAAAATTACAGCCTTCCTAATAGGTATAAAGAAGTATCTCATTGTGGTTCCATTTGCATTTCCACATGGCTGTTTAGCATCTTTTCATGTGCTTAACGGCCATTTGTATAGTAGCTACTTTTAAGTTTGGATATTGGTTTAATTATTGAGTTATCAGAGTTCTTTTTATAGTCTGGGTATAAGTTCCTTATCAGAAATACGATTTGTAAAAATTTCTCCAATTTTGTGGATTTTCTTTTTGCTTTTTGCGTGGTTTCCTTTGAAGCACAAAATTGTTTTATTTATTTATATATTTTTTAATTGATTTTAGAGAGAAGAGAAAGGGAGAGGGAGAGAGAGAAAAAACATCAATGATAAGAGAATCATTGATTGGCTGTTTCCTGCATGCCCCCTAATAGGGGATCGAGCCTGAACCTGGGCATGTGTCCTGACTGGGAATCGAACCATGACCTCCTGGTTCATAAGTTGACACTCAACCATGGAGCCTTACTGACAGGGCTGAAGCACCAAAGTTTTAAATTTTCATGAAGTCCAACTTACCTAGTTTTTCTTTTGTTGCTTTTTGGTGTCATATCTCAGAATCCATTGCCAAATCCAAGGTCATGAAGATTTCTGCTTGTTTATTTCTGACAGTTTAAAAAATTTTAGCTCTTAGGTGGAGGTGTATGACCCATTTTGAGTTGATTTTTTTGTATGGTGTGAGCAAAAAGTACAACTTCAGCCCTAGTCAGTTTGGGTCAGTGGATAGAGCGTCAGCCTGCAGACTGAAGGGTCCCGGGTTCGATTCCGGTCAAGGGTACATGCTTCGGTTGTGGGCTCGATCCCCAGTAGGGGCTTGCAGGAGGCAGCCTATCAGTGATTCTCTCGCATCATTGATGTTTCTATCTCTCCTTCTCCCTTTCTGAAATCAATAAAAATATATTTAAAAAAAATGTTTTAAGTGCAACTTCGTTCTTTTGCATGTGGATAACTCGTTGTCCCAGCATGATTTGTTGAAAATTACTCTCAGTGTTTTAACAATCCTGTTACTTATTACAGTTTTCTTTTCTTTCTTTCTAAGGAAAATTCCAAAAATGTTTCAAATTCCTGTGGAAAATCTTGACAACATCAGGAAGGTACGAAAAAAGGTGAAAGGAATTCTTGTGGATATTGGGCTTGACAGCTGCAAGGAATTGCTAAAGGTAAGAGGATATCAGTAATAGATTAAGAGCAGACAAGTTTGTTTTTATTGATTTTTAGAGAGGAAGGGAGAGAGAGAGAGAGAGAGAGAGAGAGAGAGAGAGAAACATCAGTGATGAGAGAGAATCATTGATTGGCTGCCTCCTGCACTCCCCCTACTGGGGATCGAGCCAGCAACCCAGGCATGTGCCCTTGACTGAAATTGAACCTGGGACCTTTCATTCCGCAGCTGGACGCTCTATCCACTGAGCCAAACCAGCTAGGGCAGCAGACAAGTTTTTAAAGTGACTTTTATAAGGGGCTTTTTATGGTCATTAAGTTTTTGTTGGTTTTTTTTATTGCAAGTTTTGTGTGCTTTTTTGTTGTTAAGACTCACCCAAGGATATATTTTTTCCATTGATTTTTAGAGAGAGTGGGAGGGTGGGGGAAAGAGAGAGAGACTGACAAACAGACCAACAGACATGAATATGAGAGGCGGGGATCGAACCTGCAACCCAGGTACCTGTCCTTGACTGGGAATTGAACCCATGTCCCTTCAGTGCACTGGTTGACGCTCTAATCGCAGCCACACCAGCCAAGGCACTTGCATTTTTAATTTGCTTTATTAAAGTTTTACTTTGAACATTGTACTGCATTAACTGTATACAAAGGACATTTTCAGATACCAGAAATAAAGCATGAAAGCATTCAGACACTGAGTATGTAAGCTATATATAGTCATTAGTTTTAAAATACTGTTGACCCTTGAACAACAGGGATTTGAACTTCAGGGGTCCACTGGTACACAGTTTTTTCCAATAAATATATAGTCAGCCCTTTCGGTTTCACATCTACAGGTTCAACCAACTGCAGATCAAAAACAGTATTTCTGATCTGTGGTTGGGAATCGTGGATGCGGGGGGCCAACTGTGTGCATTGATCTAGGCCATACTATAGAGGGGACTTGAGCATCCCCAGATTTTGGTATTTGTAAGGGGTCCTGGAACCAATCCCCTGTAGGTGCCCAGGGACAACTATGCTTTGGGGGCATTGAAAGTTAAAATGTGGATTTTTTTGTTGTGGGCAGAGGGATGGAGAGGGGGGTCAGGACCACTAACCTCTGGGTTGTCAAGGGTTAACTGTGTATTTGTTTTTGATCTTTGAGGAGAGTGTGTTAAATTATTTATTATTTTAGCATAAGAAGACCCTAACTTAATTTCTCAGGATTGTTAGAGAATCAATAAATGGGGATACATACATGATATGATAGGGTGTTGTTTTTCTGATTTGTGAACTTACTATATTTAGTCTTACAAAAGTTTAAAAATTAAGGTGGCAGTTACACTCTACTGACAAGTTGTGTTCTATTATAATTTTATTCTTATAACTTGAGAATATATGGCTGGCACATCTGTAAAGAAATAAAAATTGTTAAATAAGGCATGCTGTGTAGCCTTATAGCCATTGATAATTCTGTGCATATTTTATTCGTAACTATCGAAATAGGAACCCTGTCTGCTTAGAAATTTTTAAACTTGTTAACTTAATTCAAAGTATTATTGGCCTGTGAAGAGTTCAGCTTCTTAATTTTTAAATCTCAGACTTTCAACCAGATTGATTTTATTTATTAAAAAGGCAGTCTGATACTGGCCCTGACCGGTTTGGCTCAGTGGATAGAGCATTGGCCTGCAGACTGAAGGGTCCCAGGTTCGATTCCAGTCAAGGGCATGTACCTTGGTTGCAAACACATCCCCAGTGGGAGGTGTGCATGAGGCAGCTGATCGATGTTTCTCTCTCATCGATGTTTCTAACTCTCTATTCCTCTCCCTTCCTCTCTGTAAAAAATGAATAAAGTATATTTTTTAAAAAATCCCCTCCATTTAAAAAGTAAAAAAAATAAAAATAAAAAGGCAGTCTGATACTGAAAGACTAATAATTATCAGGATTCTCATTAATGGTCAGCAGGTAGACAAATGTTAATGATAAAGGAACCCAGAGAGTTCTCTGCTTAAACATTACCACCCCAGAGAGCTCTTCCCTCTAAGATGCTACACTCTCCCACTGTATTCTCTTCTACCTGCTCTATTTTTCTTCAAAGCTCTCAAGTACCTAAAATTACTTGTTTATTATTTGTCTCCCACAAATAATATATTTGAGGTCCTTGAGTATAAGAAGACAAGGACCTCATTGTTTTGTTATCTACTGTACTACCTTTGATCAGAATTGTGTCTGGGATACCGAAGCTTAACAGAAACATTTTGTTTAACAAACATTTTTTTAAATGAATCAATTTAAGTAAAACCCAAGTAGAGAACTACTTTTAATAATTGCCTGACTGAAAGTCCATCTATATATATAAAAGTTTAAGCAACTGTTTGACCGGTATCTATGATGCGCACTGACCACCAGGGGGCAGATGCTCAACGCACAGGCATGGAAACATGGAACAGACTGATGAATCTCAGAGGGAAGGAGCCCGGTGGAGTGGCGGGAAGAGATTAACCAAAGATTGTATATGCATACTAGAGTCCTGGATTCATGCACTGGTGGGGTCTCTCACCCTGGCCTGCGGGAACCGGGCCGAAATCGGCAGTCCAACATCCCCCGAGGGGTCCCAGATTGCGAGAGGTTACAGGCCGAGGGACCCCACCGGTGCACGAATCCATGCACCAGGCCTCTAGTTTGGAAATAAAACGATGGGAGAGATACTGAAGTGGAACCTCTTACGTAGACCCAGTTTCCCAGGAGCAGTGTTAAAATATGGCTTTCATGAGTACAATAGCAGGGTAATTATTTGGTTGCAAGATTGAGAAGGTAGATAATATACACATAGTCTATTAGTAATAGGTATTTGAATCTAAGTAATATTTGCAGAGTGTAAAAGCAGCAAGCTAAGAACACAAGTGTGTGTGTATAGACTGAGAAAATTTCAATTGATAATATACGGAAAGCTCTTATAGTAATCTTTGGAGTCCTATATCTGAAACCATTCCTATATATATATTTAAATGTTTATTATTCTGTTTTTAAATCATACCTACAAAAATATATTGAAATATTGTTAATACCTTTCATTTATTTTCTAATACTTTTTAAAATTGTTTTTTTCTAGCTCTTTTTTGCTGCTTCTGACATTCTGGAAAGCATTCCTTCCTTTAAACTCTTTTCCCTCCTCTCCTGTGATATAGCATTACTGTTCCTGCTTCTCTTCCCAGTGTTTTCTTTTGAAAAATTTAACCCTACAAAAATCTTGAAAGGATTATATAGTGAAAACCCATCTACTTACCACCGAAATTCTACAAAATTAACATACATGTATCTATCTTCACCCACTGTTCTTTTTGTTTTAAAATCCATTTTTAGAGAGAGAGAGACATTTATGTGGGTGCAAAACATCAATTGGCTGCCTCCTGTAGGCCCCCTATAGGGATCGAGCCCACAACCAATGCATGTTCTGTAACATGGGATGACACCCAACCAACTGAGCCACACCGGTCAGGGCTGTTACTCTTTTTTTTTTTTTTTAATGCATTTCAAAGAAAGTTGCAGGCATCAGTACACTTCACCCTAAATTCTTTCAGCATTCGTGTCACTATCTAGAGTTTAGTCTTTGTTTTCAGTTTTGGGGAGGAGACTTTATATGCTGTGAAATGCACCTTCAGAGTCTCTAATGATGGTTTTTAACATGCATTTACTCATGTTATACAAGTCTCTGTGAAGACCTAGAAGAAGTCCATCATTCCAGAACGATTCCTCAAGCCCTTTTCTAGTCAGTCACTGCCCCCACCCCACTGGCTACCACTATTCTGAAATTTTCACTGTAGATTAGATTTGCCTGTTGTGCAATTTTATGGAAAATAAATAATATGTATTTCCATGGAAGAGTCTTCTCAGTGGTGATATGTATGATTGGTCCTTTTGTTGCCAAGTAGTATTCAACAGCATGAATGATTAGTTTGTAGATCCTTTCTCCTGGTGGTGGGACACTGAGGCTGTTACAGGTTTTGGTTATTATGAATAAGATTTTTCTTATGAATATTCTTTTAAAAATTATTATTTTTCAATCCTCACTCGAGGATATTTTTGATATTTTTCCTTTTTTTTTTTAAGAGAGAGTCAAAGGGAGAGGGAGAGACTGAGAGAGAGAAACATCAATACGAGAGAAACCACATTACATCAGTTGGTTGCCTCCTGCATGCATCCTGACCAGAGCTGAGGATAAGCGTGCAACCAAGGTATATGTCCTTGACAGGAATCGAACCTGAGACCCTTCAGTACAAGGGCCAGCTGAGCCAAACCAGCTAGGGTGATGAATATTCTTTTTATTTTTTTTATTTTTTTCCTCCATTTTTTTTTATTAAGGTGTGATGAATATTCTTTTTTTTTTTTTTAAATATATTTTATTGATTTTTTACAGAGAGAAAGGGAGAGAGATAGAGAGTTAGAAACATCATCAATGAGGGAGAAACATCGATCAGCTGCCTCCTGCACACTCCCCACTGGGTATGTGCCCGCAACCAAGGTACATGCCCTTGACCGGAATCGAACCTGGGACCCTTGAGTCCACAGGCCAACGCTCTATCCACTGAGCCAAACCGGTTAGGGCACGATGAATATTCTTATGAAAATATTTTTGTGGACATGTCTTGATTTCTCTGGGAAAATTATCTACATGTAGAAGTATCCTATCTAATAAAGATGAAATATGCAAATTGACCGTAAATCTGTGCCAAAAGATGGTGGCGCCCACAGCCAATAAGGAGGGAATATGCAAATTGACACGACAAGGCCAGAGGAGGAAGGCGGCTCCGGCTGAAGCGAAGGTGGTGCCGGCAGCCAGGGTAGGAAGGCCTATTCTTGCACGAATCGTCGTGCATCAGGCCTCTAGTAAGATTGCATATTTAGTTTTATAGGAAGCAGCTAGTTCTTTATCCAAACCAATTGTGTGATTGTGTACTCCGTTAATAGTGTATGAGGGTTTCAGTTTCTCATGCTTGATACAGTATGATGGTTAGCTGTGCTCTTTTGTAGATCCCTTTTTCGGGGGAGGAAGTTCATTATTTTTCTTTGCTGAAAGCAAAAATTATGACTGGATGTTGAATTTGGTTGAGTGATTTTTCTGCATCTATTAAAATATTTTTTTTCTGTGTTTTAGTCTAACATGGTGAATTATGTGTTTTGTTTTGTTTTTGTTGTTTTTTAAAATAAAAAACCACCTCTTAAACTAATCGTATCCCTGAGATAAATTCCACTTGGTCCTTTTCACATATTGGATTGGTTTGCAAAATTTTGGTTAAGGATTTTTATATCTATGTTCATGAGAATATGTTCTGAAGTTTTCATTTTCTGTAGTATCTCATCTAAGTTGGAGTTTTCTTTGTGGGATGGTTTTTAACTATGAATGCAGTTTTTTTCCTAGAACTCAGGCTACCAGGTTACCTAGTTTTGCTTGAGTGAACTTTGGTAGTTCATCTTCTTTTAAGAATTTGTTCGCCCTAGCCAGTTTGGCTCAGTGGATAGTGCGTTGGCCTATGGACTGAAGGGTCCTGGGTTCGATTTCGGTCAAGGGCACATGCCGGGATTTCTGGCTTGATCCCCATTGTGTGGTGTGCAGGAGGGCAGCCGATCAATGATTCTCTCTCATCATTGATGTTTCTCTCACTCTCTCCCTCTTTCTTCCTCTCTCTGAAATCAATAAAACTATTTTTTTTAAAAAGAATTTGTTCATTACAACTTTATTGGCATAAAGTTGTTATGTTATTTCCTTATTTGTAGGAGCCATAGTGATGTTCCCTCTTTTATTTTGATATTGGTAATTCGCGTCTTTTCTTTCCTGTTCAATCTGAACAGAAGTTTATCAATTTTACTGATCTTTTCCAAGAAACAGGTTTTGGTTTCCTTGATTTTTCTCTATTGTCTGTTTTCTATTCTGTTTATTTCTGCTTTTTATGTTTTCCACTAGAGGTCCAGTGCACGAAATTTGTGCACGAGTGTGGTCCCTAGGCCTGGCCGGCGATCAAAGTGTGAACGTCTGGTGTGGAAGGGCAGGTCCCAGCTGACCTCTGGGTCCTGGACAGCACCTGGGTCTCGACCCTCGCATGCTCCCCTTTGCCTGAGTCATGGTGCCCGAGTCCCCACACAGAGATGCAGTGAGTGCGGGTGGACGCTGTGGGCCAGGGCACAGTATGGGCCTCTGGGCTGCCTAGTGGTGCCGCACTGAAGCCGGGCGGGCAACGTGCTCTCTTCCAGTCGGCCTCACAGATCGGCTCCTACGTGAACCTATGGGGAGCCCAACCGGCCCTTGCAGTTCTGGCAGCTGTGGCCCTGCTCACCCAGAAGACACTGTGCGGATGCGGGGCAGGCTCCTCGCGGACGCCGGCACCCGAGCCCTGGCATCCTGGGGAAGGGTAGCAGAGGGTGTGAGAGTGAGCTCAGCAGAGAACCCATCACCTCCACCCCCAGGTAACTGGCGAGAGGTTGTAGCATATCTCCGACACCCGCTATGTTCTATGCCACCCCCTGGTGGTCAGCGCACATCATAGCTAGCGGTCGAATTCCCAGTCTAACCCCAGTCTCCGAAATGACCGCCCGAAGGGACAATTTGCATGTTAGACTTTTATTATATAGGATTTTTCTGTTTAGGGTTTATTTATGAAGTTTTAAAATTGGATTTCTTAAGGGGGCAGTTTATATCATTCTTGTTTGTTTATTTAGTTCATTTTCTTAAGTAGTGCCACAAATTCTCCTGAAGTACTTCTTTTTTTTTTTTTTAATAAATCTTTATTGTTCAGATTATTACAGTTGTTCCTCTTTTTCCCCCCCATAGCTCCCCTCCACCTGGTTCCCATCCCACCCTCTTCCCTTATCTCACGGTGATCAAAGTGTGAGCGTCTGGTGTGGAAGGGCAGGTCCCAGACGTGGCACTGTCCCCATTCATAGGTGTACGATTTTTGTCCAGTCTCTTCCCGCACCCCCTCACCCCTTTACCCTTGAGAGTTGTCAGCCCACTCCCTTTCTATGTCCCTGATTCTATTATATTCACCAGTTTATTCTGTACATCAGATTTTTAATTCACTTGATTTTTAGATTCACTTGTTGATAGATATGTATTTGTTCATAATTTTTATCTTTACCTTTTTCTTCTTCCTCTTCTTAGAGAATACTTTTCAGCATTTCATATAATACTGGTTTGGTGTTGATGAACTCCTTTAGCTTTTTCTTATCTGTGAAGCTCTTTAGCTGACCTTCAATTCTGAATGTCAGCTTGGCTGAGTAGAGTACCCTTGGTTGTAGGTTCTTGCTATTCATCACTTTGACTATTTCTTGCCACTCCCGTCTGGCCTGCATAGTTTCTGTTGAGAAATCAGCTGACAATTGTATGGGTGCTCCCTTGTAGGTAATTAACTGTTTTTCTCTTGCTGCTTTTAATATTCTCTCTTTGTCTTTTGCTCTTGGCTTTTTAATTATGATGTGTCTTGGTGTGGTCCTCTTTGGATTCCTTTTGTTTGGGGTTCTGTGCGCTTCCTGGACTTGTAAGTCTATTTCTTTCACCAGGTGGGGGAAGTTTTCAGTCATTATTTCTTCAAATAAGTTTTCAGTATCTTGTTCTCTCTCTTCTTCTGGCACCCCCATAATTCTGATGTTGGTACACTTGAAGTTGTCCCAGAGGCTTCTTACACTATCTTCAAATTTTTGGATTCTTTTTTCTGTTAGCTTTTCCAGTTGAGTGATTTTTGCTTCTTTGTATTTCAAATTTTTGACTTGATTCTTGCGTTACTGGAGTTTGCTGTTGGGTGTCTGTATAATATTTTTTATTTCAGTCAGTGTATGTTTAATTTCTAGTTGGTCCTTTTCCATATCCTTGAGGGTCTCTCTCATATCCTCGAGGGTCTTGTTAAATTTATCGGCCTTTTCTAGGAAATTCTTGAAAAACCTTATAACCATGGTTTTGAACTCTATCTCCAGTTGTTTGTTTTCCTCCATTTCTTTGGTTATTGATCTGTTTCTTTGTCTCCCCATTTTCGCTGCTTCCCTGAGTTGGTAGGGTAGCTTCGTGTGCTAGATGTCCTATATGGGCCAGTGGCTCGGCCTCCCCAGTTACCTGAGGTGGACACTCTTGGTGCACCCCTTTGTGGACTGTGTGTACAGCCTTGTTGTAGTTAAGTCTTGATTGTTGTTGGTATCAGTGGGAGGAGTTGACCTCCAGGCCAATTGGCTGTGAGGATCAGCTGTGTCTACGCCGGGAGACAGCCTTATTCGACTAGACTTGCAAAATTGTAAAAGCCTCTGTGCTCAGCTTGGATAGGGTGGAGTTACAGGTTGGAGCCTACAGCCTTGGCTTCCCGTCAGCCCCGCCCTATGAGGTTCCTGGGTCTCAGTGTCCCTCGGTACTAGCTGCAAGCACCTCTGAGAGAAAGGCGCCCTGGAGTTTCACCCGCTGCAAAACAGTCTAGTCTCTCCCCCAATGAATCTGGATTCCCAGATTCTCTCCCGGAACTGGGGTTCAGCGCAGTCCGGAGCTTTTGTCTCCTTCCTGCTAGGGCAATCCAGCGGCACAGTCAACAGTCCATCCTCTGCATGCATTCACGTGCGCGCCTCCGGAGCTCTGCCTTTCGCCGCTCCCCTGAGTTTCCGCCTTACAGCCCAGATTCCCCCAGTATGAGCCTGGGTCCCCAGGGTCTCGCCTGGAACTGGGGTTCAGTGCAGTCGGAGCTGGGGTTCAGTGCAGTCTGGAGCTTTTATCTCCTTCCCGCTAGAGAACGCCAGCCAGGCACTCAGCCGCCCCGTCCTCTCCGGCTCCATCCTCTCCGCACACGCGCGCCCATGTCTCCGTACCTCAGGCTTTTACAGCTCCTCTGATTTTCCTTGTGGTTTTCTCTTTCCTTCTAGTTGTAGGATTTCCAGTCAGCCAGCTTTCCTGTGGTTCTGGATGATGTCCGTTTTGTCTTTTAGTTGTATTTTTGAAATTGTTGTGTGAGGCTGCAGTTTAGGTGTTTAACTATGCCGCCATCTTGGTTTCTCCTCCTGAAGTAATTTTTAACTCCATCCTATACAACTGATTCATTGTTTCCCTTTTCATTCAGTTTAAAATATTTTCTAATTTCCTTTGTGATTTCTTCTTTGATCCATGGATTATTTAGAAACTAGAGGCCCAGTGTATGATTGAATCATGCACGTGTAGGGTCCCCTACACGCTTTCACTTTTCGCGGTGGAGCTGGGTGCCTGTCCGCTGGTGCACCAGGCCTTTCAGAAGCCTCCAGCTCCTCGGAGGCTTCTGAAAGGCCTGGTGCCGGAGCAGACAGGCACCCAGGTCCCCCACTTTTTTTTTTTTGTTTTGTTTTGTTTTTGTTTTTGTTTTTGCTGTGAAAGAGCTCATTTATTGGGGTGGTGGACTCAGTGGATCCAAAGTGGAGAGCTGGTGAAGGTATCGGTGGCTTCCAGTTTCAAGCGCTGGTTCTCAGTCTTGCGGCACATGTTTATGGATCGCTTCGGTGAGGCTGGGCCAGGTCAGGGCTGCACGCACTTTGGCATCCAGGCCAGGGATGCTCTCCAGGCCCCACAGGGTGAAGCGGCTGAAACTGGCAGAGGCATGAATAAAGCGGTCGAAGTCCCACTCCAGCGCCTCCGGGGGTTCCACCAGCTCCTGCTCGTCCTTGTCAGATCCCGCTGAAAAGTCCTGCTTCCCACTGACTTCTCTTCCATCACCATCACGTATCCCAGCAGGCCAGGCGGCACCTCCACCTCCTCGCCCCTAAGACTGCGGCCCCGAAACGACACTTCGAGTCCATCGGGACCCTGACGGATGGCCGGGGTGAAAAAGCGCCCCACAGGGGCGGGCCGGTTAACCCGGACTTCCCAGGGCAGGAGGTGCAGCGTGTGCGCAGAGTGACGGGGCGTAGGTGGATGCGGTGCTTCTCCATGTCTTCCTCGTCGCTGCTCTCCATTCTTTGCTGGGTTTCCGTGGCTCGCTGACTGAGGCCAGAGCTCGCTCCCCCACTTTTGATGGTCCGCGGCCGCTGAGGGGGGCTACCCTGCAGTTGAGAGGCGCAGGGGGAGGGACCCCCTCAGCGGCCCCGGATCTGGCCGTTGAGAGGCACAGGGGTCAGGAGTCCCACCCCCTGCACCTCTCAACAGCAGCGTAGCCCCGTTCAGTGGCAGCGGATCCGTGCCTCTCAATGGCCGGATAGGCCACTCCTAGTCCCGCCCCCCAGCCTCCCGCCGCCCAATCGTGGGCATAGCGGAGTGATGGTAATTTACATGGTACTCTATTATTAGATAGGATGTGTTTAATTTATAGAAATTTTGGGTTTTCTCTAGATACCATTTTTAAAAAATATGTTTTTATTGATTTCAGAGAGAGGAAGGAAGAAGGACAGAGGGATAGAAACATAAATGATCAGAGAGAATCATTGAACGGCTGCCTCCTGTATGCCCTCTACTGGAGGTCGAACTCTCAACCTGGGCATGTGCCTGACCTGGAATCGAACTATGATCTCCTGGTTCATGGGTTGACGCTCAACCACTGAGCCATGCTAGCTGGGCTAGATGTCTTTTTGTTACAGATTTATTTAATTTTTCTCTGGTCAGAGATTGTACTTTATAATTATTTCAGTCCTTTTAAATATATTGAGATTTATTTTATAGCTCAGCATGAGACCTATCTTTGGAAATATATCATGAGTATTTGAAAAGAATTGCATTTTGCTGTTGGTGGAGAGTTCTATAAATGTCATTTTGTGATGTTGTTAGTGGCGTTCAGTCTTCTTACCGTACCTCCGTCCCTGTCACCCCCACCGCCAGGTAACCAGTGAGAGGTTGTAGCGCATTTCCAACGCCCGCCTTGTTCCGCGCCACCCCTAGGTGGTCAGGGTTGAACTCTGTCTTTCCTGATTTTGTGGGCTTGTTCTATCAATTATTGAGAGAGCCGTGTTGAAGTCTCCAGCTGTAATTTTGGATTTAATTTTTTCTCTTTTCAGGTCAATCAGTTTTGCTTCATGTACTTTGAAACTCTTTAAAGTGCATACACATTTAGAATTGTTGAGTTCTTTTGAAGACTAGACCCCACTATCATCATGAAGTGACTTTCTATCCATTTTTTTAAAAATTGATTTCAGAGAGCAAGGGAGAGGGAGAAAGAGATGGAAACATCAATGATGAGAGTGATTTATCAGTTGTCTCCTGCATGGCCCCCACTGGGGATCAGGCCCGCAACCCAGGCATGTGTCCTTGACCAGAATCAAACTCAGGACACTTCAATCCATAAACCGACACTCTATCCACTGAGCCAAACTGGCTAGGGCACATGCCTTGTTAACATTCTTTTTCCTGTGCTGAAATCTGCTTTGTTTGATATCAATGTAGCTCCTTCAGCCTCTTTTGATTAATGGTAGCATGATATACCTTTTTAAATCTTTTTACTTTTATTCTGTCTGTGTCTTTATTATTTAAAGTGAGATTTTTGTAGATAGCATAGGGTTGGACCTTGTTTTTATATTCAGTGTGACAGTCTGTGTCTCTTAATTTGAGTATTTCAAACTAGGGTAGCCAACTATAGCCCCAAATATGGGCCAAATTTGGCTGTTTTGTAAGTAAACTTTGTGGAAAATAGCCGTGCTTGTCAGTATTTCTATAGTGTCTCTGGTTGCTTTTGTGCACAGTGGTGGATTGAGTGCTTATGTCAGAGACTGTATAGCTGATAAAGATTTCATGTTATCTGCTCCTTTATAGAAATGGTTTAACACAGCCCCTGCTATTTAATGTAATTATCAATAGGGTTGGGTTCAAATCTCCCATCTTGCTATTTGTTTTTACTTGTCTCTCTGTTCTTTGTTCCTTTTTTCTTTTTCTGCTTTCTTTTAGATTGAATATTTTTTATAATTCCATTTTCATCTCCATTATTGATTCAGTAGCTCTGTGCTTTCATTTACCTTTCTAATATAATACTGTTTGCTTCACATGTGATGTAAGAACCTTATAGCAGTGTGCTTTTCCTCCCCTTCCAGCCTTGGTGCTATTGTCATGTGTCTTATTTCTGTATGTTGCAAACCTCACAATATACTATTTCCAGCTTAAATACTTGTAATAATGTGTACTTTTCTGTAGTTCTGAATTGACTTGGTAAGCAGTGTGTTAGCACAGGTATATTCAGAAACAGCAGTTATATTAATTATCTTTCTTTGGCTTAACTAATATTTGTTAATATATTAAAAAGACCTTTGCCCCTAGCCAGGTGGCTCAGTTGGTTGGAGCATTGTCCTGTACACCAAAAGATTGTAGGTTTGATTGATTGGGGTTTGTACAGGAGGCAACCGATGGATGTTTCTCTCTCACATGGATATATATATATATATATATATATATATATATATACACACACACACACACACACTAATAAAAGAGAAAGATGCAAATTGACCATACCTTCGCAATGTCCACCAGCCAATCAGGAGTGGGTATGCAAATTAACCCACCAAAAGATGTCAGGTTAATTTGCATACATAGAGGCCTAGTGGCTGGGGGCGGGACGCAGGCGTTCCGCACCGCCCCAGCCGCTCCGGGCCTCTGGGCAGCGTGGGAAGGTGGAAAGGTGGCTCAGGGTCGGAACAAAGGTGGAAAGGTGGCTCCGGCTGGAGCAAAGGCTGTGCCAGCAGCCAGGGGAAGGAAGGCCCATTCTTACACGAATCTTCATGCATCAGGCCTCTAGTATATATATATTATCTCCCTCACTCTCTAAAAAATCAATTTAAAAAATACCCTCAGGTGAGGATTAAAATTAAATTTATTATAAGGACAGTGATATAAACTGTGAAAGAGAAAATACAAAAAATTATTTTTTTAGAAAATAAAATTTTAAATGCCACGTTTCTACCATTCAGCGATTATCATTATTAATATCTTAGTGTGTGTGGGCAGTCTTTACCAATTTAAGCTCATATTGACCATGCTTTTTTTTTTTTTTTAATATATTTTATTGATTTTTTACAGAGAGGAAGAGAGAGGGATAGAGAGTTAGAAACATCGATGAGAGAGAAACATCGATCAGCTGCCTCTTGCACACCCCCTACTGGGGATGTGCCCGCAACCAAGGTACATGCCCTTGACCGGAATCGAACCTGGGACCCTTGAGTCCGCAGGCCGACGCTCTATCCTGAGCCAAACCAGTTTCGGCGACCATGCTTTTTTATTACTTTGCTTTTTTCTGTGACTTTCATCTTTCTGTGTCATTAAATAATTGTCTTACCTATTACCCAGTTTATGTTCAGATTTCTCCAGTTTTTCCCCAAATTTTTTACACTTGGTTTGTTTGAACCAGGATTCAATCTGGACTCCCATCAGATCTGGTTGCTAGGTTCTCAGTGACACCATCTCCTTCCGTCTCCTCCCCTGCTGCCATGTTCGACACACCCTGGTCTACATGGTCTGCCCTCCTTGTGGCCGACACCTGGTGCCCTTGGTTCGCACACACTCGAAGCTCCCACTTTATACTCTCAGCACCCTGAAATTCTTCCCCAAAGTACTTACCACTGATGGGAGGTGGTGTGTGCTGATGTTTTTTTTTTTTTCTTTTAAAAATTATTTGTAGGAAATATATTTCTTATGAAGCTATAATTTTAACTTGGATTATTTCAGCCTATTCCTTGGGTTTTATACACTGAGTAGCCAGATTATTATGATCTCTGAACGCGTAATAATCTGGCCACTCAGTATGTGTGTGTGTGTGTGTATATATATATATATATTAGAGGCCGGGTGCATGAATTCGTGCATGTGTGGGTGTGTGGGGTCCGGCCAGCCTGGCCAGGGGGAGGGAACATGGGTGGTTGGCTGGCCTGCTTGCTGGTGGAACTCCTGGTCGAGGGGACAATTTGCATATTAGCCTTTTATTATATAGGATATACACTGAGTGGCCAGATTATTATGCGTTCAGAGATCATAATAATCTGGCCACTCAGTGTATACTTAATGGCTCTGTCATAGTTTGCTAAGGATCTGCATTTTCACTTGCCTTTCCCATGTAGATTTCTTAGGTGCCAAGTAATCCCATCAGGTTCTAATGAAATATTTCTTTATCTGCTGAAATTGCATAATTTTTCTCTTTTTCTCCCATTTTGAAAGGACCTTAAAGACTTTGATCCAGGAGAGAAGTACTTTTATAATACATCATGGGGAGATATTTCTCTCTGGGAACCTTCTGGAAAGAAAGTGGTATGTATTTTTGTATTTGATTTTCATGTTTCCTCAAAAGTTGAGGGTAAGGGTCAGTTCACTTCTAAGAGATGTCACTTACAGTGGGGTTACTAATGAATGAATGGGGAGGAGGTGAGATGTGTGGCTTGCAAATACTGTCTCCCAGCCTATGGTTTCTCTTTTCTTTTTTTAAAACAGTTTCTTTCAAAGAGCAGAAGCTTGCTTACTTCTATGAAGTCTAGTTTATTATTGTTTCCTTTTATGGATATTTCTGGTGTCACATTTAAGACATTTTCTTCCTACCCAGAGACGTATTCCACATTAATAGATAATAACGTACAGTTGTTAATGAGTTTTGTTGATTCTTTCATTAAGTGTAATTTTTGCTGAGTATCTTGTTTTTAATACAGTATTTCATTGAATATAAGACACCCTTTTTAATGAACCTTTAATAAAAAAGTCATACTCCACTTAAACTATGTAGCACAGAGACATCAGTTATAAAGTATTCCCAGATTTCAGAGATATATGGGGTTTTTCAGCCCTGGGTTTATTATAGATCCTACCAGAAATGCCAGAATCTGGGGTTTTGCTAATTGTAGAGAAGTAGCAAAATGTTGTTGGATGTGTTTGGTGATTTCTCTAACCTGTGACCCAAGAGGACCAAGCACATGAGTAGGAGAGAGATAGTCACAGAATGGGGGCACTGTGTGTTATGAGAAAGATTGATCACGAGAGCAGATCTAGGAAGGATGGGTCTGAACCGTGGCCAAGGATCAGTGTCCCCACATGGATAATATCTGCACAGCCCATGGTGGGACCTCAATGAAGCATTCAGTCTGTTCAGGTCTCACCCTCCTCCTTTGTGGAACAAGAGCCAGGTGTTCTGTGGTTCTCAGCTCCAGGGTCTAGAGACTCTTGAGACCAGAGGTTGCACTGCTCTCACATCATCACAGACAAACAGTTTATTGCATTGCAATCCTCTGTTGGCCAGGGTGGTTCAAGTGTCTGCTCTTATGCCCTGAGCTTGTTAAATCCCCCATTGTGTGCCTTAAAGAGAAATTCCATATTGTCAGCAATATATTCTGTGGCTTGAAACTTACCTCATGGTTATTTGTGGTGATTTTGGCATAGTCCCTCTTTATTTACTATTTGTTACATAGTTTATTGGACACTTATACTTGCTAAGCACTGTCAATGTGGCTCTTACCTTCCCTAAGAATAGAAACGGGAAATAAAAGATAGAAATGGTGGGTTTTGTAATTTGCAAGTTAGGTTATTTGTAGATAAGTTGCAGAGGTTTTAGAATTTGGAATAAAAACAACATTGGAGAAAGGATGAAGCAGTTAATTCAAAGTATAAGGACTAAGTAATGAGATCTGTGGTTTTAGTGGATGGTTTGGAAACTAGGCATGTCATATGTTTGTATGAACTATGGGCTAAGAATAGTTGTTACATTTTTAAATGTTTGAGAAGAAAAAAATGAATATTGTTTTGTGATGTGAAAATGATACGAAATTTGAATGAGTGTCTGTAGTTTTATTGGCACAAAGCCATGCTCATGGATATTCATGTCACCTATGGGTGCTTTTTTTTTTTTCCTTTGAGCTATATTTTTTAATTAAATCTTTATTGTTGAAAGTATTGCATATGTCCCCCTTTTCCCCCCCATTGACCCTTCTAGCCTTCCCCCACTCCCTGCCCCAGCTGTGGGTGCTTTTGTCTTATCAAGCGGCACTGAGGGGTTGCCACTGAAGCTCTTGGGTGGCCCACAAAGCCTAAAATACTTACTCTCTGGCCCTTTAAGAAAAATCTTGCCCTGGCTTAAATCACATTGTTCTTGCCCAGTTGGTATGGCTCAGTGGTTGGGTGTCAACCTATGAACCAGGAGGTCACTGGTTTGATTCCTGGTCAGGGCACATACCCAGGATGCGGGCTTCATCTCTGGTAGGGGGTGTGCAGGAAGCAGCTGATCAATGATTCTCATCATTGATGTTTCTATCTCTCTTTCTCCCTTCCTCTCTAAAATCAATTTAAAAAATTTATATATATATATATATATATATATATATATATATATATATATACACACACACACACACACACAAACATTGTTCTGTGAGGGGTGATAGTGTTAAATTATCTAGCACGTTAAAACAAAAAAGAGTCATATACTTGTGAACTGTAGGTGTATCTCACATATAATAGCTTTATTAAATGATGCTGGACTTTTTCTTTTAACAGAGATATCGAACAAAGCCATACTGTTGTGGCCTCTGCAAATACTCTACAAAAATGCTTACTTCATTCAAAAATCATTTGCATCGCTACCACGAAGATGAAATTGACCAAGAGCTGGTGATCCCTTGCCCAAACTGTGTATTTACCTCTCAGCCCAAAGTGGTGGGACGGCACTTCAAAATGTTCCATGCACCTGTTCGGAAAGTGCAGAACTACACAGTGAACATCTTAGGTGAGGCTAAGTCGTCCAGGAGTGATGTCATCAGTTTTACATGTTTAAAATGTAACTTTTCAAACACTTTGTACTACAGCATGAAGAAGCATGTGCTGGTAGCCCATTTTCACTACTTAATTAACTCCTACTTTGGTCTGCGAACTGAGGAAATGGTTGAGCAATCCAAAACTGATGATCCCCCTTCTACAGAGAAGATGCCACCCTCTGACAAGTATTACTGTAAAAAGTGCAACGCCAATGCCAGCAGTCAGGATGCATTAATGTATCATATTTTGACATCGGATGTACACAGGGATTTGGAGAATAAGCTTAGGTCTGTGATTTCAGAACACATTAGGAAGACTGGACTTTTGAAGCAAATGCATATCGCTCCCAAACCAGCTGCACACGTGACCATACCACCGAGCAGCAGCACTCCGGGTGTCCCTCCCACATCTTGCTTTCACCTTGCCTTGCCACCAAATAGTCAAAGCCAGACTGCTGTCCAGCCAGTTCAGGGCTCAGTCCAGCCAGTGACTGTGGCCTCAGGTGCTTCTGGAAGCCTCACCCATTCTCCGCCTGCCACTGCCCAGTCCCATGTGACTCTCATCTCCAGTCCCCTGCCTGGGGGCCAGAGCAGCCTCGCTGTACCACCCTCAGGGCCGCAGCCTGTCTTCCTTTCTCACGGAGTCCCACTACATCAGTCAGCAAATCCTCCTGTGTTGCCCTTGAGTCAGCCAGTTAGACCTGTCAGTAAGTCTGCTGGAACAGGTATCTTCCCCATAAACCAGACCATCTGCCCAGGGGTTTTACCCCTTAACCAGCCTGTTGGGCCTGTAAGCCAACCAGTTGGTTCTGGGGTTCTTTCAGTAAACAGACCTGTTGGGTCCACTGTCCTTCCTGTCAGTCCCTCTGTCACCCCTGGGGTTCTTCAGGCAGTCTCTCCAGGGGTGATTTCTGTAAATCGGACTGTCCCATCAGGTGTCCTTCCTGCAGGCCAAATGACCCCGGCTGGGGTTATCCCTTCAGGACAGACAGCAACTTCTGGGGTTCTCCCTGCTGGCCAGATGGTCCAATCTGGGGTTCTCCCCATTGGCCAGACAGCTCCGTCCGGGGTTCTCCCCCCTGGGCTGACAGTTCCATCACGGCCGCTCCCTCCTGGTCAGACGGTCCCCCTGCGTGTTCTCCCTGCAGGCCAGGTGGTTCCACCTGGGCTCCTTTCTCCCAACCAAACAGTCTCGTCAAGCATTCTCCCTGGGAACCAGGGTGTGAATTCTGGTGTGCTGCATCTTGGCCAGCCAGTCATGTCAGGAGTTCTTCCTGTGAGCCAGCCAGTGAGGCCTGGGGTCGTGCACCTTAATCAGTCTGTGAATACCAACATTCTGCCTGCCAATCAGCCAGTTAGACCTGGTGCTTCACAAAACACAACTTTCTTGACATCAGGCTCCATTCTTAGGCAGCTGATACCTACAGGGAAGCAGGTGAATGGGATTCCCACATATACACTTGCTCCGGTATCTGTCACTTTGCCTGTGCCACCTGGAGGCGTTGCAGGTGTCGCCCCACCCCAGGTGCCCATCCAGCTCTTACCGTCTGGCACAGCCGCACAGATGGCCAGTCCCATGGCTGGCATGCCCTCTCCCTCAGTGGTGGTGAATGCAGCTCCGAATGTGTTCATTCAGCCCTCCTCCTCTGCAGCAGAGGTGAGCCCAGTGCTCAAACAGGCGAAGCAATGGAAAACCTGTCCAGTTTGCAATGAGCTCTTCCCTTCCAATGTCTACCAGGTCCATATGGAAGTGGCTCATAAGCACAGTGAGTCCAAATCTGCTGAAAAAAGGGAGCCAGAAAAACTGGCTGCATGTGCACCATTTTTAAAGTGGATGAGAGAGAAGACAGTTCGGTGTCTCTCTTGTAAATGCTTAATATCAGAGGAAGAGCTCATCCATCACCTATTGAGGCATGGCCTGGGGTGCCTGTTCTGTCCACGCACTTTCCATGACATTAAAGATCTTTCAGAGCACAGTCGGACCATGCACCTGGGGAAGAAGAAGGTACCTGTGGATTATAGTAACAAAGGTTTCCAACTGGATATTGATGCCAATGGCAACCTGCTGTTTCCCCATCTTGATTTCATTACCATGTTGCCAAAGGAAGAGTTGGGGGGGCGGGAAGTCTACTTGGCAATACTGGCTGGGATACACTCCAAGTCACTCGTACCCGTGTATATTAAAGTGAGGCCTCAGACGGAGGGTGCACCCAGCAAACAGGCATTGACCTGCCCCTTTTGCTTTGGCACCTTTGTGACAACTGAGGCCTATGAGCTCCATTTGAAGGACAGGCACCACATCACGCCAACAGTCCACACAATTTTGAAATCTCCAGCTTTCAAGTGCATCCACTGCTGTGGGGTTTACACTGGAAACATGACCCTGGCGGCCATTGCCATCCACCTTCTGCGCTGCAGAAGTGCTCCAAAGGACAGCAGCTCAGACCTGCAAGTCCAGCCGAATTTCATTGAGAACAGCGAACTGCTTCTAGTCAATGATGAGGTGCTACACGACTCCAGCTTTTCTGTAAAGAGAAAGCTGCCTGATGGCCACTTGGGGGCAGAAGACCAGCAGGAAGGGGAGCAACAACTTCTGGCCATAAACACCGATGTGCCCCCAGCTCCAGAGAAGGTAACGAGTGTTGTTCCTCTTAAAAGACAAAGGAATGAAAGCAGGACGGAGGGACCACTTGTTGTTAATGATGACGCTCTTCAGATTTTAGCATTAAATCCCAAAAAATATGAAGACCGTTCTTATGAAGAAAAAAAGCAGTTTCTTAAAGATTATTTCCACAAAAGACCATATCCTAGTAAAAAGGAAGTAGAGCTGCTGTCCTCACTCTTGTGGGTGTGGAAAATTGATGTGGCTTCATTTTTTGGAAAAAGAAGATACATTTGCATGAAAGCAATAAAAAGTCACAAGCCTTCTGTCCTTTTAGGCTTTGATATGTCTGAACTTAAAAATGTTAAACATAGATTGAACTTTGAGTATGAACCACAAAACTTGTAAAAAATTAGGAAATTAGTTTTTTTAATTGAGATTTTAAAAAATGTTATTTTCTTCACTGTATGTTGAACTAATCAATTTCAGTGGTCTTTATGCTGCTCTTTAGAGGTATTTCAGGTGCTCAGCAAGACTTCATATGAAGAAGTGATAGTTCTTTTATAATCCTCTGCAGTTGGATTTTGTCACAATTTTTAGGTTTTTTTTCTCTGTTGAGTAAATTAAATCTTTCGATATTATGTGCACACCTTGTTTTTCCAGTAGTGTCAGGATCGTATGATAAAAACTGAAATCCACATTTGTTTGTTTTTTCACTTAAGGAAATTTCAGCTTATTTCAGATTATTAATTAACTGCAAATCTTTGATCTCCCTCAGCTTTACACATAGCTGCAAATGATGCAGTAAATGTGTAGAGAAGTAAGCACAGACCTTTGTGTTGTGTGCAGCTGCTAAGGGTGCATGGCATTCACTATGCTGTTTTATTTTTGTAAGATATTTGCTTATTAGATTATAGTTTTCATTTACCTTTTTTAAGGTTTGTTTTAGCCATTTTTTTTTATAACTCATAGAAAACCAAATGTTTTTGTTTGTTAAAAAAATATACTGAACCTGAAGTCTGGTATTTTAGCTCATAAGAGTTATATTACAAATAAAGTAATTCTTTTCAGTGTAGACTTCTCCCCTCTTTTTGATATGGTGATAAGTCATATTTCCATTCAAAGGTAAGACAATAAATCTTTAGTGCCTTTAGAATAAACATTGAAAATACACACACAGACTCTCGTACTAATCTAACTGTTCAGAAACCAGTGAAAGGGAAGGACCATGTTACTCAGGAATAAGATTTTTACCCCTGAGTGTGGATACTGAAATAGAAACAAGTTTTCAGGGACAAGGGGAAATCAGTAGACCCAAGAGCTCTAAGTTCCATGGTTGGGCCATTACTTTTTGACAGTTTCCCAGAAGTCGGCATATTCATACTAGAGAAATGGGTGTTCCATAGCCCAAAGTCTGACTAATGGGATTGGTATTGGGAATGAACTACCATTTTGTTACTGTTCTTTGGACAGTTAAACCTCGGGGTGTGTTTTTTCTTTCTTTCTTTTCACGTAATAGTATATAAGAACTTAAAGCATCGGAACCAGTAATGGAGACTAACCAGGATAGACCTTAAGTCATATTTTTTGCTGGTGACACACAGCAGAGGGACCTGTCCAATGTATTCAGAGGATCTGACAGTCTCGGGAAAATAAGATAATGTTACTATATGGATTTTAAATATAATACTTGCATGTAATTGCTATAATGTGCATTTTTGGGGCAATTGTGAAACTGGTCTGTGATTGTTGGTGTACTCTGTTGTAAATTCAAAAAGAGCTTGTTGAAGTTTATTTTTTTTTTACCCTGTTGTTTTCAGAGTGTCTATTTTGAATTAAAATTTGTTATACCACTACAAACAGAACTGTTTAATTCTTGGTACTTGGGCTGACTCTCTAATCACTTAGCAATACCTGCCAGGGTACATCAGCTTTACATATTTAAAATCTATTCAGTTAAATGTAGCATACTATTTTAGCTTCTCTGAATTAATTTACCTTTATTTGATATTATTTTTTAGTAAAAACCACATCAGTTCACTTGTTAACAGTGAATAAGTCAGAGGGCCCCAGACCAAAGATCAGTGTGACTCCCACAAAGGTGCAGGGTGCCACCTTCAGTGTCTTCTGTAACGTGGACCACAGGGCAAAAGTCTTGAGGAAGGCAGTCAGGGACCAGGACAGATGTGAGCAGGCAGGTAAGCACACATGGCCAAAATCGGTTGTATTGCTAGGGATCTTTAAATCCACCATATTGTCAGTTTGAAAACAAATACTAATACCATCATTCATACAAATCACACAAATGATCTAGTTACACATTTTGAGAGGAAAAAATATATAATGCTGCTAAATAGTAGCTACAGTTAGTTTTCTACAACTTTTTAAAGAAGGTGCTCCCCAACCACTTTATCTCACTCATAAAATCATGAGCAATATGATTGTTCATTTATTTTTAAATTTTTTGGGGGAGAAAGAGGAAGGAAGGGAGAGAGAGAAAAAGAGAAGCCTCTTGTATGTGCCCTGACCCGTTATTAAATCTGCATCCCTGGTGCATCAGGATGATGCTCTAACCTGCTGAGCCACCCAGCCAGGGCTATGATTGTTTATTTTTATTTTTTAAATATATTTTTTATTGATTTCAGAGAGGAAGGGAGAGAGAGATAGGAACATCAATGTCGAGAGAGAATCATTGGCTGCTTCCTGCATGCCCCACATGGGATAGAGCCCGCAATGCAGGCATATGTTCAACTGGGAATTGAATCATGACCTCCTGGTTCATAGGTTGGTGCTCAACCAATGAGCCACGCAGGCAAGGCAGTTGTTTATTTTTAAACAAAAAAAGTAAAAGTCTTTCAGAAGGAAAGCTTTTCCAATAAAAATTTAAAATTTTATTAATATTTAAATTATAAACCAACTTTAGCAACCATATAGACATGTTTTACTGTGCATGAACTAAGATTGTGTGGTGATACCTTCAAATACAAATTCAAAATTAGTTGTCATGAATATCTTTACAGAACATAGTTTCTTGCAGTTTACAATCCATAATGTGGAAATTTTAATGTTAAATTTATGTGAAAGTAAACGAGAATATTGAATAATTAAAAACTTTTAATTTATTGATTTTAGAGAAACAAGTGGCTTATTGATCCACTTATTTATGCATTCATTGGTTGATTCTTGTATGTGCCCTCACCAGGGAGCAAACCAGCAATCTTGGTGTATCATGAAGATGATGCTCTAACCAACTCAGCCACCCAGCCAGGGCGAAAATTGAGTAATAATAGCAATGAATAACACTAAGGCTTTACTGGGTTGGATAGTTTTTCTTAAGACAGTTTTCCTGAGAATGCTGGAAGGGGCTTTCAGGCAGATTTAGAGATAAGGTCTTATCATTACAAGGAAAGTGTCTTTGATCCTAAAAAGGACTGGAGCTTCATGCAAGGTTTGCTGCTGTCTTGTGGAAGATGACTTCTGAAAACAATGGGAAATGCATGAGATCATTTTAGAGAAATTATGCATCTTTCAGGGAAGATAATATTTGGTTACTTTTACTCATTTTTCTAGAGGCCTGGTGCATGAATTTATGCACGTGTTGGGTCCCTAGGCCTGGTGGGTGATCAGGGCCGATCGGGGGGCCATCTTGCCCAGTCCAGATCGGGGCCTGCCGGTTGAGGGGAGGGACCAGACGGGGAGGTTGGCAGGTCATGGGAGGTTGGCTGTGGGAGTGCAATGGCCACCAGGGGGCAGCTCCTGCGTTGAGTCAGTGTGCATCATAGTGACTGGGGACTGGTTATTCCAGTTGTTCGGTCTAATGGCTACTTAGGCTTTTATATATGTAGATTATTATTTTTAAATTCTCACCTGATGATATTTTTCCATTGATTTTTAGAGAGAGGGAAAGACAGAGAGAAATATCAGTGTAAGAGAAACACATCAATTGGTTGCCTTCTGCACACGCCCCCGACCAGAGCCCAGTCCAGGGAGGAACCTGCAACCGTGGTACATGCCCTTGACTGGAATCAAACCTGGGACCTTTCATTCTCTAGGCTGACACTCTATCCACTGAGCCAAACCAGCTAGGGCAATTTTTGGTTACTTCTAAAAACTAAATTTGTCTAGATTTTGTAAGTGCTTTTCAAATAACTAGATAGAGTGAATGTGTACACTAGTAAGACAACTTACACAGAAGAAGGGGGCGCAACAGCTCATGCTCTGGGGAAGCCCCAAGTTCAGCCCCACCCATGACAGCTCTCTCCTTTAGTGATATGACCCTTCAGAGCATTAACAAAGGCCTGCTGGCCAGTTTTAAGATGGGTGCTCTTCTAAAACTTATTAGAAAACCAATAACCTCAGAGGAGAGCTGCATGCTGCTACTATAGGAACTCTTGGTGCCTTGTTTCCTGGTCACTATCTAGTTCACTGTTGACTTTCTTTTATCCTCAGGTGATAAAAAAGACCATCTTTGTCCAATATACTTATTACTAAATTAGAAGCAAGCAGAGTACACATATATCAATACCCAGTACTATACAATTTTCTAGCCATAGTCTCTCTATATCTTGCCAATTTTTTTTGGCTTCTACCTAACATTCTGTGTTAATGGATTTGATGATTAAAGGTAAAAGTTGAGATACTAAAAATAGATGTATTGCTACAGAAATGTTAAACATGGTATCAATTCAGTATTTTAAAAACTAAAATGACAAAGTTGGTAAATTCAGTATGAGATCTATTCAGTAATAAAGTTAGATTATCTAGGGACATTACCATATCAAAAGTTCTTATCGTTTTGAGTCCCACTTAGAAATAAATTCTTAAATATATGTTTAGAGCTGTACACTATTTTGATCCTGGAAACAGGATATGTTTCCAGGATCAAAATACCCACAATATCTGAAGTTTAAACAAAATACTTAATCTAATTTCTCAACACTTAAGTTCTGAATATGAACTGCTTAATCTTATTCTATCACATCTGAGGATCTATGCCAAGTTCTTGTCCCAATTTGCCTGTTTTTCCACTTAGAAAGTGGCGGGGAGGTGAGTTCTTCCTTATTTCATAAGAAGTGGTCTCAGTATAATCATACACTCTATTTTCCATGCACTAGAAAAAGAGAATGGGTCTTTGCCACTTCCTGAGTGGTTAATTAGAAGCTGCTTACTTGCAGTGATCTGCATTAGGATAGATTAGTTGGCATCCATATTGTGCCCTCCCTCCCATTGGTTTTGAAAGTGACTGCAAAAAATAAAAATAAAAAAAGATTAGACAGGAAGATGCAAAGAGTAAAACACAGTATACTTTCAAGGATAACCAGAACAATCTTTGCTTTGTCATATGAAGTCTGCCTCAATCCAGATCATTTGGCTGCATGACTCAAACTACTGAGATTAGCATAAAAGTCTTGAAAGACTGTCTTTCTTTACACGCTCTATGTTCCTCAACAGGCAGGTTCATCTGCCTATAAGGACAAATGATGTGCAGGAGAGACCATCCAGAAGAGAATGCTGGAATGGTTAATTTTCTTTTATTTGAAATGTGTTTATTTAAAAATGCTACCTACATTTGGTAATGTTATATTCTCCCAACAGCTTTTCTCACTATTAATACACTGCTGCATGCAGTCAGGTGGTGCACAATTTTGGTTTGTCCCATTACTGGCATTCATTTTATTAAATGGTGTCTGCCAGACTTATCCACTGTGAAATTACACTATTTCCCTTTGTAGTTAATACCTATGTGGGAAGGTACTTTGAGATCATGCATGAGATCATGCAAATGTCCCATTCCTCATTAAAAATAAAGCACCATTTGTGTGCATACTCTAAGATTATCAACAATATTATTTTGGCCCGGTTTGGCTCGGTGGATGGAGTGTCGGCCTGTGGACTTGGGGGGTCCCAGGTTCGATTCCGGTCAGGGGCATGTGCCTTGGTTGTGGGTGCGTCCCCAGTGGGGGTTGTGCAGGAGGCAGCTGATGGATGTTTCTAATTCTCTATCCCTCTCCCTTCCTCTCTGTGAAAAATCAATTATATATATATATATATATATAAACTTAAAAACACACACACACACAAAAAAAAAACAACCCAATATTATTTTGTAAAAAGTTCACTACACAAATAATACTGCTGAACTTTCTTGCTAAAGTAGTTAAGTATATTTGGGCCAGATTTCCCTGGGAATGTACTATGCACATCTGTCTCCATGGTCTCCTATCCTCCCACCACGGCCTCCTTCACAGTCTCCTCCCCGTCACTGTCTCCTCTCCTCACGGTTTCCTTCCCACTAGTCTCTCCATGTCACAGTTTCTTCCCCACCATGGTCTATTCTCTGTCATGGTCTCCTCTTGTCATGGTCTCCTCACTTCCATAGTCTCCTCCCTGTCACAGTCTCCTCTCCACACCATCTGTTCCCCGCCACAGTTTCCTCCACAGTCTCCTGGTCTCCTCCCACCACGGTCTTCTCCCGTCAGGGTCTCCTCTACACCATGGTCTCTCCTTGTCATGGTCTCCTCTCCACCACAGTCTCTTCTCTGTCATGGTCTCACCTCCATGGTCTCTTCTCCGTCACAATATCCTCTCCATCAACAAGATCTGCCGATTCACCAACTCACATGAGGTTGACCTTTTTTCTATTATCTAAAAAACAATTTATCTCTGTTATTTATTAAATCCCCCCCCCTTTTTTTCTCATGAAATTGCCTTGAGTCACCATGTACCTTGAAGTTAGAGATTTAAAAACGACTGTTGCTTCCATTTAAGCTACTGACAACTGGCAGGAAAACCTAGGGCTTTGGGGGAATACATTTTCCTGAGTCTACAACATGTTTCCTTTTTGATCCTGGGGGGCTCGGGCACCAATGCTGGATGGGTAATTTGAGGAGGATTGGGCCCCTCCCCCTCCCGGAAGCCAGCAGTGAGCCCTGTATACATGTGAGTGTGTACCTCTGTAGCCCCAACCTCAGTGAAGGAATGCCTCTGGCTGGCGTGTTAGTTCATCTCAAGGGGAACGGTGCCCACTCCTGGCACTCTCCCTGGGAAGGCACAGCACCCCTCCTACAAGTTGTACTGGCAGAGCAGTTTAATGATTTCGAAGCGGGGCCTCAGCTGGTGAGTCTTTTGGTTGCCAGGATATCGCCATGAAACAGGCCAGAGAAGCACTGCAGCATTCACTTCACAAACGAAAACTGAGGTCAGTTAAGTGAATTGTCCAAGGTCATCTAGGTCATCAAGGTTCAGGTCCTCCATGAGATGCCTGCAGACCATAGTGGAAATGCAAGGCTTCCCCAAATGCCCAGCCCCTTTGCTGAGTCTCCACATTTAATTTCACTGAAATCTCTGAATGCGTTGCTGAGGTGCTGGCTCAGAGATAACTGACAGTCGCAATCAGCATGTGACTGGGGCAAGTTTGCACCATTTGGAGCCCACCTCCCAGATAGAGAGAGCCCACCCATGGGCCTCCCAGGTTTCTCTGACCCACGGCTGTGTGTCAGGCCAGGACCTGTGGAGAGATTTACAACTGTGCTGCTGGACCAGAAAAGAAGCTTTCCAGCCGAAGGCTCAGCTGTTCTTGTCTACCCATAGGCTTGAAGCCCCAGCCAAGTTGTGGCTGAAAACTCAGGCTCCACATGGGAACTGCCAGCTTTCCCAATCAAGAATTGACAAGGCAGCAGATAGCTGCCACCCAAGAACCTCCCAAGATCTTGTTCAAGTGCAGAGCCCACTTCAGTGGATCTGGGTGGGGAATGCCTCTCCAGTGCTTGCTGGAGCAGGGGCTGCTGGGCCTTGGACCACACTGTGCCACGGGTGTGACAGACATGCGTTCATCCCATCAGGCTTGGAATTCTGGAACTTCCAGCCTTTTCTCCCACTCTTCAAGCCCCAAGTTTGCCAGTAGGTGCCATCCCACCCTAGAATTCCCCCCTCACCCCAGCCCCTTGTCTCACCTGAGCATGCCTCTGAGCCTCTCCTACCCACATAGAACAATAATGTCCACTGTCAGTAATCAGCAGTAACCTGTGACACTTCTCTGGGTTGGCATTCAGCTTAGGAAATTGTCCTTTGAGAGAAAGTCAGCACCTCTGTGCACAGTTTGCTCTCTCTGAGCTTGCCCAATGTTATCTTTTGGAAACCTGGAATTTATTAAATTTTGCATAGATAATAAACTAATATACCAGTTCCTTTCCACCTTTCAGACCAGTGGACATCCTCAACCTTCTGTCTGGAATAGTTTCCCCTGCCTCTGTGGGAATCTCTTGGCATTTTTGTTGGCTTGCTTACTTCCCATGCGCCTTGCTTTGGAATTCTGTATGTCTGGCCCCCTGGCCAGCCTTTTTTACTCTTATGGGCAGGGACTGTAACTCTGTGCTTCTGTGATCATATCCTGCAGTAACAGGACATGTAGTGAAATTAAATGAAAATCAAATTTTGGGTAATGCAATTTGGCAATCTGTATTAAAGGGTTGAGTGATATTCATACTCTATGGCCTAGTGTGGTTCCCATATCATCCCAGACGATGGCAAAACTCAGCCCAAAGCCACCCCCTTCCCGGGCAGGGCAGTTGAAGCGGGGTGAGCTGGAGAGAGAAAGCGCGAGGGTGGGGGTGGGGTGGAGTACGGAGGTGGAAATGAGGCACCCGAGGTGGGGGTGGCGGTGAGGCGATGCTTCTTCGCCGGGTTTTGGCATTGCGCGTACAGAAGCGCGCACCATGCAAGATCAGCAGCCTTGGGGGCGGGTCCTCGGGAGATCGGTCCTCCGCGTGCGGGGTAGGACTCGGAAAAGGGTCCTCCGGGCGCCCGGGGGCAGGTCCTCGTGGGGCGGTTCCTCGCAGGGCGGGTGCTCCGGGTTTGGGGTGGACAAGGGTCCTTAGGGCTCGAGGGCGGGTCCTCGGGGCGCGGGGCGGGGATTGGGGGGGCGGGCCTTGGGGGGCGGGTCCTAGGGCGGGCTCTCAGTTGCAGGGTGGCTCCTGGAGGGGGCGGTTCCTTGGGGCGCGGGGTGGAGATTGGCGGCGGGTGCTCGGGGTGCGGGTGCTCTGGGCGGCGCGCGCCGGCGTCCTCCGCTCCTCCCGCGCGCGGCCGCTGAAGTCCCCGAGGCGCGCGGCCAGCCCAGCTCGGGCCGCCGCAGTCCGACCAGCCCCGCGGCCGAAGAGCGCGGGCTGGGACCGAGGCCACGGCGGTGGGCGCCGCCCCCAACGTCTTTCTGGAGCCCCTGGAGCGGGGCGAGGGCGAAGACGAGGCTGAGTGGGGCCGGAATCATGAACCGGAGTTTCCACAAGTCTCAGACCCTGCGCTTCTACGACTGCAGTGCGGTGGAAGTCAAGAGCAAGGTGAGCTCGGGCAGGCTCTGCGCCCCCTGAGAATGAATGGGTGCCCCACAGGGCACTGGGCGCTACGGGGGGCGGCCCGCTCAGGCGACAGCTTTGGAGCGCGGACGCCGTCTGTGATATCCAGGGTCCGGCCATCCTTCCCGCCCCTGCGCGGACACAAAGCCCGCAGCCTTGTGGGGTCCTGCTGGGGCTCAGGCGCTCCGAGGGCTGAGCCTTCGGCCGGTCTGCGCGGGCTCCAGACCCTCCGCGGGAGCGGCTCTTTTGTTCCACGAGCCGAAGGCGCCCGGCACGCCGCACGGTGGAGGGGCTTCGGGGGCCCGGGCCGGGGGAGGTCCCTGACCGTACCGCCTCCTTCCCCGGAGTAGCCTCAGAACCGGCGACGAGGAGACCACAGCCAGCCCCGACCCCCGGACCGGACCCCAGCCTCAGGGCGCGCCCCCGGCCCAACCTCCTAGGGCGCGCCCGGCCGGCGGCTTCTCCCGCTGCCCGCGCCCGGCTCGAGCGTGCCCGAACTTGCGGGCAGCAGTGCGCGTTTGGGTTCCTGGCTGATAGGATCTGGCGCTTCTGTACTTTGCAGAGGCGGCTCCTTCGCCCCAGACGCTTTTGTCTGCCATGGTCTTGATGGGGGGACCCCTCGGGCAGAGGCGGAGCTGCAGTTGTTCGGGGTCCTGGAGAAGGGGGCCCCTCGGGCCTTTGGCTGCCTGCTGCTTGGAAGCCGGCCCTCTGGTCCTTTCTCTCTGTGCCCCCTCCCCGCGGTCAAGTCTGGCCAAGCAGCCTGCTTGGTGGGAGGGGCGGGGCCGGAGGGTGGGCTCTGATCCCCACCTGCGCGCACTCTTGGGGCCCGGGGCGCGTACACCCGGGCCGGGCCTTTGGGGAGACAAGTCCCGCGGCCCCTGTACCAGCGCCCCTACCGACTAGGGGGATCCTCTGGTGTAGGGTTTCCAGGACATGCGCCGAGGAAGGGGGTTGGAGGTTTCAAGCTGCAGTGAGTTGCAGGATTTCATTCTCATCTTCAGTCTTACAGATTTTCTGTGAACCCCTCGTTTCCAGTAAGTTCGCACCCTTCCCCCCAGTGCTGATTCCATGGTCCTCACCCCCACCCATCCGCTCTTTAGCCTGGCAGTGAGTGCCCCCACCCCCAAAATCGAATGTGCCCGCTGAGTCCTATGGGAGAAGAACCCGCAGGCATGAGTAGGAGTTCCAAATAATTGTCCATTTCTTTAGCTCAGTGGGAATCTGGCTTTTTGAGCTCATTGTCCACTACAATAGCAGTGTGGTGTTTCATTTTTTAAAACTTTTTCTAGTGAGATCATCATAGATTCACAGGCTGTTGTGGGATAAAATAGAGACTCCTCCAAGTGACTTCTTGTAGCCAGTGTCACATCCAGGACCTCAGCGGACCCGTTGGCATGTGTGGAGGTCGTGTGCACATTCCTGTCAGCACCAGCACTGTCACAAGGTCCCTCCTGCTGCCCCTTCACACGGCTGCTTGGTTCTGAGTGTGCACTGAGCGACACGAACGTTAATGCCATTCCTGGATCGCACTAGCCACGTTCCCCATGCTCAGTCCCACGGGCGGGGGCAGAGCGGGGTGCTGCCTGGTGTTCAGGATCCCTCTGGAGCCAGTGCCCTCCCAAAGGTCTTATCCAGCTCTTCTGGACTGCCTGTCCGTGCAGGCTGCTGGGGGTTGGAGAGTAAGGGTCTGTCTTAGCCTCTCCTTGGGCACTGGGGGTGTGGGGGTGCTGGCAGCAGCCCAGTGGGGTGCATCCTGATCCTGAGTTCAAGTTCAGTGAATGCTCCCCTGGAGGTGAGTGGCAGAGCCAGAGTTTTGGTTGAATTTGGGAGCACTCCTGGGAGGACCACACCAGGTGGGCGCCGCGAGGCTGGCTGGTCCTACAGCCCCCCGTCCCTTTCAGGGGATGGGCTCACCTTGCTGTTTGTACGGAGGCTCCACGAGGCTCTTCCCTCTGCGTCCACCCTCCCACCGACCCTCTTAGTCAATGTTTGCTCTCATGGAGTCCATGTCTGCAGGAGCCTTTACTTCTGCTGCCAGAGTACAGGAGGCAGAACTTTATGTCAGGGATGTCTTTATTTTTTAAATCCTCACCGAGGATATTTTTCTGTTGATTTTAAAGAGAGTGGAAGAGAGAGGGAAAGACAGGGAGAAACATTTATGTGAGAGAAGCACATTGATTTGCTGCCTCCTGTGCGCGCCTTGACCAGGGTGGGCCAGGGAGGAACCTGCAACAGGGGTGCATGCCCTTGATGGGAATCGAACCCAGGACCTTTTGGTCCACAGGCCGACGCTCTGTCCACTGAGCCAAACCGCTAGGGCAGTGATGACTTCATTTAACCTAAATGCAGCCGCACCTTAACACCTGGGTTTGTATGTGAGGAAACTGGTGCCAGGGGAGCCAAATCCAGATGGTTCTGACACCTACTACCCTGTGAGTTTTCATGCAAGTCATTTAACTTTTCTGAGCCTCAGTTGTTCATCTGTGAAATGGGCACGGTGCCTGCTCTGTTACCTCCTCAGACCCAACGAGGCGATGCGCGAGAAAGCGCTTTGAAAACTGCACAGCACCCACAGTCGTAAGAGTTAAGCCTGCAGATCAGGATTCTGTTGCGTTTCAGGATATTGGGTCTAAAAACCATCTCTGATCCACTCAGAATAGTTGAGGTCAGCCACCTGTCACAGCTGGTCAATTCCCAGAGCTTTGGGGACAGTATTTCTTGACCTGGTGGCTCTCCCCCATCATGTAGCCTCTTACACTTTCCCAAACATTTCTGCCTTAATACTTGTGATTCCCCAGTTCTGGCTGTGGGGCCCCTGTTTTTCCGCTTGCTTGGGAGGGAGGGGCCCTTCAGGTATTTGGGGGAGCAAGTCATGGCCCATCAGAGGGTAGCAAGAAAGCCAGAGCTGGGAGAGTCTGCAGGGGGACAAAGCAACTGGTGACGAGTTGTCATTTGAGGAGAAGATAGGAAGCCACACAGTACCATGGAGAACTCTCAACGGTGCCTTTCACTGAAGCCTGAGAAAGCGAAGGAACCCGGTTATCCTATCTCAGCAGGGTGCTGCACGCTCACCCCACCCTCTGGTTGGAGCCCCGTTTTGGGTCCCACAATGGTCTCATCCATGTTCCCTGGCCCCACCCAAAATGCCGTCTCTGAGTCTTCTCTGTCCTGAAGACCCTCCTATAAGCCCGCCCCACGTTTCCACCCAGCAGGCAGGCTCCTCTGTCCTCTGACCCCTCTTCCGTGCTCCCCTCATCCCAGGGCCCTGGTCACAGTGCTCGCACAGGGGTGCTTTTCAGAGTAGGGGCGGAGGACCGTGTTTACACGCACAGGGCAGTGTCTGCTGTGTTTGGGGGAGAATAACACGACGGGAGGCTTTAATGCAGTTTTCACCACTTTGTTTAACTAATGTTGGAGGCCTTTTTGGATTCTAAACAAATACCTTTGTCATTATAGACTTAGAAACCTTATTAGGCAGGGGTGGGGAGTGGGCGGGCGGGTTAATTTTCTGGTCCAAAGATGAGCCACGGCTTAGGGCTGCTGCACGGCCTTCTGACCCTTTATATCCAGAATGTGTGCATTCGTCTTTGCTCTACAGAATCAGGACTGTGTTTCCCTCTCCAACTTCACGGTGTGTGTTGCAAATGTTTTCTCCTGTCATAAATATTTTTAGAAAACATATTTTTAAAATGACTACAGACTGATTAATTTAACCAATATTGTATTTCCAACTTTCTCCTATAATAAACGCTGTGAATAACATCTTTCTATTTAAATCTTTATATAAATATATCATATAAAGTATATAAAGAATACTGATTCTGTTAAAGCAGTTCAGAACTCTCATTATTTTTGAGGACAAATTCCTAGGAGTGAAATTACTGGGTGAAGGCTTTGGGTACCTAGCGCTAAGTTTTCTTATAGAAAGTTATATGCCCTCTTTCATATCTACCCGTCCCTCTCCGTCCCTCCAAAGCTCCGTTTCCTTATCCTCTCCCGATTAGAACACTGCCCTTTGGTTTTAATTTGTGTCTTAGGTGTTAGTGAACGGAAACTTTTTATATCTGTCGGCTGTTTGTACGTCTGTTTCTTCCCTGCACCTTTCTTCTGTTACTCTTCCTGTTCTCACGGGGCTTTGGAGCTATTTGTCCATTCAGTGCCAGGGGGGCTGCGGTGACAGTGTGGTAAGTTGGTGTGTCCCCTGGTCCCCACATCTTGCCTCTGGCTGAGGGTGCTGGGTGCCTGGCCTGGCCTGCAGGGACACGCCCTTCCGTCTGCTGCGCTGGCTCCCCGCCAGGCTCCCCACGGGTGCTGGGCCCTTGCCTTCCGAGGGCCCGTTGAGAACCGCCTGACACAGTTTGACTCACCTGTGTGTCAGCTACACCCTTATAAGGTTCCGGTTTTGCTGTATCTGTGCATGCCACGTTCAAACAGGTTTGGGGACTTGATGTGGGACGTTGTACCTAGAGGAGACTCTCCTCAGGGACCCAGGTGGGCATGTCAGTGGGTGGGCAGTGATGGTGTCAGGGACAAGCTTGGGAGCGGTAGAAAGCCCTATGCATCTTCCCGGGTTCAAGCCCTTGCCTGGGACCCGTGGCATTTCAGACAGAGGATTCTCCCCACTCCAGGGAAGGGAGGAGGGTCAGGGGTCGAAAGATGCAACCGGTCAAGGTGTCAGACTCTCTACCACTTAGGAATCAGCAAAAAGGGGAGGCCTCCTGACTTTTCCCCTGACGGGCCTCCTGGGCTTTTCGAGACGAGGAAGGAAGGAGCCAGGAGTGAGGACAGCAGCGGCCCCACGACGCGGGCGGGTAAGGGGTCCTGAGGGTCAGGTGTCACACTTGTTCAGCCGGCTGTTGTCAGGTTTACTGGCTGCCCACGCTCTGGCCACAGATTTCTGCTCCACTGTGAACCCGGAGCATTGGCAGCCTCTGATGGCCCAGTCTGGACACTGCCCTCTGTGTAGTTTGTGTCCACAAGTATTTCTTCAAGCTTATTAACCACCCACCCCAGTACAGAGAGGTGCTTACGTGTCAGACACTGTTCAAAATACACAGTGATTGCAAATGATCACTGATTTATCTCCATCGCAGCCTTGCAGGATGGGTTCTGTTTTCAGCTCCATTCTAACCACGCTGATGTCCAGGGAGTCTCAGGAAGCGCCCAAGGTCAGAGAGTCACGTGCTTCACCACCAACTGTCTGTGGCCCTGGGGGAGGGGGAGGGTCCTGACTCCTCTCCCTCAGGCAGCCCTGAAATCCAGGTGCAGGTGTTCCCGGCTTGTGCTGCGTAGGAGACAGACCCCTTGGGCTGTGTGGGTCTAGAGCTGGGGAAGGAAGGTCTCTTGCTTTTGGGGGAACAGTTGCTGCTCTTCTTGCTTCTCTGTAGCTGGTTCTTGCTGCACAGCCTCGAGGGAAGTCCTCTGCTTAGTAGCTGTCCCTAGAAGTCTGGGTCCTCCAGCCACTCATTTGTTTACTCACAGCTGCTGTGTGCCAGACCTGGGGCTGGTGCTGGGGTACAGAGGTAGCCAGGACAGACTGTATCCCCACCTTAAAAGTTAACAGGCCAGCGAAGGTTCAGTCGGCAAGTGAACAGATTGGGGTGGGCTGGGTGCGGGGTTCTTCATATCTCCTGATCCATGGCTGACAGTCCAGCAACCCCACCCTTCCCTACTCTTGCCCATGGACGCTCAGCCTTCCCGGGAGCTGCTCCAGACTGCCTTACCACACTGGATCTCCTGTGTGACGTCCAGTGGGTGTGACAGCAAAGGGCACTCATCTCAGGCATGCAGCTGGACCCAACTTCATGTGTGTACACCTGGGTGACCACTATTCAGGTCAAGGTGTGGAACATTCCAGCATCCAGGAAGGCTCCTTCCTGCCTGCCTAGTCAGCACCACCCTCCCGTGTGACCACCACCAGGATCTCTGTCACCAAGGACTCGATGTCACGATGCACTCCTGTGTCCGTAGGCCCGTCCATGCTGTGCGGTCCATGCTGTGCAGGAGAAGTAGATGGTATTTTTCAGGGGTGCCGTGCATTCCTCTGTGCATCAGTCTGGGTTGAGGTCCCGGCTCTTCCTGCAGTTTGGTGCCGAGAGCCGCACGTGCACTCCTCTGGTGGCTGCGTGCGAGCTCCTCTTCAGTTCTGTGGCCACTTGCGCTGCCGCTGTGCTCCGGCTTCACAGGACACAGAGCTCAGAGCTGCCCAGCCTCACCCACAACTTGGGGTGCTGTTCTCGACTCAGGTGTGTAGATGGGGACCCTGGCCTGCGCTGCCTTAGACGTCTATGGACTTGGGAGTTCCCGAAGACCTTGAGCTGCAGCTTACTAAGTATTTGTTGATTAATACATCAAAATGACACAGGGAGATATTCCTTGCCTTAGAGCTTAGGGTTCCCACCACTCATGTGCTCTCAAAGTCCTTCGTTTAATTCTGTGGTTCGAATTGTTGCTCTCATTGCTTTTCCTGGATTTCCGTTAGCCCACACCCGCTTCTGTGAGCCCTGCTGGTGGGCCGAGCATCAAGGGAGAAGGTGGGACAGGTGAGCACGGGCGGGGCTGGTGCTCCTCGGCAGGTCACAGGACAGCTAAGGCTACAGGCTCTTTGATGATGCTGGAAAATCTTCCTTTCAAAAAGTGTGAGTTCCTGCCCTGGCTGGTGTGCTCAGTGGTTAGAGCATTAGCCTGCACACTGAGGGGTTGAAAGTTTGATTCCAGGTCAAGGGCACGTACCAGGGTAGCAGGTTTGACCCCCGGCCCCGGTCAGGGTGCGTGCAGGAGGCAACCAATGTGTCTCTCTCACATCGATGATTCGATGTTTCTCTCTCTCTCTCCCCCTTCCTTACCTCCCTTCCATTCTCTCTAAAAATCAATGGAAAAAATATCCTAGGGTGAGGATTCACACACACACACACACACACACGCACGCACGCACGCACGCACGCATAGAGTTTCCCAGGTGGAATGAACCCCCAGTGGCCTGCAGCGTGGTGGGCCGTGGAGATCTGAGACCCTGTGCACACCTGAGGAGGTTGATGTGTGCTGTGTGACTGACTAGGAGTTTCTCTGCTCCCTCCCACTGAAAGTCCTGCCTAGTGAGCGGGTACATTCATTTTCCATTTGACATCAGAATGCTTGTCAGAAGCTGGATTCCACGGCAGTCAGACCTCCCCGCAGAGCCCTCTGGGCCTGTGCGTCTGAGACAGGACGTGAGTACTGGTGTGCGGTCTAGAAAGTCCCCTGCACGTGGCCTCCTGTGGGGACATGTGCTGTTGTGGAAGGGCCCTGAGGTCCCTGGATTAGGGCTGTGGAAGGGAGAAGCATGAGGGCCATTTGTCAGCGGTGCCTGGGGAATTGGAGACTAAAGTAATGCTAGTATCCTGTTTTCCGTGGCTTGGGGGCCTGACCATCGGCTCCCCACCCACAAGTCCTGACCTCACTTCCCTCGCTGGTCCGGAATAATAACGGGGTGTTGCTATGGGACAAAACAAACTTCTCTGCTGGTAGGATGGTCCCCACATGGAGGAGGAGGTGGCACCCAGCCCCCGGCCTGTGGTCTCCGTGGCCCCATCCGCAGCTGCACAGGTGCAGCCATAAGAAGGCAGAGCTCCAACAGGAACGTCCTCCTGTTACCTCGAAGGTGTAGAAGCTCTGTATGTCTGGACAGACACCCGACAGACATTCCAGACATCAAGGAATGCTTTTGTGAGAAACAGTGTGTTGAGGAAGCCCCACTCCGCATCTCACCTTGAGCTCAGAGTCACTGTCCTGTCCACCCGCTTCCTGAGCTGGGAACATTTTCCCAGGGATGTGGCCCATTGCTTGTCAGTGGTGCCTCTTCTTCTTCTTCTTTTTTTAAAAATACATGTTTATTGATTTTGGGGAGGAAGGGAGAGGGAGAGAGAGATAGAAACATCAATGATGAGAGAGAATCATTGATCGGCTGCCTCCCCATGCCCCACACTAGGGATCGAGCCCACAACCCAGGCATGTGCCCTGACTGGAAATCGAACCATGACCTCCTGGTTCATAGGTTGAAGCTCAACCACTGAACCACGGCGGCCGGGCTTCTTTTCTTTTCTTTTTACTTTTTTTTTTGTTTTGTTAATCCTCTCCTGAGGATATTCTGTCCATTGCTTTTTCAGAGAGAGTGGAAGAGAGAGAGGGAGGGAGGGAAATAGGAAGGAGGGAGGGGGGAAGGAAAGAGGGAGGAAGAGAGAGAGAGAGAGAGAGAGAGAGAGAGAAACATCGATGTGCGAGAGACACATCTATTGGTTGCCTCCCACATGCCCCCGACTGAGGGCAGGGAGTGAACCCGCAATCCAGGTACGTGACCTTGGTGCACAGGTCAATGCTCTAATCATTGAACCACGCCAGCCAGGGCAGTGGTGCCTCCTCTTGGCCCAAGCGGTCATGGACCCTAGTCGCAGCCAGGCTGAGCCCCAGCACCTGGCCTGGCGAGTGGACCGGCTGTTGGGGCTGCCCTGCAGTTCCAACTCAAGTGTGTTTCTGGGGGGCACCTGGCCTCTGGGCTCTCTCCCTGCCCTGTGCCCCGTCCAGCCTGGTGGGAACAGCTGCCTCCAGGTCACAGCAGGTGGAGGAGAGCCCAGGTGGGTGTGACCTTGTCAATTTCAGTGAAGTGTCATTTCTTGGAGCATCAGGTGTGTGCTGGGCTTTTGCCAGCCCTCCTGCCGGGGGGCACACGGCACTGCTGTTTTCCTGATGCTCATGACACCTTACACTTGGGCTGCAGAGAGGAGGCCCCGGGGGCTTGCCCTGGCTGTTCACTCACCCAGCCACCCGAAGTCCCAGCTGTAAGTGGCAGAACCAGGTCTCAAACCCTCAGCTGCCACACCGGCTCCCACCCAGTTCCCCTACCCCCGGACTCCACCTCCTGGGAAACAGACAACACCTACCTGCTCCGACGTGCTCTGAAGTCACGGCACGTGTTCCGACACCTCCCTCCCCACGTGTCCTGGCCACCAGCTCGGGGCTGGGCTGCTTTCTGTGAACTCCTGTGAGCTCTGGCCGTGCACAGCCTGTGTGTGTGTGTGTGTGGGGGGGAGGGGGGGCGGGTGGCTGCAGGGGGACCCTGGCTGCCTGTCTCACCTCCTCCTGTCCTGCTGCATAGGCTCTCTGCAGCTGTCGCCAGAGTGTCATCCGTGACTTCCCAGGGCCCTAGCACACCTGGACATGTCACTTAGCAGAGGCCCCTGGAAGTTCACGGTGGGGGCGGGCAGCGCCTGCTGGGCTCTGCGTCTCCATGGTGAGCACAACTTTTCTCTTATGGAATTAGGAAAAGGTGGTTTCGTTTTGAAAAATGGCCCTGAGGAGTAAATGCCTGCCCGCGAGGGGAGGTACAGGCTTCAGTCGGCAATGAGGAGGCGCCTCACCTGAGGAAAGGGGGTGCCCACGACGCGCTTGAGGATCTGTTACGGAGCTGCACGTGCAGGAGGCATCCTTACTGTGTTTGCAAGTGTGGATCTCAGAGGGCGGCCCGTGTGTGCCCGTGGAAGGTCTGCTCCAGGAGGCAGTGTGCGCCCTCACCCCACGAGCTCTGTTGGCCAGGAGTAGGGGGGCGGTCTATGGACGGGCTGGTCGTAGCCACTGGTGAGCAGTTGCCATTTGCTGGATCTCTTGGCACGCACACTTGCATTTGATTCCGACAACAACCCTATTAGGAATGTGCTTTTGTCCCTTTTTTACAAAGAAGGAAATTCAGTCAGAGAGGTTGCAATGGCCCAGAGTCACGCAGCCAGTAAAGGTGAGTCAGGAATTTGAACCTGGTGTGTCGATCCCGGGCCTTGCTCTGAACGACTCTGCCCTACTGTCTGTGTTGATAAGACACCCCCAACCAGACCGCATCCCTCCTCAACCTGTGCCCATCCATCGTGAGCTCACACTGCGGTGTGACCCTGCTTCCCTGAACAGCCCAGGGTCCAGGCTCCTCTGCCTGTGGGTTTACACTTCAGGAATGTCCCATGGAGGTGGCAGCCATGAGTAGGCCCGTCTGCAGCTCACGTCTCACAGCACCAGGGTCTCCCCATACCTGCACCCCAGCTCCTAGAGCAGCCCCTCCTTGTCCACACTGTCAGCTGTCCTGTCCCACCGGGGAATCCCTTCCCACATGGGGCGTCCCTGTTCCTGCCTGACCTTCCATGTGGAATCCTCGCCCTGCCATTGAGGCTCTAAATTCCCTGTCTTAGGCTCGATTTCTTTGTTGGCTGGCTTGTGACTGTGAGCAGCTTCCTGCGTCCTTCCAGGTCCCGGGCTGCTGTCTGTGAGTGGGAGCAGTGACACCTCTTGTAGGAGTTAGGATTGAAGAGCCTGCACGCAAAGCTTGGCCACGTCTTCTCCCCAAACTAGAAACCCCTGCTGGGCAGAGGCCAAAGACCACGTTCTCGAACCTGTGTCCTCCCCCTTCTGCCCTGCCCCGTGCCTGCAGAGCAGTGCTGGGTCCGCGGGTGCAGGTGACACGTGTGCCCGCAGAGGTGACCACCACGCAGTGGGTCCTCAGGCCTCAGCAGCCCCGGGCAGCCTAGTGCAGGACGCGGGCTTGTCGGGGCAGTTCTGCAGGTGCCCACGGCAGCCCCGTCATCGCTCCGGATCGCGGTGGGTGGACTGGGCACAGGAAGGGGCCAGGCGCTCTCTCAGCTCCACCCAGCCTGACTCACAGGCCTGTGGCCCGATTTTAAACTGTCCCGACGTGCCAGCCCAGGAAGCCGTGCCATGGCAAGGCCCCACGCTCCAACAGACTCAGAGGCCTTGTCAGGTGCCGGCTGTGCTTGGTGACCGTTCCCCACAGGGAGGCCTTTCTGCCTTTTCTGTAGGGTGTGCATGTGCACACCAGCTCCTGGCCTTGTCCCAAAAGCGGCCCCGAGATGCTTGCATGGACCCTGCAGATGCATGCTCCTTTTGTGATTGGGTCCAGCCCCCTTCCTGACAGAAGCCCCGATCCTGCTCTTAGGGGGGTTCTGATGGTCTTAGGGAGCCCCACTCCCATGCAGTGATTGGTTCAGAGCGGGGCGTGTGACCTCAAACCCCCAAACCCCGACAATGAGACCGAGGGTCCTCTTCCTCTGAATGTTGTGTTGATTGTGACTCCAGGACCCACCTTGATGAAGAGGGGGGACGTCAGAGATACCAGCCACAGAACCACCTCCTGCACTGCACTCCTGGTTCCTGGCTTGTCTCCTGCGGGCGGTGCTGTGGGTCGTGCCCCTGTGCTCGCTCTGCTCTTTAAATCCAGGCCTGCGTCCTACGGTGTCTTCATTTGTATTTCTTAGTGTGTAATTGCACATTTGCACGTGTGATGACTGTGCATCATCTGGCTGCCAAACAAACCACCAGCCCATGAAGACACTCACAGGAGCTCAGAGCCCGGCCCCATCTGGCATTCAGTAAAACTTTGTTGAGTGAACCAGCCCATAGTGGTGACTAGCAGGATGCTTACTGGACGTTGCCAACCCTGCTCTTCAGGCCAGTGTGCACCCTGGGAGTCTTGGTGGAATGCAGACCGTGCCTCTCAGCAGGCCCAGGTGCTGCTGCTGCTGCACCATGAGGAGCAGGACCTGGGGTTTTATTTTATTACTAGAGGCCTGGTGCACGAAATTCGTGCACTCAGGGGGGAGGGGAGTCAGCCCGGCCTGTGCCCTCTCACAGTCCAGGAGCACTCGGGGGATGTTCGACTGCTGGACATCCTTAATGCTGCTGCGGCTTCTGGCTGAGCAGCGCTTCCCCTGTGGGAGCACACTGACCACCAAGGGGCAGCTCCTGCGTTGAGCATCTGCCCCCTGGTGGTAGTGCACGTCATAGCAACCGGTTTTTCCGCCAATCCGTTGATTTGCATATTAGCCTTTTATTATATAGGATTATTATTCTTTATTAATCCTCACAAAGGATATGTTTTCATTGATTTTTTTCAATGCATATTTATGAACTTCTTTTATTCCAATACATTTCCACACATCTCATCTGAAGACATACCACAGGAGCCTGTGTGACTTGGGTAATGTTTTTATTGATTTTTACAGAGAGAAGAAGCGGGAGAGAGAAACATCTCTGTAACCCCCACATGTGCCCCGACCAGGAATCGAACCTGTGACCCTTTGGTGCATAGGACCACAATCCAACCAACTGAGCCACGCCAGGCAGGGCAGGAGCTGGGTTTTGGTACCTGGGAGCCTGGGCCCAGCTCCAGAGACCCTGGCTCATGGCTGGGGTCGGTGGGCCAGGTGTGCAGGGCTCCCGCTCCTGGCTCCGAGAATTCCCTCTCTGGGCCAGGCCCTGCTGCTTGTTCTGTGATTTTTATTTTTTTACCTCATTGGGATCACATTCAGTTGTGTTTTCCTTGAGTTTCCGTATCGTAAAGGCTTCCTGAGTCATTAACCCTGAAACAGCCCTCTGTTGGCTTCTTCATTTTATCCCTGGGCATGTGCTTCCTCTGTTTGATGGGCATTTACAGCTTCCGTTTTTCACTATTGTAAATATTTTGATGAACATTTTCCATCCTCATCTGTCTGTGTTTCTGATGACCTGCCATTGCTCTCACCTGACAGGAGGGGCTGGGGCCTCAGCAGGGAGGGGGGTGGGAGGGTGGGGCCCAGCTGGGTGCAGTCCGTCGGGTGGGGCGGGCCTCGATGGGTGGGGCCTTGTCTGTCCTCCCAGCAGCAAGGCGCTCAGAGCTGCGGGGACCCCAGGGTCACCTGTTTGCACATTTCAGGTCTGCGTTGTAGGACAGATATCAGAGGATGTCCTGTGAAGGGTACTGTAGCCCCCGGGTGCCCCCCAGGAGTATCTTGTGTCCCAGATGAACACAGCCTCTGACAATAGGAAATGACCGAGGGACCTCTGGCAAGGACCACTCTGGGGATATTGGAACAGGAAGGTCTCGTGTCCAGGACCTAGGGCCGTGATTGCATCAAGACCAGAGAGGTCGCATCCCCGACCGCTGTGTGTGGCTTCCTGAGGCCCCACAGCTCCGTCCCACACGTGGGGAACAGGCGTCCAGAGAGGCCTAGGGCTCATCCCCAGGCCCAGAGCAGCGCCAGTGCAGGCCAAGTGGACGGGACCCAGGTCCCGGAGCCGGGATGGCCTTGACCCCACATTGCCCCCAGCGGACCATGTAGTCGATGTGGTCCCTCCCTTCTCCTTGGTGTTCTTTCCTTTTTCCCTCTGGCACGATCACCTCACACACTGTATGATTTAGGTATTCATTACTTTTACTGTCTCTCTTCCCTACTGGGATGGCAGTTTCGTGAGGACAGGCGTTTTTTTCTGTTTTGTTCACTGCGTACCCCAGTGTGTAGGACAGACAGTACCTGGAGCTTAGAGCTATTTCATAAAGTCTGAGGATGATTGCCAGCCCACACCTCACACTCATGGTTCATTCTCTGAATGCATTTTGAGCGCCTACTATTACTGAGGTCTGTGGGGGGATGAAACAGGATCACATTTAAAAAGAAATTTATGACTGAAAATCCCAGGGCAGGATAGTGTCTGTTTAATAAGTTCCATTGGCTGCCTGGCAGTTGTGGCTCGCTGGTTGAGCGTAGACCTATGAACTAGGACAGTGGTCGGCAAACCGCGGCTCGCGAGCCACATGCGGCTCTTTGGCCCCTTGAGTGTGGCTCTTCCACAAAATACGACGTGCAGGCGCGCACGTACAGTGCGATTGAAACTTCGTGGCCCGTGCGCAGAAGTCGGTTTTCGGCCTGGGCGAGTCTATTTTGAAGAAGTGGCGTTAGAACACTCAAGGGGCCAAAGAGCTGCATGTGGCTCGCGAGCCGCGGTTTGCCGACCACTGAACTAGGAGGTCACAGTTCGATTCCTGGTCAGGACACATGCCCGGGTTGCGGGCTCAACCCTCCAGTTAATGATTCTCTCTCATGATTGATGTTTCTCTCTCTCCCTTCCTCTCTGAAATCAATTATATATATATATATATATATATATATACACACACACACACAGACACACACACACACACACATATATTTTTTAAGTTCCTATTGGCAGTTTGGAGAAGGGAGTTCAATCAAAAGACACGTCACTTAAAATGACACTTTAGTAGAAGTGTGCTGGTGGTTTGGGGTACTTGGGGTCACTCTTGTGAAAGGGAGCAGAGAAGGAAAATGATGGCTGCACCTCCTTCTGGGGAAAGTCATTTGGAAGCAAAGCCTTTTTTTAAAAGAAAACACCCAGTACCTTCAGGGAGCGCTGGGCATAGCTGCGAGCACACAAGACTGTGTACCTTTCAAATTGGCATTTCATGTTGAGCTTTGACGTCTGAAATAAACTCAAAGCCAGTGCCCTGCTGGCTTCCTGCAGAGAGTGTTTTACTCGCTCAGAGACCCCCAGGTCGCTCATCCCATTTGCAAACATTCCAGCATGCCTTCTGAGTTGCCCCTGTGCCTTCTGGGTTGCCCCTGTGCCTTCTGGGTTGCCCCTGTGAAAACATCTTCACCTTCCTGAGGACACGTGTCATCTGCCTCAGGTGGATGGGCTGTGGCAGGCACACCGGGCGAGGCTGGTGCAGGCAGGCACCCAGCCCGACTCCATGCTCACATCTGACTTCCTGTGTGTTGTTGTTGTTGTTATTGTTAATCCTCGCCAGAGGATATTTTTTCCATTAGAGAGTGGAAAGGAGGGGGGAGTGGGGGAGAGAGAGAGAAGGAGAGAGATTGAGAGAGAGAGAGAGAGAGAGAGAGAGCATTGATGTGAGAGAGACACATTGATTGGCTGCCTCCAGATCTTGCCCCGATGGGGATGGGGAGCAAACTGTAACCCAGGTAGGTGCCCTCGACTGGGAATCAAACCTGCGACCCTTCCGTGCATGGGCTGATGCTCTAACCATCGAGCACGCTGGCCAGGGCTGGCTTCCTGTTTAGTGATTGTCAGTCAGTGTTAACTTAATTGAAATTCTAGAGTTTTATTTAAAAATGGTTAACAGAAGTTTAATTTATGAATTGAATGAAGATTCGAGTGCCTGCTGTATACAGGGTGTGAGCTAGGCTGCAACACGAGACCCTGCTCTCCCGGGCCCCTCTGGTTGTGAGCTGTGGTCCTTCCCTGCCCTCGCTCATGCGGTGATTAAACATTTGTGGCCGCTTGGGGTTGGGGAGGTGTCTTACAGTGACCTACTTACTAAGCAGATTTTAACTGGTAACGACTTCCTTAATAGCCCGGCTCCTGTGGCCTTGCCTGGTGAGTTTGACGACACCCCATCGTGCCCCGTGGGCACCTTACACACCAAGGGCCAGGTGACTTAACCTTTCTCAGGTGCAGAGCACCTGTGAGTCCGAGCTGCCTCCTCCACAGGACCCCTCGGAGTAGAGGCGGGAAGGTGGGGAGCTTGTGGCTGTGACTGTGGGAATGGGGACAGCCGGCCAGACTTGAGGCGCCCACCAAGCACGCCTCTCCTGCTCGGAGTTCAGCTTGTTTGTACACACAGTTGAGTTGTTTAAACATGTGGGTAAGTGTGGGGAGACCTCCTTAGGCATCAAGAAAAGGGAAACTTAATACTTTTAACCTGGAAAGAAAAGGAATGCTCGTGGTAATGGATTATCTTTGGGGGGGTCACATGACATTGAATGATGAAAACAGATTTATATTGTCAGAGCCTGGTGACTCCAGAAATATCATTCATACAAAGTTTTAGCTCCTGAATCGGAGAGGAGAGACGGAGGGCCTTCTGCAGTTTGTGGCCAGGGTGGAGAGGGGCGTGTGAGAGGTGGCAAGTTCTATCCTGCCCTCCGTCCTCCTTCCCAGTTCAACTTTGTGGGACCCATTCGAACTGGAAAAGCTGGCCCTACCAGCTTGGACGAGTATCATCTCTTGCTTCTCCCCTGCAGGGCCCGGTAATCACTGGGGCCTCCCCCCAGTTCTTAGGTCTTCCTCTTCCGAACCGATGAGCGCTGACAGCAGGTGGTTGGACCCCTGGCCCGTTGGGGTTCCCGTCTGTCCGGAGAAAGCAGACCTTCTGTGGTTTCCGTGTTTCTGGACGTGTGGCCTCCAGTCAGCCTTCAACTGGCTGTTTTTTGAAAAATTATTCTTTAAGGTGTAATATTTTAAAAATAGCTCTAGCAGCTATAATTCACATGAAATAAAAACCACGCCTTTAAAGTATAAATCAGGTAGTTTTTAGTACATTTAGAGTTGTGCAGTCATGACCACTGTCTAAGTTTAGAACATTTCTTCACCCCATACCCATTAGCAGTTATTCTCAATTCCTCCCAACCCCCAATCCCCGGTCTACTTTCTCTCTATGCATTTGCCTAGTCTGTGCATTCAGTATAAATGGAATCACACAACATGTGGTCTTTGTGTCTGGCATCTTTCACTCAACGTAATGTCTTTCCCTTAGTGTATGTCAGTACTTTCATTTCTTTTTGTGGCCAAATAATATGCAGTTATAAGGATAGACCAGCCCTGGCCAGGAGGCTCATTTGTTTGGAGCATCGTCCCATACACCAAAAGGTCTCAGGTTCGATTCCCGGTCAGGCCACATACCTCGGTTGCAGGTTTGATCCCTGGTCAGGGCATGTAAAAGAGGCAACCGATCGATGTTTCTCTCTCACATTGATATTTCTCTTTCTCTCTCTCTCTCAAATCAATTTAAAAAGCATATCCTTGTGTGAGGATTAAAAAACAGGAAAGGATAGACGACGTTTTGTTTATCCAACGTCAGTGATGGGCGTCTGGGTTGTTTCCACTCTTGGCTTTTGTAAATAACGCTGCTGTGAACATTCATGTGCAGTTTTTGTGTGGACATATGTGTTCCTTACTCTTGGGTGTACACCTAGGAGTGAGATTTCTGGGCCCTATGTACAATATTTTTTGGAGCTGCGGAACTGATTTTCAAAGCAGCCCCACTGTTTTAGGAACCAGCTGCGTCTGAGAGTTCAGATTCCTCCATTCTTCCCAACGCATTGTCAAAGAATCCTATCAAAGAATCATTGCCTAACCCAAGTAATGAAAGTTTCATCCTATGTCTTCTAAAAGTTTTATACATTCAATTCTCACATTAGGTCTGTATCCAATCTGAGTTCATTTTTGCTTATGATATGAATAAGGCATCCAACCTCATTGTTTGCATGTGGGTATCAAGCCAGCACCATCTGTTGAAAAGACTGTTCTTTTCCACCGTTGAATTTTCCTGGCATTCTTATCAAAAGTCAATGGATCGCAAATGTAAGGTGGTTCTTTTCTGGACTCCCAATCCTATTCTATTGATTGTATGTCTATTCTTATGCCAGCCCTACACTGTAAGTTCTGAAATTGAAAAGTGTGAGTCCTCCAACTCTGTCCTTCCAGAATCTTTTGGATTTCTGGGGTCCCTTTGCATTTATATATACATTTTAGGAACAGGTTGTCAATATCTGCAAAAAAGCAGGTAAGATTTTAATATGGTTGGATTGAATTTGTAATCACCGTGGGGAGTGGGACCACTGATGTCTCTGCTTGGTCAGCTCGGTTCAGCTGATGACTGGACAGAGAGGTCCTTACGTGATTTGGGCAGCCAGCCTTTCTGCCTGTGCGCAGGGGCTCTGGGTACGTGCTGGAGCACATCTCCAACCCTCCGGCACTTCACACCTCCAGCCTCCACTTCCTGATTGTACAGAATCCCAAGGTCAGCCAGATGTGAGGGATTACAGGCTTTTCAGGACTTTCCTGACCTACACACGGCCCTGTACATGTGGGTGGCCTTCCAGATCTCCAAGAATATATCAGAGCTTTTCAAAGCTGCCCGTGGACATCTCATTGCCCAGCATATCTTTTTCGCTCTTTTTTTTTTATTATTACAGTAAAGTACACATAACAAAAGTTACCATCTTAACTATTTTTAAATGTACAGTTCAGTGTTGTTAAATACGTTTGCATTGTTGTGCAGCCATCACCGCCATCTGTCTCCACACTCTTTCCGTCTTATCAGCTGAAACTCGATACCCATGAAGCAACAGTTTCCCATTCCCCCTCCTCCCAGCCCCTGGCAGCCACCATTCCACTCTCTGTCTCTGTGATTTTGACTACTCATGAAGTACATCAAATATAAGTGGAATCATAAAGTTGTAGCATAAGCCCGAATCTCCTTCCTTTTAAGGCTGAATAATATTCCATTGCATGGATGGACCACACTTTGCTTGTCCATTCATCTGTAGATGGACAGTTGAGTTGCATCTACATTTTAGCTCTTGTGGATAATTAAGCTACATGGTTGTACAAATGTCTTTTTTGAGACCCTACCTTCAGTTTTCCTGGATGTATACTCAGAAGTGAAATTGCCGTGTCAAAGGATAATTCTCTTTTTAATTTTTTGAGGAACCTCCATAGTATGTTCTACAGTGGATGTACCATTTTACAGTGCCATCAACAGTGCAGAAGGCTTCTAATTTCTCCATATCCCACCAACACTTGCTTTTTGGTTGTGTGTGTGTGTGTGTGTGTGTGTGCGCGCGCGCGTGTATGTTATAGTTGTCGTCCTAAGAGGTGTGAATCCCCAGCATTCCTTTTTATTGTGTTTGTCCAGTTCTTGTTTGCTTCAGCTGGCACCTTACCGCAGGTACTTTCACAGTGATTTCTATACCCTAAAGTCTTCAAACATCAAAACCTCACTAAAAGAATTTTGAGAATTACCTCTATACAGATTATAATGTATTTGGAAGTTGGATCTAATTTTCTCATATTACTAGTAAATATAGTTACAAAGTATACAATTTCGAGCATGTTGTAAAAATTTCATTTAAAATACAACTTTTATCATATAATCTTTAATCATTAAACAATTGCTGCTGATAGTTTTAACAAATGCCCCGAGGAGAGGGGTTTTCCCCTGTGAGTAGGGCTCTCCAGGGCGGTCTAGTAGTGACAGTTCCGTGGGTGAGGGGTTTTGAGTGAGCAGCAAACCGGTTGTGTCCCTCTCAGGCTGTTAGGCTGCTGGTTTTCAAAGCTGCAGAGAGGGAGATAGGAAGTTAAAACCACACAGCTTGCTGCTCTGAGATTCAGAATAAACCCTCCTTGGATTGTTGAAAGCCTTTGTTAAACTCCACAATTCTCAAAAAATTTATTTTGACCCTAACCGGTTTGGCTCAGTGGATAGAGCGTCGGCCTGCGGACTCAAGGGTCCCAGGTTCGATTCCGGTCAAGGGCATGTACCTTGGTTGCGGGCACATCCCCAGTAGGAGGTGTGCAGGAGGCAGCTGATCGATGTTTCTCTCTCATCGATGTTTCTAACTCTCTATCCTTCTCCCTTCCTCTCTCTCTAAAAAAAAAAAATCAATAAAATATATTTAAAAATTTTATTTTGACCCTTTTCGCCAGTGTTCTGATGGCTCTTAGGAGTGGAGTTTTGCAGATTATTACTCCACTGTTCCAGAGGTGCTTTGAGTTGATGTCTTAAAACAGCAAATACTCTGCTCTTCCCAAGCTCTTAGCCCCCTTGGGTTTCTACCCCCTTTGTCTCCTTGCTTCTTGACCAAGGAGAAGGGTCTTGCTCTTTGACAAAGAAGCTTATCAGTAACGGAGTTTACTGGGTAGCACATGCCTTTTGTAGCAACTGGTATTATTTACTCCAATAGCACTTGCAGGAGCCTCCCCTTCTTAACTACAACAGGAAATGAGATAAGTGGGTAGGTAGGTAGGTAGACAGACTGTTTATTTTCTAATTGCAGTATAATGATCATATTATTATTACTTATTTAATATTTTTAAGGGGAATATAAATGAATCACATTTACAAGTTGATTCACTTTTACTTACTGGCCTTCTTTGTCTTTGAGATGATGTTTTTTAATTTTATGAGATAACCGCCCCCCCCACCCCCCGCTTTTACTATTCTGTTGTAGGAAAAATAGTTGGGTTCAGCTATGAAATACAATAAATATTATTAAAATAATAATAGAATGACAGTTTATTTGTCTGCAAGCTCTGGGAAATAAGGAGTACCTCTGTGAATTTCCTGATAACGAATGAAAGAGTGCTTGATTTTTTATTTTTTACTGGTTTTCAAAATAATGGGTTGGTTTCCATGGCATCATCCAAAGAGTGAAAAATAAATTTTTGTTTATTATAAACAAATGTATTGATACATACTGGATGTGTTTAAACCCATAACAATTATGATCCATATTGGTGATCAAATACACAAATAATCCCATCTTTGGCTCTTGGGAGATTACTCAAGCTAGTTCCTGAGTCCTTTTGGTTTGACCCTAATAGTCTTCAGGCCCTACAGGACACCTGCTACCTAAGGCCACCCTGCCAAGACCAGGAGATGTAGCAGATCACAAACACAGGGAAACAACCAAAATGAGGGGAAAAGAAACCTGTCCCAAACGAAAGAACAGGATAAAATTCCAGAAAATGAACTAAATGAAATGGAGGCAAGCAATCTATCAGATGCAGAGTTCAAAACACTGATTATAAGGGTGCTCAATGAATTTACAGGAAGAATAAGTGAACTCAGTGAGAACTTACACAGAGAGATAGAAACCATAAAAAAGAACCAGTTAGAAATGAAGAATACAGTAACTGGCATGAAGAATATATTGGATTGCCCAGCCAGGGTGGCTCAGAGGTTGAGTGTTGACCTATGAACCAAGAGGTTGCCAGTTTGATTTCTGGTCAGGGCACATGCTCAGGTTGCGGGCTTGATCCCAAGTAGGGGGCGTGCAGGAGGCAGCCAATCAATGATTCTCTGTCATCATTGATGTTTCTAACTCTCTCTCCCTCTCCCTTCCTCTCTGAAATCAATAATAAATAAATAAATAAAAAGACATAGGGTGACTGAATGGATATGAAAACAAGACCCTTACATGTGCTGTCTATAAGAAACCCACTTTAGATCTAAAGACACACAGAGACTGAAAGTAAAGGGATGGAGAATACATTTTATGCAAATGTAGACATAAAAAAAGATAGGGTAGCAATACTTTTATATCGGACAAAATAGGCTTTAAAACAGACTAAAAAGAACAACATTTAATATACAATAATCAAGATATGGAAGCAATATAAGTCTCTATCAATAGATGAAAGAATAAAAAAGCAGTGGTATCCTATCTAGTAAAAGGGTATTATGCAAATTAACCATCACTCCATCACAAAGATGGTGGCACCCATAGCTACAAGATGGTGGTGCCCAGTCCTCTCAGCCCTGCCGAGTCCCCCAGTCCCAGGGGTCAGCGCTGAGAGCGGGCAGCGTGAATGGCCTGGCGGAATGCTTGCTTCATCGCCGCGCCCAGCCGCGGATGGGCCTCTGGGCCGTGGAGAGCCTCTGGGCAGTGGGCACAGAGCGACCAGGCCCCACAGAGAGCTACTGGCACATGGATTTGTGCGCAGGGCTACTAGTATATATATAATGGAATATTACAAGGCCATAAGAAAGAATGTAATCTTACCATTTGTGACAACATGATTGGACCTAGAGAATATTATGCTTAGTGAAATAGGTCAGACAGAGAAAGACATATACCATGTGATTTCACTTATAAGTGGAATCTAAAAAAACAAAATAAAACAGAAACAAACTCATAGACACAAAGACCATTTTGACAGTTGCCAAATAGGAGGGGGACTAAGTGAAAAAGGTGAAGGAATTAAATACAAGTTGGCAGTTACAAAATAGTCATGGGGGTATAATGTACAGCATAAGGAAGAGAGTCAGTGATCTATACTAATAAAAGGGTAATATGCTGATTAGACTGGATGTCTTCCGGACAACCTTCTGGATGTCCTTCCTGACAAAGCCAGGCCCAGATGAAGCCGCTGGGGTCCCGGGTGCCTGTGGCTGGCGTGGGTGAAGCTGCCCCTGGTCCTGGACACCTGCGGCTGCGACCAGCCTGGGAAAAGCTGCCCCCGGTCCCAGGTGCCTGCGGCTGCGGCTGGCCCGGGCGAAGCTGCCCCTGGTCCCGGGCGCCTGCGGCCAGCCTGGGTGAAGCCAGTCTGGGTCCCAGGTGCCTGTGGCCAGCCAGAGGGAGGGAAGCCTGTGTCCTGGGTGACTGTAGCCGGCCAGAAGAGGGAAGCCTGGGTCCTGGGTACAGGGGCCGAGGCAGAGGCGGTTAGGGGTGATCAGGCCAGCAGGGAGCAGTTAGGGGCGATCAGGCAGGCAGGCAGATGTGGTTAGGAGCAATAAGGAAGGCAGTGGAGCAGTTAGGGGCAATCAGGCAGACAGGCAGAGGTGGTTAGGGGTGATCAGGCAGGTAGGCAGGGGAGCAGTTAGGAGCCAGTGGTCCTGGATTGGAGAGGATGCAGGCCGGGCTGAGGGACACCCCCACCCTGTGCATGAATTTCATGCACCGGGCCTCTAGTATTGTAATAACTATGTATGGTGCCAGGTGAGCAGTAGACTTATCTAGGGGATCACTTTTTAAAGTGTATGATTGTCTAACCACGCTGTTCTACACCTGAAACTAATGTAATATTGTATGTTACCTGATACTGAAAAATAAAACCTTAACATATTAAAGCATATTTTGAGGAAAATTATTAAAAGAACTGAGAAACAAATTGAGGTGCATCTTAGATCAAGTGCCAAATGCAGTTAGACTAAAACATTGCAGAATAAGTTATTTAATGGCTGCTGTTTCTCATTACTTAAATTGCAGGATGGGGCACAAGTCTAGGAGGCGTGAGAGGAATGAGGGCGGGCTTGAGTCCCTAAGTGAAAATGAGCATGTTATGCCCACTTTGGGGGAATAGTCAACTAATATTTATTTATAGGAGTCAGAAATACTCTTACTAGTCTTATTAGACATGATTAAAAATCATTTTATATACTTAGTGAAAAAAAATGAAATAAAAGAATGGTGAAGATGGTGTATACTGATCAAAAACTAATTGCTCAGGAAATTAGCATCCTATATAAATAAAGAGCTAATATGCTAATTAGACCAAACTGTGGAACGACCTTCCGGAATGACCAATGGGCAGGGGGTGGGGCGTGAGGCAGCTGGGGCCGAGGGCCGAGCCCCTTGCACGAATTCTGTGCATAGGGCCTCTAGTATATTAGATATATGGGATGGGAAATGATGGTTGATATTGAAGTAAGCATGTGTGATGTGATTGGCTAACCAAATCTGAAAAAAATCACATTAAACCTATGTTGTAGCCTTGATCTCTTGTCTTAGAAAGTTTTATAGCCCGTGTGTGGGCCAGCCAATGGTGTATTCTTAGAATGCTAGTAAATATTGAGAAGAAAAGTAATGCTTATCTGTAAGTAATGTGGGGGCTTTAGGTCTGCTGTGCTCTGGGCACCGGCCCCAGCCCTCCCTGGCCCCTGCCAGGCCCTGCTGAGTTCAGAGCCTTTGTTCCCTAACGCAGCCATTGAAGACAGCTTTTCCCAAACCAGTGCTTTGGGTTGTCCCACAGCTGTGTGCCTTGAAGTTTTCTTATTCCTGGGGCAGTGCAGGATGGGTGAGGAGTTTGTTTTCTTTTGCTTTTTTAAAGGGAAATGCCTTAGGAGACCGGTTCTCCGAGATCTGTGGAAGTTGACGTCTGGAGACTAATTCCCTTAAAACCAGTGGTTTTATGTGTGCGGTCCCAGCAGCATCAGCTTCTCCTGGGAACTTGTAAAAATGCCAATTCTTGAGCTGCCAATTCCAGAACGTGGGCATCTAGGTGGCCGACGCCTGCCCAGATTTGAGAACCGTGCAGACCTGTATGGTTGGAGTGGGTTTGCTCTTGACATCATGTCCAGAGGATATGGCGACTCGCTTTTGTGTAAACACCAGGCATTTCGTTCTTGTGTATTTTGGAACCAGTATAGTCTGTTTGCAGTTTTATTGAAGAGCACAGAATCTGTCCTGCCTGATGCAGGAAGGTCCCTGTTGCCAAGTGAGGAACAACAGCCAGAACCCTCACTCCAAACAAACAGGCGGTGTCTTTGGGTCCCTGGACAGTTCACCCGGTGGGAGGTGACCCGGGGTCCTCTCCAGGCAGGTGGCCCGGAGCTCTGCAGGCAACTCTGTGGGTATCTGAGCCAGGCCAGGGCTGGGAGGCCGGGAAAGAGGGGCCTGGGCAATTCCCAGAGCAGGAAGAGTGAGGACCACCTTTGTTTTTTTAATCTTCACCCGAGGATATGTTTTTTATTGATTTTTCAGAGAGGGAAAGAAGAGGAACATCGATGTGAGAGAGAAATATCGATCGGTTGTCTCCCGTATGTGCCCTAACTGGACTTTGAGCCCACAACCTCGGTGTAGGGGATGATACTCCAACCAATTGAGCCACCCGGCCAGGGCAGGGCCTTTTTTTTTTTTTTTTAAAGAGAGACCTCTATGTTCTCTGTCTCCCCAAGATTTGTGAATCGTCGTTTTCACCAGGTCCCCGCCCCCGTCTTTCTTTTTCTTTCCCTCCCTCCCTCCCTCCCTCCCTCCCTCCCTCCCTCCCTCCCTCCCTCCCTCCCTCCCTCCCTTCCTTCCTTCCTTCCTTCCTTCCTTCCTTTTTTTCTATTTTGCTTCCACTTCTGATCCTTTTGAAGTACAGCTATTTGTTTGTTGTTTTTTTTAATGCAAATTACATCAAATCATTTCCTTGCTTAAAATTAAAATTGTTCCCGGACTTCCTGTGCCCTTAGGAAAAAGTCCAGAAGTGTCCGCTGCACTTGCCTCCCCTGTCTCCGAGTGTCTGAGCTGCTCAGGGCTGTGCAGGTGTGGTCCCGGGCCCCAGACCCGGTGAGGAACGAAACAGGCGCTTTATTCCATCGTCTGTGCTTATAGTTCATTTTGATACTGCTTTCCCCCTACAACCTGAGCATGGCGCCTGGCCTGCTCTCAGGACTTGTTGAGTCAGCTGTTCCCTCGTGGGCTCATGGAAGCTCCATGAGGACAGGGGCCCTGCTTGCCACTGTGTCCCAGGCCTTGTAGAAGCTCGGTAAACACTTATTAATCCTCGGTGCCCTTTCCCTGTTGTTCACTTACGCCCGTATCTTGCATTGTAGTTTGGGGCTGAGTTCCGGAGGTTCTCCTTAGACCGCCAAAAGCCTGGGAAGTTTGAGGATTTCTACCAGCTGGTGGTGCACACCCACCACATCGCCAACACCGAAGTGACCATTGGCTACGCAGACGTGCACGGCGACCTGCTGCCCATCAACAACGATGACAACTTCTGCAAGGCGGTCTCGAGCGCGAATCCCCTGCTCAGGGTCTTCATCCAGAAACGAGGTACTGCTTCCCGGGCGCGGCACTCATCTCAGAGATGAATACAGTCCTCAGTTTTGTCTGTCATTACAGAGCCTGAGATTTTTGTTTTCTCGCCAGTGGTAAGAGACGAAAGGAATTAACGTTTGTTTGGTCAACATTGCTTTATTAGAAAGGCTTAAAAATATCTAAACTGTATTCTCCACTTCAGTGTTGACTTGTGATTTTTAAATACGGAGGAAAAAAGTAATATTGATACTTTCAGTATTTTAACTGGAAGCAAGTTAATTCAGTAACGAAAAGGCCTTAGTCAGTAACCCAAGAATGAAACTTAAGGTTGCCAGTATGTTTTCCACTGTGTTTTTGGGATTGGAAAAAGATGTTAGTTTTAAATTGTTACTTTGGTTAACTTGAGCTCTGAAGACCTAGTTTTGCTGTGACAACATCAGAGCCTCTTTTTTTTTTTTTTCCTCTTTGCTAAGTTTGGGAGAGCGTTAACATTTCAGAATTATATACCTTTGAACAACATGGGGGTTAGGGGTGCCAACCACCTGGCACTCAAAAATCCACTGTAACTTTTGACTCCATAGAGTGCTGTTGTCCCTGGGCACTTACCGGGGATCCATTCCAGGACCCCCTGCTGGTACCAGAATCCCGGGGATGCTCGAGTCCCCTTTCTAGGACAGCCTAGGTTAGTGAATACGGTCAGCCCCCTGCATGCTCGAACCCCTAGCCACAGATCAGAAACAGAGCAGGTGTTTATTGAAAGCCGTCCACGTGTAAGTGGACCCACACAGGTTGTTCAAGGGTCAACTGTACTGACGGAAAGAACCCCCTGAGGTGACACGTGATTTTCAGGAAATGGAAAAATGGCGTTTTACGGTTGACTTGGTCATGCCTGCCCCCCTTCTCCGAGGGCGCCTTCTGTCACATGTGAGCACTGGGTGCCCTTAAAGAACAGCGTGGCCTCGGGAAGACCTGCAGCCCATGTGCGTGCTGCGGTGACTTTGACCTTAGCCGGAGGGGGCGGGTCCCGGTCTCTGGATGGGGGCAGAGCCTAAGCACCCACCAAAAGTAGCAGCCACAGCCACGAGGCCGGGGGAGGCCCTCGGGGACGCGGGGCCTGGGCTCGGTGCGGCAGGTGCTGCTCTCCCGCGCAGGTTGTCCTGAGGTGAGCGCAGCCCGTGCACAGCTGCGAGCACACTGGCCGGTGGTCGGTGCCCCGTGAACGAGCTGTCACATCCTGTTTGTAGTGACGGAGGGAACGCATGTGGAGAGGGAGCACCAGGAGACCGCTGACCTCACTCCGGACTTTTTTTCTGGCACGAGATCAGAAAGCTCCGCCTCTGTGTCCCAGACGTCAACACAGCTGTCACTTCCTCAGGTGGCCTGGGGGAGCGGCTGAGGCGGAGGACCCTCTTCTGCCTCGGCAGGCCCTGGCTGTGCTGTGGCTGCTGCCTCCTCCCTGCCCCTGCGGCCCCCACCACACAGCACGTGGGCAGGTGTTCGCGCCCCCTCTCAGGAGGGCCTGGTCCCAAAGGCTCTATCTGAGGCGCCCGCCTGCCCATCCGCTCTCTCTGCTGTGCTTGCTCGCTGCTCTCGGGGCTGGCTTGTCCCACAGCTCTGCCCGCACAGGTCGTGCTGTCGGCTCACTGGGGTGGGAGGTGAGCAGTGGGTGTGAGACGCCACGTGGACTGCAGGGGACACGGGCTTTGTCATCTGCGGGAAGGGAAGGCGTCTCTGTACTGCTGCGTGTGGAGCTGGGCGTGGAGCAGGACAGAGGCACTGCCTGCCCTTTACGAGGCCGGTCCTCAGGACGCTTGGCACCCTCGCTCTTGATTCCCCGACGCGGTGACGCGGGAAGCTCCAGGTCTGTGTGTGCAGGTGGGGTTGCATTAACTTCCGTGGCTTTGCCTCTCTGTGGGGCCGAGGTCCTGCATCCTGTCTTCATTATTTACCTTTCCTCCTTCCTGTGGCATCAGAGACTTAGCCCGGAGATGAACGAGCTGGCTTACGGTTCCGACCCATCTTGTTCTCAGCGTGGGCCTAGCACCTACAGCCCCTGCCTTTCTCTGTCGAGTGGCAGCAGGAGCTCGGAGCACCCGAGACTGCCCCTCCAGCACCTGCTCCCTGGCTGTGACCAGCGAGCCCTCCTGTCCTCAGCTGAGGTACCCACCTCGGGGTGCTTTCCGGCTGACACAGGAAGACGTCCCCGTGTTCACAGCGGTCAGTGTCCCTGCCCAGGATCGGCAGGACCTGCCCATAGAAATCACAGACATGTTCATATCGTGTTAGTGGTAGCCAGATATCTTGAATATCATCGATAGTTGGTCATAATTTTACAACAATGGTACAGATGGTTATTTAATGTGTGAGTGAGAAATCACATACAGTCAGCTCTCCATGTCTGTGGGTTCCACATCCATGGGTTCAACCAACTACAGATCGGAAATATTTTGGGGGAAATGTTTTGTTTTTTGCTAATGTGCAACACAGTGAGGCTCCTACAATGGTGGTATCTATACTAAATGCGTGGTGACTTTCCCTGGTCATTCCCTAAACAATACAGTGTAACAGTTATTTATACAGCATTTAAATTGTGTGAGGTATTATAAGTAATCTAGAGATGATTTAAAGTGTATGGGAGGATGTCCGTAGGGTAAATGCAACCACTAAACCATTTTATAGAAGGGACTTGAGCATCCGTGGATTTTTTTTGGGGGGGGGGGTGTGTGTGTGGGATCCTGGACCAGTTCCCCTATGGATATTGTGTACATAATTGCTTTAATATTTTGATAATTGTCTCCAAAGGGATCATCTCCTCTGTAATCCCATGTATTTTACTGTACGCCTTTAAAAATGCTTTCCCGAGAAGGCATCCCCAGCATTATGAGCTGGCTGAGCGTTCTTGGGCACTGGGGTAAGGACCCTGTTGCAGTCAGTCAGCATTTGGGAGCTCGGACAACAGGCCAGGAACCAGTCAGGGGCCTTTTCCTGGGGACGCTGGGTGGTGTTTTTGCTCGAAGGGCAGAGGACCACCCCTTTGGCTTCACATCTGCAGGCTCTCCTGCATTTACTAGACTTCTGCAGCCCTCGGTCCAGGCTGGGCTACTGTTACAAGCTGTGGGGTTTTCCCTGGATTAAATAACAGATGTTTTTATGCCTTTCACTTCATGCTTTGCCCATTTTAGTAAGAGAATAAAGTAGTCACAGAGGCAGAATCGCGAGTCCCATTTGCATATTTGGACAGACCCAGCCAGTGTTCGGGAAGCTCATCTCTCTGTGCCCTGCGGACGCCTGTCCTTCCCGGGGAAGCTGGCCCAGCCAGAGAGAACGCAGGACAAGACCAGCAGAGATATTTGGAGTGTCTCTTTCTAATTTTAGCAGAATAAACAGGAAGTGCAAATACCCATCAAATAATTACTTCAACTACCAGCGTGCCCTGTACTCTTGTTATTTAAGGGATGGGCCTCTTTACCTCTCGGACCCCAGCCCAGGAGTAGAGGTGGAACCCTAGCTGAATTTCAGTTGCTCTCTGTCCCTGGGGTACCACTGCCCGGGCATCAAGAGGAGGTTGATGAAGTCTTCATTATACTACAGGACTTTCGGAACAATTAGAGTACTCTGAACTGTTTACTTTTAAACCAGCCTAAATATAGCACACTTGCATGTATCTGTTAACTGTTCTCTGGCAATTCTTTGGGTTTCTCGAATGAGGAAGACACATTTATAAACTTTTTGATTTATCAGAAGTTGCATGATTGGGAGCTGGGGCGAGGGGGAGGGGTGTGTTTGCTTGTGATTCCACTTAAGCGAGTTGCCAGAAAAAGTAATTAAGGCGTGTTCTTCCAAGTCAAATGTATAGAATTATTGAGAGTTGGGTTTAGACGTTGGCAGAATCTTGTTACCAGGCATATGAAATCCTGATTACGGTGGCTTTTCTTGGATTCCGTATTAAAAGTAGCTGGAGATGTGTTTGGTTTTAAGTTGGGGGCTCCCCGTGTAGCAGGAATTGGAGCTGCCACCACTGAGTTTCTGTACCCCCACCCTGTTTGATTCGTCCTCAGACGCGGCCCAGGCTGTCGAGGCTCTTTGAGTTGTGGGTAAAGGTGTAGGTTTGCTGGATTGGGCTCCTCATGTCCCTACTCCCTGGAATCTGGAGCTTTTTCACGAGACACGTCTGCTTCTTTAATTGTCACTGTGTCCTGGAAGTTTGAGTATTTGGAGAATTTCTTTCTTTTCTTCTTCTTTTTTTTAATTGAAAAAAGGGCAGAACCTCTCCCACTGCCTCCCGTGGGAACATGCAGAAAACAAAATGCCTGACCCGGCATCCCCCCCGCCCCCCAGGAGTGGGAGTGATGGGGAGAGAATGTGCTGATGCAGCTCGTGAAAAGGAAAACAAAGGCCAGCCGCCCACTGTCCGCAGAACCCGGGCCTTGTCCTGAGGGCCGGCCTGCAGGCCGTGCCCAGTGAGTCCACCTGAGTCTGGGCTCTGCCTCTTCCCCTCCAGCCAGAGCTGACACAATGGAATCGGATTCTACTTTTTTCTTATTTTCTAGTCATATGTGCTTTTACATATTCAAGCTGGTAGTATAATTTATAATTTGGATTCATGCACTTAAAAAACTCAACATCATAAATAACCATGTCCTATGTCATTAAGTTATTTGTAAAACTGTTTGTTTTTAAAAGTCTTTTCTGCTCATAACATCTTCATAAAAGAAAATTCAAACAACGTGGAAACAACACTGCCCTGAGGTGATCACCGTGTCCATTTTGGTGCGCCCCTTCAGACCCGTGGAGCGGACAGTCCGTGGGACCCCGTGGCACATAAACGGGGTCATAATATGTGTCCTGTAGAGATTATTTTAACCTAGAATTATATTTTTGACTTTCTGTACATATATGTAGATATATATGATCCTTTTATTTTTTAAATCCTCACCCAAGGATATTTTTGCCATTGATTTCTAGAGAGAGTGAAAGGGAGGAAGGAGAGAGAGATGGGAGGGAGGGAGGAGGGGGGACAGAGAGAAAGACATTGATTGGTTGCCTCCCACACGCACCCCTACCTGGGCTGGGGAACTTGCAGCTGAGGTATATGTCCTTGACCGGGAATTGAACCAGCCACCCTTCGGTCTGCAGGCTGACACTAACCACTGAGCAACCGGCCCGGGCTATATGATCCTTTTAATGGACATAGCAGTTGTATGAATGTAACAAAATTTAACCAATTCTTTATGAATTTGTATTTCCACTGTTCCAATGTTTCATTATTATAAACAGTGTTGGACATGTCTAGATATTGTCAGGATAGGTCAGCGGAGCACCTGCGGGCAGGTGGTGGTGAGTCTGATGGGGACAAGGGGGAGGTTTAAGCAGAGGCTTAACCTGCTCAGTGTCTCCTGCATTAGGCGTGCAGTTTGGGAGGCGAGGCCTGCTGAGTCTGGAGAGCATGGAGTTAAAACCTGGTGTGATGCTTTATGAAATGTCGCTGAAGGAGGGCAGAACAAGTGCCCGCCACTCTGGGCTTTGGGGAAAACGGGGTTATATTTGAGCTTTGTGGCCCTTGTGGGGGTTGGTTGGCCACAGATATCAGCACAGAGGTTTTGGCCTCTGGCACCTTCCAAAAGGCCAGTCCTTCCTTCATTGCCCTTTGACCTGGACGACGGCGCCCGGTCAGCCAGCTAGCCCTAACTTTGCACCACAACCTACAGAGCCCCAGTGAACACGCAGCTCCTGGGCCGTCACCACAACGGTCCCTCCTGGGAAACAGTGGACTCCATGGCCCATTGTGTAGAGTAGCTCATTGTGTAAGGGATGTTACCTGCACCAGTTTGGAGTCCAGAGATATAAAAATTTCCATCATGACCTCTTCTTTTCCAGCAGCGTAAGCAAGACTGGGATTTCCTCTTGCACATTGGTGTGTCTTCCTGTTTTTTCCCCTGTATCTCTGTCCTTTCCATCTCTCCTGTGGGAAAGTGACTCAGCACCGAGCCTCCACCTGCACCCGGGGGTTCTCGTAAACACCGAGGCACTTTGTGGCCTTTAACAGATGCAGACAGGGCACTGGGTGGGACCGGCAGTGGAGTTTGCAGCTATTTACACCTAAGCTGCTTTCTGGGGGTGGTGTGAGTGCAGGGGATGCCCCTGTGGTCCTGCCCAGCACAGCGCAGCCTCCACAGAACCACGGAGGGCAGACGAGCGGGTTGGGAGTGCTTTACCCTGTAAAAGAGAGTGTTAATACCATATATATTAACTAATATATAACTAATTTTTTATTGTGGCAAAGCACCTATAACATAAAATTTACCACTTTAACCATTTTTAATCATGTGATTCAGTACTATTGAGTTCATTCACATGGCTGTGCAACCACTATCTATCTCCTGAGCTTTTTCATTCCCCCCTGAAACTGTAGCAGTAAAACAGTATGTGTTTTGCTGAGTTACCGTCGAACTCCAAGAAGTAGCTCTGTACCTGTAAGTACAAATTCCTATACAATGTCCATGGCACACTTACCACTGCTGTATGTCTTTAAGTCTGTTAAAGGCTGCAAATCACTTAGGAAATAGTTGTCACTTGTGGATGGAGTCATCACATCCCTGCAGAGACACCAGGCTCCCCCCCCCCCCCCATCTGGGTGCTCAGACCTGGCCCTCCCACGCTGACCCTGTGTCTTGGACTTTGCGTGGCAGGTGGTGAGTCTCAAGTTAAATGACCAGGAAGAGGCCCCTGCCGGCTCCCCGGGACATGCCAGGGCACCAGCAGTGACTTGGAGGGTGGGAACCCTAACCTGGCCCCCACCTGCGTGGGACCTCGCTGAGCTGTGGATCTCGAGATGCTAGTGCTGTGCTGTGTGTGTGTTGGGGGTGGGAGACCCTGACAATCCCAGGACGTCCTCTGCTGGCACAGCCACAAAGACCCTGCAGGTCCGCCCCCTCCAAACATTTCCATTTTGTCTCCCAAAGCCAGGTGGGGGCTCCTGGTGACAGCCCGGCTCACACAGTTCCTCTCCGCAGCTGTTAAGCCCAAGAGATTCTCTGCTGACAGAGATAAGAGCGAGAAAACGGGGAGGCTTGGGGCTGGCGACCCTCCTCGCCCAAGGTGACGAGCTGGTCCCCACTCCGGAACTGCTTGTCTTGGAGTTGGTGGACCCAGCATGGCACTCCCTTCGGTGTCCTGACAACCAGCCCCACAGCCTTGGGAGCTGGCTCTCCGCGCTGTCAGGTCTGCCCTCCCTGGCCTTGGCTCATCATGGCGTGGGCTGCAGTTGGAGTGGATGGTTGGTTGAGGCCTCTTTTGGGCTTCTATGCAGATGGGCCCCAAATGGCCCCCGTGTGACCTCAGTGCGGAGCTCAGCTTCAGAGACCACCAAAAAAGTGTGGTGATGCTGCCGGCCTTTCGAGAGCACAGGTCGAGCTGGGGTGTAGAGCACTGCGTCACCCAGGGGTGTCCTTTTGGGGTAATGACAATTCAGGAAGTAGGCAGCAGACGCACCAGGAGCTGTGGGATTGTACACAGTCACGCACGCACTCAGTGGCAGGTAAGCCAGGTACCATACGATGTCTCAGTCCAGCTGTCCTAGAACCTGCCTTGAAGCTGGTGCTCTGCTCCTTCTCTGGAAGGAGGGTCTTGTCTAATGGAGATGACTGTGGGGACCCCGTGAAGCCGGGTCCCTCTAGGGGGTCTTCAGGGTCTACTGTGTGGGAGACACAGGCCCGGGCCGCACCCCAGTCACTGTGGGGAGCTTCTCCCAGCCCCGGTGCTCAGGAGCAGCAGGCGCAGTGATGGACAGCTGACACGGGCAGCATCTGGGAGGGCTCAGAGGAGCAGAGACGTTGGCCCGTTGGCACTTGGTCCGGCCCAGCGACCCTCTGCTTAGGAAGGGCCTGCGCTGTGTTTGCACCGGACTCGGCTGATGGGCCAGCCGAGGGAGGCAGGGCCCGTGGCTGAGTTGGAAAGGGCTGAGGACCTGGCTGGCACCCCCTGGTGTGGGGCTCCGTCCATCTCCTTTGAAAGGGCAGAGGGCAGTTGGCTTGGTGCACTGGCCAAGCCGGGGCTGCTGACTGCCACCGTGCGAGTCGCTGGAGGGTCTGCTCTAAGTAGGGGCTTTCCTGCCAGCAGTTATTTTCGGCTGTTTGATTACAGTTGTCCTCTCGGGCCACCACTATAGCGTCCTGTAAATACAGGCTGAGCGTGTCACAGCCCCGGGCCGCGGAGTCGGCTGGGACGTGGACACATGGATGGCCACGCTCTTCCTGGAGGGGACGGGGGTTCCCCTGAGGCTCTCAGCAGCGTCTCTGGGGAGGCAGAGCCCATGGAGGTTGCTCTTCACACAGCCTCTGCTCAGGCACTGAGGTCGCTCGTATCAGACCCACCGTGAACTGGGGACACGTCGCTGCCGAGATCCCAGCCACCCTCCAAGTCTGCCCACTGTCAGACAAGCTGCCCCCAGGGCAGAGTGACCAGGCAGCAGTCCTGACAGGCTCCTGAGAGGCCGAGTGCAGTCTGTCCTGCCTGCGTTCTCGTGGGGCACTTTCCCCCCATCCCCTTCCTCCTACGCCATGAAAAAGATTTCAGTGAGAGAGCGTGGGAAGCCGACTTGTGGGACGCGGAGGGGCTGGATGACTGGGGAGGGGGAGAGCTCAGCTTGGCCTTCAGCACAGTTTGCAGGGGCCGATGAGAGGAGAGCACTAATCTTCTTGCGGGAGTGTCGTGTCCAGGCCACGAGCCAGTGGGGCACAGCCATGTGGCTTGTTCCCTGGCCGGGTTGGAAGGCTGACGGGAGTGGTCAGGTGCCAAAGGGAACTGCTAGCATCTCGGCATCTTCTGGGTGCTGGAACCCGGGTGTGCAGTTGGGAGAGACAGCACGTGGGCCACAGGAGGGCCTGCGGGAGCTCACACCCCACTTCTCAGGGGGCACTGTGTCTGGATCGGTGACTTAAGATAAAATAGTGTCAACTTCAGTCTCACAACTCAGAAGAGGTAGAAATCCTATAAAGCAAGAGGATTGACTGAGTCCAGGCATTCACTGCTGGTACCGAGCATTTTTAGGGAAGCTTTCTGTCTGAGCTCAGCTCCCAGAACACGAGTGTTTTCCATCCAGCTCCCTTAAAGCACCAGCGTCCTCTAGCTGCTGGGCTGCTGAGGCCCTGGACACACAGTGGTTAAAGTAAGCCTGCTTCCTCAGCTTATCGGCATGTGGCCTTGGGCAGGTGACTTCATCTCTCCTGGGCCTTGGATTCCCCACCTGTTAAACCTCGCTTTAAATATTTGGAAGCCCCTCACAATGGTGCCTGACACGTCGGGGCTTTGCCGAGTGTGAGCTTCCTCGTCCCCCGCCTCTTCTGTGGCGCCAGGAGGTGTAATGGGGGCTGTGGGTGTGTCCTGGGGATCCTGGTCTCTGAGTAGCAACCAGGACGGGTCTGGGTCTGCCTGGTTCCCTTTGGCACCTGATCAGCTGCTGCCCTGAGCGTGCTGCGCACCCCTCGCAGACCTGGTCAGCAGGCCCACAGAGCCGTCGTTCTCACACTGCCTGTCTCCGGCTGTGGGACACCTGTTCCTTCCACCTGGAGCAAAATTTGAGGACAGTTAAGCCCGGTGTTGCATGTTGAGTTCTCACAGGGAAGGAGTCCATGTGCAGAACCTGTGCATTGCCAACCACCTCCCTCCCTCCCCCAGCAGAACCAGGCCACCCCTAATTGAGTAACTCTTATTGTATTCTTCCTTGATTTCTTAAGATGGTTCTGAAGACCAGAAAAGATGAAAAGACATTGGTCATGAAGCAGATTTTAGGGATTGATGGTAAAATGTTGTGAGTTACTTTTAAAACAGTGGAAGGAAACCTGGCTGGTTGCTCAGTGGTTAGAGCACCAGCCCGTGGACTGAGGGTCAGGAATTTCATTCCCTGCCAAGAGCATGTACCTCGGTTGCAGGTTCAATCCCCAGCCCCTGTCGGGGCACGTGTGGGAAGCAACCAATCAATGTGCCTCTCTCACATTAATTTTTCTCTCCCCCCACCCCCCGCCACTTCACTCTCTCTAAAAATCAATGGAAAAAAATATCTTTGAGTGAGGATTGAAAAAAAAAAAAAAGAAGAACACTGGAAGGAGTAGCAACTACAGATGAAGTGCTTATTAATGTTTGATTTCAGATGTGAACAGCTAAGGGTTGGTGTGTGCATGTGTATGACATGTATGTATGTGGTGTGTATGTGTGCGCATGGCATGTGTGCATGTGCAGGTATGGATCATGGTGTCCCAGGGTCTTTGGTTTTGTGCTTGAAATAGTTTTGCTTCAGGGTGGTGTTTGGCTTCAAGTTTGGCTAGATAGGAAATACAGTGAAAGTCAACTTACTTCCATTAAAATCACTTCTTCCTAATGCAGTACAAGTAAACCACCTTCTGAAGAACATAATTGGCCATTCCACATGGGTCTGTAAGTAGAGACGCTGTGGCTTTGCCCCCTGTATGCCCAAGGAAATTAATTACTCAGCTCAGCAAAGCGAGTCGGCACCTTCTAGGCTTTTATTAATCAGGGGAGTTACTGGAAAACACCCAGGCCACACCCCTGAGTGCCTGACCCTCTGGGTCAGGGGTAGGGAACCTTTTTTCTAACAAGGGCCACTTGGATATTTATAACATCATTCGCTTAGTATAATTCACTTGATATAAATGTATGTTGCTATGAAAAAAGCTCCTAGCTCTAACTGGTTTGGCTCAGTGGGTAGAGCGTTGGCCTGTGGACTGAAAGGTCCCCGGTTCAATTCAGGTCAAGGCCACATACCTCAGTTGCAGGCTCCTCCCCAGCCCAGGCCCTGGTCGCGGCTCCTGCAGGAGGCAAGCAATTGATGTGTTTCTCTCACATCGATATTTCTCTGTCTTTCCCTCTCTCTTCCACTCTCTCTAAAAATCAATGGAAAAATATCCTCGGGTGAGGATTTAAAAAAAAAAAAAAAAAGCTCCTAGATTTATTGAATTTTGAGTCCCGTCTGCGGTTGCCTTGGCAGGGCCAGACCAAATGATTTCTCGGGCCTCATATGACCCCCGGTCTGGATGTTCCCCACCCCTGTTCTAGGTCATTGTAGACAATATGGTTTTCTAATAATGCACAAGAAAGAATAGTTTCCTTGTGTCTACAGCAGAACCTGGAACTCCTGCGCAGACAGCTGAGAAGGTTGCCTGCAAACTAGCCGGCCACGTCCTCTGGATTTACCTGCTCAGCTCAGCCTCTGTCTTCCTGCTGCGCCAGTGGGTAAACTGTTGTCTGATTAGGTCTTGGCTTTGCTTTGGATCCTGCGCTCCTCCTCATTGAGCCACCTCAGAGGACTGTGCTGGTGGCCGGCGGGACCACTGGCTCACACCTGTCCCCATGGAGTGAGGCAGCAGCAAGGCGGAGTGGACGCTGCTTTCAGTGGGCGCACGGAGTGGGCACAGGCTCCCAGCGCTGCTCGAGTGTCGCTAACCTGGTGAATTCGGAAGGAACAGAGCACACCTGTCCTTTGGGATCATCGTTTCAGACTTGCGCCGACTTCTGCCTACCGTGTCGCCTTAATCTCTGCCCTCTGCAAATGAAGATGATGTTATTGTTGGATGCTTGTCTGACAAAGGTGCTATTCCAGTTAATGAGATAATGTGGGCAGATGACCTACAGCTTCTTCTGAAAAGCAAGGTCCTGTGTTTGAAGCATCGTTGAAGCTACGATAATTAGCAGGTTCGTCTGTCACTCGCCTCTCTCCCTGTGGACTGAAATCAGGACAGGTGTTTGGATTGCTGCTCCTTCCTTCTGCAAAGCCTGTGTCCTCACCAGCGCCACCTGAGACCTGCACAGAAGCCAAGATGGAATGACTGAAAACTCCCAAGTTTGTAACAAAAATGAAAACAATCCAAAATAGTCAGGAGGAAAAAGAGCCTTCAGCAAAAATGGAAACACATCACAAATCCGTTTGGCTGTGAATCCTGGCACCTCACCAGTGGTCTGCTGCCAGCCAGGACTTCCCCAGCTGGGTCTCTGGGAACCTGGGGTGGGAGGTGGGGGCAGCTCCTGTCTCTGCTCTTGTGGGGCCCTTTTCCTGGGACACAGGTACTGGTGAGCTTGTTTGAAGTAGAGAATATGAACTTATAAAGCGAAGCTTGTACTAGACAGTGTGGCAAACACTTTCAGGTTTTAAGTCATTGATGTTGATTTTAGCCTAATTGAGGGGAGAAGAATACATCAAAAGTAGGAAAAAGGTTAAACTCTCAGCGATTTCTTCTCAAAAGGCATTCTGAGATTGCAGCAACTAGAAAAGCACCGTGCCATTAGGTCTGTGGGACCTAGTATTTATTTTTGTTCCTCCAAAAGCTGGAAGGAACCATTTTATTTATTAATTTATTTGATTTTATATCTCAATTTACATTGAGATAGAATTCACCCATTTAAAGTGTGCAGTTTGGTGGTTTTTAGGATGTTCACAGAATTGAATATCCACATTCAATTTTAGGACATTTTTTTCACTCTGAGCCCATTAAGTAGTCTCTCCCCAGTCCCCAGCAAACACGAATCCGCTTCCTGTCTCTATGGATATGCTTATTCTGGGCACTTCACATAAATGGGATCATACAATATTCTATCTTTTGTCACCTGGCTTCTCTCACTTAGCATAATGTTCCCAAGATTCATCCACATCGTAGCATGTGTCAGTACTTCGTTCCTTTTTCATGGCTGAATAATATTCCACTGCACGGCTAGACCACATTTAGTTTATCCATTCCTAAGTTGATGGACACTTTGTTATTTTCCACCTTTTGGCTATTGTGGATAATGCTGCTATGAACGTTCTTCTGCAGGTTTCTGTGTAGATATTTGTGTTCAGTTCTGTTTGGCAGTTCCTCAGAATATTAAACATAGGGTTGCCCTGTGACTCAGCAGTTCCATTCCTAGACATGGTTCTGCTTTCCCACCTGGATGCCTTTTATTTCCTTTTCTTGCCTAAATGCCCTGTCTAGAACCTCCAGTGTAGTGTCCAATAGAAGAGCAGGTGAACCAACAGGAATTCCCAGTTTGGAGTGGTGAAGAAGGAAACTTTATTCAGTGCCAAAAGCTCAATGATGAAGCAACATGGCTGTGAGGTAGACTGGGACAAGGCCTCTCTCCAGCTAGACAGCTCTGTTCTGCTCTGCCCTGGCGCGATCATCAGTCCTAGGTGGAAAGGAAAAGTGCGCTCCCTGAGCCACAGGGGCTGGCTTAGGTAGACAGAAGTCCCTGTTCCTGGTCCCTGATTGCTCCATCCTTATGCAAACCAGGGCTCCAAATCTTTGGATTGATTAGTCCAAAAGGCATTGTCCTGATTGGGCAGATGGAGCTGCTTTTATTGGTCAGTGAAGATGTTCATGGATAGAACTGCAAATCTCTGATTGGATGAGGAAAGCTTCAGACCTATTGGTTGAAATGGGATTTCAAGAACTCCTTTGTAAGGAAGGACCAGCTCATATGACAGGAACACAGTACAGGCGGGAAGTTCTGTGCAGACTTCTCCTTTATTTATTTTTGTTTTTTTATTTTTAATATATTTTATTGGTTTTTTACAGAGAGGAAGGGAGAGGGATAGAGAGTTAGAAACATCGATCAGCTGCCTCCTGCACACCCCTTTCTGGAGATGTGCCCGCAACCAAGGTACATGCCCTTGACCGGAATCGAACCCGGGACCCTTGAGTCCGCAGGCTGACGCTCTATCCACTGAGCCAAACCGGTTAGGGCCAGACTTCTCTTTTAAAGTGCTGTTTGCATGAGAGGCCCCTGTGTAGAAATGGCTGATAGACTCTACTTTTAAATTTGAGCCCAGTTAACCACCAGGAGCTGTTCTTAGTAGGTACCTTCTTTCTCAGGGTCCACAGTCCTGTTCCTGATCTTGGGCTGGGGGAACCATTCAGTCTTCCACCAATGAGCATGAGATTCACTGTGTTCTTTAGTGAAAGCCCCTTATCAGGCTGAAGACCCTAGTTTGTTTCTTACTTCAGGGCAAGTGCATTGCGGGAGGAGGGGGGCAGGGAGTCTTAATTTCATCTTGTTTTGGAAATAAAAAGGATCAAAGAATACAGAGCTACCTGACCACTAACATAGTTATAAAAAGAAAGACCATAAAAACAGGAATTAAAACACTTTTGGCCATGTCAACATTCACTGCACACATGTCGTTGGAATTACAGTTCTGGCTTGTGACTACGTGTGGTTTCCGTGTGTCCCATGTGCTCTTGGCGCACATGAAGACATCTGAGTTGATTTCCTGACTCGGGGAATTTAAACTCTACACCACAGCTTTATTTAGAGGATCCGTTGTATTGTATTTTCCATTCCTTTTCGTTTAAAAGTTGTATAGAATGTTGTTAAGGCTGGTTTTGGTATAGAAAGATCATTATGACTGCTTTTGCTAAATTCATATCTTCGTGGTCTGGGGAACAGTGGAGTGCTAAAGCCAAAGGAATGTCTGCAGAAACAAATGAGAGGTTTCTCCCAGCCTCAGCGGAGAAGTGCTTGTTATTCATAGCACAGAGATGGAGACAGAAGATGAAATGGATTCCTAACCAGACTGCCTGGTGCTCGGGGTGTGTGTGTGTGTGTGTGTGTGTGTGTGTGTGAGGCTGGCTCAGTTCTGAGTGGAGGTTAGCCGGTCCCACCCTGCCGTGACTGGTGGCCAGCGTGTGCCCTCAGGGCTGCTGGGAGTTTTTTGACTGTAAAATAAAGGGAGGAGAATGATGCTGGCAGTTTTTTTGTCCTTGGGTTTTTCAGTTTTTATTTTTCAGAAGCAGCATTGGGAAGACCAGCATACTTTTCCACTGTGGCTGTTATGTCCCCCCCACCCCCTCCCCCGTGCTCATTCATGGCCTGTTTCACAGAAATAGGCTGTCACCATCTTTCACGTGGCCAGCCCCTGTCTTCCTCAGTTTCCCTCTAGATTCCTCCTTCAGACGGGGAGCTCACAGGGTGGGTTGGGAAGCAGTCTCCGAGGGAGGCCGCCTGGGCCCCCTGACTGCCGGCACAGACTGCCCACCCTGCCGGCTCCTCCAGGAGGCCCGGCCCCATGAGGCAGAGGGAAGGCTGGAGCAGGGACCTCTGCCATTAAATGCAGCACCTCAGCTTTTTGGCACCTGTCAGCTTCAGCCGAGTGTCCAGCCCTGCACCCAGAACTAAAAAGTAAAACTGTGACCTTGGATTACAAAGGTATTCGTGCATGTTTGTCCGGCCCAAATAATAACTGTACTTTTTAAAGGAATTAATCCAGGCGTTGGTGAGCTGTGTGGGTGCCATGGCCAAGAATCAGCTGGTGCAGAATGGACCTTGGGCTGTTTGACTGCCTCCCAGATGGTTTCTGGGTAATTGAAGGAAGTGTTGGATTAGCAGCTGTTTTATTTTTTCCTGTGAAAGTTGTCTTTATGCAGTTTGTGTTTGTTCTTAGACACTTTGGCCAAAAACAGTACCTTAAAATATGAGTTAATTTTTAGTGTGTATTTTAGATATTATTGGAAATAAATTCAGAGCTGAGGTGTCGACACCTGGAGATTGACCCCTCGGCCATTAACAAGGGACAAGGAAGTGTGCTTAGTATCTGTGGAAGCTAATAGTTTTCATTGCAGTTCCAGAGTCCGGGCTCGGACAGAGCTTGTTCCTCCAGCGTCACACCTCACCTGCTGTGTCTGCCTCTCCGAGGACGAGGGATGGGGGAAAGCAGGGCTGGGGTGGGGGTAGGGCTCCCATTTTTCGGAGCCCATCAGCAAAGGTGGCCGAGGAGGCCCAGGTGTTTCAGGAGAGGGACACAGTAGTCCAAGTCGAAGGTGACATCACGTTGTAGCACAGGAGGGCCTTGAGTGCCTGGGTGGCCCTGATTCCGGCCTCAGTTTCCCTGCTAACAAGAGGGAGGGGTGGAGTCAGATGCAGGTACATGGCAGCTCCACGTGGGCTGCCACGTGCCGTGGTCCTGGGTCTTGGCGGGCTGGGATTCCGCTGCCTAGTTCAGGGGGACAGCTCCATGGTCCCACCTGCCCAGCAAGCCCTGCAGCACCTCACACAGGGAGGGACAAGGTCGGCATTAAGAGGGCCCAAGCGGCAGGCAGCCCCCGCCGAGCAAAATGAGGGCCAAGGCCAGGCCTCCTCTCAGCACCCACGGGGCCCAGGATCGGACGCCGTGTGAGGGACATTGGGGAAGAAGGGTCACTTCTCTAGGCGTCTCCATGGGAATTCCGAGTCCCCACTCAGCGGTGCTGACCTGCACCCACCTCACCCACCGTCCCCACTGGCTCTCTCGTGTGACCCTGCTTTCACGTGGCCATGGCTCACTAGTTGCAGGCTGGCCTTAGGAGAGCTGCCTCTGCAGGGCTCCTGCCTCCTGGAAACGTGTGTGCCACAGGTGCTCCCGCCCACGGCACCACGGGCAGTTTGGGTGGATGACTCTTTGCCTCAGGGCATCCTGAGCATTATGGGGTGTTTACCTCTGGCTCCACCCACATTATGCCAGGGGCACCCCCAGTTATGACACCCACAAGCATCTCCACCATCACCACATGTGCCCTGGGTTTGGGGAACCCTGGGGTCAGTCATGGCAAGTCCCTGGGCTTGCGGGCTGAGGGTGGGCCGCCTCTGGTTCTCGGGCATGTGGAGCGTGCATGGAAGGCATAGGCCGGAGCTGGGCCAGACCTGCTTTTTGCACCTTGGAGAGCACCTGTCACTGGTGTGACAGAGACGAGTCATTCTAAAATTGCGGTGGTCCTTCTGGAAACTTCCAGGGAGGTTGCAGGCCCCGGCCTTTGGGTGGCTCCCAGCTCTGCTGCAGTTAGCATCACAGGACTGGGAAGAACAGGGACTCTGTGTCCTGGGCCCCACCCTGAGTCTGGTCTGATCAGTGCGGGGAGGGCCCGGGGCAGCCAGCATGGACTGTGGTTCTGGGTGGGTGACCTCGCTCTCAGGACTGCGGGAGCCCGTGCAGGGCGAGTCCGCTCCCCGAGGAATGGAGCCGAGCGCTGCACTGTGGGCCACGCTGCCTGTCCCTGCCTGCTGTCACCCAGGGGTCACTGCCCACACCCTGCCCCGGCCTCTGGTCAGGGGGGCTGCCAGGACTCTACTTCCCAGAGCAGATGGAGCTCAAGGCCAAGTCTACCCACCAGGCCCAGCCTTCCTGTCCCTTATCCGGGCGCACGCGGCTACCTGCAGCCCCTCTCTGCAGGGCACCGCCCTTGTATTACGGCCAGAGGCACAGTGGGCACTCCAGTCGGACCTCTGCCTCCGGGTGGGACAGCTATCTGTGCCGGGCACACGGGAACCTGCAGGGCGGGGGCAGGGCCGAACCACAGCCATCGGGATCCTGGCTCTTGGCTGCCGGTTCTACCAAAACCTCACGGAGCCTTGGCTCTTGGCTGCCGACTGTACTGCACTGTCACAGAGCCCCGGTCCCGACTATCGGTTATACCAGGACCATCACAGAACCTCCCTGTTGGAAGCTGGTTGTGCCAGGTTTGCCACAGAGCCCCCGCTCTCGGCTGCTGGTGGTACCAGGATGCGGCCCTGAAAGGAAAGGAATGTTTTCCCCAGGGGTGGAGTGGGCAGGAGGCGTGTTGCTGCACTTTGGGGCATGCCAGCCTGCTTGCAGGTGATTTCACCCTGCCCTGGCCTCGCTCTGTCTGAGGCTGCTTCACCCAGAAGCACCTGAGCGACTGCAGCTCCTGGGATGACTGAGTGAAAATGTTCCCCTCTGGTTCAAAATGTGACTGCAGGCATCCGTCCAGACTCCCCCCTGTGCAGGCGAGGGGGCCACGCCCCGTGGGCCTGGCCGTGGGCACGGCCGTGGGCACAATGCCAGGAGGTTTGGCCAAAAGCCCTCCCATGTGGGCTCGAGGCCGGAACCCTGAGTTTGGATTGGTGCTTTGTTCTCAGCACCCCTTCGCGGCTCATGCAAAAAATGTAGGAAATTGGAGGATTAGCTTTTTTGTTCCCTGGACTCGGGGTGTTCCTCATCCACTGTCACTGCTTCCAGGATGAGGCGCAAATGGCATGAAACCTTGGGCTGCTTTGGAGTCGACACGGGCCTGTATGAGGGAGAGAAGAGTGGGCTTAGGGAAGGACATTCAGGGAAGCCACGTTGGAGGTTCCAGGTGCCCCTGACACGGTGTCTTCCGACCCTTTTGTCTTTGGTCCACGTCCCTTCTCAGCAGCTGAGAGCAGCCAGCCACGTGCCCCTCGCCAGGGTGCGTCTCCCTCCACCTACCTTTGTTGCCTTTGGTTTTCTGAGTGTGCGTCATGGAGATACTCTCTTTGGTTTCCTAAAAGGACCCTGATAAGAGGGTTGTGCTCAGGGGGATGCGCCTTCAAACTCAGTGCCCCACCCTTCTACCCCCTTGAGAATCGCTGTCCTGAAGTGGGCCAGCCTTAAACCCTGACTGGGGAGTGTGGAGTGTGGGGCCAGCTGGCCAGCAGGACGCATGAGGGATTCTGGAAACTCCCTGTGGGCTCTCAGCGTCTGTGCTCGTCTCTGCATCCCAGAGAACAGAGGGCTCTGGAGAAGTTTCCCGCCGTGAGTGCCGCCACTGGAGGTATGGGCTGGGCGGTAGAGCCTTGGAGCTGCGCTCACAGGCTCACGAGCTCAGGGAGGACTTGGCCGCAAAGGCAGAAAGTTTGCAGTGCCGCAGCCGGAGGCAGAGGTTTCTGCCCGTGTGCCCAGGGAACGGGCACTTGGGAGCCACCTCTGCGGGGGTGGGGTTTTTTATTGAGATTTTTCTTTTAGAAGATTGCCGTCGTCAGAAATAATCCACAGATCCCCATGTATTTGCCCTGTTTTCCCCAGTGGTGGCGTTCTACAAAGTGGTCACAGGATGTCACACGCTGGTGCCCTCCTCCCACCTTGTCAGAATCCCGTGTTCCTTGGTGCAGTTGTGCGCATGCGTGCAGTCTTAGGAGCAGAGCACAGCACACTATCCGGTAAATTTGAACACTACATAGTCCCTGCCTCCCGTCTTTGGCAACACATGCTATTTCATGGGACTGCAGCCTCTCCCGTGTGTTTCCTCCGGTTTTAGGGCCGGGAAAGGCTGCTGACCTAAACAAAGCTTTGTCTGTGGCCCCGGCCTCCCATCCTGCGGCAGTTCGGGGCCTCGTGCCCACGGCAGGGCCACCTGTAAGGCCTCCCTGCAGCAGAAGCCTGGAAGGCCGAGGCCGGCAGAGCCGAGATCCCACAGCAGCTGCTGGCTTTGTTGTTTGGGGTTTTGGGGTCAGTTTTGTTTTCAGTTTTGAAGGGAATAGGAAATACACAGTATAAGTAGGGTGCCTGGTTCTGAAAAATACATTCTAAGTTTAAACTTAACACACGAGCACATCCATCAGCCTTTTCTCAGTGTGTTGAACTTTTCCAGGTGGAGAAATGAGGAAAACCTCGGTTAAAAAGCACATGTGCACATACTTTAAGTCTGGCCAAGTATCTGCTTGGGTTTCTGTTGTCATCTGTCCCCTTAGCCACTATTACCTCCTCTTTCATATACTTCTCCCTGTTACTAATACTTTCCAGTGAAAACGTGAATGCCCATAGTTTCAAGAAGTGTCCTTTAGCCCGACGTGGCTCAGCGGTTGAGTATCGACCAATGAACCGGGAGATCATGGTGCGATTCCTGGTCAGGACACATACCCGGGTTGCGGGTTCAATCCCCAGTGGGGGGCGTGCAGGAGGCAGCCAATCAATGATTCTCTCTCATCATTGATGTTTCTATCTCTCTCTCCCTCTCTCTTCCTCTCTGAAATCAATAAAATATGTGTGTGTGTGTGTGTGTGTGTGTGTGTGTGTGTGTGTGTCCTTTAGTTCCCCCCATCCCCTTTGACCTCCTCCCAACTTTCTCTCTTCTCCCTCCTCTAACAAACCTCTCCTCTCCTTCCAAAGCACCTCCTTCAGGAAGCCTCTCGGGATTTATTGTCCTCTGAATAGAATGACATCACAGCGGGTTGCTGGGGCCGGTGGGTAGTCGGTAGTTGGTAGTTGCTGGGGCCGGTGGGTAGTTGGTAGTTGCTGGGGCCGGTGGGTAGTTGGTAGTTGGTAGTTGCTGGGGCCGGTGGGTAGTTGGTAGTTGGTAGTTGCTGGGGCCGGTGGGTAGTTGGTAGTTGCTGAGGCCGGTGGGTAGTTGGTAGTTGCTGGGGCCGGTGGGTAGTTGGTAGTTGCTGAGGCCGGTGGGTAGTTGGTAGTTGCTGGGGCCGGTGGGTAGTTGGTAGTTGGTAGTTGCTGGGGCCGGTGGGTAGTTGGTAGTTGGTAGTTGCTGGGGCCGGTGGGTAGTTGGTAGTTGGTAGTTGCTGGGGCCGGTGGTTGCTGGGGCCGGTGGGTAGTTGGGGTCCTTGGAGCTGGTGAGGCCCGCAGAGCCGTCACAGAAGCAGGTGGAGAATGTCTCTTCCTATATGTTGACTCAAAGCACGGCACCCCCACGCCAGAGAAAAGCACAGTGTGCCCTCGACAGCTGTCACAGCTGGGCGCTCTGTCCTGACAGAGAGTGAAGAGATGGCTGTAACAGTGAGCACAGGGCTGGGGGCTAGTTGTGCCCACAACCCGCCTGTCGAAGCTCTAACTCCAGTGTGAGGGTCTTTAGGGGGTAACTAAGGTTAAAAGAGGTCACGGGAGGGGCTGGATCTAGCCGGGCTGTGTCCTCACAAGAGGAGGAAGAGCCTGTCTCACTGGCTTTCACAGCGAGGACACAGGGATCTGCAGCCAGGAAGAGGCCTCGCCTGATCCCAGCAGCCTCCAGCCTCCAGAACTGTGAGAGGCGAATGTCGTTTAAGCCACCCCTCTGTGCTGTTCTGTTAGAGCAGCTGGAGCGGGTAACCTCGGGTGGTCCCAGTTCTGCAACAAAACAATGACGGAACAGTTACTCTTTGTATTGTCTGTATGGGACATTTTGATGGTTAATTTCATGTGTCAACTTGACTGGCCTGAAGGGTGCCCAGATAGCTGGTTAGACGTTAGACATGACTTCTAGGTGAGGGGGGAGGATGTTTTCAGGTGAGTTAGCATTTCAATCAGCAGACTGAGTAAAGCAGCCGGGGGCGGGGCGGGGGGGGCGGGGCGGGGGGGGGCCTCCAGTCTGCCAAGGGCCTGCATGGAACGCAAAGGTGAGGGAGGGGAATCCTCTCTCTCCCTGAGCTGAGCGTCTGTCTTCTCCAGCCGTTGGACATCGAAGCTCCTGGCTCTCCCGCTTGCATTCGGCAGATTTGGGGACTTCTTGGCCTTCGTAACTGCCTGAGCCAGTTCCCATAACAAATCTTTTCTGTTCGTCTGTATATCTCCCATTGGTTCTGTTTCTCTGGAGAATCCTGACTGACACACGCGTGTTTTGGTTGCACTAAACAGTGCGGGGAAATGTGCTCTAGACTGTTATTTGGAAAGGGCATGATTATTGGGGCGTTTTCTTTCTATTTTGCTTTTTTAACCCATTTGATCCAATCTCTTTACATTCTGCTCCCAACACGTGGATTTGAGCACTTTCTCTGCATCTGGTGTAGCTGAGTGACGAGTGAGCAAAGATAATGTGAGCTTTCCCAGGACGTCTTCACTTTAACAGAGAAGAACGCGCCTTCCGAGGCCTCCTCCTGCGCCAGCACAGTGCAGTAGCCGCTGCACCGGGTAGTCCTGCTACCAGGCACTAGCGGCCTTAGCCTCAGTTTCCTCGCTTGTTGAAGGAAGGTGTCAAGAACTGTGAGGACCAAGAGGAAGGTGGTGTGGGGGGAGCTCTGACTTGGGCCCAGCTTCTAGGAGGGATGTGCTCAGCTGACTTGGGCTCTCGGGGCCTCAGGAAAGTCCCCTGGGAGTGGCTGCCAGGCCCCTGCATCTGCCCCTTGTCTGTGGACCTGGGGGATGCTGGGCTGGAAGGGTGGGTCCTGGGATGCTGCCAAGCACCCAGAGCAGGTTGGAGAGGATGGTTTAGGTGGTGAACATGCAGTAGGGTGGGTGTCTGCAGGCGTCTTTGTGTTTCATGCTCAGGGAGACGTCAGGACTGGCTCAGAAACGGCAGCCGGCTTGCCTCAGCTGACAGCTGGGCTGTGGGCCGGGCTCCTCCCACTGTCCTGAAGCCGTAAAGCCAGGAGGAGCAGATTCTGTGACCTCAGCGGTCTCGTCAGCAACGTGGACCCACAATCTCAGTGGAGAGCTTTGGGTGCTGCCAGGAGCCCCACAGTTGTCACTGTGCACTCTGAGAGCATCTCAGCAAACCCTTCGGGGAGCAGTTCAAAGCCCCCCAAAATCTGAGCATGGGCCCCTTTCGGCGGAGAAGATTGTTTCAGAGTTGGCTTTATTTATATTTTGAGGTGCTTTCGGGAGAGATCCGTTGTTTGAAGAAACTTGTAACAGAAAAAATGAAGATAGGTTTGTGCTTTCTCCCCCTCTTCCGGGTGGTGTCTGCCCAGGGTGGACTGCCCTGCCTGGCAGGTGCCACTCCTGTGCGTGTGGTCGCATCTCGTCTTCTCCGTGACACGCTCCTCAGCCCAGAGCAACATACTTCCGGGCGTGTATCACACTCGTACCAAGTTGGGGAAGCTGGTGGCTGGACTTGATGGGACTTAATTTCTTAAATTAGGACTTTCCACATTGAGCGCTTGGTTTGTTCATGTTTATGTCATGCTGGTTCCAGGCGACTTCGACCAACGCCTGCTATTTTGGGCAGGGCTGCTTCTCCAGGGCAGACAGCAGGAGCTCATGAGACCAGACCCCAAGCCCAGGGTGTTATTTATGTTTCTGATGGGGTTTTTTTTTAAAATCAGGCCACAGCTACTTTTGTTTGCTCTTTACTTAGAAATGGATAGGGACATGACCTTGGATTAGGTGACAGTTTCCTAAATATAGCACCAAAAGCACAGCATCAAAAGAAAAAACTAGATAAGTTGAATTTCGTCAAAATTTAAAACTTTTGGATGTCAAAGGACACGATAATAAAATGAAAAGACAAACCACAGAATAGAAAAAAAGTTTCAAGTCATATATCTTTAAAAAAACCCACATTTTATTGATTTTTTACAGAGAAGAAAGGGGAGAGGGATAGAGAGTTAGAAACATCGATGAGAGAGAAACATCGATCAGCTGCCTCCTGCGCACCCTCTACTGGGGATGTGCCCCCAACCAAGGTACATGCCCTTGACCAGAATCGAACCTGGGACCCTTCAGTCCGCAGGCCGACGCTCTATCCACTGAGCCAAACCTGTTAGGGCTCAAGTTTTTTTTTCATTTTGGAGAGGAAGGGGGAGAGAGAGAGAAAGATGAGAGAGAATCATTGATTCTCTCCCTCCTGCACACCCCCACCTGGGGATTGAGCCAGCAATCCAGGCATATGATTTGACCAGGAATTGAACTGTGACCTCCTGGTTTATAGGTCGACGCTCAACCACTAAGCAACACTGCCTGAGTTCAAGTCATATATCTTATAAGAACTTATATATAAAAAACTCACAGCAGCAACTTAAAATGGGCAAAGCATATGAATAGAGATTCCTTCCAAGAGATATACAGATGGCCAACATGCACATGAAAACATGAAACACGGATAAAAACAAATGTTGAGGATGTGAGCATTCGGCCCCTCAGACACTGCTGGTGGTGATTCCTGAGACAGCCAGACAGAGAGCTACCACGTGACCCAGCAATTCCACTCCTGGATCTTTACCCAACAGAAATGAACACACGCGTCCACACAAAAACTTGTTCATGAATTTTCATAGCAGCCTTATTCACAATAGACAAAAAGTGGGAATAACTCAAGTGTCCATCAGGAATACATGGATTAGCAGAATGTATCCATCCACACAATGGAAACTATTTGGCCGCAAAAAGAAAGGAAGTACTGATGGATGCTACAACACACATGAACCTTAAAAAATTGTGCTAAGTGAAAAAAGTCAGACACAAAGGCCACACAGTGTATGATTCCATTTATATGAAATGTCCAGAATTGGCAAGTCTATAGAGAGAAAATGACTCGTATTTGCTCAGGGCTGGAGTGAGGCGAGCATCTCGAAGTACTTGGCCTGAGCCATGGGGAGGGCTGCAGGGGCCCTCGAAGCAGGAAGGTACAGACGAACACGGTGGGTGATCTGCCCAGCCCTGCAGTTTTCAGCTAAGAAGTTTCCTTTGTCACTGGAGCTCTTACTACTAGAGGTCCCAATGGACTTGCCGCCCGACATCGTATCTGCATTCAGTTTGAGTCATTTCCTAAAAACGTTCATTGGATTTTCTTTGAATCTGGAACCAGCATTGACAAAAGCAACCACAGTGCAGGACAGACACTTGGAACACATGCAGCCACTTCCTGCGACGGACGGGCCTATGTGCACAGTGAGACACCCCAGACAGACACCCCTGGACTCCAGGGCAGCACCCCTGGGGGGCTGTGCTCGTGCAAACAGGAGAAGCTGACCAGCCGGCCTCCTGGGAGCGCCATCCTGATCTCCCTCCCACATCCTCAAGGAACAGTGCCCGCGCACTGCACGGTTGGGGGCTGGAGGGGCCCGTAGAGTAAGGAGACAGCTTAAGGCTTTAAGACCAAGTTTTTGGGGAGAGAAAACTGCTGGGAGCCTTGGATTCCTTTGTCCAATGTGGCACCTCTTGTTTTTCGACCTATGTGGCAGGCTTTGATAGTGCTGACGTTTCTGGAGTCAGTGAGAGTGAAGTCTTGTTCTGACTTGCTTTGATCCAGGGGAGCAGTCCTTCCAGAAGGTTTGCGTGTGTCTGCGTGTCCGCTCAGGTGTGGGAAGGGGAGCTGTGTGGTCTGCCTGCCCTGGACAAGCTGAGACTGGAGCCGGTGTTCGCAGCGGCTGTGCTGAAGGCTGATTCCAGTCTCTGTGGGAGCACTCAGGCCCCCGTGCAGCGTGCATCGCAGACAGTGACAAACAGGCCCGCGCCCCCCCCCCGCCCCCCCGCACACACACCTCTTTATTTCTAGAATTCTCTTGCTTTGAAGCTAGCAGCCATTTGCTTGCTCACTTCCTGTGGCGCTTAGCCCTGATGATTCTCCCAGGTGACCAGGTGGGATGGGCTCCCGGCTGCTCATCTTGTGACCCTGCTGCCAAGTTTGGCTGATCAGGAAGCTCTTCTCTCCATGATGCTGTGAAGTCAGCTCGTGGCTCCTGGGAGGAAAGGACGGGTGTGGACCAGGGCAGAGCCAGCCTGTCAGGTGGAGCGGGTGCCTGTGAAGCCGCCCCTCCCGCAGCCACCCTCCGACGGATGGGTTCCCTGCCCTGCACCTCGGTCTCTGCTCCAAGAATCAAGTGCGTGGGTGGAGCACCTTCCCCCTCTCCGCCCTGCGCACCCAGACACCCTGCGGGGTGCAGTGCCTGCCGTTTGATGTCCTTCTGCAGCCTGGCTCTCAGTGTCATTTCTGCTGAATATCTGCGCCAAGCTGTTTCTTTGCGGTCTGACAGTTGCTGTGCGCACACAACCACGCCTGTAATTGCACGTTTCAGCTCTGTGGATGGCGCTTTCTCGTGTTTGTTTTCATGTTGTCACTGTGATGCCTGTTTGAGTGAGGCATACGGGCATGGCTGCGGTCATTTTATGTGACACCGAGAGTCCCCGTGATACGCTCATCGGCTGACCTGGCAATTCCACAGTCAGAGCTGGTCACAGCCGCGCGCGCGCCCTCACTGCTGTTTGTAAGATTAAAAGTGAAATCGAGCCCTAACCGGTTTGGCTCAGTGGATAGAGCGTCGGCCTGTGGACGGAAGGGTCCCAGGTTCGATTCCGGGTCAAGGGCATGTACCTTGGTTGCGGCCACATCCCCAGTAGGGGTTGTGCAGGAGGCAGCTGATTGATGTTTCTCTCTCATTGATGTTTCTAACTCTCTCTCCCTCTCCCTTCCTCTCTGTAAAAAATCAATAAAATATATTAAAAAAAATAAAAAATAAAATAAAAGTGAAATCGAAGCAGGAGTGCAGCTGTAAGAGTGAGGTTAAATAAATTCAGGCAGATCCATCTATTGGGGTCTCATGAGTCTATAAAAGTATCTCAGAGCAGAATGTTTTCTGAGCAAATGTTCCTAACCTACAGCATTGATGGGAAAGCTGGGTTAGCAGGGGTGCCTCGTCCTCAGGCTCCACGTGGCTCCGTGGTGGTGCGTGGGCTTCCTACCCTCGAATGCTGGACTTGCTTGCCTGGTGTGTCTTTTAGGAGTTGGTCCCTGGACGAAGCTCCCACAGTGAGAAGGAGAGTCTGCCTCCATCAGGCTGCTGGTCGGCTGGTCCTATGACACTGTGACATTATAGGTCTTCAAACTGAAAATGATTCGAAGAAGCACTTAAATATATATATTGATTTCAGAGAGGAAAGAGGGAGAGAGAGATGGAAACATCAATGATGAGAGAGAATCATTGATTAGCTGCCTCCCTCATGCCACTGGGGATCGAGCCCACAACCCGGGCATGTGCCCTGACCAGGAATCAAACGGTGACCTCCTGGTGCATAGGTCATGCTCAACCACTGAGCCACTCCAGTTGGGCAAGAAGCACTTTCTTACAGAGGAGCTCCCTCGTGTCACGTGAGCCTGAGTGAGGACTCGGACCGGTTGTTTCTCCTCCTGCTGTTGTCGGAACTAGAAGTAGAGAAGAAAATATCATTGAATTGGAGTGGACGTGGGAAACAGGATGGAGAGAGGGTGGGTGGACATTTGCCTAAACAATAACTACCTGTCCTAATTGTTTACTTTGTGGAAAATACAAGATGTAACAGATTGCTTGATAGAAGAGCTGTGACGATTTTCACTCTTGTAAAAAGCTATTTTAGGATCCCAGGTTGGAATGTTAGGAAAGTGACATTCTTCAGGACAGTTGGGAATTTTTGACTAATAAAGTGCGCATGCAGTGGCTCCTGTGTCAATAGCGGCGGGCTGTGTGTGCAGCTCTGAGGTGCTGCAGCCCAGGGGCCCCGCTGCTTCCTTCCCGGCACCTTCCGCCCTGGGTGGGCCAGGAGGGCGCTGTGCACCTTCACCCCTTCACTGGGGCCGACCCCACCTGTCAGGACGACGAGAACAGCTGGGCTCACAGTCACTGTCCCTCCTCCTCACCAGGCCATCTGCACGCCACCACCTCTGAGCCACCTACTCCGATAGACGCCTAGACTTGTTCACCTTTCAGTTTATTTGTTGTTGTTAATCCTCACCCAATGATATTTTTTTCCATTGCTTTTCAGAGAGTGGAAAGGAAGGAGGAGGGAGAGAGAGAGAGAGAGAGAAGGAGAGAGAGAGAGAGAGAGAAAGAGAAAGAGATTGATGTGAGAGAGACACATCGATTGGTTGCCTCCCACACGTGTCCCGACCCAAGGCCCGGATCGAACCTGCAACCCGGGTCTGTGCCCTTGACTAGGAATCTAATCCAAGACCCTTTGGTGTGAAGGCCAGCACTCTGACCACTGAGCATACTGGCCAGGGCCACTTTCCCGTTTAAATAACTGTTTTCCAACTTATAAAATGTTAGTAACCAATGTCACTACCTCCATTAAGAAAACTGGTGGAGGTGGTGGAGGTGTCCCCTGGTTCTGCCGGTCAGCCCGCCTCACTCAGCCACGGGGTCAGCGAGAGGCATCAGTCCACTTACAAAGCAGGAACCTCCAAAGTGCCCGGAGCACACTTGTCCTGGGTCCCCTTCTGCCAAGCATCCCAGACCAGCCTGGAGGACACGTGTTTCGCGGTAGTGAGGGTGGTCCTATGACACTGTGAGGTTATAGTTGTCGTTGTCCTTTCTCTGTTATGACCGACCAGGGTCTTGTACTGAAATATAACAAGTGCCCAGCGCAGCGACACTTTGGGTCCTTCCCATTTGCTTCAACTCCCTTGGAGGCTTGGTTAAATGAATCAGGGTCTCTGGACACAGAGGAGTCATCATTTCAGCATGTGGGACAAAGGTCAAATGTTAGGGGCCCCAGTGTGTGGGGCCTTCCCGTGGTTGCAGTTGTGGGGTCCCTAAAGAAGGGAGGCACCAGGTGCGGACGAAGAACGGAGCTCCAGCCCCATCTCCTCTCGTCCTCCAGCCTCCACCCCGCAGGGTGGACAAGGGTGAGTGACGTGCTGCAGGAACAAAGCCCTCATCCCTGCTGCGCACACGCTGTGGCCACCTCGGGCCTGGGCTTTTAGCCCCAGCGCCCGTGTGCCTGGGCACGCGTGGCCTTGACCCCCCAGGGGAGCTGGACACACTTTAGAAACCTCAGGTGCCGTAGCTGTGAGAACAGGCTGAAACCCACACGTGTCTCCCCCACTTGTCTGATAGTCCCTGCTGAGAACATTTAGTGGAAAATTGAAAATATTGTTTTGTTTTCGAATACGCTGGACTGAGCAGTTTCTTGTTTTCTTATGTTGGAACGGTGGTTCTGGGGTCACACCCTGACGGGGAGGTTGAAATTAATTGCTTGCAATAAACTTGTTGATGTCCTTAGGTTCTAATGGACGGGGAGGTATGTGTACGTATGTGCATTTAGTCTGATAACTCATACCAGCACTCAGTTTCAAGTATTTATTTGGTACAGGTAGAATATTTTATTAGTTAAAACAGATTAACAGTCTTTTTTTAAAAAAAACTTTTTATTATGAAACCAAAGCAAAATAACAGAATTTCAAAAATTAAAATACAGAATTTTAATTCTAAACACTGTTAAGTCTTATATGCATAAACCATGGACACCAACAATAGTGTGGTGAAGGCCTGGGGCGGGGGGCGGGTGCAGGTTAGGGGTCAATGGGGCGTGGAAAAGGGACATATGTAATACTTTCAACAATAAAGATTTTTTTAAAAAAACAGATGAACAGTCTTAATGTTGAGAAACGAGTCTATAATAATAATATGTAGTTCAAAGAAAAGTTTCAAAATCAAAATTGTGTACAAGAAGTCAGGATGATTAAGGAACTCAGACACAGGCGTGCAGATATAGTTGCTAGATGGATTAACAGTGATTTGAACAACAAAAATGTAGCGTAGCATTTAAAAGTAAGGGCTGGTTTTGACTGTAGTTACTGTCTGACTTATAATTAGGCAAATATGAGCAATCGCTGTATTTCTGTTTGTGAATTGCTAGAAAGTAAGGGCCTGGGAGACGCTCTCATTTCCCTGGCCTACTTTGCCATCCTAGACCGAGAGCGCCAGCCAGGCGGTAGGCCCTAAGGACACGCCTTCTTACCAGCTTCCTGCCCTTTCTCAAAATCTAATTCCAGAGCTTTCCACCAGGATGAGGAGTCCTGATGTCCTGCAGGTGGGGAGGCTACTGAGTTCAGCAGCTGACTCCCCACCCCCCCGACTGTGCTGCCTCGTTGGGGTTTCCCGGGATGTGGGCCGGGACTCCCGTGGACAGACACTGGCTGGCTTCACTTGGGAATGGACAGGGAGCAGGAACACAGTCGCTGGGGTGGGGGCACGTGGCCTTCGCCAACCCGGCCACTGGCCTCGGGGAGCCACGCTGTGTGTCAGGTAGCACCGTGGCTGTCCCTGCCTTCCTTTCGGAAGGAAAAACACAAGCCAAGAGCCACAGCCTTTGTTTACAGGTCCTGATGGGGACAAAGTGGTAGGTTTGTCACTCAGGAAATAAGTGGAAATGATAAATGGCTTTCTGGCAACGTCCTAGGTTAGCAATTCAACACCATTTACAACAAGCATGTATTAAAAGGTGAAGTTGGCTGGGATTACATATTGTTATCGGAAGGCTCCCCGACACGCCGTCCTCTCTGAGGGCCTGAGAGGTCCAGGACCCATGGTGAGCTCTGCTGTGGACACGGCATTCAGACAGGACACGAGGGAAGAGCAATGTGGACCCCGCAGAAACTGAAATGAAAGTGATAAGCTGTCACCTTTTGGACGAGAAGAGAACATGCCATGGAAGGATCTGGATTCCAGGGAAAAGACCAGTGGTTTGCCTTGGTGTCCTAGCGTGTGAGGCAGATGGAGGACAGGCCCTGGTAGAACTGGGTACGGGGGGCGGTGGGGGGGCAGCAGAGACGGGACACAGCCAGGACCACAGCTCTGGCCTCGTCTCACTGCAGCAGAAAGACCCGGTTGTTGGCTTCGTGGATTTTCTCTGGTCTTTTTCTGTTTGCAGTTTTATTGAGTCACTGTTTATCCTTACAGTTTTCTTCCTTTGTCTCGCTTGGCCTCATGTTGCTCTTTTTCTAGGTTTCTGAGTTTGGGGCCTAGATTACTGACTTGACTTGCCCTCTCTGATGCATTTGGTGCTGCACACTCCCTGCCCCCCCGTCCCCCCCCCCCCCCCCCCGCGCTGGTCAGCGTGGCTCCCTCAGCCGTGTTTTGTGTTCACCCAGGTCAGTGTGGTTTCTTCCTTGGAACCTTCCTCTTTGACCCATAGATTATTTATAAGTGTGTTATTTCCTGAGTGTTTGGAGATTTTCCTGTGGTCTCTGGTATTGATTTCAAGTTTGAGTCATGACTCACAAGCACACTCTCAGAGAACACACTCAGTGTGATTGCAGTTTTTAAGGATTTGTTGAGCTTTGCATGGCCCAGGATATGGTCTGCTTGGCTACGTTCCACAGGCACTTGAATGGGTGTCCACTGTTGTTGGTTGTTCCGATGTGTCTGCGGGGTCCTGTTGGTCGACCGTCCTATTGAGTGTATTGCTGATTCTCAGCAAACTTGTTCTATGAATGAGAGGAGGGTTGGTGTCTCCAACTGTAACTGGGGCTCTGTTTCTCCTTTCAGCTCTTCCAAGGCTTTGCTTGTCTTTTTAGTTTGTTAGTTTTGCTTCCCAGAACTTGCACATATTTCCCCTAATGTGGTGGCTTAGGGTTTTGTCCTTGTGTGTCCCTTCCTATCCCTGTTTCTCTCGGCCCCTTTGCCTGAAGTCTACTTTATCTGACGTCAGTGGAGCATCTCATGCTTTCCTTTAATTAATGTTTATGTGGATCCGACTTTGTCTCTCCTGTTACTCCGCCTTGTAGCTGGTGGGAGGCGAGTTCCCGCAGACCTAAGGCAGGATGCCCCACCCTCACTGTTCCCGTCAAGTCCAGAACGTACTCTTCTTACAGCGTTTTCCAGTTTCATTTAAAATTATGCCTCTCTCTCTCTCTCTCTCTCTCTCTCTCTCTCTCGCTCTCTCTCGCTCTCTCTCTCTCTCTCTCTCTCTCTCTCTCGCCCTTTCCCACTAGCTTCATGGTTTCTTCAAGACAGACTTTCTCTAACGCATCACTGTGTTGCTAAAGTCACAGGGCCTGATGCCAGTAGGAGCATGTGCTGAGTACAGAGGCTGCATGCTGGCTAGGAACACACACTGGGCAGTCGTCAGCATTAAAAGCCAAGGAACAAAAGCACAGACAGCCATACGTGGACCCAGTGAATGTATGGAAGGGGTCCGATAGATCCACATGTTGGGGGCATGTCTGTGGAGCAGAGCAGAATGTGTTCATATGTTATAATTTTTTTTAAAAAATCACTTTATTTCAGAAGTCCTTCTGGACCTTGCTATATCAACGTGGAATAAAAAAAATGATGATAATTTGCTCTGGCCAGTGTGGCTCAGTTGGTTGGAGCATCGTCCCATACACCAGAAGGTTGAAGATTTGATTCCCAATCAGGACACATACCCAGGTTGCGGGTTCAATCCCTGGTCGGAAGGCAACTGGTCGATGTTTCTCTCATACACCAATGTTCTCTTTCTTCCTCTCCTTTCCTCTATCTCTGAAATCAATAAGAACCTATCCTTGGGTGAGGACTAAAAGGAGATGATAATCTGGTTGATGCTGTAATTAATTCATTGATCAATCTGCTAAAGGCTGGCATAGGATTCTGGCTCCAAGGACTGGGTCCTCGTCACGCCCAGGTGTCCTGGCATTCAGCTTGTGCCTGCACGAGGGCTTGTCGAGGCCTCCGCTCCAAGCTGCCTGAATTCCTGCTCTGCACGTGGAAGTTACTTTGTCTTTGAAGTCCTTTCCTGAGCTGTGACCAAGTTCTGCAATCCCTAGAAAACTCAGGCGGTGAGCCTGCTTGGTGAAGTGCAAAGCCCAGCTGCCTGGGGGTCTGTTTCTAGCCTCAGATCTGGGCAGGACAGGTGTAGGCCCTGGGGAGGGTGTGTGCTGGGTTCCTGCAAATTAAGGGAAGTATTAATACCTTTTTGGAGGGAACTGAGCTGGGAGAAATTTCCTTGTTTATAGGTAGGCATTTGAGGGCATTCTCTTGGTGGTTCCTATGATTATTCTCAAATCACTCTCCTCCCATTTTTCCTTTTTCTCTTCCCAAACATTCCCATTCATGCTTTCTGTGGTTTATTGCTTTCTTTTAAATTAATTAATTGATTTTAATTCTCACCCGAGGATATTTTTCCATTGATTTTTAGGGAGAGTGGAAGAGAGAGGGAAAGAAAGAGGAATATTGATGTTTGAGAAATACATAGATTGGTTGCCTCCTGCATGCCCCTGACCAGGGACCCTTGGGTCTGCACTCTATCCACTTAGCCAAACCGGCTGGGGCGGTTTATTGCTTTTTTAATCTATCCATCTTTTATCTCACAGACGCATGAATGAGGAAGGGACCGTGTAGTTGACACTCCGACTGTTCTGTGGTTGCCTGTGAGCTGTTCTCACTATGGCTGCTGTGGGGCACCGATCAGAGAAATGGTCAGCCTTTGGCAAAAGGTGGGGGGTATGGAGAGAAACAGCACTCTTGTCAGGTTTCCATTAGCAAAGCAATGGAGATGGCTCCCACCCCAAACGGGGGAGGTTCTTGGACGCAGCAAAAATTCCACAGGACCATCCATGCCAAACACGACATGCGCGTGTGGGAGTGGGCACACCTTTGGGGATGGCTGGCTCCTCCTCTTGTCTGTGTGGACAGCCCTCATCTCCTGCCCCCATAAACCACCTCCATCGGCTCCCAGTACTTTTCTTATACTTTTCCCATGTCAAAAGAAAAAAGAAGAAGAAGAAAAAAAAGAGGAATAGTATAAAAAAAAGAAAAAAAAAGACATAAACCAAACACGCTGTTTTTCTGACATGAGAAAATGTTTCCCTCAGTGTTTCCCAGTGGCACCTGCCTGACAGGTCATTTACTTTTCAAATCATTCCTTGCTCATGGATAGAAATGCAACTGCTTTTTGTGTACTGGCTTTGTGTCCTGTTACCTTGCTGAATTCATTTATTAGATCTAACAACTTTTTGTGGCGTCTTTAGGATTTTCTATGTGTAGGATCATATCTGAAAATAGAGATAATGTTACTTCTTTCCCCCCAATTGGTAGGCCTTTTATTTCTTTTTCTTGTCTAAGTGCTCTGGCTAGAACTTCTAGTACTGTGTTGAACAGAAGTGGTGAAAGTGGACATCCGTGTCTTATTCCTGATCTTAGAGGAAAAGTTTTCAGTCGTTCACCATTGATCTGATGTTTGCTCTGGCTTTTTCAGACATCACTTTTACTACGTTAAGGAGTTTCCTTCTATTCCTAGTTTGTTGAGAGTTTTTATAATGAAAGAGTGTGGAATTTTGTCAGGTGTTTTTTCTGCACTAATTGAGATGATCATGTCCCGCCTCCCCTCTCCCCCACTTCATTTTGTTGATGTGTCTTATTATATTGATTTTTACCCCTACGTTAAACCTTGCATCCCAGGAAAAATCTCATTTGGTCTTGGTATAGAATCCTTTTAATCTGCTGCTGTTGGGTGTTTTGCTTTCTAGTATTTTGTTGAATATTTTTACATCAATGTTTATAAGGAATATTGATGTGTAGCTTTTTAAAATTTCTTCATGATTTTAAAGGTCTTTTTAAAGACTTTGTAGGTTTTGTGTTTCTAGGAATTTGTCCATTTCATCTAAGTAACCAATTTAGCTGTTGTTGTTGGGTGGAGTGTTCTGTATAAGTCCATTAGGTATAGTGAGTTATTGTGTTAAATTTTCTATTTCCTTACTTATCTTCTCTCTGGTCATTTTTGTGAGTGGTGTATTGAAGTCCAACTACTATTCTAGAACTCACTTCCTTAAGTTTTGTCAGTTTTTGCTGTCAGTAGATGTATAAATGTTTATAATTGCTATATCTTCTTGCTCGATTGAATCCTATCTCTATATATATAAAAGCCTAAGTGACTGAATGACCGGTCGACCAGTCAACCAGTTGACACTGGTTGCTTATGCCATGCACTGACCACCAGGGGCAGATGCTCAGTGCAGGAGCTGCCCCTGTGGTCACTGCGCTCCCACAGCCGGAGCGCCACTCAGTTGACCGACTGGTCTTGGGGGCCCACTGGCCCAGCGGCAGCCTCTCCCTCCCTCAGTAATCCTGCAGGTCCAGTCTCTAGAGAATGGGCCAGGCACCGATGGATCTGCACCGCTGGCACGATTCCGACAGCACCTCCAGCCTCCTGTCAGTTGGCCTTGGGCACCGGGGCTGCTTCCCCTCCCTAGATGCTCTGCAAGGAAGAAACAATATAAAAGCGGCCTCCAGGTGGCTTCCAACAATCGGTGCAAACATCAGCGGGATGGATCCAGACCGGCAAGGGCGTCCTACCGCCCACCCGGTGGGCCGATCGTATCCTGCCCGCCCCCCCCCTCGGGACAGGTGCCAGATGCAGGACTCATGGCTGGTGAGCACTGCTGTGGTGGCGTGAGCCTCTCCTGATCGGGACTAACTGAACGCGAGCCCGAGGCAGGCACAGCGGGGCCGGGATGCGCGGGAGCAGCAGGCAGCATTGGACTGCGGGTTTTGGCCCGATGCCCCAAGGGACCCCACCTGTGCATGAATTCGTGCACTGGACCTCTAGTAAATTAATAATTCTTGTAAATGGTTTAGACTTTTAAGTAATGTAGAAAATAGAATTTGAAATTGCAAACCAAAGTAATAGTAATACTGCTTTTTAGACAGATTATTTTTTCCTTTAAATATATTAATCTCTAAAATCATGGAAAAACAAAAAGTGCATTTCTAAACCATTGTTACAATAATATACTAGCTTTTATAACTGCACATGTATTTACCGTTATTGAGATATTTATTTCCCAGTCAGCTTCAAGTTACTATCTGTTGTTCTTTCATTTGACCTACAGGACTCTCTTGAGCATTTAAAAAAAAAAGATGTTTATTTTTTTAATTTAAATTCTTTATTGTTAAAAGTATTACAAATGTCTCCTTTGTCCCCCATTGACCTCTTCCCGCCCGCTCCCACCCCCCAGCACAGGCCCTTACCCCTCTGGTGTCTGTGTCCATTGGTTATGTTTATATGCATGCATACAAGTCCTTTGGTTTATCTCTGACTCCCACCCCCTCCTGCCTTCCCTCTGAGGTTTGACGGTCTGTTTGATGCTTCTATGTCTAAGATTTTTTAATGTAGTTCTTATTTAGGTAGTTTCAATTTATTTTTAGAGAGAGAAACATCGATGTGAGAGCCTAACATTGATCTGCTGCCTCCTGCATACCCCCTACTGGGGGTCAAGCCTGCAACCTGGACATGTACCCTGACCGGAATCAAACTGGCAAACCCCAGGTGCATACGACAATGTACAATCAACTGAGCCACACTGGCTGGGGCACCCTTGAGCATTTCTTGCAGGGCAGGTCTAGTGCTCACAAACTCCTCAGCTTTTATCTGGGACTATCTGGATTTCTCACAGTTTTGCTGGATGTAAGATTCTTGGTTGACAGTTCTTTTTCTTTTCTTTTTTAAAATATATTTTTATTCATTTCAGGGAGGAAGGGAGAGGGAGAGAGATAAAAACATCAATGATGAGAGAGAATCATTGATTGGCTGCCTCCTGCACCCCCCACACTGGGGCTCAAGCCCGCAACCCAGGCATGTGCCCTTAGCTGGAATTGAACCCGGGACCCTTCAGTCCACAGACTGATGCTCTACTCACTGAGCAAAACTGGCTAGGGCAGTGGTCGGCAAACTGCGGCTCGCGAGCCACATACGGCTCTCATGCTGCAGTCTGCTGCTCTGTTGACTAATGAGTTTGCCGACCACTGCTAGGGAAAAACACTTAAAAATATTTTAATAATGTACTAATGTCTTTAACCTGAAGTCAAAACTTCTGGGTAAGGGTAATGCCTTACGCAGTGGTCGGCAAACTCATTAGTCAACAGAGCGGCAAACCGCGGCTCGAGAGCCACAGTTTGCCGACCACTGGGCTAGGGCAGCAGTACTTTTTCTTTTAGCACTTTGACTATATCAGCCCTCCGCCTTCTGTTCTCCAAATTTTCTGCTAAGAAATCTGCAGATAATCTTACTGATGCTCCCTTGTATGTGATGACTCTCTTCTCTCTTGCTTTTAAGATTTTGTCTTTGTCTTTTGAAAGTTTGATTGTAATGTATCTCAGTTTGGGTCTCTTTGACTTCATCTTACATAGAGTTCATTGAGCTTCTTGGATGTTTATATTCATGCAGTTCATCAAATTTGAGAGGTTTCAGGCATTTTCTCTTCAAACATTCTCTCTCCATCCCTTTCTCTTCTTCTGGAACTCCCATGATGCACATGTTGGTTTTGTTAGCGTAAAAATAAAAGGCCTTTCAAAATGAGAAGCAAACACATGTTTATGTGAGATCAGTAAGAATAGCTATTCAGGAAGCACTGATTCAGGTAGAAGCCCAAATAGTATTCTGGTTAGGAGACAAAGGCAATGGGTATTTATGAGAAAGGGAAGGGGAACAATTATATCCATAGAAGGAAGGCATTTCTACAGATGCAGATAACATAACATAGTGACGCCAATTCCAAATGATGCTTTCAATTTTCAGTCGAGTAGCCATCAATCTAGTAGTCATAATAACTGTTTTCTTGTTATCTTTGCAAACAATTTGGGGGGGGGGGTGGCACTCAAAATTGCTTGGGCCCAGTCCAAAGTTATTTTGTCCTGCTTTAATATCCAAAGATTTGAGGCATAAGATATGCAAGGCAGTTCCTCTGGGAGCGCAGCTCCGGCTGGCTCCATTTTAAAGGGACTCCATTTTTATTATAGTTTACAGTGTGCTTTGTGGTGTCCCACAGGTCCCTGAGGCACCAGACATTCACTTTTCTCCAATTTTTTTCTTTTAGTTTCTCAGCAATAATAATGTATATTGTCCTAGCTTAAGCTCATTGATTCCTTCCTTTGCAAATTCAAAGCTGACTTTGAACCCCCCTAGTGAATTTTGTACTTCAGTTATTATACCTTTCAGCTCCAGAATTTCTATTTCGTTTCCTCTTAGGTTTTCTGTCATTTAGTGATATTTCCATTTTGTTCACACGTTGCTTTCTGGTCTTGCCTTTTCAGAGGTAGTTTTGGGGAGGAGGAGGCTTCTTTTTTTTAATGGAACATACTCTCCTGTTGAATATGTTGTGGTGTTTTTTTCTTGAACACTGGACATTTGGATCTAATACCTTAACTCTGGAAATCAGATTCTCCCCCTTCCCCAGGGTTTGCTGGTTTAGTCTTTTTATTTATTTTTTATTTTTTTATAGGCTCTTTCTGTGCCTCGGATGAGCCTGAGATGTTTCCTCGGGTCTTTTCTGGGGATGTTTTGCCACTTTGTAATTTTCCTCTATGTGCAGTTGTTTTTGTGATTAAAAAAAAAAAATCCTCACCTGAAGATATGTTTCCATCAATTTTAGAGAAAGGGGAAACTCAGGGACGAGAGAAAGAAATAGATTGGTTGCCTCCCGTATACACCCCCATCAGGGTTCCAATGGGCAACCTGGGTATGTGCCTTAACCAGGAAGTGGATCCGCAACGTTTTGGTTCACTGGAAACACCCCAACCAACTGAGTCACCAGGCCAAGGTGACAGTTGTTTTTGAATGTCCTCGTCTTTAATGTCTGGCTCCCGGACATTCTTCCTTTAAATCTCACAGAAGCCACTTGAGCCGGGGAGGGGCTTCACACCTAGGGGGAGGGGCATCGACAATGGCTACCCATCTCTTTGTCTGCATCTCTTTAGCCAGAAGCAGCAATCAGCCATCAGCACCGGCTCCCAGTATTTGGAAGACAGAGTCTTTCTGGCCACAGTGGCTTCCACAGTCTGTACGGGCTGCTGTGTACGAAACCACGTGCACAGCTGCCTGCCAGGGAGTTGGGGCGGGGGATGGGCAGCCTCACTGTGCTAGTCAATGGGATTTACCAAAATTGACCATTTTCTCTCCAACTCATCTTCTTGTAGGTACAGACCTTCGATACAGACTCCAGAGTTCCCAAATGTTGTCCTGCTGGGGAGAAATTCCTGGTACTTCCTCTCCACCATCTTCCCAGAATCCTGACAGGCACTCCTAACCCTTCCGCCTATTGTTAATTCTCTTTATCGCAGTGTCTTGTTAGTACCTCGTAATCTTTCCATCGTTTCATTGGTTGCCGTGGGTCAGTTTTGAGATTTGTAGAAAGTCAATTATAGGGACGTGGCTGCACTTGAACTTGGCCTCAAACATTTGCCTGGTGAATACTTGTTGGGCCAGCCCAGCTGCTACCAGGATGGCTGTGCGCTTATCATCCTGGAGGTTATTTGATACTTTCCAGAACGGGGAAGTGTGACAGAATGAACAGACAGTTCAACTCCGAAGTGTGAGTGTGTGTGTGTGTGTGTGTGACTTGTGGGGCTGGGGTGAGTGGGGCCCACTCTTCCGATGGTCCCCGGGGTCCCGTGGGGAGTGAGTCTGAGAAGCGGCTGAAAGGTGAGCCGCAGGAAGAGCCGAGATGTACCGGATGCAGCCCGGGCTCCGGGTGGCTGCGCTGTTGTATTTATTGTGCTTTGTCACCGGCGTCCTCGGTCCTGACTCTCATCTTCTCTTCCAGAGGAGGCTGAGCACGGCCTGGCGACCGGCTCGCTCTCGCGGCGCAAGAAGGCGCTGGCGCTGCGGGAGGAGGGGCCCCGCCGGCGCGCGCACCTGCACATCGGGCTCCCGCACGACTTCCGCCCCGTGTCCTCCATCATCGACGTGGACATCCTGCCCGAGACGCACCGGCGCGTGAGGCTGTACCGGCACGGCTGCCAGAAACCTCTGGGCTTCTACATCCGTGACGGCATGAGCGTGCGGGTGGCGCCGCAGGGGCTGGAGAAGGTGCCGGGCATCTTCATCTCGCGCATGGTGCCGGGGGGCCTGGCCGAGAGCACCGGGCTTCTGGCCGTGGACGACGAGGTGCTGGAGGTGAATGGCATCGAGGTGGCGGGGAAGACCCTGGACCAGGTCACGGACATGATGATCGCCAACAGCCACAACCTCATCGTCACGGTCAAGCCGGCCAACCAGCGGAACAACGTGCTGCGCGGCAGCCGCGCGGCCTCCGGCAGCTCCGGCCGCTCCTCGGACAGCACGGCCAGCCGCCACAGCCTGCAGGCCCCTGCGCCACACGGCCTGCACGCTGACGACATGGAGAGCGACGAGGAGCCCGACGTCGTGCTGGAGGGTGACCTGGAGCCCCGGTCGGTGCCGCGGCTACCTCCCGGCAGCCTCACCCGGGTCAATGGGGCGGGCCCAGCGTCCGGACTGCACGGCCCTGGGCGCGAGAGCAGCCTCCTCCGGCTGATCAGCTCCCTGCGGTCCGACCCCCGCCACAGCCTGGCGCTGCCCCCCGGCGGCGTGGAGGAGCACGGGCCGGCTGTCACCCTTTAGCGCGGGGCTCCCCCTGCAGCGCCGGGCGTCACCCTGGAGCATCCTGGCCCAGCCCGAGCGTCCTGACAACAGTCTGGCGGCAGGGACCGGTCCCCTCCCGTTTTTAAAATAAGAAAGTAATTGTATATGTCACCCCTCCTCTGTATTTTTATTTATCCCTCCCTTTTCTTCCACAACCCACCTCGATGTTTCAACTTATGGACAGAAAGTAAAAAATACTGCCTATTTTTATAAATTTCTCCACAAACAGAAGGTGCCCACTTGTGTGCACACACCAGGCCCGTTGCAGGTCCAGGGCCTTTGTCAAGTTATTTTCTGACCAAGTGTAGAAAATACTTGCTTTTTAAATTTTAAAAAGACTTTATTTTTTTAAATGAAGCTTTAAAATGACCCTTTAAAAGGATAAATTCATGTTTTTAACTTCAGCGATGCAAACACACCTACATGTTGGCGCCGCGTCTTCTCTGTTTCACGTGGAACCTTCTGGTGGGCTGGACACTGCGAAGAAGGTACATGGCAAGAAGGGAAAGACTGGTTTTTAAGAACAGACGCACCCACGTCTCTCATAGGTATGACTGTAGAAGACAAATTTCAAATGGTCAGTTCATAGTCCTGTTTCAAATAGCCAAATGGGAGCTGCACTCCCAGACCTCACTGGGAAAAGGCGCTCTCCTGAGGTCATGCCTGGTGACCTGGGACGCCCTGAGGGCTATCAGTTGCCCTCAGGAAAGCAGCCAGCTCTGCTCAGCAATTCCATTTGTGATCAAAAGCCAGTATTTACTTGGAGATAAAAACCAGTCTTTTCCATGACTTCACTGACTCTGAGCACAATTTCTGAAATGTTTCCATAGAAATGGTGGACAACCCTACCACACCTCCAGACAAGCCTTTGAAAGCTCACAGACATTTGGGCCTGTGTCGGTTATCTTCATTTTAAAATATCTTCAGATGAAACGTAATGATTTTTATCTCGGATTAGACCCATTGCCACTTCCCTTTGATCTTCTAGCAATATTTACATATGTAGGAATTTTGAATGTTTTATTCATGTTTATACCAATGAAATTTTATATGAAGTGTATATTCTGTTTGAATCCGATATTGAGGAGAAAATGTTACAGTTATATTTTGAGGACTAAACTTTGACCAAATAAAGCTTTCATATAAATACAGGTAAAAATATTTTTTTAGGTGGCCTTTCAATGCAAGCTGCTGCTCCTGTGGCCCAGCACCCCCTGCTGGTCAATGGCAGAACTGTCCTTCCTTCATGGATGTCAGACTATCTGAAAACTCTCTCACTGTTTTCATTTTTCCTGAACTTGTTAAGTGAATAGCAAATTATTTTTCTTTTGTGCATCAAGTATTTATTGTTCAGAAATAGCTTTTATTGAGTACTTGTTCCCTGCGCCTATGTTTGATTTTTTTTATTTGAATGCCAGTCTCTCTCCTACCCATTTTCCCCTTGGCATAGGGAAGACCAAAGACACTCCCCACTTTGAGGTCCTAGTGAGAGTGCACACACTTCCAAATTTGTGGGCTCCAATGAACTGTGCAAGCATCTTGTTTGGTGCCCCAGCAGTCGGAGGTATTTTTTTTTTTTTAACCATGACACGTATTATAAAACCAAAACTCTAATGCTAACATACTACCACAAAGGAAATGTTATTTTACTAAGTTATTGCTGGTTCAAGAGTATCTTGTTGAATAACTGGGTCTGTTACCACAAAATAAAGTTATATTTCTTATCATGTTTTAAGTTGTTAAGCAAATGTGAATAATTTTTTTAAAGAAAAAAAAAAAGATTGTGCGCTATTCAGAATTTTAGGAGTTACAAATTGCTTGGAATAGCTGCTTGCGTGTATTTTTCTACCCAGGTCTTTACTTCTGCCATTTTCTTTAAAAAGCAAACAATATTGTATTACGTGTTAAAGTTTTCTTGGTTTTATATATCAAAGAATAAAAACATTTTCTTTGTGTTCTTCAGTTGTGTTCTAAATAACAGAGACAATATCAGTGTTAACAACAAAACAGATAAACTTATAGCTCTGGTGGGATGCCTGGAATACTTATGATGTGCCTGTCATGGATCATATATATACTTATTTTTTAAGCCTCACCTGAGGATATGTTTTTATTGAGAGAGAGAGAGAGAGAGAGAGAGAGAGAGAAACATTGATGTGAGAAACATCTATCAGTTGCTTCCTGTACACTTCCTGACCAGGTTCAACTTGACCAGGTTTGACCAGGGATTGAACCTGCAACCTGGGCATGTGCCCTGACCAAGAATCAAACTCACAACCCTTCGGTGCAGGGGAGAATGCTCCAACCAAAGGAGCCACACTGGCCAGGGCTGTCATGGGTCATATTTTTTCACTTAATCTTCACATGTTCTCCATGAAGCAAGTATTATCCTCATTATACAGATGAGAAAATGGGTCTAAACTCAAGCAGGTAATAGTGTCATTTTAAATTACCAAATTACAGACATATTTGGTGGGAGATTGATGTGTCTTAGGTCTATAACCTTCTTTTGAAGTCCTTTTGAAAAAGCTTTTCTGAATTCTTACACAGCTCCTCCTAAATATACTCTGGTTTGCAAAATTTGCAATAACACATTATCATCCCACTTCTGGATTAAAAAACACACAAAGAAACATTAATTTAAAAAATATATGTGTCCTATGTTCATTGCAGCATTATTTTCAATAGCCAAGACATGGAAACAACCTAAGTGTCTATCACTGGAAAAATGAATAAAGATGTACATATATATAACGGAATATTATTCAGCCACAAAATAATGAAATCTTGCACAATGTGACATGGATCAACCTTGAGGGCATTATGATAAGTGAAATAAGTCAGAGAAAGACAGATACAGTATGATCTCACTTGTATGTGGAATTAAAAACAAACAACAAAAGATACAGGAAACAGATTGGTGGTTGCCAAAGGGGTTGAGGGAGGGAGAAATGGGGGACAGGGTAAAAAGGTACAAACTTTCAGTTGTAAACTAAGTCATGAAGTTGTAATACAGAATGGCGACTGAACCGCATTCAACATGGCCAGGGGTGAACCTGAAGGGTGGTGAAGGATTAAAGAAGACAGACAAGAGAATACAGTTGGGGCTAGGTAGGTTCACTTGTGCCTGGATGAGGACACAGTGATCCAGCCTGTAAGCCCAAAGCTTTATTTTATAGTCAGAGCACACAAAGCAAAACAAGGGGAGTGGTTTACAATGTTCTTGCAAGTTTCAAATCTATTCCATTTCTCAAGCCTTGTTTTGGCATCACTTGCTGCACCTCCCACAGCCCACTAGCTACCTAGGAGCAAGGGAGGACTATAAGGTCAAGTTTAATTGTGCTAGGAGGGCTCTGCTCTCCAAGCTGGGACTTGTTTGTGGCCCTGCCACAGATCAGTCCGAGGCTTAACCCTATAGCCACTCCCTAAAGGTGACTATTCTATATAATAAAAGCCTAATATGCAAATTGACCTAACGGCGAAATGACCAGTGGAATGGCAGGTTGCTATGATGCGCACTAACCACCAGGGGGCAGACACTCAATGCAGGAGCTTCCCCTAGCCTGCAGGCCCCAGGCCAGCAAAGGTAGGTGCCAGCAGGGGTCCCCAATCGTTCTGCCGGTCACCCTGCAGAGGGAGGTGACTGGCAGCTGTGGCGGGGGAGGGGGGAAGAAGCTGGCCAGTGAGAGGGCGGTGCCACCCCTCGATTGCCCCGCCGATCACCTCCCACAGAGGGAGGTGACCAGTGGTGGCAGCAGGGGGTGGGGCTGGCGAGTGGGCGGCACCAGGCCAGCCATGGCAGGTGCCAGTGGGGACCCCCCGATCACCCTGCTGGTTGCCCCACAGATCGGCCCTAATTGCTGGCCAGGCCTAGGGACCCTACCCATGCACGAATTTCGTGCACCGGTCCTCCAGTAGTTAATAATACTGTATTGTGTATTTAGACGTTATAAAAGAGTAGATCTTAAAATTCCTCATTATATTCAATTATACCTAAATTTTAAAATTTTTTCATGAGAATCCAGAGATCCTGGCTCCCAGCACTGGATTTTCCCATTAAATAATATTTCGTGCCCTGGCCAGGTAGCTCATTTGGTTAGAGCAGTGGTTCTCAACCTTTTTAATGCCACGACCCTTTAATACAGTTCCTCATGTTGTGGTGACCCCCACCCATAAAATTATTTTCGTTGCTACTTCATAACTGTAATTTTGCTACTGTTAATGAATCGTAATGTAAATATCTGTGTTTTCCGATGGTCTTAGGCGACCCTGCTAGTGGTTCTCAACCTGTGGGTCGGAACCCACAGGTTGAGAACCGCTGCTGTAGAGACTAAGACCATCGGAAAACACAGATATTTACATTACGATTCATTAACAGTAGCAAAATTACAGTTATGAAGTAGCAACGAAAATAATTTTATGGTTGGGGGTCACCACAACATGAGGAACTGTATTAAAAGGTCACGGCATTATAAAGGTTGAGAACCACTGGGTTAGAGAGTCATCCCAATATGCCAAGGTTGTAGGTTGAATCCTAGGTCAGAGCACATACAAGAAGCAACCAATGAATGTATAAATAAATGGAACAACAAATAGATGTTTCTCTCTGTCTCTCTCCCTCTCCCAAATCAATGAAAATATTTTAAATATCTCCTTTGATGATCCCCCCCAGTCAAGAAGTTAACATTGATACGTTACAACCATCTAATCCCTGACCTCATTCCCACTTTGCCCCTTGCCTTGATAATGTCCTTTACAATAAAATGGCCAGTTCAGAATCACTCATTACAGTTAATTGTCTTCAATCTCCTTCAATCCATAATTGTTCTTCAGCCTTCCTTTATTTTCATGTCCTTGACACTTCCGAAGGCTACAGTTATTTTGTAATTTGGTTTTGTCTGAGGATACCCCATGGTAAGTTTTGGGTTACGCTGTCCTTTTGGCAGGAATAATCATTGAAGTAACACTGTTCTTCATACCCTTGAGCAGATGGCACGCCATTTTGATTTGTCCCATTACTGATGATGTCCATTATTACCCTGACCACATCACCAAGGTGGTCAATCTGTCAGGCTTCCCCACCAAAAAGCTATTCTTTCTCCCTTTGTAATTAAGTACTTTCTAGGGAGGTATTTTGAGACTACGGAAATATTATTCCTCATCAAATTTCAAGTAATTTATTTCTATCAGTATAAGCTTGTGGATTCCTATTTTATTCGATGAGTTACAATCCATTACTATCATTATTTATTTTGATGTCAAAATGTCTCAGATTTGGCTAGTGGGAGTGTCTTCAAGCTGGCTTGTGGATCTTCATTACATCCCCCATCATTCCTGAAGCACATTCTTTTTAAAAATATATATATTTTATTGATATTTTACAGAGAGGAAGGGGGAGGGATAGAGAGTTAGAAACATCGATGAGAGGGAAACATCGATCAGCTGCCTCCTGCACACCCCCCACTGGGGATGCGCCCGCAACCAAGGCACATGCCCCCGACCAGAATCGAACCCGGGACCCTTCAGTCCGCAGGCCAACACTCTATCCACTGAGCCAAACCGGCCAGGGCCTGAAGCACATTCTTGCTTTCTGGTTCAACAAGATGTTTCATGTTTATCTTATACTTTTCCTGCCTCAGACAAGCAGCCTTTTTTCCAGGAGCTCTGGTTCCTTTTGTGGAAAATGGCATTTAACAGTCAAGCTCTCCACCCTGCTTCCAGGCCTCCCAGAGACAGAACATGGCTATGTGCATGTGTGTGCACTAACAACACATGAGTACACACACATGGTAAGAAGGGGTCAGCTACTAGGACTCTTCTCTATGCAGGTTCCCTACTAACCCATGTACAGGTTCAACACCCCCTGCCAAACCAGTGCCACCACCCCTCCCCACCAGTCCACACATGGCTGCCCTCTGCACACTTGGGTTTCTCCCATGTGCAGAAATCCTCCTCACTGCACGTGTGCTGACAATGGCTATTATCTCTTCCTGCCCCGTCCAACCTTGGCTTCCTTCTGCCTGCTCCCCACACCAGCTCCTCCCAAACCTGTGTGTTCCTGGAAGTGTTTTGCCCCCATTTATGACTGAGCGGGAAGGAGGGGGAAGAGATGGGCAGTGTGAAGCTCTTGATGCAAGCACACAGACATGCTGCCATATGAGTAATATCAAATTATTTACTCGGCAAAATAACAGCAAGGATTTGTAAGCTTCTCGGACTCTGATCCCACATCCTCTGGTTCTGTCCTTCTCCCTGATCCTGCAGACACAGCACAGGTTGCCACTTAGGTTTGGGGGCTCCATATATTACTGCTTCATTCCCAGCATCAACAGAGACTTGCACATAATAGAATTCAGTGGATATATGGAGCATAAGCCATGCATTTCAGGAAATTCAGGAAACAGAATTTCAGGAAAGAGGCAGGAGAAGTGGTTGCTAGTAATCCATCTCCACAGGCACGGCAGGTGGTGTGAATGGGCCTGGCAGATGCCTATTCAGACTCGCCAGGTGGTGCTGAAGCTTTTTTCAACAACCTTTTTTTTTTTTTTTCTTTCTGTCTTCTGGCCCCTTGTTTGTAACCCCCGAGGCAGTTTCCAACCCTGGACTCCTGAGGCAGAGCGGGAGAACCATGTGGGCATCTCCACCTCTGAGAACATCCCAGAAACGCTGTGAAGACCACACCTGCAGCCTTTTGCTTAGTGAAAGTAAGCAGAGCGGGAGGAAAACAGTTTCAAGAACACTTTTATGAGGCTGGTTTTGGCAGGAGGACTTGCTCCTATAAGGTACTGCTTGTTGTTTCCTTACACTCAAGTTTCAAAGGTAGTAAAGACATTTCATTACTTGATTATCCTAGAACTTTGCTATTGGGGGTGATAACAGCCAACTAGACAACCTGCTCTCTGCTTCTCAAACTCCAAGCTTTGAAACTTTTGCACAATCAAGCAGCCCCTTTCTTCAACAATGACATCAGCATCTCTGTGTACAGTCACTTCATGGATCAATTGAATTTAGTCACTTTTCCAACTGTAACACTGTTAGATGATACGCTACTTACATTTTTAGACAAATAAATAAATACACATTAATTTTAGAAAATTTGTAAAATGCAGAAAAACACGAAGAAGAAAATCACTCCTAGCCTCACCACCCATTGTGTGGCTGGGGCCTTACTGCATGTCATTTATTTGTGACAAATGTACCTTATAGTTGAGCCATACTGGTACCCTGGACATTCAGAGTATGAGTGAGAAGCACATGAATACAATATTTGTACACCCATGTGCATGGCAGCATTATCCACAATAGCCAGTGTATCAGGCTGGTCCTTAGTTGCAAGAAACAAAAAAGACTAGCTGATTTAAGCATGCTTTCCCAGTGGGAAAGGCTAGGGCAGTGAGGTCTGGGGTCCAGCAGTAACATGAAGGTGGTGTTTTCCAACTGGATATGAAATTCAGTCCCCACAGGAGAAACCCAGAAGGATCACCATCCCTTTCCAGCAAAGACAGGACCTGTGCGCCCCTCGGGTCCTATGGTTTTAAAGAAAAAAGACTTTCTGCCCTTCCTTGGCACAAGTTGAGCAGGCATAGGGATGAAGCAAGTGCCAGAGCCCCTCCCAAAAGGTGTTCCAGCCGTCTGGAGGGTCCCTCCTGGCCACTGGGCTGTGTGGGCTGCCAGGTTTTCTTCTACCCCCAACCCAGGTTCCAGAGGCCTCTGTGGATGGGGAGGAGCCATTGTTGTCAGGGTTTGGGGGGTTTGGAGGTTTGAGTTTTCTCTGAATCTGAAATGAGGTTGAAAGCAGGCAGGTCAAGGGCTGTGTTCCCATAGAATCACTCAGGTCCCATTAGACATGACCCAGTCCTGACTTTGGCAAGGTTTTTCTTCAAGCAGCAGAAGCCCTTCTTCTAGTAAGCCTGGGCTGATCACAAACGCATCCCTTTTGAAAGGGGGAACATTTGCCGCTGCCAGGTTACAGGCAGGGATTGTGCAGTCCCCTCTGCTATGCTCTCAGCAGTTTGTCCCTGGGCTTCCAGGCTGCCCTGCCCGTCTTTGAAAGCATCTCTTCTCATTCTGCTTTTCTTTGTTTGACTTGAATTCTCTTCTTTAGGGTTTCCTACATTTCCCAGGCTGGAAACCATTGTTAGAGATTACGAACAGTCAAACGCAAGCTGAGACACTCTGCCTCTTGTCCTTCCTCTGAAATCACACCGAGTGACAGCCACAGGCCCGTCACTAACCCTGGTCTCCCCGCAGCTGCGGAACCAGTGCACGCATTTGGCCGCCCTTACTGAGCTTCCGCGGCTTTGCCACCTCTCATTGAGGTCAATGGTTATCACACAGTTAAAACTCCATTAAAAATATTTTTTATTGATTTTAGAGAGGAAGGGAGAGGGGAAGAGAGATAGGAACATCAATGATGAGAGAGAATCATTGGTCGGCGGCCTCCTGCACGCTTCTCTCCCCTCCCCCGCTGGGGATCGAGCCCACAATCCAGGCATGTGCCCTTGACCAGAATCTCACCGAGGACCCTTCAGTTTGCAGGCCGACGCTCTATCCACTGAGCAAAACTGGCTAGGGCAAAACTCTATTTTTAAAAGACTTGTGTTCATTCTGAAGTGGCATATGCTAGGAAATAAGTCAATCACTCCATTTAGTTCCAACTTTCCAGCTACTTACCACAGACCAAGAAAAGCTGCTTAACTCTCTGCTGGTTTGCTTGGCTGCAAAAAGGAAAGTCTCACCTGCCTCTCCCACAGGATTGACCAGAGACTCATCGGGGCAGAGACTGTAATTGCTACACAAATGCAAAAGACACTCTTAGGAACTACATTCTATTGAAACATCAAAATAAAAAAATCACACTTTTTTTTTTCCCCTCATGGCAAATCTCAGAATTTGCCTTTAAAGAAAGCCTCACTTATTATCAAACAACTTATCAGGTACCAGTACATGAATGCTCTCCGCCCACTCCCAGCTTTGGTAAGGAAGCAGTAAGATAAGCTCAGGAGGTGAATTTCCCACCCAGTCAACAGGGGACAAGTGTTGAATTCAAGCCCAGGGTATACTTGGATGCACTTCTAACTGGCCACTTTCGGCTCCTTCTGCCATCAAATTCTTTAGATGAATGAATGAATGAATGGCTGCAGGGAGGAGACACATTTGGATGCTCTATGTGCCTGTCTACAGCTGCACGTCACTATCATTTACTGTTACTGTTTAAATATGTGTACATTAAAATTCACACACATCAGAGAGCACCTCAGCCCGGGCTCCGCAGTTCCTTTTACAAATGGCCTAAATGAAAACATGACAAGTAAGTTACGTAAAAACTAGAAGTGCTAGAAATGACTTCCGGGCTGGGCACTGGCAAGAAGCTGTTACCATCACGAGAGACAGGCTACTATCGCGAGAGACAGGCTACTATCGCGAGAGACAGGCTACTATCGCGAGAGGCAGGCTATTATCGCGGGAGGCAGGCTGTTTTCGCCACGGGAAGACACTGTTCGGAGAGGCAGCCGCCATTGCAACAAGCTGCTGCGTCACAAGAGGGAAGTATCTCGTGAGAGGCAGCAAAGGGACCGGACTGTGTCTTGACAAGCATCTGCAGGACCATTTCTGTGGTAGGTAATAATAATAAGAGGGAAAGTACAATATGGTCTCAAATGGAAAGAGCCTGTTCATGTTGTTGGCTTGTTTTGTTCATGGGATTTTACGTATGAGTGGGGTCATGTGGTGCTTGCCTTTCTCTGGCTGGCTTATTTCACTTGACATGGGTGCTCTCCAGGTCCACCCGTGCTTTTGTGTGTGTTGGGGGGCGGGAGCGGGGGGGGGGGGTGGATTGATTTCCTTTTTGACAGTGGTATTCCATTGTGTAAATGTACCTAATTGTTTTTTAGCCCAATATTTATTTATGTTATGTTTACGCAATGCAAAAAGTTTTTAAGAAAACTCTCCTTATATCCCCCCTCTTCCTCTCTCTTCCTAAAATCTGGAGGAGTTGGAAGCAGAGGCATCTAATGTAACTAGTAGAGGCCAAGGCGACCCCTGCCCGTCTCTCCCAGGCAGGCGGGCAGGAGCCTGTGTGGGAGCTGCTGCAGGGATGGGAGCCTGCTACCCAGCAGTGCCTCCCCTCACCACCCGCACACTCTGGGTATAGACAACTGTGTATAGAAGGATCTTTATTGTATTGCGACCAAAACATTTCCTATAATTACGACCTTTGGTTCATGATTTGCCTTAACGTACATGTATGGTAAATGGGAACATGGACCCCCTTCCCCTGCTCCAACTCCCTCTCCCACCCTGTGGGAAGACGAGGAAGGCCATCAGTAAGTGGATGCTGAGATCTTGGAAGCCTAGCCAGCTCTTGGGTCAAAAAAACAGCTAGCAGTTTTGATCTCACACAGCTTGTGCGAAAACACATCCCCCTCCCTCTGCGTGCCCTGGTTTTCTCTGTTTTCTGTACTGGACTCTATAAAACCTTGTGTTTGGAAAGTCAGGGTAGTGGCGAAACAATAGCACCGCCTGCCCAAGGCTGTATGGGACTTAGCAGATCAGCTTCATTGGTGGCAGCTGGTGCCACAGTAAACTGCACCAGCACCAGTGGCCACCGGTTCGCACTTAAGCCTAATAAATCCATGTCTTTTGACCTCTCGTCTTTGGGATCCAAGAACAATAGACTGAGGTTTTCTGGGACCTCTGCTCTTTGCATAACAATACATAATCCTAATGTTTATGCTCAGCTGATCCTTACTTAGCCCCTGAAGGAGATTGGGCTTTTTTTCAGGATAAAGGCATAGAATGCCTATACTAATTAAGAAGTCTCCGCCAGCTGTGTGGCTCAGTGGTTGAGTCGATCTATGAACCAAGAAGTCACAGTTTGATTCTGGGTCAGGGCATATGCTCAGGTTGCGGACTCAGTCCCCATTGTGGGGCAGGCAAGAGGCAGCCAGATCAATGATTCTCATCATTAATGTTCCTATCTCCCTCTTCCTTCCTCTTTTATTGAAATCAATAAAAGATATTTTTTTTAAAAGTGAGTCTCAATGAAACTCAGTGGGGGTGAGATGGAGGAGTGAAGGATGGCAACAGCTCAGGCAGGGCTGCTGGGGAGCCAGCGAACAGCAGAGGGACTTGAACTCAGGCAGGTCAAAAAAGTGTTGGATGGGCTATACCAGCTTTCCCTGGGTCTCTCCCACCCTGGCATCCCAGGCATCAGGGACTGAGCATTGAGCTCAGTTAGGAAATTAGGAAATGAGAAAATCATTTGTTAACGAAAAAAACCATTGAAACCTGTAAAGAGTTTTAGTGAGTTTATTTGAGCCAAACTGTCGACATATGCCGGGAAGCAGAACCTCAACGAATTGAGATTATGCTCCGAAGAATGGTGGGTTACATCTGTATTTAAGCATTGCCATCAAAGGAGGGACATAGGTGGGCTACATGAAATTCATTGGATAAAGTCAAATGGTGGGAAACCCCTGGGATTGGACAAAAAGTAAAATGATGGACACATACTTAGGTGGGTACAGGAACAATTAACAGGATAATGAAGGAATTTGAGGCATCTGTCCTGGCGCCTACCACATTTGGTTGTGCCCCAGGGGCTCCAGCAAAAGAAGGAAGTTACAAGTTACCCAGACATCTCACAGATATGTTATCTTAGAGGCAAAAAGGCAAATGGGCTCAGTAAAGAAGATCCAAGTTGATCTTTGTCAGGGAAGATAGCAGCCTAGGAATGACTGCCCACTATAACCTGTTTGTAGTTGAATATTTAATTTTCAAACCATCCTTTGTGGTTATTCCAGGTCTCTGAGTTTGCAAGACTGCCACGCAGGCCTCCCCTGAGCTTGTCAGGTTAGCATGTGGCTCCTTTCGTCCACACATTCCCCTTTTGGTCATAAATCAATCCAAAGGATGCATTGATGACCAACCTTTTGGTTGGATAATGGAATCCCACGTTACTAGGAAGGCTCATTCCTAGGATGTCTCAGTGTCAGCATGTCTTGCTGAACAGGTGGACCACTGGGGATGGGGGCGAGACCATAACCTTAGATGGCATTTAAGGTCAAATTATATATTTTAAAAAAGGCAGGTAAATGGGAGGCAGTCAGATCCTATATGTCTTTGTTAAAAAGTATTCTGGATCATTTCTAATTTTGAGCCACCATGATCCGAGTTTTTTTGCTGTTTGTCTTACGTTTTGCTTTTCTGCATCTAATATAACATTTACATATTATGGACAAAAGTAACAATAGTAAACCAATAACAGTGATTAGGAACAGAAAATGTCTAATATTACACAAGCAAAAGTCTAAGGGGAACAAGCATCCCAGCCAACCGAAAAACCCTTTACATGTATTATCATAATTTTTTATTAAGTTAATTATATGTTTTCCTCCTTCATCCACTGTCATTTGTACCTTATGATATGTTTGGCCAAATGAATTAAGACTCTACTATTTCATTATCTAGAAGCTCTAATTTTCTTCTGGCCAATTAGTTCCCATAAAAATGGCTTCATGGGGAGGAGTTCAATTTCCCAATACATTGGTTTTTCAGTATCAATATTATCACAGATTTTATGAACATCAGGCAAAGTCATTCTGACTATAATTTCAGTATTACACCATATTCTAGTATTATTTAATGTAAATTTGGTGTTATTACAGTAAAAATCACTTATTATAACAGAAGAGTTTTTTTTAACCCTTCCCAGCAAAAACGCCCCTTTCCCATATACCATATGTTGTTATTCATGGGGGTAGATATAATAAGCCAGGACTGGGTGAATTCAGTATTCCATATGGATTGAGGGCATAACCATTCACTTTTCCAATTTTCACAGACAGTGAGATGGGTTCACATTGTTTATTATTTTTAAATATGGCCCATCTACTTCCCATTGGAAGTATTCTAGTATTATTGAGGATGGTCCTTACACCAGCCAGTTGAACTACTGGGAATTTTAAGCTTAGGATTTAACTCGCACCTGGGCTTTTAAAAACACAATATTGTAGATCACATTTCCCATTTAAAATTTTCCAAATGCCTGGGGAACCATATGAGTCCCATAAGTGTCTGGCCTGGGCTTCTGCAGCCATTATAGTTGGCCATTGTTTCATAGCCATTTCAGATTCCTTGCATTAGCATAGACAACAGGCCCAGTTGAATTAGGGCACAAGCATGTTCCCATTGTTGGGTTTGGGCATGAGTTTTTAGTCTGTCGAGCCTGTTCTATCCATTAAACTAAGGCTTTATTATCTTTCTATGCTGCTTCCCACTGTTGTTCCTTCTTCCAGAAACAGCATTCCCTCTATGTGACCTATTTGAGATAAAAATTTTTTTCTAATGAATGACATTCTTCATTAGCTACATACAACTTCAGCTTGTCCCGGATACCAAGGCCAGCCCCCGCTCCTCCAAGTATTCCTCTTTTGCTTCTTTTAGGGAGACCAATGTTGTTGGATCCACCAGAAATGTTGTTGCCATTGGGTAGCTATGGCTTGGGAGCAGTTAGGGTATACTGAGTGGAGCCCAAAATGTTGAGTTTCCCATGCCATAGTTAAATGGGAAGGTGACCCCCAAATGAGCTAGAGTTTGAGTATTCCATAGGGCTTCCCACAAGCATCCAGGATGCAAGGATGGAGGGGTAATTATAAACATCTCTACCCACCAAATGATGTCAATAATTTCTGAAATGGGATCCATTGATTTTTTTCTTGTTTCACAGACATTCAGCCATAAGAGCATGGCTGGTGAGTCCGAGGACATGGTATGCTATGACAGATAGCACAAGCTGCTGCAAGCCTTTGGCCATCATATCCATGTGTTTTTCTTAGCTATTCATCACCCATCTCTATAGCCATACAATATTCATCCAAATTACATCCATATACAATTCTACCAGTGGAATTATCAGGGAGATATTCTTGGAGGTATTTGCCTAAGGTGGGTCTTTTATCATAGATAGAGCCAGAAAACAACAACAACAACAACCAAAGCTTATATTGATAGCAGAAGACCAATGTGTGGCTAACAAGGCATTAATTTCACTATCATACCTGATAACCAGAACATCATTGTATAGTAGGTAGGAAAGGTTAGCAGGTATCTAAGTTAAATTTTTCATATCTAATAAAGAAAGAGGTCTGGGGGGTAGACATTGTTTCCACTAGGGAACCATAAGGATAATAATAATATGAAAATCATTTTATGTACATTCAATCAGTATCAATCAGATGATATAAAAACAAGCTATCAGTTTGTGAGTATACAGGCCTTGTTGACGTCATCTTGGGATAGCTGTCTGCCTCCGTGGTCAGCGACTTCTCGTCCTTGAAAAGTCTGTGATCTCCGCTGCAGACGGAGATGGTGTCAGAGATGGGAGTAGATGTCCATTCAGTCAGATGCCTTTTTTAAATGAGAAATGTGAATCCATGAGCTAACTCCTTTAAGTTTAGCTGCACATGGGTTAGTTAGTAATACCTGGTAAGGTCCCCTCCAATGAGGTTGGAGAGTTTTTTTATTTGGTGTCTTTTCCAAGACAGCAAATCTCCTGGTTGTAAGCCATGATCTTTGAACGCTTCGTCTCCCGGGAGCGCACTGTGAAATGAATCTGTTACCAATTTGTTAGTTTCTATAATGCAGAATGTCTGCTCTTTACTTTTCCCTATATTCAGGAAACAAGAGATTTAAGAGTCAACAATATTTTAAATAGAATCATAAGAATAATTATCTTCAATTTATTTAGTCCCATAGTTGTTTTTGTTTATTTATTCCTTGAAGTTCTATAAATCTTCATCCAGTTCAAAATATGACCTGCTTAGAAGCCTGCAAGTTAGAGTAAATCTGAGTCCTTTTCATGGATTTTTCTAGACATATATACCTACAAATGCATCAGAATAAAGCTGTCCACAAATGACAAAAATTTAAAAGTGGCATGGTTATAGATTTGATAAAAACTTTGCTTTTCTATAAAATATAACATTCCAAGACAACAACTTCTTGGTAAGTAATAATCCCTGTAAAATGACATAGAGAATAATATAAAATTTGTATACCTTTAGATTCAATTATAATTTCAACATATAAAAAATAATATGTAAGAGTTTAAAATGAGGCACATGGCTTATTGCAAGCAGTGTATTGAGCATTGAAAATAATACATAAACTCCCAATATGTGAAACGCAAATACCCAGAGTATCACTGGCAGACGCCCCCACAGGGAATCATGACTCTTGGCTTGCCAGTGTCCCTGACTGGACACATGCTACCCTCCTAAAGTTTCCTGTTAGAACTTGGCTCTGAGAATCTCTGCAAGTTTCTTTCTGAAGCAGAGTGCCTTAACAACGCACGTGACCTGTCCTTGCTCTTGATTGGACCTCAGGCACATGGTCTTTCCCGATTGGCTAATTCAAAGGGAGGGGTTGGCCCTTGCTCTTTCAAGGGGAGCAGCAAGCCATGCGGCCAACATGGCGGCTGCCAAGTCACAGTCCAAAATGGAGGCTGTCTAAACTATTCTTTGACAGAGAAGATGATTTGTTTATTCTCACAACAAATAAGGAAAGAGCAAACCAAATCCCTAAAAGATAGACTGCCACAATTATATTTCAGACAAACAGACAGAAATCTCACTAGCTGTTTCTGGAGGCTGAACCCTGAGAGGGAGAGCAAGAAGAGCCCCCAAGATTAATAAGAATTCTTGGCAGCTGCTGGGATGTTCTTGCAATCTCTCTCACGCTTTCAACCACACAACACACAACTAGGCTTCCCCAAAGCGGGACTTGCCTCTCCTTTCAACTAATTAAACAACAACAAAGAGACACAAAAACATCAACGCTCTTATACAGGCGCGCAGAAAACACACTAAGAATTTACACCAGAGAATGTCTAGCATTAAAATTACCAAAGCAGTGTCTTTTGTCCCCGGTTCGGGAACTGCCTCTCTCTAGAATTTCAGTACATTCCCAAAGGACTATTCAAAAATGGCTGTAGACATTTGTTAACTTCAAAATAGTTCTGAAACAGTCTCTGAAAATTTTTTTTATTAATTTCCATCTTATTGGAAGAAAATTTTTTCTTAGAAGCTTCTAGTTTCCAAATCAAGATACGCTTCCCATATACTCATTCACTTTAATTTCAGAGCCGGCATTTTTTTTTTTTCTGCATGCAAAATATTAACATAGGTACCCCAAACAAACTGCATTTTTTTTCTTTCTTTTTTCTGGCCATTCCTCAGTTAATATTTTCTAGTTAAATTTTCTCATTTCTGTTAAGTACTTGCAAGTAAAGGCTTCTTATCAGGAGTGTTAAATGAGGGCTGGGGTCTTGGGAGCTTCTAGCCTTGGAGGCACAATTTCCCATGTTAAATTTTTTTTATTTTTGGATATCTGTAGTCTGAGCAAACTTTAGATATGTTATGTAGTAGGTCAAATGTGGCCTCAGTTTCTCTCCCGGCTGTCTAAAACCACAAAAAAGTTTTGGGGCCCGGGCAGACCAAACCTTATGGTGGCCCCCTAGAAAAGCCATTTAGCAGTTGTGTCGGAACTTCCAGATGGGGCTCCTGCATTTCTGACACTTCCACAAAATTCTTAGTCACCTAAGAACACCTCAGAATCGGACTATTCTTTAAAAATAAAGAAAATGTTGCCCCTTTATCTTCGGAGCTGAATGAGTTCAGCTCATTTATACGGCGAAAGTTACTTTTGCTCAGACTCTCAGCAATTCCAATTGAAAAGCCAAAATCAAAACCAGCCACCCATTTTTTTTTTCTCCAGTCCCGCCTTAGCCTGGGTTCTGCCAACCCTTAACCTGGGGTTCTGTCAACCCTGGTTCCACCTCGAGGATTTTAAAACAGCTCAAATAAAGTCAGACCCTCTACCAAAGCGAGGGAAGGTCCTGGATCCAAGAGACGACTCACCCACGTTCACCCAATGGGCGGAGAACCGGTGGGCTCAAGGGGCCCTTTGCTGGATCCTAGCTCCAAGTCCATGTCCAAGGGATGATCCCGGGTGAGTCTTCTTTGGAATCCTGCCACGACTACGCCAAGTAATGTTAACGAAAAAAACCATTGAAACCTGTAAAGAATTTTAGTGAGTTTATTTGAGCCAAACTGTCGACATATGCCGGGAAGCAGAACCTCAACGAATTGAGATTATGCTCCGAAGAATGGTGGGTTACATCTGTATTTAAGCATTGCCATCAAAGGAGGGACATAGGTGGGCTACATGAAATTCATTGGATAAAGTCAAATGGTGGGAAACCCCTGGGATTGGACAAAAAGTAAAATGATGGACACATACTTAGGTGGGTACAGGAACAATTAACAGGATAATGAAGGAATTTGAGGCATCTGTCCTGGCGCCTACCACATTTGGTTGTGCCCCAGGGGCTCCAGCAAAAGAAGGAAGTTACAAGTTACCCAGACATCTCACAGATATGTTATCTTAGAGGCAAAAAGGCAAATGGGCTCAGTAAAGAAGATCCAAGTTGATCTTTGTCAGGGAAGATAGCAGCCTAGGAATGACTGCCCACTATAACCTGTTTGTAGTTGAATATTTAATTTTCAAACCATCCTTTGTGGTTATTCCAGGTCTCTGAGTTTGCAAGACTGCCACGCAGGCCTCCCCTGAGCTTGTCAGGTTAGCATGTGGCTCCTTTCGTCCACACATTAAAGCTTTTTGTAACACAGTTTCCTCATCTGTAAAATTGGGTTAATTATGCCTATAGACTAGTATATATTTTTAATGATTTCAGAGAGGGAAGGGAGAGGGAGAAACATCAACTACAAGAGAGAATCATTGATCTACCTCCTGCATGACCCCTACTGGGGATTGAGTCCACAACCTGGGCATGTGCCCTGACTGGGAATCCAGCCGTGACCACCTCGTTCATAGGTTGACGCTCAACCATTGAGCAACACCGGCCAGGCTCCATTTTCTAGGACTGTGTTATGAATTAAATGGGATAATGCACATGAACTGTAGTAGGGATAAAGGGCTCTAGGCATATATATCAGGCAACATAACCTGTCTTTGGTCTTTAATTTTCTTTGCATTATATAAAAAGTTACTTGCAGTCTCTTGTTTATACATTTTAAGATATCTCATATACTTTTTGAAATGTGGTATGGAATAAATGTAAACATATATATAAAAAAAAGCTGTAATTTACTGGGCCCAGCCCCTCTCCCACAATATTCTTGAGCTAATGGCATATCCAAATAAGTATAACAGCCTTATTAAAAACATGATATTCAGAAAGGCCCAACATGTGATCTTTCCTTAGATACTACAAAACATCAGAAAAGAAGGATAGCAAGTAAATGACAAATGAAGACTACACATAAGAATGATTTCTCCAGTATGCCAGAGAATTAGACAGTTCTTGATTCCTAATATCATTTTCCAGTAAAAGAAGCTAATCTCTTTGGAGAAGAATTGATGAAAGTTTGGGTGAGAGAAGATACAAGGTGAGTTAATGTACCAGAAAGCAAAGAAGTTCATAAAGACTGATGGAGGCATTGAGAGGCTCCTACTGTCCAACTTTGAGGGATTTAAATGTCAAAACAACCTGGTTACAATTGATTTGAAACCATTGAACAACGAAAATCAACCTCCCCCCAAAAAAAGAGAGAAGGGAGGGAGATGGATAAGTTTCTTTTTCAGAAGAATGTTGGGTGAAAAATACATAATTAATACTACAAAATCATCTTTCTGCAGTCACTGATGTAATAATTTATTCAGGCAAGAATTATCAATGGGTGGGATAGCCATTGGGTGCAAGTTAATTAAACCGAATATTGACAAACAAAGTATTTTTAAATAATGTATAAATCTGGAGCCACCAAATTAAGTTATCAGACTCTGCATCCCTCTTGACATGACACAATGAAGTATACATTAACTGTTATATTCTAACAAAAAGTCTAAATTGAAAAAAATACAAACGTAAAAGTGCCAGAAATGATAACATATGAATCACTAAAAATAGTAAAATGTAGAAACTAAAAATTATCTTTAAATTTTAAAATATGAAAATTAGCCTGTTAAATTGAAAATAACTACAAGTCATGGTTTTATCACATACATAAAAATAAAATGTAAGATTTTGACAGCAAAAAAGATAACACAGGAGAAAACAGGAATGCAGTTTTGTAGCTTTTTATTTTACTTATTTTTAAATTAAATTTATTGGTCAACATGAACATATAGGTTTCAGGTATGGGTTTCCATGTTATAAGATCTGTATATTGCACCATGTGCCCACCACCCGAAGTCAGATCTTCTCCTGTCATCATATATTAGGACTCCCTTCTCCAACCTCCCTCCCTTCTGGCAACCACCACACTGCTGTTTCTGTTTTATGGTTTTTTCCTACACACAGTTTCTGTTCACGAGTTTCAGATCCTACATATGAGTGAAATCATCTGGTTCTTAGCTTTTTCTAACTGACTTACTTCACTTAGTATAATGTTATTAAGGTCCATCCATGTTGTTGCAAATGGTGCTATTTCATTCTTTTATATGGCTGAGTAGTATTTCATTGTGTATATATACCACATCTTTTCTTTTTTTGTGTATAAATAATTTATTTCTGTTCACAGCATCACATAGGCATATAAGAGGGAGCGGGAACAGAAGAAGAAGGTGATCAAGACAGAATTTTAGCAGTAGAAATGAAAACAAGCCAGGAGACTCAGTCCCAACACCATAACAGAGAATGGGTGAAGAGAATTGTTCTGAAACAAAGCTGGCCTCCCTGTGTCTGTGAGAAAACACTTCAAAAGCTCCTGTGGTGGCACTCACTCATTCTCCCAGGGGAAGGAAACATTGGAATGGACCGCCAGGCTGATGCCTCCAAGGTGATATGATGTTTGTTCAGAGTGAAATGGGCTATTATTAGGTCAAACATTATAGAAATCAACTGAGACTCTTAACTATTAGTTGAGATGCCACAGGATTTTATTTTACTACACAGTTACTAATAGCCAACTGTACCCTTTAAATGTTGATAATGCAAGAAACAAAAATCATTTCACATCATTTGTAAAGCATGGCAGGATTTGAACAGTGTACCACGTCTTTATCCAGTCCTCTATTGTGGGACACTTTGGTTGTTTCCAGGTCTTGACCACCTTGATTAATGCTGCAGTGAACATAGGAGTGGGTATATCTTTGCGAATACATGATTTTGAGGATTTTGGGTGTATACCCAGGAGAGGAATTGCTGGGTTGTATGGTAGCTCTATCTCAATTTTTGAGGAATCACCAGACTGCTTTCCATAGTGGTGGTTCCAGTTTACATTCCCACCAGCAGTGGATAAGCGATCCATTTTTTCCATTACCTCTCCAACACTTGTTATTGCTTATTTTATTGACTAGTAGCCCTTTGCGTGATATCGCGTGCAGTCGGCCGCCCGCCGCTTCCGCGGGAGCTGGCAGGAACCGTGCTGCTTCCACGGGATGCGGGAGATGGGAGGGACCCGCGCTGCTTCCGCAGGAGGCGGGCCGCTGTCTCCTTTCCAGGCCTGCGCTCGGCCCAGAGGTGTCTGCTTGGGGTGGCGGGAGGGGGGGGGGGGGCGCGCGGAGCCAGGCACGGTGACAAAGCAAGCATTCCGCCAGGCCGCTCATGCTGCCTGCTCTCAGTGGCCGCTCCCACCCCCTACCCCCTGACCCCCCGGGACTGGGGTACTCCGGCAGGGCTGAGAAGACTGGGCGCCGCCATCTTGTGGCTATGGGTACCACCATCTTTGTGACAGTATGGCGGTTAATTTGCATATTACCCTTTTATTAGATAGTAGTATGGCCACTCTAAGAGGTGTGAGGTGGTATCTCATAGTTTTTCTTTAATTGATTTCAGAGATGGAAGACGAGGGAGGGAGGGAGAGAGAGAGAGAGAGAAACATTAATGATTAGAGAGAGTCATTGACCGGCTGCCTTCTGCACACCCTCCACTGGGGATTGAGCTCGCCACCTGGGCATGTGCCCTGACTGGGAATTGAACCATAACTTCCTGGTTCATAGGTTGACACTCAGCACTGAGCAACACTGACTGGCTATAGTGCTACTTCTTAATTATGAAGCATGAGGCTGCTCTGGACGAGTTCCCTTTCAGGCTAAACAACTGCTCTACTCTAATCCATGTGTTCTAGTCTGGACCTGTCATTTCTTCTTTGCCCAACCTAGATGTCTTTATCAGTCAGTTCAATGTGGAAGTTTGCAGGTCACTCCCTGAACTGAGGTTTGCATGAGAAGCCCCTATGTAGAAATGAACATGAGGCTCTGTTTTTCTAAAAAAAAAACTGAGCCCAGTTATCCACCAGGAGCCCTTCATAGGAGGTATCTTTTTTCTTAGGATCCACATATCTATTGTCTGCTATGTGAGTTGCATTGGGAGTCCTCGGGTAAGGGATGAGAGGGCTGGAGGCGGATTTCCTATCCTGGCTCCATCCAGCTATTGAGAAGAGGGGTGTCTGGAGAAGGACGCAGTAGACCTGTGGGTAAAATTTCCATTCTGGCTTGAGTCCAGTATGTGAGGGGCAGAGTGGATGCCTGGCTAAGGGATGAGAAGAGAACTGGAGACGAATTATTTATTCCCTCTCCACACAGCTTTTGAAGGAGTCATGGGTAAACAGGCAAGGAGAGTCCAGGCAAATTCTCCCTCCCTGCTTAAGCCAGGGTGTGAAGAGCACAGTGGTTTTTGGGATAAGCGGCCAGGAATTCTGTATCCCGGTTGTGTGGTTAAAGGGGTTGCCTGGCAAAAGGAGAATGATCTGGAGCTGAATTTTCCATCCCTGCCTTAGGATGTGATGAGCAAGAGGATCTGAGAAAAGAGGCCAAGGGACATGAGCCAGTAGAGACCTTGCGGCAAATGTTTATCCTGACTCTAGCCCAGCATCTGATGGGCAGCTGGTACCTGTGTAAATAGGCGAAGCGAGACCTGGAGCCATTTTTTTCTTCCTGGCTCCACCAAGTACGTGATGAGCAGAAGGTGTTCTGAGGGAAAAGGCGAGGAGAGACTGGATGTGATTTTCCCATCCTGTTCTAGGCAGCATGTGAGGGGTGTACTGCAGCCAGCTGGAGTCCTGTGAGCACTTTCTCCAGGCTGTTCTCAAGTCAGCACTTCCTTAAGACTGGTTTCCTGGGATTAGTCCTCCAGTCTCTGGTGGGACCACTTTTTGTGATCTCCTCCTCCGGTCAGGATTTGGGAATGCACTACTTCCAAATAGATGAGTTAATGGAACACAATAGAAGGTATAGTATTAGACCCAAATCTGTAGGTAAATTCTGCATGATAAACATGTCTCCTCAGATCATTAGAAAAAAATGGGTATCCTATATAATAAAAACTCAGTGACCAAACGGCAGAATGACTAGAATGGACTGGTCGACCACTTGCTATGATGCACACTGACCACCAGGGGGCAGATGCTCAATGCAGAAGCAGCCCCCTGGTGGTCAGTGCGCTCACACTGGGAGCGCCGCTCGGCTGACCAGGATGAGCCGTGCTCCCACAGCGGGCCAATCCCCGCAGGCCATGCCCCTCCACCAGTGCAAGAATCTGTGCATGGGGTCTCTAGTTATATCATAAATGGTGTGGGGACATGAGGCAGACAGCAGTCACAGATAAAACTCTAGCAGTAGGGCCTTTTCCTGGGTGGTAAGGCAGGACCATGTTGGAGTAGAGTGGCAGGGTTGGACTTGAGGCTAGAGCTGGGGCTGGAAGTTAGGGGATTGGCCTTGCTGTGCACCTGAAGCAGAAAGCCTGCAATGATGTGTGTGGCAGAGTGGGAATTGATGTGAGAGGTGGGTTTAACTTGAGTGGGAGCAGAGTGGACATAAGGAGAGAAAGTTGGCCCACTTGATGTTTTGGGTATGAGGCAGGCGGCTGGCAGATATGAGGCGAGTGGTGATCTGGGAATAGCGTGGCTGGGTCCTGAGGTGTGAGGCGAGCAGTGGGGAGGACCTGAGGTGAGAGGTGGGGAGCGTCCTGAGGTGTGAGGTGAGCAGTGGGGAGGACCTAATGTGAAGGGCAGGCAGGATGTGAGGTATGGGGCAGTGGCCGGGATAAGTGGCTAAGGCCCAGTGAGGCCAGCTCTGTCTCAGCTCATTTCTGTCACTATGATTTTTGTTTTTCAACTAGAAGCCCGTTGCACTAAGTTTCGTGCAATAGACTTTTCCTTCACCTGGCTGCCGGCACCAGTTTTCCGCCAGCAGCAGTTTTCCTCTGGCCACCCGCCGATCAGAGCGCCTCCAGCCAGCACGATCGGCCACCCCAAGAGGAACTCCGATCGGGAGGCGCTCCGATCGGCGGGTGGCCAGAGAAAAATTGCTGCTGGCAGAAAACTGGTGCCGGCAGCCACGCAATCGGCCACCCCGAGTTCCGCTACCAGCATCTTCCGCGGGCCCCATCTTCCGTTTAGGCTGGCAGGAGGAGCGGGGGTCCGGGACTCGCGAGTCCCCGTCCCCCGCTCCTACCGCCAGCCAATCAGCCACCCTGAGTCCCGCCCCCTGCGCCTCCATCAGGCCCAATTGTGGGCGTAGCGGAGTGATGCAATTTGCATATTACCTTTTTATTATGTAGGACTAGAGGCCCATTGCATGAAGAGATTCGTGCAATAGGCCTTCCTTCCCTTGGCTTCCAGCACCTGTTTTCCTCCAGCACCCGGGACCCAGGCCTTCGCTCCAGCCAGAGTCTGCCATCTTTGCTGCAGACTCCGGAGTCTGCAGTCTTGTCTTAGCTGCGGCACTCCACTCTTATAGATTCACTAGAAGCCCAGTGCATGATTTAATCATGCACGTGTAAGCTGTCTGTCCTCTGGTCGGCAGCTCCGAAGTCCCTGGGCCCCTAGGGCGAGGCGGGGCGGGGGCGTGGTCCTCCTGCGGCCGGAGCCCAGACCAGGGTCTTGCCTTTGCCTCCCGCCCAGGAAGGCTGGGGCCGCCGCCACGTGCTCCTGCAGCCCAACTGCTGCCAGACTCCTCCCCGGGGAGCCACGCCGCCCGCCCACCGCCAGCCGCCTCCAAACCTCCAAAACGCCGGCTCGGCTCGCTGCCCCAGAGGCCTGTCTGTGCCGAAGCACAGCCATGGCGCAGACGCTGAGCTCGCGTCGCCGCTGGCAACGCAAGCTCAGTGTCCTGCCGGCCCAATCACCACCCCAGCCACCCCGAGTCCCGCCCCCTATGTCACCCGCTGGCCCAATCATGGGCGTAGCGGAGTGATGGTAATTTAAATATTACCTTTTTATTATGTAAGATTCGCCCCCTGCCCTCCCTCTCATAGCAGGCATCCTGCCCCACCTGGCCACTCCGTGCCTGGAGCAGCTTGGTGGCCGCCATCTTTGGCCTTCTAATTTGCATACTCACTCTGATTGGCTGTGGAGGTACAGTCAATTTACATGTTTGTCTGTTAGGTAAGACTAGAGCCTAGGTGCATGAAATTCCTGCACGGGTGAGTCCCTAGGCCTGGCCGGCGATAGAAGTGTGAATGTCTGATGTGGAAGGGCAGGTCCCAGCTAACCTCTGGGCCCTCGGCAGCACCTGGGCTCTGGTATGCCCCCCTCTGCCTGAGTCACAGCGCCTGAGTCCCCACGTGGAGATGTGGTGAGTGCAGCTGGACGCCCCAGGCCGGGGCACAGCGTGGGCTTCTGGGCTGGCCAGCAGCACCGCACAGAAGCCAGGCGGCAGCGTGCTCTCTCCTGGCTGGCCTCGCAGACCGGTTCCTGTGTGAACCCATGGGGAGCCCTACTGGCCCCTGTGGTCCCAGCGGCTGTGGCCTGGCTCGCCCAGCGCCTGAGTGCGGGAGCTTCCCCAGGCATGAGCCCTGGTGTCCCCAAGGTGGGTAGCAGGGGGACTGAGAGTGAGCTCGGCAGACACCTTGCATTCTCATCGCAACTCCATCCCCGTCACTCCCACCCCAAGTAGCCAATGAGAGGTCGCAGCGCATTGCCGAAGCCTGCCCTGTTCCGCACCACCCTCTGGTGGTCAGTGCATGTCATAGCTAGTGATTGAACTGGTTGAAGGACTGCCCAAGGGGACAATTTGCATATTAGGCTTTTATTGTATAGGACTAATGACCTGTGCATGGATTTGTGCACATTGAAAGGAAATTAATTAGAAGGTGGCTGGCAGGGTGGTACTGGGCGAGATGGGCTGGACATGCTGTGGAGCCAACCTCCCACAGTTCTTCCCTGGCTGGCCACACCTGGGGCAGCGCTGCAGCTTTAAGGGCGTCTGTGGAGTGAGTGGGATTGCTCTGGCAGGTGGGGTCCTTGCCTGGCCTGTGGGGATCCAGCTGAAACTGGCTCTCCGACATACCTCAAGGGGTCCAAGATTATGAGAGGGTGGTTCTTGAGTGACACACCCCTCTTTGATTCTGGGGTGTGTAACCTGAGAAATGCTGCTGCCAAGTACCACAGTTTGGCAGCTCCTGTATCGAGTGTCTGCCCCCTGGTGGTAAGTGCTTGTCATAGCGACTGGCCATACAGTCGCTTAACCTTTTTTATATATACTAGAGGCCCGGTGCACAAAATTCATGCACTGGGGGGGGGGGTGTTGTTCCATAGCCCAGCCTTTACCCTCTCCAATCTGGGACCCCACAGGGATTGGGCCTAAACGGGCAGTTGGACATTCCTCTCACAATCCAGGACTGTTGGCTCCCAACCGCTCACCTGCCTGCCTGCCTGAATGCCCCTAACAGCTTCTGCCTGCCAGCCTGATCACCCCCTAACCACTCCCCTGCCAGCCTGATTGACGCCTAACTGCTCCCCTGTGGGACCGATTGCCCCCAACTGCCCTCTCCTGCAGGCCTGGTTGCCCCCAACTGCCCTTGCCTGCAGGCCTGGTCCGCCCTTCCCCCCAATTGCCCTCCCCTGCTTCTGAGAAACACCATCCAAAGGATGTAAAGTTTCAGTATGGTGATAAACTTGTCCATATATTCTAAAACAGTATAGCCCATATCCTGATGGCAATGCAATATTTGCACCCATGGAAGCAAAAGCAAAAGAACTATTTATGGAATGAATATTTTCCATGAAATTTTTACTGTCAGAATCTTTGTTTGTCACTAATCTTTTTAAATATGCTGGGTATTCAGGAAAATGTATATCATTCGGACAGACTACCTTTGCTACAACATCAAGTAAATTTCCCATCAGATGGTTTTTCATCAGAGAAATTTAGTGATAGGCAAAATTGACATCTAACAGTCATTCCACCACAACTATGTTTGAGAATTGCTCCTTATGTACTCCATTTTCGCTGAGAAGGCATTTCATACCAGTATTGGTAGTACTTATTGATGACTGTTCTTTAGACATATTCTGTCATCGCCACCGCCTTCTTTCAACTTCAAAGGCACATTGGTCCTTAGACATTTTCTGTTGATGATGCCAGCTTTTTTCGGCTTCAGAGCTACATTTTGCCAATAGTAGCTTTTCAGATACATTCTGTCGCTGGCGCCTCCTCCTTTCAAGATCAGACGCACTTAGACTTCAGACATTTTCTGTCGATAACGCCGGCTTCTTTTGGCTGCAGAGCTACATTGTATCAAAAATTGCTCTTTAGACATAGTCCTACCTCCCTGCTGTCATGGTCTGAGATGCAGATGAATGAGAGTCCTGGCTGTCAGGCCGCTGAGGGCTGTCTGACCAACGGCTGATTCTGGCTAATTCTGGCTGATTCTGTGGGTTGGGACTTCCTCCTTCCTGTTGTCAGAGTCTCCGCGGCAACGATGACAAAGCAAGCATTCCACCTGGCCACTCCATGCCCGGCCTGGCCAGAGGCCCTCTGTGGTTGGGCGCAGAACGCTTGCCTCGTCACTGGGATGATGACGCAAGCATTCCCCACCCCCCCCCGGCTTCTCTGTGCCTGCTGCCCAGAGGCCGTCCATGGCTGGGGTGGAACGCTTGCCTCGTCGCCACGGCGATGAAGCAAGCATTTCGCCACGCCGCTCACGCTGCCCACTCTCAGCGGCTGCTCCCCTGGGACTGGGGGACTCTGGCGAGGCTGAGAGGACTAGGCGCCACCATCTTGTGGCTATGGGCGCCGCCATCTTTGTGATGGAGTGACAGTCAATTTGCATATTCCTGCTTTATTAGATAGGATTAGAGGCCCGGTATATGAAATTTGTGCATGGGAGGGGGGTGTCCCTCAGCTTGGCCTGCACCCTCTCCAATCTGGGACCCTTCAGGGAATGTCTGACTGCTGGTTTAGGCCCAGTCAGGCCTAAACCAGCAGTTGGACATTCCTCTCACAATCCGGGACTGCTGGCTTCTAACTGCTCGCCTGCCTACCTGCCTGATTGCCTCTAACTGCTTCTGCCTGCCAGCCTGATCGCCCCCTAACTGCTCCCCTGCCAGCCTGATCACCCACAACTGCCCTCCCCCGCTGGCCTGATCGCCCACAACTGCCCACCCCTGCCGGCCATCTTGTGATGATATGAGGGTGTTGCACAAGGACCACCTAGGCTTTTATTAGTACAGTCAGTCCTCAGATTATGTTGGACTTGATGTACGTTGTTTCGTGGTTACGCTGCCATTGCCCATCTTACCTTATAATAGAGAAACATGCAAATTGACCGCACCTCCGCTATGCCCACGATGGGGCCGGCAGGAGGCTGGGGGCGGGACTCCGGGTGGCATATCCGCCGTTGAGAAGTTCAAGATGGCGGTGCAAAGTGGCTGGGCCCATGCCGCTGCTCCCGGGGGTGCCTGGGGCCATCGGCACCCCGGGGGGGCGTGGCCGGGCCCATGCCGCCGCTCCGGGAGTACCTGGGGCGATCGGCACCCCGGGGGGCGTGGCCGGGCCCATTCAGCCACTCCCGGGGGTGCCTGGGGCGATCGGCACCCTGGGGGGGCGTGGCCGGGCCCATTCAGCCACTCCCGGGGGTGCCTGGGGCGATCGGCACCCCGGGGGGCGTGGCTGGGCCCCTCTCGCCCCTCCCGGGGGTCCCGGGGTTGATCGTCCACCTAGGGGGGCGTGGCCTGGCCCCTCCCGCCCCTCCCGGGGGTCCCGGGGGTCGATCGGCCACCTGGGGGGCGTGGCCCGGCCGCTCCTGGGGGTCCCAGGGGCCGAGGCTTTCCGGGCCTTGGGCACCAGCGGGGAGCCTGCACCGATGGCAGGAAACCACTGGGGGTCGGCTCCTGTGATCGGTAGCAGGGACGCTGGGTGCGGCGAGCCCAAGGCCAGGAAAGCCTGGGGCGGAGGCTTTCCCGGCCTTGGGCACCAGTGGGCAGCCTGCATGGATCGCAGGAAACCACTGGGGGTCGGCTCCTGCGATCCTTAGCAAGGATGTTGGGTGCCGCCGAGCCCAAGGCCACCGCCCGGGGCCAAGCCCCGAACCTGAAAAAGGCAGAAGTCGGTGGCCACAGCCAAGGCCTGGGTCCCTGGTGCCGGCAGAAAACTGGTGCAGGCAGCCAGGTGAATGAAGGTCTATTGCACGAATCTTCGTGCAAACGGGCTACTAGTTTATTTAAAAAAAAAAAAAGTTCTGTCATTTCGCTGTGTGTACATATGTGCTTTATGTTTCTTTTTATTTACTTACCACAAGTAGAGGTCAGGAATTGTTATCTTTTAAGTTTTTTTTACTGTTTCACTTCATTACTGCTGTGTATGTGCTCCATGTGAGTGACGTAGATACTTATGTAGGTGGGTACTGACTTACGGCGAAAATTGCGTTACGTTGCGCCATAGGAATGGATCTCTGACGTAACCCTAGGACCTACTGTGTAGACTAGAAGCCCAGTGCATGAATTTTTGCATGGGTGGGGTCCGGCCAGTTTGACCCCAATCGGGGCAGATCAGGGCCGGGCTTGTTGGGAGGAGGAGACGATGGGAGATTGGCCAGCTAACCTGCCCTGATAGGGGCCCTGTTAGGGCCAGGCCAGCTTCGGGGAGGGGCTGAGGGCGATTGTCTGGCAGGCCTCGCCCCCAGTTGGGTGGGTGACCGATTGGGGGCAGGGCCGGATGTGGGGAGGGGCTGTGGGCAGTGGGCCGGCTGGCCCTGTCCCCAAATGGGATGGTGGGGACCCATCAGCGTGCAGCTGGCCGGGGGAAGGGTCCGTAGGTGGTTGGCTGGCCAGCTCTGCCCTGATTGGAGAGGAGGGGGTTGATCTGGGGTGGGGCTGGGCAGGAGGAGGAGCTGCAGGAGGTTGACTAGCCGGCCCCCTCCATTGGAGTAGGGGGAGTGATCAGGTGTGGGGCCAGTGGGGGAGAGGAGCTGCGGGGGCCATTCCGTGAGGGGCGGGCCGATCGGGGCGGGGCCGGTGGGGGAGAGTGGCTGTGTGACATTGGCCGGCTGGCCCCACCCCCGATCAGGCGGGTTTGCTGGCCTCTGTGGGCATCATAGCAACCGGTCGTTCCAGTCGCTGGAACGTTGGCTTTTTATATATGTAGATAGAGGCCCAATGCATGGATTTGTGCACCGGTGGGGTCCCTTGGCCTGGCCTTTGCCCTCTTGCAATCCGGACCCTTTGGGGGATGTCAGAGAGCTAGTGTCAGCCTGATCCCCACGTGCCAGGCCAAGGGACCCCACCAGTGTATGAATCTGTGCACTGGGCTTTTAGTATGCATACTAGGGACCCGTTGCAGGAATATTTCCTGCAAGACTTCTGGCAGGCTTCCCTCCCGCCCCCCCCCCACCTCTCCCGCTGCGGCGGGCAGGGCGGGGCAGGCCGAACGGGTGGGACGCCTCCCGCCCGTCCCGCCCACCCAACCCAGCCCGCCTCGCCCCGCACTCCCAACCCTCTGCGTCTGCTGCCTCAGCTGCCTCTGTGGCCGTGCGCCGCCGCTGCCTCTGATCACCCCGACCCGCCGCACATGCTGCCACCGCCTCCTCGGCCCTGCGCGCTGCTGCTGCACGCCCCACCCGCCTCGCCACACCCCGCCCACAGCCACCACCGCCTCCAAGGCCACCGCGGCCTCGCACACCGCCTGCCACGCCCCGCCCACAGCCACCACCGTCTCCAAGGCCACCGCGGCCTCACACACCGCCCACCACGCCCCGCCTGCCACCTCCACTGCGCGCCCCGCCCACCGCCGCCTCTGATCACCCCGACCCGCCGCGCACGCTGCCGCCACCTCCTCGGCCCCATGCGCTTCTGCTGCGCGCCCCACCCGCCTCGCCACGCCCACAGCCACCACCGCCTCCAAGGCCACCGCGGCCTCGCACACCGCCCGCCACGCCCCGCCTGCCGCATCCACTGCGCGCCCTGCCCACCGCTGCCGCCGCCACCGCTGTGGCCGCGTTGCCACCGCTCACACTGCCTGCCACCGCCTCAGAGGCCACCATGGCCGCGTGCTCCACAGCTGCGCCGCCGCCCACCCACGCAGCCGCCATGCTTTCTGCTTTCTTCACTCCTCCCTCCCTCAGCATATGCAAATTAACCACCATCTTGTTTGCTCTGATTGGCTGTGGGCATAGTGAAGGTACGGTCAATTTGCATATTACTGTTTTATTAGATAGGATAAGATCTTTGGTTAATCTCTTCCCGCCTTCCCCTCAGCAGCAACCTAACCCATGGCCGATTCTGCGAGGGATCGGGATCCTTCCTCCCTCCTCTCTGTGTCTGGGGTGCAGGTGAAGCAGATTCGGTGCCAGTAGTGTCCCAACAGCAACCTAACCCATGGCTGATTTCGTGAGGAATCGGGCTCCCTCCTCCAACTGGTCAGAGCATCTGCTCCCTGGTGGTCATTGCATGTCATAGCTACTGGGCAAATGGTCAGATGGTCATTTAGGCTTTTATATATATAGTAGAGGCCCCGTGCATGATTGAATCATGCATGTGTAGGGTCCCCTACACGCTTTCGCTTTTCACGGTGGAGCTGGGTGCCTGTCCGCTGGTGCACCAGGCCTTTCAGAAGCCTCCGGCGCGGCGGAGGCTTCTGAAAGGCCTGGTGCCAGAGCAGACAGGCACCCAGCTCCCCCACTTTTGATGGTCCGCGGCCGCTGAAGGGGGCTACCCTGCTGTTGAGAGGCGCAGGGGGCAGGAGTCCCGCCCCCTGCGCCTCTCAACGGCTGCTGAGGGGGGCTGCGCGGACGCCTGGCTACCCTGCCATTGAGAGGCGCAGCTGGGTGTCGCGGCACGCCCCCTCAGCGGCCGCGGATCTGGCCGTTGAGAGGCACAGGGGGTGGGACTCCCACCCCCTGTGCCTCTCAACAGCAGGGTAGCCCCCCTCAGTGGCAGCGGATCCGTGCCTCTCAATGGCCGGATAGTCCACACCGAGTCCCTCCCCCCAGCCTCCCGCCGCCCAATCGTGGGCGTAGTGGAGTGATGGTAATTTACATGTTACTCTATTATTAGATAGGACTAGAGGCCCAGTGCATGATTGAATCATGCATGTGTAGGGTCCCCTACACGCTTTCGCTTCTGATCGTGGTGGAGCTGGGTGCTTGTCCGCTGGTGCACCAGGCCTTTCAGAAGCCTCCGGCGTGGCTGGTGCCGGAGCAGACAGGCACCCAGCTCCCCCGCTTTTGATGGTCCGTGGCGGGATGTGAGCTCGCTGCCCCAAAGGCCCCTTCTGTTCCGCAGCACAGCCATGGCGCAGACGCTGAGCTCGTGCCGCTGCTGGGGACGCGAGCTCAGCGTCCCGCCAGCCCAATCGGCTACCCCGGCCACCCCGAGTCCCGCCCCCTGTGCCTCCTGCTGGCCCAATCGTGGGCGTAGCGGAGTGATGGTAATTTACATATTACCTTTTTATTAGGTAGGGCTAGAGGCCCTTTGCATGAAGAATCGTGCAATAGACCTTCCTTCACCTGGCTACTGGCACCAGTTTTCCTTCCGCCTTCTTTCAGGGTGGGGACTTGGACCCCAGCGGCGGCAGCGTGGGGCGGGAGCTGCCGGGCCCCACGCCACCATCCGCGATTGGGGCGCCGCCACCGCCCAGGTCCCTCAGTGATAGGAGGGACCCAGGCGCCACTGCCGCTCCGACCCGCGAACGCTGAGGGGCGGGACCGGGCGCTGCCGCCGCTCCCACCGCGCCTCCCGCCGGCCCCATCGGTCCTCCCTCGGCCCCATCAGTCCCCCCTCAGCGGCGCCTCTCAACGGCTGGATAGGCCACCCTGAGTCCCGCCCCCCCCCCCAGCCTCCCACCGGCCCAATTGTGGGCGTAGCAGAGTGATGGTTATTTGCATATTACCCTTTTATTAGGTAGGATACTAGAGGCCCGGTGCATGAAATTAGTGCATGGGGGTGGGGTGTTTCCCTCAGCCCAGCCTGCAGCCTCTCCAATCTGGGACCCTTCAAGGGACCTTCATTTTTTCCTACAGGAGTGTGGTGTAAAAACCCTAGATCACCTTCTTGGATTCTTATAACCCAAATTACCAAGAACACTGCAAGTGGTGACCTACAGGGAGCTTAGCCAATGAGCTATCAGAAAAGGTATTTACTCTCAAACTGGTTTGGCTCAGTGGATAGACCGTGGGCCTGCAGACTGAAGGGTCCCAGGTTTGATTCCTGTTAAGGGCATGTACCTTGGTTGGAGGCAATCCCCAGTGGGGAGTGTGCAGGAGGCAGCTAATCGATGTTTCTCTCGCATTGATATTTCCGACTGTATCCCTCTCCCCTCTTCTCTGTAAAAAAAATCAATAAATATATATTTAAAAAGGTGTATCCTATGCAGCTCATGCAGCCCCTGGGTTGTGTCCACTGGGCTAGGGGCGTGTCCCTGCCACCCGGTGGTGGCCGCCGGGGTCTCTGCATACCCCAGAGGCCAGCAGCCATCCCCCTGTGGAGGGCGCTGGGCTGGGGGCAAGGACATGAACCACCACTTGGTGCTGGAGCTTGGAAAGCCGCTGGGGGCTGGGCGGGAACATCTCTGTCTCCAAACGCCCCTGAGGCTGGCAGCCAGCTCCACCATGGGCCCCAGGCTGGGGGCATGCAGAGACCCTGGGCAGCACACAGCGGTGGCCGCCAGAGTCTTGGCACACCCCAGAGGCCAGCAGCCAGCCCCCCGTCGTGGGCACCTGGCTGGGGGCGTGGACCCAAACCACTGCTTTGTGTGTGAGCCTTTGCAAGCGGCTGGGGGCAGGGAGGGAACATCCCCATCTCCAAACACCCCCGACGCCAGCAGCCAGCCCCACCATTGGCCCCAGGCTGGGGACATGCAGGGACCCTGGGCAGCATGCATCGGTGGCCGCCAGGGTCTTGGCACACCCCAGAGGCCAGCAGCCAGCCCCTGGTCGTGGGCGCCTGGCTGCAGGCATGGACCCAAACCGCTGCTTCATGCACGAGCCTTTGCAAGTGGCTGGGGGCGGGGCTATAGCGATGTGGGGATGTTCCAGCCTGCCAGGCCACTTGGCGCCTGCACCCATAGGCTCCGAGTGGCCAGGGGGTGTTCTGGGACCCCTGCCGCTCAGGACCTAAGCACGGGCCTACAGGCTAGGAGCAGCCTGGGTTTGGAGGATGTTTCCGGGACCCAGGCCGCTCAGCGCCTGCATACGCAAATTAACTGCCATCTTTGTTTGGGTTAATTTGCATATTCTCTGATTGGCTGTGGGCGTAGCAAAGGTACGGTCAATTTTCATGTTTCTCTTTTATCAGATAGGACGAGAGGCCCGGTACACGAAATTCATGCACTGGGGCGGGGGGAGTGTTCCTCAGCCCAACCTGCACTCTCTCCAATCTGGGACCCCTTGGGGGATGTCCAACTGCCTGTTTAGGCCCAATCCCCTAAACTGGCAGTTGGACATCCCTTTCACAATCCAGGACTGCTGGGTCCCAACTGCTCACCTGCCTGCCTGATTGCCCCTAACCACTTCTGCCTGCCACCCTGATCACCCCCTAACCACTCCCCTGCCAGCCTGATCAACGCCTAACTGTTTTCCTGCCGGCCTGATCATCCCCAACTGCCCTCCCCTGACAGCCCGGTCACCCCCAAATGCCTTCCCCTGCATATTCCCTCTTTATTAGATAGGGCTTTTTCTTTAACATATTGGACAGTGTACCTGCTGTGGTCTTGACAAACCAGTAAAAATGTAAACCCAGACTAAAAGTGTCATAAAATAAACTCCTTAAATAGGAATTTCATGAGACCTTGGAAAGGTGATATCATGTGGTTGTTTCTTCATTTCTTCTCTTTCTTTTTCTTGATGTTTCATCTTTTGTCTTTTCTTTATTTTCTCCTTTCATTCCTTTTCTGTCCTCTCTTTCTCTTAACCCTACCAGATCTGAGGCCCTGAACCTAACTGTCCCCTATACCTGGGCTCCTGAGTATTAAAGAGAAAAAATCAACATGATATAGAAAAATGTTAGTTACATGCAAACAAGTGGTTAGAATAAGATGGAATTTGGAGACATTGTAGAAAATAGGTCTACCTTTCATCTAGCACCAATATTCCACCTTTGTGTGCCAATCCACCCAGCAGGATGAGCCTTGTTTCACGCAGAGGTACTTCTTGCAAAGTGAGCACCAGATGTTGCTCTTCACCTTCTTGCATGGTTTGTCTTTGTAAGACACTCCAGGATTTTTGCTTGTACCTGGAGTGCTTTTCCATGCACACAACACAGATATGATTAGACAGTGTCCCAGGGGGAATCTCTGGAAAATGATTGCCTGGCGTCATCCGTTGAGGGGAGGGTTCCTTTTGTGGGTGGCGGTGGGCTGATGTCCTGTATCCACCAATAAGTTGCAGGCACAGTTTCTGAATATATCTGGTGAAATAAACTGGCTTTTTTGAAGCAGCTAGCTGCTTTGAAGCATACAAGATATAAGAATTATAACTGGCCCACATAAAAAATTTTATGAAAAGCCGCCGGGGCCAGTGGTAATGACGAGACCGGTGAAGGCGGGTCATCTGGTCATTTTTGTCACAGCCACCCATATATTTATTATAGTCCTTCACCAGCTGTGGCATCTGTATTTCTTGCACACTGCCATCTTTATTTCTTCTGTTTATTACTACATTTTTGGCTGGATCGTGTTAGTTCGAAATAAATGTGATGGGCTTTCTATCGTGCTAAATTAAACATGTTACACTTTCTTGACATAGATAGCGACTGTCACCCCTAGCAAGTTTTTTTACACTTTTCAGCGACTTAGGAAACTGCTTCCTGTTTTGCTGCAGGGTTCCCGCAATTCCTGTGTGTAATTCTGAGAGTGCATATTTAGCAAGGGTTACAGAGTTGTAGAACCGGTCCATGACAAGTACATGAGATTTATTTTCCATTGCACATGAGGTCAGGAGACGAATGACTGTATTTCCTACTGCGCCCAAGTCTTTTGTAGGCATTGGTGCAGCACCAGTGTAGATTTCTGCATTCAAAATGTAGCCAGTCTCACCTTCACAGAGAAGGAAAGATTTGATGCCCCACTTTGTGGGCTTATCCTTGATATACTGCTTGATGGCCAAGTGGTTTTTTGTCGGGATCATCCCCTCATCTAGGCTCAAATGTTGCTTTGGCAGATAGAAGTGGAGAAACTTGGGGAGCAGACTTTTCAAGAAAGGCCTAAGGACTTTATATATTCTATCTGTCTTATCGATATCTGTGTCTTCCTCATCAATTATGTGTAAAAAACTCCAAAGGGCCAAGAATCTGTCTCGAGTCATAACATTTCGAAATCCGGGAGTAAATCTAACAAAGTTAGAGCCCTCATTTGTCCAATAATCCCGATAGCTGGGCTTTATACATAAGCATTCCATATAGATCCTCAGTCCAAGAAAAGCTTTCATTTCTTCTACTGTGGCATCCTTGAAATTTTTGGCATTGTAGGAGTTGGGCTTTGCTATATGTGCAATTGGTGGGCCCGGAGGTTGGTTTTCTCTGTCAAATTTTGCCAGAAAGTATCATCCAAAAACAAGGATAAAAAGTTAGTCGGTTCACTCTCCTCTGTGATAGATCCAGGAAATGTTCACTGGGCCTTTTCCATCCTCATTGAAATTCAGATCTGTATTTGGTGATAAAAAATTCCTTGTCTAACCTTCATCACCACCTAGATCTCCCCCATCAGCTGTTTGAGGGACACGCCCCCTTTTCTTACTATCGATCTAGCTCTAGGTCTATAAGGTTCAAGATTCTCCTCATCACTTGAGCTCTCACTGTCTGTGTCACTTGAACTGGAAATGTATTCTTTTTTTTTCTTTTTTTTTTATTGAGGTATTATATGTGTACATATCTTACCATTACCCCCCCACCCCACACCCACACATGCCCTCACCCCCCAGAGTTTTGCGTCCATTGTTTATGCTTATATGCATGCATACAAGTCCTTCGTTTGATTTCTTATCTACCCCCCCCTCCCTAACTTTCCCCCTGTAATTTGAAAGTCTATTTGTTGCTTTAATGTATCTGTAACTATCTTTTTGTTCATCAGTTTATAATGTTCTTTATTATCCATAAATGAGTGAGATCATGTGGTATTTTTCTTTCATTGACTGGCTTATTTCACTTAGTATAATATTCTCCAATTCCATCCAGGTTGCTGCAAATGATGAGAATTCCTTCTTTTTTATGGCAGCATAGTATTCCATTGTGTAGATGTACCACAGTTTTCTGATCCAGTCATCTGCTGACGGGCACCTAGGCTGTTTCCAAATCTTAGCTATTGTAAATTGTGCTGCTATGAACATGGGGGTGCATATATCCTTTCTGATTTGTGTTTCTAGTTTCTTTGGATATATTCCCAGGAGTGGGATTACTGGATCAAATGGGAGTTCCATTTTCAGTTTTTTGAGGAAACTCCATACTGTTCTCCACAGTGGCTGCACCAGTCTGCATTCCCACCAGCAGTGCACGAGGGTTCCTTTTTCTCCGCATCCTCGCCAACACTTGTCGTTTGTTGGTTTGTTGATGATAGCCATTCTGACAGGTGTGAGATGGTACCTCATTGTTGTTTTGATTTGCATCTCTCGGATAATAAGTGACTTTGAGCATGTTTTCATGTGTCTCTTGGCCTTCCTTCTGTCTTCTTTTGAAAATATTCTGTTTAGGTCCGTTGCCCATTTTTTTATTGGATCATTTATCTTCCTTTTATTAAGTTGCATAAGCTGCCTGTAGATGTTGGAGATTAAACCTTTATCAGTGTTAGCATTTGCAAATATGTTCTCCCATGCAGTGGGCTTTCTTGTTGTTTTGTTGATGGTTTCTTTTGCTGTAAAAAAGCTTTTTATTTTGATGTAGTCCCATTTGTTAATTTTCTCTTTAGCTTCCATTGCCCTAGGGGCAGTGTCAGTGAAAAAGTTCTTTTGGCATATGTCTGAGATTTTGTTGCCTGTGGATTCCTCTAGTATTTTTATGGTTTCCCGTCTTATGTTTAAGTCCTGTATCCATTTTGAGTTTATTTTTGTAAAAATACACGTATGGTGTAAGTTGGTGATCTAGTTTCATTTTTTTGCATGTGTGTGTCCAATTTTCCCAACACCATTTATTGAAGAGACTGTCTTGATTCCATTGTATGTTCATGCCTCCTTTGTCAAATATTAATTGAGCATAGTGGTTTGGGTTGATATCTGGATTCTCTATTCTGTTCCATTGATCTATATGTCTGTTCTTGTGCCAGTACCAGGCAGTTTTGAGAACAGTGGCTTTGTAATACAGCTTGAAATCTGGTATGGAGATCCCTCCTACTTTATTCTTCTTTCTAAGGATTGCTGCGGCTATTCGGGGTCTTTTTTTATTCCAGATGAATTTTTGGAGAGTTCTTTCTAGGTCTGTGAAATATGCTGTTGGTATTTTGATGGGGAGTGCATTGAATCTGTAGATTGCTTTGGGTAGTATGGACATTTTAATGATGTTGATTCTACCAATCCATGAACATGGTATGTTCTTCCATCTGTTTACGTCTTCCTCTATCTCTTTTTTCAGTGTCCTGTAGTTTTCCGTGTATAGGTCTTTTACCTCCTTAGTTAAGTTTATTCCTAGGTATCTTAATTTTTTTGGTGCGATGGTAAATGGGATTTCTTTTTTAGTCTCTTTTTCTTTAAGTTCACTATTGGTGTATAGAAATGCCATAGATTTCTTGGCGTTAATTTTGTATCCCGTTACATTGCCGAATTCATTTATTAAGTCTATTAGTTTTTTGATGGAATCTTTTGGGTTTTTTATGTACAATATCATGTCATCTGCAAATAAGGACAGCTTCACTTCTTCTTTTCCAATTTGGATGCCTCTTATTTCTTCTTCTTGCCTAATTGCGGTAGCTAATACTTCCAGTACTATGTCAAACAGGAGTGGTGAGAGTGGGCATCCCTGTCTTGTTCCTGTTCTTAGGGGAAATGGTTTTAGTTTTTGCCCATTGAGTATGATGTTTGCTGTGGGTTTATCATATATAGCTTTTATTATGTTGAGGTATGATCCTTCTATTCCCACCTTGTTGAGAGTTTTTATCAAGAAAGGGTGTTGGATTTTGTCAAATGCTTTTTCTGCATCTATTGATATGACTATGTGGTTTTTATCTCTCAATTTGTTTATGCGATGTATCACATTTATTGATTTGCGGATATTGTACCATCCTTGCATTCCTGGGATAAATCCTACTTGGTCATGATGTATGATCTTTCTGATGTATTGCTGGAGCCGATTTGCTAGGATTTTGTTGAGAATTTTGGCATCTATGTTCATGAGGGATATTGGTCTGTAATTCTCTTTCATTGTGTTGTCTTTATCTGGTTTTGGTATTAGGGTGATGCTAGCTTCATAGAAGGAGCCTGGAAGTGTTCCTTCCTCTTGAATTTTTTGGAATAGTCTGAGGAGGATAGGTTTTAGTTCTTCCTTGAAAGTTTGGTAAAACTCTCCTGTGAAGCCGTCTGGCCCCGGGCTTTTGTTTGCCGGAAGCTTTTTGATGACTGCTTCAATTTCTTCCATAGTTATTGGCCTGTTGAGCTGTTTAGATTCTTCCTGATTGAGTTTTGGAAGGTTGTATTTGTCTAGGAATATGTCCATTTCCTCCAGGTTGTCCAGTTTGTTGGGATAGAGTTGTTCGTAGTATTTTGTAACAATCCTTTGTATTTCATCAGGGTCTGTTGTTATTTCACCTCTTTCATTTCTGATTTTGTTTATTTGGGTCCTCTCTCTTTGCTTCTTGGTGAGCCTGGCTAGAGGTCCATCAATTTTGTTTATCTTTTCAAAGAACCAGCTCTTGGTTTTGTTGATCTTTTGTATTGTTTCTTTGGTCTCTATGTCGTTAATCTCCGCTCTGATCTTTATTATTTCTTTCCTTCTGCTTACACTGGGCTTTTCTTGTTGCTCTCTCTCTAACTCTTTGAGTTGTTTGGTTAGGTAATTTATTACCATTGTTTCTTGTTTTTTGCAGTAGGCTTGTAGAGCTATGAACTTCCCTCTCAGGACTGCTTTCGCTGTGTCCCATAGATTTTGGATTGTTGTGTTTTCATTGTCATTTGTTGCCATGATGTTTTTTATTTCTTCCTTGATGTCTTTGGTAACCCAGTCATGGTTTAATAGCATGCTGTTTAGTCTCCATGTGTTTGATTTCTTTGGGTTGTTTTTATTGTAGTTGATTTCCAGTTTTATGCCACTGTGATCTGAGAAGAAGCTTGATATGATTTCTATCTTCTTGAATTTGGAGAGACTTTGCCTATGTCCTAACATATGGTCTATCTTTGAAAATGTCCCATGTGCACTTGAGAAGAATGTATATTCTGTGGCTTTGGGGTGAAATGTTCTGAAGATGTCGATTAATTCCATCTGGTCTAGTGAGTCATTTAGGATTGATGTTTCTTTGCTGATTTTTTGTTTAGAGGATTTGTCCAATGGTGATAGTGGGGTATTGAAGTCTCCTACTATAATTGTATTGCTGTCAATCTCTCCTTTGATATCTTCCAGGAGTTTTTTAATGTATCTTGGTGCTCCTGTGTTGGGTGCATATATGTTTACCAGAGTTATTTCTTCTTGTTGGATTTCTCCTTTTAGTATTATGAAGTGGCCTTCATTATCTCTTGTTATGTCCTTCACTTTGAGATCTAATTTGTCAGATATAAGTATTGCTACCCCAGCTTTTTTTTCATTTCCATTCGCCTGGAAAACCTTTTTCCATCCCTTTACTCTCAGTCTGTATGCGTCCTTTTTTTTGAGGTGGGTTTCCTGTAGACAGCAGATATATGGGTTTTGTTTTCTTATCCAATCTGTTACCCTGTGTCTTTTGATTGGGGCATTCAATCCATTTACATTTATAGTTATTATTGATAGGCACTTATTTGTCACCATTTTTATTCTATACCCCTGTGTTCCTTCTTTGCTTCCTATTTCTTTCTTTCTTTCTTTTTTTTTTTTTTTACAGCAGACCCTTTAGCATTTCTTTCATTGCTGGTTTGGTGGTGATAAACTCCCTTAGCCCTTTTTTGTCTGTGAAGCTCCTGATTTCACCTTCAATTTTGATTGATAGCCTTGCTGGGTACAGTATTCTTGGATTGAGACCCTTCCTTTGCATGACTTTGTATATTTCATTCCATTCCCTTCTGGCTTGATGAGTTTCTGTTGAGAAATCAGTTGCTAGTCTGATGGGGGTTCCTTTGTATGTAACTGTCTGTCTCTCTCTGGCCGCTTTTAAGATTCTTACTTTGTCGTTGGTGTTTGCCAACTTAATTATAATGTGCCTTGGCGTCGGTCTTTTGGGGTTCATTTTGCTTGGAACTCTGTGAGCTTCTTGCATTTGTGTGGGTTTTTTCTTCCCTATATCAAGGGAGTTTTCTGTTATTATTTCTTCTAACAGGTTTTCTATTCCTTGCTCCGTTTCCTTTCCTTCTGGTACCCCTATTATCCTTATGTTGTTTTGTTTTGTGTTGTCCCGAAGTTCCCTTAGGCTCTCCTCATGCTTTCTAATTTTTGTTTCTAGAAGCTGTTGTAATTGGGTATTTTTTTCCATCTTGTCTTCTAGCTCACTTATGCGGTCCTCTGCTTCTTCTAGTCTACTCTTGATGCTTTCTATTGAGTTCTTTACAGCAGCGATGTCATTTTTCATTTCTTCTTGGTTCTTCTTCATTTCCTCTTGGTTCTTACTCATATTGTTGAATTTGTCTTCCATCCTTTTCAGCCACCTTATGACCATTTCTCTGAATTCTTTCTCTGATAGGTTGTTTGCCTCTAGTTCGTTTACTTCCTTTTCTGGTGATGCCTGCTTCTCTTTCCTGGGGGGGCTAATTCTTTGTTTCCCCATGGTCTCTCTTCTCCGGATGTCTGGTTATATAGTTCTCTCTCTCCGGCGTTGATTTAAAGGTACAAAATACAACACAACCAGGCACAACACACAAGGCACTAAACAGAATTGTATTCACGATATTAATAACCTCCAATAAAGGTAACCACCAGAGAAAGACAAATTAGGGAATAGGAGTGGAAGAGGGAGAGTAAAAAGAAAGAACAAAAAAAAAAAAAAGAGTGTGAATCTGAACTTGGGAGAAGAGCAGTAAGAAAAAAGAAAAGAAAAATGAGTAAGAGAGGCAAGAACAATACTAAGAGAGAAAAGGGGAACAAACTATATATATGGGGAGTAGACTCCACTAGAACAACCACTAATCCCAGCAAATTCCAGCAACACGAGCCTGGAGATTAATACAAACTGCAACAGCAACTATTATCAAGTGAGGCAAGAGAAAACAAAAGTAATAAAAAAAAACAAAAACAAAGCAAACAATAGAACCAACCAAACAAACTAAAAGTATAATCAAAACAATCTCATAAAGAAAGCATAAAAATTCAATCTAATCAACATTCAAGCAAACAACAACAAAAGGCCAGAGAGAAAAATAATTTTTTTAAGGGGAAAGGTTAGGAGGAGAGTGATGGCAAAATGTTAGCGTTGAGATAGGGTAAGGGAAAGATGCAAATAGAATGTAGGACACTAATCCCAAAATAAAAGAAAGAGAAAATCTAATGACATTAAAAAAAAAAAGTAAAATAATAGCAATAATAATGCTGATTGAAAATAAAAATGTAATAATTAAAAAGGTGAAAATCAAGGAAAAAGAAAAAATTTTTTTTTCTTAAGTAAAAGATGCAAAAAATGAAAATAAAAAAATTAGAATAAAAAAATTGAAAAAAAAATTGAAAAAAGAATTAAAAATTAAAAAATAGGAAGACTAAAATGTGCAGTAGCGGCTGTCATTCACTTCCTCTTTTATTCTGTTTGGTATGCCTGTTTCCCAGTCTGGGCGGTATTTCCGTTTAGCTTCGTTCCTCTGCTCCTCCGTGTTGTAAGCCAATCCTGCTTTTTAAGCCGGCCGTGTCTTAATTTCTCGTATTTATTTTTGATTACACCAGAGACAATTAGCGTTTCAGCCCCTGGGTGGCAGTGTTTCTGAATTGACTTCTGGGCCTCTCTAGCTTTTTGTTTTTTTTTCCCCTCTATGGCACTCACTACCGGTTTGTGGAGGTGTGTGCCTCACAGCTGCCTCTCCGATGGTCACACCCAGCTCTGTTCCCAGGTTCCGAAAAAACAACTTCCCCTGCAGTCTTTCAGGGTTTTTCCACCTGGGCTTTCCTATGCGTTGGGCTTAGTAAGCAGAGTCGGAAAGAGCCCAAGTGTGCGGACAGTGGGTCTGTGCGCCAGACTAAGGAGCCCGCACTCCTTTGAAAATTCTTAGTCTGATCCTCCTCGTCAGATTAAAATGAGTTGATTTTAAGAGGTCACTTCAGTTAGCAACTCAGAGGACCCCTTCCACATTCACGGATCACGGCAGCTCCAACTGCCGCCGGTTTTTCTAGGCACAGACCTCCCGGTTCCCGCCGGTCCCACGGCTCGCGCGCTTCCCTCCCACTGCGGGGATTAGAAACCACACCTTATTTCAGGCGAAATCTGACCTTTCCGTGGTTCAGTGAAGGGTTCCTTTGAATCCGAATGTTTGCGCCGATAGGGGACCGGTGTTCTGGTGCTCGCAGCTGTTCAGTGTTTGCAGTTGTCGCGGAAAGTCAGGTTTCCCATAAAATCCTCCTTTCCTTGCAAGATGGCGAGGCGCCCGGTGAGCCCGCAGCTCCGGGAGGGAACCCAGCCCCTCCAGACTACAAAGTTTCAACTTACAGCGCGATGTTCACGTCCTCCATGGGCAATTCCACAGAAAGGGTCCATGTCTCCAAACACTGCTCCAAGAAATCAGTGTCTGTCTCCAAACACTGCTCCAAGAAATCAGGACAGTGAGAGGGGGAGAACAGGTCAGTGCTCCAGGAAGGAACGCACAGAGGCGTGGGTGAAACGAGGCAGGTGTCCTTGTGACTTTAGCATCGGAACCTGAGGGGTGAACTCCTGGAAATGTATTCTTGATGAAATTCTGACTCTTCAGAGTCTGAATCAACCAAAGTATTGATCACCTGTTGGACTGTGATAAGCCTAGACCTACTTCGCTTTCCTGTTGAAGTGCTTGGTTCATCAGCCGCTCGTTTCATTGTGAATTTTCAGAATTTTTTCACGTCAAACCACACAAAGCCAATTCAAACACATGGGGGCAGACATTTGCAATGGCTAACCATGAGGTTTGACCACGATTGGTTGGTTATTTTTAGTGTGTGATGCATTTTTTTCACGTACTAGGCAAAGTACTGAAAATTAGGTACAGTGGTATAGCGGCAGATTCGGAAATTACCGAAAAATCGGTACAGCGGTCTGGTAGGGTTAACTTTTCCATTGGTAGAATCGTCAGTACTTGAATCTGTCTTGCTTCCAGAAGACGAAGAAGAGGGAACACACTGTCATCTGAAGAAAAAGATAACCTATGTTGGGATCGGTGGTGGTTCTGGTTTTGCTCTTTTCCCGGTTTGTCATTGTTGCTGGTCCCAGCATCTTCAGGACTTGTGTGTGGGCACTTCTTATTCATGTCTACAAAACCTCCCTGCCTTGGTGAAAACTGTAGGGGAAAAAGCCTTCCTGGGTGGGCTCAAGCCCTGCCCAAGGTGCTGAGGAACCAGGGCGGGGAGCACCCGCCACCGCCCTTGCAGAGCCAACCTCTGGACCTTGGAGTACTCTCCAGTAATGTAACTGCAATGTCCCCGTTTGCCTTCAGAAATTAGTTGTAAGTTACTTCCGATGTGAAACCCTACGTCACACATTTCCTTTGTGGTTTCTAAAGATTTTAAACAAAATCCATTTACCTCCCTAACCTGGTCAGAAGTTTCTACCCAATGGGAGAGGTTTGCTGGGCAGCATCACCCAGATACCTCCCCCTCATGTCCAATCACTCATCTGGGGGCAAGGGAAGTTCCAAGGCTATAGGTGTGTGTGGGGGGGATCACTCCATGGGGGTGCAGGCCCTTTGGAGGCTGACACACCAGGCTGCCACTGGGAGGGGATCGCTCTGGAGGGCACGGCTGTCTCCCAGGCCTACATCCCTGGCTGCGGCTGGGAGCTGATTGATGGGGGGGGGGGGGGGGGGGCACGGGCACTTCCCAGGCCGACAGCCCGAGCCACGACTTTGAGCGGAATCGTGCCAGGGGTGCATGGGTGCCTCCCAGGCCATGGCTCAGGCCGGGAGTAGATCTCACGGTGGGGCGCGGGCGCCTCCCAGGCCCATGGCTTGGGCCGCGGCTGGGAGCGGATTGTGCCGGGGGGGGCGTAGCCGGCTTGCAGGCATGCTGCCAGCTCTCATTGGCAGCCCTTCCTGGGACTGGGGACTCCGGCAGGCCTGAGAGGACTGGGCGCCACCATCTTGTGTCTATGGGTGTCGCCATTTTGGCACGGAGTGATGGTTAATTTGCATATTTCTCTTTTATTAGATAGGAGGATAGACTAGAGGTAGAAAGATTCTTTGTTAGTTTTAAGAGTATTAGTAATTAAATGGAATAGTAACAGTGTTCTTAGCGTTTAAAATGAGTTCAGGGTTGGTCTGGATGCATGGTGTTATAAAAATGAGAAGTATCATGTAAATGTAGGTAATCCAAGAAACTCACAACATGGCAAATTGTTAACAATTTCAAAGAGGGAAACTTTAGATGATGAATTCTGGAAACTAAAACATCAAGATGATTCTTAGTAGTTACAGTTTAGAACAGTTTTTAAAGAGTGATTTATGAGCAATGAAAAGAAAAGTAATGGTACTCGAGTATCTACAATGGTTCATCATGTGATTCTGTCTCCTAAGGTATCAGATATTCTTTGTAGGAGCATCTGACCCACGTGGTGCTTGTGCCTTGAGCCTGTGTTATTGGCATCCAGTGAATGCCCAGGATAGCTTAGCCTTGCCAGGAAGCAAGCCAGAGACCATTCTCATTGCTTCAGGTGACACCATTTTACTGAGGCAGTTCAATTTACCTCAGCAGACATGGAGAGGAAAAGGTGAGGCAGAAAGATGTCAGTCTACAGAGGACCAGCAGAGGAATGGCTTAGTGTGGAAAATTGTGGGTGTTTTTGTTTTTTTAGTTTATTGTGTGCTATATATAGTGAGAGTTTGGGTAAGGAATAGTGTTACTGAACATAGGTTTATTTATGCTCTGCTTCATATTATAGAGGAACTAAAGACATTTGGGGCTATTAGCAATCATATCCTGTGGGACACTAAAAAATTTGTAATATGAGAAAGTATATCTATATTATAAAAGACCCATAGCCCTAAAGCTGTAACGACCAAAGACGGGCGTAGGTGGGCTGGGCTGCAAACACGGCGAGGCTGCACGGGTGGGTGGGACCGCGATTTGGCGCCCTGGGCTTCTAGTATATCTATAAATTAATTTGTTCATAAATTTACCATTTTAAAGAATAATGCCGTCACAGATAATTCACAGTTCCTTATTAAGAGGGATCAAAATTCTGCCACCCTGATGCCACTTTTTGGAATACTGATTTTAAGCTTTTTATCAATGAAAAAAAACCTCAAAAAGAACCTTTGACCCCATCCTCTTTCCCTGCCCAAAGAAGTACTCCTCTCTGCTGCCATCTAATGTACATTTTAGGAATAGCACCTATCTACTAGGCATCTGCTCATATCATTTTGAAAGTATTCTTTGAAGGTCCCAGGTCACCTTATATTATTCCTAGCTCAGAATGTCTTATATGCTCATGTTTTCTTTCTATCGGAACCTCTCCTGCTTGTGAGGTCTCTTTCTGTCATGTATGTGAGGTTCCCATACATATATATACACCTTAAATTTAGTTATTTTCTGTTGCTAATCTGTGTCATACTTGATTATTAGATCAGAAAAAAACCTTGAGTTTAGAGGGAAGTTTGTTTCTCCCCTACATAGCAAGTAATCAGATATTTTATAGAAAGTAAATTTTGGAAGTTTTATCTACTTCACCATGTCCTGAAATAAGATTTAACAACTTATCTAAAGTAACATTTTTTTGGACTGAATTATTTTATCAGTGAAACTAGGGGCCCGGTGCACGAAATTTGTGCACGGGGAGGGAGGTCCCCTCAGCCCAGCCTGCCCCCTCTCACAGACTGGGAGCCCTCAGGGGATATCCTACCAATGGCTTAGGCCCAGTGGGGAGCGGGCCTAAGCCGCAGTCTGGCCTCCCTCTGCGGGAGGCAACCGGGCTGATCAGGGGAAGGAGCCAGCCCCATCACCCCGCTGCTGCAGCCACTGCCAGTCACTGCAGCTGCCGAGGTGTTTTCATCAACACGGACTCCAGTCCCTTCACCATGAAAAAATGACAACTTTCTTTAGGCATTTTCAAGATGTGTCTTTCATAGAATATGACATTTCTTTTTTTCCTCACCTGATAATATGTTTCCATTGATTTTTAGAGTGTGGAAGAGAGAGGGAGAGACAGAAACATCATTGTGAGAGGGACACTTTTTTTTAAATTAGTAAATGCATTAAAAGGAATGGTGAATGTGGCATAAGCCATAGATTAAGAATTAGTTTCCAGTAGATGCCAGAGTGGGTTGAGACAGTAGGGCAGTCAGGTCTTTGAGTGACTTGATTGCACTGTCAAAATCCTTCGCTTTAGTGGCTTCATCCTTCTCAGTGTCATTGTAACCGGCAGCGATCTCTTCATCTGTTAAAGGGATCAGCTTCTTGATGCTACTGATGTCTCTGCTACTCATGGCCTTTTTCTTCATTGGAGGATGCATGACGGCTTCTTCTACCTCTTTGTCAGTAAGATTTGACAGTGATTCCTTTGTAGATCTATAGTCTTGGAACATGCCATCTATTTTCCTCTTCCTTGTGTTCGCAACTTTACACAAGTTTGGAAAGTTAATTGGAGCCAAGGCCTCATGACCAGCAAGGCGCAAGACTTTGCAATTGGGAAACATGGTTTCACTGTGATGTTCTTTAAGCATCTTCTCAGCATCTACAAAGGCACCAATCTCATCACCAACTCCAGGAAGGGTGATCCCCTTAGTGTAACCGTCTCCAAAGAATGACTTAATAGTCAAGTATGGAGTCATCTCTGCGAACGAAGCAACCAGACGGAGTTGAGCTATGAAAGCCTTTCCTGTTGGGCCCATCTCAGGATGGTCTTCGGCAAACAGGAGAAACTTTAAGACCACAATGTCCAGGCCCTTGTATGCAAGCCAGGCAGCAGCCTCTTTGTAATCGTGGGACGGGTCCAAATCAACCGTAGATGGTTGTATACCCGGGTGCACATTTGCATAAAGAGCATTAAATCTTCTTGTGAACTGTGACATCGGGTTTTGTGGTTTTCTGATCACATGGTAGAGGAGCACCAGTGCACTTTTGAGGACCTTGTCGATCATCTCAGTGGTCAATGTTGGGGTGTCTTCACTCCACGGAAGAAGTATGCCTTGTGAGTTTTGCATCTCGCGATTTGGGTGTATATAAGGATCAAATGGCCGGGTTGGAGCATCATACAGCATCGGGAAGGCAGCCAGGACGAATCCTGTTAGGATTGAGATATTTCCACCAATGGTGAACTGCCTTCCTGGACCTAGCCCTACTATGGCCGCTACAGCAGCTCCTTGTACGTGTGCTCCTGGAGGCAAATAGACGTTTCTATCATCATTTCTGCTGATCTCCAGACTTGGTGCCATTGTGTCAGAGGGACACTTTGATTGGTTGCCTCCTACATGAGCCCTGACCTGGGCCCCGGCCTGGGAGGAGACTGTAACCTAGGTACATGCCTCACATCAGGGCTCATAGTGTCTTACCTGGTCCTTTAACAAAAGGAAATGCACATGCTGATCAGTTGGTTGCCTTATTAAAAGAAGCCTTAGAATCTCATCAGCTTTTACATCAGCCTGCCAAAATGCTGTCTAAACAGTTCTCAATCACTCTGACAACAGGCAAAAAAGATTATTAAGGAATGTCCCACTTGCATGTTACATCTACCTCAAGGACCTAACACAGGAGTCAACCCTAGAGGTTTGCTAGGAGACCATATCTGGCAAATGGATGTAACGCATTAGAATTCCTTTGGACGCCTTGGGGCATTACATGTCTCTGTAGACACCTTTTCAAAAGTAATATGGGCTATCACATCTACAGGAGAAATGGCAAAACAGGTTATTAATCATTACCTAGATGCTTTTGCCATCATGGGAGTTACAAAAATTATTAAAACTGATAATGGGCCTGCTTACATAAGCTGTCAATTCCAGGAATTTTGTAAAATGTAGAAAATTCAGCACATTACAGGAATACCATACAATTCCCAAGGACAGGCCATTATTGAATGACAGCATCAGTGGCTAAAATCCCAACTTGTAAAATAAAAAGGGGGGATGATGGAGAAATCACCTGCGGGCAGGCTGCACCAAGCCTTAATTACTTTAAATTTATTCACTTGTGATGCTGATGGAAAGACACCTATGGAGCTACATTGGTGTCAGAATAAAACAAAAGAAAATAGTCTAGTTAAATGGAAAGATCCCAAATCTGGTTTATGGAAGGGACCCAATCCATTATTAACCAATTTTTCCAAACCTGTGTGGATTCCTGCCAGAAATATTAAACTGCAACAGGGATCCAAGAGAGAAACTAGACAGACGAATGAAGACCTTGCACCTGGAGCCACACCATGCAGCTGCAGACAATCAACTACCTCAGCCACAGAGAGCAGTGACTCCAAGCAATCCACTAAAGATGAGGAACAGTAGGAGGACAAGCCGGACAACAAATAGCCTGGAGACCACCTGGGGCATGGTAAAGAAGACGGTACAGATGCCTGAGAATGTCTTTCTTGCCATGCTAGCAGTAATCAGCTGTAAGGTAATATTACCTGGGGCAAATGGAGAAGTATTTTGGACTTAAGTTCCTGACCCTTCATGGGTAAGACCCCTTACATGGGCTGATCCCCCACCTAATGTAGTCACCAATAATACCAAACACCTTGGTCATCCAGGAGGAACATGGGTGAGGCATGGAAGTATAATTACACAGGTGTCGCCACCCAGCTTCCCTTTTGTATTACACAAAATCAAACCACTGCTCCTTTGTGTGTAAAATTAAAGAGAGGCTTCTGGTTTGCATGGACACCAAAGGAGGGGAGGCAAAAGCAAAAATACGTCTACTATCACTACTTGCTCCTGGGAGAGGTGCAAAAAATGTAACTAAGACCTTGTCTATACAAAAAGAAATTGTCAGCCAGTTTGAAATTGAATTGCCATGGCCTAGAGCAGTGATGGCGAACCTCTGACACGTGTGTCAGTACCATTTCTGATGACACGCGGCCGCTGAGGCGGCCGCATGCCGAGGATGAAACATTTATGTTATTTAAACTATAAATATCGCGAAATAATGTTTTTTCCTCAAAGTGACACACTACCCGAGTTATGGTCAGTTTTTTGGCAAAGTTTGACATACCAAGCTCAAAAGGTTGCCCATCACTGGCCTAGAGCAAAGAATATCCTTACATGATATTATTCTACAATGGCATTATAATTTTTGATATTTTACAACAGCACATTATACAATTATCTCCAATAAACTTAAAAACGAAATCTTTGAATGTTAGGCAGCAATTTAAAAGGACATGAAAGGATTTAATCCCTTCCACTGTGTAGAGGGCCCCTTGGGAAGGCACACTTGAGCATTCTATATTGGCCCCTCTTGCCCTTTTTGCCAAGAGGAACCCTCTTCTCACAATCCAATTGCCCCCGCAGCTGTTGCCTGAGCTTTCTGTTCATGCTGAGGTTGAAGCCTCATGGTGGCTGGTACCATGGATCTGTCTCTTGCCCAATGGTGTGAGCTGGGCCCTCCCTGGAGAAGAAACCTGGGTTCCCCAAGATATGTGATCAGTGCCGGGGCCCCGCCAGCAAGCAAGGGGATCCCAAGGCAGGTGCTGGGTGTGGAGGCCATGGGAGCATAAGCTACCAAGGAGATAGAACTGAACCTCACATCACCCTGCTTGGCCCTGGAGGATGGATGGTTAGCCAGAGACGGGTAAGATTCCTCAGGGAAGGAACAACCTAAGACAGGCACAGTCTCAGAGGGGCCATCAGGAGAGAACTTGGGGGTCAAAAGAGGTGGGGCACAGACCCTCACCCCCCCCCAACATTGCAGGGGCTTGAACCCCCACCCCTTCTGAGGGAGGTCTCCTGCCCCCATGGCTGCTTTGCTTCCCACGCCCAGCTCAGATCGGGACCCAGGCAACAGACAGAGATTTGGCTGACAGCAGCTGCCTTATATCTAAATCCAGCCTAGCACCAGGAATGCTCAGAGCCTACTCAAGAAGGCAAATAATTCTTTCCACTAATATTTACAGGGTAAACTAAGATTGTTCTTAGAGAATTAAATTTGACAGTAAAATAGTAGTCAACTTTTCAGATTAATTTAAATTGGCTAATTGAAATAAGTGAATATTCAAGAAAATTTAATTGTACTGGACAAAAAGCTGTTCCTAAAGTATTAAATAAAATTTCTATTGGTAGTTCATCTCATGGTAAAATTGCTTAACATGCAATGAGCCTAAAGCAGTCATATTTTTGTGCAAAAAATTAAAATTTAAAGTTATCAAGACTGCATTATAAATTTTCCAAAAGCCTCCTGATAGTTAAATTAAAAAAAAAGGGGGGGGGGAATAGTGGAGTAATGTTATGTAAGAAAAAATATCCTGTAAGTAAATTACATCTAGAAAAATTTTTACTTTGAAAATTAATTTTCATTTGTAATGCTAACAGCAAGACACCCATGAAAAACATGCATGGTGTCAAAATAAGCAAAAAGAAAATAGTCTGGGCAAAAATAAAAAGGATCCCAAGTCAAATTTACAGAAAAGACTCCTTTATTAACTTTTGGTCGAGAATATATTTGTATATTTTCAAAAACAACTCCAAGACCATGTGAATTCCTGTAACAGAGGAATTGACAGGAATGCTCCAGCCATGAAGACAAGAGGAGAAACAGTCCAGAGATGGAAGATGGTGAAGACGCCTTGCCATGCTAGTAGTCAGCAGCTGTGCATTGTTGCAGGTTTCCCAGGACCAAACCAGAGAGGGTCGGACCTGCATTGCCACCATTTGTCCACCATCAAGATATCATTGTTGACATGTACACATAAGGAACTGTTTGACATTGAAATTGGGACTCAAACATTTTTTTGTTCTTAGATGTTTATTTCTAGTCTGCAGATGCAAGATTTTTTAAAGAAAAGAAACAGGGAGATGCTGGAAACTGATCATTGTCTCACTAATTAGAAAGGTGTGGACAAGGAACCTGGAAGGCTGGTCAACCTTGAAGCTCTGAAAGGTCAGAGCCAACCCTCCCTATCTAATTGAAACAATGATAGCTGAAGCAACTTCCCCACCAAATAATCATGTAAATCCCTACTGATAAAATAATCTGCCTGTTACAGGAATTGCCTGCCTAAGGGCAATGGGTGTATCCCAAACCTGAATAAAAGGGATGGCAAGGCCAAAGCAAAGCATAGTCCTCCCACTAGAGGTGGGCTCCCATCTGGCCCCCAATATTCCCAAATTAATACTTTTCTAGTCTCTCTCATTTGTGTGCGGCCTTCTCCAGAACCTGAACCCTGAACCACGCGGGACGTGAAAGGGTTTCCCACACATGCCCTTGATTAGAATCGAACCCGGATCCTGTGGTCAGCAAGCTGAGACTATCCACTGAGCAAAACCAACTAGGACAGGATATGACATTTCTTAGCCCCTCCAGCGGTGGACCTTCGTTTTTTTTCTCCAGGAGTGTGGTGGAAAAACCCTAGATCACCTTCTTGGATTCTTACTACCCAAGTTACCAAGAACACTGCAAGTGGCGGCGTACAGGGAGCTTAGCCAATGAGCAGTCAGAAAAGGTGTTTACACTCAAATTGGTTTGGCTCAGTGGATAGAGCATCGGCCTGCAGACTGAACGGTCCCAGGTTTGGTTCCTGTTAAGGGCATGTACCTTGGTTGGGGGCACATCCCCAGTGGGGAGCGTGCAGAAGGCAGCTGATCAACGTTTCATCGATGTTTCTGACAAGTCTATCCCTCTCTCCTCTGTAAAAAAATCAATAAAATATTTTCTTTTTTTAAAAAAAGAAAAGTGTTTCCTCTGCAGCCCATGCACAGAGGATCCCCTGTGTTGTGTCCACTGGGCTAGGGGCGTGTCCCCGGCTACTGGGGGCAGGTCCCCAAATCCGGTGGCCCCGTGTTCGCTGCTATGTCTGCTGGGCTGGGGGGTGTGGACCTGGGCTGCTTGGTGCCCCCGGCTGCTTGTCCCGGGACCCAGCCCGCTTGGCGTCCCTGACCACTTGTCCCGAGGCCCAGCCCGCTTAGCACCCCTGACCACTTGTCGTGGGACCCGGGCTCCTTGGCATGGGCGCCCGTAGGCCACTCCTGGCCAGGGGTGTTCTGGGACCCCAGCCGCTCAGGGCCTACATGTGGGCCTACAGGCTTAGAGCAGCCTGGGTCCCGAGGATGTTCTCTGCCCACCATCTTTGTCGGATTAATTTGCATACTCCTGATTGGCTGGTGGGCGTCGTGGAGGTATGGTCAGTTTGCATCTTTCTCTTATTAGTGTAGATATGGAATAATCAACTAATTTAGCTTCTGGATGTAAAACTTTTATTTACTATTCAAAAGGTGGGAATAAAAATGACCAAAGTTTTGTATTTTCATGTTTTTTTTGTGTTAATCCTCACCCGAGGGTATTTTTTCCATTGATTTTCAGAGAGAGAGTGGAAGGGAGGGAGAGAGACAGAAAGAATCTTGGATATGAGAGAGACACATGGATTGGTTGCCTCCTGTATACACCCTGACCAGGGCCATGGATCGAGCCTGCAACCGAGATATGTACTTTTTTTAAAAAAAATATATTTCATTGATTTTTTTTTTTTACAGAGAGGAAGGGAGAGGATAGAGAGTTAGAAACATTGATGAGAGAGAAACATCGATCAGCTGCCTCTTGCACACCCCCCACTGGGGATGTGCCCGCAACCAAGGTACATGCCCTTGACCGGAATCGAATCTGGGACCTTTTAGTCCGCAGGCCGACGCTCTGTCCACTGAGCCAAACCGGTTTTGGCGAGATATGTACTCTTCACTGGAATCAAACCCGGGACCGTCAGTCTTCAGGCTGAAGCTCTAACCACTGAGAAAAACTGGCTAGGGCTATATGTTTATTTTAAACTGGTAGCTAAGAAATACAAAAGCCAAGAAAGAACCTATACTTCTCCCCCATTTCTTCCTAAGAGATTTCAATGGAAAAACCTGGTTTTAGGAAAGGAACCTTAGCATAATTGCATTAGCTTTATTTATTTACTAGTAGCCCATTTGCAGGAAGAATCCTGCAAGCGGCCGCTGCGGCCACGTGCGCTGCCGCACCTGCATCCGCACGCTGCTGCCGCCCCACCCTGCCCCGCCCCGCCTGGGCTTTCCCTCTGGCAGCCACCTTGCTTTCCACTTTTCCTCCCTCTTCTAAGTTGTCTTCAGTCTTCACTCCTCCCTCCATCAGCATATGCAAATTAACCACCATCTTTGTTGGGTAATTTGCATACTCACCCTGATTGGCTGGTGGGTGTGGCTTTGGCTGGTGGGTGTGGCTTGGGCGTAGTGAAGGTGCAGTCAATTTGCATATTACTATTTTATTAGGTAGGATTTTATTTATTTATTTTTTCCAATACATTTTATTGATTTTTTACAGAGAGGAAGAGAGAGGGACAGAGAGTTAGAAACATTGATGAGAGAGAAACATCGATCAGCTGCCTCTTGCACACCCCCCACCGGGGATGTGCCCGCAGCCAAGGCACATGCCCTTGACCGGAATCGAACCTGGGACCCCTGAGTCCGCAGGCCGACACTCTATCCACTGAGCCAAACCGGCCTTGGCTGCATTAGCTTTAGACATTAAGACTCCAAGAAGGAGTCTGTTGACCACCCTTTACCCCGCATATCCTATTGTTTTTGGGGTTGCCTTTCAAAAAATAACCTGCCAAGTGTGCTACACTTTTCCTAAATAATCTGCATATCACCCTACTTCACAATTTTCCAAAACATTTTTTTATACCAAATATTACCTCAGTAGAAGCCCGGTGCATGGATTTGTGCACATTGAAAGGAAATTAAATAGATGAAATATTTTAGGGGCCGGGGAGGGGCCGTGGGAGGTTGGCTCAAGGGTGTGTTTGGCCCATCTCGCCCAGTTCCAATTGGGGCCAGTCAGCTGGGGAGAGACTGCAGGAGGGCTCCAGGGTGTGTCCGGCCTGTTTCGCCCAGTCCTGATCAGCTGGACTCCAGCAGCAAGCTAACCTACTGGTCGGAGCGTCTGCCCCCTGGTGGTCGGTGCATGTCATAGCAATTGGTTGAATGGTCGAATGATCAGACACTTAACATATTATTAGGCTTTTATTATATAGGACTAGTGACCCATTGCAGGAATATTCCTCCAAGACTTCCGGCGGGCTTCCCTCCCGCCACGGCCACCTGTCCCACCCTACCATCTCTCCCGCTGTGGCGGGTGGGGTGGGCGGAACGCCCCCGCCCGTCCTGCCCACCCAACCCAGCCAACGGCCACCGCGGACTCTGAGGCTGCGCGCGCTGCTACCACTGCAGGGTGACCTGCTGCGCCTGCCTCCCCCGCTGCCTCCCACTGCCACCTCCTCCTGCCACCGCCTCCGCGGCTGCGCACGCCGCCGCCGCACACCTCGCTCCGCCCAGCACGCACTGCCAGTGCTTTCCCTCCAGCAGCTGCAGCCGCCTTGCTTTACACTGTCCCTCTCTCTTCCTCCGTGTATGCAAATTAACTGCCATCTTTGTTGGGTTAATTTGCATACTCACTCTGATTGGCTGGTGGGTGTGGCTTTGTGGGTGTGGCTTGTGTAGCAGAGTGATGGTTAAGTTGCATATTACTCTCTTATTAGATAGGACTAGAGGCCCAGTGCACAGATTCGTGCACTGATTGGGGTTCCTCAGCCTGGACTGTGCCCTCTTCGCAATCTGGGACCCCTTGGGGGATGTATCAGTGTGCGAAGCAGCAGGCGGTCAGGGAGGAGCCTGAGTTGGGCTTGGCACTTGGCATTAGGCGCTCCTAACCACTTGCCACTTGCTCCTGACTGCTCACCGCTCGCTCCTAACTGCTTGCCGCTCCTTAACTGCTTGCCACTTGCTCTTTAGTGCTGCCCCAGAGGCGGGAGAGGCTTCTGCCACTGCTGCTGCGCTTGCCAGTCATGAGCCCGGCTTCTGGCTAAATGGTGCTCCCCCTGTGGGAGCACACTGACCACCAGGGGGCAGCTCCTGCATTGAGTGACTGCCCCCTGGTGGGTGGTCAGTGCGCGTCATGGAGACCGGTTGTTCTGCTGTTTGGTTGATTTGCATACTTGCTTTTTTTATATAGGACTAGAGGCTCAGTGCATGGATTCATGCACAGCTGGGGTCCCTCGACCTGGCCTGTGCTTGGGGCCGACCGGGGGGGGGGCCGGTGGCTGGCCGGGGGTAGGGACTGCAGGAGGTGGGCCCCAGCAGTAACCTAACCAGTGGCTGATTCCGTGAGGAATTGGGTTCCCTCCTCCCTCCTGTCTGGGTCTGAGGTGCGGGTGAACCAGGTTCGGGGCTGTCAGGGCCCCAGCAGCAAGGTCTGGGTCAGTGCATGTCATAGCTACCGGCCAGTCATCTGGTCATTCGAGTCATTCTGGTCATTCAGTCATAATGGTCGCTTAGGCTTTTATATATATAGATTGTATGTGATTTAATGGAACAGAATTGAAGATTTAGTAATTGACCCAAATTTGCAAAAACATGCCTTAAAAGTTTATGGTGTTGGGACATGAGGCAAGCATCTGGTCATATTTAATGGACTTACTAGCAGGACTTTTTCCTGAATTGAGAGGCGGGGTGCACATTAGGTGAACATATCCGTAGGGCCATTTTTCATGAGCACATCCTTCAGATAGAATACCAGAATTCCGGAGTACACTACTTCGTGTCAGTTTACCTGAACATTCTGAGGTCCAACCTTGCTGTCTCCCTGGAGGCAGAGCCAAGACTGAGCCTAGGCCTTTCAGCAATGAGTGTTCTAAGGTATAAAAAGGGGGAATTTTACAAATGATCACTTTGGCTACTTCTAATACTGTGTTGAATAAGAGTGGTGAAAAAAAAAAGTTATGAAAGAGGACATCCCTGTCTTGTTCCTTTTCTTAGGGGCATTGGTTTTAGTTTTTGTCCGTTGAATATGATGTTGGTTGTAGATTTGTCATATATGACCTTTACTATGTTGAGATATGATCGTTCTGTTCCCACTTTGCTGAGAGTTTTTATCAAAACTGGGTGTTGGATTTTGTTGAATGCTTTTTCTGCATTTATTGATATGGTCATGTGATTTTTGTCTCTCAATTTGTGATGTATCACATTGATGTGTGAATATTGTACCAGCCTTGCATCCCTGGAATAAATCCCACTTGGTCATGATGAGTGATCCTATCTAATAATAGAGTAATATGCAGATAAACATCACTCCGCTACACCCACGATTGGGCAGCAGGAGGCTGGGGGGCGGGACTCAGGGTGGCCTCTCAATGGCTGGATCCGTCGCTGCTGAGGGGAGACCCCTCAGCGTTCGCGGGTCCGAGTGGTGGCAGCGATGGGGGCGGGTCCGGGCGCCGCCGCCACGGCCCCTGAGAGACCCCGCCCCCGCCGCCGCTGCTGCCGCCGGGCGGGGTCTCTCCTGGGGCGGTGGCCCATCAGCGTTTGCGGGTCTGGGGCGGCGGTGCCTGGACCCGCCTCCATGCACCTGCACTGGGGGAGGGCCTGGTCAGCAGCCAGTGAGGCTGCTTCAAGGGCCAAAGAGGGAGGCAGGGCCAGACCCCAGCAGCTGCAGCTGCTGCGGGGCCGGGGAGCCAGGCAGGGCTGGACAGGCAACCTCAGGGTGGGCCTGGGGGTAGGTCCAGCGGTGCAGCTTGACAGCAGACAGCAGGGCCTGCTTGGTGGTAGCTGCTGGCGACCCACAACAGGCAAGTGGGCCTGCAGGCAGCACCCAGCAGGGCCTGCTTGGGTGTTGCCGCGGCGACCTGGGAGCAGACAAGCGCAGCTGCAGGCAGCACCCAGCAGGGCTTGCTTGCCCATCGCTATGGTGTGGAGCAGGCAAGCCCCGCAGAGAGCAGAGAACCACAGGGAGCGGGCCTAAGCCATCAGCAGGACATGCCCTGAGGGCTCTCGGATTGGAGAGGGCACAGGTCGGGTTGAGGGACCCCCCATGCATGAATTTCATGCACCGGGCCTCTAGTCTTTTTAATATATTGCTGGTTCCGATTTGCTAATATTTTGTTAAGGATTTTAGCATCTGTGTTCATCAGGGATATTGGCCTGTAATTCTTTCTTTGTAGTGTCTTTATCTGGTTTTGGAATTAGGATAATGATGGCCTCATAAAAAGAGCTTGGAAGTGTTCCTTCCTCTTGGATTTTTTTGGAATAGTTTGAAGATAGGTGTTGGTTGTTCTTTGAAGGTTTGGTAAAACTCCCCTGTGAAGCCCTCAGGACCAGGGCTTTTGCTTGCTGGGAGTTGATTACTGCTTCCATTTCATCAGTTCTTATTGGCCTATTCAGATTTTCTGATTCTTCCTGATTCAGTTTTGGAAGATTGTATTGTTTTTAGAAATTTGTTCATTTCATCCACATTGTCTAGCTTGTTGGCACATAGTTGTTCATAATAGCAATATACTTTGAAGTTTGTTGGAACTTACTTCACAGTACAATGTGGTCACTTTAAAAAAAATGTGCCAATTGTGCTTCTCTGTTGCCATCTCCTGTACATCTTGGGAATAACACTTTAGGGCAGGCCAGATGGAAAAGTTGTTTTATCTGTGCATGTTGAATCCTGTTTGCTCCTCATGCTATTTAAGCTTTTTATATCTTTGTGGTTTTTTGGTGGGGATCTGTTGGTTATGAAAGAGATGTCCTCTATCCCTGAATGAGGGTAATGTGTTAAAACTCTCATGAGTATAAATTTGTCTATTTGTCCTTGTAGCTTTGTTTTATATAATTTGAGTTTATGTTAGGTGCATGTGTATGTTTTACATGTTTTTATTGATTTTAGAGAGAGAGAAACATTGATTGGCTGCCTCCTGCACGCCCCCAGAGATTGAGCCCACAACCCAGGAATTGAACTGGCAACCTCTTGGTGCATGGCTCAGTGCTCAACCACTGAGCCACACTGGCCAGGCTATGTGAACTTTGAACTTCCTGGTAAATAGGAGTTATTGATAGGATTGCTGGTTTTTATTTCTAGTAATGCTTTCTGCCTTTTAAGTGTACTGTAAAGCTTAGCAGTCTGTAGTTTAATAAACCTCCCACGTGGTTTTGATGAACATTCGTTTGAATACCATTGAACCAGCCTGAAACAGTGATTTAGGGCAGTGGTTCTCAAACTCCAGTGTACATTTGAATCACTTAAGAAGCTCTTAAAAAAGGACTGATGCCTAGAACTTACCCACAAATGATTTAATTGGTCTAGGGTGCAGCAGACTTTTGTCTGGGATATCATGGATGCTGAGGCTGATGTAACATGCCATCCATAAGTCATTTCACAATTTTGTATTTATCCAGTCCTGATTGGATTAATAAGGTGATAAACCTGAATCATTGAAATAAACATATACCTTGAAAAAAATTGTTTATTGGGGTTCTGTGTAGGGTTTGAGTAAAGGAATCTGCTACTAATAGTTTTAAGGCCTAAAGACTCAAGTCTAAATTTGTTAGTCTTACCTTTAAGACACAAGTTTACTGCCTCGTACTAATAAACGTGTATGTGCTTCCTAGGACTTAGGAAGGGAAAAAAGCACCCTACTGAGGTTCCAGTTCATAGGGACCTTGCAAGTCAACCGATAATCTCTGAGGCTTCCTCTGACTTGGTATTTTAACATTTCAATATTCAGCTTAGTTTCCCAATTTAGACTGCACTGTCTCGTCTTCCCTGCTTCACTAGGTTAAATCGTCCTAAACAGTTCAGGTTCTAATTATCCTTAACATTTTTTTGGTACTCAATCTAAAATTCTTTGACTTCTTAGGCATCAATCAATCAAGCAATCAATTTATATCTGGTCTCCTACTGGGCAATAATAGGATCTCACATCTCTGTAGCTCCTAAATGCCTAGCATATGGTTTATATGCAATGTTTGTTATTTTTCCCTCAGGACCATGAATTATTACCTCTGCCACTTGTTTTATTCCAGTACAGTTTTGTTGAAAGCTTGCTTTTTGCCCAATAAGCTTTCATTACTGTACCAAAGGTTCCCAACTCATATCTATTTATCCTAGAAATTTTCTTTGGTAGTCCCATTTAGCCCCTAGTTTTCACTGATCATTCTCCAACAATAACTCTCTTCTGGCCTCTGCTGGCGATAGCACACAACTGCTTGCCTAAGTGTATATGCTACAGGACTCAAGTGGAAGGACACTTCAGTTTTCTAAGGAGCCATTCTAACAGCAGCAGCTCAGCAAAGAAAGAGTTTGAGATGTCCCTTCTTAAACTGCTAGAATTCTTGAACATAGCTGGATGCTGAAATTTGAGATATATTTGAAATGCTTATTTCCAAAGTGGCATTTTTTCAATATAAAATTCATGTTTGTTATGCTTAGATGTCAGGGATAACAGAATAAAATGCTTAGGTGTGTCTTCTTTAAAAGCTTGTTCCTTTGAAAGAAAATTTGTCCAATTTTGCCTGATTTTGTCTTTAGTATTGTGCCTGGTAAAGTGCTTGATAAATGGTTTTTAAATAAATGTATTAGTGTTTGGTTTATGTAACACTCTTCGTTTTTTTGTAACTGAATTACAAATAAACACTACCCTGGGTCCACAAGGGCATCCTGGAGCTGCACTGCCAGACTTGGATGCCAAAAAGAAAACCAGTCATTTCTTGTTTAATCTGCTTCTTAGATCCATTTTTGGCAGCGTAATGTTAAGCTCATACATAAATTCATAAGATTATTTGAGAATTAAAAGAAAAATCTATGTGAATAGTATAAACAGTTCTTGGCATAGTTATGAATGGTTTCTATCATTTTGGGGGAGATTAGGTAACTGTCAGCAGAGAACAAAAATCAAACAGGATAGAGAAACAATTTGGGATGGGAAGAAAAGTGCTGAGTAGAAGTTATGATAGGGTTGTAAAAAATTCAGAATCACATTCAGAGCCAAATAATGTACACAGGGCGTCTGACATATACTCAATGTAAGTGATTTCCCATCTTCTCTGTGAGAACCCAAACTGATGTAATTTACTCACATGAGAACCTTGATCAGTGAGGAAGTCAAGACTAAGCAATGATCTGAGAAATAAAGATTATACTTGTAAGCTTACTTAGGTTTTAGTGAGACATTCTATTCAGTGTCTATGTAATCCTGCTTATATAATACTATCAAGATCTGGATTAAAGGAATACACACACACACTAAAACCCACTGATAAACAAAATGCCACTAGAAAAGGTGACACAGATATGCTCAGTTATACTAGGTCCAAGAGGAATAGAAAGTTGCTAAATAGAGAAATCTATTTTGTTGCCAAGTTGGGAGTTCATAACATTAGTCAATCTAGAGAAACAATACAGCTAAACTTGAACATATGGGCAGAGAAACTCAACAAATTTATCTTGAAAAATGCACCAGAAAAAAAAAGTATAATGAAAAAAAAAAAACACAACACAAATTACATGTGAGAAACTGGAATATTAGCATCAGATCAGAGGGCGATGTTAACTTATAGTTCATGCAAAAAGAAAAAAAGTTGGTATTTTTGGGCACCTCGAAAGGAATACGCTCCACAGTAGCACCTCATTTCAATTCAACAAAAGAAAAAAGCTGGAAAACTAAAAGGACTATTAAAATTTAGATGTTTAAACACTTAAATTTAGATATTGGAATGACCAACAGAAGAGCAGTGATTAAGAGGATGAAAATTTGTAATGATAAACATGAAGTCACTGCTGAATGCAAATACCACGGAAAGATGGAATAAAAAGAAAAGATCTGAAAAACAACAAATCACAGACAATTATATTTTCAAAACTGTAATTGGGTAATGCCAAACAAAGTAAATAAACAACTCTTAACTTAGAGTGCAAAATTAAAGCACCTTATTGTTTAGAGGTGCAAAAGCAAAAAACACAATATAAACTTCCCCACATTTTAAGTAGTTGTGTGGTGGGTAAATGCCATTTAAAAACATTTTTAATAGAAAAATGATTTATAAATCAGTTTACAGAAGATTTAAAAAATTCAGTGTTTAATACCAACATTAGCTATAAATAACTAGAAAGAAAAAATGGTTCTCTATCCTGTTTTTGCTTCACCATCTATGTCTTCTGCTCTTTGCCTTTCGAAGAAAAGATTGCATTATAGGGCTGCCGTCTTTTTGGACGAGGAAAAGGATCAAGATCTTCCTTAATATAACCTTAAAAACAAATTACAAATTTAGAAGACTATATTAGCAACATGTTTCTTTCAGTAAACATTTAACTTATTTAATGCCTTGTAAGTTTACATGATTCTATTAGCTGAGTGATGCTGAAGGATTTCATTATTTAGCATCAATTTCCTCATTTATACTAACCATCATAGTAGCAAACATTTATCAAATGTGTTATGTACATTACCTCAGATAACACTCATAGTCCTTTGAAGTAGCTTCCACTATACTATTATAATAAACTAGAGACCCGGTGCACGGGGGGTGGGGTGGGGGTGGTCCCTCCCTCAGCCCAGCCTGCATCCTCTCCAACCTGGGACCCCAGTGGGATCGGGCCGAAATGGGCATTTGGACATCACTCTCACAATCCAGGACTGCTGGCTCTCAACTGCTCGCCTGCCAGCCTGCCTGATTGCCCCTAACCGCTTCTGCCTGCCAGCCAGCCTGATCACCCCCTAACTACTCCCCTGCCAGCCTGATCGACCCCTAACTGCTCTGCTCCCCTGCCAGCCCGATTGCCCTCCACTGCTGGCCCGTTGCCCCTAACTGCCCTCCCCTGCAGGCCTGGTCCCCCCCAACTGCCCTCTCCTGCAGGCCTGGTCCCTCCCAACTGCCCTCCCTTGCTGGCCTGAAAGCCCACCACTACCCTCCCCTGCTGGCCGTCTTGTGTCCACATGGGGCAGCCATCTTGTGTTGGAGTGATGGTCAATTTGCATATCACTTTTATTAGATAGGATTCCAGGTGCTTATCAAAAAGACTTTTTGTAGCAGCTATTTCATTAGATGATAAGCCCCTATACTCTTCAGATTATTAGACTCTCCTAAGGTATTCAGGGGAAGGCTGTTCTCCAACCACACCCTTAGGCTATATTAGTACAAAGAGGCTCTCATCCAGACTAATTCTAAATGATGACCAGCGGAGAGATCATGTCACAGAGGACTTAATGTGGCTTGTTTAAGGGGGAAAGTGGAAATATGGTAATGACTGTCAAAGACTGCATCTTTTGGAAGAACTATCTTACCATTAAATGTCTAGAGCATTAAAGTTGCATACATCCTCAAATTGTATTAAATGTGTCATTTTTGAATGAGCTAGTTGCATATCAACAATTTTCCAAGCAAACAAACAAAGGTCATTTTTACTCATACGTGGTTTAAAAATAACCAACATTATTCTGGATAAGTGAGGTTTTAAAGTCTAAAATTCAGAGTAGTGGCTTTAAAATGATAAACTTCGCAACTTTTATAAGATTATTTTAGTAAAAGTTGTTTTGATGATAGCAAGAAGGAGCAAATTGCTTTCTGAAATTTGAATGACAGACCAGGATGATGCATACACTATCACACTAAGCAGTGGTCGCCAATCTTTCGGACCTCACGGACCACCAGTGGTTTGTGACTGCTGCACTAAAGTATTATAAACAATTTCTGATTCCAATGAAATTACTTGAAGAGTTGAAGGTAAGCCTTTTATCTTTAGGAATTTGTTTTTAAGTCACAAAATGTTACCGAAGGTAAAGAGAACCATTGAGAAAAGGTTATACTTGGGTATATATTAAAAAATTAATTTGAAAATGTTATAACCTATACTCTCACCTCTTTCCATACAAGTCTGAGTGGAAGGAAAACCAACTTCCCAGAAATTCTCTGGTGTGTTGGGTGGAATGTAGCGAAATCGGTGTCTTGAACAGGAAGCCAGCTTCTTTTCTCTTTCTTCTGCTGGAATGTCTGCATAATACTAATAATAAAAACTGGTAAGTTTTCCCACTTAGGAATAGTAAATGGGGTGATTTGATTACTGATTATAAACTTGAATCTAAGAAGGCATGCTAAGAAAACTATACTACCTGATGATTGTAGTATCAATTACTAACAGTAATTACTGCTGGTATGTGAAATGTTTGCTTCACAAATGAGAAAAGAAGCTTGTATTACAATGTACATCAATACATTGCCTCCTTCATCAGTAAAGTCTACAATGGGAAGAAATACCAGCTGAACTTTACAATGTGTTGAGTGACATAGATGATTTACTTATGGTGCAAACTCTTTCCTTTGCCAGACCGGTAACAGAAATGAGAGGCCTGCATTTTTGAACAGCACTTTCTCAATTGTTATTTGGATATAATGTATGTTTTGAAGTAATTTTCCTATCTCTACAGTTTTAAAAATAAAGGTTTAATTTTGAATGCGAAGGGCTTCATGACCCCCCCTCCCCCAAACTGTACTTTTTAATTGGGATTAAAGGCATATCATTTTTTTGCAATTACAATCATAACCTGAATTTCACACAAATAAGGATAAAACTTATATGTACAAACTGTACAGGTCATTAAGCTCTAGATCTAAAGAAAACAAAGTAGTGTAAAGTTTAATAGAACAGAGATATAGGATCATATATAATCCAGCTAATTCCATTTTATAGTTGAGAAACTAAAATTTAAGGTAAAGGTATTTCATACATATTTTTTCTGTAGTTTAATTAAAATTTTTTAGAGTATCTCTGAAACAACTTTTTTTGGGTATCTTTTTCATCATTCTCATTGCCATGAATTAAGCCTTTGTTACCTTAGCCTGGGAATGGGGATGGGAGGCCCTTAAAGAATCATAGTTATCAATCAATGTTAGAGAAACACTACCACCAAATCACAACATATTCACAAACAACACAGGCTAATGTGTCTGTAACAGTAAGTGGGAGAGTAGTAGAAGATGAAGTCAGAGAAAAGTGGGGTGCTAAAGTGTGCTGTAGGGCTTTAGATTCTGTTTATTAGTGAGATAAGACATTTAAGGGTTTTCGGTAGAGAAGTGACATGATTTAACTTTTATTCCAAAAACATCATTAGGAAAAAAAGTCCATTCATTGCTGTGTTGAAAGTACACCCTGAAGAGAGAAGAAAGAAAAGGATAATGGGGACAGGGGTATATGGGAACTCTCTGTATGTATTACTCAATTTTGCTGTGGACCTACAACTGTTCTAAAAAAGTTTATCAATTAAAAATACCCAGCCTAGCTGGCATGGCTCAGTGGTTGAGCATTGACCTATGAACCAGGAGGTCATGGTTCAATTCCCCATCAGGGCACATGCCCAGGTTGAGGGCTTGATCCCCAGTGTGGGATGTGCAGGAGGCACCTGATCAATGATTCTCTCTCATCACTGATGTTTTTCTCTCTCCCTAGAACAAATAAAAATACATTTTTTATCTATTTATTTCTCTTAGGTTCCAGCCAATATTCTATTTACTGTGTTATTCCTGGCTTAAACTAGGTTTCTAGATACAAATGTAATTTGTATCTATGATTTTAAAATCATGCATTCATGATCTATATAAAGCCATACTGTTAACAACAACAACAATAGAACAGTATTTATAGTAGTACTTACAATTTCACATTCCTTACATGTGTGTCCATGCAATTTTCTTCTCTCTTCTTTTTTCCGAACCACTTCAATATGAGGAAAATTTTGTAAGCTAGTCTCTCTGGGGGAAAAAAATAAGTTTAAAATTCATCCATTTGTTATTACAAAGATCTTTGGTTTATGTTTTAAATGAACCAAGGTGAGAGCCCAGGGGAAGAAATAATCCCCAAATAAATATTCATTTTATTTGAAATATTTATTCAGTATGTCAAAAACCCAAATACTTCTTCACTCATTCTTCAGTAAATATTAAGTGCCTACTATATGTGAGGTATTTTTATGGATATTTTTCTCTGAAAAAGATAACTATTCCTATTTTTGCCCCCGACTGGTTGAAAATAATAGATTAGGAGATTAAATATAAAATAGCCTAAGTAAAAAGGAATACTACCCTGGTCAGGTGGGTCAGTTGGTTGGAGTGTCGTCCCATACACCAAAAGGTGATGGGTTCAATTCCCGGTCAGGATACTTACCTAAGTTTCGGGTTCCCATTCCTGGTTGGGGTGCATATGGGAGGCAACCAATCAATGCTTCTCTCTCATCTCTCTCTATCTCTCATCAATACCATAACCAAGAAAGAGAATACTACCTCTGTTAACTTGGTTTTCTAGTACTAAGAACCCATATTTCAGGGCTAACCTACTCCCTGCCAAAGAACAGATTCATCTACTCGACATACGTCGTCATCTCCCATTTAAATAAAAAGAGTTCCATCATTTTGATGTATGTACATGTGCTTTATGTTTTTATTTTTTAATTTTATTGAGTTTTTACAGAGAGGAAGGGAGAGGGAGAGTTAGAAACATCGATGAGAGTTAGAAACATCGATGAGAGAGAAACATCGATCAGCTGCTTTCTGCACACTCCCCATGTGCCCACAACTAAGGTACATTCACTTCTAAAAAGAATAGTACATGACTGAAAGTTTCAGAATTTAGTAGAACGTAGCATTATGGTTCAAAATTAACTTGCTTTGAAGGTTTAAAACTCCTTATAAAACAATTCTGAAGCACAACCTAAGGTTTACCACCTAAAGTCTTATACTGTGTAAAAGTTACTGTTATACAATTAAAAAAATTCCAAAGTTCAAATAAACTTCATAATAAAATATATTTGTTATAATAAAATATAGAAAATAACTATTACCATTGTAAAAAAGAAAGGGTAGTGGTGGTAAAATGTTCCTTATTTATAAAATTTGTCATTTTTGTAAAGCTTGAGTTCCAGTTTTGTTAGGGCCATAAATTAAATGAAACACATTGTTTTTTAACCAAAGTAGCAATTTTACAGTTTCAGAGAGGTTCTGACAAAGAAAGCCGTGTTAACACTTTCAATCACATTGGTGGCATTTATTAAGACCAACTTACCTTTCATCATCTTTAAAATAGGGCTCCACAAATGCTTTCTGTGTGACTTTATCTTGTTTATCACCACGAGCTATAAACAAAAGAAGTATACCACAAACTGAATACAGAATTACTAAAATAATTAGCTTTTTTGGGGGGAGGAAAAAAAAAAAGACGTATTAAGACCTCCATTTTAATAACGAATTTTTCCCTTTCTTTTTCATCTGCATGCTAAGCAGAATGCAAATTATGTCTGCTCAAAATTACTACTAGCCCAGCTGCAGTGGCTCAGTGGTTGAGCAAAGACCTATGAATCAGGAGGTCATGGTTTGATTCCCTGTCATGGCACATGCCTGGGTTGTGGAATGAGTTGGTTGAAGATTCTCTATCATCATTGATGTTTCTCTCCTCTCCTTTGTGGGTAGGGGATGTGCAGGAAGCAGCCAATCAAAGATTCTCTATCATCATTGATGTTTCCTCTCCCTTCTCAAAAATCAATAAAAAATATTTAAAAATTTACTACTAAAGAGATAAAATCGTATCTATGAAAGTATCTTAGATTTAAAAACTATGTATAAAAGTCTCTACAAAGAAGACAAACTTAAAAAAAAAAAAAAAGGACTCTACAGGGTGGGAAAACCAATATGGTAGCATAGATAAACACCTAAACTGGTGCCTTGCACAACAATTTAAAAACTACAACTAAAAGACAAAACGTCTATCACCCAGAACCACGGGAAAGCTGGCTGAGTGGAAGTTCTACAACTAGAAGGAAAGAGCATTGAGACGTGCACAAGCGCTGAAAAGCTGAGGTACAGAGGCACGCAAATCGGGCTGGTGGTGGGCGACTGGGTGCGCTGCTTTTTTCAACCCGAAGGGAGATAAGCTCCCGATTACTCTGAACTCCAGTTTCTGGGGAGACGCTGGGGACCCAAACTCCTACAGGGAGAAGCTGGACTGTCTGCCATCGGGTCGGAAAGTGAGGGTGACTTTCTTGCAGAGGTGCGTGCAGCAATCATTGTTTACTGTGCTGGGGCGCGGGGACTTGGAAACGTGGAGACGCAGAGACGGCTGACTGGCAGCCATCGCTGTTTGCCAAGCCCTAGCCTAGTGACTCCCTGAGACCCCGCCCCGCACAATCTACAAACCCACCCAAGCTCCACGCATCGACTTTTGCATATAAATGGCCTGCCCTATCGCAGCTTAACCTAACAAACTGCAGCTCTGGTCAGACAGCTCCAAAACTTCCAAACCCCAAGCAAAGAGGAGAAAACTGCAGTTCTCGCTGTAGCTCCTGCTGGGTGGACCATTGGAAATCCAGAAGCTAGTTTATCTAGTCGTCGGTGTGAGACGACACCAGATTTCAACTACTCACATCCATAAGTGACACATTCAAGAGGCAGACTCAGTGAGCACCAAAGCCCCACTGAAACAAGTCCTGCCCCATAAGCATGTCTCCAGTACAGCAGTTCTTCCATTATAGACACAGTGGGTCCTCACAGCCAATTGGCCTGGAGGTCAATTCCTCCCAGTGACACCAACAACAATCAAGACTTAACTACAAGGCTGTACATACAGTACACAAAGGGGTGCACCAAGAGTGTCCACCTCAGGTAACTGGGAGGCCGACCCACTGGGCCCTATAGGACACCTAGCACACAAAGCTACCCTACCAACTCAGGGAAGCAGTGAAAATGCGGAGACAAACAGATCACAAATGAAAGAAATGGAGGAAAACAAACGACTGGATATAGAGTTCAAAACCACGGTTATAAAGTTTTTCAAGAATTTCCTAGAAAAGGCCGATAAAGTTAACGAGACCCTCGAAGATATGAAAAAGGACCAACTATAAATTAAACATACACTGACTGAAATAAAAAATATTATACAGAGACCCAACAGCAGGCTAGAGGAACGCAAGAATCAAGTCAAAGATTTGAAATACAAAGAAGCAAAAAACACTCAACCGGGAAAGCAAAAAGAAAAAAGAATCCAAAAATTTGAAGATAGTGTAAGAAGCCTCTGGGACAACTTTTAAGTGTACCAACATCTGAATTATGGGGGTGCCAGAAGAAGAGAGACAGCAAGATACTGAAAACCTATTTGAAGAAATAATGACTGAAAACTTCCCCCTCCTGGTAAAAGAAATAGACTTACAAGTTCAGGAAGCGCACAGAACCCCAAACAAAAGGAATCCAAAGAGGACCACACTAAGACACATCGTAATTAAAATGCCAAGAGCAAAAGACAAAGAGAGAATATTAAAAGCAGCAAGAGAAAAACAGTTAATTACCTACAAGGGAGCACCCATATGATTGTCAGCTGATTTCTCAACAGAAACTACATAGGCCAGACGGGAGTGGCAAGAAATATTCAAAGTGATGAATAGCAAGAACCTACAACCAAGATTACTCTACCCAGCAAAGCTATCATTCAGAATTGAAGGGCAGATAAAAGAGCTTCACAGATAAGAAAAAGCTAAAGGAGTTCATCAACACCAAACCAGTATTATATGAAATGCTGAAAGGTATTCTTTAAGAGGAAGAAGAAGAAAAAGGTAAAGATAAAAATTATGAACAACAAATACATATCTATCAACAAGTGAATCTAAAAATCAAGTGAATTAAAAATCTGAGGAACAGAATAAACTGGTGCATATAATAGAATCAGGGGCATAGAAAGGGAGTGGATTGATAATTCTCAGGGAAAGGGGTGTGGGGGGTGTGGGAAGAGACTGGACAAAAATCGTACACCTATGGATGAGGACAGTGGGGGGGAGGTAAGGGCAGAGGGAGGGGTGGATGAGGACAGTGGGGGGGGAGGTAAGGGCAGAAGGAGGGGTGGGAACCGGGTGGAGGGGAGCTATGGGGGGGGGAAAGGAAAAACAATTGTAATAATCTGAACAATAAAGATTTATTAAATTAAAGACTCTACAAATAGTCTTTTATAAAAGTACTAGAGGCCCAGTGCATGAAATTCGTGCACTCGGGGGCGGGGGACGGTGTTTGGTTGTGATGGTCACTTAGGCTTTTATTATTATAGATTCTTTTTGATCTTTTGCATTTTTCTAATTTAACAAGTTTTAGTGATTCATCCATGTTGTTGAGTCTAATAGTTCCCTTCATTTTTGCTGAGTAGTGTTTCTCATGAACATACCACAATTTCTATTTAATTGCCTGTTGTTTCTAGTTTAAAAAAAATTTTTTTTTATTGATTTAAGAGAGGAAGGGAAAGGAAGAGAGAGAGAAACATCAATGATGAGAATCATTGATCGGCTGCCTCCTGCAGGTCCTCTACTGTGGATCGAGCCTGCAACCCGAGCATGTGCCCTTGATTGGAATAGAACCCGGGACCCTTCAGTCCTCAGGTTGACACTCTATCCACTGAGCCAAACCAGCTAGGGCCTGTTTCCAGTTTTGAGCTATTATAAACAGCCCTGCTATGAACATTCTTGAATACATCTTTCTGTGAGCATGTTTTTTATTTTCCTTGGATGTAAACAGGAGAGGAATTGCTGGGTCACAAGTAAGGTGTATGCTTAAATTACAAACAAACTGACCAACCCCAATAAAGCTGCTAAAGAACCATGCTGAACTGTTTACCAAAGCAGAGTTTTATACTCCTACCAGCAATGTGTGAGAGCTCCCGGTGCTCTTCACCCTCACGGATGCTAGGTATTGCCAATATTTTTAACCATTTCAGCAGGTATGAATGGTATCTTTGTCCTTGATGTCCAATAATATTGAGCATCTTTTCATGTGCTTATTGGCCATTCAATTATCTTCTTTTAAACAAAAAGATAATACAAGCCCATTTACATTTAAAATAAATCACTTTTGGCCCTGGCTGGGTGGCTTAGTTAGTTGGAGCATCAGCCTGTACACCAAAAAGGTTGTGGGTTTGATTCCTAATCAGGTACATACCTTGGTTTCAGGTTCAAAACCCTGGTTGAAGTGTATTGGGGAGGCAACTGATTGATGTGCTGGGAACCAAGATCAACAGTAATTAATATAAATTCGAGAGAAGTCTGGTCAGAAGGCTGAATGGGGCTCTTTGATATTCTCAGGGATGAAGATCCGCATTTTATTACCTACTGCTGATGACTCAATGGCCTAAAGCAAACTCCCCTAACCTGATAATCTTACTGTTTACTAAACATTACCATTGATATATCTGTTTGCATTCCTAAAAGGCAATTGTGTATTCTAGTAAATAAAAGCAGATGGGAACGGAGACTCAGTGGAACTTGGTCCCTTGTACCAAGATCACAACTGGCTTCCCCCATAATTTCCAAATTTATATTTCTTGTCTTGTGTAATTAATTTGCGCATCAGCCCTTTCTCCAAGTCTTTGAACCTGAGGCAACGCGGGCCGTGGCTTCACATTGATGTTTCTCTCCCCCGCCCCCCATTTACTCTCTCTCTCAAATCAATAAATATATCCTCAGTTGAGGATTAAAAAAAAATCACTTCTGAATCCCTGTAGAGACTGAACAAGAGAGGAAAAATAACTTATACAAAAAGACCAGTTAGGAGGCCTGTGATAGAAGAGGTAGAGATAGGAGTGGTTTGGGCTAGGGTGGTGGCTACAGATATGAATGTAAGTGTTATTAACCCTTTGCACTCGATTGCTTTTTTCTTGATTCCTTTATTCTAATGCTAACCATGTCGAGTCACACTTGACATCCGAGTGCAAAAGGTTAAATGTATTTTGGAGATAGGACTGCTAGGGTATCAGGCTGGGCTTGAAGGTGAGGTGCAAGAAAAAATCAAATATGACTCTAACATCTATCTTTGGTCACTGTGAGGATAGGTAATAGAGTTTAATGAGATGCAGAAAGGCAGGGGAAGATCAAAATTGGGTAAAAAAAAAAAAAGATTTCTAATTTAAGTATGTTCAGTTCAAGGTGCTTATGTCAAACTAGAGGCCCGGTGCATGAATTTCATGCACAATGGGGGGAGGGTGTCCCTCGGCCAGGGCTGCACCCTCTCCAATCTGGGACCGTGGGGGATGTCCGACTGCTGGTTTAGGCCTGATGCCTGTGGGATCGGCCTAAACTGGCAGTGGGACATCCCTCTCGCAATCTGGGACCGCTGGCTCCTAACTGCTCACTTGCCTGCCTGCCTGATTGCCCCAACCTCTCTGCCTGCCTGCCTGTTCACCCCTAATTGCTCTCCCCTACTGGCCTGATTGCCCTAATTGCTCTCCTCTGCTGGTCTGAAGCCCCTAACTGCCTCTGCCTCGGCCCCGCCACCATGGCTTTGTCTGGAAGGTCGCCCAGAAGATGTCCAGCCTAATTAGCATATTACCTTTTTATTAGTATAGATAAGTAGTTGGATTCAAATCTGGGGATCAGCAGAGAGGGGATGAGGCTGGACGTAATGAGTATACAGAAGCGTCTTTTTTAGTTGGCCCCAAAACAGCATCCACTCTCCTTCCCCTCACATTTCACAGGCTGTGGCTCCTTCTTAGTGTTCTTTGCTGGTTCTTTGTTTCTCTGACTTTTTAAAGTTGCCATATCTCAGAGGTTAGAACTTGAAATGCTTTTCTTTTTTTAAAAAAAAAAGTTTTTATTCATTTTTAGAGAGGAAGGGAGAAGTGATAGAAACATCAATGATGAGAGAATCATTGATTGGCTGCCTTCTGCATGACTCCTAATGGGGATCAAGCCTGCAACCCAGGCTTGTGTCTTGACTGGGAATCGAACTGGTGATGTACAAAATGCTTCTCTTTCCTATTTATATTCAACACTCTGATGATCTCATTCAGTGTCATGGCTTTAGGCACCATCTATTTGCTGTTGACCTCCTGCCCGCCTCCCCCCACCACAATAATTTCTTTATTCTGGATTTTTTTGGTCCAAATTCAAGAATCATCAACTGCCTACTAAACACCTCTATTTGAATGTCTAGTTTAACATGTCCAGAGCTGAACTTTTGATACCCTCCCCCAAACTTGCTCTTTCCTATGAGTGAAGACTTAGAACTTTTTGATACGAGAGTAAAAAAAAATAAATAAATGAACAACAAGTCCTAAATTATATGCCTGGGTGACTGGGAAAAAAAAACCCAAAAACGTCTGAAAGGTCACTTGGTAAGAAATAAATGGAACTTGGCTTAGATATGTTAAATTTAAACTGTTGAGGAGAAACAAAAGTAGCAATAAAAATTCAGGATGGGATTCATCAGAGAAGTCAGACTAGAGATGCAGATTTGGGATCATAATTTCAGAGGTGGTTAATAAAAGCATGAGGGGAGAGATCAACCAAAGGACTTGTGTGCAAGCATATGCGCCTAACCAGCGGTTAAGGACAACAGGGGGGTGGGGGTATGTGTGGGGAGGGGTGTGGGATGGGAATGGGGGCATGAGGACAAATATGTGATACCTTAATCAATAAAGAAATTTAAAAAACAAATAATAAATATGTATAAATATATATGAACATATTAAAAATATTTTGTGGTATCAGAATAAAAAAATAAAATAAAAGCATGAGAGAAAATGAGTGTGAGGGAAAAAAAAACCCAGTGTATTGCAGATAATCTAGAAAAAAAAGGTTGTCAGAGTTCAAAAGAATGTTGTATCACTGTCACAAAAGCTAAATGAGAAGAAATTTTGGGATGGTTAAGGTGAAATGTAACTTAAAAAAGAGACAAATCATTTATATCTTGTAAAAAAGAATATCTTTTTTTTAAAGTGGAACCAATTTGCAAAAGGCTCTTTTTGAGGGAAAAAATGTAAATTTAACAGTTGTAGATTTTTATCACAAAATTTGCTTGACCAAGATTTTGCCACAGACAGAGCAAGCAAAGCATGCTGTTCTGTATCTTCACTCAGGGTCTCATTCACTCTGAGCTCAGGCTTGTCATTTTAAAAACCTGATGGAAGCACAAAGGAAAAAATAATCAAGATAGACTGTATCATAGCAGAAGGTGCGCTCATTTAAACCAGCATAAAAAAAAAGACTTTGCCCAAGATGAAAAATTCTGTTTTGCTCACAGTGAGAAAATGAGATATTTAGCTAGAATTGTAACTAATATTCAATTAGACCAACTACTTCAGAGCTTCGCTTACAGTACTCTTCTTTTGGTTGCTAACCTACATTATAAACTACTGCTTCTAATAAAATGTAGTTTAAGAAGACATATATATAGTTACATTAAGTATTTTGTCTGGAAAGGTAAAGCATTCAAGCATGATATAAGCCTGAATTTTCTAGAAAACTTTCTCTTTTCACTCTGTTGCAATCATTAATTTATTACTTAAAAAAAGAATTTTCTCAAAACTTTTATAAACTTTATGCACATATTATAGAGAAATGTGTAGTATCGAATCAAGATTAATTTCTAAATCCTGAATAGTATTTTATGGTTACATAAGATGGTAACAAGGAGAAGCTGAGTGAAAGGTACAGGGGAACCCTTTGAACTATCCTTGTAACTCTTCTATTAGTCTGGAAAGAAAACACAAAACCTATGAAAAAGAAATTTATACAAGCAACATGAAACATTAATAAATATACTTCATCCATACTCTACTAATTAGCCTGAACTCAGTGTAACTGAGAAGCCATAAGAAGAAAGAAAACAGCCTTACTGTTTGGTTTCTTTGTTGTAGCTGACAGTTCCTCCTCCTCTTCTGCTACTTGGGGGTAGCTATCTGCCAAACAGGACTCATATTCTTCATGTGTTGTCCGATCAAACATATCTTCCAAGCTATCATTCATTTTTCTTTCTCTACCTATGTAAAAGAGCACTGACTCAGGGCAACAGCAAGCTTTCTGCTTTCTATATAGACCATTTGCTTTTTATATAGACTAATTGCCATAAAGTAATTTTAATGTGCATGAGGCAAGAATAAACTCCCAAATCTAGATAATTACTGTACATTTATAAAACCTCTATGTTATGGCTCCAAATATCCTTTACTCATGTAAAGAGAATGCTAGTTTTTGTTATTTTCATTACAAACATTAAAAAGCATTTTCTTCCTATCAGATCATGTATAATTTATGCTAAACCAAAAGGAGATCTACCAAAGAAACTGAGGAATAAAAAACATATCATAATGAGTAAAAAAAAAAAAATACTGCTTAAACAAAATGGGTATAAATAGCTGACATTAAAATCTCTACAGAGCCCAGCGTGGCTCAGTGGTTGAGCATCGACCTATGAGCCAGGAGGTCATAGTTCAATTCCTGGTCAGGGCACATGCCTGAGTTGTGGGCTCAATCCCCAGTAGGGGGTGGGGTGTTCAGGAGGCAGCCAATCGATGATTCTCTCTCATGATTGATGTTTCTATCTCTCTCTCCCTCTCCCTTCCTCTCTGAAATCAATAAAAATATATTTTAAAAAATACAATAAAATCTCTATAGAATTTTGTTTACCTGCTTGTTTTTCTAACGTGGCAGCAAAAAATATGTATTTTCTTGCATTACCATTAACACTTGGTAGTGTTGATATAATTAATTCAACTCCATATTTGACATGCAAAATGCTAAATTCATCTTCAGAGTACTAACTGCATTTCCCACCATAGAACCACATTTTTAAATTCACCAGGATTTACTAAAAAACAGAAATAGATCCAGTTGGCTAACAAATATGACAGAACAGAAGCCTACTGAGATTACTCTATAAAATAACTACCATCTCCCCCAATCCATGGTGCTCTAGCTAGCACCCATACCATATTTTATCTTTCTCCAGCACTAACCGTCATCTATCATACCATATACTTATTTTTTGTTCCCTATTAGTACTTTTGTTCTGTTTTGTTTACTCATTGTCTCCAGTTCCTGGAACACTTCCTGGGTGTAAAATTGCAGTTCATTATATACTAAATGATTAGACATTTGTTTATTTTTCATTTTGAGAGTCAAATTTCTGGATAAAATAGACTTCTATGTGTAGGCAGTTGCTAGGCATTCCCATAGCATTCTGTATATGCAGTTAGTAAATCACAGTAAGTCGCTGACTTCTGCTATGAAATATGAGTACAGAGACTATATCCTATTGATCTTTCTATCATAGTATCTGTAAGTCCTAACACAGAGTAGGGATGCAAAAAACATTTTGTGAGTTGAAACATTAGCAGCAATTTAGAGTTTTTATTGGAGTGTTAAATTTTAACCATTTCTAAGTTTTAAAAGGTTTATCTTATGGGTAAAATGGGCAGATAGTTTTTTTTTTTCTCCAAATAGGGCCTTAGCAATATCTCCTATCCCATGTGCTGTTCTTTCAAAGTGATCTCGACACTCCTTCCACTGAGTAGTGAGGGCCACGTTTCTCTTGCTTTGAACCTAGGCAGGTCTTTGTGACATTTCTGAAGCCAGATCATAAAAATTACCTTTTATTTCTATCTTGCTCTTACGGGATTCTCACTCTGGGAACCTAATCTCTATGTGATGAGAAAGCTCAAACTAGCCTTCGTGGAAAGATCATATGAAGAAGCCCTAAGACTGGATGAGGAGAGATGCCAAGTCACCCCCATCTGTCTAGCATTTCACTCTTCTAGCTCCAGCCACCATCTGCCTACAACTGCATGAGAGACTGTGAGACAGAACCATTCAGCCAAGCCCTTCCTGAATTTCTGAGCCATAGAAACTATGAAAGATAAGAAAACATCTATTATTTTAATCTTTTAAGTTATTGGATTAATTTATTATGCATCATTAGTATACGCAAGACCTATTTAGCCAAAATTAATAAGTCATTAGCTGAAGTTCTAACCTCACTTCTACACAATATTTGCTTAAAATATATTGGGGAACCATTACATTCTTTGAATCAACTAGATAAATTTGAAGCCAAAGTAGTCATACTTTAGTTTTTTTTTTCCCCCTATAAAAATAAGAAAACATTATCAGGGATGGTATTGTGAACAAAATAATCATCTATCATACCATGTGTTTATTTGCTTGTTTGTTCCCTATTAGTTCTGTTCTGTTTACTCATTGTCTCCAGTTCCTGAAACTCTTCCTGGTATAAAATTGCAGCTCATTATATACTACACTAGAGGCCCGGTGCATGACATTCGTGCACGGGGGGAGGGAGGGTGGAGGGTGGCACCTCAGCCCGCCCGCACCCTCTCACAGTCTGGGACCCCTTGGGAAGGGATGCGGGAGGTTGGCCAACCGGGAATGGAAAGCTGGAGGGCTCCAGGGTGTGTTTGGCTGGTCTCGCTCAGTCCTGATTTGTCAGACCCCAGCAGCAAGCTAACCTACCAGAGTGTCTGCCCCCTAGTGGTCAGTGCACATCATAACAACTGGTCGACTGTTTGCCTCCTGGTGGTCAGTGCACATCATAGCAAGCAGTTCATATCATTAGCATATTATGCTTTGATTGGTTGAATGGACCACTGGACACTTGGCATAATAGGCTTTTATTATATAGGATGATTAGACATTTGTTTATTTTTCATTTTGAGAGTGAAATTTCTGGATAAAATAGAGTTTGTGAACAAAATAATCTTTAAAGTATATTTTTAAGAAGAAAATTACTTGTGTCATTCACTATAAAAAAACCAGTAACCACTGCTAAGGTTTTTCTTTTAATAGGTACCATCCTCTCACAACTTAGGCAGCTGGCTACTTGATCAATATAAATCATTATTCATTTCTAAGGACAAAGATTTAAGGCAAAGTATTAAAATTTTCTCTCATTTACTGCATGTAGGGCAGCAAGAAAAAAAGTGTCTCTAAATAAGTGAGAACAAGAATAGCTGTTTTATTATTTGGCTGAGCAGGTAGACTACAGAATATTCAGCAGATTGAGAATGCAAATACAGTCTGAACATCCTCAGTTTCCAACAGATGAGGGCTGGTAAATGCCTCTTCTGGCACTGAATCCCCAAGTAGCAGGTCCTACACCTTCCATTCAAACGGGTGACAAATGAAACTAGTCCTAGTCCAGCTGATCTCATGTCATATGCTGCTTTAGTTAGGAATGTTGCTAAGGTGGTGCCAAGCAAAATCCTTCTGTTCCCACCTCTTTTGGATGAAGATTTACTGCTAATTTGCAAATCTATACTAATACTTTTCAGTAGGATCCCCTGTTTTTGCCTTACGAAACTGCTTTGGAAAATTGTATTTCTAAAACAGGACTTTCAAGATTCCCTTTTATACCTTTTACTTATTATTTATTTATTTTTAAATTTATTTTATTGTTGAGAGTATTATAGATGTTCCCCATTTATTTCCCTCCATTTATCTCCCACCCCAGGCCTTTACCTATTTTCTGTACCCATAGGCCATGACTAATTTGTACTTCTAAATCCCTTCACCTTTTTCACCCATCTCCCCAACACCCCTTCCCATTTGGCAACCTTCAAAATGTTCTCTGTATCTATGAGTCTGTTTCTATTCTGCTTGTTCATTTAGTTTGATTTTTAGATTCAATTGTTGATATGTATTTATTGCGACTTTATTGTCCCTATTCTTGATCTTTTTTTTTTTTTTCTTCTTAAAGACGACCCTTTAACATTTCATGCAGTACTGGTTTGGTGGTGATAAGCGAACTGCTTTAGCTTTTTCTTGTCTGGGAAGCTCTTTATCTGACCTTCAATTCTAAATGATAGTTTTGCTAGGGAGAATCTTGGTTGTAGGTCCTTGCTTTTCATCACTTTGAATATTTCTTGCCACTAACTTCTGGCCTGCAAAGTTTCTGTTGCAAAACCAGCTGAGGCATGAGTGCTTCCTCCCTTACAGGTAACTAACTGCTTTTCTCTTGCTGCTTTTAAGATTCTCTCTTTGTCATTTTCATTATGATGTGACTTAGTGTGGGCCTCTTTGTGTTCCTCTTGTTTGGGATTCTCTGTGCTTCCTGGACTTACATGTCTATTTCCTTCACCTGGTAGGGGAAGTTTCTATCATTATTTTTTCAAATAGGTTTTCTGAGCTTTACTAAGAGAAATCTAACATCAGAACAGGGAAAAAAACACTTTGTTCATGAAGAGATCAATGCAATGGTATTTCCCTCCATATTTTTATTAAAATAAGAAATCATATCTTACTTGGACTTTTTTCTCCCTTCTGCTCTTGCTTCTTCATCTTTGAAAGCACAGTTTCACTGACCAATGTACAGTCTGTGTCCACTGTCTCTCCTCCTGCTAATCTTGATTGATTGCCATCCTGAATATTTAAAAATCCAAAATTTCAACAATTGTTCCTTTATGTTCTTATATTTACTTTAAAAAACATTCTGGTAAAATATATATAAAACATTAATTTAACCATTTTAAGTGTACATTTCAGTAGCATTAAGTTATATTTACTTTTACCTTTTAGAAATATAGATTCATATTTTATTGCCTGTAGAATATTTTAGCTTTAATATACAACACAAGCATCTTCTCTCAAGCCTAGGTTTTACTTTCTAACTTACCTTTGCATCTATTACAGTAATATCCATTTTATACTGAGAAAGGTCTGCTCCTGGATCTATACTCCACTGGATATTTTCAAAGAATACATCTTAGATAAGGAGAAAAAAAATACAATTAAGAACAGATTTAAAAAAAATTCTCATTACTTTAAAACATTATAGGATGCACAGAATGAAGAGAAGTTTTGGTAAAGGACTTGTATCTACGATATATAAAGAACTCTCACAACTCAATAATAAAACAAATGCCCCAATTGAAAATGAGCAAAGAATCTTAATAGATAGTCTTTGAAAGAAGATATACAAATGGCCAATAAGCACATGAAAAGATGTTCAACATCATTAGCCATCTGGGAAATGCAAATCAAAACCCCAAAGAGATACCTTTTACATCCCACCGTATGGCTCCAACCAGAAAGATATAGTAACAAGTGTTGGTAAGGATGTGGGAAAACTGAAACCCTCACATTCTGCTTGTGGGAATGTGAAATGATATAGTTGCTTTGGAAAAGTTACCTAGTTCCTCAGAAGGTTAAAAAGAGCCTATGACCCGACAATTCTACTACTATGGGTATTAAAAAAACAAACACAGAACAACAACATATATCCACACAAAATTGTACATCAATGTTCATAGCAGCATTATTCATAAAAAAGTGAAAAATATCACAAAATATTATATAATTTCATTACATAACAACTCCAGAAAAGGCAAAGCTATAGAGACAGAAAGTATATTATTGATTGCCTAGGATTGAGCAAGAGGAGTAGGGAATAAAGAATGATTGCTAATGGATACTGTTCTTTCTGTTCTCTTTGGGATGATGAAAAATGTTCTATACATAGATTGTAATAATGTTTAACCCTGTGAGTATATCAAAACCAGTAAATTTTATGAATTTTATAAATTTTATGAATGTGCACCAAAAGGTTGCTGGTTTGATTCCTGGTCAGGATACATGCCTGGGTTCTGGGGGCTTGATCCCTGGCAGGGGACTTGCAGGAGGCAGCTGATCAATGTTTCTCTCTCATCATTGATGTTTCTCTCTCTCCCTCTCCTGTCTCTGAAAAGAAAAAGAACAAGAAAAAAAAAAAAAAAAAAAAAAGAACGTGCTTCAGGAAAAAAGGGAAAATAAACCTAGAATTAAGGAATAATTTCTAATGAAGAATAAAAGACAAAATACTGCGTATGAAGTACAGAAATACTTGGTTGCTAAAAAAACCAAAGACTCCTTTTAAGCAGAGCAGACTTATGAAAAGAATGATATACATATTACAGCAGACAATGTTTTAAAACAAGAAGCTGAAAAACCCATGTAAATATATGTTTATAGATATACATGTAAACACAAAGAAAAAGAACAGGTTACCTATGGGGTGAGAAACAAGTTTTGGATGATGAAAATTCTACTTTATATATTTTAAAATTCTGTGTACCTTTTTTAAAAGCTTTTGTAAAGAAAATAAATAACTATGGCCCTGGCCAGGTAGCTCAGTTGGTTAGAGCAGTGGTCGGCAAACTGTGGCTCGCGAGCCACATGCGGCTCTTTGGCCCCTTGAGTGTGGCTCTTCCACAAAATACCACGTGCGGGCACGCACGTACAGTGCGATTGAAACTTCGTGGCCCATGCACAGAAGTCAGTTTTCGGGTCTCAAAAGAAATTTCAATCGTTGTACTGTTGATATTTGGCTCTGTTGACTAATGAGTTTGCCGACCACTGGGTTAGAGCATCATCATGATACACCAAGGTTGTGTGTTCGTTCTCTGGTCAGGGCACATACAAGAAGCAACCAATGAATACACAGATAAGTAGAATAACAAATCTCTCTATTTCTCTCTCTCTCTCAAATTCAAAAAATGAAAATTTTAAAAAAGAAGTAACTACATAAAATAGATAACTCCACAAAATCACCTATAAAAGTAGGTATTAAAGATCTCAATTCACTTTTCTAAAAGCACAAGAGAAGGACAAATCACATGTAAAATGAACCCAAAGAGAATTATTCTGTAAATACAGAAACATGTAGAAATATTTTCTCCCAAAACAATTCAATCTATCCAAAGAATAATATATTTAGTATCTTAAATAATATACCAAGATAATGTATATAAAGAGTGGAAGTACTACCTATAGTGTATATACCTTGATTGTTTTGTAGAGGCTTTGTTTTAGCGATTCTACATGGATTCAACTGAAGAACTGATGCAAGTTCACATGCTCCATGAACTGACCTGGTTTTTATTCTTACTGGTTCATGAGAACCAGCACCCTAAAACAGAAAGAATCATTTGCATCTAGGTGAAATCACAAAAAACCATTTAAAATCAAAATCCATAAATATTTAACACAAACCTTCACATCATCAAAAAGATTCTCTGTTTCCAAACTTTCACGTGGATGTAGAGGGATTTTAAAGATAGGATTTTCTTCTTTTATCTGTAATGGTGTTTTGTTATCTGGAGAGGATTTGATCAGGGGCTGAAGGACACACTCCTGTAAACGGGGCTCCTCTGGAGGATCTTTGGCTGGCACAAAGCTCCCACTCAAAACCTTTCGGCTTGAGGAAGAACCCTTTGAAATGGGCTTCAAAGCCTCATAGAGAGTCACCTGTCTAAATCTGATTTTAGAGGTCTCACTTCCTTGGCTCTTCTCTTGACACTGAATAGCTGAAAACCGATCAGAGAGATCCAGAGGTTTATCCATCACATAGTCTCCATTCATAGAAGAATGACTCTCCAGTGGAAAAGGAAAAGCATTTTCTTTATCAAAAGAGGTTTGGGGGCAGCTTACTTCATCTTCACTTTCTTCCTCAATTTTCTTCCTTTTGGATGTTTTGCATCCCAATGATTTCAGGGGAACCACATGCTTATCAGTAATAGCATTTTTAATATGATCAATATTCTGTTCACTTATGGATTCACTTATATTTTTATTTATAAGCATCTGTTTATTAGAAGATTGGCTAATGATCTTGTTCCTTTCGGACCCAAGATTAGGATGTGTGAAAAGGGAACTATCTTCAGATTTTGATCTAGTTTTCTCTGATCTAGAATTGGAAGTGCTGCTTAACGGTGCTGTTTTCAGATGGCTTTTTTTCCCAGTCTCCAAAAGAGAAGGGGACAAACTTGTATTCAAAACAAAATTACTTTTCACATTAGAGGTAGCTCCAAACACAGGAGATGATACCCGAGCAGTCAGTTCTTCTTGAGGAGGAGTCTTTGAATTAGGATCTGAAAATCTAAGAAGATAAAGAAATCAGGTAAAAATTAAAAGATAGCATGATGAGAAAACATATGTTAATTATTAATAAGGTTTTATCTACATATTAGAGATAGATGCTTCACCAGCTTCTTTTCCTTTAGCTGACAAAAAGCAGAGGAAAATGATACAATCCTCCTATCTCAATTCCATGATATTCCTACCTACAAATATTTTTCCTAAATAATTTAAATAACTTTACTATATTAAAAAAATTGTATTTTAATAAATTCCACTGGGGACCCAACTTCTGTTGTTACGAAATCTTGTCATGAGTAACTCCAAGAAACGTAATTCTTATACTACAGAACTGAACATGAATTAAGAACCAGCCCTAGCTGGTTTGGCTCAGTGGATAAAGCATCTGCCTACAGACTGAAGGGTTCTGGGTTCGATTCCAGGGCACATATTTCAGTTGCAGGCTTGATCCCTGGCTCTGGTCAGGGTGCATTCAGGAGGCAACCAATCAATCTGTCTCTCTCACATCTATGTTTTTCTCTGTCTCTCCCCCTCCCTTCCACCCTCTCTAAAAATCAACGGGGGGAAAATCAATGGAAAATATCCTCGGGTGAGGATTAATAACAAACAGACCCAGTCTGCCTCTAGCAGAGGAGACAGCTTTGGGAGTAGAGACAGTGGTTGGGTAAAGCTCTGCCTCTGGTACTGTATAGCCATGTAGCCTTAAACAAGACACTTAACCTCTCTGCAGCTACATTTTTGTTGATTGTAAAATATGGTGGTAATATTTTACAATCGACAAAATACTACTCTAATGAGTTACTATGATGACAAATGTGATATATCTACCTAAAACTGAAAGCTCTTTTAAAAAGCAAAACGCTACATAGATATAGGTATTATAAATTAATGGTTGTTCTTAAATTAGTAAAAGCAAGGTGCAACACTATCTTTATACAATTTCATCTAAGCTTTATACAATATCCAGTTTTTGGGAATGCAAACCCAGAAGGGATGATTGGGTTTTTAAAGGGGCAGAGTAACAAGGCTGGGAACTCTTATGTACTGCTTAATAGAAGTACAGAAAAAATCTAAAAATATCTGTTTCACTAGAGTAATGCAAAATAGTCCTCAAATGGTCATAAACTAGAGAAAATATTTTTAAAATAAAAATTAATACAACCAGAATAACAAACTATATGCTGAGGGAGAGAAATAGTTTAATTATATGGAACTCATTATAATAGGATTTCACCAATAGTTTATAAATTTTAACCAAAGTGCCCCCAATTACCTTAAACTATCTTTATTATTTCTTGTAGATTCCTCTAAAGGTTGTTTCTTGTGATCTCCTTCCAGAGAGTGGTAAAGCTCATCACCAAGAGGGCTCATGGGACTGTGAGATTCCTTCAACAGTAATATATAAAGTACATAAATACAATGAAATATTTTTCCTTAAAAAGGATGAAATACTAATATAGGCTACAATATGGCTGAACCTCAAAAATAGGGTAAATGAAAGAAGCCTGGCTCAAAAGTCACATCATGTAAGATTCAATTTACATGAATTATCCAGAATAGGTGAATCTGTAAGGACAGAAAGCAGATGGGTGGATGCCAGAGGCAGCGAGTACTGGGGAACAAGGACTAAATGTTTAACTGGCTTTTTTTAGGATGATGATAATAATACTTTGGAACCAGATAGAAGTGGTAGTTGCATAATATTGTGAAAATACTAAATTCCAATGAATTGTACACTTTAAAATGGTTAATTTTACAATATGTGCATTTTTTATCACAATAAAATATATGAAGCACATTTAAATTTAAAGAGAAAAAAGCATTGCTATTTTACTATTTTAAGTAAGTATATTCCACTATTGGTATATAAAACTCGAATTCCAAAAAATTTATTAAGATGAGGGGAAGGGAATAGACATGATTATTTATACTGACAGGAGATGAAGTTAAAAGGATCCTTTGGAGAGCAGTGGTCCTCAAACTTTAAAAAAGACAACTGAGGATATTGTTAAAATGCAAGTTTTCTTTTAGTGGTTTGGGGGTGGCATCTGAGATTTTGTATCTCTAATAAATTTCAAGGTGATGCAGATGCTGTTGGACTGTGGATCCCATCTGAGCACCAAATCCTTAGAGATCAGCTCTATTACTATATTTGGTGTCAGAACTACTGACATGCCAGGCTTATGGGTAGGAGAAAATGAAAAACTATTAAAACACTTAAAATTCAAAAGTTAAAAATTACCCACTATTAAGAATATAGATTTATAGCCGAAACCGGTTTGGCTCAGTGGATAGAGCATCGACCTGCAGACTGAAAGGTCCCAGGTTCGATTCCGGTCAAGGGCATGTACCTTGGTTGCGGGCACATCCCTGGTGGGGGGTGTGCAGGAGGCAACTGGTCGATGTTTCTCATCGATGTTTCTAGCTCTCTATCCCTCTCCCTTCCTCTCTGTGGAAAATCAATAAAAATATTAAAAAAAAAAAGAATATAGATTTATAACTAGAAGAAAATAACAACAAATTACCAAAATGTAATGAAAAATGAATTTCTACAAATTCAATGAACAGTAAGACAATTTTATAAAGACCCATATACATTTACCAACTAAAGCACAGGAGTAGTATTATAAAATAGTATCAAAGTGAAACTTCCTTAAGATTGAAGAATTCAAGTTTTCTATTTTTAGGAATCAATTAAGAAAAAAAAATGTGTCTGAGTAAGGAAGCACTAAAATAATAAAAAAAAATCATGGGGTCAATTAGGTTTTTTTTTTGATTGGCACTTATAAGGACAGAGAACTAAAATATATATGGTAGTCCCAAGAATTCATCCTGTTTTTCAAATCAAACTCCAGTTTAAAGGAGGTTCAGAAGATCCAATAAATTCTGAAATAAATCTAAAGGCTCAGGCCTTCTCTTAGATGAAACAGGGTAGGAATAGGGGGAAGACTGGGTACAGGGAAGAGGATTGGCTAAACCCTCTAAACCATTATCATTTCCCTAAATTTTGACTCAATTCACAACCTATATCCCCAAAATTCTAAAGACTCTAGATTTCTGGAACAGCGTGGGGCAGATAATATAAATGAGCCTTTCTAGCCACATCAATTTTGTTCTAGGCCTTTATCCAATGGTCTTTGGGGGGAAAAGTGGGTGTTTTTTTTTTCTTGCTCAATTCTCTAAAAACTGACCTAAAAAGACACCAATTAATTCATATTATCACCAAACTAAACATCTACTTACGGATTCTTCTGGAACACTAAGTCCAAGTGTCTCGGTAACAATTGTAGCTAAATTAAAAGATGACTTATCAGTGGGATAACTGCTTGTTCCACGTGTTTCTAAGAAAAAAAAACCAAAACCCAATTATATAATAGTAGAAACTAGATGTACCAGTCGAAGTTTCTCTCTCGCATTAATGTTTCTCTCTGTCTCTCTCAAATCAATAAACATATCCTTGAGGATTAAAAAAATTTTTAAAAAGAGAAATAAAAAGCTCACAGAACCATTTTACAAGATGGCACTGAACAATTTTTAATATTCTGTGCAAAAAGGCCCAAATATATCTACTATAAATGGCAATAAGTTGCAAATATCTAGCATCTGCATCTGCCAAACATTTTCAGCTAAATTTGCTATTTATCTTAAGTGAATTGGATGCAACAGATAGATTATTTTTCTTATTGCAACTGAATATCATAAAAACAATATATATATTTATAATGGGTGCACTGTGACCTAAGATATACTATGAATATCAAACCATATTTATAATTCCTTTCATAAAAGCATACTTTATGGGAGAGATTTTCAGTACTGCATAATTTTCAAGTTTTAAACTAACACATATTCCTGCAGAAATCATCTATGTTCAAATACTATATACAGCCCGGCTGGCGTGACTCAACTTGAGCATCAATCTATGAAGCCAGAGGTCACTGTTTGATTTCCTGGTCAGGGCACATGCCCGGGTTTTGGGCTCACTCCCTAGTGTGGCGCATGCAGAGGTGGCCGATGGATGATTCTCTCTCATCATTGATGTTTCTTATCTCTCTCTCCCTCTCCCTTCCTCTCTGAAATCAATTTTAAAAATTACAAAAAAAGATAGCATTTAAAACACACATATATAAATATTTTATACACACAGAGTTCCAATAATTCAGTAAGTATTTATGGAGCACATACTATGTTCCAGGTGTTGTGCTAGGTGCTAGATGAAAAGAAAAGACTTTTGTCCTCAAGGAACTTATGGGCTATAGAAAGGTAAAAAGAGAACTGCCATAAAATGTGATAAACTGTAATACCAACACATTAAAAAGGGGAGATTTAAACATAAAGATGCCTAAATCTGCCTTGGAAAATCAAGAAAAGCTACATTAAGTGATGCCTAAGCTGACCCTTGAGAGAAAGAGGAATTTGACAGGTCAGCTGGACTAGGAGCAGAGAAAAGAGTTCTATGCATGTGTAAGGGTCTATATATGTGAAACAAAATCACACATTCAGGGAATGACATGTGGTTCACAATTGCTGAAAATTAAAGTGCAAAAGATGTAGTAGTAGTAGGACATGAACCCAGACAGGTTCAGATTATGCTAAAGAGTTTAAAATTTATCCTGTAGACAATGAAGAGATAGCTAAAGGTTTTTAATGGAGGACAGATGCAGTATTTGGGTTTAAAAAGTAATTCTAGCCATGATAGGATGATAGAGCAAGAAGCAGTCTTAACAGGTAAGAGTACTAATTCAATTACTAAAACAATCGTATGAGGGATGCTGATTGGCCTAAACTAGTACAATGGGGGTACAGAAGAATGTTTATGGCAGATATGTAGGCGGTAGAATCAATAAGATTCGGAGAGTATTTAGATATGAGAGATAAACCATATCTATTGGGGACAGTAACATTTAAAAGAAAGAGAAAGAACAGCCAGTAAAGGAAGGCAAAAAAAGAACAATAAGAGAACCAGGAAGTGACACCACTTCAAGAAACAGAGAATGCTCAATAATGTCCATTGTCACAGAAAGGTCAAGTAAGACAAGGACTGGGAAGTATTACTAGTAATTAGATTTAACAACCAGGAGGTCACGGATGACTTTTGCCAGAGCAGTTCCAATGTAATGTGTGAGAAGAGAGTGTGAGACTATATCCTCCTTCTCTGACCCTCCTCTCTCCCTCTTCTTTCTCCTCCTTCACCCCTTTCCCATACTACTTTCCCTCATTGCTCCCTGACTCTCGGGGTGTAAGGGGGGAGTGGATAGTGGGTTCAACTGAAGTGAATTGAGAGAGAAGAGATACTGAAAGATCACTTTTTCAGCTCTGAGAGAAGCTGTCGCTAAGGATGGAGACAAGAGGGGTTATTTCTAAAAGAGAAAAGATAACGTATGCATATGTTGAAAAGAAAGAACCTGCAGAGAAGCTGGAGGAGATATAGGAAAAGAGAACAACTGATGGAGTCAAGTCCCCCTCAGCAGAAGAGGATGGGTCCAGAGTGCTGAGGAGCAAGAACCCGCACACTTGATGCTGTATCCCCCAGCACCCTTTGCCAGACAGTCCTGTCTATACATATTCACACATGCTTGCACACAAACACACACACATGCTAATATAAAGTTATCTGTGGCTTTCAGAGTGTAAGTTTTATACTAATAAATTATGAGTGATTAACCTTGGCTAACCCTTCCAAATGGTCTCTGGATCCCATCTCCACTCAGCTTTTTAAGGATCAAGCAGTTGTTCCCTCTTTCTCCAGAATTATTAATTTTTCTCTTTACTTGATCATTCCATAAACATAAAAATATACTGAATATGTTTTCATCTCCCATCTTTTGAAGGACTTGTTTAGAAGTGCTCTCTCCACTTTTCTCTGATCCTGGTTTCTCTTGAACTTGAAACAGTCTAGTTGATAACCCTTACACTTTAATAGCTCATGCTATGAGTTTAACACTCAGTGATCTCCATGTGACCAAATCCAATGCTCAATTCTCAGACTTCACCTTCCTTCACTTATTAGCACTGTTTGCCACAGTTGACTTCTCCCCGCTCTCTCCACCTGGCTTACGGGACACACTATCTTAGCTCTATCTCACTATTAGCTACTTTGTTGGTTCCTCCTCATTTCAACAACCTCTAAATCACCACTTCTACAGTTGCAATATCACCTCCAAGGGGGTGAAAATGGCTTTGGGGGGGGGATTTAAAAAAAATCTTTTTATGTGTAACACAGATATACATACATTCATATATTACAGCTGAACTATTAAAATTTCATAGGGGAAGTGATTAGAGGAAAAAAATATCTAAAAAGGCTGGTGTAGGGGTGATAATGAAAAAAACTTGAGCCCTAGCCAGTTTGGCTCAGTGGACAGAGCGCCAGCCTGTGGACTAAAGGTCCCAGGTTTGATTCCGGTCAAGGGCACATGCCCGGGTTGTGGGCTCCATCCCCATTGTGGGGCGTGCAGAAGGCAGCTGATCAGAGATTCTCTCATCGTTGATGTTTCTATTTCTCTCTCCCTCTCCCTTCTTCTCTGAAATCAATAAAAACATGTTTAAAAAAGAAAAAAGAAAAAACAAACTTGAGATTCACTATTTTACACTATGTAGTGCCTCAGGGCTAAGTACTTGGACTTCTCTATCTACATTCACTTGGTTGGTAATCTCGCCCACTCTCATGGCTTCGATACCACCTACATGCTAACAACTTCCAATCCTCTATCCTAGACTTCTCTAAACTCATATCCACCTACCATCTAAAATCTTTATTTGAATGTCTATCAGGTATCTCAAACAGAATACTCTCAAAACCAAGCTCCTGATTTCTAACCACCCCCACCCTATTCTGCAAACCTGCTGCTTCTTCCCTCTCGGTTAATAGAGTTGCCCAAACCAATCTCCCCTTCACTCAGTCTGCCCCAGTCACACAGGTCTCCTTAAGGTTCTTCAAACCAACCGAACAGCACCCTCACTTCACAGTCTTTGTGCTCGCCGACGTCTCTACCTGGAATACCCTTCCCCTAGACACCCACATGACTCACTTGCTTTCCTCAGTCTCTGTTCATATGTCACTTTTAAAGTGAAGCTTTCCCATATCTCTTCTTACCCTGCTTAAAAGAGGTATAAGAAAGCCTAACATATACACAGTGTCCCCTAAAAATGTATACACACTTTAACAGCTGATAGCTCAATTTTGGAAATGAAATGTATTTTAATAAACACTGCCTTTATAATTATTCAAAGTGTGTGTGTGTACATTTTTTGAGACATCCTCAAAATCCCCCCCCCCAAAAAAATATATTTGTTTATTTTCTTCCTCTCCCCAACTAGATTGTAAGCTCAGTGAGGTTAAGGGCTTTGTTTTGTTCAGTGCCTGGCATATAGTAAACACTAAATGAGTAAATCAGAGTAAAGCTTTGTTTACTTAAAATATATTAGCACTTTGTATTAAAATGGGTAGAGCTACTAATATGATTTAATAATAGAATGACATTACTTTCTAATAATGAAAAAGACTGCTAAAGACCTAGTAATACAAACAAAATTAATAAAAAAATGTTAAAATATTATCTAATTCAGACTGTTGGCCACTCTTGCCCACCAGCAACCACAAATTTTAAACTAATAAAGTAATTTCAATATTTTGCTTACTAGCCACTGGAGATTGACTTTGATCACAAGTGTCAGCCACTAGAATTTCATTTTCATTAGGCTTATGTTGTAGATGAGTTGAAGATTTTGGAACTTTTCTCAATTCTAAAGGGAAAAAAGAATAGATTATGTATAAACCATCACGATGGAAAATATTATCAAAATGCTATTCTGATAAGCCAATACAAACCTATCTTTACCTATATTAGAAGTGCTATTTTATTAATACAACTTTCATATTCTAATAAAGAGTTCATTCCACAATTTCCCTAGAAACAAAGCTGGAAGTTAGAGATCAGTAGTAGTTAGAGGACAGTGGGAGAGCGAACTAGAGCAGATGTGCTTCTTTTGATCCAAGTCTCCTAAAACTGTAATATTTTAATGTATCATTTCCTTTTGTATTTTTTGTAAATAAGTAGGTCAGTTTAAAATAAATACTGCATCCCAGATCTCCACAATCTTTGTTTTAGTTTTTATTTTCTGAAAGGAAATCCTGAAACACGCTTTGTCAGAAATAATTCAAAGGAAAAACAAACAATCAAAAAGTAAAGGGAAATAGACTTTTACTAATTATAACTTGAAAATAATATTAAAAAGCATATAAACTGCCCTGGCTGGGTATCTCAGTTGGTTAGTGTCGTCCCAATCTGCCAAGGTTGCAGGTTCGTTCCTGGTCAGGGCACATACAAGAATCAACCAATGAATGCATCAACAAATGGATATTTCTCTCTCTTGCTCTCTCAAATTTTACAAAGCAGTATAAACTTTAAAATAAATAAGCAAAGATGGTTAGAAAGAGGAAAGGACTAAATAGTCATTGAGTCAATTTTAATATAATTTGCATGGCTCACAAGTTATCTTGCATTTTAACCCCAAATTTCAGATTCCAAGTAAAAATGGTTAGTACGAAATTAAAACAGACAAATCAAGTTTTCAAACAGTTGTATGTTATTCTTATATAATAAAGAAACAAGTCAGGAGCTTTTGTGATACAAAAGAAGACTTTCCTAATAAAGGAAATTGCTGTGAATTTGTTTTTCTGAATATTCTTATACATGGATTTAAACATGACCTAAATTATGCAGATGGTTATCTGTAGTGACTCCTGTCTGATAACAGACTAAAAGGCCAATGCATGTTCATTCTACATCTGTGATCTTACATTTTATTTTAGCTCTTAATTATGTGTAAGATTTTTAACAGTTCTTTAATTTCCCACTAGATGGTGATGTAAGGTCATGTAAAATGATGAAAATTATGCCAATTTTCCAATATCAAAGAATAAGATTTACTTATTTTTTCAAAGGCATAGCTACTCTTAAAAATTTATTTGAATTATAAAATATGTTCCAAATAATTTAGGTTAAAAATTAAAGTTTACCATATACTTTAGATCAATATTGAAATAAATAATCTTTGTATCATGTCACATAATACATTTCAGGATTACATGAAAGGGTATTCTCAAAGCATTTAACAGACATGGTAAGCCACAAAGTGATATATTATAATGCTATTTCTTTATTACCACCAATTGCTACAGATTATAACAAGTAAGAATAGCCAGTTAAAGATAGGATTCTCAATATGGAATAGCTGTGGGCAAGATCTGGAAAATACAAAAGTTTAAGTTAGGAAGATCTGTATTTGAATTCTGACTCATCTACTTACTTGAGAGGTGACCCTGAGTGAGTTATTTAACCCTTCTAAAGAGGATTTTTTCATCATCTATAAAATATAGGTTCTAATAGCTACATGAGAATTCAAATATAGTAATACTGTATTCAAACCACTGAGCGCACAGTAGGTAAAAATTAGTGTTAAGTTCCTTTCCTCTTTCCTGTTATCCCACTCAGATATATATATATATACACATAAAAATGTTTTTTAAAAAAAGAAAACAAAAAACTATTAACAATGTTTATGAAATGCTGGGTGTTTACATATTCAGAAGAACAATACATGTCTATATATAATACAGGTAGAAAATGCCTTTCCAGTCACTTCATTAGTGGAAGTTAAATTTACAGGTATAACAAGTTTACCTGAACAATGACTATTTACCTTCCATGAAATCGAATAACACAAAAACAATAGATGGATACTATTTTTACCAAACCAAGTAACTGACGTGTAGCTCTAAATCCTTACCATTTGTACACACAGAGAGCTCCGGGTTAGTATGTGTTTGTTCTATGTATCGGACATGGAGGTTCTCTCTTCTTCGTAGCCGATTAATGCCAGAAAACGAAAAGGCTGTTATCGGTGAATCTGGAATAACATTTTCCTCAGATTCAAGCTCAGCTGCTTGATGCTGTTGATCATTCCTAGAGGAAAATAATGACAATTGAAAGAACATTAATTCAATGAATATTTACTAAAACATCTACCATATGGTATAGAGCTAGAGGAAGACACAGGTGTGAAACTTAAGACATATAATTCCTTGCATCTAAAGTTCAAAATCTAAATATAAGGATTCAAATGATTAGAGTGGGGGATATTATTGTGAGAAGAAATGTACAAAGTGTAGTTGCTGCCACTTCAAGTGAAATTAAAAGAATTTCAAATGGCAGAGAAAATCAGCAGAAGATGCACAGAGTTTGAGTAAAGGCCTGCAGTATTGTATACTGGTGTTGGAGAAGGGCACACTGGAACTATGTGAAGGAGGGTCTTAATTAAGTGTGCACATAGTTTAGAAAGCAAGAGGAAAGGAATTAAGGTTTTAGAGCATGGAAGTAATGCGACAATCCAGTAGCAGTGTGCAAGATTGGGACAGAAAGAAAAGAGGCAAGGAAATCAACTAGGTCGGGGCTACAATAGTCCAGCCAAGACCGTCTGTGGGTTTGAACTAGGATGCTGAAAACAGCTATGGAAAGGAAGGGACCAGTGCTAAACACTGTGGTAGTAGAATCAACATGACTTGGCAACTGACAAAAATATGGTGATAAATAATATTAATTACCAACATTCTTGTAGGTCTACACTGCCAGACACTGTTCAAAGTATGAAGTTATTACCAACAGTCTCATTTTACAAATGAGAAAATGGAAGTTACAGAAGTTAAGTCACTTACTAAAATAGTAAATAACAGAACCAGGATCTAAATCCCAGCAGCCAGACTCCCAGGATAATACTGATAACCATTCAATGTGTTATCCTTAGTGTAGACCAAGAGACAAATGACTGACTACAAGTAGGATTCTACCTTTGAGTTTCTGGCACTGCTTTTATTCAGGGGCCCTTATAGTCTAGTCTCAAAACATTAGTCAGAACAGACCTATTAAAACTCGTTATGTCACTCCCCTGATTAAAACTTGCCACATCTTCCCTTTCACGTAAAATACAAACCAAATTCCTCTTAATGATTTATAAGGTTCTATATGATCTGACTGTTCCCCTTGCCTATATCCCCGACCTGCTTTCATTATCATGCTCTAGCCCAGCCACCCTTGCTTCCTTGAGGTTCCTCAAACACACCAGGCAAACTCCTACCTTAGGTTCTTTGCTCTAGCTGGTCCATTTGCTTGGAATGCACATACATCACATGGCTAATTACCTCCTCTCCTTCAAGTCTTTGCTGGAGTTTTACTTTCTCATTAAGGCCTATCTTGAACACACTATTTGAAATTGCAATTCTTCTTCCTATGCCTTACTACTCATTTTTTGTTATTCTGCTCTATTTACCTTATCCGTAGTATTTACTGCTTTCTAACATAGTATATAATGGACTTACCTATTGCTCACCTGCTAGAATGTAAACAAGAGATAAGGATCTTTGTTTCACCAATATATCATGTGTCCACAAGAACAGGCACATAGTAGGTACTCAATAAATATTTAGTGAGTAAATGATGAGTATGAGATATTCCCAGATCCCACTAGAAAAATAAATTTGTGCTGATCTAGGCATATGGCACCTAAAGACTGGGTTTGGATTAAATTGTAGTTATTGAGTAAAGTTAATTAACTTTAATTCAATTGACTTTCCTATGTCAAATCATTACTGACTTTATCTGCAACTTAATTCCTACCAGTCTAGCAAGCATTGAGTCTTTACATGACAAAACCAGTCTATGCTACTACAGTCTTATCAATTTGTAATACAATCTCTAAACATACAATATGAAAATTTTATAAACTATGACCAACAGAGATTTAAAAAAAACATTAGAAGATAAAGATTAATATTTTCTAACATTTATATCTTAATTTCCTGGATCATATCAATATTACTGTGGTCTATAATCCTATATTTTTTATTGAGAATTTTAGAACTATTTAGAGCTACTATCTTATTTTTAATCTCTCTTTACAAATTCAACTGTCTTATTCTGGAAAAACAGAGTAAGCTGGTCATATGAGAAAGGCTTATAAATTAATGGAGTGTGAAATCTATCTGACCTCACTTTAACTAATCACATCACAACCTACCTGCCTATTAGTCATAAAAATTCAACCTGAAACATGAATGAGTCATGAGAAGAAATTGATTTCCTGGCAGAGCCAATCTAGAATTAGCAGGGATCACAAAAGAAAGAAAAAAAAACAATTGAAAACTAGCTTTAACTAGAGGTGTCCAAACTAAATAAACAAGAGCTGCCTTCGTTCTCCTTTGTCATAAAAAACAAAGGGGGGAAAACAAAACAACTTCCATGTGCCCTCTCAGTAGTCTGAAGCTTGAACCTGTCCAAACACTGTAGCCGCTCTCCACAGACTTCCAGTAGGGGGCATGCAGGAGGCAGCGGATCAATGATTCTCTCTCATCATTGATGTTTCTCTCTCTCCCCCTCTACCTTCCTCTTCGAAATCAATAAAGACATATATATTTATATATATATATATATAAATATATATATATATTTAAAATATATTTTATTAATTTTTTACAGAGAGGAAGGGAGAGGGATAGAGAGTTAGAAACATCGATGAGAGAGAAACATCGATTCAGCTGCCTCCTGCACACCTCCTACTGGGGATATGCCCGCAACCAAGGTACATGCCCTTGACCAGAATTGAACCTGGGACCCTTCAGTCAGCAGGCCGATGCTCTATCCACTGAGCCAAACCGGTTTGGGCAATAAAGACATATTTTTAAAACCCCCCACACAAAACAATAAAGATAAATTAAAAAAGAAAAGGACTCAGGAGGGCCATGATAGTTGTCTTCATGTATACAAAGGACCACCATGTAGAAGAGGGAATAACTTGTTCCAGATGGTCCCAGAAGGCAAAAATCAATATTGACAAATATAACTTACATATAAGTAGAGTGATTTCTACACAAATTCAGAAAGAACTTTCTAATAATTTCATCTCACTGAAATTAAATAGGCTTGGGAGACTGAACTTGTACTAAAGGTATTCAAACAATTCTGTTAAAGAAGTCATACAAGGAATTCAATTTAGAAGAGGGCAGTGTAGCTCATCTTAAAAAACAAAATGAAACAAAAACTTTATTTTTTAACTCTGTCCACCTAGAAGAGGACAGTGAATGACATGAATCCTACAGTCTTTTAAGTGTATACACTTAAATATTGACTCCTTTGACTTTCACTGAACCAGTACATCCATTTCCCGAAACGAAGAGTCATGACCCTCAGCGGTTGCCAACTGGTGGTCTGCGGACCACTGGTGGTCTGTGAGGTCCGAAAGGTTGGCAACCGCTGGTGACCCCAATACCTAGCTTAGTTAATTATCTGCTTTCTGTGACTGGTAGAGTTGAAATATATATATTTAAACTTTATAATGACAAACTGTTACTGAGTAATTTCTCACTATAATGTCATTAAATAACTGTCCTACCATATAAGGTATCTGTAACATCAAAACCAGTTTAGATGCCAAGACCGGTTTGGCTCAGTGGATAGAGCGTCGGCCTGCGGACTCAAGGGTCCCAGGTTCGATTCCGGTCAGGGGCATGTACCTTGGTTGCGGGCACATCCCCAGTAGTGGGTGTGCAGGAGGCAGCTGGTCGATGTTTCTCTCTCATCGATGTTTCTAACTCTATCCCTCTCTCTTCCTCTCTGTGGAAAATCAATAGAATATATTTAAAAAAAAAACAGTTTAGGTGAGTTAGAATTACTACATTTCACAAGCAAAAGTATAGGTCAAATAATTTTTCTAAAGTTCAGGGGAACTTCAGGCGTTAATAGCATATAATGTTACGTTAGGTAATCAGAGGAAACCATGTTGCCTTTATGAGATAATACTTGTTATTTCTTTAAACTGCAAAGAAAAGAAAATTTGTTCAAGGAGAGCAAGCTACAAAGAAGTTGTCTTGTGAAAATAACAACTATCTTAAATTTCAGAAGAGAATTAAAAGACAATAGATTACCTCCTACATTATTCTAACGCATATACTAAATAAGCATACTTGCTCTGAGCTCACCTACCTGATTAATCTTTACTGTAATTTAAACTTCAGCTTTTACATCTTTTATAAAATATCAATGAGTCTCAACAGGAAAAATATTTGAATTTGAGAACACTAAAAATAAACTAATTCTAAACTAATCAGAACTAATACTGGTATTTCTATCAAGCAAATGACATTATTTGGTTTCAATATACTTTATATATCTTGGTTGTTGAGGTAATCACCTAATTTTTATTAACCTCTATATAACATATAAATATTTTTTTTAACCTTTTGCACTCAGATGTCGAGTGTGACTCGACACAGTTAGCATTAGAATAAAGGAATCGAGAAAAAAGCAAGCGAGTGCAAAGGGTTAATATATTTTATTGCTTTCTTACAGAGAGAAAGGGAGAGGGATAGAGAGTTAGAAACATCAATGAGAGAGAAACATCAATCAGCTGCCTCCTGCCCACCTCCTACTGGGGATATGCCTGCAACCGAGGTACATGCCATTGACCGGAATCGAACCTGGGGCCTCTCAGTCCACAGGCCGACGCTCTATCCATTGAGCCAAACCAGTCAGGGCAACACATAAATATTCTTATTTATCTTCAGTATTCATAGGTATCAAGGTTGATGTGTTCAAAACATAACTTACCTTGCTAAATAACTTCCCAAAACATAAATTAATATAGGTCAACAATCACTTATCTGAAATCTTTGGAAGCAGATGTGATTCAGAGTTCAGATTTTTTTTTTTTTTACATGAAAGGTAATACAGATAATATAGAGATGAGTATATAACACAGGGGAGCCTGAGGTATCATCCTGTAGCCAAGCACATTGATATTTTCACAGCAAACCATCGAATGCTCACATGAAATGGTGGGATAAATAAGAACTATAAATAGCATCCTGTCAGTTAAGGTAAGGTTAGGTTGTGGATAAAAACAAACACCTTTTGGGTTTTAGAATCATATGTAAAAGATTATGGATCTGTGTTCTAATAGCATGAGGAAAATTAGTGTTTACCTTTTCATATACATGTTTGATAGCTTCCGTCTGATCCCCTAGCTTCTTTTCTCATCTGACTATTATCCCTCCTCAAAATTCCCTTTGGCTACCAATGTTTAGTGGACTGATCACATGGGAGAAATATCAAAATCCTACTGGACATCCACTACCTAAAAGTATTCTGATAAGGATTCTGATAAGGATGTTAATTTCACCTTTGAGATGTGTTTATACATAAGACAATAATTCTTCTAAACCAAAAGAATATTACATAATAAGCATAGTTTATACCAAAATTGTTACAGATGTCTACTCAAATATAATAGAATCTTTCAGAGCCCTATAAAACCATTTAGATTATCCTGAATCCTAATTCTTAAAAAAAATATAAATTTTATGTAAGCAGAAAATAAGAGGTAGCCATATCTCTGCTCTGCACTAAGTTGACCTTACCCCCCAAAATAGGCTATTTTTTGGAGACACTGTCACATAAAGAAAAGAACAGAGGCTTTTAAGTCAGAAGATACGGGTCTGAGTGATGGTGTTAAAACCTACTAACTGTGAGACCAAGGCAAGTTACTTGACTCTTGTGAGCTTTGATTTCTTCATCCATAAAGTAGAGATAATAAAACTACCTTGAAGAATCATAACAATAGAAATAGTAAACATAAAACACAAAAAAGAGTAACTGGTACACAGGATAAAAGTTATTTTTATTCTTTAAAAGAAATGGTGGGAGAGGGAGAGATCAGAGAGACAGAGTTTTTGTGACCTGAGAAGTGTGTAAGAGGAAATACTTATTCAGTTTGCTCTTATGAAGCTTCCAGGACAGGGCTGGAAGAAAGGTAACAAAACTAAAATATTTATTTGAAATATAAGTATTTTAATAATATATTATTTATAATAATTATTAAAATTAAAAGATTTTAAATTAAAATGTTCAGATACTTTCTTGCACTAAGAAATGTATACACTTTTCATATGTATTCTCAAAACAACAAAAATATAGTGATTTTCTTTACATTTTTTTACATAACACTTTATAATTTTTTAAAATGAAATTTGCAACTCTTAATATATTTTTACAGTTTGTATAGCTAAATAAAATGAAGAAAGAAAAATTGGGGGAAAATATTCAATTATTCAATTTTCTACTGCAATTTAGAAAATATACTTACTCAATTTTCTGCTGCAGTTGTTCAGAAAGCTTTTTATTTTCTTCCTGTAGAGTATTCTTTTCATTCACTTAAATATAATGTGAAAAAAAAGGGGCACATATTATAACTCTTTTAACATGTATGTCAAGGTTTTTCAATAATTTCAACAATTATAGAGACATTAGGATTTTTAATTCTAAGTCAAAACGTTAGGATTAATGTTACCATGCAAAGCTAATTTGTTACTAGGTAGTGATTACATCTCACATTGTGCCAGTTCCATGTAAATGATTAATAATTTTATGTAATGCTTGTGGGCAAAAAAGAAAAGAGTACCTCATGTACTGGGGAGTAGAGTCTAATTATTCATACTGAGGACAAGAAAGCATTCCATCTGGTTACTCAGTTCTACTAATTTCAAATACCATTTTAGTGAGAGTCATTTATCTTGAAATAAATCTGATCATAAAAGTAATATAACACTGGATATCAGTGTAATTTTTATAACATAACCACACTTAAGTCATATTTTCTCCTTTAGTCATACTCTATGTTTTATGAGTAATTATATCAATAATCTAAACATATCAATTGAAGTCTGTTTGAATCCACCTCGACTAAATTTTTCTATCTACCCATATTTAATTTATAAAGCAAAAACTCAATTTTGGGCTATAATTTCCACTGTAGCAGGACAAATCTCTTACCAATCCTTACTATGATGTTACTGGTTAATTAAGCATGTGCTTTACTAGGAGCAATATATATACATATATATATATATATATATATATATACTAGAAACCCGTTGCACGAAGTTTCGTGCAAAAGATCTTCCTTCACCTGGCTGCTGGCACCAGTTTTCCACCAGCACCAGTTTTCCTATGGCCACCCGCCGATCAGAGCGCCTCCCAGATCGGCCACCCTGAGTTCTTCCAGCGCGGCGTTAGAGGAACTCTGGGTGGCCGATCGCGCTGGCGGGAGGCACTCCATTCGGCGGGTGGCCAGAGGAAAACTGGTGCTGGTGGAAAACTGGTGCAGGCTGCCACGCAATCAGCCACCCCGAGTTCCGCCACCTACGCCTTCCATTGGCCCCATGGGTCCTCCTGCAGCGCTGGCCGTTGTGGCCAGCAGGAGGAACGGGGGGGGGGGGGGGGGGGGAGGGCGGGGACTCGTGAGTCAGCCCAATCGGCCACCCCGAGTCCCGCCCCCAGCCTCCCAATGGCCCAATTGTGGGCGTAGCGGAGTGATGGTAATTTGCATATTACCATTTTATTAGGTATGATATATATATGATCAATAACAGTAAATACAATTAGCCTATACCAAAGAAAGTTAATCATATTCTAAAAATTTGTTAATAATTTAGTGCTTTACTAATCGAAACATATTTTCTTTTCTTTTTTAAAATATATTTTTATTGATTTCAGAGAGAAAGGGAGAGGGAGAGAGAGATAGAAACATCAATGATGAGAGAGAATCATTGATTGGGTGCCTTCTGCATGCCCCCTGCTGAGGGATCAAGTCCACAACCTAGGCATATGACCTCCTGGTTCATAGGTTGATGCTCAACCACTGAGCCATGCTAACCAGGCCTAAAAATATTTTCTTACATTGAGCAAACAAAATTTTTTGACTATCTACAATATGTGAGGTTGCTACATTACCTCCTGTGAAGGATCTAGAAAAACCTTAAGATATGGACAATGGCCTAAAAAAAAGTGTAGTCTAATGAGAGACAAGCTAATAATTAAACACATTTTATATACCTGAAAGTGACAAGGGCATTAGAGAGGTACAGATAAAGTACTAAAGAAAATTTCAAGGAGAAAAAGGTTGTTTTGGGCCCTTGAAATCAGAAAAAAATTTACCACAGAGGACAAATGAACTGGATAGGTGATTATTCTATGTAGAAAATTAATGGAACCAAGTTAGAAAGAATGACTGGGTATAATAAATGATAGAAAGCCTTCAAAAGCAGGCTAAGCCGAAACCGGTTTGGCTCAGTGGAGAGAGCGTTGGCCTGCGGACTGAAGCGTCCCAGGTTCGATTCCGGTCAAGGGCATGTACCTTGGTTGTAGGCACATCCCCGGTAGGGGGTGTGCAGGAGGCAGCTGGTCTATGTTTCTCTCTCATCGATGTTTCTAGCTCTCTATCCTTCTCCCTTCCTCTCTGTAAAAAAATCAATAAAATATATTAAAAAAAAAACAGGCTAAGAAGTCTAAAATTAATCTTAAAAAATTAAGTTATTTTTCACAGATGAATGATGGGAAGATTGATTTGTTAATAGGTATATATATCAAAGTGAGAAGAAAACACTGACAAGTTAGGCTATTGTTAAATGAGTTGATCAAAAAGAATAAAAATAAGAATTTAAAAAAATGGTGTGGGGGAGAACGAGAGTGGGCTGGAAGAGGTTAATGGGGGAAAAAGGAGGGCCTATGTAATATTTTATAAAAAAAAAACACACACAACAAAAACAAAAAAACAATGGTAAAGCCCTGGCCAGTATTGTCAGGGTCACTGGTCCAATTTCCAGTCAGGGCACATGCGTGGGGGTGGGCTCGATCCCCAGTAGGGGGCATGCAGGAGACAGCAGATGGATGTTTCTCTCTTTCTCCTTTCCTCTCTCTCTAAAATCAATTAAAAATATGTTTAAAAACAATACAGAAAACCCCAGTATAGAATCAAATTAAAGCTGTGACACTCAAGAGTGTATCCAAAAGCAAGCGGCACAACCCTGACATTTACCTTCAATGAATAGGAGGTACAAACCAAAAACGAATCAAATTAAAATGAAATAGAAGAAAATCAAATATCCTTCAAAGTCAATAACCGGGACGAGTAACAAAAAAAGAAAGAAAGACAGGACAGGAAGAAAAAAGTAGCAATAAGATAGAAACACCAAAAATTCATCAACATGAAGTCCTTAGTGTTTTTATTTTTATAATAACTGTGGGCCCTGGCTGGTTTGGCTCAGTGGATAGAGCATTGGCCTGTGGACCAAAGGGTCCCAGGTTCAATTCCGGTCAAGGGCACATGCTCGGGTTGCAGGCTTGATCCCCAGTAGGGGGCGTGCAGGAGGCAGCCAATCAATGATTCTCTCTCATCATTGATGTTTCTATCTCCCTCTCACTCTCCCTTCCTCTCTGAAATCAATAAAAATATATTAAAAAAATAAAAATAGGTAAAAGAAAAGGTTAAGAGAGGTATTAGAATAGAAAAAGGTTAAGAGAAAAAGGCTAAGAATGAAAGAAAACCCTATATTAAATGGGTAAGGAGCCTAACTGAAAATGGTATACTTGTAATAGTATGTCAGGAAAACAAAAAGGTATACACCTTTGTAGAACACCATATTGTTTGTTTTGTATTTAAGTTTACTAATAGTCAAATTACACAAAATAAAGATAAAACCGAAGAAGCAAATATGGACATATCTGTAGGAAATTTACTTCTTGTCTTACAGCTGGTGAGACTTTAAGGCCAATGTGGTCAGTATGTGCACAATCTTCTGTTAAGTATTTCTTACTAAAATAATCATGAGATTAAATCTATACAAAGTAAAGGGGAGAGATCAACCAAAGGACTTGTGTGCAAGCATATGAACCTAACCAGCGGTTAAGGACAACAGGGGGGTGGGGGCATGTGTGGGGAGGGGTGTGGGATGGGAATGGGGGGATGAGGACAAATATGTGATACCTTAATCAATAAAGAAATTTTTTTAAAAAATAAATCTATACAAAGTGAAGGAAGGACATTTGAACTTTTGCCTAAATAAGGAAAAATATATGTAAACAATCCATTTATTTGGTTGCAACCAACTTACTAATAGGTTTTAACAATAGTACATTATGCTTAATAAATGAAAAAGAAAACTCACTAAGCTCTGTGATAAGTTTAAGATTCTGCTGCCGGATATTTTCAAATTCTTGCTGTTTTTTTCGCATATGTTCTTCAGTTACTGCACAGCGATCACATAATCCTGCTCTTAATCTATGAAACAAAAACAAAACATTTTTAGAATAGAACTTAAATGTTCTCATAAAAAAATAAGTAAATAAGTGAGTGATGGATGTGTTATCCCCAAAGGGAGGGAATTCTTTCACAATGTATATGTCTATCAACTCACTAAGATGTACACTTTATTTTACAATTTTATTTGCCAATTATACCTCAATAAAGCTGAAATTAAAAAAAAAAACATTTTCAAGTACTAAAAGATTTTTAAAATATTTGAACCCCAAGATTTTTATGCTTTATGAAGAACTAAAGAATTGACTTGGCAAATATAGAGAAAATTAACTAATGTAATGGTATATTCATACCTTTAAAAAATTCTCAAATAGACTGAAATCATGCTACAAAACTTTCTACAGATTGCAATTCTGAGCGAAATTCTGTAAAAAATCTGCTATATTCAAACTCTATTCAAGGGAACTTATTTATTGAAGAACCTAACCTTGTTTTAATATATTATAGCCAAAATATGCCAGTACAATACTCAGGGGCAGCATTATATCTTAAGCAAGCTTGCATTTGCTTTGCTTAGCACATATTATAACACTAATGAGTGCTCAAAAACATTTTTAGTTGAATCAATACTAAAGATTAAGGAACTCAAAGTTCTTTTAAAAGTCACCTCATATTTTGCTCCCTTCAGTATTAAAAAAACAAACACCCAATGTTAGTAAAAATTCACAATGCACTATTATGTAAACAAAAAAAGATTACAAATAGCTTTTACTAATTATGCGTGAGTGCTAAAGAACAGAGAAAAATACATATAGTATATGGGGGGAGGGGAATGTGGAGAGAAAGGTGTACTCCAAAATATTAGTAATAGTTATCTTGCAGGTATCAGTATTATAGGAGATTTTCTTCTTAGTGTTTTTCTATATGTTTCAAAATTTTCCTCATTTCATTTATATAATCAGAAAATATACAGTTAAAAAAGACATATGCCCCACATTAGGAATTTAGGAAACATATTCTTAGAAAATAATTTCATCTCAATAATCTAAATGAGTAAGGTACTAAGTATTTAAGTGTCTAAGGAAGCCACAGCCTGGTAGTATAGACCATTAATTTTTTTAAAAAGGAAATAAAATATGAAAACTGTATAACTAAAACAAACAAAAAGAACCTAGAGATTTTTTATATAAAAGTAAAACTCATAAACAGCGTTTTGATGAGGATATAAAAAATAAAGGTTAGCGATCAAAGGTTGCATTAATGGAATGACAATTTCTAGAAGCCAAAAATCACATGACATTGAAAGGTCTTTGAAAAAACACTGAAGGAGTTAAACTGCATTAACCAATTTTAATGAATTATTTAAGTGTCATTCTACTAGCCAGTTTGCCATTAAAAACTAAACACCTTATTGTTTCTAAGAAATCATATCTGATATGTTAAAATGTTATAAAGTATAATGAAAAACAATCCCTTGGGACCCCTAGTTTCCAAGTTTAAAAATGCCACTGACACAGTTATAAAATAAAGCAATATTCCCTGGCTTGTTTATTACTTCCAGATTTCTCCAATCAACTGCCACTCTTGATAATAATATCTGTGAGTCAACCCCTAATTGCTTACTGGTCCTAGTTTGAGTTTAAATGGATGTGAGAAAATATGCTCCCATTTCCATTAGCAGGGCTCCATTGCTTTCCTCTTGCCTATCCTCCACTGTAGCTGTCAGAGAAAGAAAAAAATAGCCTCAATTTCATAGGAGAATGCAGTAAATAGGAAAAAGGGAAAGAAGAGTAATTTCACTTGTAAGAACAGACAGCAACATGTGTTCTATCCCAGCTTGTTCACAGAAATGAAGAAATAATAACTTATTTTGGAATTAAAACTCACCAGATTGACAAGTATGCACAATTGCTTTCTATACCTCCCAAAATTTCCTTAAATTTATTTATTTTCATTCAAAAGGGTTTCACTGAATGCCTACAATGAGTATTGTAGGTAGTATAATACAAGGGTGGTCAACATAATGTTACTTATTTTAAAGCGTTTACAACAGTCTGCTAGAGAAAAACAGACAATAAAAAAGTAAGTAATTACAACAAAGTATGATTTATATCATGACAGAAGAAATACAGGGTACTATTCTATATAATAAAAGCCTAATATGCTAAATGTCCGGTTGACCAGATTTTCTGTTCAACCAATCAAAGCATAATATGCTAATGATATGCTAAGGCTCAACTGCTTGCTATGACGTGCACTGCCCACCAGGGGGCAGACGCTCCAACCAGTAGGTTAGCTTGCTGCTGGGGTCTGGCCTATCGGGACTGAGTGAGACAGACCGGAAACACCCTGGAGCCCTCCTGCGGTCCCTCCCCAGCTGGCCAACCTCCTGCGTCCTTCCCCGGCCCCAATCATGCACCCGTGGGGTCCGCACCCGTGGGGTCCCTCGGCTTGGGCTGCACCCTCTCGCAATCTGGAATCCCTTGGGGGATGTTGGAGAGTCAGTTTCAGCCCGATCCCACAGGCCAGGCTGAGGGACCCCACTGGTGCACGAATTTGTGCACTGGGCCTCTAGTGAAGTATAAAGCACATAGCAGAACTTAACCTAGTCTAGGAAGTCAGAGGTCTCCCAAAGAATATGATGTTTAAATTCAAATCTATGAGACAGTTAGCAAGACAAAAGAGAATATTTGGTTCAGTATTTGAAAAATAGTTGCAGAAACACAAATCCTCTGATTATGAGTACCAATTTTCCCTTTTTATGACAACTGAAATAGGAGTTTCTCATGACTGCCAAAAATGCTTTTAAAAACATTAAAATCTACTGAACAACTATGGTTTAACTGCTTTGTTCAGATTTTTTTAAGAAAATGCATTCTATCTACTTTTCTAGCACAGTGACTGTTTCTTAGATTTAGTGAAATACTTTGGTTTCTTAAAGAAAAGTTTGTAAATGTAATAATAGTAGTAGTAAAACATAAACGAGCCACACAAAATTAGGCCTTTTTATTACCTAATTTACCTTTATTGGGTAATTTCCTTTCATCTAAACATCTCCCAATGTTTTTACAACATTAGCATAAGAATTACTTTATCTTATGAAGAGTAGATGGCAAGTTTCAGAATTATTTAGAAATTTTAACAAAATACGTGTTGCTTTTTTAAGGTCTCAGAAAAACATTAAGTTTTATAGACTTATAAAGCTTGCTCTAGACACCATTCTTACATAATATAAAACTAAAATGAAATTTTATAAGGCAGAATTTTACCAAATGTTACCTATGTAGACATTTAAAGGTATTCAATTAGTATCAATATATATATAAAAAAAAAAACTTCCTAGAAAACAGACTAGATAGTAGACAATGGGGAAAACTATTTCAGAGTATGTGTCTTGGTAACTTTAGGTCAAGCACAAATACTGTGAGATAATTAGTTCAAGTGTAATTCATTTACACATTTATAAAATTAAGACAGCATTCCAACAAGACATCATGAAACCATAGAAACTCTTTCCCAGCTCAGTTTCCTCACATGTAAAATGGATCTACCATCCATCTTACAGTGTTAATGTGAAGATTAAGTGCTGGGCCCAAAGTGGGCCCTCAATGCATATCAATTCCTCCCTAAAACAGTAATTGTCAGATCTAGGTCATTCTTGTTTTAATTATATGAGGCTTCATGAAACAAGGAATAAACCTTAAAGAAAGCCCAAAAGAAAATTTCAGGTTTGTATTTGAAGGAGAGAAAAAGCATATATATAAAGAAATGAACTATGCTCTTTGTACCACCCCCTACTCCCACCACCAAATTAATACCACATAATGAATTATAGGCCCACCTAACTAATGACCTAAATGTGAAGGGAATGAAAGGCAAGAGAACATTTAGGATAAGAAACAGCAGAGAAGGAGGATATCACAGGAAATTAGTGGCCATAGATAAAAAATAGAAAAGAATCTAGTTAAAAAAAACCCCTGCAGAATAGCCCTGGCCAGGCAGCTCAGTTGGTTAGAGCATCATCCTGATAAGTCAAGGTTGCGTGTTCAATCCCCAGTCAGAGTGCATACAAAAATCAATCAATGAATGCATAAATAAGTGGAACAACACATCGATGTTTTTCTCTCTCTCTTTCCCAAATCACTAAATAAAAAATAAAAATTGCAGAATAAAAGATATATATATATATATATATATATATATTTTCCCCTCCCTGGGTACAATACTCTCCCCACATCTCCACATGTTCACCAATCCAGAAACTCCACAAAAAAGATAATGTTCACAATTAAATATATTAACTGAATAAGAGAGTAATTTATAAAATACTTCAGTGGGAAGGGTAGGGGCATTCATCTACTGACATTTTTTCTCAGAATGGGCCTGGAAAAGAAAAATTCAGTTAAGAAGAAAAACACAAAATTCAAAGAATAACAGAACTGGAAGCCCAAACTCGAAATCATAAAGTGAAGAAAAGATCAGAAGATAGTAGAAATAATTGCTGTAATTAGTGAAAACAACAAGCATTGCAAGAGTATATCCTTAATTTCAAAGTATTCATCCAAAGTTGACATAGGTTGGGGGAAAAAAATCACTTTCGGTCCTAGGGCTGAATACAAATTAAAACCATTGTACTTTCTATTAAGGGGGGAAAAATCACCTCTTACTCAAGAAGACCCAAGAATCAGACTCACCGATCTTCTAAAACTTTAATGGTTTCATGAAGAACTTTCTGTTGCTCTCTCAGCTGCTGATTTTTGGTGAAGAATTCTTCAAGTCTTTGTGCATCTCTAAAAGTCAAGAAATAAGTTGTCTGTTTTTTTTTAAAGGAAAAATATCCTAACAGGATTATTCTGTCATAAGAACTCCAAAGTATGGTCTCACCACTTACATATATCATGAATTTGCTGTACCAAAACAAATACAGTGGAACCTCGGTTCTCAAACTTAGTTCATTCCAGAAGGCTGTCTAAAAGCGATTTGTTCGAAAACCGAATCATTTTTTCCCATTAGAAATGACGTAAATTGAATTAATTCGTTCCAGACCCCCAAATGATTCCGTTTTAACCTTTCTTATATACAGTACATGTCTAAAGTACTGTTTAATCTATAAACAAATATTTCTTTTCTTAAATTTATCAAACCACTCCCTACTAACCTTAAAGGAATCACTTTCAGCACTCCTTCCAGGGGAGTCTCAGGAAATCAGCATGCGATATCTTAGACATCTTTGCTTTTCCACACATCACTGCCTTGGAAATGCTATCACAGGCTAACTGCTTTGCTTTTATCCAAATCAACAACAGTTTTTCTATTTCTTCATTTACCTGGGATCATTGTTTCTTTCACATCCTGAGCAACATTAGCGCTTGGTAGCCTCTTTATGTTTTCAAATTTCACCAGCAACAAAAGCAAAAAGATGTAAACTGACTAGCATTTTCTCCTTTGTGGCCTGAGAAATGCTTTTTGTCACACTGATGTATCAGCATGGAAAGGTTATCTGGTTGAGAACTGAAGCTTGAATCCTCTTTAGAAATCAAGATCTGGGCCTTAGGTGTGCTCATTACTGCTGGGAATCACTGTTTTTAGGCCCTTAGTGGACCAGGCCTAGAAAATACATGTATGTCCTCACACACATTAACACATATCTATATTTTCATCTATATATCAAAACCCACAAATTCATACTAATAACTACAATTCCTATCCAGCAGCATAGAGTTCATTCTAGGATTCTCCTTTTTCTTATTTGTAACTCCTTTCTCCTAATAGTGAGAAACCTGTCAATAATGAATTTACTTATTTGCTCAATCCTAGAATACATATAAAGTATGATCAGAATCTTTACTACTCTAAGTGAATCATGTTAGTTTAATTACCCTTGCCAGCTACTGTTTTGGAATGAGCACACAATAATCATCACTGAGTCAGAGTTCAGTCCACTGGAGGCTGCTTCTGACAAACTTTTATAATTAGTGGGAAGGAACACAAGGAGGATCTGCAAGTGGTAACTAGATGATGATGGCCATCTTGACATTCTGCAATGAAAGCTAATAGGACAAGCCAAAACACTAAAGGTGGCAGAGAATAGAAAAGACAGAAATAACCTGAGTCTTTGATGATTTTTGAGTCATTGAATAAGCAGTTCTAGAATCTCCCAACTTTGGGCCTTTTATGTGAAAGAATATGTTTTCCTTACTGTAAAAGTCACATCTGGTGGGTTTTTTTCTCACAGTAAGAAATTATCCTAACTAATAAGATGCACATCCTAAATTTACTACTCAGAAATAATTTCTCTAATTTCCTCTGTAAGTAAAGAAACATTTCTCTGTTGTAGAAACTAAATATAACTCTATCACAGAAACAGAGAAATGGACTATTCTATGAATGATGTTTAAAAAAATATCTTTGCCCTGGCCAATGTGGCTCAGTTGGTTGGACATCATCCCATGCACAGAGGTGTTGCCAGTTCAATTCCTGGTTGGGGCATATGCCCAGGGTTGTGGACTCGAGCCCTTGGGGGGTGGGGGGGGGGGCGTATAGGAGATAGGAGGCAACCCATTGATCTTTCACTATCACATTGATGTTTCTCTCTCTCTCTCTCTCTCTCTCTCTCTCAAAATCAATTTAAAAATCTTAAAAAAATTTTTTTTTAATATTTAAGATAAGAACATATATACACTTTCAACAATGCAAAACATTTTAAAGTGTCACTAAGGAGAATCATAAAATTATTCTTCAAAAGAACTGTTTAAAATTTTATGATTTTATATTTTTGAATCTAAGTCATCTTCTAACATGACTTTCTAGGTGTAAAGAAAAACTGCAATTTTCATTTTCAGATTATAATGGCAAAAACAACTAGGTGTGTTTGATGGGTGCTTGGCAAACTCTAGCTTTTGGCTACAGCCTTGGAAGCTTTAGGAATATGAAGTAACTGAGACCCACTGGTATATACCATAAAGCAAATGCAATATTAGTCACAATGACATTAATTTTTGTTATTAAGTATTATATTCTACTATATGCCTGTTTCAGGTTCCTGAATGTGGAAGCTCTATAGAACTGTGAGTAAAAATCTGCTCTTGACTTAGATAATCAGATCTGATTCTGGGCTTAACAACCAAAACAATTCAGAACCACTGGTAATTTTGAACCAATTAAAAGGGATGTAGAATATTTAGTTCCCATTTCTTTAAATATATTTTTATTGATTTCTAAGAGGAAAAGAGAGGGAGAGAGAGAGAGAAACATCAATGACAAGAGAGTCACTGATTGGTTGCTTCCTGCATGCTCTACACTGGGATTAAGCCCGCAACCCCGACATATGCCCTTGACTGGAATCGAACCCAGGACCCTTCAGTCCGCAGGCTGATTGATGTTCTATCCACTGATCAAAACCAGCTAGGGCTAGTTCCCATTTCTTATATGAGCTTAGAAATCCCAGAACTATTCTGTTTCCCTTCCTGTAGTATTTCAAATTCCAGGTGTTAATCACAGTTGAGAAAATAATGCTGTTGACAGATCAAAATGAGTTTACAGATAGTTTCCCATCTTAATAAATACTTTATGGAAAAAAGATTATATACCAAAATTGTATTAAAATATAAATATATGAAAATATTAACTAAGACTATACTAAAAATCAAGTTATACTTTTTACTTTGGAAGTTTAAAAAACTTGCTGTCAACTAGCCACACTAAGGAAATCTAATTTCCTTATAAATAAGACACTGAGGTCAAACAGGACATCAGTATCAATTACTTTATAAATAAGACATTAGTGTTATATGTTGATACTTACAAAATTCGTTCCTTTTTCAGTTTGGTTACTTTTACTTGTAAACCTGAAAAATAAAATGGAAAAAAACCATATTGTTTTATTTATACATTTTACCATTTCTAAAGCAGTTAATCTAAAAAATTTTATGAGTCTAATGCTACACTAAATAAGTCACTTGAGACTGGCCTCTGAATAATGAGCCAGGTCCCATTAGTTTGAAGAGAGTTATTTCCCTTACTTACATTACACCCTGAGGTCACAAAAGTATACATGTAACATTATTGCTTTTAGACTACTATATGATAGTCAACTAGAAAGAAATTTTCTTCACCTAAAGTGAGTTATTTGCTTTTTAAAAGCAAGGGCAAGCATATAATTAGATGTTCAATATAAATGAAGGTCTATGTTCTGACACAGCCTATATATTTGCTAACAGAAATAGTGCTTATGTAGGCTCAAGTCTTCTGGGATTACAATAGATTGTGGCAGGAAGTCCTGGACTAGAAGCAAAGTTGTTTATGAGAAATATTTAACGAAGGGCACTAGTGTTTTAAATCAAGATATGTTATGTCTATTTTTAATTTTAATTGAGTCTGACACAAAACAAGAGAAAACCACTGCATATGGAAATTGGATAGTTACTGTGAAGGAAGCAGGTTGTGGGCATTGAAACTGGAAGGAAGATATAGGCAAAATAGAGTGACATTTCAAATTTTTAGAAATAATAATTAAAAGGAGAAAAACAGCTATTAAACGAACATAAAAAATATCCAACATCACTAGCAACTAAGTGTAATCCAAACCAAAACAAATTAGCAAAATTTTAATACCCAAGGTTGATAAAAGCATTGTAAAACCATACTCCCATACTTTGCTGGAGATATTATAAATTGACACAATTCTTTTGGAAAGCAGTTTAGCAATATGTAACAGGACTTTGAAAAAAAAAATCAGTATCTTACATCTTGGATTCTAACCTAAGAATATAATACAAATTATAGAAAAACTCATAGTCATAAAGAATAGTAGCCCTAGCTGGTTTGGCTCAGTGGATAAAGGGCTGGCCCACAAACTGAAGGGCCCCAGGTTTGATTCTGGTCAAGGGCATGTACCTCCATTGCGGGTTCGATCCAAGACCTGGTCAGGGCGTGTATGGGCGGCAACCAATAGATGTGTCTCTCTCGCATAGATGTTTTTCTGTCTCTCCTCTCCCTCCCACTCTCCCTAAAAATCAATGAAAAAATATCCTCAGGTGAGGATTAACAAAAAAAACCAACAACAATTTATAGCAATATAAAATGCTTCAAATAGGAACATGTTTAGGTAAAATATGGTATAACCACTTAATGGAATAATATACAGCTATTAAAATTAAATAAAAATATTAATTATATTTAGCAACACTAAACTGTATGGCTTTTTTGTGCTATTTGCTGCAATGTGATTATCAGAAAAAGGGGAAAAGCTTCTGTGTGTACTTTCTCTGGTACCTAAATCAATCTATTTACTATTCTATAATTTTGCCAATTGTGGATATTTTATTTACTTTTAAAAATAATGCTTAGAAAGTTTAAAAAGTCTATCTCTACTCAAGAATTTATTTTACCTGGGGCAGAGTTAGTTTCCAATAAATAGTTATTAGTTGACTGATTTCTAAAAATATAAAGTTTACTATTCATCTTTGGTAGTTTATGGATTCTAGTGTTATACATTTAGAAAAGTTTTCCATATAATGTGTATAGAAACATTAATTTGTCACGTCTAAGAACAAGATTTTTCATTACCTGTTTAATTTTATTATTGTTTGAACCACATAATTTAATATAAATAAGAGTTTTAAAAATAAACCTATATATTTCCCTACCATTTCTCCTTCCATGGTGCTGACTAGGGATGGAGTTAAAAGTCCAAAGATACTGATATGGACATCACCTCTTCTTATCAACCCAAGTGAAATGTTATCATGCCAGGAAAACCAGATATTATGAAAAAAAATAGAGACTCTGGAGAACTTTTTTTGCATTATACTTTTGCCCTATATCTCAAATTTCACCTTTAGGAAATATCCACCTGCTATTGATACATTTTATCCTCATTTCTATGGCCTATAATTTGAATAAATAAAATGTTATGAATAAACTTATAATCAAATGTTCACAGCAATTTGTCATAATAGCCAAACACAAGAAACATCCCAAATGTTCTTGAATGCACGAGTTGTTTAAAACAAACAAACAAACAAACAAACAAACACCAAAACTGTGGTGCAACCTTGTACAACTTAGCAATAAAAAGGAATGAAGTGTTTATATATGCAACGACTTGGATGGATCACAAGAAAATTATGGTGAGTAAAAAATAAAAGCCCATCTCAAAGGGTACATCCTATATTATTCCACTTATATAATACTAGAGACTTGGTGCACAATTTGTGCACAGGTGGGGTCAGGCCAGCCTGCTCCGATGGGGGTACATCGGGTTGGGCCAGTGGGGGGGAGGGGCCATGGGCAGTTGGCCGGTCGGCCCCACCCCTGATCAGGGTGTTAGGGGCCAGGGGGGTTGATTAGGGCTCAGATTAAGGGGCCTATCAGGGCCCAGATTATAGCCACCGGTCATTCTGGTCGTTCCAGTCATTCTGTCATTCCAGTTGCTGGGCTTTTATATATATATTCTTAAAATGACAAAATGATAGAAATGGAGAACAGACTATGGTGGCCAGAAGTTGGAAGTGTAGTAGAAAGTGCTGGGGACTTAAAAGGGTGGCATGAGGATAGTCACAAGAATCTACACATGTGATTAAATTGCATAGAACTAAATACATACACACAAACACACACATGTAGGTGCATTAAAATTGATGGAATCTGAAAAAGGTTGGTAGATTGTATCAATGTCAATTTCTTGGTTGTGATATTGCACTATAGTTATACAAGATGCTAACACTGGGGGAAACTGGGTAAAAGGTATAAGATATTTCTTAAAAAAATATTTTTATTGGCCCTAGCTGGTTTGGCTCAGTGGACAGAGCATTGGCCTGCCGACTGAAGGGTCCTGGGTTCAATTCCAGTCAAGGGCACGTGCCTGGGTTGTGGGCTCCATCCCCACAGTGGGGGGAGGGTGAGGGGAGTGTACAGGAGGCAGCTGATCAATGATTCTCTCTCATCATTAATGTTTCCATCTCTATCTCCCTCTCCCTTCCTCTCTGAAATCAATTTTTAAAAATGTTAAAAAAATATTTGTATTGATTTCAGAGAGGAAGGGAGAGGGGGAGAGAGAGATAGAAACATAAATGATGAGAGAGAAACATTGATCGGCTGCCTCCTAAATGCCCCCACCCCTCTGTGGGGATCAAACTCACAACCCAGACATGTGCCCTGACCAGGAATCTGTGACCTCCTGATACATAGGTTGATGCTCAACCACTGAGCCATATTGGCCAGGCTGTATTGTTTCTTACAATTACATATAAATCTATAAAGAGCTAAAAAAATTATGAAAAATAATTGTCCTAAGCGAGTTGGAACATTGTTAAAATATACATAGTAAAGGGAAAAAAATTTTAAGAATGTTAAAGAAAACTGGTGTGATCATTTATTATTATTATTTTTATTAAAAAAAATTTCCATCTGGCTGTCAAGTTCCTAGCTTGAGAAGCTTCCTTCTTTATCAGGTAATGATGAAAAACTCTTGAGACCTTGAAAGTACTTAGTAAAACATCAAATCATTCTTGAAGAATTAAGAAAAGGACTTGTGACCCTACTAGACCAAAGACTACAGTTCTCAGTTTTTAATTCTCTTCTTCCCTTCCCAAAGTACGTGAAATTTTACTTTTTGACAGATTTTCTTTCCTTTTTTTAATTTCGGCAAAAACTCAGGTCTGCCTTTAGAAGTGAAAAGTGCACCCAAAGATAAAATGGATTCTTGCCAAGAACCATTTAAAAAAAAGAAACAATAAGATAGAAAATCCATATAAACTTCAAAAGAAAATTCTTAGGAAATATAGAACGAATACTCTTTTATCTTGTAAGCATTCAACACCTGTGAGGCATTTGTTCTGTCATGCAGATCAGCCCTGAAACAGGTTTATGTGTGTATATGTATGTGTGTGTTTAAATTTTAGCATTTGCTATTCATCAAGTCAATTAGGCATCTACAATTAGAACCCCTATAAAGTGTGCTTTAATCCTGCTCCACACCCATTGGAAGGAATGAGGCTATACAACAATGCAGCTCCTGTATGAACAAGTAGTCTGTTCAACAAAGTATTTGGGATTTTAACACTGGCAACCTGAGACACCCATTGAGGAAAGAGCGCTCAAAAGACTAAGCACTGTACTACAATTAACCCTACACCCAACTCCTATGTGAATTTTGGAGGAAATGAAAATTAAGAGCCCATTTGTATAGTTATAACACACAAAACAAATTTAAGAATTTAGAAATGAGGGAAGAATTCCAAATAAAATCATTGCTGTTAATTTTACTTATATTAATTCTCAATCCAGAAAAGACCATATTTAATGTATGTACTGTCATTTTAAACAAGTTACGGTTTTGAATTATAAGCTTAGTAACATCTTCCTTGACAAATAGTGGCTTGATATATATAGCCCAAGTAATTTAACTTCTACCAAAAATTCTACTATTGATATTTCTGTAATGCCTAATTATTTCAACTCCAAAGTAAAAATTCTTTATGAGATGCAGTCATATTTAAGGTGTGCTTAGTTTGCTCTTAAGATTTAATTACCTCAAAAAGGTTAAATAAATTTTTGTGGATTTTACTGAATTTATGAATGTTGATGCAAATGAAAAAAATAACATATTTGAGAGTTACTGATACTGGTATTCTCTTTTTTTTTACTGATAGTATTCTTAATAATGAGGACACTGAAGTTATGAACCAAAATTACATGCAATTCCTTTCATTGTTAATTTGTGTAGTCTTAATATGAAAATTATCCAAAAATCTTTTTGAAATTTTCGAGGAAACAGCTATGACAATAAAAGGAGGAATCCAAAACTGAATCAAGAAATATTTACCCTATCATATTATAACCTCCATACCTTCCCATTTCTTCAAAGGGGCACCAACCCCACCTCCCCCACTTAATTATTGTTTTTATTTTGCTTTAAAATTTTAATAATATTTATTATTTTGCTTTTAAATAATAAACTTGATACGGGAAGGGTTAAAAAGGCCAAAAAACAAAAACAAAAAAAGTATCCAAATGAACATTTTATTAAAACTTTTAAAATTTAAAGAATTCTGAAATTTCTATTAAATTCTATTGAAACATTAATTCTGAATTCAAAGCATAAAGACTATGTATTATCAACAAGAATTTGTGTGTAACTCTGACACCCACCACCAGCATTTGTCACAAAAGGAACATAAGACATTAGAAGGAACAATCATGAAAGGACACTATTATCCTAAAGATAAAAGATTTAAAAACCTCAGTCACAAATATCTCTAGAATTTCCAACAAAAACAGTCTGTTTAGCATATTGCAATTCTTCAATAGAAGTTGAAACACTTTATTATTTCCCAGTTTTAAAAGAAATGCATGTAGCTTATTATATTCTTGTGATCAGTGTACGTACTGCCTTGTATATATGTTTTTGCTACCAGTTTATTATGTTTTGGTCAAGTGAGAAAAAAGAAAGCTCAAGATACACATGGCAGGTATTCAGATGGATCTAAGTTCCTATGGGTAGACTTTCTTGGATGCCTAAGTAAAAATTATATATCTCAATTACTGCCATTTATAACATTTTCTTTCTTTTTTTAAACTGACATTAGGTTTAAAAGTAATGAGTCAATTTTGATTCCTATATATACTTCAAAACCTGCAAAGTCCGGACAAGTTCATGTTTGATGTCTTTCAAATAGCCTCTTATACTGGTTTCTCCAAGTGGATCACCCACCTTAAAAAAAAAGAAGTACCCTTCAGGCATGTCTTTGATGTTATCATATAGTTGGAGGATCTAATTTTATATGGAGCTATGTGAAACACATTGACAAAGGACTCTTAAAAAATCCTGCTCTCAGCAAATTTGCCTAGCCCCAACCAAAATGCTTTTAAATAATATAATACGTAAATGGAAAAAAATACCCTGACCAATATATTTTAATGTACCAGAGATTATCTTCTGTCATTAGCTCAAATATATATCCAACATCTACCATTCATAAAGCACATGGATATTAATCAAATACCAACAACTGCTGTATTCCTCCCTAAAGTTTTTCAGTGATTATAAACTCACCTGGGAGTGTGAAAACTATAATAGTTTACAAGGAGTACAATTTTTAAAAATTATATACTAGGTAACCTTTGTGCATTTTACATGTTCTATAATCTAATGAATATGGCATATTTTTCTTATCAAACAGCATATTATTTATTTTCTTGATGTTTCCTCATAAAATAGAAGTCTCCTTAAGGCCCTGAAACACCAAGAAACATGATGAAATCTGATGAACATGTTTTCCCTGTTAAGAGCTTAAAAGTAAAACTGGCTCAGTTTTAAGTGGCATGTATAAAAATTCTAAAATGACAATGATGTGCAACATGAAAAATAAGCACGGTTTAGGAAAATAGTAAAAATAACAGCAAAAATAAGCAAGTATAAAAACATTATGTACACTAATCACAATACAATAAGCTACATGTATATCTTTTAAAACTAGGAAAGAATAAACAAATATCATTCTATAGAATGGTGACTTATTTTTCCTTTCTCAACTTTCTACAATATTTTCTAAAAATAGAAAATTTAAAGTAAATAGTAGTAGAGTATTTCTGAGTTTTAGACAGATATATAATTTTGATATTTTCATACATTTGGGGACTTTAAAAACTGATATTTAAGAAAATGTTTCATTGATCCAGTTATAAACTATGCAATTCATTCAGATACCTTTTACTGATTTTTAATATGTGCCAAGCACTTTTACCTACGGGGATGTAAAGATGAGTAAGATAGGGACTCTGCATAATAAAAATTTAATGATCGTTTTATAACCAGTTATAAAACAACAGAATATAATTATATGAAGGATAAAGAATTTAACCTTATGCTTGAAGATGGCAGAATACTAATACTCCTCTATCAAATGTTTAATAAAAACTCAAGTACACCTGGTCCTATTTAAATTATTTCAAAATATTGCATTTGCTTCACTTCCAGGTCACAGAGAATAAATTTTATATATAATCTGTAGCTCCTATAATAGCTGTTTGAACTTAAAGCTGTTCTTATTGGTAACCCTATATGCTGAGGTCACAGTATTATACACTAAAAGGAAGATACTGCTGCTCTTTGACAGAAGTTGGGAGACATTGTTTATTCCTTCCCGGTTTTATAAAATATACATGTAGCTGATTATATTGTTGTTATCAGTGTTACCAGGACAGTCTTGTAAATGGCTTATTTTTGCTATCATTTCACCATATAATTACAGTGTACAAATATTTTCCTAAAGAAAATGAATACAATGCCTACAAAACCTACCGTGTCTTCTTTACTATTGTATTCTCAGTAACTGCTACTGAATGAATGACTAAATAGTACTCAAACCCAGAATCTTTCTTCAATGTTTCACACCAGATTTTCTGAGAGAAAATAGTGTAATCAACTAAAGAGCAGAATTACTATAAAATATTTGTATTTGTCCCTGGACATATGACTGAAAGAATACCTATTTAAAATTAGATCTTTATTACTAACAACAAATTTGAAACTACACTGAAAAAAATCAATAGATTTATTAATCAAATACAACATGGAGATGTCTTTTAAGTACAGATTTGAACAAACCGACTAAAAAAAGACATTTTAGATTAAGTGGGACATTTGAACACTATCATCTACTAAATATTAGATGATACTGGAGAATCTGTTTTGTTAGTATGATAATGGCATTTTGTTTTTGTTAGAAAAGATTACTGAACTATACTTAAGTATTTATAGATGAAATTATGTTAGAGACTTCAAAATAACTGAGTGGAAGAGGGATAGAGAAGTACATGGAATATAGGTAAAACAAGACTGGCCATGTACTGACAATGGTTGAATTTGAGTGATGGGTATATAGTTCATTATACTATTTTCTTCAGTTTTTTATATGTGTAATATTTCTAAAATAAAAAAATATTAAACTTTAAATTAGAAAAGAACAGAGATGAACACACACAAATAATAAAAGCAGTTACCTGTATGTGTGGGTGGGGGAGAGGGATAACTTTTCACCGCTTATTTTGTGTTTTGACATTTTTAGAAAAAAAGCTTAAGTTTAAAAAAACAGATAAAACAATAGTAACTCCACAGATATCTGAATTTCTAAATGAACACTACTATACTCTGACTGCATTAGCAATCCTGTATGTTGAAAAGTTTTTTAATAGAAACATGGATCAGAATAATCTATCAAAGAATGAGCATAATAGAGCAGTAAAGGATGTGGGTGAAGTAGTAAAGGTGGTTAAATTCCAACCTTTCATAAAAAATTACAGCGTTTCTAATGTTTATCTCAGCTAGGACTTCAAAAACTACAATTAAGAAATGAAGACTTTCAGCAAAGTTGCAGGATACAAAGTCAACATGTAAAAATCAGTGGTGTTCCTATAGACTCACAATGAACAATCTGAAAAGGAAATTAAAAAAAACAATTTCAGCCCTGGCCAGGTATCTCACTTCTTTAGATTGTCATCCCAATATGCCAAGGTTGTGGGTTCGATCACCAGTCAGCAGGGCACATACAAGAATCAACTAATGAATGCATAAATAAGTGGAACAATGAATGTATGTCTCTCTTTTCCTTCCTCTCTCTAAAATCAATAAGTAAAAATTAAAAAAACACACACAAAAAAACCAAACCCCACCAATTCCATTTTAAATATCATCCAAAAGAATAAAATAATAAGGGATAAGCTTAGCCAGGGAGATGAAAGATTTATAAAATAAAAGCTACAGTGTTGCTAAAACAAATTAAAAACATAAATAAATGGAAAGACACTTCCTGTTCATAGACTGGAAGACTTACTATTAAAATGTCAATATTACTTAAAGAGATCTACAGATTCAATGCTATCTCTATCAAAATCCCAATGATGTTTTTTGCAGAAATAGAAAAATCTGTCCTAAAAATCATAGGGAATCTTAAGGGACTCTGAATGGCCAAAACAATCTTGAAAACGAAGAATAAAGTTGAAGGTCACATACCTTCTGATTTCAAAATGTAATAAAAAGCAACAGTAATCAAAACTGTGGTACTGGCATAAAGACAGACATATAGATCAATGGAATAGACTAGAGCCCAGACATAAACTCTTGCATATATGATCAAATGGTTTTTGACAAGGGTTCCAAAACCATTCAATGAGGAAAGGACAATCTTTTAAAAAAATGGTGCTGGGAAAACTAAATATCCACATGCAAAAGAATGAAGTTGGGCCCTTACCTTACACCATATACAAATTTTAACTCAAAATGAACCAAAGAGCTAAACATACAGCTAAAACTATAAAATTATTAGAAGAAAACATAGGGCAATAGCTTAATGACACTGGATATGGCAATGATTTCTTGGATATAATATCAAAAGTACAGGCAACAACAAAAATAGAGATAAATTGGACTATATCAAAATTAAAATATCCTGTGCATCAAAGGACACAATTAATAGTGAAAACACAATCCAGAGAATGGGAGAAGATATTTTCAAAGCATATATCTAATGAGATTAATATCCAAAATATACAAATAACTAGAGGCCCGATGCACGAAATTCGTACATGGATAGGGTCCCTAGGCCTGGCCGGTGATCAGGGTCGATCTGTGGGGTGACCAGCGGGGTGACCAGCCCTGGCCGGCCCCACCCCCCACTGCCGCTGCTGGTTGCCTCCCTCTGTGGGTGACTGGCGGGGAGGTGGGGGGGGGGGGTGCCCCCGCTGGCACCTGCCTTGGCTGGCCTGGGGCCTGCAGGCTGGGGGCAACTCCTGTGTTGAGCGTTTAATCCCTGGTGGTCAGTGCATGTCATAGTGACCGATCGTTCCACCGTTCAGTCGATTTGCATATTAGCCTTTTATTATATAGGATTCCTATAATTCAACAACAAAACAAATGCAACCTGATTAAAAATTAGGCAAAAGTCTTGAATAGACATTTATCCACAGATATACCAATGGCCAATAAGTACAGGAAAAGATGTTCAACATCACTAATCAGTAAGGCAATGCAAATAAAAACCACAATGAGATACCACCTCACATCCATTAGGAATGTTACTACCACAGAGAGAGAAAGAGAAAGAGAGGAAGGAAGAAAGAAAGAGGAAAAAAGAAAGGAAAAGAAAAACAGAAAATAACAAATGGGCAGAATGTAGAGAAATAGAAACCCTTGTGCATTGTTGGTGGGAATGTAAAATAATGTAGCCACAAGGAGAAACAGTATGGAAGTTCATCAAAAGTCAAAAATAGAATCGCTATATGATCCAGCAATTCAACTTCTATGTATACCCAAAATAACTGAAAACAATATCTTGAAGAGATATTTGTATATCCACCTTCACAACAACCAATATTATTCACAACAGCTAAAAGATAAGAGCATCCCAAATGTCCACCAGTAAATGAATGGATAAGCAAAATATGACATGTACATACTATGGAAAATTATTCTGTCTTAAAAAGAAAGTTAATTCTGAAATATGTTACAACATCCATGTACATTATACTAAGTAAAGAGAGCCAATCACAAAAAAGACACAGTATGATTCCACTTATATGAGGTACATGGAGTCGTCAAAATCAGAGACAGAAAGTAGAATAGTGGTTGCCAGGGGCTGGAGGGAAGGTTGGACAGGGAGTTATTGTTTAGTGGATATAGAGTTTCAGTTTCACAAGATGAAAAGAATTATAGAGATGGATGGTTGGTGATGATTACACAATATTATGAATGTATTTAATACCACTAAACTGTACACTTAAAAATAGCTAAGATGTTATATTATGTATATGTATTTCATGACAATTTTTCTTAAAGTATCCTCACTTCTCCCCATCACCCCCCACAAAAAAAATTGAAAGTAAAAATTTTCTAAGATTTCCTAAACATTTAAGTTTAAATTTTCTCATATTATTACTTTGGACATTCTTTTTGTTTCCTCCAAGAAATCCTCCCCCCAAAAAAGTACCAAGGAGATAGTAAGTAATCAGTATGTGAAACATCTGTTACAACTTTTTTTGTAGTAACCCATTGTCTCTAGCTGAGAATTGATAGTACAAATCCTTGCTGCTTCAGAATGATAGCAACAGCTAACAGAAACATTGTGTACTATGTGCCAGACATTCTTCCAAATGCTTTACATTTATTAAGCTATCCTATACCAGGTGTACTGGTTATTAATGTGGATTTTTTCAATAGATGGAGTTACACATGTGTTGATATATATGCAATTTGATATGTATGCTATTTTGTTGTATTGATAGCAAGCTTCAAAACTTCATATGTCAAATTTTCTGAAGGTGTTAACATCTTAGATATTTTTACACTTAAAAATGTCAAATTTCGTGCCAAAAAGAGAGCATTTGCGGGCAGTTTTAATTCATTACTTTATTTTGAAGTGCTGTTGAAGGTTATCTTATACTTCGGGAAGCTTATGGTGAACATGCTCCATTTCAAGATACTTGTGAACACCGGTTTAAATGCTTTAAAGTGATGATTTCTATGTGAAAGACAAAGAACGTCCAGGTCAACCGAAAAAGTTTGAAGACCAACAATTACAAGCATTATTGGATGAAGATGGGTGTCAAACTCAAAAACAACTTGCAGAAAGATTAAACGTTGCTCAGCAAACAATTTCCGATTGTTTACAAGCAATGGGAAAGATTTAAAAGCAAGGAAAATGGGTGTCACATCAATTGAACGAAAGACAAATGGAAAACTGAAAAGCATTCAGTAAAATGTTGCTTCAATGGCATGAAAAAAAGTCTTTTTTTGCATCCAATTGTGACTAGCGATGAAAAGTGGATTTATTTTGAGAATCCCAAATGCACAAAATCATGGGTTGATCCAGGTCAACCATCAACATCGACTGCAAGGCCTACTGGGTGCAGAAAGAAGACAATGCTCTGCGTTTGGTGGGATCAGGAAGGTGTGGTGTATTATGAGCTTGTGAAACCGTTAATACTGATCGCTACCAACAACAAATAATCAATTTGAACCATGCCTTGATCGTAAAATAACCAGAATGGGCCAGAAGACATGGCAAAGTAATTTTGCTTCATGATGATGCACCATCACACACTTCAAAACCAGTTAAAGATATGTTAAAAGATCTTGCCTGGGAAGTTTTAACCTACCCGCTGTATTCACCAGACCTTGCTCCTTCAGATCAATGGCACATGCACTTTCTGAGCAGCACTTCAAAACATATGAAGTTTGCCTCAAAACAAGAAAAGTTCTATTGGGACAGTATCCACAAATTACCAGAAAGATGGGGGAAATGTGTAGCTAGTGATGGACATTACTTTGAGTAAAGCACTTTTCATGTTTCTCTTGAAATTATCATGTTTTCTTTGATTACAAAATCCGCATTATTAACTGGTGCACCTGGTATAATAAAAGGGTAATATGCAAATCGACCCTATGACCACCAGGGGGCAGACGCTCAACACAGGAGCTGCCCCCTGGTGGTCAGTGCGCTCCCACAGGGGGAGATCTGCTCATCCACAAGCTGGGCTAATGGCTGCGAGTGCAGCAGTAGTGGTGGGAGCCTCTCCCGCCTCCTTGGCAGTGCTAAGGATGTCCAACTGATGGCTTAGGCCCGCTCCTCCCAGGGAGCGGGCCTAAGTCATCAGTCAGACATCTCCTGAGGGCTCTTGGATTGCGAGAGGGTGCAGGCCAGTCCCCCAGCCCCCCGCCAAGTGCACGAATTTTTGTGCACTGGGCCTCTAGTACTATCTAATAAAGAGGGAATAGCCCTAACCGGTGTGGCTCAGTGGATAGAGCGTCGGCCTGCGGGCTCAAAGGTCCCAGGTTCGATTCCAGTCAAGGGCATGTACCTTGGTTGCGGGCACATCCCCAGTAGGAGGTGTGCAGGAGGCAGCTGATCGATGTTTCTCTCCCATCGATGTTTCTAACTCTCTATCCCTCTCCCTTCCTCTCTGTAAAAAAATCAATAAAAATATATTAAAAGAAAATAAAGAGGGAATATGCTAATTGACCCTCACACCATCACAAAGAGGGCGACACCTACCGCCAATAAGGAGGGAATATGCTAATTGACCTCTCCGCCCTCAAAGATGGCAGTGCCCACAGCCAATAACGAGGGAATATGCTAATTGACTGCCACGCCTTCAAAGATGGTGGTGCCTACAGCCACAAGATGGCGGCGCCCAGTCCTCTCAGCCCCGCTGGGGCACCTGCCTCCGGAGTACCCCAGTCCCCTCAGCCCCCAGCCATCCAGGGCCAGCCCGAGGTGCAGGCAAGCCTTGAATGGCGGCTGCCCAAGGCTCAGGTAACCAGGGCCGGCCAAGGCTTGCGCTGTCGGCAGTAGTAGCAGCAGAGGTATGATGGGGCGTTACCTTCCCCTGATTGCCGGGTCGGCTCCTGCCCCTGAGGGCTCCCGGACTGTGAGAGGGGGCAGGCCGGGCTGAGGGACCCCCCCTCCAGTGCATGAATTTTCATGCACCAGGCCTCTAGTTTAATATAATGAGGTAGCTATTATTAGTATCTTTATTTTATAGATAAGGAACCTGAGGCACTATAAAGTTAAGTACTTGCACAAGGTCACCACCTCTATTCAATTGATGGATATGGCTTTCGAATATTGGTAGTCTAGATCAGTGGTCGGCAAACTCATTAGTCAACAGAGCAAATATCAACAGTACAATGATTGAAATTTCTTTTGAGAGCCAAATTTTTTAAACTTAAACTTCTTCTAACGCCACTTCTTCAAAATAGACTCGCCCAAGCCGTGGTATTTTGTGGAAGAGCCACACTCAAGGGGCCAAAGAGCTGCATGTGGCTCGCGAGCCGCAGTTTGCCGACCACGGGTCTAGATGGAGAATTCATGGATTTAACCACTCCATCACATGGCCTCATTCTCAGCTCAGCACTATTCCCATCCACTTGTAATCAATGAAAGATGAAAGTTTTAGATTTAATCCTAAAGACAAAGTATGATGACAAGGCATGATGACAAGGCATGATGACAACTTGCCTTCAACATAGTACATACTAGTTAATTAGACTTAATTCAATTATAAAGCTTGGTCTATCAGTAAATCATCCACTCTTCCCCCAACATATATACCTGGTTCTTCTTTTATATTCCCAGATAAAATGGTACACTACAAAATCCCTTAAAACTAGGACTGTATATGATTCATTTTTATTCATAAGGACTGGCACATAATAAGTGCCCCCTAAAACATTTCTTGAACAATTATCTCCAAGTACACTGAGGCTTACAAGAATATTTCTGGGTTCATTTTTCAGAACCCATTAATTAATGAGTCCATTATCATGAGGTTTTACCAAACTAAATGTACCCTAGGAAAGTTCCAACACAGACCCACATACTGTACTTCAGATTCAGGTAGATTATGTTTTAATGGGACTCCAGTGTAATGTTAAAACTACAAAGTAGCATAGAATTAAACCTATGATTGCAAGAAACAAATACAATATGAAGCATTTCCCAAACATGACAAAAACGTATTATAGTAAAGTTACAGAATTAAATAGGTATATTAAAGCTTAATATCAAACCTTGAGTTTAGCTTCAATAGAACATTCCTTTATATGGAATACACTTTAACACAATCACTGATATTTATATACTCATTCTAACCACAACTGCTCAATCATCTGATCACTAATTGCATTTCATAGAAATCTTTTAAGCTCTTATTTCATTACACTGTAATGATCTGTTCAAATCCAGGTATTCAGTTAAAAAATTCTATGCTCTTTCCATCATACCATACATATTACTACAAGTAACTATAAATTGTGCAAAAGCTACCTACTGTAGTGGTTGTCTGTAGGTGATAAGCTACAACTTAACCATAAAAAATGTATCACAAAAAATTATAATAGTAAAGATACCTTTAAAATGAGATCTTGGAACTGTCAGACAAAATTAGTTATTATTATTACAGTCTCAGTACAATGCTGTTGTGGTAAGTATTGGGAGAAAATATTTTACCTTGTACTTCTTTATCGTGACACTCCTTTAGTTTTGTCCAAAGATCCTTAAAGTCATTAGATATCTCTGCAGAGCTAGGGCTTCCACAACTGCTTCCAGAGACGTTCATCTTGCTTGAATATGCTCCACACTTCTACTCGCCTAAATGTTTTTTGACCTTTTCTGTTACATTATATAGGTATGAAGTTGTCTTTGGACAGCTGAAATACCTGAAATGACAGATTACAACATAAATAAATCCTGCATTTACCTTTATGTAATTTGAGCCCAGCCAGTTTTCCTAATTGACTTACAATCAATAATGTTGAGAATTTGGGGGAAGAGGGGTGTGAAGAAAGATGATTATGGTGAAAAAAGCCCTGATTTTAGAAATCTGGATTTTAGTTAAGCTAAATTTTCAGGCAAATTTTCTCTTATTCCTCCTAGAAAAAAGTAATTACCTAGATTATGTTAAACTGAAAGGATACTAATATAGAGATCAATATTGATACACCATTCTAAAAGAATTTGCTTTTTAAACTTTTGAGTTGATATAGAATGCAACAATATATTGAACCAAAAAATGAAAAAACATTCTAAAATATTCTTGACTTGCCCTAACCGGTTTGGCTCAATGGATACAGTGTCGGCCTGCGGACTGAAGGGTCCCAGGTTCAATTCTGGTCAAGGGCATGTACCGTGGTTGCGGGCACATCCCCAGTGGGGGGTATGCAGGAGGCAGCTGATGGATGTTTCTCGCTCATTGATGTTTCTAACTCTCTATTCCTCTCCCTTCCTCTCTGTAAAAAATCAATAAAATATATATTAAAAATATTCTTGACTTAACCATTCCATATATATATATATATATATATATATATATATATATACATACACACACACACACACACACACACATACACACACACACACTTCTACATACATACAAAGCCACATACATTATATGGCTTTGAACAAGAAAGAACAAGAAAGATGATTGACGTATTAACACATATGAGTATCTGAATAGCTTTCTCATGAAGCCAGTGAGCAAGAAACAGATACAGCAAAGATCTATGAATACAGAAACATTTAATAACAAGGCAACTAGGGTAAAGGTATTTTGTACCTCTCTCAGAGGAACGGTGAAAAAGTTGATTATTTGTATAGCCCTTGAAGGAAGCAACAGGCTATTAAGAAGTTGAAGTGAATTAATATTTTAATGTGTTCTTAAATTGAAACCATTAACTAGCTGCCATTAAGAAAGTAAAATGATTAACAAGTCTATTAAACCTCACATCTGGCTCCTTAGTCAATGCCTTACTAACAAGTACCCAAACTGATATGTCTTTTACTAACCATTTCTTGAGGTCGCTGATGAAGAAGTTAAAATAAGAGGTGATATTTCTAAAGGGAGCAAGATGATGTGTGAATCCACTTGGTAAACTGTAAAGTACTGCAGCCCTGGCCGGGTAGCTCAGCTGGTTAGAGTGCCGTCCCCAATAGGCTGAGATTGTGGGTTGGATCTCCAGTCAGGCCACATACAAGTAGCAACTAATGAATAATCAATAAGTGGAACAATAAATCTATCTCTGCCTCTCTCTAAAAAAATCAATCAATAATAAAACAAATTTTTTAAACTGTAAAGTATTACAAAAATAAAACTACTTTTATTAAGTTTTAAAAAATTGTGACTATACTTTTTTGAAACAATCAGTGAAAAAGGAATATAGGCTGAATTTTTAGGTAATATTAGGGAATTATTTTTTATTTTCTTGGGTATGATAATGATGTGGTCATGTTAAAAAGTCCTTTATCTGATAAAAAGACATATACAGAGGTATTTACAGGTAAATTGACATGTTCTCTGAGATTTGCTTTAAAATACTCCAGCTAAAATGAACAAAAAGGATGTTGTGTGGGGAGATGAAACAAGAAGGGCTGCACTTGGGTAATAATTGAAGCTGGACAATGGATGGACAATGAGTGTCTCTCTTGTGTACCTTTTTTTATTTCCACAAAGTTTTTTTTTTTTAAAAAGTGGGACTGGGTGCATTGCATTAGTACAGTTTTACTTCCAAAGACACTTGTATTCTATTTCTTAACCCTAAAAGATAATTCAATGGGCCAATACTACTGTCAATAAAAGCTGTCATTTATTAAGTGTTCACTACATACCAAGAATCATGATGTTCTATATTCATTTTTAATCCAAATTTTCAGAACTCCATGAAACAGCTACTATTATTAATTTCATTTTAGAGTTGGAGAAACAGGCTTAAGAGATTGACTCCAAGGTGATACTGGTGGGACAAGGCTGTGTCACAGTTGGAACTCAGGTCGTGATGCCAATAACTACAAAATACTGCTAAGTAACCCAAACCAGGTAAATTCATTGTTTCCATTAAATAAACAGTTTAAAACAAAGTTTTAGTTACTTAAATGAATTTGAAAATGAATAGTATTCATTTAAATCCAATAGTGTAAAAAAAAGTGTCCTTTAAGAAATATATTTTCAGAGGTGGTAAAACAGTTATTCCCCTCCCCCCACAAAAAAACCACACAATTCATCAATACTAAACTTGCAAATTCTGGCTCACAAAACCATCTCCAGCCGAAACCGGTTTGGCTCGGTGGATAGAGCGTCAGCCTGCGGACTGAAGGGTCCCAGGTTCGATTCCGGTCAAGGGCATGTACCTTGGTTGCGGGCACATCCCCAGTAGGGGGTGTGCAGGAGGCAGCTGATTGATGTTTCTCTCTCATCGATGTTTCTAACTCTCTATCCCTCTCTCTTCCTCTCTGTAAAAAATCAGTAAAATATATATTAAAAAAAAAAGAAAAAGAAAAGAAAAAACCATCTCCAACCTATTCTGCACGCCCGGCACTTTTCGTTGGCATCTCTTTCGTCAGTGAACCGTTATTCAGCGCACGATGGTGCGCTCTAAGAGCTCAGAAATGTGCCTCTTGCCTCTCAAGTTGCATCCTGGCTGCAAGGGCTGAGGTGACAGAATACATTTCTGTGCCTCCTTTGCGGTGTCACCCACCACCTTGAAGCCACTCGACGAAACATCTCCTGTCACACCACACGCATCCTCACACAAGTAAGGAAAGCGCCGCGCCCGGAGTCACTCAGGCGCCCTAAACGGGACAGGGACTTGAGCGGTGCTCTTACTAGCAAAGCGGAGGTCCCAAAGCTCCCTTCCCAGGACCCTCAGCCGCCAGCCTCTCCTCCCGCGCCCTCTCCAAAGGCTGACAGGGCGACTGGCACCGAAAGCGCGAGGGGCAACGCCCGCGCCGGGCAGCCTTCTGCGCAGGCGCGGGGCGGGCTCGGCGCGGGGACGCCAGTCCGAAGCTTACGCGGGAGTTCCAGAAGCAGCCCGGAGCGCGAGCCTGCCCTCCCTCGCCTCCAGCCAGCCTGAGCCCGGCCCTGGTACTTCCTCCGGCTCAACCCCAGACCCACACGGCCACCCCCACGCCGAGGGCCAAAGGCCCACGGTCAGCGCGCAGCTCCAGGCCGGAAGTGGCCTCTCGGACCCAGCGCTCCGGGTCGGGGGGGAAGGAGGTTCCTCTTAAGAGGTTCCTCTTACTCACGGCTTCCAAGGTTGCCTCTAGATTCTCGGAAGCCGGCAGGGATGCCGGCGCGCTTCCGGGCTGTGAAGACAAGGCCGCTGGCTTTTCTCCGTTTCCCCTCACGAACTTGCCCAACGCGCAGAAGGAAAGCTGGCCCCTCCGGGCAGCCCGCGCTTTCTGGGGGTGGGGCAGGGCCCGAGGGCCGCCGGCCGGGTCGGAGGCAGGCGGCCGGACTTGCCCCTCCTCGAGCCCGTGCGACGTCACGCGGGTGTTCCTGGGAGTTCACGCCCCTTCCTCCCGCCTCCCCGGGAGGTGGCGGCCCTCGGGGCTACCGCGGAGGAGTGGGTTCTGCGCGGGGGCCCGCCGCGGAGGCTGCTGACGCTGACTGGAATGGAGCGCCTCCGCCGCGTTGCCCGGAGCAGCGGCTCCGAGAGCTGGCGGCCGCCGCGGCGTTTTGGGGACGCCCCGACGAGAGCTCACGAGGTTTCGTTTGGGAAGAATCAACTCCTTGGTGTGACGCGAAATTTACAGATGTGTCTGACTTCAGCACATTTCAGGGAAAGCGTCTGTGAGTGGCCCGTACCACGTGGAAACTTAGAATGAACGGATGAGGGGGTGGACAGGGTGTGTTCACGCAGTTCTCTGCCTCGTGACTGTTACCTGCAGTTGAGTGATGTGAGCGGACAGGACTGGGTGGCGAGACCAGACAGCAGAACGATGTCTGTTTTGCTGAGGTTAAATGGCAAGTTTCTGGAGAACCTGAAATAAGGAATCGAAGTGACCGGCATTATTTGTTGGAACGGTATGTTAGGTTTTGTTTTGTCTTAGCGAGAGAGAGCAAGAGAAACATCTATTTTGTTGTTCCAACCCTCCGTGCATTCATTTCATTGGTTGATCCAACCGCAACCTTGGTGTATCCGGTGACGCTCTAACCAGCTGACTTACCCAATTGAGTGTTTTTTAAATCAACATTTCCTGTGGCTAATAACATTCGAACTGTTAATACGTTTTCCTATTTATCTTGATTTCTAAAAGGAGCGTTTTAGCATTAGAAATTCTACAAATGGAAATAAACAGAATAGACCAGAATCACAGTATCTGTTAAACCAGTTCAATTCTTTTCTGTTAATTCTTCTAAGACCTGGGAGGAAGACAGAGGACAATATTATAAACTTTAAAAGGTTAAGTAGTATTTAGAAAATCTTAAATACAAAATGTAAAAGTAATTTTTCCAATCATTATCGATCTTCAGGATTGAATATCACAGCTTACTTCTTGTGATTGAACATAATAGGATGCTCCTGAACGATTTTAGCAATGCTATAGGAACACTGGTATCTTTAAAGAAGAGGACTGTTGAACTTTCATTGCCCTATTATAGCAAACATCCACTTCCAAATTTTATGGCTTAATTCATAGCACCTTTAGAGAAAATGGGTGAAAATTTGACCATGCCATTTTTAATGCAACGTAGGAGGCATAATTGCTTGTATAAATGTTATAATGGAGAGTTTTGTTACAAATGGAAAGAACCTGTAATCAGTTTGTCTTTTAATGGCACATTGAAAGGATAGTGTACTTGTGGTCCAAAGAAAAACTATCATAACTGAATGACCTAACCTGCTGCCCTGGCCTCTGTCAGCAGCTTCATTGTCCAATCCATTTATGTAAGTCGGAATCAAAAGAATCATCCTTGGCTCCTTCTCCCTTAACCCCCATACCCAGTCTATCACCAAGTCTTGTCAATTTTACTCACCAATTATCTCCCAAATCCATCCCCTTCTCTTCATTACTACCCCCATATTTCAGGATACCATTATCTCTTACCTAGTCTGCTGTTCATATCCACCCAACCAACAACCCCATCTGAACCTTTCTCTTCACTGGTGTGCAGGAAAAGTTTTAAGCATCTATTCTCAATTCATGCATATTTTTAAATTGTATACATGTATTGCTGAAAAATGGCATATAGTCTAATGAACCAGACATCCTGGCTTTGAGTCCTGCTCTAATACTTCCTATGTGACCTTGGACTGGTTTCTTAACCTGTGTCATTTTTCTTATCTGTAAAATGAGGATAATAGTACCAGCCTCACAAGAGTTATGAAGTGTAAATGAGTGAACTATATAAACTGCTTGGTAGAGTGTTCAGATAGGTAGTATGTATTCAGTAAAAACTAGCCTTATTAATACATCTGAGCTAATAGATGATGATTATTATAACACATGTCTTAAAGACATTTTTAAAGGATGAGAAAAAAAATTAAAACTAGTATCTTCTCCCACTTAAGTTTTGCCTTCTTTGAGAACATCCCTCTACACTATAGATACTATAATCTTGAAAAGTAAGTTTGATAATGGCACTATGCTGCCTAAACCCCTTCAGTGGCTTACTGTTATTCTGAAGAAAGCCCTTTTAAACTGCCTCTACTGCTTCCCCAGGTTCATTTCCAAACATTTTCTGCCCTCTGGCCTCACTGGCCTGTTAATCCTAGGGCTTGGCATGCTGTTGCCTCTGTCTGGAATTCTGAAACAAACTTACCCCCACCCTATGCCTAGTGATTACTAATCTTTTTATCTTGTTTTAATAGTCTCTTCTATTAGATACTCTTATAGCACTATGTACCTTCCCATCTTATATTTATTATACTTTAAATTATTTAATTAATCCGTGTTTTTTTTTAATGTTATTGATTTTTAGAGCTAGAGGAAGGTATAGGGACAGAGAGAAACACTGATGAGAGAGAAAAATCATGGATAGGCTGCCTCTTGCACTCCCCCTACTGGGGATTGAGCCTGCAACCAGGGCATGTGCCATGATCTGGAGTTGAACTGGTGACTTCTTGGTTCATGGGTCGATGCTCAACCATTGAGCCACACCTGCCAGGCAGATTGTAAATTTCTTGAGGCCAAAACCTTTTTATTTTTGTTAATCCTCACCTGAGGATATTTTCTCCATTGATTTTCAGAGAGAGTGGAAGGAGGAGGGAGGGATAGGGAAACATCGATGTGAGAGAGATACATCAATTGGTTGCCTGCCACCACCCAGCCCGGGGATTGAGCCTGCAACTGAGCTACATGCCTTTGAACAGAATTGAACCTGAACCCCTTCAGTCCATGGCCCGATGCCGTATTCATTGAGCCAAACTTGCTAGGGTGATGTCACAACCTTTTTATTTTCAGAAACTATCTAATTGCCTGCCATAAAGGAGGTACTCTGTGGGTAAATGAATTGGGCATCACTTGAGGGATTCCTATTTCTCATGTTTTGATGAAAGTCTTTGAACCCATTCACAATTCTTAGCTTCTCCTTATGAGATTATACTATGATTAACTTAACAGTGGAAATGATGGGCATACATATAGATATTTGTCACCAATAAGGAGCTTTATTCTCCCTACCTGGTAGAAAAAATTATGAAGTCCTGAAGAAGTGAGAAAACTTAAAACGTCTTTAAAAGAGAAGCAGCTATTTTGAACCTTTTGTAATATTGTGTTTCTTTTCTTTTTTTTTAATGGATTAGAACAATGCTTCCCAAACTTTTTCAGTACTTAGAAAATGAATACTTGTATTATATTGTGATAAAAAGATGAGGCTGCTTCCATTCAGGGGCAACAGAAGTTGGGACTCCAGCCATTCTAGGCCCAATGCTGCCATCTTGAGGGCTGGGATTTTACTGTCCCAGCATACCTAAAACCCATTGGAGGTTTAAGATGCTCATTTAAAAATTGCCTGGTGAAATGTATTTTAATAAACACGGTCTTTATAATTAATCAAAGTGTGCACATACATTTTTTGGGGCACCCTATATAAAAAAGTTTCTAGTAGCCACATTTAAAAAAGCAAAAAGAGCCCAGCTGGTCTGGCTCAGTGGTTGAGCATTGACCTATGGAACCAAGAGGTCCCAGTTCTAGTCCCAGTCAGGGGACATGCCCAGGTTGGGGGGGTCAATCCCTGGTGGGAGGCGTGCAGGAGGCAGCTGATCAATGATTCTCTCTCATCATTGATGTTTCCATCTCTCCCTCCCTCTCTCTTCCTCTCTGAAATAAAAATAAATATATATATAAAAGAATAAAATAAAAAAGTAAAAAGAAATAGATGAAATTAACTATATTTTTTTAATGTAATTAAATTTATCTAAAATAGCCCTGGCCAGGTAACTTAGTTGATTAGAGCATTGTTCCAATATGCCAAGGTTGCCAGTTTGATCCTTGGTCAGGGCACATACAAGAATCAACCAATGAATGCATAAATAAGTGGAATGACAAATCCATGTTTCTTTCTCAAATCAATAAATTTAAAAAATAATCTAAAATATTTTTTTCAATATGTAATCAATATAAAAATTTATTGAGACTTTCTATATTCTTTTCCTTCATACTGATTCTTAAAAATCTGATGTGTATATAATCTTTACAGCACATCTCAATTTGATTGGCTGCATTTCAAGTGCTCAAAGACACATGTGGCTAGTGGCTACTGTATTGGACCACACAAACCTAGTATATATAAGGAACAAATGAGGTTATGTGATTTATCTGAAGAACCAGAATAGAGTTGGTTATTTGTGCTGGGCATTTCCCATCTCTTTCCCACTCCTTACATCATCCCATTCCCCTCCTCTTCCAGCACTGAGGGCCAAAAATTTTAAAGTGACTAAACCCATTATGAATATTTACATAAAAGTGTTCAGCACCTTTAAAATGAATCACGGATGAGTTGTTTTAAGACAAAAGAACTATTTTAAGAATAAGACAAAAGGCTGTTTGAGAAATAAGACTTTAAGATAAAAGAAAATTATGTTAACTGTCAACATTTTATCAACTGGAACACTTGGTTTAATTTTTAAAAGTTGTTTACAGTAATTACTAAGTGTTGTTTGGGGGTAGGCATATACACCAATTAGTGATCTTGCCCCAAGTGCCAAAATACTTTGTCTGTGATTTGAGTTGATGTGCCAAGATCCAGTTAGGTTTAGCAGTTTTATAATTGTTTTAAAAGATATATTTAACATTCATGAAGGGTGTCAGTATCACACTTTTTATTTTGAAAGTCTTAGGCAGTCATTAAAGTGCCATAGTACACATTAAAGATTATACGTGGCTTTTCAATCAGAAAAATTATCCTCATGGAATCTGTGAGGATACTTCCAACTTAGATAAAGAACCTTTATTTATTTTGATTTTCACTACATATTCATACCTTCTGCATTTCCTTTTTATAAACTATTAAAGTAGTTTTTGTTTATGTTTCTAAATATAATTCAACTAGAGGTCCGGTGCATGAAAATTCATGCACTGGAGGGGGTGTCCCTCAGTCCAGCCTGCCCCCTCTCACAGTCTGGTAGCCCTCAGGGGCGGGAGGCAACCTGGCGATCAGGGGAAGGCGATGCCCCATCACACCTCTGCTGCTGCCACTGCTGGCAATGCAAGCCTCGGCCGGCCCTGGTTACCTGAGCCTTGGGTGGCCCTGGGCGGCTGGGCAGCCACCATCCAAGGCTTGCCTGCGCCTCAGGCCAGCCCTGGGCGGCTGTGGGGCTGAGAGGACTGGGGGACTCCGGAGGCAGGTGCATGGAGTGGCCACACGCCTGCCACCCCAGCGGGGCTGAGGGGACAGGGCACTGCCATCTTGTGGCTGTGGGCGCTGCCATCTTTGAGGGCGGGGCAGTCAATTAGCATATTCCCTCCTTATTGGCTGTGGGCGCTGCCATCTTTGTGACAGCGTGAGGGTCAATTAGCATATTCCCTCTTTATTAGATAGGATTAGCTATTTCATTTCACATCAGTAATGGGCAAAATTTTACTAGATATATACTTTGCCCACTTAGGAACTATCTATAATAATACAAGTGTAATATGCTAATTAGACCGGAAAGCCGAACGATGTCCTGGACAAAGCTGGGACTGCGAGGGCCGAGGCAAGCTGCCACAGCTGCGAGAGTTGAGCCCCTTGCACAAATTTTGTGCATCGGGCCTCTAGTCTTTTTATATTTGGTGAAGATAGTACAGTATACTATAAAATTGCCTACTTGCCTAGCTCTAAATGATGGTGAGCTGACCAAGAATGTTAATGATGTCATTGCAAAGTAATTTATTATCTATGGAAAGGGACATCTTTTGTAGTACATTGGCTGCTTGGGCAATATTTCATACCTATGCATGTAGGTTTATGAAGTCCAGGACTTTTGTTAGGTAGTTAACCCTGGCATTTATGGGATTGGCATTAATACTTAACACTGCTGTTAGACACCAGCATTTATAGGAACCTCAGAACTTAACTGCTATAGAGATGATAAAAGAATGTAAGAGTTATCATTAGACTATAGAGTAAAAAAATGGATTATATTTTGGGAATCTTAAAAAACTAATCTTTACCTTTTATCTTACTAGATAGTACAGTATTATACTGCATTGTCTTATGTACATATGTATAGTGCTACCATGATGGAAGCTGTGGGAATAGTATTTATTTACAATAATGTAAAAAATACCCTATATAATAAAAAGCTAATATGCAAATTGACTGAACGGCATAACGACCAGTCGTTATGATGTGCACTGACCACCAGGGGGCAGACGCTCAACATAGGAGCTGCCCCCTGGTGGTCATTGCGCTCCCACAGGGGGAGCACCACTCAGCCAGAAGCCCAGCTCATGGCTGGCGAATGCAGCCGTGGTGGTGGGAGCCTCTCCCACCTCCATGGCAGTTTGATATCTATCCCCCAAGGGCTCCCGGACTGCGAGAGGGCACAGGCCGGGCTGAAGGACACCCCCCACCCCAGCCCTGAGTGCACGAATTTTGTGCACTGGGCCTCTAGTCCTCTCTAATAAAATGGTAATATGCAAATTAACCATCACTCCGCTACATAAGCCACACCCACCAGCCAAGCCACGCCCACAATCCAATCAGGGAGGGAGGGTATGCAAATTAACCCCAATCCAAGATGGCTACAGCCACAGAGAGCAAGGTTTCCCAGGTAACAGAGGAAGCCAAGCTTTCCATAGCCGTTGTAGGCCTAAGCCTCCACTCAAGCTACAAAGTTTCAGTTATAGAAGGTAAACAAATTCAAACAAATGGCGGCAGAACGGAGCTTGAGAGAGCAGGCCAGGGTTGCCGGCGGCAACAGGGGAAGCAAAGCTTTCTGCACACCCTGGCCGGGCTCACCCGCTTAAGGCTACAAAGTTTCAATTGTAGAAGGTGAATTAACTGCCACAGAAAGGCTTGGCTCCGCTCCAGGCTACAAAGTTTCAATTATAGAAGGAAAATAAATTCCAGATACCAGGGCCTCCCCTTGGGTTGCCAGGGGGCGTGGCCGGCCTGCAAACCACCACAGGCCCCTCGCTCAGGCCGCCCCACACCCCAAGGGAACCCCCACCCTTATCTGTGACACCCTTCAGGGGAAACCAGCTGGCCCCCACCTGTGCACCAGGCCTCTATCCTATCTAATAAAAGAGTAATATACAGATTGATCATCACTGCAACACACAATATAGCTGCCCCCATGTGGTCAAAGATCCTGCCCCCATGTGGACACAAGATGGCCACCACAAGATGGCCATCAGGAGAGGGCAGTTGGGCGGCACCCGGCCTGCAAGGGAGGGCAGTTGTGAGGGACCAGGCCTGCAAGGGAGGGCAGTTGAGAGGGACCAGGCTTGCAAGGGAGGGCAGTTGGAGGTGATCAACCCTGCAGGAGAGGGCAGTTAGGGGTGACCAGGCTGGCAGAGGAGGGAAGTTGGGGGCAAACAGGCTGGCAGGGGAGCAGTTAAGCATCAACCAGGCTGGCAGCAGAGTGGTTAGGGGGTGATCAGGCTGGCAGGCAGAAGCGGTTAGGGGCAATCAGGAAGGCAGGCAGGCAAGCAATTGGGAGCCAGCAGTCCTGGATTGTGAGAGGGATGTCTCACCAGGATCGGGCCTAAACGGGCAGTCGGACATCCCTCCAGGAGTCCCAGATTGGAGAGGGTACAGGCTGGGCTGAGGGACAAACCCCTGCCGTGCACGAATTTCGTGCACCGGGCTTCTAGTATATATATAATGAAGAGTTAACTCTAGGAACAAGTTACTTGGAGTCTATTAATTAAAGCATTCCCTGCTAGGTTCATAAGAGCAAACATGCTTAATATTCATTACATTGTCCATTTATAAGAAAATAATGATTCATATCTTAAATGGTAATTTTTCCCTCTGTGAATTGATAAATTTCTTCACTGCTGAAAAATAGTTGTGATTTTTAATGTACTCATGCCTCACAAATTATAGAGATGCTATGTGTTCAAACAGGCTCACTACCCCTTCCCTAACCCTAACTTCCTGCCCCTCCACCCCCCCCACCCCCCGGTTTTTCCCTATTCTAACTACACTTGAGAAAAATAGACTTTGTTTAAGTCTATTTGGATTTGTGCTCTTCTTAATCCAATATTAGTCTAAGGTTAAGGCAGCTTTGATAATTACTTTTCCAAAAATGTTTTACGTCCAAAATTCTTAGAGAAGACCTTCGGTTTCAGCCAATACTTTTTTTTTTTTTTCCTCGCTTCTGTCAGGAAATTTATTTGCAAATATTTCAAATACTTACATTTCAGCCAATACTTTTCAATTTTACTTAAGTTATAATCGGAAGCATTAGAAATATATAGTGAAATTAAATTATGCTTTAATTCACTTTACACCCTTGGTGACAATTTGTAGATGACTTTTTAAACTATAGTTTTTACAAACTATGTTTTTGTGGATGTTAAAACAGAAATAAACAGACTTCATCTTTTCAAATCTAGCCTGCTTCTTATGTAAAGTGACCATATGCTCTGGCTTACCATCAACAGTTCTGGTTAATATCTGTTGTTCTGGCTAATTATTAATAAGGCTCCTGTTTACTCTAAAAAATGTTCTGGTTTGGGTTATAAATCATATGATCAGAAGCTTTAAGGAATTTGAAGTATAAACTAATAAAAAAAGGTCATTTTTAAAATGACCTTTTGTAGTCAGGAGTATTTCCTTCTCAACTATGTACAGACCTATCTAAACTTTTTAAAAATAATATTATGGTATAGATAATATAAGCAATAATATTATTTGATTTGTTGATAGTACTCTGAAATTCCTGAGTTTAGAAGTGGTTTGTTTTATACTGACAGGAAATGGATGCAGGAACAATTAGTGATGGTAAAAAACAAAGTGCTTTTCCTGTATATCTTCTCTTTTGAAGCTAAATATAACTGTCATAAAATTAGAGCAGGACCAGTTTTCATCTTTCTAGAGAAGTTGAGAAACTAGGTGGTTTGATAGCATTATATGTACAAACTACTAGATAAGTTCATCCAAGACTTCAGACCCAATCTTCTGGCTATAAATCCTATATCTATGCTCTCTGCGGCATACCCTACTAGTTTTGAGTAGTAAATTTATTTAAAACTTATCCTGTGCTTTAAAATTTTTTAATTTAGAAAATATTTTTTGAGAAAACCAAATAAAGTTTCTGAATTTTGATTAAAAATTCCTATTACCTACAGACAGTTCTGGTACATTTTTCTATTTACTTCAGAAAGCTTCACATTTTATGAGGTTACTAAAAGGACTCAGTCAGGGTTGGAGTGAAACACCTATTATACGGATTAATTTCAGTTCATTTTTTAGGTTTTTTGCATTAATAATGTATTTCATAGTAATTATGGCACAAGTGCCTTTTTATTTGCCTTATAATAGCTGTAGACATTTGAGAGAATATAAATTGACTTCTAATAGAATTGGCAAACATGTTCATATTAGCCTTTCTCAAATCTAGGGAATCCCAAGCTGTGGATTCTTCTATAAAGTAAGTTTAAAATTAAGTAGATTAAAGGGCCTTGAATTAATGTTGTAATCTCAGAAGGGACCAGAGCAGGAAGTGCTCCAAAAAATTGTGACAATTGTGTGTTCTACAATCAATGATGGCATATAGCCACATCCCAGCGTATGGTACTTGGTAAGTCCTGAGCTGGGAGATAGGACCAGGGTTTAAGCTCTGTCCCTATCTCTGATTACTGTATTTTCCTAAACAAGCCTTATTTCCCCAATTGAAAAATGAGAATATTCATGGTTTCTGTGTCCAAAAGAGTTGTTGTAAGACTTCATAGAAGTTTGAAGCAGCATGCCTATTGAGCAAGCAGAGTGGTGGAAGAAGAACCTTACCTATTAGGAGCATAAGACATGTTCAAAGATTCTGCTCTGGAGCATCACTGTGAATTCTGGAAACTGTAAGTAAATAGTAATGTATTTGTATAGGTTGCTATTGGAAAATCAGCATAAGCTCCACTTAATTGGTTTGATGAATTCTAAGTTTGATTATAATCCTATTGAGCAAGTAATTTAACTTATCTGTGCCTAGTTGTTTATGAGTGATATGAAGAGACTAATATATATGTTGGGTATTTCACAGGATTATTGATTGATAGGACTGAATGATTATATGTGTGTATCCAAACAGTATAAGAAGCTCTTGTTAATCATAGATAGTTTTAAGAGCTACAGCCAATCATAGAGATCTCTCCAATTGCTAGTTACAAAATTATAGTTAGTGAATGTTGAATTGCTATGTAAATTGTGAGACATTTATAATTATAGAAGGGGTTAAATAACAGTTTTTAAGTGCTTTTACATACCTTATTTGATTCACATAATTAAGTTTAAATAAATCAGGTAGTATTATTTTATTGTTATTTCAATTTTATTTTATTCTAAGGGACTATAAAAATCATCTAGCCCAACTGCAAAATTGCGTAGGGAGGAAAAACCAATTTATTTATTTCAGAAATTGGTGGTTGTAAGAAATAATTTATTTAACAGAGATTTATGATAAACTCAGCTTCCAGTCTAAGAAAGGAAGTGTTGGTATCAAGTTGATTGTCATCTGAGCTAATTTAGTAAATACCTGATTATATTTGATTCTTTCTTTTGACAATAGTATCTGTTATTATTGGACTTTGTTCAGCAGTGTGCATCCCCACTTTTTCTTATTTCTAGGCTGTCTTCAGTCCAATTTCTCTATTTCATCCTTATCAATTCATTAGCTTATTTAACCATCTTCTAAGAAAGAGGGTGTGGCTTGGTGGTTGAGCTTCAACCTATGAACCAGGAGGTCACGGTGCAACTGGTCGGGGAACATACCCGGGTTGTGGGCTCAATCCCCAGTGTTGGGAGTGTAGGAGGCAGCCAATCAATGATTATTTCTTATCATTGTTGTTTCTATCTCTCTCTCCCTCACCCTTTCTTTCTGAAATCAATAAAAATATATTATTTTCTAAAAAGGAGAGTTATTTTTAAAAACTCAAATACTAATTATTTTAACAGTTCAAGTTAAATGAAGAGATAGACTTCTTTTATATTTATACCTATTTCTTACTTAGCTAAACTAGTTCTATCATTATGCAAAATAATATGATATTTACTTAATTAAAGCACATAACTAACTGTTTAATTTTCTATTTTTAATCTATTCGACCAGAGCCTTCGCCTAATGTATTCTTCATAGCCATGCTCTAGTATCACATTATAGGTTATAATGAATTATTTCTTGTAACCAGACCCTCTTGGACACAGTCCAAGACAAACTTGTTCTATTCAAAATTCTGTGTTTTACTATAATAGGAAGTGTTACTTGAGGGTCCAATGTAGTCAATCTATTTTTACTAAAATTTTACCAATGTAAACTTAAACAATAAAGTCTTTAGATCAATACTGGAGACAAAGTATTTTCAGAATACATACTAATTGTTCATTTGCTGCTGTTTGGCTCTTTTAAAATTGGCAACCAAATTCAGGAAATGAAATGTAGTTTATTAGAAAATACCTTTCTCACAGAAGATCAAGTTTCAGTGCATCTCAGGTTTTGTGGGAATGGATCAGATACATCAGACAAAAATAGGCTAAAGTTCCTCACTTTCCATTAGAAATTGAAGTACTCATTTCTCAGAAAATATAGTATATTAAAATTATATTGGTAAACTAAGGAAAAAGTGTTTTAACCATATCTTTGCTGTAATAGTGATGTACTGGACACCCTTTGGACCTGCTCACTCCAATCATTGCAGTTGTAACCAGATTCAAGCACATGAAACCTGACAGCCCCTCACCTGGACTTTCTGTTCTGGGGGCTTCTCTGAAACCTTTGGAAATAGAAGCAGAACCTGAAAGTGTGAGGAAATTAATAACGCATGAGACATCACTTAACTGATAGAAGTCAAACTGGTGGATAAATGCTCCTCTTGCATGTCTTTAGCTTCATGGCTCCTAAGAAGGTACCATTTTGCCCAAAGTAGGGGATGAACTCCAGAATGCACTCTTGTATTGGCCTTCCCTCCCTCCCCAATTCTTTCTTCTAATCCCCCACTTCTGATCCCTAATTAAAGCACATAACTAACTGTTCCCTGGGATGACTTCCCAATAAAGAACCTGCACATAATCTAGAGGATTTAGGCTCTACTTTCTAGAGAGAACCCAAACAAAGAGATCATGGTTAAACATGAGATTTCCATTTTAGTATTTTTAAGTTGTTAATGGAAATTTTAACTTTTTTTTCTTCTTTGTTAATCCTCACCCGAGGATATTTTTTCCATTGATTTCTTTCCATAGAGAGAATGGAAGGGAAGGGGAGAGACAGAAAGAGAGAAACATCAATATGAGAGAGACACATCGATTGGTTGCCTCCCACATGTGCCCTGACCTGGGCTGGGGATGGAGCCTGCAACAGAGGTGGTGGCCCTTGACCAGAATTGAACCCTTGACCCTTCAGTCTGTGGGCCGATGTTCTAACCACTGAGAAAACTGGCTAGGGGGGAAATTTAACTTTTGAAAGTTTGTATGCATGGATGGGAGTTAGATTAATTCTATGTACTACTTTGTTAAAATGTTAATGCTGACCCCAAATTGGTTGAACATGGGCATTTTAGGCTATTTTTCTGAAAGTGATAATGGTTGGATTTCAAAGAACTCATACACTATTGCTCAGTCTCTTATAGGTAAGAGAATCTTTTCTTGTTGCTTCTCAAACTTTAGTGGACATCAGCATAATCTAGAAAATAATGTAAATATGCACTCATACGATCTACCCACCAGAGATTCTAATGTGATATGTCTAGATGGCGTTTAGCAATCTGTCTTTTTAATAGGCATCTCCCAGGTGAGTCAGATGGTCCAGAGACTACACTTTGAGAAACATTGCTACACTATTATAGTAGTAATACTGCTGGGTGTAATCTATGACTATGAAGTAAATTAAAACTAACTGACTCCACAGAGATTGAATTAGTACTGTTAATCATATGTTCTAATAAATCGAGCTAAAACCACTGAGAAATCATATTAAAATGATAACCCAATTTTTATGTGAGTCATTGTGCTCTTCCTTTGTAGAAATTTTATTTGATACTTAGAGGCCCAGTGCAAGAAATTCGTGCACAGGTAGGGTCCCTAGGCCTGGCCGGCAATCAGGGCCGATTTGTGGGGAGACTGGCGGGGCGATCGGGGTGGGGGGGAGAGGGGGGCCCGCTGGCACTCGCCTTGGTTGGCCTGGGGCCTGCAGGCGGGCGGGGGGCAGCTCCTGCGTTGAGCGTCTGTCCCCTGGTGATCAGTGTGCGTCATAGTGACCGGTCGTTCCACTGGTCGTTCCACTCTTCAGTAGATTTGCATATTAGGCTTTTATTATATAGGATTACTTGGCTTTAACATTAGTATTAACATGTGGTTTGTTATGGTACCAAGGAACTGCTAAGAATTTAATTTACACTAGATGTGTTTAATATATGCTTACTGGTGGAACTAGGAAAGGTCATTTATCTTAAGGAAGTAAACACATCCTAAAAAGTAAAACTGTGGGGAAGAGACTGATGTTGTCATGTTGGATGGACTGAACAACTTGCCTTACTGAATGACCTGTAGCCAGGTTCTGGTGTAGCCAGGTTCCAGATTCAGGGTACAGGTTTCTGGCCTATGGCCGGTTCCAGTGGTTAGCTCTGTGTTATAGTTAAAAACTTGTTTCTGAGCAACATATATTTGTTTTAAATTTTGTTAGACAATTGCTTGGAAAGTGACTAGAGCATAATTTAACAGATCACTAAAATGCTGTGTAGATGGTATTTACTATTCAGTTCTTATTATATTATTGAAATTTGATTACAATATTAATATTTTCAGAAAAGTGAATGAATAAAGCTATTGATCTTGTATTTCTCAATGTTTCAAGATTCATTCAGAAATTCATTAGATTTAAAATGTTTTTGTGTTGGAAGTTTTTCTCACTCCTAATGTAAATCATTGTAGAAACTGTAGGCAAAGAACTTTCAAGGAAATAGACTTAAGATGGAACTTTGAAACTAAAAATTTGCCATGCAAGTTTTAGTTTTACTTTGTTAATAATAATAACTTCTAAGATAATAGTTTCATGGTTACTTTTATATATAGAAACATTTAAGAACTATCTTTGAAATTTGTTATTCCCTGCCCTCTTTTCAGTTGTTTATAGTAATACTCTAAATCTGTGAAAATAAATGCAGGTTAAATACTAATTTAATGAATAGTCACATAAGATTAATTGCTTATTATATAATAAAATAGTTTTAATAAGAATGTATAATTAGTAGCATGCCTGTGCCATTCCCTTCTCCCTTGCCTTCCCCTACAGGCATGTATTTCCTAAACTCCACGAGACCTGCAACCAGGGGAGCAATGGGCAGCAGTAGTTGGTCTCAGGGGGCTAACCCCCTGAACCTGTTGCCAAGGCCTCCTTTTCTCTGACTTCCCAATGAGCCAAAACAGCCCAGTCTAGGCTCTCCTGTTGCTTCTTCTATCGCTTTATAGTTTCACTGTCCTAAGTGTGTTTTTGCTGTAGTCAATAAATTCTTGCTTGCTTTTCTTAAAAAAGAGAAAGAATGTATAATTAGTAGACTTAATTGGTAAGTAGTAATTTGTCTTTAGGTATACCACCTACATACAAGCTTTTCAATTTAAGAGGAAAGACAATTCATTTACCATGGATATAAATTCAAATTATGTTATTAGCACAAAGCTTATTTGTATAGCAATTAAACATCTTTTAGGAAATTAAAGTTGACTGCAAGAGCTCAGTAAGAGCAGTTTGTGTTATAAGTGGATCTATTTGTTGGTTCTAATATCAAGTCAGTTCCTGCTCTTAGGTTTTAGAATGTTTTGCCACACTCTTCTGAACTCCTTTCTGATTAATGACATTCATTTCATAAATATCTTGCATATGAACTTTGTTCATTAACTCCATTTCCTAAACAATCAATGAGTCTGAGGCTAATTTAATATTATTTTTAGAAAATGTTAAATCCTATTCTGTCTTACTTATTACACCCAAAACATTTTGAACCCATTCTCCCTATCATTTACTGTCAAGGAAATGCAATATGATTTAATACTGACCTACAATAAATTTAATTTAGAAGAGAACCTTTTGAAGGAAAAAAGCATATTATAGAGCCCTGAAGAAATAATTCAATTGATAGTAGAAAGAGCACAATCCTTAGACCAATAGAAATCCTTGGACAACTAGTTTGATGTTTTATAAGATAATAGATATAAAATACCTTTGAAAAACTCAGATACTAGGCACATGTAAGGTGAAATTTAGTCTATCTATGTGAAAGTTCCTTTCTTTAGTATAGGGATATTTGAATTTAACAGAGATTTGAATTTAAAAAAATTATTTAAACGTTTTCATTACCTTGATATATTGCTCTCAAAATATATTTAGCAATGGCTTCTTGACTCTTTAATTGGATTCACTTACATGGATTTCTAATTTTTTAATTTAATAAAGTTAAATATTTTTCAATATTAAATCTTAATGCTTTCCAAGGTTGCTGATTTAATTTTTATATCTCTGACAAAAATAAAATGTATATTCTAAGTTAAGTGTTGACTTCTCTTACTTAAGCTATTTGTTGAAATTTATTATAAATTCTATTAATAGGGTGGAAAGGATATTGACATTTGCTGCACCTACTATGCTCTAGGAACTGTGTTAAGTGTTTTATACAAAAAATCATGTAATTCTTCCAACAACTCTTAGAGAATGGTAGTCATTTCCATAACTTATAGTTGGAGAAAAGAGAACTCAGAGGGTTCAATAATTCCCTTGGGTAAACCAGATTGTAGCAGAGTCAGTATTCAAACCCATTTCAGTTTGGCTCAAAAACCCGTAAGTTTTTCAACATACTATCCTTCCTCTTTCCTGTAAAGGTAAGAAACAAATGGAAGTGATTATTTTCCAGAGTCATTTGAACTGAACTAAATTTACAAATTTAGAAGCATTCCTCAGGTAGGATTTTCCATGTGAAAAGATAAGGAAGTTAGGAGAATTAACATTTAGTTCTAGGAGTCAGTTGAAATTTTTGAACCTCTGGTTCTCAAGCTTTCTGTAATCCCATTTCCTTGGAATTCCTCAAGTTAAAAACATTTAAAGCATTTTTGAGCACTTGTGTGTAAAGCACTGTAGTAAGAGCATACTCCTTAAATAACAAGTTCTATCATCTCTAACAGGGGTTTTGACTCCTGCAATTCTGGTCTTCATAACCTTATTGAAGTTCTAACCAAACTTTAGATGGCTTTTTTGGAAAATCCTAAACTATATCCACATAAAACAATACAAAAATACATACATCTATTCTAAGAAAATAAACAGTTGAGATAGTTTAAAGCAATATTAAGTCAGAAAATGACAATAGGACCCACAAATATGAAGGAATGTGAAGCACTCTTATCAATGTGATATAAAAGTTTACGATGGCATTAAGATATTAGGGTTTGAAATGGTAGTCACCTTCATTATCAATGGCAACTCCAATAAATTCAGCCACTATACCAAAAAAGTTTGGGGGTAATGATATTGATTAAAATAGAAAAGCAAATAATCTTTTAGTTCAGCAAAGACTCATTAATGTAACTCTATAACACAATTTAATCTTTTACAATTTTTTTAGAAAACATAGGTTTCATGTAGCATTCAGAAGAATCAATGTAGAGTAGTGAAAAAATTATTAGTCTGGGCTGGTGTTGAGGAAACAGATGTTCTGGTTCCAGATCTACCTTTAGCTTGTATGTAGTAATTAGCATATTTTGAGGCTTTTCATTCAACTCAAATAATGAGGTGTTGGATTCATTAGTTATCTTTAAGAGTCCTTCTAGCTCAAAAATGTTATGATTCTAAGTGTTTTTGATAGGAAACACATGAAGGTACTGAGAAAGTAAAGAGGTTACTATTGTTAAGAAACTTAGCATTGTTGACAAAAAGAGTCATTGTATGAAACTGTGTGGCTAGGATAAAGACAAAGGGATGCATTCCCAAGTAGACTTAAAGAATGAAAAGATTTTTAAATGAGTAGAACACTTTTTGACCTGGGTCCTGACAAAAGGAAGGGCTGTATAAAACACAAATACACACACATACAAAAACACAGACTCTTAATTTGATTGATAAGTATATGTAGCCTTAATTTTAATCAAAACATCACAATGTATCAATGTTTTAAAGGAATCAATTTATGGAAAATATATAAAAGTTATTTAATAGGACTTTCATATATTTAAAACTGAAAATACTATTAAATGAAAACTATAGAATCCCTCTCCAAAATGTAGAGTTAGGCTTTAAATATTACCCATAGATTTGATATGAAAAGATATATCTAGTTCCTAAGTAGCTTTCCTCAAAACCATAAACATAAAAAATAATAAATAAATTGTAATCCTAAATTAAGTTTATTTTCAAACAGTAAGCCCTGTATTTAAACACTATATGGTTTCAAAAAATGTACATTACTATATATAATAGATTCACTAGAAATACTAAAAGTATATTCTATTGATATATACCCATATCTTGCCTAAAAACTAATTGAAAAGAGAAAAATTCAACCAACTAAAATTTTTTATTCTATTCTCCCCAAATTGTCAGAATACAGTTTATGCTAAAAAGACCTTTTTGTTTTAGTTTGCTGAATCAGCACATTCCTTTTGAAGATTCAACATTACATGGCTTTTTAGGAGTCTAACTGAATTATCAAAAGTTTTATGCAGAATTGACTTGGAGAGTAGGATTAAAAAGCATCCAAAGGATTTCCTTGCAAATGAAGTCTCATCTGAATATTTATTCTCAAAAATTATTAACATACTAAAGAAACCCTAATAGCCTTTGAGTTTGAACATAAAAACAAAGTGAGGATTCTAGGGACGATGAAAAGAATACATGTCTTGCTGAGTTCAAGGCAAAGTCATATTAAGATGGTCTACAAAAGCTCTTGACAGGAGACTATTCAGTATAAATCTGTTTAAAAAGTTATTTTAATTTCCAGATAAATTCATATGTTAACTGTTATGTTAAATTGAATGCCAGAAGATTTGTACATTGAATTTGATCTAATATTAAGGGGGTAGTTTGGTATGCAGAAATAAATCTAAAGGGGTTGGTAAACTTTATGTATTTTAAATGAGACATACTACTAAAATAAATTAATTGGATCCATGAAAGATGTAAAAAAATTATTTTAAAATATAGAGAAAAGGAAGATCCAAATTTTCTTTAATCCCAGAAATTTTTCAGATGAAATAGGCATGACAAAAACTTGTCTTCATTCCTTTCTAGTCAGCTCAGTAAGTGCTTTGAACTCCAATGGTTAATCAGTTACCAGATTCCACATCTTTGTTTTTTACAATCCCCAATTCTTGTTGTGAATTGTTCCTCTTAATGTACTTACAATCACCAAGAGGACACCACCATTTTTTTCCACCTTAAAAAAGCAATTATTATTTCACCCACAATTAGATTTACCACTTAAAATTGTTACTCTATAGCAACAGCCCATAAAACATAATAGTATATTATCAAAGAAGTAGATGGCTTAAGATGAATTACTAATAGATGAAATATATTTAGCAAAATTATTCAACTCAGTTTTTAAAATGGCTATAACCATGCCCAACTTACAAAAAAGTATAGCAAAAGTGCATTATATACCTAATAACCTTTACCCAAATAAGTCAGTGGACATATATGCAAGTTTTATAAAACCATATCTAATTTACATAAAAGGTATAATGCAGGTATTATGTTAAAAAATAGATACTTTCTGAAACATCATTTAAGCTTCCAAAATTGCAGAGAAAATTGAGAAATAGAAAAGCAATTTATTAACTTACCCTTCAGTTTATTTGGAAAACCTCTGCTCTTGGTCAAAAGCAGAAGGTGTTTCACTGCTGACTTTCCCTGAACTTAAACAGTAAACCAGTGGAAACCACTTCTCTGGACCACGCTAGAGTTTGCTAGACAGTACTGTTGTGTGGAAGAAGTCTGCTGCATCTAAGCTATATACAATGTGCAATGGATAACCTAATATGTCTTTCATTTAACTGGCTGGGCAGGTTTCTACAGTCTGTGGAACATGGAATCAAACCAGAATATGTTGGCATAACAGGCCCGTCAAACCGGTTCTTCTGTAGATCCAGAACCCGTCCAACCAGTCTGCATCAAAGGCTTGCCCAACAAGCTGCAGCGGCTCAGCTCTGCTAAGCTTGTACCGGGTGAGTTATCCCCACCTGCCGTCAACTTCCAACAAACTGCTCAGAATGTTGTAGCCTCCAGCAAAATAATTCAGAGTTCTAGTGGGAGGAGTAGATCTGTGTCAGGTATAGCAAGAGTCCATTGTTATAAACCTTTCATTGTAGATACTTGAGTATCTATCATCCTCAGAGGTAGGTAATTCCTTTTAAAAATGTACTTCAGGCTCTCTGCAGACTAAAGCCTCTAGAAAGAGATTATCTACAAGAATGAAGAATCCATGATGCCTGACCTTTTCCACTGGTTTACTTGGCTCTGTTCAGTCTAGTTGAGCCTTGAGAGGGAGGTTGATATTCTCCAAGAGTAGTGGCCCTGGAGGTAAAAGGAACGGTTTTTAGAGGGAGGGAAACGAGATGGAGGTTGACTAAACATTTGTCTGGGTGTGTTATCTTCCTTGTGCTTAAACAATCCTCATACCATTTCAGTTTGAAAAACTATTTCTACATACTAGGGCAACTTGGAGAGGTTTTACTTTGAATATTCAATAGTTGAATACAAAGTACTGATATCTACGAGGTGCCAGAAACTGTGTTAAGTATAGGGTTTCAGTGGTGAAAAAGACTAGTTTAGTAAGAGGTGGGAGGAATGTTCAGGTGCCCAGTTAAGCATGTCTAGTAATCTTTTGGAAGGAAGAAGTGAACAACACAAGCTCACATTTTGACAGAATTGGTTTATAGTAAGGGAGATCATGTGAGATTTGTCCTTATTCTCTCATAATACTTGAACATTTAGAAACATTCTTTTCTATCTACTGATGTAGTTATTCTCAAACTTTCCTGCTTACCTATCAAGTGCTGATTAAGAACACAAATTACTGGCCTCACCTCCAGAGATTCTGATTCAGTAGGTCTGGATGTTATCCAAGCACTTATGGTGATTATGCTGCAATTGTGACAGAGACCATAGGCCCAGACTCCAGGCTCAGTTTCTTTTCTATATTTTTGTACTTAATTAAATAGGATACATATTAATAAAAATGTAATATTTACTTTTGTATCTCCAGTGTCCAGAACACTGACACTTAGAAAGTATTTAATAAGTGCTTATTAATTATCTACTCAGTGCCAGGACTTGCTAGATCCAAGGGGATTCACAGCTAGTAACTATTATGTGAATCAAACTACATTAAGTACTATAATTATAATAATTGAGGTAGGAGCACAGAAAAGAGAGCAAGTATGACTGAGTATGACTTCAAAAAAGAGATGGGTTTTAGAGACTTTCCTTTCTTAGCATGACCAAAGATTGCTATCTGCAGGGTAACGAAAGGCTGAGGGAACAATAAAAAGAATGTCTTTGATATGATTCAGAAATAAAAGTTTTCAGTATGCAGACACTATGACCTGAAAACTTAGTAATAAAGGTTATTTAGAGTAGGGCCCAGCAAATTTTTCCACAAGTATCAGGGAGTAAATATTTTAAGGTGTGTGGGCCAGATTGTCTGTCTTTCAATTATTGAACTCTAACATGGTAGCACTAATAAGTAATAATAAGTAATAGTCAGTGAATGAGTGTGGCTGTATTCCAATAAAACTTAACAGAAAGAGGTGACAGGCTGTATATGACCAATGGACCATAGTTTGCTGACACCTGCTCTAAAATGAAACGTTAAAATGAACAAGACTGCATAATTAGGAAAATGGTCTTGGGAGTCAAGAAGATTTGGGCTCCATCCCAGTTCTGTTCCGTATTAGTTTTGTCACCTGAGTCAGGCATTAGTTTTATTTTAAAATGTGGAAGAAAGTAATAGTTGCTAATCCCTAGAGTTATTGTAAAAGTCAAATAATTTAATTCACATGAGGCTTTAATGAAAAAAATCTAGTACACAGTAAGGGCCCAATAAAATGCCAGCTAAAAATAAAACTAGTTGAACATGGGTGTTTATTTCCATTAGTTCTTAAAGCCCAACTAACATGACAGCATAAACTCTAAAGGATCAAAAACATTGAGAGAGATAGCAGACAAGAGGTGTTCATACATTTTGGAAGAAGGAATGAGGAAGAGTGATGACTAATTTAGCAGAATAGAGAAAGAGGAAGTCTACTTGCAATAATAAAAGCAAGTCTGTCTTTGCTATAGAACCTTAGAAAACTTGAGGAATTGGAGGCACAAGATACCTTTAAAAATTATTAAAAAAATTTTTTTGGTTAATACTCACCAGTGGGTGTATACATTTTTCCATTGATTTTTAGAGAGAGTAGAAGGGAGGGAGAGGGGAGACAAAGAGAGAGAGAAACATGGATATGAGAGAGACACATCAATCAGTTGCTTCCTGCACATGCCCTGGGGGCAGGATCAGGCCTGCAAAGGAGATAATGCCCTTACTGGGAATCAAATCAGCACTCTTCAGTTTTTGGGGCTACACTCTAACCACTGAGCAACCCAGCCAGGGCATTATCCAGGCTTTAAATGGGAGGATATGTGACAGAAGATAGGTAGGACTTGACTCATTCTGGGAGAGATTGTCACAGGTTGGTTTTTGACTTGAAAATATCAGGCAGAGCTGATGGTGAATGGTAAAGCAGCACACTGAAAACAATGAGATCGTATTAGTTTCCAATGGATGGTCTAACAAATTATTACAGATTTAGTGGTTTAAAAGAATACAAATTTATCATCTTACAGTTCTGGAAGTTGGAAGTTCAAAATGGATCTTATTGGCTAGCAGTAGGGTTGAGTTTCATTCTGGAGGCTCTGGGGGAGAATCTGTTTTATTGTCTTTTCCAGCTTCTACAGGCTGCCTGCATTTCTTGACTTGTGGCCCCTTCCATCTTCAAAGTCAGCAATGGCCAGTCAAGTCTTTCTCACACTGCATCATTCTGACATTGACTCTACTGCCTTCCTCTCCCATATGTAAATCCAACTGTATAATAAGATAATCTCCCCATATTAAAGTCAACTGATCATCAACCCTTAATTCCTTCTGCAACCTTACATCTCCTCTGCCATGTAACATAACATATTCACAGGTTCCTGAGATTAGAGGTTAGACATCTTTGAAAGACAGTTATTCTGCCTACCACAGAGATTAAGTCAAAGTCTCTATATTGAATGGTGAGATGCCCAGATCCATTCCTCTGCTTGGCTTCTAAATGCTAGTAACCAGGTTCAGACTCCTCACTTAGAAAGCAGGAAACTGGAGAATTTTTCTCCAAGAAAATCTCAAAACTCTCATCACCCTAATGCAGTGGTTATTAACCAAGAATGATTCTGCCCACAGGGGCCATTTGGCAGTGTCTGGGAAAATTATTTTTTTTAGAGAGAAAGGAGGATGAAGATGAGGATGTGGAGCAGAGGAAGGAGAAGGAGAATGAGGAAGAGAGGAGGAGGAGGAGGAGGGGAGGAAAGAAAAAGGAAAGGAAAAGGAAAAGAAAAGAAGGCAATATGATTGATTTTTGGTATTAAATTTAAATTTAAAGATTTTTTAACATGCAAGTGTTAAATTCACTCATCAAGGGTTAATGTTCAAAGATCATAAAATGAGGAAGGTGATCAAACTGTTACAAGTACAAACTTGCACCTGCAGAAAGTGTGCACATTTATATCTGCCAATATTCATAAGTAAGGGTTTGCAACATACTATCCTACAGCTAGTAAAACCTGATCACTATGAAATTAAGAGCATGTTTTACTTGAATAAGTCTAAATCAGGAAACCTCATTTTGAGCTTCCTCAGTTACTCTTAGGGTGTGTAAACATGGAGTATTTATTTATTTAACATCCTGAGCCTCAGTTGCTTCATTTACTCAATGAAGGAGTTCAATTGGATATATTCTAAGTATCTATTTAGCTCAATACTTCTATTCTTTTGGGCAAGTGAACAATTAAAAAACGTGAAAGCAAAAGCAAAATAGACCAATCAAGGAGACATTCTACAGAAGAGCAATTTTTAAATGCAAGCTGATTTTAAGGTATGTCCTCCAAAAGCTGACACTGAGATACGGATTCGGGTGCAAGTGATTTATTAGAAATTTGCTCCAATGTGAAACCAGTAATTGAGTCAGGAAGGCAGGCCCATAAAGGAGATCATGAAAAGCAAGGGTATGAGTTCAGCATCAGCCTGATCCCAAGGAGTTCCAGAGCACAAATTACAGAGAAAGAGTTTATCTCACTTGGAGGCAAAGGAACTAGGCTTTCATAGTCCTGAATCAGTCACTGGCATCTGGCTACTCCAGGGATTGTAACTTCCAGATACTCTTGGCTCTTCAAGAGAATTGGCTCTAGTAACCCAAGAATATTCCTTTGAAGAGGTTGCAGGCACTATAATATTAAGAGTGAAGTATTAAGACTTTTGCTCCCAGCCAAGACAGAGCTATAGGAATCAGATTTAACCTACCACCTGAAAAACAAAACAAAGACAAAATGTATGAAACAGTGGTTTTTAAGACATTGTACATCAGTGAACAATGAACAGTTATCTCTTTAGGAGAGAGTAAACAAACAAGGTGAGCCCTGCAGTTACCCCAGCATACTGCCTAGAGAGTTTCCAGGCCATGGTGAAGAGAGGGGTAACCCAGGTAGAGTTTAGTGGTCTCATGGAGATTGTCAGGTTGGATAAAAATGCAAAACCCAACTCTATGCTGCTTTCAATAAGCATACTTCAAAAAGAAAGACCCACATAGGTTAAAAGTAAAAGGGCCAAAAAGATATGCCAGGCTAACACTAATCAAAAGACATCTGGAGTGGCTATATTAAGATCAGACAAAATAGGTATTAGATAAGAGAATATTACTAAGGACAAAAAAGGTCATTTCAAAATGATTAAGGGGTTAATTTACCAAGGAAACCTCATAATCCTACATATTTATGCATCTAATCATGTAAATAAAAAATAGGTGAAGCAAAAGCTGACAGAACTCAAAGGAGAACAGAACAAATTCATAATTATATTTTATAAGTGTATCTGGAGATTTTGACATCCCTTTTTCAATAATTGTTAGAATAAGTACACAGGAGATCAATAAGAGTGTAGAAGAGTTAACATAAGCAACCTACGTGATGTAATTGACTATAGTAGATCACTTGTCAACAAGGATGGGCCCCATCAGCCTGATATGTAATCAGGACGGCTATATAATCTAACTGCCATCCATCTGTTTTTATTTATTTTTACTTTTTTAAATTTACTTTTTAAATTGATTTCAGAGAGGAAGGGAGAGGGAGAGAGAAATACGAACATCAATGATGAGAGAGAATCATTGGCTGCCTCCTGAACGCCCCCCAATTCGGGATAGAGCCGCAACCTGGGCATGTGCCCTGACCAGGAATCAAACCCTGACCTCCTGGTTCCTGAGTCAACGCTCAACAGTCGAGCAACATCGGCCGGTCACCAAAACCATTTTAAAAAATGTTTTTATTGATTTCAGAGAGGAAGGGAGAGGGAGAGAGCGATAGAAACAATGATGAGAGAAAATCATTGGTTGGCTGTTTCCTGCATGCTCCCTATAGGGGATGGAGTCAGCAACAGGGGCATGTGCCCTTGACCAGAATTGAACCCAGGATCCTTCAGTCGACAGGCCCACGCTCTATCCACTGAATCAAACCAGGTAGGGCCACCAAAACTATTTTAACTAAGATTTGTATAACATACATATAAAACAGCATGAAAAACAAATAGCAAAACCAGTTTGATAATTATTGGAAGTTTTAATCACACCTGCTGCTATTCCAAAGAGGACATTTGATACTACAACAATGGAGTGATTAATGGCCCTTCTAATTTTTCTAAACTTGTGTCCTGCAAAATAAATAAATAAATAAATAAATAAATAAATAAATAAATAAATAAAAATACTGCACACAGTATTACGTAGGGGGTTGAGAAGTATGCTAGTATGCTATAAAAAAGTGTTCTGAGATCAAATATGTTTGGGAAATACTAACACAAAATAAATTGCTTGTGAGCAGTAGAGAGAAACTTTTTTTAAATAAGGGGTGAATATAGAAAAGATAAGGTAGGCTGTTGAAAGAAACTTAAAAAAAAATCTTCTTGGAATGCTCAGGGTCTACTCAAGAAGGCAAATAATCCTCTCCACTAATATTTACAGGGTAAAACAAGATGGTTGTTAAAGTACTAAATTTGACAGTAAAATAGTAGTCAAGTTTTCAGACTAATTTAAATTGGCCAATCAAAATAAGCAAATACTCTAGAAAAATCAATTGTACTGGACAAAAATGCTGTTCCTAAAGTGTTAACTAAAATTTTTATTGGTAGTTCATCTCATGGTAAAATTGCGTAACATATAATGAACCTAAAGCAGTCACATTTTAGTGCAAAAAAGTAAAATTTAAAAGCTATCAAGATTACAGCATAAAATTTCCAAAAGCCTCCCAATATTTAAACCAAAAAAGGGGGGACAGTAGAAGAATATCATGTAAGGAAAAATATCCTGTAAATAAATTAAATCTAGAAAATTTTTACTTTAGAAAATTAACTTTCATTTGTAATGCTAACAGCAAGACACCCAGGTAAAACATACATGGTGTCAAAACAAGCCAAAGGAAAATCGCTTGGGCAAAAAAATGAAAAAGGATCGCAAGTCAAATTTATAGAAAATATTCCTTTATTAACTTTTGGTCGAGAATATGTTTGTATATTTTCAGAAAACAACTCCGAGACATGTGGATTCCTGCAACAGAGAGGAATTGACAGGAGTGCTCTAGCCATGAAGACAGAAGAGAAACAGTCCAGAGATGGAAGACGCTGACCATGCCTTGCCATACTAGCAGTCAGCAGATGTGCGTCACTGCAGATTGCCCAGGACCAAACCAGAGAGGGTCGGACCTGCATTACCACCATTTGTCCACCATCCAGAACTGAAATATCATTGCTGTTATGTACACATAAACAACTGTTGGACATAGAAATCGGGACTCAAAAGAACTGTTGGCCCAGAAAGAAACTCACTATAGACTGATTCATTTGCCTCTCAGCATAACCATTATTGCTTGTCTCATTTTCGGTTCCTATAAGTGTATTCCTAGTATCACATGAGCTCACTCATCTAGGGGAAATGATGAACAACATAGACTGAAGAACAAGAACAGCATTGATCAGACTGTCAGACCTCAGAGGGAAGGTAGGGGAGGGTGGGGACAAGGGAGATAGATCAACCAAAGGACTTGTGTGCTTGCATATGAGCCTAACCAGTAATCACGGACAACAGGGGGATGGGGGCATGAGTGTGTGTGTGTGTGTGTGTGGGGTTTGGGATGGGAATAGGGGTGGGGGGTTGATGACAAATATGTGATACCTTAATCAATAAAGTAATTAAAAAAAATATCTTCTGGCCCTCGCCGATTTGGGTCAGTGGATAGAGCGTTGGCCTGTGGACCAAAGGATCACGGGTTCGATTCTGGTCAAGGGCGCGTACCTTGGTGCAGGCTCCTCCCAGGAAGCAACCAATTGATGTGTTTCTCTTACACATCAGTGTTTCTCTCTGTCTTTCCCTCTCTGTTCCACTCTCCCTAAAAATCAATGGAAAAATATTCTCAGGTGAGGATTAAATAAATAAATAAATACATACATATTCCTCATTTAAAAAAAAAAAGAACATTAAAAAAATGCCTTCTTAACAATAACAAATAGAAATAGCTAAATAATAGAATCTATAATAATATCTATTCGAGAATCAAAATCTAGTTCATCTCTAAGTCAGAATAATATAATGATTAAACACATGAGTTCTCAGAGCTAGGTTGTCAATATCTCTGTAACTATATCCTGTTGTAAAGGAGTCCCAACACAATACTGAAGAACAATAAAGTGGGAGGACTGACACTACTGGACCTCAAGACTTACTATAAAGCTACAGTAATCAGAACAGTGAGGTGTTGGCAAAAGAATAAACAAATATATTAATGGAATGGAATAGAGAACCCAGAAAATGATTCACATAAATATAGTCAAGTGATATTTGACAAAGGAGAAAAGGCAATACAGTGGAACAAAGATATTTTAAACAAATGGAGCTGGAACAACTGGACATGTAAAAAAACATGACTCTAGACACAGACCTTACCCCTTCACAAAAATTAACTTGAAACAGATTATAGACCTAAATGTAAAATGAAAAACCATAAAATCCCTAAAAGATAATATAGGAGAAACAAGGATCTCTTACCCTTTGAGACAGCTTGGAGGGACCTGGAGAGTATTATGCTAAGCAAAATAAGCCAGTCAGAGAAAGACAAGTATCACATGATCTCACTTATATGTGGAATCTAATAAATAAAATAAACTGATGAGCAAAATAGATCCAGAGACATAGAAGCATGGAACAGACTGTCAAATCTCAGAGGGAAGATGGGGGTGGGTGTATCTGGAGATTTTGACACTCCTTTTTCAATAATTGTTAGAATAAGTACACAGGAGATCAACAAGAGTGTGGAAGAGTTAACACAAGCAACCTACTTGATGTAATTGACAGTAGTAGATCATTTGGCCTAAAAACAACTGAATGCACATTTTCTTCAAGTGTATATGAAACATTAAAAAAATAGTTTTGGTCACAAATGAAACTAACTTGAGCTACTATAAGCCAAGAAAGGCAGAAATTTATTTGGGGGCTATAATGCTATCCTAAGAGGAATATAGGGATGCAGGTATTTAAAAAATTGGGATTCAGTCTGGTCAAATGAAGAATTAAGACCAGGAAATAGAAAGCCTCATTATCCTCTCTCTCTCTCTCTCCCTCTTTCTCTCTCCCTCCCACCCTCCCTCCCTCTCTCCCTCCCTCTTGGATTTGGAATTAAAACCCAATTTTAATCAGCTAAGTCTGCTTATTTAAGCTGAGTTGCTGCTTCAGGGAAGACTTTTTTCTCTCCCATAAGAAGCAAAAGTAACAAAGGTAAAAATTTATTATCTTACTGACAAATACCATAATGCAGAGCTATGAGCTGAATTATGTCCCCCCCCCCTCAGAAATTCTTATGTTGAAATACTAACTCCCAATGCCTCAGAATGTAATTGTATTAAGAGATACGGTTAAAATGAAGTCATTAGGATGGGCCCTAATTCAGTATGACTGGTGTCTATAAGACCAAGAAATTTGGGTACAGATACACACAGAGGGAAAACACAGGGTGAAGATAGCCATCTACAAGCCAGGGAGAGAGGCCTGGAACAGATTCTTCCCTCATGGCTCTCAGAAGAAACCAACCCTGCTGACATCTCGATTTCAGATTTCTAGCCTGCAAACCATGAGAAGATAAGTATCTGTTTTTTAAGCTGACTAACCTATGTGCTTTGTCACAGCAGCCCTAGCAAACGAATACAACCATAAAAAGATGTCCTCGTTTGAGTTGCTTAGGATAGAATATAAAACCCTGAGGGCATAAGTATTAGAAGCGACAGAATCAAAGAAGATGGTAAAACTGTTCTGTATGACACCAGAAAAATCTGTTTCCCTCTTAGGGAGAGAAAGAGAAAGAATTCAGCAGGAAAGTTTCAAGTGGAAGGACTTTTGTGGGTGAAGGACCAATGGAAATTTCTCAGGAGTCACTGAAGGTATCCCCCGCGGTCAGTGCTGATTATATTGCTGTGATATAAACCTCAAACCTTCAACAAAATCTACTGCCTATGGAAACAGAAACCAGAGCCAGAGGTGACTAAAAGAACGTCAGTTCCCCATCCACTTACCTCACGGCCCCTCACTCAGAAACCTGTAGACATCTCATAGAAGCCTCCAAAGTCACAATGAATGTGAAATATGGTATCTGCAACATTATCTAAATCTCAAGCCCTGGAGTATTTTAGGTGACATTTGGCTATGCAAAGAAAGAGAAATGAAATGGACTTGCAGATAGATGCAGAAATGAAAGACCATTACAGTATTTGTCAGTAAGATAATAAATTTTTACCTTTATTACTTTTGCTTCTTGGTGTGTATGGGGGAGAAAAAAGTCTTCCCTGCAGCAGCAACTCAACTTAAGTAAGCAGACTTAGCTGATTAGAATTGGGTTTTAATTCCAAATCCCCAAGAAGGAGGATCAGATTGATGGCGATTAGATTATTTAGCCATCCCTGATTACATATCAGGCTGATGGGGCCATCCTAGTTGCCAGTGAAGTGAGAACAGGAGCTGGAAAGTTACCTTAAGCATTATCTACCATTAAAAGACCAATGTAAATTAAAATTTATTTAGAATTTAATAGAAAACCGCAATATGGTATATTTTCCAATTTTATGGCTGAAACTAACTGTAATAGTAGAATAAACCTTTGCAAATTTATCACTTAGAAAATTTTATGGTTGATCAAGACTTAAAAGAAAAAGAACTTGAAATGAGTATTTTATAATCTATATTTAATGTTGAAATAATTGGTATACTTAAACTACTAAAATGAAGTTATAGAACTACAAAGCAAAATAAACTTATGGTTAAATATTGCAACTTGCGTTGTCTCAAATTACCTTAGTACTATATAGGTGCTAATGAATTCTTCAACTTGAGTAGACATGCAATGAAAATTGCGTCACTCTGGTTCTGAGTGCTGTTGTAAGCCGTGATTTTTTCTTTCCATCCATAGTTTTTTCCTTTAAATTACTACCTTGTGCCAAATTAAGAGATATGAATTTGCAAAGAGCATCATTTTATGTGCCAGCAATAATAACTAGACTCCCTAAAGAAGTTACAAAAGTTCAGGTTTCCTATTTCTTTCTTCCTTTCACTTTATACCTGTGTCACTACAATGTATTTTTTTCTGTGACATATGTTAGAAAGAGATTTCCCATGTCTGAGGATGTCATGACCAATGTCTTTAATGTCAAAGAAGTTGTAATTAGCTGGAAACATGGCTGGAAGTCACATTTTCTAAGTAGCAACATGCCCTTACTTCTGGCGTGGAAGGCAGTGGCAAGCTTTTTTTGTAATCCTCACCTGAGGATATGTGTTTTTTTTAAAATTGATTTTAGAGAGAGAGGAAGGGAGAGAGAGACACACACACAGAGAAACATCAAGATGAGAGAGAAACATTATTGATTTCCTCCCATACAGGGATTGAATCGTGGGTTTGTGTCCTGATTGGGAAATCGAGCCCCTAACTTTCCAGTTCACGGGAGGATGCTCCAACCAACAGTGCTACACTGGCCAGGCCAAGGCAGTGGCAAGCTTTTATAGGTCTCTTCCTACCCCTCCAAACCTTTCCTCCTTGGCATTATAACATAGTTATTAGGAGTTAGGGTTTCAAAATTATGAGTCTTAGGTAGAAATCACAGTTCAACCATGTACTAGGAGTGAATTCTTTGGGAAGTTACTGCGCTTCTGGGCTTAGTTTCTTCATCCATAAAGGGGGGGTAATAAGATTATTATAAGGATTAAATGGAATAATATTCGAAACATGCTTAGCAAGAACCTGGCACATAGTAAGTACTTAAAAAGTAGTAGCAATGTGTATTAAAAATAATGCTAATCATTATTTTCAATGCTAGACCTGGGGAAACAAAGACAAATAGGTGTGATCCCTGTCTTGAAGAAACTCATAGACCAGGGGTCCTCAAACTTTTTGAACAGGGGGCCAGTTCACTGTCCCTCAGACCGTTGGAGGGCCGGACTATAGTTTAAAAAAAACTATGAACAAATTCCTATGCACACTGCACATATCTTATTTTGAAGTAAAAAACCAAAACGGCAAAAACACCCGCATGTGGCCTGCGGGCCGTAGTTTGAGGACGCCTGTCATAGACCAACAGAGTATGGGACTCAAGAAGTATCACTGTTAATGTATCTTTCCCTTGGGAAGGCACTTGGTACATTATAGAGGTTCTTGGTATTTCCATTGAGTAATACATTATCATTATTTAAAAATACATATAAATGAAGTTTATTCTGAACTTTGTATTTTAAGAATTTTATCATCAGAGCAAATTATTATATTACTAGGGGCCCAGTACACGAATTTGTGCACCTTGAAAGGAACTGTGGGCTGTGAGGCTGCGGTGGGCACAGGGGCGGGTCTCAGCCCATCCTCCGTGCCCCCGCCCAGCACCTCCCGTCATGGCCCCCTGTCCCCTGTCTGCAGGCAGCCCTGCTCCCGCTGCTGCCGCTCCCACACACTGATGGCGCCGGCCCAGCTCACACCGGCTGATGGTGTGGAGCGATTGGGGCTGGCGCCAGCAGTGGGTGCAAGCGGCGGTTGCTGCCCCAATTGCCTCTCAGGAGCAGGGGGAGGTGGAGAAGCCCTCAGGGGCGATTTGGGCCAGCAGCCGCCACTTGCACCTGCTGATGGCACTGAGTGATCGGGACTGATGCTGGGCACTGGCAGTGGGTGCAAATGCTGGGCAGGACTGTGGCATGTGGGAGCAAAGAATTTTCGGTAACCACTAGAGGCTCGCCCTGATGACAGTGACCGGCGCCCCGATGACAGTGACCGGCGCCCCGCTTTGGTCTGGCGCTCCCGCTCACCTGCTCTACCATCCTGCTATGGCCAATGCCCGCCATGTTCTGCACGTGCCCCCTCTTTCTCTCCCTCTCCCTTCCTCTCTTAAATCAATAAAAATATATGAAAAAAAAAGAAGAGAAACAAATTGTAGGGCTACAGAGATCAGCGCATGTCATAGCGATCGGTTGTTCGGTTGTTCCGACATTCGGTCTATTTGTATATTAGGGTTTTATATATAGAAATAAGTGACTCATTAGAACTGTAGGTGTTGGCATTCTTTCTCATGCTCTTAGTTCTTTCCCAGACACACAGACTGTCAGCCTCTTTCCTAAGTTTCAGGTAGAGGACAGGCAGGTGGACATCAAGCCTAAATGATGTAGCATATTCAACCTAGGAAATTATCTCTGGTTTCTGCTTTGGAGATTGAGAGGAGAGACCAAAATGTAAGATGCAAACTCAAGAAATCTACCCAGAATTGTGGCAAAGAAAAAACAGACTCAAGTCATTCAGTTGGTACCAAAGCCAGACTTCCTCCAAGCATCTGTACCTTAGGGGAAGAGAGAACAGAGAAATTTAGGAACTCAAGAGATCTGGGTAGGAGCTCAAATCAGCAGCCTAATCTTCACAAGGGCAATCTAAAGGGGGTGGGGCAGGGTGGGAGCGGGGAAGAGAATAGTGCTACCAATGCCTTAGCCCAGTGCCTCTAAATTTTGACTGGTGACATTTGTTTATTTATAAATTATATACATGTATCTCCATTTCTAGGAACATCTCAATGCACAATAAAGATAATTGTTAATGATAATTTCAATTATTTAAAGAGATTGTGTTGCTTTCTTGTTGCTTGGTGTTGTGCTTAGTTTGTTCATGTTAACATTACTTTGTCTTTAGAGCCATTGTGTGAGGGTTAGGTTAGTAATCCATAAATGTGCTTAATTAGGCACATATAGACAGAAATACATTGCTATATACTGAAATCCAATGAAAAATGAGGATATCCTTTTTATTACTTTCGATTTGTAAAACTCTTATTCTTTCCTCAGGTTACCTCGCAAACCATATGGAACTTATGTCCTCTAACACTCAAAGGATGAACTGTCACAATATAGTCACAATATAATTTTTTTGTTTTCTTCCTTGGAAGAGATTGGGAGAAGTTAAGAAAGTAATACTTTGCTTTTTAAAATTAAAAAAAATATATATTAATCCTCACCTGAGGATGTTTTTATTGATTTTTAGAGAGAGAGGAAGGGAGAGAGAGAGAAATCTTGATGTGAGAAACATCAATCTGCCTCCCATACGTGTCCCTACCAGGGATCAAACCCACATCAAACCCACAGCCTAGGTATGTGCCCTGACTGGGAATTGAACCTGCAACCTTTTGGTGTATAGGATGACGCTCCAATCAACTGAGCCACCCGGCCAGGGCAACACTTTGTTTCTTATAATAAAGACAAAGAGAAATAGCCCTAGTTGGTTTGGCACAGTGGACAGAGCATCAGCCTATGGACAAGGGTCTTGGGTTCAATTCCAGTCAAGGGCACATGCCTGGGTTGCGGGCTCGATCCCCAGTAGGGTGTGCAGGAGGCAGCTGATCAATGATTCTCATCATTGATGTTTCTATCTTTCTCTCCCTTTCCCTTCCTCTCTTAAATCAATAAAAATATATGAAAAAAAAAGAAGAGAAACAAATTGAAGTGTAGGGCTACAGAAAAGAGGAGAAAGAGTGGAGGTTAATTGTATGCATATATGCATGGCCCATGGACAAAGACAATGGGGTGGTGAGGGCCTGGGACACGGCTGAGGAAGGTCTGGAGGGGGCCAATGGGGGGGAAAAGGGACATATGTAATACTTTCAACAATAAAGAATTATTTTAAAAAAACAACAACATGGATGCTTTTGCAAAACAAAAAAACAAAACAAAACAAAAAACCACGAGTACAAGTTAAAAAGATGTGGGCAATTACCAGAGGGAGGGAGTTTAAAGGGGAAAGAGATGAGTAAAGGATCTTTTCTGGAAACTTTACTATGTAAACTTGGTGTGGTCTGTCCTTTATATCTCCGTATCTTCTATTCTAGCTATACATTTTTGACTAAATAAAAATATTGCACTCTAAAATTTCTCAATGACGGAGTGTATACAAGAGTATACATTCAAATGCCTTTTTCTTGCTACTTGCCTATCCAAACCCTTCCTAGTTCATGATCTACCTATATCAGACTATATTTTCTAAAAATGGCAGCAAGTGTCTCCATCCTGCATAATCTTCCAAGGTGACCTTGACACCTTCTCTTCACTGAAGAGGCTAATACAGATGGCAAATAAATGCATGAAAAGATGTTCAACATCACTAGCCATTAGGAAAATACAAATTAAGACCACATGAACTATTTCTAACACACCTATGGTAACAGCTAAAATTTTAAAAATAGTGCCAGTACCAATTGGCAAGTTCTTAAAAAAAATCAAACATATAATCCAGCAGTCATACTCCTGGCATTTATGCCAGAGAAATGAAAACTTAGGTTCACACAAAAATCTTCACATAATTGTTCATGGCAGCTTTATTTGTAATCACTCCTAACTGTAAATAACCAATATGTCTGATAATAGGTGACTAGTTAAGTAAAGAGTGGTATATCCATATCAAGGAATACTTCTTAGCAATGAAAAGGAATGGATTTCATATTGATACATACAATTACTTGGGTGGATTTCAAGGATATTATGCTGAGTGAAAAACAATCTTAAGAGGCTATGAAACATAGTAACTTCCATCTTGTATATAAAACTGCTGTTTAAAATTCTCTGCTATTGTTAGATAATCCCTTGTTCTGTAAACTCTGTCATTATAAACTCTGTCACTTTAAGACAGTCTGTTGTTCTGTAAAATGACTTTATTTTTTAGTTTAAATAATAGAAAAAGATAAACTTAACTGTCTGACCTTGCAAGCTAGCCATCCAATGTGATAGATAATTCCCATATTCTCATGCCAAGTACAAACTCATTATGTATTCAAGGTTACAACTGTCTGTAACAATAACTCACACAGAGCCCTTTGTAATATCTGCAAACAAAGGGGCTCGAAAAGTATAAATACAAGACATTTCCTCTTTGTCGGGGCTCAGAGATTTGGAAAGACACCTCCCTCTGGGCCGCACGCAATAAATGACTCCTAATTAATTGGCTCATTAAGGTGTCTTGTATCTCATTCGATGATTTGCGATACAACAGCTACATGCTATATAATTTTATTTATAAAATATTCTGAAAATGTCCAAATGGCAGAAATGGAGAACAAACTAGGGTTGTCAGAGTTTAGGGATGATGCGGGGAGGGTGTGACCTTAAAGGGGCAGCACGAGAGAGATCTTTGTGCTGATGGTTGTTTCTTAAGCGTGGTGGTAGCTTCGTGAATATACGCATGTGATCAAATGGGACCGAAAATGACAATTCAATATCACGGTGTTGAGTAAATATAGTTACTGAGATGTAACTATTGAGAGAAACTGAGTGAAGGGTATGAGACCTCTCTGTACTATCTTTGCAGTTTTCTGTGAATCTATAATTATTTCAAAATAAAAAGTTAAAAGAATGAAAGAGGCTAAATTTAGATGAGACCTTCATCAGCCTTTGTCTCCACTGCTTCTCTGACACTGCAAAAGGAGGCGGAGGGAATACTTTATAATTTCTCTTGTGAATTTTTCATCTGGTTTATGTGATGTAATTTCTAAATATTTGTGAATATTAAAAATATTTTAATTAATTTTTAATTTAATTCCATTGTGTAAGATTTTAAACTTTTGAAAAATTTTCCAGTTTTATTGAGAAATAGTTGATGTGCATTACAGAATAAGTTTAAGGCACCCAGCATGACGGCTTAATGTACACATATTGTAAAATAATTACCACACTAGGTTTAGCTAACATCCAGTTTCTCATATAGAAACAATAAAAAGAAAAGAAAGAAGGTAAGAAAAAAAAGGACAAACAATTTTTCTTGTGATGAGAAGTCTTAGGATTTACTCTCTTAACAATTTTCCTATGTATCCTGCATCAGTGTTAGCTGTAGCCATCATATTGTACATTACATATGTACTTACTGATCTTATTACTGGAAGGTTGTCCCTTTTGACTGCCTTCCTCCAATTCTCTCTCTCTCCCCACTCTTTGCCTCTGGTAATCACAAGTCTGATTTCTTTTTATATGAGTTTTTTTTTGTTAGATTCCACATATATATAGGATATTCTCTGATTTATTTCACTTAGCAAATTGCCTTCAAGGTTCATTCATGCTGTTGCAAATGGTAGAATTTCCTTGTTTAATTTTTTTCCAATTACAGTTGACATTCAATATTGTATTTGTTTATATACCAGTCTAACTTTAATAACATTAACAATGAGCCACATCGGCTGGGCTGAAATAATATCTTCTAAGAGCTGAGGTAAATTAATTGTTACTTAAAAGTCAATAACTACCCAAAATATCACTAAAGAGAAAAGCTCATTTCCCTAGATCTTTCCAGAAAGAGCACTAAGTGATGTACTTCAGTCAGAAACAAACTGAAGTGCAGATAGAGGAAAGAAGGGTGCAGAAGCTGGGTTATCAAACTTGTGTGCTCACACAGCTAAAGAAGAATGGGTTAAGAGGAAGGCCCCTCTTGTTCAGAATTGGTATGAGAATAAAAAAGAAATTCTAACAATCTATATTCATTCTTTGAGCTAACTTGTGAGAGAGTTCTTGTGTCTATGAGTTCTAGAATGATATAAGAAAAACTCATTCAGATATTATCCCTTAAGGAGAACATGGAGCACTAAAGGTAAATTGTGAAAGTTTATAGTACTTGAAACTCCATTTGTGCAGAATGAATTTTTAGTCAATGAGCATGATTACATAAACTTTGAGAAATATTAAATAATTGATGGCGGTATAACCATGTTAAGAAACCAAAGGTGGAGAGAGAAGCCACATTGAATCAACAAAATGACTTTTAGCAAATAGCAAAACATACATTATCTCTGTATTTGGGGATAAATTTGAGGCAATAAAACACATATGATGTTGTATTTTTAAAAAACATCACCTGATTTGTTTTTTTTTTAAAACTAGGCTTACAAGCTACAATGTAATCTTTTAAAATTATAGGCAATTACAAGAAAGTATATTAAACCTCAGTTAATCACAGTTGTTTCAAAAATATGTCCCTTCTCTTAACAAAGCAGTAACCCAGCCAATACTTGGATAAACTGGCATTTCCCTAGATCACATGTTTCATTCCTAAACACAATGGCCCATGTGTTTCTTTCAGGTGTCCATACTTTCTCTGAAAAATAGATCTCCCTTTCCAAAGCTTGAGCATTATCTGCTCTTTGTTTGAAAATAAATGCATTGTTCATGTGTGGACTAGTAGTGCAGGTGTTTTTCCTCTCTTTTCCCAGCCAGGCAGATTCTTAAGCCTTTCATGAAGTCAGTTCAGTTTAGTTAAATCTCTGACATCCACTTCTCATTGCCATTTCCCTTTATGGCTATAATATAAGCCCCAATCCAACCAGATCATCTTTCATTCCATTATGTTTACATCAGGATCTCCCAACACTACTTTCTCAGTTCTCGAAGGCTAACTTCGGGGCAAGGCCCAAGTTCTGATGAAGCTTTAGCAACCCAAGCTGCTTTCATTTCCCCTGAACGTCTAAGTGCTGTCTTATGGTGCGTGGACTTGCTCCTGTCACTGGAAAGCATTATCTGAAAGCTTTGCATGAAATTAAACTCTCTGAGGTGTAACCAAACTGAATAAAGTCATAGAAGCGTGTATTGAAACAACTCTTTTCCGGGGCATGTGAAACACTGACATTCTTAACACAGTGAGGATTGGTATTGAATGTCAGGTAACTGAGTCTGTCTTCTGAAGTATAGTGTTTCAATCCCTCATTTTATTTTCAAACAGTCACTTTCATGTTATTCCCTGGAGAATGAGGACGGTATGAATCTCAGATCACTGGCAAGCTATAGCTGAGAAGGGAAAAAGGGGGACAGGACAGAATTGCTTCAAGACTTCATCTCTTCAATGCAAAATGTACTTATCAAAGGTTCTGTTTTCTAGCTATGTAATTTGAAGTTTCAAGCAATTTATTATTTCCATTCATATCTAGATTTTTTTTCCATAATCCCCATTTCCTGTCATTTACTATTACAGAAGTGTACTTCAGCAAAATATAGTGCATATTTTAGGATTTCATTATTCCTATTGCTTTCATGGCTAAGAGTTTTTAAAAATTTCATCTTCTGTTTTAAGTGTTAGAAAGTTTATAATCAATAGTGAATAATCAGTAAATAAAGAAGCTTCTTTACTTTTTCTAATTGTGGACATTCTTAGCACAGTGTGCTAAATGCTTTGTGAATTAAAAATTAAATTAAAAAGACTTTGTCCAATTTACCAAGTGTAACTAACCTGAATTTTGAAACAGGTTATTCTGTTCTGGGTGTCTGTAGAATTTCTGCACAGTGTTGCAGCTTCATTTAAAGAACAAGTACACATTTCTTCAGTTGTTTTAAAAAGCTGACTTTAATCCAGCACAACATGGTTCATTTTATCCTGCAACTTTCATCTCCGATAGTGAGGAACCTGGCTTATCTGCCATCTGTTCACTTAATTGTTCAACCTTAGTGTACATATAAAGCAATTACTATCAACATTTTAAATGTAATTCCGTGTCTAAGAATTTTCCCCACTGTATATTCACACTGGTATGCAAAGATATATGGACAAGAATTGTTTATTGAAGCCCTAGACACATCCCTTTCCTTTCCATTTCTTTTCTTGTAAACCATATTAAATTATCTTTGATTTAAAAAACCTTCTTATTGTAGACACTTTCTTTCTTTTAAAAAAAATTTGTATTGACGAGAGAGAGAGAGAGAGAGAGAGAGAGAGAGAGAGAGAGAGAGAGAGAGAGATTTGTTGTTCCACTTGCCAGGGAACAAACCCACAACCTTGGCATATTGGGATGACATTTTATCCAACTGAGCTACCTGGTCAGGTCTAGACATTTTTAATTATACACAGTAGTAGAGGAGAAGTATTCTGATCCCTCGTGACCATATTGTAACTTTAACAATTTTTAGTATTTTGCCTATCTTGTTTCATTTATTCCCTTATTCTTTTAAACACATTTTAATGCAAATACCAGATATATAGTTTTACCTAAAAATAATTCAGTAAGCATCTCCAACAGATGGCCTACACTAAAAACAAAATTACAATGCCATGATCTTACCTTAGAAAATTCATAACAGTCCCTATATACGATAACCAATCTATGGTCAAAATTTCCCAATTCTGTGAAAATATCTTTTTGTAGTTATTTAGTTTGAATCAGAATCTGTGGCAGACAAAATAATGCCCCTATGCCCCCAGCCCCATCAAAGGCCCACATTCTAATCCCTAGAACCTATGAGTAAATTACATGGCAACAGGGACTTTGCAGATATGATTTACTTAAGGTTCTTGAGGTAGGAACATTGTCCCCATTGCCATCACTAAGACTAGTTCTATAATTCGACTTCTCCTACTCTCAGCTTTGGCCTATAGAGAATAGTCAACACTGAGCTTCTTAATGATTCTGGTATTCTTCTCACTTGTTCATTCTTTATCACTCTGGGGAAACAAGTTCTTCTTTAGGTTCTCACATGGAACATATTTAATAGGTCTGAGTGTCTGGTGTTATACAGTATATCCACTCTGCCCTGACTATTTCTCTGAGTCTTTTGATTACTTCTTGCAACATTTTCCAAGGCAGTTTTGGTATTTCCACTTCGCATAGTGTAGGCCATTGAATTTTCTGCCTTTCAACATGGTTCTGGGGTTCTGGTCAAGCTGCTAAATCCTGTATCCTGGGAGAGTGCTCCCATTCTGAAAAACTGTCCCTTGTCCAACCTGATGTTCTATTTCTATTGATCCATTATGCTCAGGACCCAATCCTATGCATACGTTTCTAGCTCCTGCCACTACATATTGGCTAGATCTTCCAGTTCCTTCAGCACGTAGTCCTTTTTCTCCTTTATCTGCTCCAACACTTCTTCTTCTGGGTTCTACTGAGGCTTGACCCTAGTTATTGGTGATGTGAGTCAGAAGGAGAAGAGGAGTTCAATCTTGGTGGAAGGCGGGGCATGGTGGAGAGGGCATGCTTTATCTCCAAGCAAGGGTTGTGAGTGGAAGGCTAGCATTTAACGGAGAGGGGTCGACCATTCTGTAGGTCCAGGGGGTTAAGGGGGATGGATGATCAGAGGTTTTATGATTTTTTAGTAAATCAACTCAGATAACCCCAGACTCAAACAGGGCTCTGACTATGACATCCTTTCCCACCAGGGCCCTGACTTAGACTTTGCAGAAATGACAATTCACCTTTCTCCGGAACTCTGCTACTTGTACTTGAACCCTGAGAATGTCCTCAGGTTTTTCTGTCCCCTGGCTATAGGAGATAGTCTCTTCATTTGCTACCAGGGAGGATTACTGAGTTTTTAGTTTTGCATTTCTCTCTAAAGTAATAATTATCCCTAGCCTTTGATTGTCTTATTTTTCCAGCCCATCAATGGCACTCAGCAACAGTGATTGAATTCTTTTGTGCTTATAATTAATACTTCCATAAAAGCCTGAGGTATCACAACTGTCAATACATTCCCGTCCACCGGTGTCCTATCCTGGTTTACCACTTGTAAAACTTTAAACAATTGTACTGCTACAGCATGTTGAGCACTATCAAGTGCTTTACCTACTAGCATGATCTGGGCCCGGCCTCATTGTCAGCCAGCTGGCTAATGAGCCAGCTCTAAAATCCCATTTTAGGGTCTGCTATTTTGGACCACTCTGGCACCAGTCATTTAGGTTCCCTGGGAAACAGATTCTGGGCAGAGATTTATGTGTAGGAAGTTATTGGTGAGTGGTTTTGGGATCAAACCTTTGAAGGATGGAGCATTGGGCATTGGAAAGAGTTGAACTGCTATGGAGATGCACCAAAGGTCTCAGCTAATACCAGGGAGAGCTCTGGGGCTAGATGGGGTTTCAAAGTTGTTCTTTGAACTGTATACCCGTGAATAGAACAGTCACTGGATGTGAATTGGGAGGTAGCTCTCCTCAGCAAAAGGCAGTTTGTGGAGAGGATCTCAGCTGAGAGCCATCTGCTACCAAACTCATAGGAATGGGATCTCCCATAGCCTATGTCATAAAGAAGGCATCTGGGTAACCCACCACATAATCCACTGTAGTATTTTTGCAAGTATATTTTGGAATAAATTTCTAAAAGTGGTACCGCTGGAACATGTATATATAATTTTGCTAGATATTGCCAGATTCTTCTTCATAGATGTTGTATTATTTTGCATTCCTACCAGCAATGTCTAAGAATGCCTATTTCCCCAAAGCTACAGACATAGATGAAAAATCTTTTTCATTGGGAAGTTTTTCTTTGAGAACAAGACAAGAAACAGGAAATGCCCTTTGTAGCTCAGCAACAGGTAAATAGCATCTAAACAATAACAAAAAGTCAGAGACTGTCTTCCCTGACTAACCTACAATTGTTGCTGGAAATAGAAATATCTTAAGTTTGAGGAGAAACTTTCTACAGGGTTGAGACTATGAAATTAGAACTAATTTCTGGTTAGAAATCTATTTCATGAAGGAGTAAATATCTAACACCTGACATATGAGTGACTCAGATTGTTACTATTCCCATTTTTGGCACCCATTGTACAAATACTAGGAAAGGCTACATGTACCAGTTAATAGTCTTTTCCCAACATAGTGAAGAAACAGTCTATGGTTTGTACTGCAGACTCTGTCACTCTCTTTACTCTGACCAGTAGTAGTGGGACATGGAATAGTGTACAATTGGGCCCATTCAAATATTTCCCCCCACTTTATTCATAATACACAGACCTTGCCATGGCAAGTCAAGCGATCTCACTACCCAAAGCAGCTGTAGGCTAAAAGAATGTCTGGGCTTGCAGAGACAGATATTTTGGAGGCTTACGGTGTGTGGGTAGAGTTGTGAGGCCTCTTGTATTGGTGCTCAGTTACATCATCTAGAATTAAATGCTGAGAGATTTGCCATTCAGTGCTTTCTTATACCAAACTTTTCTCTGTGTCTCCCTAGACAGGACTCCACTACAGGACATTTATAACATTCAAACGTAGTATCTATTCTCTCATTGGGGAAACCACCGAACACATGTTTTGAAGAAAAGAAGAAGTGAGTGAATGATATACCATTCCTTCCTCATAAATCACTAAAGTGGACCCTTTGCGAGCACTGAGAATGAGAGGAAATGGGATTAGGGCCTTCCCTAATAGAGGATTTCCTGTTATTTACTAGACTTTAAAAAGTCTTGCTGTAAGTAGCTACCATAGCAGAAATTTCTATCTACTTGATAGAATTTAAAAACTGAGCAAAACCACTAATGAAAAATTTCCAAAATGGAAGAGTTTAAAGATAAAATACACTTCACAATTTTCACTCAATTTCTTTCCTCTTTTAAAGGGCCTGAAAAGTTACACATATTGAATTCTATAGGGTAAAGATATCTATCTTAGAACAATGTTTTCGGTGTGCATTTCAACAATTCTGACACATGTAACTCAATGATTTGAACATTCAGTTCTTCAAAAGAAGTATGTCTATAACTGTCTAAGTTATTTATCATAATAAACAACCATGGCTTTTTCTTTCTTTTTCCCTTTTTCTTTTAATACATTTTTATTGATTTCAGAGAGGAAGGGAGAGAAAGAGAGAGATAGAAACATCAATGATGAGAGAATCATTGATCGGCTGCCTCCTGTACACGCTCCACTGGGGATCGAGCCTGCAATCCGGGCATGTGTCCTGACTGGAAATCAAACCACGACCTCCTGGTTCATAGGTCGACGCTCAACCACTGAACCACGCTGGCTGGGCAACATGGCTTTTTCTATAGTGATTTAATTCCATGTGAGATATTGTATTGTGTGAAACATACATGTAGTTTTCAGATTGAAAAATACTAAATTTCATGGAGAGGGTATTTTAAAAAAATATTTTATTGATTTTTTTTTTACAGAGAGGAAGGGAGAGGGATAGAGAGTTTGAAACATCGATCAGCTGCTTCCTGCACACCCCCTCCTGGGGATGTGCCCGAAACCAAGGTACATGCCCTTGACTGGAATCAAATCTGGGACCCTTGAGTCCTCAGGCCAATGCTCTATCCACTGAGCCAAACCGGTTAGGGCTGGAGAGGGTATTTACACCATTGTGTACTCCTTCAGTTTAGTGGGAGACTCCTGTTTCTGGACAAGATAAAAAACAGAGACTGTATTTACTCTCCTACGAAAACAAAACAACAACAAAATATGTGAAAGGATAGTTTTCAGACAATAGACATCAGGTAGTGAAGCATAGTAATCCCCAAGAGAAAGGAAATGAATGAGGAAAACCCCGAGAAGAGAAGAGGGCCATGTGAAGATGGAGGCAGAGATTGGGGTGATACACTTACAAGCCAAGAAATGCCAAGGATTGTGGGCAACTTCCAGAAGCTGGGAGAGAGGCACAGGGCCGTTTCTTCCCCAGAGTGCCCAGAGAGTACCAATCATGCTAATAATGCCTTGATTTTGGATTTTTGGCCTCCTGAACTGTGAGAGAATAAATTTTTGTTGTTTTAAGCACCAAATTTTGGTAATTTGTTCAGGCAGCCCTAGGAAACGAATATAGGTATTTAAAAAATAATCAATAGTGCCTTAGTGAACTGTGGGAAACTTCAAGCAGCCTAATATGTACTTGGAATTGCCAAAGGAGGGGGGAAAGACGGAGAAATAAAAACATTATTTGAAGAAATAACAACTGACAGATATTCAAGAAGCTCAACAAAATCCAAGCATAAGACTTATGAAGAACCCTAGCTGGTTTGGCTTAGTGGATAGAGCGTTGGCCTGTGGACCAAAGTGTCCTGAGTATGATTCCAGTCAAGTGCACATACCTTGGTTGCAGGCTCCTCCCTGGTCGGGGCTCATGCAGGAGGCAACCAATCTATATGTTTCTCTCACATTGATGTTTCTCGCTGTCTTTCCCTTTCTTTTCCACCTTTTCTGAAAATCAATAGAAAAATATCCTTGGGTGCAGGTTAACAACAACAACAAAAAGACTTATGAATACCAAAATAAAACAGTAAGGGCAAAAGATTAAACCAGTAACAAAGGAAAAATATTAAAATATTCAGTAAAAAATATACATTATGTCCGGAAAAATAAAGGTATTCTTTTATTGACATAAAAAATGCCAATGACATTTTATATCCTTGTGACAATGACACAAGACTTCTTGTTGGAATGCTAGCAGACTTCTTGTTGGAAACATTGCAAGCCAGAACACAGTGGAGCAGCATTGGCAGTGCTGAAAATAAAAATCTGTCAACTTATAATGCTAGGCCAAGTAAACATAGTTTTCAGAAATAAAGGCAAAATACATTTCAGACACACAAAAGCTGAAATAATTTATCACTCACCTACATTGCAGGAAATGTTAAAGAGGAAAATGATAACATGGAAATCTGGATCTATGCAAAAGAATAAAAGAACACTAGAAAAGGTAAATATGTGAGTAAATACATGACATTTTTCCTATGTTAAAAATCTCTTTAAAAGATAACCTACTGTTTAAAGCAAACATTATAACAACATATTGTGAGATTTATAACATATGCACGAATAAGATGTATGAAAACAATAGCACAAAGACCAAAAAGGGAGAAATGGAAGTATACCATTGAAACAGTCTTCTGCTATATGTAGTCCCCCTTACAACATTGAGTATATATTCCAAGACCCTCAGTGGGTGCCTGAAGCCACGGGTAGTACCAAACACTATACATATTTTACGTTTTTTCCTATATATACCTACCTATGATAAAGTTTAATACATAAATTAGAAACAGTAAGACTAAGAACAATAATAATAAAACAATATACTGTAATAAGTGTTATGTGAATCTGGTCTCTCTCTGATAACCAATCTGATAACTGAGACAGCTATAAAGTGACTAAGGTAGCACATAGGGTGTGGATAAGCTGGACACAGGGAGGATTGATGTACTGATCAGAACAGAGCAGGAGAGCACAGATTTCACCACACAACTCAGAATGGCTTGCAATTTAAAACTTATGAATTGTTTATTTCTGGAATTCCCATTTAATATATTCAGACTCCGGTTGAGGTTGACCATGGGTAACTGAAACTGGGAAGTGAAACTGCAGATAAGGCGGGACTATGTAAATGAAGTCATCTATTACTTGATTGGAGGCCATGATAAGTAAATCCCCAAATAACAATGTACACATTTAAACTGGAACAAAGAATTATAACTAATATGACATAATGGAGATAAAATGAATTATAAAGATGAATCCAAAAATTAGAAAAGACAGAAAAAGAAGATAAAGGGTAGAAAGAGCAGGTTGGCTAACTAGAAATAAAACAAGATGGTAAAGTTAAACCCCACTACATTAATAGTCACATGAAATGTAAATGGTCTACAAGAAGCCTACTTTATTTATTTTTTTTTACATTTTAAAACATTCATATGAAAGAAGTTGATCCTGTCAAATTGATAGTAATAGCTCTCGATGCGATTCTTAAGTTTGGACATGGAGATCAGCAGCAGACGCGGATTTGACAATGTCACTCACAGTAGAGATGCTGAAAGAGGAACTAGAAGCACAGCTGTCATTCCATTTTACAGTCTCATACTATTTCTCCACATTTTGAAGATTCACTGTTCTCTCTGTGGCCACAATGATCCCTTGCTGTTAGAATTAGCAAGCATCCAAGTGGCCTACCCCAAACATGATCAAATTACTTGTTGAAGGTTTGGGGTGGCTGATAGACTCCTGTCTCCTAGCTTAAAACCAATATAAGGAATAGATACAAAAGTCAGTCTGCCAAAAAAAAAGAAAATATCTATCAGCAAGAAATGCTGTAAAAATAGCTTCTGTGCTTTGTTCTCCTTTGCTCTACATCACTGAGATGCTGAGTCCCAAAGGCAGCTTTTCCCAAGACCCATGTTAACTGGCAATCAACTCAGAAGACAGGGAGAGGGAGAAATACTCTCTTTCCCTTCCAGCTCCCCCTCCCCCTCCTCCCCCCATCTCCTGCCGGTGGCTCCTATTAGCTGAGACCTGCCCGACCTAGTGGAAGAAGCCTACTTTAGATATAAAGACACAAATAACTTGAAAATGAAAATGGAAAAAGATATAACATGCTAACACTAATCAAAAGTAAGATATAGTGGCTATAATAGTATAAAACAAAGTAGATCTCAGAGCAAAGACTATTATCAGGAATAAAGAGGCTCATTTTGTAATGATAAAGGGTCAATTATCAAGGGGACACAGCAATCCTAAATGTTTATGTGCCTAATAACAAACTTCAGAACTCATGAAGCAAAAACTGATAGAACTGAAAGGTAAAATAGACAAGTCCACAATTTTAGCCAGAGATTTCAACACTCTCTCCATATTGAGAAAACAAGTAGTAACAAATAAGGACATAGGAAACTTATTCTTAAAACTTTAGCAAATTAAAAGTATAATAAGTAATAACCAATTATCCCAGGAGTGCAAAGTTGGTTTAAAATGTGAAGATTAGTGGATTTTATTTTCCTTTCTAACTCATATATAGCACACACCAATTTTCCTAGTTATTTCTCCTGGAATTGCTGTGACCTTCTAAAAATATGAGTAAATCTAAAAACTGTATTTGTCAGGGTGGAATATAAGTCATTTTTAAAGACATTCTGACTTTAGTCAAACAAATATTTTGGCTTTGCATGTTTTTGTTTTCTTTTAAACAACACCGCAGGATTTAACTGTACTTTTACATATTACAATTTTAAAATTTTCTACTGTAATAGTTTTCTGTTGTTTTGTAAAAGTTACCTCCAAATTATTGGTTTAAAATAGCACACATATATTATCTCACAGTTTCTGTGGTCAGGAGTCTGGGCATGGCTTAGGTGAGTTCCCTGCTTAGGGTCTTACCAAGCTGTAATCAAGGTGTTGGCCAGGCTTTTTGGCATTCTTTTTTTCTTTCTTTCTTTTTCTTTTTAAAAAAATGAGATTGTTTTCCTAGTTTGCCATTCTGAGAATTCATCATTTGTGTATAAATAGGCAACTGAGCCCTGGTCAGTGTTCCCAATGGTTAGAGCATCGGCCTGCACACTGAAAGATTTGATTCCTGGTCAAGGGCACATACCTTCCCCGGCCCCTGTCAGTCACGTGCAGGAGCCAACCATTCAATGTGCTCTCTCACATCAATGTTTCTCTCTCTGTCTCTCCCTCTCACTTCCACTCTTTCTAAAAATCAATGGAAAAATATCCTTGGGTGAGGATTAACCAAAACAACAACAACAAAATGTGGGCAATAGGAAGAGGATCATGTTGAGTCAATTCACAGTCTGCCTGCACATAGGCTTAAAGAAGTTCAGGCAGCAACAGACTCTTAAAAAAAAAAATGGAAGTGGTAATAAAATAAAAATAATTATAAATAAAGTAAACAGAGAGATGTAGTAATTTGGACTGAACAGTTACTTGGTTGGGTTCAGTTTTGTTTAGAGATCATTAACCTATAGGTTTGATTAGCAATGTAAGTTAATTTATTGAGTATTCAGATTCTTATTATGCTCTATTTCATACATAAATCTCATCTTTTGAATTTGGCTATTAGTTCTCAAAGGCAGATACCATTTTCTACTTTTCTGGTATTCACAATATCTTTTAGTATATTAATAAGAGCATATCTAGTGGGAATGCAGACTGGTGCAGCCACTGTGGAAAACAGTATGGAGTTTCCTCAAAAAATTAAAAATGGAACTTCCATTTGACCCAGTAATCCCACTTCTAGGACTGTATCCCAAGAAAATGGAAACACCAATCAGAAAGGATATATGCACCCCTATGTTCATAGCAGCACAATTTACAATAGCTAAGATTTGCAAACAGCCTAAGTGCAGATGAGTGGATTAGAAAACTGTGGCACATCTGCACAATGGAATACTACGCTGCAGTAAAAAAGAAGGAATTCTTACCATTTGCAACAGCATGGATGGAACTGGAGAGCATTATGCTAAGCAAAATAAGCCAGTCAGAGAAAGATAAATATCACATGATCTCACTCATTTGTGGAATATAATGAACAACATAAACTGATAAACAAAAATAGAACCAGAGACATAGAAGCATTGAACAGGCTGTCCAACCTATGAGGGAAGACGGGGGTGGGGGGGTGAAGAGGTAAGAGATCAACCAAAGGACTTGTATGCATGCATATGAGCATAACCAATGGACACAGACAGTAGCAGGGTGAGGGCATGTGCTGGGGGATGAGAGCGGCCGGGGAGAGGTCAATGGGGGAAAAAGGAGACTCATGTAATACTTTAAACAATAAGGAATTTAAATTTAAAAAAAAGAGCATGTAGGAATTCAGTAAATTTTATTTGAATGTTTACAAACACAATGAATTATTTTATTGCACATTTAAAAACAAAAGTGCTGGAAAAAACCCCACCAAAGTGCTTTGGCTTTATCTATTGGTCAAAAAAACATTAATTGATTGGGTTCAGCTCAATTGGAGTTTAGAAAAATAATGTGATTTACTTGATTTATGATAAATTAAAAAAAACTTTTACTAGAAAAATTCAAACAGAATAATATAAGCGTTTATATTTTTAAAAATTTTAAATTTTAGAAAATTTACTTATTTTGTGAGTTAGCAAAAGTTCAACATTACTGCTATAAAATGTCACTCTCATTTATTTACATTATTTCCCTCTCCTTTTTATTGAATGTATTGGGGTGACACTGGTTAACAAAATTATACAGTTTTCAGGTTATGTACATTCTTATATTTTTTTTGAAAGAAAGAAAATTGTTGTGTTACTAGAAATTGCACTTGAGTCATGGCTCATCCCATCTATGTTCAAACCTATAGTGAACAGTGATATTAATTTACCTCAAAAAAAGATTTTATTATGAAGAACTTCAAACATGCAAAAGTGAAGATAAATAGTATAACGAGTCCTCATGTATACCCATCATTGAACTTCAGGTATTTTCAACACGTGACAATCTTGTTTAGCCATACCCTCACAAACTTCTCTGTCATGTCAAAACCAATCTTAGACATTATATCATTTCATTTACAAATACTACAGTATGCATCTCTAAAATACACTTATCATTGTTATGCTGAAAAGTTAATAGGAATTTCTTAATATCATCAAATATTCAATTGGTGTTCAATTTCTTCAATTAGTTCATTTTAAAAAAACCAATTGCTTTGAGTCAGATTTTAAATGAGGTCCACACGTTTGTATTTAGCTGGTATATCACTAAATTATTTAATTTGTTATGTTTTAGTTTAGATCCTTTAGTAGAATTCTTATCTTGAAGGTGGTTAGAGATCTTGGAAAGTTACCCAATCCATTCCTTCACTTTCACATCTTGGACAGAGAAGTGCTGTCTGATTTTGATGAAATCAGCTCTCTTGAAGTGTCTTCCACATAGAGATATCTGAGACTGTGGAGTTACTGTGCTGAAGGGAGCTATCTAAAAGAATTGAATGTGCACAATAGATTGAACTGCTGGAATGACCTCTTACTTCCTTCAACTAGGATTCACTTCTGCTACTAACTTGACAAGAGGTTTTCTTTGTTAGATACAAGAGGTTATTATGAAAGTACAAAGAATTTGTCCAGTGATGATGTGCCTGTTTGGTGGATCTCTGAAATTCTTACCTTACACAGAAATTCAATTAAACAGTGTTTACGTGCTACTTTGTATTATCAAAGAGTAATTGATGTTTTCCTTAGAATCCTGGCTGGCCAAATTCCAATTCTGATAAATACATTCTACTTCCCAAAATTTCCCCTGCAATTTCAAATGGATTTTATATCCTTAATTACTTGTCCCAACCTGTTACCTGGTGTTGAAGTTCACCGATGAAGCAGCTGTTGCTTTTGGCCTCAGAAGCTTGTGCTTTTGGGATTCGGATTCGAAGGAGGGATCTGGTGAACTTGGTAAATAAGTATGTGTGCATGTGAGTATGAATGATTTTGAGGGTTGCAGAACTTAAACTTATTCCCTAGAATGAAAAAAATGGAAACAGAAAGGGGGACAGAGAGAGAGAGAAAGAGAGAGAGAGAGAGAGAGAGAGAGAGATACAGCCATTCCAGAACTATGGGACCTTTCATTTGCTCAGTAAACTTTTATTAAGAAGTGTATAGACATTGTTCTAGGTATTGTGGGGCATACAAAGATGAAGTGAATAATAGTTATTGCCCTAAAGAACAGTTCAGTGGAGTGGATGTTTTCATCATATTAGGCAATGCTATTTACCCTTTTTAGCTCTGGCCAGTGTGGCTCAGTTGGAGTGTCATCCTGTACACCAAAAGGTCAGAGGTTCAATTCCCTGTCAGGGCTTATACCCAGGTTGTGGCTCCGATCCCTGGTCAGTGTGTGTACTGGAGGCAACCAACCTATGTTTCTCTTTCTCCCTTTCCCTTCCTCTCTAAAATCAATAAAAATATATCCTCAGGTGAGGATTTAAAAAAAAAGAGTCTTTCTTTAGTGAATAAAATTTTGAGCAAGTTCCATACCTCTTTAAGGGTTTCTCAACTGTAAGATGGAGATAAGTATGTACCTGAAAGTGTTTTGTGAAATTTTTATGATGTAAAGTACTGAAGCTATTGCTTGGCATTTAGTAAGTGTCTAGTGAACATTAGTTATTGTGAATTTTCAAATGTGCCATTTGGGTCAGCTGTTGGGAAATGTTAATGTCACTGAAGACTGTATTGGGTTGTTCATATACATTTAGATGTCTCAACTCTCCAGGTTACAGAATCATGGTTGAACAGCTCACTCATTCCTAAACATCAAGATTATTGGAGAATTCCACACCCAAAGTGTCTAACAGGCCCTAAATCTTTCATTTACTAGTTGTCTGGAAAATATCATAAAAGGAGGAGAAGGAATTAGTATCCCCCTGTTCTTACCCCATTATCTAACTTAAAATCCTGAGTGGTGTTAGGGACTAAGATTTGGGAATTCAGATCTTTAAAGCTGTTACCACAAGGGAAAATAAAAACTTTACTGTTTAACATTGGCACATATTCCAAAGTCCCTCCCTATTTAACTAGCTTTAAGCTTTCATATAAGACACTTAAGGGAAAAAGTATTGCCACAAGGCTAATGATGACAACAGCTGCCAGTGCACTTTCCATCAAAAACAAGTGAAGACTTGAAACAAATCTGAGCTCCAGTTTGTTTTAGAAGTCTCATTGTGACATGCCTGTGCCGGCAGAGGCTCAGAAAGCATTCCTTAACACTAGGACTCTAAGATGTGTTGGATGCCAGAAGCCCAGTGGTAATGAGAGAGCAATGTGAAGCTTCATTCAGAGGGTGTTCTTTCACTGTGGGCGTGCTGGCTCTGGAAGTTTGGTGCAGGGAAGCCACAAGAAAGAGCGGGCCAATTCCTTTCCTTCATCAAGGGTTGTAGTCCAGCTACCTTATTTATACCTTTATCCTTCAGACACTTATTGAATGCCCACTGTATTCAAAGGCACTTATGTTGATGATTCAAACAAGTAAAATCGTGTAATTAGGACCATAAGTAAATGATAAACTTCATCTTCTAGTCCTTGTGTGTTTTGGAGAAACCCATTGGAATATTTTAAATAGACTAAAAATACATAACGACAGAGTAATGAACTTGAATCTTTCATATTGAGAATCTACAATGTGCAGCACACAATTCTAGGTACTGAGCAAATCCTAAAGATAAGATGGTTGGACTCTAATAACTAGGTTGGTGTGAGAGCAGCTTCAACAGCTTCACAAGGAGAAATCTGTGTATTTTTTCTGGGAAACACTCTGGTTATAATCAGATGGTCCCTTACTGGGTCTTAGCTCTCTACCTGTGTATCAGGTAGATAGCTCATTTTAAAGCCTTAAATTGGTAAGTTGCGATCTCAACTTTCATGGTTATTTGTGGATTTTCCATAAACATTTTTGCTGTGACCACTTACCTACTTTAATTTGAGTGACTGGTGGAAGCCCATCTTCCCCCTTTCAGCATTTTAAAATTTCAGTTCTGTAAGTGTCTATTGGAATAAACTGTGCATATTTGGGGTCTCTATTTCAAACTATATTTGCCTTTCACATGCAGAGTGAGAGGGAGTTGTGGGGAAAGTTTATACAAATTCTTTTAAAAATCTGTGCTATCCATTAAAGTTGTGTTAGGTAAGGAATACTTAACGTCATAAAAATGTACTGTATTTCTATCTTTACTAAACTATTACCATCAGGTTAATAGGCTAAGACAGAATCATAAATGTTATTCTTTATTTTGTGAAAAACTGGTTATATTAACTTGTAACCACTCTTCTTTCCAACCACAATCCTCATGGCAGTAGGTAAATTTTATTTAACCTTTCCTCCTCACTTCCAGCCAACTGCATTGTGCCTTGAGATATATGAAATCTATTCCTAGCAGCTCTTTCTGCATGGTCTGTTTTTACATGTCTTCTTTTATGTCCAGGTTTATAATCCATGTTTCTTCCTGTCTTTGGCAGTTCCATTTGCCAGGTATTATTTCCTACTTAGCCTTAGAGCATATATCAACAGAGATGTGATTTCTGCTCTCTATTTGGGTGCACAAGATATATATATATATATATATATATATATATATATATATATATATATATTTTTTTTTTTTTGGGGGGGGGGAGAAGTAGTGCCTGTCTATATGTACTTCTTCCATGAATTTTTTATTTTGTAAAAAACCATGGAGGTCTTCAGATTTAATAAGTGTAAGTAGCATTGAAAAGCTAGACACACAAAGAGAAAAATTCTTTAGAAAATAATTTGTTGTGTGGAATGATTCAAAATATTAGATGGTGGCACAAACTTAAAAAATAGTTTTCTATTTGTATCACTGACCATTCAATTGGCTAATTTTTGGTGTATTGGGACTTTTTTTGTGTTGCTGTTAGTTGCTTTAAATGACATAAACAAATGGTCCAGCAATGTAAGGATTCAAATTGTTGTCAAGCAATGTGATATTCTATTATTTTTTTTAATCCTAAATACAAATTTTATTTTAATAAAATTGAATGTATTGTAGTCTTTCAGCCTAGTAAAATAGAAAACAGCAGAAGAAAGTAGAGACAACATTGACCAAATGTTTTTTGGAAATTATAAAAGAGAATGCTTCTGATTTCTGAAAACAAAACTACCTCTGGTAGGTCAATGGATAACAAACCTCACATCTAGTTGAACTGGGTTACATATAGTTAAACAAATGAAGAAACCAAATAACAGCTTAATGGAAGCAATCAACAATTTTAATTCTTTGAAAGTGCAGGCATAATTTTAATGAATGTCTATTACGTTTCTGGTTCCAAATAAAATGGAGCAAGAACATTTCATCTTGTCCCTCCCCCCAGCCCCCAGAATATAGTTATAAAACCTGGACAGAACACATGGAACAGATACTTGAGGACTCTGAAAAGTAGTAGCAAGCAGATGGCACAAGAAAATAATTCAAAACACCACCAAATAGGGTGAGATTACCAGTTTTTGTCCTCTGGTAACTTCCAGTTTGAACTTAAGGTAGCCCCAAATCAAGAAGCAGGCATAGGCATGACGTAGACTGATCCAGGAGAAAACCTCTAGTTCTGGCTTGAGGAATAGGAGAGGGATCAGCTAACGCTCAGAGAAAGGTGGTGGGAGGGGGAGTCCTGTTCCTTCTTTTCCTCTTTTGACTCTCTTTTCTGTTCTCTTGTGCACCATCCTTAGGCAATCATGCCGTGGTAGTGGCAGTGGCAGCAAGAAGAGCAGCCACAGCTGGGGACCCCAGCACCTAAAACAGGGAAGAGAACATTTCTCTATGATCGAAGCAGCTGTGGTCCCAAAAGGCTGAGGTGAGTCCCTGTTGTTCTTTCTCTCTCTCTGCTGTCCTGTTGCTTGGCCTCAAGGAGGGGCCAATCTCAGGAAGTGTGGAGAGAAGTCCAGCTTCTTTTTCAGAAATTTGAAAAGGGGGCCCAGGACACCAGGAATACCAGAAAGATCATAGAGAAAGCGGGAGTCTGGGAAGAAAACCCATATAGTTGTCTATGACCTCCTGGGTTCACCCGTAGCAGTGCATGCATGGATCTGATCCTAAACAGCATACCAAAGACTGAGAACTGAACTAAGGGATAGACCACAGCTCAAGTTCTAGACTGGTCATTGTGTGGCACACACATAGAACTGAACTGAATACCAGGAAAAACTCAACTTGCATAAGAATTGACATATGTTACTGTGTCACAGCTGCTGGAATTAGCTGACAAAATGTGCTGAAAGAAGTAAGAGCATATACTTCTTTAAAAAACATATTTTATTGTGGTAAGAACACTTCACATGAGATCTATCCTCTTAAGAAATTTTTAAAATGCACAATACCTATTGTTGACAATAGTGACAATGTTGTACAGCAGATCTCTAGAGCTTATTTATCTTGCTTCACTGACGCTTTATTCCTGTTGGTTAGTAATTCCCCGTTTCCTCCTGTGCCCAGCCCCTGGATACTGCCATTCCATTTTTTAAAAAATATATTTTTATTGATTTCAGAGAGGAAGGGAGAGAGGGAGAGAGAGAGAGAGAAACATCAATGATGAGAGAGAATCATTGTTTGGCTGCCTCCTGCACGCCCCCTACTGGGGATCGAGCTCACAATCTGGGCATGTGCCCTTGACTGGAATAAAACCCAGGACCCTTCTGCCCCCAGGCTGATGCTTTATCCACTGAACCAAACCAGCTAGGGCACTGCAATTCCATCCTTTGACTCTATGAATTTGATGTTGAATTTATGTGAATCCATAGAAATGGAATCATGCAGTATTTTTTTTCCTGTGGCTGGCTTGCTGAGCTTAGCATAATGTCTTGAGAGTTCATCTATGTCACATATTGCAGAATTTCCTATATTTAATGATTGAATAGTATTTCATTGTATGTATATACCACATTTTTTTAATCCATTAATGTGTCAATGTACATTTAAACTATTTCACAATTTAGCTATTGTGAAAAGTGGGAGATCCTGATTTCATTTTGGTGAGAGGGATTAAAACTCAGAAATGAAATTTCTGGATCATACGGTAGTTCTATTTTTAATTTCTTGAGGAAACTCCATACTGTTTTCCACAGTGGCTATACCATTTTGCATTTCTATCAACAGTGTATAAGCACTCCATTTTCTCCACATCTTTGCCAATGCTTATTGTCTTATGTGTTTTTTTTTATAACAGGCATCCTGACATGTTTGAGGTGATATCTCATTGTGGTTTTGATTTGCATTTCCCTGATGATTAGTGATGTTGAACATTTTTTTTCAAATAATTGTTGGCTATTTGCATATCTTCTTTTGAGAAATGTTTATTTAAGTCCTTAGCTTATTTTTATAATTGAATTCATTGGGGTGACATTGGTTAATAAAATTATATAGGTTTCAGCTATGCAATTCTACAATACATTATCTGTAAATTGTATTACATGTTTATCACCCCACGTCAAGTCTCCTTCCAAGAGTTGGAGGAGTTGGACAAGGATATGGGATTTAATATTTTTGACTAATCACTAATAAAGGCTTACTTCTCTTAAAAAAAAAAAAGAAGAATGAAGGCAGAAAAAAAAAAGAATGAAGGCAAAGCAATATAAATGGCAAATATCTAGGTAAACATAATAGACAATTCTTATCCTTTCAGTTCTTTAAAGTATATTTGGTAATTAAAGAAAAAACAATAACATTTTCTGATAAAGTTTTCAATGTAAATCTGCCATGTACCATTTGTCCCTCTTCTACCAAGTAAATATATTTTTTATTTTCAAAGAGTTACTCTTTCACCTTTCTGTATGTTCCTAGTGGGGCTGCCAATCACAGTACATCTTTCTTCCTAGGCACTAGAGTGGGCCAGTGGTCTATGCTAGGCCAACTAGATTCTCTCTGACTCTAGAGTAGAGATTCTGCAGGGTAGATAATCAATTATACCAAGTTACTCAATGGTAGAACCCAGGGAGAAATTCCATAAGTTCCCGTTGTTGACAACTTAAGTCTGCTCAGCTCCTTGCTCTTTCTGAGGAACAATTGTTCACCTCTTTTTCTGTTCAATTCAGTGAACTCACCTGTCTCCTCCCAATATCATGTCCTTTACTTAAGTTAATCAAAATCGGTTTCTGTACATATAACCAAAGACACTTAACTAATATACTGCCATCCCCCTCTACCTACCCCCTGCCAGAGTGGGGAGTGCAGAAGAGCTTGCATTTTTAAAGAGATATTTAAAAGACGTGAAAAGTATTCATTCAAATAAATAAGGTTCTCATCGTGAAATGAAATAAAAGTAGACAGAAAATTGGACTGAGGGTTAATATACGTAGATATAATACACAAGACAAATATAATGTCATGTAGGGAGGGTAAAGGGATCTATATTATGGAAAAGCTGTTATGACAATTCAATGGATAAAGGATCATCTTTTCAATAAATAGTGTTGGAACCATTGATATAGACATGCAAAAATAATTAACCTTCACCTAAACCTCATACCTTACACAAAAATTAAATCAAAATGGATCATAACTCTAAATATAAAATGTAAAACCATAAAACTTTTAGATGAAAATATAGGAAAAAATATTCATGACCCGAGGTTAGGCAAAGAGCTCTGAGATAAAACACTGAAAGTGTAATCTATAAAAGAAACAACTGATAACTTGGACTTCATCAAAATTTAAAACTTTTGCTTTGCAAAAGACATTGTTAAAAGAATGAAAAGACAAGATCTTGATATTATTCAAAATTTGCTGATTTACTTATATAGGTGACCATTTTTTTCTTCCTTTTTATTCACTGTGTTAGAATTTAATCTTGTGACCTCAGGCCGTGTCTTTATTCATCTCTTGGGCAACCATCTCTAATTTTCTTCTCAGCAGTATAAAGGTAGAACCCAAGGGCTCTCTTTCACTCAGGCCGTGGAGCATGAGAAGCAGGTTTCTTTGATTCACAGTTCGTAAGAGTGCAGCTAATTTACTTGTTTCATTTCACTACCTCAGTCTTCCATTCGATATAGTTAGCTAATAACTAAATGAGATTGCTACCAACCAGTTACCTAATATTTAGAAATCAAGAATAAATTTTTAGCACGGCCAGCGTGGCTCAGTGGTTGAGCGTCGACTCATAAACCAGGAGACCATGGTTCAATTCCTGATTAGGGCACATGCCATCCACACTGTCATTCGATAATTTTAAAAATTTGATCATGCTACTCTTTTGCTTAAAGGCCCCTCAGTGGCTTTCTGTTATATACAAACCAGTTAATATTCTTTAGCTGGCCTTCAGGACTACAAAAGCTAGTCCCAGTCTACATTATTAGACTTATTTCCTTTAATATCTTTGCCTCATATTATATATCCTTTACGTAGGTGTTCCCACCTTTCTCTGAGTATAGAATATTCTTTCAGGTGTTCATGCTTTGCACATCCTGTTTAATTAGCCTGTAGTATCCATTCCTCACCCCTGATACGTGGTGAACTTTTTTAAAAATCTTCAGTTTCCAATTCAGATGTCACCTTCCTTGTGAAGTAAGTGTATACGTGTCCAATGCCTCTCTCCTTCCATATTGTGTCATTATAGTACTTTGCACATACTTATTACATGGCAGTGTGAGTATTAGTTTACTTATCTGTTTTGCTCAATAAGATGTGAGTTTCTTGAAGAGAGGGACTTTTTATTTTCATATCTCAAATCCTAGCCCAGCCAGTGCTTGACATAGTAAACACCCAGGCAATGTTTGCGGAATGAATGATTTATTGCCTACAGAGTTAATGCACTGGTGGTTTATTGCTTATTCATAAGAATGAGCAGCTACTCAGGGAGAATCTGGCACATTTATAATTTAATAAATTACCCTTTATAATTAAGTGAGTGCCTGAAAGAAGTTGTGAAACGCTTGTGGTGCAGCTTGTTCCTGTTCATTCATAGACTCAGCCCAGGGCTCCAGAGGGCACTGGGAGAAAATTATGACTGTAATTATTAACCACTACTCTTGGAATTCCTAAGCATAACCAAGCATTTGACATATACAAAGTTAAATCTGGTTTAAAGCTCAAGGAATTCAAGTCCAAAAAATATTTTGACATTTTTTTCTTCATAAATAGCCCAATAAACACTAGCATTTGGATATCATAAACATACCTACTTAATAAGGCCTTGTCCTAGGTAGGTGTTCAATGACTACTTGTTAAATGGATTATTTTTCGTTCTGTAGCAAAATTGCAATAGCAGATGGCACCTATGCATGCCTCTGTGTATCTGTATGAACTTGATCCTATAACTCTTGGAATCGTAAAATATTATACTTAGGATCTTTGAGCTCACCTTGGACATCATCATGTTACAAATGAAGAGAGATCTTGCTTGAGTTGAACTGGGTGAAATTGCTATTTTAATAGGTCAAAAATGGTCCAAAATTGGCAATTTTATTTGTTGCGACCTAAAAATGTCCAAGTGTACATTCTGTGTCATGACACAGAGCTCTCATTGAGGATGATAAGGAGAGAGGAATTAATGTCTAAGGTAAAGACACATCAAATGGATTAAGCTCCAAACAAGTTACAGGAAAGGATCATGTCTGCCCATGTGGCTTTACCAGCTAGTTACATATAATCAGGGAAACATTTGGATTGTGGGGTAAAAGGTAATGGTTGCCACTGAATATCAAGTTGGGAACCTTGTAAAGAAATAGTTCACTGATTTTTTTTTTTTTTTTAAGCTCCTGAGTTTTTTTTAAAGTAAGATTAAAAAAACAACAAACTTTGGTCAAGTTTAACTGGTGTAGCTATATTTCAGAGGGTCAAAATTTCTCAAATTCTATTCCCTGAACATTCTAGATCCTACCTAAAATAAAGAAATGTAACTGAAAATGAGGATTGCTTTGTTTACTCTGTCCTGCCTTCCTGGGAAGCGAGGCTCACTGTGGGGCTGCGTTTCGTTTTTCAGAATGCGCTTTCAACAGGAAGCATTCCGCTCATGCATGCATGACAGGAGAGGAATGTGCCCGGAGATAATATTTATACCTAAGAAAGAGTTTTGGCTCCGGGATTTCTTGGGGAAATCTCTTTATGGTATTTTCCCTCATGACACATGTGGTCTATTTGGCATTTTTGTTCATAAACACACACAGTTCAACCCAAGCCATCCTGTGGACCTTTATCTTCTCTTGTTTCTGTAGCCTTTTTGTCTGAGAAAATATGCCCTTGGGCTTGGGGCCAGAGAAGTCATGTTCTTAGAGTATTCAGAGGTTTCTAATCTTAAAATGTGAGCCCATGGAGACCCACAGGTGAAGAGGGAACACAGATGCAATTTCCTAGACAATCAGAGTAAAATGTGTTTTTGTTTTAGTTTTAGATTAGATAATTACTTTGGCTCTAACCTTTACTCAAATGTTCAGGTAATTGTTTCTGCTTTCTGTTTTGCTTCATGTCTACTAAAAAAATGGTTTAAAAATATTAATCACATGTTTCTTATTTTCTTAATGAACATATTCAGATTTACTGGGCAGCCTCTGATTAATTTTATAGTCAGTTAAAATAAATATTTTTATGGCTGCCTGCAACTAGAGCCTGTTTACATGCATACTCTATAAATTCCAAAAGAGCAGGAATTGTCTGTTTTGTTCATTGTCTGTTTTGTTCACCTCAATTAGTCCTCTGCTGGGCACATAGTTGGGGTTCAATAAATATTTGTTGGATAATTAAATGGAAGTAGAAATATTAACCTTGAGCTCCAAAGAAGTAGTTATTTAAACCTATAAAAATTAACCTAATGAAATATTCAAATAAGTAGGATAGAGAAGACATAAAAATGGTTATTTTGACATGAAACAGAGTCTAGGGAGGCAAGTGCCTGTGAGAGGATTTAACCCCAATTTTTAACCTTCCAATCTGGGTGTCCTGGAGCCTTCAAATCCAAAAGACACTTTAGAGACCATCAGATCTAATCACTTATTTGACAAAAGGTCATCCAGCCTTTTACTGATCACCATTTATAATATAGTGATTGGTTAGTCGCTAAAAAGCAATGCACTTTTTTTTTTTTTTTTTAAGAGAGAGTGTAATGGAGGGAGGGAGAGGCAGAGAGAGAGAAAGGGAGACAGAAACATTGATGTGAGAGAGACACTTCGATTGGTTGCCTCCCGCACATGCCCCCACCAGGGCTGGGAATGAAACCTGCAACCCAGATATGTGCCCTTGACTGAGAATCAAACCTGCGACCCTTTGGTGTGTTGGCTGATGCTCTAACCACCAAGCAACACCAAGCAGCAATGCAATTTTTAGTGGGAAAATGCTGATGCTAGAAAGTTTCTTTTTTTTTTTTATTGAGCGAGAATTTACCTGTCTGTTATTTCTATACATTTTAAATTCTGCTTTCTGGGAGTACTTGCGATATGCCTGATGAAAGACCAACCAGATTTGAATTAGGGTATTTTCTTTTTTAGGTCACCACTAGTCTAGATTTATTTTGAAATAAGGCCCAAACTAGATAATAAGGCTCCCCAATTCTTGCCACAGGGTACACCTGAATTAGCATGATTTGTATCACATGTCCTCATATCAGACATTGTTTGTGTAAATGCAAATTGTTAATACTTCTTTGGGGAGCAATGTGGCTCTACATATGAAATGATACCATTTCACACAGAAATTCCATTTTTAGGAATTTATCTTCAAGATATACTTCCAAAGTTGTACAAAAATAGATGACCAAAGGTACCCATAGGTGATCCAGGATTCCCATTATGGAAATTTAAAAACAATTTAAATGTTCAATAGGAGAAAGATAAATAAATTGGATAGATCCATTCAGTGGAAAAGAATCATGAGAAAGAATGAGACAGAACTAAATGTATCCAGTTGAAAGATGTTCATTACATATTATTAAATGAAAAAACAAATGTCATAAAAGTATGTATGACATGCCCCCGATTTTGTAAAATAATGGTAAGAATAATACATCTAAGTATATCAGCGAGAAATTGGAAGGATTATATAATAAGCTGTAAATACTAATCTCCAAGGAATAGCATTATGAAGGACTCTTAACTTTTTACTTAATATCTTACCTAATAATAGACAAACATGTAAATCGACCGTACCTCCGCTACACCCACAGCCAATCAGGAGTGAGTATGCAAATTAACCCAACATAGATGGAAGGTTAATTTGCATATGCAGGCATGGAGCAACCAGCTGGGGTGGGATGCCTGCTATGAGGGGGAGGGAAGGGGGCAGAGGGAGCTACAGGAGCGGTGTTCCGGCCTAGAGCAAGTACTTGGCGGCTCCCGGGCGGCCTGAGAGCAGAGACTTGGTGGCTCCTGGGCGGCCCAAGAGTGGGGACTTGGAGGCTCCCAGGCGGACGGGAGCGAAGACAGGGGAAGGAAGGCCTATTCTTGCATGAATATCGTGCAATGGGCCTCTAGTATTTATATAGTCTTGGAACATCTTAAAATGAATATTAATACTGTAATCAGAAAAAAAAGGCAGACACTTTAAAATGTCACCTAGAAACACTCCAGACTATTAGGAGTGAAATAGATCTTAGGAATTGAGTAGGAAACATCTTTAAATTAATGTAACCTAATATTCTCATTTATAGATAAGGAGTTGATTCCTTCAAATGTCAAACGAGTTAGCCAAATGCCCCAAAACAATTAGAAGCAAATCTGCTTTTAGAACACAGGTATAGAACTCTTTGAATTATGCCACAATGTCTTTTAAAAAGCAGTACAGATTTTGAAAAAGGTAAAATATAAATGTGTCCATATTTCTTCTTTTTAAAAAAGTAGCTCATCATTAGAATAACATAAAAGAGTTACTTCATAAATTGCGATAGGTTTTTAAGATAACCTGAATGTTATTGAAGAGGTGATTAACACCCATGTGCCCATCCTCAGAAGAGAAAAATTAAAGCCAAGGGATTTGTGGAAATTCTATAGTGTATTAGTAGTAGAGCTGAAACTTGAACTCTGGACTCAGGATTCTTAGTCAAAGACTTCTGAACTTTGCCAAATTGCTTCCTACAGGCTGATGTGCATTTATTAAATATTTATTATGGTGCTAGGTGCTGCTGCCGAAGATATACTAGGCACAGTCTACACCCTTGAAAAAGAAAATAAAACGTGCCAATAAAATGTTCATTTAAGAGACTTCAGCATAGATAATATTAGTTAACTTGAGAAAGCCTAATGAACTAAAACTCAAGGTCTGATCAAATTATTTATTTTTAAATTAAAAATGATGCATCTGAGAACTTTTTTCCTTATCCCAATTAAGGATTTCAAGGAATTCCATACCAATATATAAAGTATCACAACCTTCTCAAAGGGGAGGATTATTATATCCATTAGGAAATGAGGGCAGAAACATTAAATGATTTGTCCATTAGTCACTAAGAGTAAGAATAACTCTAAGATCCCTTACTTCTGAGTAATTTCCAGAATCACATGTTTCATGGAACCAAATTAACCTGGACCACTCCTAGAATCCTGGACATATCTGGAAAGTGATCATTACATTTTATTTTAGGTTATGTCGACCACAAACCTGACAGAACCTGACGCGTCTGAGTGGACTCTACCACACTATGCCTTCTAACCTGGGTTTACTCCACCAGAAGTGGGGAACCATTTATTATTCCATGGGTGAGGCTGCATGCATCAACAGCCAAGTCAATAGCAGATGAATGGAAACCACAAAATTAAAGGTGTTATTGGCATCAAGACCCAAACTTAAAGTGCTGATCCAGGAATGACAATCTCTAAACATTTTCAGACAAGTTAGGAACACAAGTAAGACCAGTGCTGGGCAGATCCCAGTAGTGTGACTGGCAGCAACAGTATAGTGAGCATTTACCTTGGCATTGAAGCCACACCTTCCCCTTTGTGCTCTGGCTATGTTTTATGCAAATTTTAAGACACAGAGCCATTTTTTTGTTCCCGGTTTATTTTCTTAACCAGCTTCTGCTTCCCTTAACAGGTTACCTTAATTGTAGTAAACATAAAAAAAAAATAAGTCTGTAATCCATTTGTATACTTTTAAAATATTCTGGTTGCTGGTGGAAATGAAGATCCTTTCTTCCATAGTTCTTCAGGCTTTCCGGATATGTAGTTCAGACCCACTAAAAAATAGATAATTGGAAGAGCAAGCAGGCGAAGGTGAGGGAGGGTCTTCAGATCATGAAGAAGAGAGGGAGGGACAGAGGATTTTGTAGGAGAGGTCTCAGACTGCAGTGCAGTGCCAAGAAAGATATGGCCAGGTTGATGTGAAATCCAAGAATCACAGTCATGGGGAGTCCTGCATATTGCCAGAATGGCCCGCCTAGTAACTCTGTTGTGCTCTGGCTTTGGCTGAGAGAAGTCCATGGGAAGTGTGGCCTTGGGGCAAATGCAGTGGTGGATCCAGAGAGACTGGATCTGAGGCTGTTAGTCATTTTTGCTCCCATGACAAGAGGTCTGAGATGAGCATTTTCATGACTGCCTCACTCTACTCCTTGTACCACACAGATCTATCTTCTTCACATAGGTCTGGAGATCAGCTCCCTTTGGGGTCCTCTTTCTGAGGGGAAGTTAGAAAAGGGGTAGCAGTACCATGTCTGGCACAATAGCCATGATCGTGGGTACTACTTGTTTGAACTTGGTCTATCAAGATTCTCCAAGATGGCTTCTGAAAGTGCCAGATTAGTGAATTAAATGAAGACATGATGGTAGCCACCATCTTTGCCTCCTTTAGATCTTTAGTGGCAGTACTAATCTCTACGTCATTTACAAGATGCAATATCTATCGTTTTTTACTTACTATGTTGGCTGTGAGGAAGGACAATGCAAAGATTTCTACTTTTCTTTCCTAAAATAAAGTGTAATGATCACTTTCCAGGTATGTCCAGTATTCTCACTGGATAGGCCAAGGGCTCAATGGGGGGTTGCCTCAGAAGGTCTCATAGGAATCATTACAGTATATATTTTCTGTGGTGTTTAGTCAAAGGGTTCAGGTCTGGGCACTGAGCAAAGGATCATGACTTTTTTTAGGTGTTGCTGCCAGCTCCTTGCTCTCCCATTCTTGCCATCCTCTCAGCCCTCTTTTTGAAGATGTTAAGTAGAAAGAAAACTTACTGGCTGTCCTATTTTGTTCCTAGGATAACCATGCTCTGTCAACCATTTCCATAACTCCCCATGGGTCAAACCTCTTGGTTCCTCTGATCTTGCAGGTCATTAAGGTAATTGCAACTTCCTGACTTCTGACAGTTAAGTACTACCACCTGGCCTCTCTACTTTGGGGACTCTGTCTTCTCCATGAACATTAATGAGCCCAGCAATGTGATGGTCTCTCCCATCATCCTCCCTGGCCTGCAGAGGAGCCACTACCAAATTTCTTAGTGATGCTGTGCCCCTCTCCATGCATTCCTGAAGGCTGTGGGAAAAAGGTCTCTGGCCTTACGAAACATGTGCATTTGAGGATGCCCACTTCTACGTTTAGGTTGAGGGTGAGGCAAGAGACTGTTCTTGCTGGACTCTGAGAGTGAGTGACTCCTTAAATTTTGCCCCTATACATCTCTCTTGCCTCACCCTCATCTTGGTCTTGTCCATTTCCTTTAGTCTCTTTATTTTTATCGCTAGCATCTGGCAGAGCAACTCAGGCATTTCCACTTTGCTGAGTGTTGGTCGATGCTGTTATCAGACTTCTCAGAGCCATCCTAGCTGAAAATCTCCCCTGTACTCTGGGGTCCTTGCCAGGTTTTGAATCCTGTGTCCCATGAAAAAAGTTCCTTCAAGTCAATGAATTCTTGCTTATCCAACCCAGTCTTATATTCTGGCCCCTTTCACCAACACCCTTGAAATCCAATCCCAGGGTTACTCCCCTGGCTCCCACTGGTACATGCCAGCTAATTCCTACAACTTCTTGGTGTAGAGTCTTTTTCTTCTTTTATCAGACCAAGCAGGTCTTCAGCTGAGTAGCCAAGAGTGAAGGAGAGTGTTAGACGGACTCTGATGGCTGTCTTGATGTAAGCCACGGGTTGTGAAAGATTTCACAGAGAAAGGTGAGCAGAAAAGGGTCTATTCACTTTCCAATGGAGGAAAGGGGCCGAGAGCTAACAGCTCTATCTCCGTGAGGGACTGGGCTTTTTAAGGGCTGCTTAAAGGTTAAGATGGGGTTTCTGGGGCGGAGCTGGCATAAGTGGGTGTACAGCATACTCTGTTCCTTGGGCAGGATGTGGCTATATCTAGAATAGACTTAGAGCTGGGTGGAGTGAGGAGTGGAAATGTACTGTGGGTTAGTAAAAGATCTGTGGTATTGGGTATTGGGTTAGGTTCTGTCAGAGAGGGCATCTCCTCAGGTGACAGCTGTTTCTTTGTCAGGACAGGCCTCTGCAGCATTTTCTTTTTTTTTCTAAGTATTTTTTTTTGTTTAAAGTATTACATATAGTAGTACATATATCCTCCTTTCCCCCACCCCATTGACCTTCCCCCAACCTCCCCTACCCACTGTTGCATGCCCTCATCCCAACCCCCCCCCCCAGTGTCTTTTGTCCATTGGTTGTGCTTATATGCATGCATACAAGTCCTTTGGTTAATCTCTTTCCCCCCCTCCCCAACACTCCACAGCCTTCCCGCTATAATTTGACAGTCTGTTCGGTGCTTTACTGCCTCTGTATCTATCTTTTTGTTCATCAGGTTATAATGTTCTTTGTTTTCCATAAATGAGTGAGATCATGTGGTATTTTTCTTTCATTGCCTGGCTTATTTCACTTAACATAATGCTCTCCAGGTCCATCCATGCTGCTGCAAATGGTAAGAATTCCTTCTTTTTTATAGCAGCATAGTATTCCATTGTGTAGCTGTACCATAGTTTTCTAATCCACTCATCTGCTGATGGGCATTTAGGCTGTTTCCAAATCTTAGCTATGGTGAATTGTGCCCTCTGCAGCATTTCCCAGCTCAGTGGAGGTGCTTCCTCTGACTAGAAATAGGTAGACAATTTCTGCAAATTCCGAGGATGCTGGGGAATCTGTACAGCCAATACCTTCAGAGAATATTCATCCAGATGTTCCCATCCCATTTTTCTGGGTCCCAGTTTTCCCTAGTGAGTGCCCTCACCTTAGCATAACAGACCTTCCTTGGCTGATATTCAAATATCACTGGAGCTCTGCAACTTTAACTATCAGATCTGCTGCTCCCTTTCTTCTTTTCTATTGCAGGGGATAAAAGCCTCTTTGTAAAAGAATTCCCTTTAACTGATTGTCATAAGCCCTCAGTTTCTCATTACTCCTCTGTAGGGCATCCATATAACTGAGCAATAACCTGCCAAATCTGTTTGATTGGACCTGAATGATTGGACCTGTACCAGTGTTCTCTTCCACTGGAATATTTCCCCAGGTCATTGCTGGTGAAATCTTTAGCAATTGGGCCCCCACCTTGTGTCAGGTGTTGTCTATGCCTTACCTACCACGTAGAATGGCACCCTCTTAATCTGCTGTTTGGAGAGAGAGCCAATCCCAAATCCCCATATCTTCCTGCCTGTTTTCTCCAGACCACAGTCTGTCCCAATTGTGTTAGTTTGAATCCACCCAAGGTAAATGCCAAAGTGGGATTAAAAATAAAGGAGTCATTTATAGGGGGAGGGATCAGGAAGAGTCTTCAGGCTGTTGGCGTAGAAGGGAAGAGGGATGGACTGAGGATTGGGTAGGAGAAGTCTCAGACTGCAGTGTAGTGCTAAAGATATGGCCAGGTTGATGGGGCATCCTGAAATCATAGTCACTGCATGTTGCCAGAACTGGCCTGCCTTAGTGCCTCTGCTGTGCTCCATCATTGCCTGGGAGCAGTTCATGGGAAGTGGAGCCTCAGGGCAAATGCAGTGGAAGCTTCAGAGACACAGAATCTGAGATTGTCAGTTATGCTCCCACAGTGGGAGATCTGAGAGGCTTTGTCATGACTGTGATGACACATTGACTTCTAGACTTGACTGGGTTAAACATGTTTGATTTTTACAGTGGAAAACAGTGGAGAGGACAGACTAGGATAGCTATTTTAGCATCATTTAAATGACTATTTTCATTTTTTCAAAGAAGAAGAAGGCAAAGGGAATACGTGTAGCTAAACAATTTGCATCATAGTTAAATGGAATAACAAATCTAGCCCAGGTCAGATATTTCAGACCAAAAATGTCTATTGTCTCCAGTTCCATTGTGCCTTTTTGGGTGCCATTTTGCAGATAGATGTGCTTTGGTATAACTGAACGTTTCAGCTCATCCAGATGGTCACACTACCAACATCACTGTGGTGTTTTGGACCTTCTGAGGGGACTATCAGGAACAATGCAGTGCAATTGCTTCAGACAGAGTGCTTTATGACTCCTGCATCATGCAAGTGTTTTTACCCTCTAGGTAGCTTATTTGCTCTGTGTTTTCTTTTGCCTATATTTTCTTTCTCTCTTTATCCACCTTGCTGGTATTACTAGAGTCCAGACACCTTACAAAAAAGTTTGGTAATTATCTAGGAGATTGATGATAAGGATGTTATTTGTCTTTGGCTCATGTTTGGTATCTTCAGCCTGTGTTCTGCTGGAGTATGTGTTTCCCCCCCCCCCCCATTATCTTAATAAGTCATTATTTTTCTAATGTTTCTCCAAGTTCACCCCCTCTGTTGCTATCTCTGTTTTCTCTCTCCTTTGGTATTTTGGGAATAGTGATAAATGTTGGGTAGAAAAAATAAGAATGGTGGAGTGTAGCTTTGTACATGTCCATTGTACTTTTGGGACTTTGTTCTGATTGTATTATCATGAGAAATTCCCCGGATGCCTATTTGACCAAGCTAAGTCAGAAAACTTGGTACTTATTCATTTCCAAAGACACCTTGGATTTATAATAGAGATAAGGCAGAGAAAGGAGAGATTACAACTTGAATAACCCCTGCTCAGGGCTGTAGGAATTTCCTGAGTCTCAGTGAATAAACAGTTATGTGATCTTAGGGTCAAAACAGAAATTGTGCTAGAGTCAGCAGTTGGGATATGCAGGTAAGCTGATAAGCACTATTAAGTATGAGTTTTCAAACAGCAATAGATAGGCTAAGGACTATATGTAGTTTTTGAAGAGCATTTATCTTTTGTGACATCACTAAGACTCTTGCCCTTTCTGTGATCTGACAGTGTATCATAAAGCGTTTTTAGTGCATTTTTTCTCATACTCCTTTTTCTTGATTACGCATTCTCAGTGTTATAAGCAAGGAGGTATATCATTTATATCAATTTTCTATTGCTGCTGGGACAATTTACCATAAACAGTGACTTAGAACAATACAAATTTATTATCTTATAGTTATGGAGGTTAGAACTCTAAAATGGTTTTAACTCTAAAATAGGCTAAAATAAAGGTATTGTCGGCATTGCATTTCTCTGAAGTCTCTAGAAGACAATCCATTCCTCACCTTCTCCAGTTTATAGAGGCTTCCCATATTCCCTTGCTTGTGTTCACCTTCCATCTTCAAAGCCAGCAATAGAAGGTTGAGTCCTCACATCCCATGACCCCCACATTGTTCTTGTTGTTACATCTCCTTCTCTAACTCTGACTCTCCTGTCTTTCTCTTTCACATATAAGGACTCTTGTTATTCCATAGGGCCCCACAGATATTTCAGAATAATCTCCCAATTTAAGGATCCCTAACTTAATTACTTCTGCAGAGTTCCTTTTGCCATGTAAAGAAACATATTTTAGGTTCTGGGGGTTAGAGTGTGCACGTTTTGGGGACATAATTCTGCATACCACAGTCCTACAGTATATCCACTCTACCCCATGGGCCCTAAAGATATCATCTCTTTACAGCATTAACTCAGGTCTAAAATCTCATCTAAAAGTCTCAAATCTGATGATCTAAATTTACTAAATCAGATATGGATGGGATTCTGGATATGATCCATTCTAGGGAAAAATTTATCCCCTGGCATTTATTGTTATAGCAAAAATAAGCTTGGCTGCCCCTTTAAAACTTTTCTTGGAAATCTCAGCTAAATGTTCAAGCTCATAATTTACATATTCAGCTTTTTAAATAACTGCAGGACAAAATTCATCTGAGCTTTCTGCCACTGTATAGCAAGAATCCTCTTTCCTCCAGTTTCCAGTAACATGTTCTTCATTTCTCTCTGAGCCCTTACTAGCAGAGTTCTTACATCCATATTTCTACTAACAGTCTGTTCAAGGCAATTTAGACTTTTTTCTATCATGCTCTATAAAGTTCTTCTGGCCTCTAGCCATTACCCAATTCTGCAGCCACTTCCGCATTTTTAGATATTTGTTATAGCAGCACCCTGCTTCTGGCACCAAAATTTGTGTTAATTCCCATTATAAAAAATGATGTTATAACAAATCACAACCAATTTAGTAGATTAAACAACATAAATTTATAATCTTTGGAAGTCAGAAGTCCAAAATGGGTTTCACTGGGCTAAAATAAAGGTGTCATGGCAAGCCTCCTGCAGTGGACAGTCCAATTCATGTTCTTTCTGCTTTATAGAGGCTGCCAATGTTTCTGGGCTCATGTTTCCTTTCCATGTTCAAAGCCAGAAATGGTAGGCTGAGTCCTCATATCACATCCCTCCAACCTTCTTCCTGTCATCACATCTTCTCTTGCCTCCATCCTTCACTTATAAGGGTTCTTGTAATTACATTGTGTCCACCCAGATAATCCAGAATAATCACTCAATCGAAAGATCATTTAACTTAACCTTTTGCACTCGGATGTCGAGATTAAAATTACTCTTTGAATGTATCAATAATTTGAAATATAAAAAAATCCAAATAAATAAGTTTGTATGAAAAGAAACTCCAGTTTTTTATTCTACTGCCGCGCTTTGTAAAATCTGGGGTATTTAAAAAATTAAATCCCAAGTAGAATAAAGGAATCGAGAAAAAAGCAAGCGAGTGCAAAGGGTTAATCACATCTAGAAAGTCTCTTTTGCAATGTAAGGTAACAAATTCACAGGTTCTATGGATTAGGACATGGACATATTGCTGGGGGGGGGGGGGCATGCATTTCAGCCTACCACACCATTGTATAAAGAAGCATTGTTGTATATTCCCCTACTTCCTTCCCTCCCATTTAAATCGAGAGAGAGAGAGAGAGAGAGAGAGAGAGAGAGAGAGAGAGAGAGAGAGAGAGAAACCTCAATAATGAGAGCGAATCATTGATTGGCTGCCTCCTGCATGCCCCCTACTGGGGATCAAGCCTGCAACCTGGTTCAGAGGTTGGTGCTCAACCACTGAACCATGCTGGCCAGGCAGAAAATATTTTTAACAGAAAGGTTACACATGGATTTCTTTAAATAGAATTTACCTCTCTGAATCTCTGTTTTCTTATGAGGGAAAATCACTAGGAAGTCTCTTAGAGCCTTCTATCTCTACAATTTAATAAATCTAAAGTGCCCTGCAGTTTAATTAAATTAGGATGTGAAATGTGTTCATTGTAAAGTAATTCAAGGCTTATGATCCAGAGCCTCAAGGAAGTTCAGGTCTTTGGATAAAAGAGACCTACAGCTGCTTTTGCAACCAGAAACACACACACACACACACACACACACACACACACACACACACCCTGTACAAATGTAATTACACATGAAATAATATAACCTAAACAGAACAAAACATGCAATTGAGGAAAGGCCTAGAAGTCAGAGAGCAGAGATTAGAAAAGAGACAAAGGGCTGGCACCAGCTCAGTGCTCAGGAGGGATACCTCCTAGCAGTTTTCCAAGGGGATCCAACCAAGGTGCAGGTAACAACCCCATCATCAAACACTTGCAAAGCCCTTCCCTGAGGTTATAAAATGGAAAAACAGACAGACTGACTCAGAGCCTTAGCTGTGTGTGGGAGCCACTGAAACAAGCTGTCAAAGGGGAAAGGTGGATTTCAATAGCTTCCACCAATGACACTATGGCAGTATACAAATTAGGGATAGGGTGGAGGGAGAAGTCACAGTCAAAAGTATTGTCAATGATCAAGGAAGTGCCTGCAGGTTACTAGTCAGCATGTGGGTCTGCATGCCTAGCAGGGTGGGGAGCATGACTTCTCTACTGGGACTTTGTCAGCTGTCCAGGTGCCACACTGAGAAACTGTTGTGGCAAGAGAGCCAGAAAAGTCTTCATTCTTGACCTGACCCATTACCTGAGAATTTTCACCATGTCTCTGGCTTAAAGAAATAGTGGGTAACAGGTTGCATGTTGAAAGAAGCAGGGAGAATGCCAGCCACACTCTATATTGAGTTTAATGAAGAAGTACAACTCATTTTTCCAGAGTTATGTCAGAAACCACAAAGAAACATAGGTAGCAGAGCTAAGCTGGGGATCATTAGAGATAGGACCACTTGTTTGCCTGGGATAATTTGAACAGCACTGCTGAAGAGAAATTTCCACGTGGAAGGATAGGAAAACCTTGCACTCTCATAATAAAGTGAGATGGGATTATGGAGATTCTTGATGTTTATTTCCATTGTGAGATTATAGAATATTATCCTTACCAGTTTTTTTTTGGTAGGTATGCCACATACCATGTCAAATTCCTGAAACATGTGACTAAAATAATTTTCTTTCAGGTAGTTCCAATCTTTAGCATGTGGGTATTGGATCAGTAGGTTGTCTGGGTTATAAGTTCTTTGAGAAATTTGGTGAAAAAGTTAGTAAAATCATTTATAAGTCTGGATTGCTCTAACAGTTTGATCAAGATGGTATACTTGGTATGTCTGAACAGAAATATTTAAAATGTCCTTTGATATGCGACAGAGTGAAACAACACCAATTCAACTCCAGACCCCAAGCAAAGATTAGGCCTCCTCATGGCTTGCTCACCAACAGAATAACAAATTTCTTTTGGTTGGTTCTATGTGATTGGTTGCTTCTATATTCCACTCTCATCACAGTTGGATGGAATGCATAATTGGAGGCTTCCTCGATTTATGAGTATAATTGTAAAGCAGGACCTATTTTCTTTTATTTTTTTTCTAAAAATTTGTTTTTATTGACTTCAGCGAGGAAGGGAGAGGGAGAGAGTGATAGAAACATCAATGATGAGAGAGAATAATTGATTGGCTGCCTCCTGCACATTCCCTACTGGGAACCGAGCCTACTACTCAGGCAAGTGCCCTGACCGTGAATGAAACTGTGACCTTCCGGTTTATAGATCAACGCTCAAACACTGAGCCACGTTGGTCGGACCTATTTTATTTTCTAGAATTTGAAAATCTCACCCAGAGGAGCTAGTGATGCAAAGGAGAGGGGATCATAGAAAAAATTTTCTGGCTTTCTAGTAGCATAAGCAGTAGTAGCAAAATCAAGTTTGGCAGTGGCAATGGACTGGTTTGCAGTAGTTGTTGCAACAAGACTGAATCTACAGGGTAGCAGTGGCAGCAATGCTAGCGGTGATGTTGGTTACCCCAAGACTGAGCTTTTTTTGGGGCAGATGTGCAAGTCAATGTGTTTAGTGTTCTTGGCAACCTCAGAGACGGCTTCACTGGTTAAGTTTAGCAGCATGATTTTGGGCTTCATTCTTTGCTATGTCGCCCCATGTCTGGCTTTCCAGCCTCCTATTTATTTGTAAGTTGCCTAATGCCAATTTAATGGGTTCTTTATGCTTGGGTTCTGCTAGACTTTGGTTTGCTGCTTGTAACTCAGAATCTGAGGTATACTACTAGGGACCTTGTTAAAATGCAGATTCTATGGCCTAGACATAATCATTCAGAATATCTGGCATTTGGGCACAGGAATGTAATTTTTTAAGTATCCTGAATCAAGACTTTTTTTTTCTATAGCAAGTGTCAGAAACCAAATTCAAGCCAGTTTAAGTAAAAAAAAAAAAGAAAGAAAAAGGAATGTATTCACTCATATAATTTAAAACCCTAGGGAGCAGATAGTCAGGAAATACTGAATGCAGAGCTCAAGCAAAGCCTTCAGGATTTGGTTTCTCTCTTTCCTGGTTCTGTCTTCTGTGGTATTTTCTTCAGTCTAAAATTTCACATGGTACCAAGATGGTCGCAGTGACTCCAGACCTGATATCTTCTCAGTTTGTGTTCTAGTGGGCAGAGCACTTGTGTTTGTCCTAGAAGCCATGGCTCTGATGGAGGTCTGTGTTTGAAACTATCACCAGGTCAAAGGGTGCAAAGCTCCAAGTAGTTGGCCTGCATTTCCTGCCACCTCTGGAGCCCAGATTCTCTGAGGAGTAGATTTTCTCTTTTTACTTGGCTGACAGTGTCAACCTTTTGTTAACCATCTTTCCTAAGTGCTATTTGACATTCTCATGCTTGCAGTTCAGTTATACACTCATTCCCTCACTTATTCATGAACAGATTGGACACTTACTGAGCATTTTTCTAGGCAAAAGGGATTTAAAGTTGGATATGATATGGTCCTTCTTTTAAAAGAACATGGATTTTAGTGGGGGAGACACATAAATAAACCAGTATTTAAATCGATTTGATTTATTATTGAACATCTAATGCTTGGCACTATTCTAGTGCTGGGGATACAGCAGTGAATAAAGCAAAGTATTTGTCGTGATAGAGCTTACATTATAATGGAACTAGAGGCCCGGTGCATGAAATTGGTGCATGGGGGGGGGTCCCCTCAGCCCAGCCTGTACCCTCTCCAATCCAGGACCCCTCAGGGGATGTCCGACTGCCAGTTTAGGTTCCTAACCACTCACCTGCCTGCCTGCCTGATTGCCCCTAACCACTTCTGCCTGCTGGCCTGATCACCCTTTAACTGCTCCGCTGCTGGCCTGATTGCCCCTAACCACCTCTCCTTCAGCCCCCACCACTGTGGCTTTGTCCAGAAGGACGTCTGGATGGATGTCTGGTCTAATTAGCATATTACCCTTTTATTAGTATAGATAAGGCAGAAGATAAACCAACAAAGAAACAATATAGTAGACAGGGACAAATATAATTGAAAATAGTCAGCCAAGGCCTCTCTGAAAAAGTGGTAGAGATGTGAGGGAAGTGAGGGAGTGAGCCGGTGCTATCCCCAGGGAAGCACATACCAGGCAGAGGAAGCATCCTATATATTAAAAGCCTAATATGCTAAGTGTGCAGTCACTGGTTGACTGTTCAACAAATCAAAGTGTAATATGCTAATTACATGCCGCTTAACTGTTCACTATGATGTGCACTGACCACCAGGGGGCAGATAGTTGACTGGTCAACCAGTTGCTATGACGTGCACTGACCACCAGGGGGGTAGACACTCTGACCAGTAGGTTAGCTTTCTGCTGGGGTCTGGCTGATAGGGACTGAGCAAGATTGACCAGACACACCCTGGAGCCCTTCCATGGTCCCTCCCCGGCCCCGGTCATGCACCGGTGGGGTCCCTCAGTCTGCCCTGTGTCCTCTCGCAATCCGGGACCCCTCAGGGGATGTCAGAGAGTCGGTTTCGGCCGATCCCGCAGGCCACTCCCCTCAGGAGGGTGCCAGACGCAGGGCTCATGGCTGGCGAGTGCTGCTGCGGCGGCGCGAGCCTCTCCCTATTAGGACTAATTGGGCACGAGCCTGCAGCAGGCACAGTGGGGCCGGGATAAACAGGAGTGATAGGTAGGAGCTGCAGGCAGTGTTGGACTGCGGGTTTCAGCCCAATGCCCGCAGGCCACCCCGAGGGACTCCACCAGTGCATGAATTCATGCACTGGGCCTCTAGTCCTATATAATAAAAGGGTAATATGCAAATTGACCCTAAAGGCTGAACGACTGGAATGACCGGTTGCTGTGACACACACTGACCACCAAGGGGCAGATGCTCAACACAAGAGCTGCCCCCTGGTGGTCAGTGCGCTCCTACAGGGGGAGCTCTGCTCAGCCACAAGCTGAGCTGATGGCTGTGAGTGCAGCCGCAGTGGTGGGAGCTTCTCCTGCCTCCTCTGCTGTGCTAAGGATGTCCAACTGCGGCTTAGGCCCGATCCCCCAGGGAGTGGGCCTAAGCTGGCAGGTGGACATCCCCCGAGGGGTCCCGGACTGTGAGAGGGTGCAGGCCGGGCTGACGGACTCTCCCAAGTGCAAAAATTTTCTTGCACTGTGTCTCTAGTCAAATATAATGGGACTGGGGCAGGATCAGGCTTGGCCAGTGTAGTTGGGGCAGAGTGTTGGGGAGAGTTGTTGGAGGTGAGTTTAAATAAGACAGGAGGGGGGATAGATTATGTAGGATCTTGCAAACCATTGTAATGCCGTCTATGTGGGAATAACTTGGGGATTCTGAGCAGAGAGGAGACATAAATCACTCTGGCTATTGTATAAAGGATGGAATCTGTTGTGAGGGGCTGTTACAAGTTATCCAGGTGAGAGAGAATGGGGCTAACCAGGGCAATGAGTAGAAAGTGGTTGGATTGTGGATATATTTTGAAGTCAGATCTTGAATGTGAGATGTGGATTGAAGGTGAGGTGTGAGAGAAAGAAAATTCAAGAATGACTCCATAGTTTTTGGCTTCAGCAACTGGAAGAATAACTTGCCACTTACTAAAAAGGGAAAGATTGCTGAGGAAACTTGGTAAGCTGTCTATTAGACAGTCAAGTGCATGTGTTAAGCTGGTAGTTGGGTATCCTAGTCGAGAGTTCAGGTTTGAGTTTGGGCTGGAGATACAGATTTGGGCTAAGTCATGGGTTTGGATAAAGTCACTCAGAAAGGGGGTATAGAGCAAATATTCTTCATGTGAAGTTCAACTGAATGTAGCTGGAGGGAAACATCCAACTGTGCTGATTGATCCCACTTTAAATCTATGACCACGAATTTGTAAGTCATCTTTCCATGGCAATGTAGCAATCTTATTTCTTAAACTTCTAATAGCCTTCATCTCTCCTCACACTTAGCTGAAGACTTAGCATCTACTTGACTGAGAAATCAAGAATAGTTGTAAGAGAACTACTTCACATTCTCACCATCAAATCTACCAGAAGAATAATCTGCTTTTATTCTTCTTGCAACAGGACGACTTTTCCAGCTCCTATATATCTCCAGTTAGAACCGGGGGAACATTGTCCCCTCTCATCTACTCAAGGACTTTGCTTCTGCAACCATCCCCTTTCTCTTTTGCATCATTAGCTTTACTTTTTACTCATCATCCCCATCCCCATGCTGTAATATGTTCTGTCTGAAGAAGGTCTTGCGTGATCCCATATTTCCCCCTCCCCCTCCCCGCCATTTATCTGCTCTCCTTTATAGCAATGCTCTTGGGAGAGTTGTCTATAATCACTCTCTCACCTCTTATTATTTCTTGAACACAATCCAGTCAGGCTCTTGTCCTCTGGTTCCACTAAACCCAATCTTATGTTTGGCAAGGATCACTTTCTTGCCAGATTCAATAAACAATTCTTAAACTTCATCTTAGTCATCCTCTCAGCAGTATGTGACATAGTTGATTACTCTCTCTTTCTTGATACACTTTTTTTTTTTTTTGTAGTTGTTGGGTTCCAGAACCTCACACTTCTTGATTTTCTTATTTCACCAGCTGCTTCCCTCTCAGTCTCCTTCACTGGGTCTTTCTAATTTTTGCTGAAATTGAAAGGGTAACATGCCTGTGAGCTGAGTCCAGAGCTTTCTCTTCTCTATTTGCTCTCCTCCCTAGGTGATCTCATCCAGCGTCATGGCTTTAAATAACATCTGGTCTGATACCTGTCTCAGAGATGTCTTTCTTCTCTATGACTCTCCTACACTGGTTTGTTTTTCTTCATGGCAATTATCACTATTTAAAATCATATATATATATATATATATATATATATATATATATATATATATATATATATTTAAACTTATTTACTTATTGTCTGTCTTCCACATGAGAACAGGGATCTTATATGTTTTGTTCTCTGTTATATTCTCAGCAACTAGAATAGTGCCTGGGATACAATAGACTGTAATATATACAACAGAAAGAGAGTCTTTAGTATGAAAAGGCAGCGTTATTGAGGACAGTTATGCACAGATTTCTGTACAATAAAACGACAAAACAGATTTATTAAACAATTTACAAAGGGCAGAAATTGCTACTGAGCAGTGCTACTGCTCCCTGCCATCATAGTGCCCTGTGCTGAGAATATAAACAGGTACCCATGGGCCCTGGAAATCTCTCCCATCCTTTCTTTCCCGATCAGGGTCGGGAGCTGGTTCCCAATATCCTGGGCACTGGCCACACAGGGAGTGACTCCTTGCAGACCTGTTCCTGGGTGCACAGCTCAGCGCTCTCAAATACCTTCTGGAGCCTGCACTTCACGTTGCAAAAGAGGCAACCACAAAGCTCAAGTGTTGGGTGCATTTCAAAGCCCCGAAGGAGAGTAGTTTAAACACTCCTCCTACCCCTCCCAGCTCTCCCTGTGTCACTCTGGAAGCAAGATCTAAACAGACTGAAATAAATGCTTCCCCCCTTTTTTCCTATTCGTAAGTGTTCAAAGAGAAGAATCATTAGTCTCTAGAGTGAAAAGAGCCAAGAAAAGAGCCGAGAAAAGACACCTGGGAGATATAGATACTTAAGAGGCAAGCAAGAAAAAGGTTCCTGACAAGGAGGTCAAGAATTAATAGAGAAAGAAAGGGGGGGAACCTATGAGGCCAACATAAGCAATATTTCAAGCTAAAGAGTTAAGATAAAGTCAGACAAGTATCTAGAGTGGAAAAGGAAGGGACAAGGATGGCTTCATAGGTAAATGAGAAACGTTTGTTATTTTGGGGCTGTGGAAAGAGGAACCAGAAAAGTGTGAAATCCCAATGTAGCTGAAGGGACTTTGCTTGGAGGGAGAGGTGGTGCTGGAGGTAAGCAGTGGTGGTTGGAGGGAAAAGTGAGGTGCTGCTGTAACAAGTACCAACATATGTGGACGTGGCTTTGGAACTGGGTGGTGGGGAGAGACTGGAAGAGTTCTGAGGTGCATGGGGAAAATATGGACATTAAGGGAAGTTCTGGTGAGCGTGCAGACAGAAATAGCGAGAGCCGGAGAGAAAGCTTCCGTCTTCTCTAGAATTCATAACTAATCATGAGCAAAAGGTTGGTAGGAATAAGGACATTAAAGGCCATTCTGGTGAGATGTCAGATGGAAGTGAGTAACACATTACAGGAAATCAGAGGAAAGACAGTCCTCGTTTATAAAGTGGCAAAAGACTGGCTGAGCTGTGTTCACCTTCTAGTGTTTTATGGGAGGTAGAACTTACCAGTAGTGAAACTGGATATTTAGCTGAGGAGATTTCTAAGCAATGTATAAAAGAGTGGCTTGGTTAATAGTAAAATAAGAGAAGAGAGAGGTGAATTGAAAAAAGAATTGTTAAGCAATTCCAGAACCAGCACTTGAAGGTTTGGAAAAGTTCAGCATACCCATTTTGCAAAAAATGAGAAATAACTTTCTGTTGTTTAAGACACCCAGTCTGTGGTATTTTGTTAGAGCATTCCATGCAAAGACAGTTTTTGGTAGCCAGTAACACCTGGAGAGGTGCACGGTGGGGCACTATGTGCTGGCTGTTTCCCTCCTCTGGATTCACTTCCGGGTTTTGCTCTGAGTCAGAATGGTGTGGAAACTGGTTCTTCAAAAGACTGAATCTCTCACTTGGCCGTTGCCAGGTAATTAATTAATTGTCAAGGTAGTTCATCTTCTCATTTCCAGAGGGAGGAAGTTCTTCTGGGACAAAGGAGATGCAGCCGAGTGAAAACCTACTTGGCCTGGAAATGACCACGTTCTCTGCCTGACCCAGAAAGGAGATCTTGCACTCCTGCCTCAAAGGGAGGTTTTAAGCATAGAAATGTGGAAATGGGCAAGTAATTCACCAGCCTCCGGGCAAGGCAGAGGTGCCAAGGCTACCCAGAGGTGGGAGTTTATAAGAGGCAAAAGACATCCTGAGGACAAGTTTACACAAGCATACTCAGGGAGGGACATAAAAGGAGGTGAGGCAAGAAACCTCAAGATTAATTTGGCATCTTGCAAATCTTGAGAAAATCTCCAACCTAGGGCTGTCAGAAAGCCTTCCTGGGTTGTCCTCAGATGCTTGCACTTGCCCCAAACCTGCTTCCTCATTGGATGTGCAACTCCCACCCGACTTTAGATGCTCAGCCTCGGCGGCATTTGAAGTAAATCATTTCTTGCTAGTACTTCCCCCAGGTGGGAGGGAGGACTCTCACAAGCAGGTGCCGGCATGGCTAAAGCAGAGCCGTGGCCCTTCCAGGCAATATGTTGAGGAGAAAAGCAGAGTGACTTCCTTCCTCCAGATATTCTCCCACCCCCACTCCCACCATGAACAGTTTTGGAGGTTCTGTTGCGTAATCAGGTTAAATGTTCATTTCTCTATTTCACTTGTCTATTGACATCTGTAAAACCTCTAAGAAAAGTGATGCCTTTGAGAGAAAGGTATGGGTTAGTAAATCTATGAGGCTGTTGTTCTTTAATTCTTGTTAAACTTTCCACGAAAGCAGCTAAGGATCCTACCCTCGATTTAACACCATATTTGTTTTAAAAAATAGCATTAATAGTTTCATACTTCTAAAACCTGCAAGAGGTTGTGCTTTTGTTAAAAGAGGAGTATTATTTAGCCTTTTTGAGGCATCTGCAAAATCCTTAACAAGGTAATTATCCCCCCCTGGCTAGGCTCCAAAGATGAAGATAGAAACATTAACAATCTCTCTATATAAAACCCTAATATGCAAATAGACTGAATGGCAGAATAACTGAACAACTGGTCGCTATGACGTGTGCTTACCATCAGGGGGCGCACGTGGAACATGGCAGGCGTTGGCAGCAGGTGGCAGAGCGTGGCACATGGTGGGCATTGGCCACGGCAGGGTGGTGAAGCAGGCGAGCGGGGACACCAGACCAAGGTGGGACGCCGGTCGCTGTCATCGGGGCGAGCCTCTGGTGGTTACTGAAAATTCTTTGCTCCCGCGCGCTGCGGTCCCTCCCGGTGCTTGCACCTGCTGCTAGCGCCTGGCGCCAGTTCCAATTGCCCCTCAGGGCTTTTCCACCTCCCCCTGCTCCTGAGGGGCAATTGGGGCAGCAGCTGCCGCTTGCACCTGCTGCTGGTGCCGGCCCCAATCGTTCCGTGTAGCCAACAGGTGTGAGCAGGGCTGGCACCATCAGCACATGGGAGCGGTGGTGGTGGGATCGGGGCTGCCAGTAGACAGGGGACCAGGGGCCGCGGTGGGAGGGGCCGGGCAGGGGCGCAGAGGATTGGTAGAGACCCGCCTCTGGGCCCACTGCAGCCTCGCGGCCCACAGTTCCTTTCAAGGTGCATGAATTCATGCATTGGGCCCCTAGTATTATTATAAATGTAGTTTCATCAATGTGGCAACATTTTGTCCATATGGCTTGTTACTATTTGGAGATATTAATGATTAATGCACTTCAGTTTGATAAACAACGACTGTAGTTTGTTAATGCTTTTACTGGCAAAAGTTATCTGGACAGTGACTTCTACTGTGGAGGACAAACCTAGTCTAAGAACAAATGCCTAGCAAAGCAAATTAAACGTGGCAATGTTCAGACAGTCTTATAGCACCAAGAAGAATAGTGTGCTTGCCACCCAATTGACAGGTTCTACTTGGACTAGAAAGATTTACTGCTGGATGCCACACAAAATAATGGAAACAACGAATTCCAGAGAACTGATAAGATTATGTTACAAGTACAAGAAGTCTGCTTGTAAACATGATTTTTGCAGGAAATGTATCAGTTAACAAAATAAAAAGTTGTCTGGTCTTAATTCATAGTTCTCCAAACGTGGTCTCTGGACCAGCAGCACCAGCTTCACCTAGAAACCTGTTATCAATGCAGATTTCCAGGCCACCCTTGGCCTTGTGAACAGAAACTCTAGGGCTGGGGCCCAGCAGTCTGCATTTTAACCATTCCTCCGGGTAATTCTGATGCATGCTAGAGTTTGGAACCACGGTCTTAAACCCAAATCAGCCCAATCCTAGATAGATAGCTATATCAGTAATCATATATATTTGCACATATACACTGAGTGGCCAGATTACTATGATCTCTGAATGCATAATAATCTGGCCACTCAGTGTGTGTGTGTGTGTGTGTGTGTGTGTGTGTGTGTGTGTGTGTATAGAGGCCTGGTGCATGAACTCGTGCATGGGTGGTGTCCGGCCAGCCTGGCCAGGAGGAGGGGACATGGGCAGTTGGCCGGCCTGCCTGCTGTTCGAACTCCTGGTCGAGGGGACAATTTGCATATTAGCCTTTTATTATATAGGATATACACTGAGTGGCCAGATTATTATGCGTTCAGAGATCATAATAATCTGGCCACTCAGTGTATATACGTATATACTAGAGGCCCAATGCACGAAATTCATGCAAGAGTAGGCCTTCCTTCCTCCTGCTGCCAGCACCGGCTTCCCTCTGGCACCCTGGACCTGGGCTTCCCTTGCAGCCTCGGCTTCATCCGGAAGGACGTCCAGTCTAATTAGCATATTACACTTTTATTATTATAGATGTGTGTGTATATAGATATGATTCACTCGTATATATTTGCACTCATATATATTTTAATTATTTATGAAGGTAAGTTTCCCAAAACTAGGTTTTCTGGGTTTAAATTTATACTTTTTTTGGGAGAAGGGGGGAAGCAAATTGTGTGTGTGTGTGTGTGTGTGTGTGTGTGTGTGTGTGTGTGTGTAACCAGGCATCAAGCTGTGTGCTGCACAGACTTTTCCACTGAAGAGAAGGAGTGACTGTGTATCTTCTGGGGTCTGAGTGTGTGTCTCCAAATGCCCAGCTGCAAGTGTGAGTTGTCTTTGATTTTCATATTTTACCTTTAAAATTCATGCTGATTGTTATACTCTAGTTTTAAAGAATATAAACGTAATGTCTACTAGTATGCCTCTGGTCTTTGAGCAAATTTGACATTCCAGGAAAGTGTGTCAAGAATATCCTGTTGCTCATGAAACTCTCATTATACTACCCTACTTTTTGTTTGAACAGCACATAAAAGGAATACATTAACAAAAGCTAATTGTTAATCAAGAAATAACTGTCAACCAAGCATTGGTTTAGGCTAGCATGGGGAATTACAAAGAAGTTGAGAACATAGTCCCTGCCTTTGAATGGCCTCCAATTTATTTGTTTCTCTTTAACAAGCCCATCAAAGCATTACTCTTAACCTGGTAACTAACTAAGCAATGGCTAAGGTCTATGATGAATTTGCTCTGCAGGATGGACAGTCCCTATTGGTATTCCTCGCACATTTCCAGGGGCTTGCTAGTGGGTATGTTTTGAATTCTGAGGAATCACCATTAGCATCTGTAGCATTTTAGATTCTGGGAAGGGGATCAGGTACCCTGCTGACAAGAGGACAGTGCAATGAAGAAGATAGGCGATTTGGGTTTTCACATTTGGGATGAGCATAGTTCAAGACGTTTAATGAAGCAGATCCTAAATTAACGCAGGACTTCCGATTCAGTAGATTTTTAGAGACACATGATATTAAACACTTTAAAGTTGAGGAGAGAAAGGAAAAATATCCACAGGAAAGGCTCTTACCAGGGGTATAAAAGAGCTCATTCTGTCTGCTGCTGTTTAACTGCTGGGTCTCCATCCTCTTCCTTTCAGTGACCCTGATGCCAAGAACAATGTAGATAAATGTTTGCTGAATAAATAAACGTGTGCTCTGAATAATGCACCAAAGGCATTAAGTTGTATTTAGCACTCTACGCTTACTAAAAGAACAAAGGCATGCCCCTTCGTCTTAAGAAGACCTTTAACTTCAAGGATTTATATAGAAAATGTTTGCTTGTGAACCTGACACAAAACGAGACTTTTTCTATCTTCTGAGCTGTGTCTCCCTGTAGCTTGGTTTTTGCTATTGCTTTCCTTGGAGGGTCTCTGGCAAGAAGGGTGCCTCGTGTCTGTTCTGTTGTCCTGACCTCATGCTGGGATCCCTGACCTTTGCCTAGCTTCTTTGCTTAATGTGCTCCTGACCTTGAACTCACGTTCTCCAGTGACTATTTCAATGTTTCTTCTGACACATGCACACTTTTGTTCCTTAGCTAGGAGGCACCTCTCTCCTCGCTCTGACCTGAAACCTTGTAAGATGATCAGCATGACTCTCCCTCACTCATGTTGCCACTAAAGTAGAAGACTAGATATCCTGATTCTGAAATATCTTTGCCCAAGTTCTCATCCAGAACTGAGCTGAAGACCTGGTAGGGCAAAGGGCAAGGCATAAAGCCACACTGATGTGCAATAAGTTAAGCTGCCTTTGACTTGTTTTATTTATTAAGTGAACAGAATTGGATTAATCATAGTCCTTGGTTCATAAAGCATTATTATCATTGTTTCATGAATGGCTCTGTTATTTATTTTAATTGTTTATTTAGTTTATGCTTTTAATAGTATAATGGACAATGAATCTACCACCTGCTCAAGAGCTAATAGATCACCAATACCTGGTTTATCATTTTTGTTTATGTATTTTTGAATTTCTCCTTTTACTGATAACAATGAGACCTTTGGCAACTATGAGGTGAAGTGGAAATCTTTACTTAAATATAATCTAGTCTACATAAAACCAAACAAGGTCCTCCAGGCGCTGAACTGCTGGGTGCAGCCATTCACAAAGGCAGTTGCATGAGTTATAGAATGGAAACTAAAGGCCTGGTGTGGAAACTCCAGCAGGCACAGGTATGACTAAGAGTTGGAACAAGTATTATTTTGACCTTACTTTATAGGGGCAGGTTGGTGTGGTGTTGCCAGGGTGCTGCCCGACACGGCACCAGCTTCCTTAAAGGACAAAGACAGTGAAAGCTGCCATGTGTGTTTAGTCATACAAGTCAGTGAGTTATTTAAGGGCGCTTTTAACATTTACAAATTAGGACTAATTCAGAGGATTTAGGATTCACTTGAATGTGTTTTTATGTTTCATATTGACACTGGATTATGTGCTGGTTGGTGAGCTGCTGGTCTTCTCACAGTTAACCCAGACCAGATTTTTTTTCTCTTGAAGTTTCTGACTATATTAGACAGGTTAGTAAAGGAGCCCTTTAGTTTAGTGATTTAGTTGTTTGTTGATCTGGACCAGCAGAGGAATTTATTTCCCCTGCAGCTGGCTGTAGTCTTACATTCTTGCCTGAACACGCCTGGATCTGGAAGAAAAATCCCGTCTTGCTCTACAGAGCAATTCTCCACATTGTCACTCCTCCAGGACGCGTGGCTTCTGGTTTAGAAGATTTCACAGGCCACAATTTTTCTTGAAGATAAAAATTACATGCCAATTTCTGCTGAACTATAGCTGAATTTTTTCCTTGGCAAAGTAGCTAATTATAAATAATTTGGGAAGGAAAAGGCCCAGGATTATTCTTAACCTAAAGAAGTATTTTCCTTTATGTTTTCAAGAAGCACAGTTAAAAATGAATGAGATGTACTCGTTTGGATTTACATGTATAAAAACATCTATTCAAAGGGAGGTTTAGTGAGCATTACCTTGCTGGAAAAGTGTCCTAGCTCAGGTCATGCCATTAGCACCACCTAGTGGACAACACAGGCACCAACTCAAACTCCAGATCACAAAGTCAAGCTCCAGGACAAAGCCTTCAAAACGTTTCCTTAGACTGCGGGGAAGTTACAGGTAGGGCCATCTGGGACTAGCTCCTTTGTGACTCATACTTTCAGCTTCAATATTTTTTATGAAGTTGAAAACAGGGAACATCAGACAATATGTCAAAGAAAAGCGTGAACCAGCACCTAGATTATGCGGAAGGCTATGTGTAGGGAGATTGGAGAAGGGAATTAGCATTTGTGGCATAGCTACGGCATACTATTATTGAATACCTACTGCGTACCAGGATAGGTGCTCTGGTTATGTTTTCTTGAAGGAGGGAGCAGAGTTGGGGTTTTCTCTCACCAAAGACTAATAGCCTTTGTTGTCAGATAAGTGAGTGCCATCCGGGGATCAGGCAACTTGTGATCACCCAGTGCATAGGCTAGTAAGCGGTGGCTAAAGCAGTTATACATTTTTATATTCACTCAGTAAACACTTACTGAGTGCTGGCTGTGTGCAGCGATATGCCCGTTTCTTGAGATGGTTTCATTTTCACACCCATTGCCTTCCTTTCCTCATTGTTTCCAATCCTGGTGATGGGGTCTTCAATTCCAAAGGACATGGAGTTAGTCTTTCTTTATCCAACTTGAGAACATTTCATTGGGTGCTCACAAAAATCCATAAGGTGGGCCCCAAACTCAAATTATCCTCATTTTACACGTGTGAAAACGATTGAACAGAGAGGTTAAGTAACTTGCCAAGAGTCACACAAGTAGGGAATGGTTGAACTAATGCTTGAATCTTGATTTTCTGACTCCCAGACTCTACTTTTTCCTACACACACCACCGTCCACCGTCTCCCATGTATATGGATTTCTACAGGGATCCTATTGCATTTTGGCAATAATTTGATTTTGATAAGATGTGACTAACATGTACATTTTCAGGACACAGACTCTGCTATTGGGTAAGTATGTTATACCTGAACAGCAAAGAAAAACATGGACATTCTTATGCTGTCATTAAAAAATACCCGAAAGGAAAAGGCAGGGTTCTGTTTTCAAAATGAAGTGGTGTCTGCAGTAAACAGAACCAAGCCTAATCACACAGAACATTATGCTCTGTTCCCCAAGACTTGCACATAGAATTATCCTTCAAAATGCCCATGAGTGGGTGGGGGTTGGGGGTGGGTGGGTGGAAAGGGCAGTGCAGAATAGGCTCAGGAATGTGGACACACCACCATGTTAATTCCGAAGGGGACTTGGGAGCCACACCTCTGGTTTCTTGTTCCCAAGTGCCATGCCAACCATTGCTCTGGGCTTCCTGCCTTTCCCAGAGACTTCTCTCGATTCTGTATTTTCCAGGGCACCAAGACCCTGTCTGGCTTTCAATAAATGTTCGGTAGCAACAATAACACAGAAGTGACTGTTTATTCAGATGGAAATTAACAGGGATGAGATAACATTCTGGATTTCTGTTTCCCACCCCAGAGGGGTATAGGTTTAAGCACCAAGAGGGAGAATGGATTTCAGACACACTTCTATTGCTGATCGAGATTGGCAACACGTATCTTTGATAGGTTCTTTATTGTTTTCAAAATGCTCTCACATGTATTAGCCCCCTTAATTAACCAAACACCCCTAAAGTGAGCAGGACATATTTATTTCATTCTACAAATGGAGCTCAGTGGGATTAATGGATTTGCCTACTGTTGCAGTAATTGAACGGGTCCGAATCTGATCCAGGCTCTTGACTCATTTTAAATTTTTTATTCCCTTAACCACATAGTCTGAGACTCTGCTGCAGCAGAAAGCGGGCTTCCCCCCTGGAAGCCCATGCTCTGCAGGGTGGTGCAGTGGCCAGAATGCCAGGAGTCTGATTCTAAGCTCTGCCTACCACCTGCCTCAGTCAAGTCCTTTAGCCTCTCAAGTCTCAATTACTGTATAGCCAGGACTTCTAGTTATTTGTGACAGAAACTCAATCTGAAAGGGATTTACTGTTGATATAACTGGAAAGGCAGGTTTGTAACACAGCAAATGGGAACCAAGGTCTTCCTGTGGTTGGGGCCCCTCTCTGCTTCTCAGGGGCCCCAGTTTGAGGCCCTCCCACGGCAGTCTGCCTCTGTGTGCTGTATTCGAGAAGTCAGATGCTGACACGTGTACAGCTTTGCTATGAGAGGTAGGGGCCCTTCACCCCAGTTACCACTCGGAAAAACCTAGGTCAGAGCTTCCTCCCTCTGGTCATGTCACCCTAAGACTGTGACCAGCAGTGTAAGCTCTTGTGATGGCAGCTTGGGCCACTGGCCCGGGAGGCACCGGGCACCACATTGGCTCCAGCTGAACCACATGCCTGGGGTGAGGGAGGAGCAGCTTCCTAAAAAGGGGGAGGCTGCTATAGATAAAGAGGGAAGGGGTTCTGGCAGATAAAAGTCAATAAATGTGCACTATGGGCTTTTAATCTGTAAAGTAGGAATAATGATACTGACTTGTCTAGATTCTTTGGTAAGGATTAGTGATGCACCAAAAACTACCGAATCTACACCGTCAGTCCTGACACCGTACTAAAGTTCTCTTTCTTTCTTTCTAAAGGACAATGTCAAAAAATTTCAGTGGCACCAAGACTCCTTTATTGGCCCTCGTGCTTGCCTCTCGAGCCTTCTCTCTTTCCACTCCCTTCTGGAACTCAATACGACGATCTTATTGAACTCTCTTGAAAACAGCATGCCCTCTCTTATCTCCAGATCTTAAAATGTGCCTAGCAGGTAGTTGGTTACTCTTAATATATGTTGAATTATTAATTAACTAATTCATTAATCAGTAGTAGTGTCTGGCTCATGGTGGGTGCTCACCAAATAGAAGTTATTATTATTTTTCATTTTGTCTATAAACTGTCTGTAAACTGTCAACCCTATGGTTACATTAATCTTATTAGGAAAGTTAGCTGTTACCTTGGTAGACTGAGTGTCTAGCTGTGGGGTTGAGGGCAGAGGATGTGTATTTTTGATGGAGAAAAAAAGGTCAGACATATGTTAACATGACCTTATTAGCAGAGGGCAGGGAAGGATGATCAGAGAAGGATGAGCTGAGGGAGGCCAGGGGGATGTAAGTGGCATCAGGGAGCCAGGCCAGGGTGGTCCAGAGGCTCAGCACCAAAGGGAGAGGGAGAGAGAGTTAGAAACATCAATGATGAGAGAGAATTATTGATTGGTTGCCTCCTGCATGCCCCACACTGGGGATTGAACCCACAACCTGGGCATGTGCTCTGTCTGAGAATCGAACTGAGACATCCTGGTTTCATAGGTTGACACTAACCACTGAGCAACACTGGCTGGGCTAAACTGCCTTTTAACCTTTTGCACTCGGATGTCGAGTGTGACTCGACACGGATAGCATCGGTAGCAGCTCTTTTTATGCTCTTTGAATGTATCAATAATTTGAAATATAAAAAAATCCAAATAAATAAGTTTGTATGAAAAGAAACTCCAGTTTTTTATTCTACTGCCACGCTTTGTAAAATATGGGATATTTAAAAAATTAAATCCCGAGTAGAATAAAGGAATCAAGAAAAAAGCAAGTGAGTGCAAAAGGTTAAAAGGCAATTTTTAGAAAGTCTTTTTTAGAGATAATACCAAAAAATAAGGCTCATTACAAGATTGGGTTTCTTAATAAAGAAAGGAAGGTGAGTGTAATGAAATGAGCAAATTTTATCTTAGAAAGAAAAAAATCACAAGAACTTATTCCTGTGAGATAGAGCACTACATTTCACATCTAAATCTATTTTGTATTTCTGATTGGCAAAGCACTGAGCTAAATCCCCACAAGATCTGATTACAGCAAGCTCTTGGACAAGTGCTTATCTCTAATTAGGAGTATTTTCATCCGCACTAACTATGTAGTTGCATGATATAGCTTTGCAAATTGTATCATAACCTGGTAAAACTGAACTGATTTAATACAGCGATTTCCCCAGTGAATTAGGGGATAGTCCCAAAGAGAATCCAGAGTTGGCTGGTGTTATTTGGGAAAACGGTTTTACGGTCAATCCAGGAACATGTCATCGGATTTCTTGCACAGATTTGTTCCTGGGAGATGGAAACCAATCCCTTTCAGCGAGTAACCTTTGGTTCTAGAAGTCCTCGCAGTTCTGTGTCTGTTCCTGGATTCACAGAAGGGGTGAGGGTCAGAGTTCCCGCAATCATTCCACCCACCTCCGCTCCTCCAGGACCAAAGCAGATGTAGCTAAATTCACGTTTTATGCCAGTTCATTTTTCCTTCTTAAGTTTCTGTTTTACCTAAACAGGTCATTTTATGCCCTCTGGAACCAAAGACGAATTCCTGTTTGTTTGCATGACTGCTAACAGACACCGTGGGGCCCCTGTCCAGGAAACTCATGGGTACCCAGCGCCAACATGCATGGCAAGGCCCTGGCTGCCCCAGCTTGTCCAGGGTCAGCAGCGGCAGCACCCGTAATCCTCTAAGCTGGGGAGAGCATTGTGCCTCAGATTTTGTGGCTAAATTTTTAGAAAAAATTTAGATTTTTTTAAGAAAAATCCCGTCTTGTACGTTGTCATCTTTCACTGGTTCCTTCAGTCAGTGCCCAAGGAAAAGAATACTAAGGTCCTGGGTTCTTTCCCACCATAAACCTGTGAGTTTGTACTCTTCCCCCCTTCCCCCAATATTTTATTCTGAACTTTATTTTATTTTTAAAATCTTCATTGTTGAGATTATTACAGATGTCCCTCTCCCCGCCCCCCCCCCCCCCAATAGCTCCCATCCACCTGGTTCCAACCCTACCCCAGGCCCTCACCACCCTATTGTCTCTGCCCATAGGTAATGCATACATGCATATAAGATCTTTGTCTAATCTCTTCCTGCCCCCCTTTCCCTCTGAGAATTGTCACTGTTCCATTTCCATGCCCCCGATTCTTTTCCATTCACCAGTTTATTCTGTTCATCAGATTTTTTAGATTTAATTGTTGATAGATATGTATTTGTTGCCGTTTTGTTCTTCATATTTTTTATCTTTATCTTTATCTTCTTTTTCCTCTTCTTAAAGAATACCCTTCAGCATCTATATATATAAAAACCCAGCAACCATTACAGCAGAACGACTGGGATGATCAGAATGATCGGTGGCTATGACATGCACTGCAGCAGCCAAGAAGCCTGATCCAGGCCGGATCGCCCCCAACACCCCCATCAGGTGGGGCCAGCTGGCCAACTGCGTTTAGCTGGCAGAAATTTGGGGTGCAGGGACCTTGGAGGTGCTCGGTCTCGGGCAGCTGCGCGGGCAAAGCTCTCCTTTGGCGGGGTGGACCCGAGATCAGGGCACCAGCGTCAGGGATGGGGTGGGGAGGCTTTCCTCATGGCCAGAGCAGTCCCCGCAGGCCGCACACAGCACCCGGGCGTCTGGCTACGGTCAGAGCAGTGGCAGGAATAGGGGCTGTGGGGCTCAGGGGGTGGCGGCACACAGGAGCCAGGAGGTGCAAGGCCCAACCTGGGTTCTTACCCTGCCAGCTGGGCCCAGCAGCACCAGCAGGTGGGCCACAGTGTGCAAGTGGGGCACTGGGCCGCAGACCAGAGGGGAAGCGAGCCAGGCTGGCAAGGCCCCCCACCAGCCAGAGCCCCAAGCAGCGTGGGCGGGGCGAGAGCTGGAAACCCTGGCAGAGTGGGTGGGGCTGCAGCCCCAGGCCTTTTCGGCCTTGGCCTTGGAATTCTGTGGGCAACCAGTGTACTGGCTACCAGCGCGTCAGAGGTCAGCCCCGCTTCAAGAGAGAGGACGAGGTGGAAAGTGGCAAGGCCACAGGAGGGATGGGAAATGTGGCCATCTTCGGGAAACCCAGCTGCCACAGTCTTCAGTAACTATGAACAGGTAATCTTTGGTCTCGGTTCTACAGAAGAGGAAGCTGAGACTCAAAGAAGGGAGCCTCCCGCAACACCTCACCCACTTCTCAGACCTGACCCTGTGCAGCATTGTTTTCGTTGAAAGTAGAGGATCCAGAATGTTTTTAGATTTTTGCTATTAGGCAGGAAAGAATTTAGCACAGGGAGTTGGTGCTTGGGAAATCATCGGAAAGCTGGAGGAGTGGGTATTAGACTGGGCCCCCCAGGAAAGACTCCTTGGCCAGCAGGAGGAGCTGCCCCCTCAGCCACAACTGAATTCTACGACAGTCTGGCACAGCTGTGACCCGGGGATCAGGAAACTGCTGCCCCCGCAAGTGCCCTCCAGCTCCCACAACTGCCTGTGCACAGCCTGCATTCCGCTGCAGAAAACCTCCACATCTCTGCAAACATGATCACCAGCAGCAAACAGCCCAAACTGTGGGAAGATGCCTCTGCCCCACTTCTGCCTTCAAAATATTGTGCAAGCGCATCCAATCGGCAGAAACGAATTCATATCCAGAAACCTAGCTGCAAAGGAGTTTGGGCAATTTCAGACTTTCATCTAGGAGTGAGATCTTGCCAATGTACCTCACGTGGCTGGTATTGATAAAAATGGGACCTGGTTGGTGGGGCTCAGTGGTTGAGCATCGGTCTATGAACCAGAAGGTCACAATATGATTCCTGGTCAGGTTTTGGGCTTGATCCTCAGTAGGGGCATGCAGGAGGCAGCTGATAAATGATTCTCATTGATGTTTCTATCTCTCCCTCTCCCTTTCTCTGAAATCAATAAATATATATATTTTTAAAATGGGGTCATGCTGTATATACGTGTTATAACAAGTTTTTCACTTCATAGATCACTAGTGTCTTCCTGTTAAAACCATACATATAGAACATTATTTATTTATCATTCATTTTAATTGATCTCAGAGAGATGAAGGGAGAGAAACATTGTTCTTTTGTTTCCTGCACTCACTGGACTGGGTATTGAATCTGCAACCTGGGCATGTGCCCTGAGTGGTAATTGATCCACCACTTTCTGGTGTATGGGACGATGCTATGCTGGTACTCAGACCCCAAATTCCAGCCTCCAGAACTGTGAGAAAAATACATTTCTGTTGTTTAAGCCACACAAATTTATGATATTTTGTTATGGCTGTCTGAGCTGACTAATCCTATATAATAAAAGCCCAGCAACCGAATGGCAGAACGACTGGAATGACCAGAGCAACTGCAGCCCCTCCCCCCGGCTGGCCTTGCCCCCAATTGGCCTCCAAACCTTTCATATAATACTGGTTTGGTGGTGATGAACTCCTTTAGCTTTTCCTTGTCTGTGAAGCTCTTTATCTGACCTTCAATTCTAAATGTTAGCTTTGCTGGATAGTAATCTTGGTTGTAGGTCCTTGCTATTCATCACTTCGAATATATCTTGCCACTCCTTTCTGGCCTGCATAGTTTCTGTTGAGAAATCAGCTGACAGTCGTATGGGCACTCCCTTGTAGGTAACTAACTACTTTTCTCTTGCTGCTTTTAAGATTCTCTCTTTGTCTTTAGCTCTTGGCATTTTAATTATGATGTGACTTGGTGTGGTCCTCTTTGGGTTTCTCTTGTTTTGGGTTCTCTGTGCTTCCTGGACTTGTAAGTCTATTTCTTTCACCAGGTAGGGGAAGTTTTCAGTCATTATTTCTTCAAATAGGTTTTCAACATCTTGCTCTCTCTCTTCCTCTGGCACCCACATAATGGGAATTTTGTTAGCTTGAAGTTATCCCAGAGGCTCCTTACACTATCTTCATATTTTTGGATTCTTTTTTCTTTTTGCCCTTCTGGTTGGGTGTTTTTTGCTTCCTCATATTTCAAGTTATTGATTTGATTCTTGGGATCCTCTAGTCTACTGTGGGATTCCTGTATAGTATTCTTTATTTCAGTAAGTGTATGCTTAATTTCTGACTGGTCCTTTTCCTTTTTTTTTTTTTTTTTTTTTGCATTCTTATTAAGATCCTTGAAAGTCTCACTAAGTCCCTTGGAGGTTTCTAGAAGATTCTGTGGTTTTGAACTCTATATCCAGTAGTTTGCTTTCTTCCATTTCTTTTATTTGTGACATGTTTCTTTGTCTCTGCATTTTGGCTGCTTCCCTGTGTTTGTTTCCATATATTGGGTAGAGCTGCTAAGTCTCCTTGAGTTGATAGAGTGGCCTTGTGTAGTAGGTGTCCTATAGAGCCCAGTGGCTCAGCCTCCCCAGTCACCTGAGGTGGACACTCTAGGTGCACCACTTTGTGGGCTGTGTGCACAGTCTTGTTGTAGTTGAACCTTGATTGCTGTTAGTGTCACTGGGAGGAATTGACCTCCAGGCCAATTAGCAGTGGGGACCAGCTGCAACTACAGTGGGAGAACTACTGTGCAGGAGACACCTTTATGGAGCAGGACTGCTTGAGTGGGGCTTTGGTGCTCACTGAGTCTGCCCCTTGAATGTGTTGCTTATGGATGTGTAGAGTTGTAATCTGGTATGGTCTCACACTGAGCACTGGTACACTGGTTCTTGGGTCTCCAGGGAGGTGCTAAGTCAGCCACTGCCTAGGGACATCCAGCAGGAGCTACAGAGAGACCTGCAGATTTCTCCTCTTTGTAGTGCGTTTGGAAGTGCCCAGACAAGGCCCAGCTGTGAAGCAAGGCAGGCTGGTGCTGGTGCAGGGTATTGGGTCTTTTATTAATAGACTTGGGGCTCCTTGATGCAGCTGCAGCTTGTTTGACAGGTTTTAACCTGAGCAAGGACAGGCCATTTATATGCAAAAGCTGCTGCACACAGCTTGGTGGGGTTGTAAATTGGATAGTGCAGGGTCTCAGGGAATCTCCAGGGCGGAGCAAACAGAAATGGTTGCCAGTCAGCCCTGCAACCAGGGAGGTCCCAGCATGGGAACACTGACCTTTATGAGCACTGAGCACCGAGCACCAAGCACCTCCGTCTGGAAGAAAGCCTCCCCTGAGTTCCTGTTCTCATGCCAGACAGTCCAGTTTCTCCTCGTGTGTGTCTGGGTCCCCCAGAGCCTCGCTCTGGTGCTGGAGGTCAGAGGAAGCAGGAACTTGTAAGTTCAGTTCATGGTGCTGGCCTTTTAAGAGGAGCAGCTGCGTCTCCAGCAGCCTCTGTGTCACTGAGCTCCAATCCCCACTGGTTCTTACAGTCCGTAGTTCCTACTGCCCATAGGGACTTCTTTTCCCAGCTCTGGGACCCTGGGCTGAGTGTCTGGTATGGGGCTGGGACCCCTTGCTCCTCTGGGCGGCCTCTGCAAAGATGATCTCCCTCCCTATTAAATAAGTGGCACACATGGGTGCCAGACCAACCTGTTCCATGTGTCTGCACCTCTTTCCAGTCTCAGTGTGCTTTCTTCTTTACTTTTCTAGTTGTAGGACTTCCATTCAGTCAGCTTTCCAGTGATTCTGAATGTTGGTTGTTCTGTATTTTAGTTGTAATTCTGATGTGGTTGTGGGAGGCAGCGAGTACAGGTATTTGCCTACGCTGCCATCTTGGTTCTCTGAGCTTGTACTCTTAATGGCAGTCACTGCTTCCCTATATCAGTTTGCTTAACCAGTATTAGGGGAAAAGCACTCCTCTGTTATGACCCTGCTTTTACCTCATTCCCCATGAACCCAAAGTCCTGGATACGAAATAAAGTGGGATTTAAAGTCACTTAAAAAATAAGTTTGCAGCCAAGCCATGCAGAGGTGTTTGTTTCTAGTGGGTGATAAACTAAAGTCTTCATTTTATTTTCATTTTCAAGATCTGGCTTGGGGGCTTAATGTGGGAAATTAGGTGGTCACGAATGGAAAGTAATTGCGCAATCACATATGTCTGACTTATTTTAAGAGAATGAAGAAGAGAAAAATTCCAGCAGTACTCTGTTGTTGTACTGGTACATTACTTACTGTTTGTCAAGAAGTCTTCTAGTTTTGAATCCCCCTGTGATAGGGGATATATAAACATTGCCTAGAATCTCAAACGTAAACTGCACTAGCCGCACATTCTGTTCAGAGGTCTGTTTAGAGCAGCTTTGCCCGCTTGTGATGGTGGGTTCCTTTCATTGGTAGAGCTTTCCTATTATTAGAGACCCCTTTACAAACCCGAAACAATACTTGCCTCCCGGTAAATTCTCCCTCTTTGTTGAGTAAGTTAACGAAGGATTCAACCGTGTGGCTGGCCCTGGATTGCCTTCAGCTCCTCAGGGCATTTATCATCCCAGGAGGGACCACTTGAAATTTATGAAATTTCATAAATGCCTTCTTGAGCTGAACAACGCATTCCTTTGGCAGTGGGTAGGTGCGGTGGGAGTGTTCCCATGCCGTTTGTTCAGCTTGGACAGTGTCAGGAATCCAAAGGGCTTTGCTTCCTACCAGACAAACAGTTCTGCTTTACAGACCCCAGAGAATCAGGAGGAGAAAGTCACCCAGGACCCAGAGGAAAAGCAGGACATTTAAGGCCAGACCACTCCTCTTTATCATTTTATCTCATTCCGGAACCAAAAAACTCTTCTCATTCTTAGATTGCCTCACTCTCGACCAACATGTGATAGAGATTTTGGCCCAAAGTGCTCATTAAACCGGTAGGAGCCCCAAGGGGAAAACACAGTCTTTTGTCTCCCTCTGGTGGACAATTGTAGTAATCCACATACAACTGCCAAATTAAGGGATGGATTTCAGAAATGAATATACCAAGATTACATAGTATACATAATAAAGGTATTTTAAGATACCACCCCTGTGCATTACTATTTCATATGTAATAATTAAAATTCTTAAACATCATACTCACCTCTATAATATGTTTTATTTAAAAGACTTTACCCTCCCTTTGAAAGTCTAAATTTAATAGCTCCTTGTAACTAAACAGTCTAAACTGGGTCCCCTCACCACACCCCAATCTGCAGATGAAAGAAGTAAACTATTTGTCTGCTGCTATTTCCATGCTAACAGAGGAGACCCAAGCATGGAAGATTTAAGTTTTGCCATTTGTAATGAACTGTGGGCAGGATTCCACTGGAAGCTTCCTCCTCACCTTTACCCTTAACGCAGGGAAGGTTTAACTTGGGCTTTAGTATTTATATGGGCAGCTCTCCGCAGAACACCTTCCAGGGAGCACTCACTCCAGGGAAAGCCTCTGGGGGCCTATTCCCTAGGCCCATGGTCAGCAAACTGCGGCTCCTGAGCCACATGCGGCTCTTTGGCCTCTTGAGTGTGGCTCTTCCACAAAATACCGTGGCCTGGGCGAGTCTATTTTGAAGAAGTGGCGTTAGAAGAAGTTTAAGTTTAAAAAATTTGGCTCTCAAAAGAAATTTCAATCGTTGTACTGTTGATATTTGGCTCTGTTGACTAATGAGTTTGCCGACCACTGCCCTAGGCAGCTCCACGCTTTTCGGGAGCTTTTCTTGGGCTCAGACACCCAGTCACTGGCCCTCGGAAACTCTCCCTTCCAACGCAGACACTGAAGGACGGCCTCCACCTTCTTCAGGCCTTACCGTTGCTCGTATTCTTCTGTCCTTAGATTAATCTTCTCTTCCTCAGGCTCAGACCCCACCTGGTCTGGTCTGGATGCTGGTGTTGGAGCAGCACCCCATACTTCCCTCCCAGTGAGCCTTCTTCCCACTGTTGGATTCACAGGCTGGTGTCAATATTTTGCTCTGACATTTGTAAGGTTCACTGTAATTCCATTTCCTTCTCCCCCTCGTATCTTTCCCTTAAACAGACCATCTCTATGATCTACTTGTAACTAGTAATGACCTCACCTGAAGTATAATTAGGTTTAAAGAAATGTCATTTCCTGATACTTAGCTTCCGGAGAGAAACTGACTCCATCTTTTAATTTAATTTAAATTTTAAATGAGCACATAGTGAAATTGGCTTTTTTGGGGGAAGTGTGCAGCGCTAGGAGTTTAACACGTGTAAATTTGTGCAACACCATCACAGTCAGCATACAGAACAGTTCCATCAGCCTTAATACTCCCTGTGATATCTTTGTGTTATATCTTCCCATCCCTGCTTTCCAGCAACCAGTGATCTGCCCTCGGTCCCTATAGTTCTGAGTTTTTCACAATATCAGATAAATGGAAGCATACAGAATGGACGTTCAACTTATGGTAAGTTCAGTTATTGAATGTCTTAAATGAGTTGTGTGTTCAGTGTCATATTTTAAGACTCTTTGCCTAACCTTAGGTCTCAAAGATTTCTCCTAGGTTTTATTCTAAATGTTTTATAGTTTTCTGTTTTACATTTAAATCTATAATACATTTTGTTTTAATTTTTGTATAAAGTATAAGATTTAGTCTGGGGTTAATTTTCTGCATATGAATGTGTTCAACTACCATTTGTTGAAATCAATATTCTTTCTCCTTTGAATCTCTTTGTATATTTTTCCAAAATCAATTTATTCCATCGATTATGGTTGCTTCCAATCTCTGATAATACACTGTCTCAATTACCATGTTTATTAGTAATTTAAAAATCAGTAGTGTGACTTCTTCAACTTTGTTCTTTCTCAAAATTATTTTGGCTGTTGTACTTCTTTTGCCTCTTCATATAAATTATGGGACCAGCTTGTATTTATCTACAAAACATTCCTCTGAGATTTTTATTGGAATTGTGTTAGATCTATAGATCAATTTGGGGAGAACTGTCACTTTAAGCACATCGAGGCTTCTAATTTGTGAACAGGTATGAGTCTCCATTTATTTAGGTCTTATTTCATTAGCATTTTGTAGTTTTCAGCACATAGAGCCTGCACATTCTTATTAAATTTACACCTGAGTATTTAATTTTTTGGAAGGCATTCTAAGTGGTATTGTTTTTAAAAATTTGGTTTTTAAAAGTTCATTTCTAATATTTTAGAAATGTAATTTTTTTCTGAGTGTGTTGACAATGTATTCTGCAAACTGGATAATGGACACCCTGAGGAATAGCTGAATTAAGACATCTTGTCACAAAGACCACCTGTTGGCAAGGGCACTGGTTTCTGGAGGTTGTAGGATGAACCAATGTGTGAGGTGGACGAGGGGAGGTGTCTGGGAACAGCGTAGTGGGGAGGCCTTGCAGGGCCCTCTGAGGAACTCATGTATGTGCCCTGTACAAGAGCCGGCTTCAAGTCAAGTCCCCACTAACCAGAGATGCACCGAGACAACCATTACTATGAAGTTCTTTCCAACCCTGAACTTCTCATCAGTGTTTCTTATGCTTTTAAATAGATTATTATAACTATTGGAATGAGTACAGCATTCAATTCTTGAATGGATGCTGAGGTTCTCTGAGGCTTATCTTACATATTACCGAAAACAGAATCTAAGACGCCAGAAACACTCATTGAAGGAAATGTTTTAAAGTAATTGGCCCAACCTTTATAATAAAAGCCTAATATGCTAAGAGTCCAGTCGTCCAGTGGGCCGTTCAACCAATCAAAGCGTAATATGCTAATGATGTGCTAAGGCCGCTCAACCGCTCACTATTACATGCACTGACCACCAGGGGGCAGATGCTCTAACCCATAGGTTAGTTTGCTGCTGGGATCCGGCTCATCAGGACTGAGCAAGATGGGCCAGACATGCCCTGGAGCCCTCCTGTGGTCCCTCCCCGGCTGGCCAACCACTCCTGTCCCTCCCCAGCCCTGATCGTGCACCGGTGGGGTCCCTCGGCCTGGCCTGTACCCTATCACAATCTGGGACCTCTCGGAGGATGTTGGAGAGCCGGTTTCAGCCTGATCCCGGAGGCCAGGCCAAGGGACCCCACTGGTGCACAGATTCGTGCACCGGGCCTCTAGTTTATGATAATTCAGATAATGAACTTTATCAGTTTCAATATAGTTAGTAATTATCATTGCAATGGAGAGGTGAGTATGAATTAATCTGATGAGTGCCCCAGTGATTCTTACATCATGTAATTTTGGAATCAGTGTCCTAAAAACTACCAGGTCTGACTTTATTATCTCAGCCTCTGCTGGGGAGGGGGCCAACTGAGGGGCTGATCTTGAAGGGCAGATGGGGAGCTGAGGAGAAAGGGGGTGCAGCAGACCAGTGCATTCACTTTGGGTGCATTTTAGAATTGCCTGAGGAGAGCTTTTACAATCCTTGGAGGTAGGACCAAGGCCGAAGCCACTTCAGACACTCTCTAGGTGACCCCAGGGTACAGCCAGGCATGAGAACCGCTGCACTAGAGGGAGATGACTGAGCCAGGCAGGAACTGACATGTTCAGGAAAGGGTTGTTAAATAGAATGAGGAAGTAGGTGATTTACTTATGTTACAGGTAACTTCTTTATGCATCTGCTGGCCTCTCTTTAATACTGGCTTTCTGTAGACGTGTTTTGAAAATAATTTGTACTTTAAGGTAAATCTCCCTTTTCTTGTTTTGTTTTTCTTTTGTGATTGAGGAAATTCTTATTCACCCCTTCCCGGACAGTGATGGGAGAATGCAGTGTTTACTAATGGAATTAAATAAGGGAAAGGCTTTGGGAAACCGTGGCGAGAGGACTTGCTGGCTCTGAGTGATCTCTTCAGCCAGCGAGGCCTTACTGCCTGGTAACCAGCTGGCTTTCTGGAGCCGTCAAAGGAGGCAGGGCTTGGGGCTTCTAGGAAGGTGCCGATACCGACACAGGGGAGTGTCTAATGATTTCTATTTCACTTCCCCAAACCAACTTACCATGAAGCAGAGAGGACCCCTTTGACGTATCGTCACATCTGATTGCTATGCTGAATTTCATCCAAAGACAAGGAGCACACCCTAGTGAGATTTATACTTTTTTCCTTAGTAATTTACTGCTTCCTGCTCCTGAAGGTCTAGTAAACCAAATAACAATGGGCTGGGGAGAGAAGGAATTGTTCTCATCTTTAAAATAAGGAACAACATGCTTTGGCATAGAGCAGCCCTCGCTCGCTACTGTAAACATCAGCAATCCTGCACAGACAGCTGCTCGCTGCCGCGCCCCCCACCCAGGGAAACGTGTGCTCAGCTCAGACATACACACGGGGCCCAGGCCGCAACAATGGAGAATGGGAGCTGAGCTCCTTTCCCAGGTTTTATCTTTAGCAGGCATCAATGTCGACTGGAGTAAGTCAGCTACTAAGTTCTCCCAGAAAGAGTCTGGCTTCCTCTGTTTGTATGGAATTTCCTCCAAGTGTGTGGCTGGAGGGACCCAAGTTCACAAAGAACCACAGTGTGGGACGGATTAATGTCACCTGTCTTTCCTTGTCTGCTCTGCTCCTGGGGAATAATGCACTTGAAGCAACACTAAACAATGCCTAACGACTCAGAGAGGTAGTTTTTAATTCCCAAGGATTTTTTTTTCATTAAAAAGGATCCAGGTATTAAACAAAACGACAGGAAAAAGTACGAGCTCTACTGATGCCTTCACAGCAAAGTTAAATACTCTACGTTAAATGCACGTTGGGAATGCTTATGAACCTGATTTTAAGATACTTAACTGTCATTATTGTTTGTGGAGGCTTTGGATGATTGACAAAAATGAGAAAACAGCTTGTGTCTCATAAACTTTTTATTTTAGTATTGCGAAGACGTGATAAGTAGATATTAGCAGGAATAGGTTATTGAATCACAGATTCACAGACCTGAGAGCCAGAAGATACTTTAAAGAGCATCTGGTCCATTGGTCCTAAACCCTTGGGAGCCTCAGAATCCCCAGGGGGCTGGTTAAAGCACAGATTGCTGGGCTCCCGGCACAGTTTCTGATTCAGTAGATCTTGAGTGAGGCCATTGTTTTAATAACTGTCCCTTCTCCAGGCATCAACTCTCTGGTTAATTATGTTAGTGGGCATACAAAGGTTCTGTGATAGTGTCAGTCTTAAAAAGACAGTTCCCTGGGCAAATATCCTATTCCAGCCCTGCCCTACAGAAAATCTCCCTCCCGAGAGGTAGCCTGTAGCCATTGTTCCATTTCCCCACCTCCTGTCCTTTCTTGAACTTGCTCTAATCAGGCTCTCATGGGATCACTGTCCTGAAACAGCTCTTGTCAAGGCACCAGCAACCTTCTTATTGCCAAATACAATGGTCAGTTCCTAACCGTTGTCTCACTTGTCTAACCAGCAGCATAGTTGGTTGCTCTTTCCTGAAAACCCCTCGAGGGCTTTGGGACACCTCTCAGGTCTCCTTACAGCTCAGTAGCCACTCCCTCTCAGCCTTCTTTCTCCTTTTCCTACAACCATTGGAGTTCCCGAAAGCTCAGTCCTTAGTCCTTTTCTTTATCTGCATGTGTTTCCACATTATCTATCCAGTAACAATTCACAACTTATCTCCAATCTGGACCTTGTCTCCTGAACTGCAAATCCACATACAGGCTCTCACTTTGTACCCTAGTGTGGCACCGTAAACAGGAGCGTGCGAGCTGAAACTGTGCGAAGTGTTTGTGATGATCAATGTGAAAAATATGATTGTCCTGGAACTTCAAAATTCTGTCCAAAAATTAAAAACTCTTCCTGTCAGTTATAACTGTGTGGTGAAATGAAAAAATAAGAACTGACTCTTAAAAACGAATATTGATGTCATTTACACTAGTTTAAAACATTAGGAACATTGAGAATTAGGGTTTTCTGACTTTGTAAAACACTTATCAAGAGTAGCTTGAACTGTGCTTGCCTTCTTGTTGGATGACCTGGTGTGGAGTAGCATCTTTTCCATGCCTGGGCGAACGGTCATAGTCCTTCCTAAGCTTGGGTTAGCTTCCACCATTTTAGCCTTTGTGCTTTCACTGTTGTGACATATGCCCCGGAGTTTCTCTAATGTGAAGTCTTTTGCCTTCACAGGGATGCACCAAGCAGTAGCACCTCCTCTGGGACATCTTTGTTTTTCTCTTGCAACCACTTCCCTCCTTTGCCTTCACCTGTGGCGGCACGTGTAAAATCTCTTGAGCGACAGCAGGGACAACATTCCCAGGTAAGCTACTCCTTTTTTGTTTGATTAAAATTTCACGTTCAGCATTACCACTTTTTTCTTTGTTACACTTTCATCTTTATTGGGCAACTCCTGTTTTTTTGAGTACCCATTCTGGTGGAATGTCAGCGGGTTTATCACTGGGATACAAGGAGGCAACACAGTGATGCATTTTGCTGTCTGTGGGAGTGGAATGAGAGATTAACCAAGACAGTAGCCAATCACAGGCAGGCTCTGAAAGAAGTGATGTGATTGGTCACTGATCATAAAATGCATCTATCATTTGTGGGCTGAAGAAGCAGTGAAGTTGTACTGTCTGCAGTAACTCACAGTTCATATACTGTGGTCACTGGGATTTGTTAGAGGACTGGTGTTATTAAATGAAGCCACAGTAAACTCACATTTGTGCGTAATTTCAGAATTGTGCAGAAAAGAGAGAGGACAATGTTCACCTGCCTACTTGACAACTTCGTTTGTTTAATGACTGTCTCATACTTCACATGTCCTAAACTGAGCTTTTGATTTTCTCCATCTCCAAGCCTGCAATCCTCCTTACCTCGTTAAATGATAACTCGCTACTTTTAAGTTGTCCGGGTAAAAAATGTTGGAGTCATTTTTGACTCCTTATTTTCTCTTATACTGCACATCCAAATCCATCATCTGACCCTTTCAACTCTATGCTCAGAATATTATTAGAATCCTACCATTTATCAGGGCCCACTGCCTCCATCCTTCTGGGCCATCACCATCTCTCGCTCAGCTTCCTAACTGGCCTCCTCACTTCTACCCCAGCACCACCACACCTATTCTTCACAGAAATCAGAATGATCCTTTACCAATGCAAATTGATCATGTGACTTCCCTGCTAAAAATTCTTCATTGGTTTCCTATTTCAATCAGAGTAAAAGCCAATCATTCTGTAATGATCTCTAAGGCCTTATGTCACCCCCCCCCCCCCCAAGGCTACCTCTCTGACCCCTCTGCTCTCACACCAGCCCTTCACCCACTCTGCTCTGGCTGTACTGGCCTCCTCATTCTTCCCTGGACAGCCAAACATACTTTGCCTCAGGGTCTTGGCACTTGTCTGAACACATCCATCTGGTATGTTTCTTCCTCATATATCCACATGGCTCATTCCTCTCATTTCCTTCTTGCCTCTGTGCAAGCATCACATTTTATAGCACATGCTATACAAAAAAATAATACCCATCCTCAAAATCCCTTATTCCCTAATACTGTTCCCTTCCAATATCTCTGTTATGATCCAACATATCACATATTTATTTGTATTTTCCCCTCTGCAACTGGATTGCAGATTTCACAAGAGCAGCTGTTTGGTATGTTTGTTTAAAACTTTATCCCCAGAGCTTAGAACAGTACCTGGATCATAGGAGGTCCTCAACAAATGAATGGCTGGATGATGACTATTGCAATTCTGAAGAACCACATCTCCAAGAACGGCTTCTGAGTGATGTGCAGGGCAATGGCCTTAGCCCTTTGGCTTGTTCTGACTGGAGATGCAGAACAGTCCTAGATATGTAAAAATGTATGAAACTTTCTTATGGAAGTAAGTTCTTACCTACAGAGCATGTACATCTTGTCTGGGAAATTTTGTTGGTCTTTGGCCTTCAAATGTATCTTATTAAACAGATAAAAAAATTGTGGGTCCTTTTGGTAAAAATAAGTTGAAGCAAAAATAGTCTTTATGATTTGGCTATTTTTGTTAGTGTATTTTTTAAATGATAAGGGAAAATGGAACAATGCTAAAAACCCTGGAGTTGATCACATGTGTAAGAACCATTGTGCAAAGGACTGAAGAAAAAAGAATCAGGTAAAAACCTGGAAATATGGTGCTGGGATAGACTGCTCTTCCCTTGGAGGTTTTTTTCTTTCTTTCTTTTTCTTGGCTGGGTATAGTGAACGTTATTGATGGTGCACGACAAAGTAGGGCTCCCTATGCCCCTCCCCTTCTTCAGGGGGTCTGGGATGGAAACGGTGGTCAGGAGATTCTCAGTGTGTTGGGGGATCGATCTGAGGCAAGGACTTCCCAGCAGCTGAGGGCCTCTCTTCCTCTTGCTGGGGCTGGTGGTCCAGGGGACTCTTACTCTTTGGAGGTCATGTGGACCATAAGGTCCACCACCCTGTTGCTGTAGCCAAATTCATTGAGGGCAATGCCAGCCCCAGCATCAAAGGTGGAGGAGTGGTTATCACTGTTAAAGTCGCAGGAGACAACCTGGTCCTCAGTATAGCCTAGGGTGCCCTTGAGGGGGCCCTCTGATGCCTGCTTCACTACCTTATTGATATTGTCATATTTGGCAGCTTTCTCCAGGCGGCAGGTCAGATCCACAGCTGACACATTGGGGGTGGGGACACGGAAGGCCACGCTAGTGAGCTTTCCCTTCAGCTCGGGGATGACCTTGCCCACAGCCTTGGCAGCACCAGTAGAAGCAGGGATGATGTTCTGGGCAGCCCCTCTGCCATCATGCCACAGCTTCCCAGAGGGGCCGTCCACGGTCTTCTGGGTGGCAGTGACGGCATGGACTGTGGTCATGAGTCCCTCCACGATGCCAAAGTTGTCATGGATGACCTTGGCCAGGGGGGGCCAAGCAGTGGGTGGTGAAGGAGGCATTGCTGACAATCTTGAGGGAGTTGTCATACTTGTCATGGTTCACACCCATCACAAACATGGGGGCATCCACAGAAGGGGCAGAGACGATGACCCTCTTGGCTCCGCTCTTCAAGTGAGCCCCAGCCTTCTCCATGGTAGTGAAGACACCGGTGGACTCCATAACACACTCAGCACCAGCATCACCCCATTTGATGTTGGCGGGATCTCGCTCCTGGAAGATGGAGATGGACTTTCCATTGATGACAAGCTTCCCGTTCTCAGCCTTGACTGTGCCTTTGAACTTGCCATGAGTAGAATCATACTGGAACATGTAGACGACGTAGTTGAGGTCAATGAAGGGGTCATTGATGGCGACAATGTCCACTTTGCCAGAGTTAAAAGCAGCCCTGGTGACCAGGCGCCCAATGCGGCCAAATCTGTTCACTCCGACCTTCACCATCGTGCATCAGAGTTGTGGCTGGCACAGTGCAGGAAGAGAGGCTGTCTGATGAACAGGAGGAGTGTAGAGCCCCTTTAGAGGTTTGATTATACACCTCTTCTGCAGGAATCCTCTTGAACCTTCTTTTTTCCTCAGCCATCACTAGGGTCACCAGCTGCATGCAGGTGTAGCTTGACAACACCATACCTTAGCCTCATTGTCTATTTCTCACTTTCCTGCACTGAGGGGGATGCCTGCAGAAACCCACTTGGGCATTCTGGAGCGCATTCAAACCTGCAGATGTGAGGGCAACCCTTGATTAGTGGGGGGTAGGTATTGGTAGAGAAATATTTTTCTCTTTCATGTCTTGGACGAACAATTCTGAAATGCTTCCTTTATGATTCTCTTAGAGGGCGCCAGGGGGATCAAGCCTCAGTTGATCACAGTGGTGAGGAACTTTATTACTAGGCTTCCCCTTTTCCCTCTTGTACTCTTCCCAGTCTCCTGCTCTGGGTCCTTGGGATCACACCTCAAAATAACGTACCTATGCACCTGACCTTGTCTCAGGCTATGCTTTTTTTTTTTTTTTTTTTGGGTGGGGGGTGGGGGGGAAGGGGACTAGACTAAGACATAGGTCAAACACATGGCTTTTTAAAAAATATATATTTTATTGATTTTAGAGAGGAAGGAAGAGAGAGAGAAAGATAGAAACATCAATGATGAGAGAGAAACATTGATTGGCTGCCTCCCGCACGCCCCCTATTGGGGATCAAGCCCACAACCCAGGCATATGCCCTTGGCCGGAATCGAACCTGGGACCCTTCAGTCCGCAGGCTGACGCTCTATCCATTGAGCCAAACCAGCTAGGACCACACGGCCTTTTTTGAACACTTTTGTTCTAATTGCTGAGGGAAGCACAGCTTTCTATAAACACACTTTCCTCTGAGATGCTCCCTGTTCACTCACAGACCCCCAGCAGCTCTCTAGGCCTACATAATACTGCTCCTCATTGATGATGCAGACCCTTATTGTAGAAATTGAAGCGAAGTGTGTTACTCTCTGACCTTACCTACTTGAACAACTCTAAACTGGTCCTCTTATTTTTCCCAATATGCCATCCACATGTGTGTGTGTGTCTCTGTGTGTGTGTGTGTGTGTGTGTGTGTGTGTGTGTTTTCTTCCAAGGATTAACTCAACTCTTATATTTTTCTAGAACCTTCCCAAACCACTTAGCTTGCAACAATTCTGCCCTCTGTGCACCCTTGCTGCAGTTTTTGTTTGGACCACCCGTTTGATACTCACAGCATGGTGCCTTAAATTATTATTTATCTCTTTATTTATATGTTCTGGCTCAACTTGATTATAATAATCTGTGGGAATAGATTGTATCTTACAATCCAATATCTCCAGCAGGACCTCACACAATGCCCTGAAAAATAAATGCTACTAATGCTGAGACTGACTTTGTGGTGGCATGATCTGAATCAATGTTTATCAAAGTATATTTATAGGGTATTAATAAGCGTTATAAGAACAAAAGTGTTCTGTGTTTAATCAACTTTGGAAACCCTGGAGGACTTCTCTGAGTCTTTAAATTAGCCAACCTTCATTGCAAATCCTTAAGAGAAAAACAATATATGATTTCCCCATGCTTAAACTATTTTTAAATACATGGGTTGTTTAAACTACATAAAAATCCCATTGTCTAGGGCAGAGTGGGAGTGGGTTCAGGTTACAGATGGAAATACTACATGGTATGAGAGACACTTATACATGAGAGTTAAAATATTCACCACCTGAAAATCATTCATGAACATGTGTCAAACTTTGTTGGCTGTGCCAATTGAATCTAGAAGAGCTGATGGGATATATAGAGAAGGCAATATGGATAAAAACCTAAATATAAGGTCTGAGACAATGTATAGAAGAAAACATAGGTACTAAATTTATGGACCTTGGTCTTAGAGAACATTTTATGAATTTGACCCCAAAGCCAAGGGAAGTAAAGGCAAAAACAAATGAATGGAACTATATTAAGCTAAAAAAGTTCTTCACAGCAAAAGAAACTGACAACAAAACAAAAAGGCAACCAACCGAATGAGAGATATTTGCAAACAATAACTCTGACAAATTGTTAATATCCAAATGATATAAAGAACTCATAAAACTCAACACCAAACAGACACCTCTCCCAAAAAGACAAATGGCCAATCAAAAGTACAATGGGATACTAACTCACACCTGTTAGAATGGTTAATGTCAAGTAATAACAAGCATTGGAGAGGCTGTGGAGAAAAGGGAGCCCTCATTCACTTCTGGTGGGAATGTAGATTGGGACAGCCACTATGAGAAGCAGTCTGACATTTCCTCAAAAATTAAGAATAGAACTACCATACAACCCTGCAATCCCTCTTCTGGTATCTACCCCAAAATCTTGAAAACACCTATTTGCAAAGATATATGCATCCCTATGTTCATTGCAGCTTGTTCACGGTGGACAAGACATGGAGACAACCAAAGTGTACTTTGATAGAGGATTAGATAAAGAAGAAGTCATACATATACACAGTGGAATACTACTCAGCCATAAGAAAAGATGAAATATGGACATTTGCGACAACATGGATGGACCTTGAGAATATTATGTTAAGAGAAATAAGTCAGTCAGAAAAAGTTAAGAACCATATGATTTTACTCATATGTGGGATATAAAACTGAAACTCAGACACAGATAACAGTGTGGTGGTTACCAGAGGGAAGGAGATGGGACTGGTGGGGGTGGAGGGGGCTTAATATATGGTGACAGAAGATGGTTTTACTTTGGGGGTGTTGGGCACACAATGCAATATACAGACCTTGTATCATAGAGCTGTACAATTGAAACCTATATGATCCTATTAACCAATGTCACCCCAATCTATATATATAAAAGCCTAAGCAACCATTTGATTGTTCGACCATTTGACAGTAGCTATGATGCTCACTGACCACCAGGGGGCAGATGCTCCAACCTGTAGGTTAGCTTGCTGCTGGGGTCTGGCCAATTGGGACTGGGTGAGATGGGCCAGACACGCCCTGGAGCCCTCCCGCAGTCCCTCCCCAGCCTTGATAGTGCACCGGTGGGGTCCCGGATTGTGAGAGGGCACAGGCCAGGCCGAGGGACCCCACTGGTGCATGAATCCATGCACCGGGCCTCTAGTAAATTTAATAAAAAAGAAAAAACATAACAAACAAACAAACAAACAAAATCTCACCTGCTCTCTAATGATAAAAACTGATAGGTTAGCAAACCTCCTGGGTATTTTATATCATTTCTTAGGCTCAAATGGCTTAAAATGTCTTTGTAGGCTTATAAAATTTCAAACTTCTCATAGTGATCTTCACCCTTAACTAAATAAATACAAGGAGAGAAAAATAGCATTTTATTTATTTATTTTTAAATGGAGGAATTAAGGTAGAGAAGGATATCTAGTCTGTGGCAGAAGGATTTGAAAAAACTCCAACTCCATCTCCCTTCCTCTGCTGAAAATGCACCAAGGTCTAGGCCACAGCCATGCCCAATTGTTTTCTTCAAGACTTTATACCATTTTTTTGACTCTTTGAAACCTCAAGCCTCTTATTCTGTGTGCCTCTATTCTTGTAGACTAGCATTTTTTTTAGAATATGTTCCTTGGATTCTGTGAAGGTGATCCCTATTCATAATAAAGTTTGGGAGCCACTGCCTTGGTTTATCCGGTCCTTCAGTCTTCATTTCTTTCCCACCAGGCCTGGATTTTATGGATAGTCATAGTAATGTCCTTAATCCTTGCCCGTTCATCCCTGTACCCAATCAATCTTCCACTCTACATGTGCATGCCTCTCCCAGTGTTTGTGTTCTGCCGTCTATCTTAGAACTACTATATAGAGAAAGCTATGTGACCAATCAGATTGGCATTAATACAAACTCCTGCCAGGCCTTCCACGTAGCTCAGAAACCTTCTTACTTGTCCTTGGTCAGCTTGTTTTCTTTTCTCCCACAGCAGCTATTTTAAAATGTACTACTTTCTTTAGGAATTCTATTCCTTTCATTCTTCTCATTCTCAGCCAGCAATGTGTTCATAGTCCTTCCCTCTTCAAAGAGAAAATAGAGATCATCATCAGAAAGGCATTCTCTTCCTGTCTCCCTTAAACTTGCCTATGGCAGATCCTATCCCTTCTCATAGTCTCATAGGAAGAGGCATCTCCCTTATCTTAAGGTAACATCCCCCCACCTCCTCTATCCTGGGTCTCATTCCTCCCTCTTTTCTATCTTCCATTTCTCTCTTCTACTGGCTCTTTCTCCTCTAGATTTAAAAATGTCCACAAACTAAGAAATAACTTCCCTCACTTTCACTATCTCAATCTTTCCTGTCACTACTTTTTTCTACTTTAATTCCCTTTGATTCCTTAATTCATCATAGTTTGGCTTCTACCTCCAATGCAATTATTTAAAAATTTTTATTTATTGATGAGAGAGGAGAGAGAGAGAGAGAGAGAGAGAGAGAGAGAGAGAGAGAGAGAGAGAGAGAAAGAGAGATTTTGTTGTTCCACTTACTTATGCCTTCATTCATTGCTTCTGTTTGACCTGACTGGAAATTGAACCCACAACTTTGGAGTATCAGGATGATGCTCTAACCAACTGAAGATCCAGGCCAGGGCTCTAATGCAATTATTTTTAGTTTTATTTGAAAATTACTGAACAATCTCAAAAAGTAAAAGTCACCTATAATTTCAACACTTAAAAAACAAAATAAGAAATGATTGTTTCCCTCTCCATTCACCCCCATTAATATTATGATAGAATTGTAAAATGAATTAGGAAGCCTTCTATCTCCCCCCACCCTTCGCTGCCACACACACTTTGTAGTAGTGTGTAGGATAACATGAAATAGAATAACTATCATTGAATTTAGCGATAAATTGCCTGCAAACTTCCTGAATCTGGTGCCATTTTTGTGATAGAGCCTCAGTGTATATATTTTTTCAAATTCTATAGATGTTGGATTGTTTAAGTATTCTTCTTATCATTGAGTCAATTTGGGGAATTTATATTTTGGTAGAACATCTGTGTCCTTCAGATTTTAAGTTTTGTTGGCAGAATAAAAGTGGCAGATATTGTTTGTCAGTAATTTGTGATAGTCATAGAATATATTTTATGAGTAGAAAAAGTTACCATACAGAAACAAGAATAATTTTTAAAAAATTTTTAAATTGGCCTGGTCAGCATGGTTCAGTGGTTGAGCATTGATCTATGAACCAGGAGGTCATGGAGCAATTCCCTGTCAGGGCACATGCCTGGGTTGTGGGCTCGATCCCCAGTAGGGGACATGTAGGAGGTAGCTGATCAATGATTCTCTCTCCCTCTCCTTCCTTTCTGAAATCAATAAAAATACATTTTAAAAACTTTAAGTTGGATCATGTTGCTCACCTGCTAACTCTTCATTGATTTTTTTAAATTACACATAAAATAAAGTACGAACTCCAGACCATGGCCCACATGCCTGTATGAAGGTCTGGCCTCTGCTAACCTCTCCAACCTCATCTTGCGTCACTCTGTCCTATGCTTCAGTCACAAGGGTCATCTCTATGTTCCATCAACACAAGCTTTTAACCCCCATATGACATTTATACTCACTGTTTTTTCTTCAGAGTGTCAGGAATAAATAGCATGCTTTGCTGGAGAATAGCAGTGGGGATCATAATTTAGATAGGCCCTTTTGAGGAGGTGATATTTAACGTGTCACCTATAAGTTTAGGCAGAAGCCAACTATGTAAAGGTCAGAAGAGGAATGCTTTCTAAATTGTGATTTTCCATTGTCAGTCTCAAGGAACGCATGCATACTATTCAATTTCCTTTACAGGAATTATAATAATATAATATTTATTTAAAATATTTAGTAAGCTATGTAAATAACTAATATATTTAGTGCACTAATATATTCAGTATATTTACTAAAAGATTGAGTACGCTATGTAAACACTTACTAATCTCTTATTTCCATATGTATAAGGTGTTGTACTCAGCCGCTGGTACCGGCCAGATTTCCCTGGGTTTCAGGCTTTCCCGTGGTAGGCAGAAGTGGGCCATGGGGCCCTTTCCGGAAACTGAAGAGAAAGTGCGAGTGACAGTGCCATGCACCAGGGGTGGTCATATTCAGAAGTTCACTAAGAGCTTCACAGCCCCACCCATGAACACATTTATAAAATCATACATCGTACACCTCTGCATTTTCTTCTTGAATCAGGATTTAAGTTTTCATTTTGTTTCCCAGTTAGACTGTGAGTTTCTCAAATGTACAGATTCTGTTACACTATTTTGCTTTCTTCACATCAAGTCAGCATCAAGTCACAGTACAGAGAACACTGTATTTGAAGCCAGACAGCTTGTGTTGAAAGGCAGCTCCACTATCAGCTATGTGACTTTGGGCAAATTGGACTCTGTGGGCCTCAACTTCTTATCTATAAATGGGGTAATACTTATTCTATTAAGTTTTCATAAGGAAAAAATGAGATAATATTTATAAAATATTTTGGCAAAGAATAAAATATATAAATGTAAACTGCCATTATTATGTCCTTCATGAGTAATTACTGGTTATTATTGGTGTAATTTAAACATTGCCTGCAGAATGAAAGCATGGTGTAGAATGTAGTGCAAATTACAGTTTTTAGCCATGGGGCTCAAATTTTATTTTCATATGTAGTAATCTCAGGGCCAGCTACAAAATGCCATTATTCTGCACCTTAGTCATTAGGAAAAATCCCTGGACTCCACCAGGGAGGAATGGGGAGAAAATTTCTTCACTACGTGGGACATGGCTATGTTCTGGGTTTTGAAGCTTTCATTAGCCCCCAGGCAGGTGGGTTGGGTTCAAATCCTGGTACTGTCTATCTCTGTGTTATTTCCGAACACAGTCATCACAGCAGCCAGCTCAACCTTTCCGAAAGTTACCATAGTGCAAGGTTTAATGCCGTCACGAGGCCTCTACCTAAAGAGGGATCCAACAATAATATTTGGTCTTGATGTAATGAGGAAAAATTCCATCCTCTTCCAAGTTAAGCTCAAGAGTAGGAATGAGGTGCATATGAAGAGATAAGGAGAAATATAAAGAAAAAACTAACTGGGACAAAATGGGTAGAAATTAGCAATTTTATAGCAGGTATTATGTACCAGGCGCTATTTTAAGTGCTTTGCAAATATTGATTCATCTAATCTTCTACAATCCTATGAGGTTGTTATTTTCATTTTTGCTTTACAGATGAGGAAATGGAGACATGGAGAGGTAAGTATGCAGTTATTGGGATAACGAGGATTCAAACCCAGACAGTGTGTGTTCAGACTCCATGCTTTTAACCCCTATTTAGTGGAAAACATTAGAAATCAAGACTGTTTGCAGGTGGGAAAGTAGATAGATGGTGGCTCTTCACAAATTCCATAGCTACAGAGTGATTTTTATGTACTAACTATCCTTTTATTTCAAAGCAATGCAAAAAAATTAAATTAATTGACCGATTGAACAGCTGTCTGGAAAATATATATTTTTTCCAAGTACTACGAGGAAACAAGAAATTACTTACTCATATTTGACCCTCAGCAGAGTCAGAAGAACATGAGGCCCTCTAGAAAGTAGGTGGAATTATTTGTGAAATTTTCATGATTAAACTTGAGCTTCATACTCTCAATATTAAGATGGGCTCTATGGAAATTTAGGAGAGTGAGGAGAGAAAATAGTACCAGGTCATAAAATATTGTGGGTTCAATGATTGATTTGTGTGTGTGTGGGGGGGATTCTGTGGTCTATCAGTTCTCTGATCCTTTGTTTGTAGGTGAAGCAGTCACAAAGATGTGATTATCAAGTGAAAAATAGTGCGAGTAGCAACTTCCAGAATGTCTGGTGGTTTCAACTGATTCAGCCTGGGGTTGTGGAAACCCAGCAAGAGCGGCTTGGTGTGACAATCTGGAATATAGGGGGCAGGTGCTGTGGGTTTTCCCCAGTCGCGCTTACTTCTCCTGGATGGCACTGCGGACTTGAACAGGGGTGCCAAATCTATCAGTTTGCCGCCAGCACTATGCTCAGGGCTTGATTCATGAGGAGGAAGAGAAGGTGATTGACTATATGTCACAAATGGAATAGTACAGGGTCATTCTTTGCCTCAAAGTGCTTCTCTCCTGGGCAATGTGGTGTGGCAGGAAGAGCGCCTCCTGGCTGTGGAGGGAGATAGGCCTGTGCTCACCACTGCAAACTGTTGTCTTTGGATCAGGTTCTTAACCTCGCTGCACTGGTAAGGACTCTGGTTGCAAACAACATACACCCGATTTGAAAAAGAAAATAAAAGGTTTTGGAGAGATCAGAGTTAAACTGAGTTGGGCTCCTGAATTCCATTTCCTTAGTTCATTTAGAACCGACCACTCGGGTACATCTCCATTCAACTGTTTCCCTCTGCCAGGATCACATGGGTCTTGATTATTGTAGGTATAAACTAAGTCTTAACTTAGAAAAGAATAATTCCTCCCACTCTATTATTTTTTTAAAAAATTGTTTTGGCTAATATAGGTCCTTTACCCTCCAATATAAATTTTAGAGTAAGCTTGCCTATGTCTACAAAATTCGTTGCTGGGGTTTTAATAGGACTTGTGTGAATTTGAGGGGAATCAACATCTTTATTATGTTGCTCTTCCAGTCTGTGAACTTTCCAATTATCCCAGTCTTCTTTGATATATTACATTATATTTTGTAATTAAAGCACACAGATCCTGTACACAATTTGTACAGATCCTGCACAAATTCTTTCATTATATTTTGTAATTAAAGCATACAGATCCTGTACACATTTTGTTAAATTTATACCGAGGTATTTCATGTCTCTTAGGAACCTAAGAGGGTGAATTTCCACCTTGGGTGGAAATACATGCAGCTTGCAAAAAGATGACTGCTTTTTAAAGAATAGATTAAAATGTGTCTCTGACCTACTAGAAGAGGATATTTGAAAATATTTTGCACGAGGCTGGCTCTATAATTCTGTTTAAGTATAGTAGTAAAGGAATAGTCTAAGGAATACTTTGAGAGAAGAGAGCGAGAGAAGTCTGAACCTCAAGATGTGATCCCTAGAGCAGAAATCTCCCTGTGGTGGTAGCAGAGTCCAGAGAGTCACCCAAATAAGCAGTTAGCAGAGACCTAGTAAGAGAGGCTTCTGTTTGAAGGCTGTTTAATGAGGGAGCAGGGGTGTGCTTTTTCCATCACACCACATCACCAGGAGGAAGATATATGATTTTATGCAAAGTGTTTCTAAAAGAGGGTTTGAAGAGCATATATTGGTTTGAAGATGAAGAAAGTTGCCTTTCTGTTCACATAAAGTGTCAGGGTGCCCTGTCTCTATAGGTTTATGTGGGACTGTTCCCAGCATTATGACACTTCTTGAGAGCAGGCTGGTGTGATGTTCTGGAGCGAAGCGGGTGCATGTCCTGGGACTTTCTTTTTTCTTTTTTAAATATATTTTATTGATTTTTTACAGAGAGGAAGAGAGAGGGACAGAGAGTTAGAAACATCGATGAGAGAGAAACATCGATCAGCTGCCTCCTGCACACCCCCTACTGGGGATGTGCCCACAACCAAGGTACATGCCCTTGACCGGAATTGAACCTGGGACCCTTGAGTCCGCAGGCCGATGCTCTATCCACTGAGCCAAACCGGTTTCGGCATGTCCTGGGACTTTTAATGCCTAGCCACTTCCCCGGGGTGCTGCTGGTCAGGTGAGCCGGAGGTGCCAGGCCAATCAGTTTGCTGCCAACACCACGCCCATGGACAGCTTTATGGGTAAGCAGAGCAGATGAACTGAGTAGCACAGGGTGGTTCCTTGGTTCAATATATCTTCCTCCTGGCGATGTGGTGTGATGGAAAAAGCACACCCCTGGCTTTTGAAGAGGACAGATCTGTTCTCACTACTTATTAATAACATGATATTGGGGAAATTATTGTTATTATTTTATTGCTTATTTTGAGTCCATTATTATTTCATTTAATCTTCACAACAAACATAGGAGACAGTTGCTATTAATATCCCCACTTTTATAGATGAGGAAACTGAGGCACTGATAAGTACATGTGAGTCTGTTATGGACCAGGTGTGGGACACACAGAAGCATTTTGCCCAAGGAACCTACGAGGGCCTCCTGCCACCGAGCAAGGAGATCTCCCAGGAAAGAGGGTGGAGGTGCACGGTCAGATGAGGAGGCCGTGAGGAGGCTGTGAGGAACCCCCAGAGGAGAGACATTGATCTAATAGTGGTTCCGAAGGAGAAGAGGGATCACCAAGGAAACAGCCGCAGTGCCCCATGGGGAAAAGGAACAGTCATAAACACCAGACGCAGAGAGCACGGACACCGGGCAATGCTGGTACTTGTCAGGTACAATCTTTTCTGCTCCTTTCCCAACAACAGTAATGGTAACCTTACCTGCTGCCTTACTCCACTCTGGGGAGGGTTGAAACCATGAGTGAGTGGCAGGGGGGCAAGGAGCAAGTGGAGGCACCTAGAGAAGAAGGTGATAGTGACCCCCTTTCCCAAGGCAGGCTTCCTGCCTGAAGCAGCCCAGCTTGGGAATGAGAGAAGCATTAAGTCTACATCAAGACTGGGTTTTGATTTTGACTGTTGTATGGGACTGGATATTTAAATTATTGAAATGCGTTGGTTTTGCGGATAAAAGTGACAGCATGACTTTTATTCTGATACTAGAGGCCCAGTGCACTGGAGGGGGGGGGGAAGGGGTGTCCCTCAGCTGGGCCTGCACCCTCTCACAGTCCGGGACCCCTCTCTCCTTACTGCCCACCTGCTCACTGCTCCTTAACCTTCAACTCGCTGCTCCTTAGTGCTGCCGAGGAGGCGGGAGACGCTCCCGCCACTGCCGCTGTACTCGCCAGCCATGAGCCCGGCTTCTGGCTGAGCAGCGATCCCCCTGTGGGAGCGCACTGACCACCAGGGGAAGCTCCTGCATTGAGCGTCTGCCCCCTGCTGGTCAGTGCACATCATAGTGACAGGTCGTTCTGTTCGTTCTGCCATAAAGGTTGCTTAGGCTTTTATTATATAGACTAGAGGCCCGGTGCATGAAATTCGTGCACGGAGGGGGGGGTTGTCCCTCAGCCCAGCCTGTACCCTCTTCAATCTGGGACATCCCTCTCACAATCCAGGACTGCTGGCTCCCAACTGCTCGCCTGCCTGCCTTCCTGATTGCCCCTAACCGCTTCTGCCTGCCAGCCTGATCACCCCCTAACCACTCTGCTGCCAGCCTGATTGATGCCTAACTGCTCCCCTGCCAGCCTGTTTGCCCCAACTTCCCTCCTCTGCCGGCCTGGTTACCCCTAACTGCCCTCCCCTGCAGGGTTGATCGCCTCCAACTGCCCTCCCTTGCAGGCCTGGTGCCTCCCAACTGCCCTCCCCTGCTGGCCATCTTGTGGTGGCCATCTTGTGTCCACATGGGCGCAGGATCTTTGACCACATGGGGGCAGCCATATTGTGTATTGGAGTGATGGTCAATCTGCATATTACTCTTTTATTAGATAGGATAGAGGCCTGGTGCATGGGTGGGGGCCCGCTGGTTTGCCCTGAAGGGTGTCCCAGATCAGGATGGGGGTTCCCTTGGGGCGTGGGGCGGCCTGAGCAAGGGGCCTGTGGTGGTTTGCAGGCCAGCCACGCCCCCTGGCGACCCAAGCGGAGGCCCTGGAATCTGGAATTTATTTACCTTCTACAATTGAAACTTCGTAGCCTGGAGTGGAGCCAAGCCTCCTGCTCGCTCCATAGCTGGCAGCCATTTCTGTTGGGGTTAATTCACCTTCTATATTTGAAACTTTGTAGCCTGGAGTGGAGGTCTAGGCCAGCCAGGGCAGGTGGAAAGCTTGGCTTCCTCCATTACCGGGAGCAACCCTAGCCTGCTCTCTCCAGCTCCGTGGCTGCTATTTCTGTTTGGATATGTTTACCTTCTATAATTGAAACTTTGTAGCTTGAGTGGAGGCTTAGGCCTGCAAGGGCAGGTGGAAAGCTTGGCTTCCTCCATTGCCTGGGAAACCTTGCTCTCTGTGGCTGTAGCCATCTTGGTTGGGTTTATTTGCATATCTGCTCCTGATTGGCTGGTGGGTGTGGCTTGTGGGCGTGGCTTGTGGGTATAGCAGAGTTAGGGTCAATTTGCATATCACTCTTTTATTAGGTAGGATTTTTGTTATCTCTCACCTTCTGGCAGAAGAGACCTTGGGTTTTCAAGGCACAGAGACCTTTTGCTCTTCCTTTTCTTCTAGCTGTTCTTGTGGTTTTCATGCTCCTAGCTACTAGTTGTACAGTTCTGAGACTGGTCATGATGTCAAGTATCAGAGACAGCAATTTTCTCAGAATTAGAAAAATACCCTCAAACAATATCTGAGGAAACAAGGCCTGTAGGTCTTACTGCGCTCTCCCATCCCACCCGATATTAGAGGGTATAACATAAAGTGAAGGGGGACACAGCACTTTATCAAATACATCATAATGGAAATCCAAGCATTAAAGAGACATGCCCTGAAAACATTTTAGGTAAATAAATTCCTCACTTAGTTTAACCTCAGAAGCTTCTGTCTTTACAGGTCTTAGGATTTTTGCTTGGGCTAAAAGCTCTTTAGATTTGTGTTTAGGGGTTCCGAGTTGGGTTTGTTCTCAGCACATCATTCCTCTGAAAGGCCCAAGTATGGCATTACTTCACCCTACAGTCCCCACAGGGTCTGGGCAATGTTCTTGAAAACATTAGGATGATCTCACCCAGTTGGAAGAAGGGTCGCATAATAAAATAATGGTACTTCTCTCTCTCAGGCCACTGCACACTGTTAAAACATACTGCTTCTTGCCCTTTTGGCTAAGATCCCATGGAGAACAACTGAAATATTAGCTTCGTGTCAGCTTTATCACCCTTGAGGCTATAATTTCTGACAGCTGTAAGAGATCTCGTGCTTTTGGGGGCCCAGATGAGCCCCTGTGTGATAGCTGGGCTTGTCCAAAAAGGCTGGACTGTAGACTGTCCAGCCCAGTAATCCATGTCACGCTGGAGTCCTCACTGTGCTGTTGGCGGGCCTCTCCTGGCTGGGGTCGCCCTGCCTGGGCGTGAACACCACCAGAGAAGGTAGGAAACTCAGCGGCAGCTGATCCCCTCTTTGCCTTATTATCTGGCTGACTAGAAAATGTTTTTTCTCCTGTTGAGCTGAAATCTGCCTCCCTAAAACAAGCTAATTAATTTCACTTCTTCCCCCATGGGTCCATGCATAGTAAGTCGAATCCCTTTTTAACTATTTGAAGATAGCTTCTTAGCTACTGTTTGTTCCCTAAGTCTTGTCTTTAGGCTCCTAGTCCCTTGAATACATTCTCTTGGAATTTCTATTCAGGCTCTCATACCGAGCACATCCCAAACATGCTTTAGTATGTGTACCCAGAGTTAAATTCAGTACAGAGTTACCACTTTCTCAGTCTCAATATTAGTTATTTATGAAAGCAACAAAAAGAGCCATTAATCTTTTTTGGAATCATAACACACTTTTGACACAGATTGAGTTTATTATTAATTAAAAATTCTGTTTCTAACGTATTTACTGCAACTAAACTTGGATAGTTAATTTTTGAACCCATGTATAGGATTTTGTATTTATTCATTCTAAATTTTATTTGTTAAATTTGGTCCATTGTTCTAGCCTCTCATGCTCTTTCTGAATCTTGAAGATTAATATTTTCTGTCCTTTCTAGATTGTTATTGCCAGCAAATTTGTTGAGCATACTTTTCATATTTGCATCTTAATCATTGGTATTAGAAGGGCAGAACATAGGAGAGAGGGAAAGTAAAAATGGAAATTATAGTCCAATAATGAAAGAACCTTACAATTTACTCTGATAATAATGAGTTCTAGGTCTAAGCAGAGCAAGCCCTTATGCAGTGTATCTGGTGTGGTGGGAGAGACTGATAATGTCTCAGTAATTTATACTCCTTATGCTGTGTTCTTTTAATTTAAAAAAATGTAAGAAATTAATGGCAGCCTTTAAAGCAAAAGGAAAAAACAGACATTGGTGTATGAAATTTAAAAAAAGGTAGCCCGTGATTTTATTTCAAGCTCTGGTCACTTACTGAAACCTCAATTGTTATTTTATTTTAGAAAGAAAACCCAAACGAAACAAAACCCTCAGTGCTCAATACCATAAACCCTTCAAAGTTGAGTTTCTAGATCATCTGGCTCAGTTAATTGGTGACTAAAGATGTGGTTTTGTATAAACAACCCCATATGTAGACTTTCAGCCCCTCCCCTTAAAACTAATTTTCATAATTCTTAACAGTGACAGAAACATGTATGTGAGAGATAGAAAGGAACTCAATTTCAGTTGGTGCATTCTGACTGAATCAAGAGAAGGGGTGGGCTTCAGAAGATATGCTTGAAGGATGAGTTGAATTTTCCAATTAGGAATGGGTGCAGCATGACTCTCCATGTTAAAGATTTCCAGGTAAGTTCAGGAGAAAATAACTGAAGCTGAATTCCATAAGGAAGTAATAATTCCTTTTCTGATTAATGACTGTCTGTGGGCAACACTGCCAGGACAGACAAATTGCTGCACTACATTCCAACTTCTAAAAAACTCCTTTCATCAGCTGGATGCTTAAACCTCCTTTAGTTTAGTCTAATTAATGCAATGCATGCCTGTATGAATGATCAGTAATGAGCTCACTGTCCTTTATTTTCCTTTTGTTTATGCAGTGTCATAGCTACATTTTTGGCTATGTTTTATGATGTTATGTCCTGGACAACTGCAATCAAATTCCTAGTGAAACAGTTGTTTATAAAATAATTTTGGAGTCTCGTTTGTTTTAACTTCTCATCTTCCTCTGCTACACACACACACACACACACACACACACACACACACACACACAAACACCATCTATCTCTCACATAATCACAAATAGCTTTTTCTAGCACAAATACTGTAACTATAATTTATTAACATTATGGCATATATATTTGGTGCTACCACAGTTTGAGCATAATGCTCAGCAAATATAATATTCATTTAAAATATATACTAGGGGCCCAGTGCACGAATTCATGCACCTTGAAAGGAACTGTGGGCCGAGAGTCTGCAGTGGGCACAGGGGTGGGTCTTGGCCCACCCTTGGCACCTCTGCCCGGCCCCTCCCACCGCGGTCTCCCCACCCCCCCAATCCCCTGTCTGCCAGCAGCCCCACTCCCGCCACCACAGTTCCCACATGCTGATGGCAACAGTGGCACCAGCCCCACTCTATCACCCCTCAGGAGCAGGGGGAGGTGGAGAAACCCTGAGGGGTGATCAGGGCAGCAGCTGCTGGTTGCACCTGCTGAAGGCATGAGCGATTAGGGCTGGTGCCGCGTCGGCAGCAGGTGGGAGCACTGGGTGGGACCGTGGTGCGTGAGAGCAAAGAATTTTCAGTAACCACCAGAGGCTCATCCCAATGATAGCGACCGGCACCCTGCCTTGGTCTGGCGCACCTGCTCACCTGCTCCACCATCCCGCTGCAGCCGATGCCCGCCATATTCCGTGCTCTGCTGCCTGCTGCCTACGCCCACCATGTTCTGCATGTGCCCTCTGGTGGTCAGCGCACGTCATAGCAACTGGTTGTTCAGTCTATTTGCATATTAGCATTTTATTATATAGGATATTTTATTGATTTCAGAGAGGAAGAGAGAGGGAAAGAGAGATAGAAACATCAATGATGAGAGAGAATCATTGATCAGTTGCCTCCTGCAGGCCCCACACTAGTGATTGAGCCCACAACCCGGGCATATGCCCTGACTGGGAATTGAACTGTGACTTCCTGGCTCAACCACTGAGCCATGCTGGCTGTGCCATATAACATTCTGTTTTAAAGTAGGAAGCCTTTCTTATTGTCCAGAGTAGAATAGGTGCTTGCACTATATATTCTCATAGAGCACTGAACTTTTCCTTTGCAGAACTTATCATATTTGTAACTGGGTATTTACTTGTGTAATTGTTTTGTGTCTGCTCCTCCTCTCAGTTATAACTCCTTGAGGGCAGGACCACATCTTTTATCTTTTATTTGTTTTAATTAAAAGAAATTCAATTACAATTGACAATTGAATATTATATTAGTTTTAGGTGTACAGCATAGTGGCTAGACATTTATATAACTTACAAGGTGATCCACCAACATTTTTTTTCTTATCGCCCTATTCTTGTTTCTGGCACAACGTCCAGCCCAGGACATTTCCTTAGTAAGTGAATGACCAATTAAATTAATGGATCCTTGTGAGAGAAATTGATGAGGAAACTGGTGTCCTTAGGTTTTAGTTTAATGTCAGGGGTTGCAATGGTGGGGGTTCTAGGGAAAGAGTGAGAATATAGAGGGCTTATTGAAAACTAACTGTACTACTAAAGGAGAGAGTGGGAAGAAGGCAGCAGGAGTGAGCATGGAGCCAGGAAGGACAGGGACCTGCTGAAAGGAGAGAGGTATGAGGAGAGGGTTTGTGACCCGAGATTGTGTTGATGGGCTACTGTGATAAAGGCCACAGGGAAGTAGGAGGCAGGCAGGATGGAGGTGATTCTGGTTTACCTAACCTTGGGGCTTGAAATAGGACTTTGGCTTAAAAATTTTTTTATGGTCTCAACAACTCCCTTTTCCAAAGGCAGCAGGGCTCTGTAGAAATAATTTTGCCTTTGTTATCAGACAAAACTGGCCGCAAAATGCAGCTACAACACTTAACCAGCTGTCTGACTTTGAGTAAGACATCTGACATTTCTGAGCTTCAGTTTTCTCATTTGTAAGATGAGGACAATCATTTACCTTGAAGAATTGTGTACAGTGAAATGAGATAAAGTTCATAATGCATCAACTCAGACCCTGGCTCAGAGCAATTACTGAACAAATAGTAGAAATTATTAATATTAACCAGACTTAACCTTTACAGAACTTTTGAATGGTTCTGTTCTTGGCCCCAAATTGTTCAGTGTTTTTAATCAATGGGTGAAAGCAGTCTTATCAAATTTAAAGAATACACAAAACTGTGAAAAATAGCTAATATGTTGGCTATCAGGCTAAGGAGCCATAGACATCTCAGCAACTGAGGGATGGGCAGAAACCAACATGATAAAATTAATGGGGACAGATTTAGATTCTTGCTTTTGTGTTTAAAGAATTAGCTGAAACCAGAACAAGGGAGACCTCGCTTCATAGTTTATAAGAGAAAAGCCCAAGGGTTTTAGCTGACTGTCAGCTTAACATTAGCCAACTGGGTGAAGGCTGCCAAAAAGCTCATGTGATCTGAGTCCTCGTGATGGAAATAGAGCATCCAGAAGAATCGGGGTAATTGTCCAAGTGTCCTTGTGCTGGGAGGACATTAAGGGAATGTGCTCAGTTCTTGGCCTGTGCTTTAAGAGAGATAGATCCAGAGGAAGGTTAACAAGAGGGTCAAAGTTCTGGAAACCATGTCATATGAGCACTGGTCAAAGGAACTGGGATGTTTAGTCTGGTAAAGAGGAGATTGAAATGGTGCAGCATTGGGGGCAGAGAGTGGGTGGCATGGAGCAAGCTGCAGCTTTCAAATGTTTGAAGGTTTTTGTTTGGGCAAGGAATAGACTTGCTCTGCAATGTTTCAAAGGATGGAAGAAATATTACAATTGGAAATTGGAAGGAAGGAAAATTTTGCTCAACATATGTCCAAGTCTACTTATGGGAGCTGACATTGATCAACCCTCGAAGTATGCAAGGCACTCTGTTAAGCTCTTCTTATATATTCCTCCCTTAATCCTTACATCAACTCTGCAAGGTAGGTATTAGTGTCCTCACTTTATAGATGAGAAAACAGAGGCATATAATGAAGAATTGATTTGCTACAGCTATGCAACAGGTTAAATGATGAAGCTGGAGCTCTAACTCAGGTCCCTTATGACTAGAAAGCCTGTGATTTTTAGCCCTATGGCGTATTACACCTAGCGTTTCCTGGGACACAGGACTTTCAGTGCTAAAACTGGACAGTCCTGGGCATATTAGATCTGTTGACCATTCTAATTTCATAGTGTGTTTCCCTGCACCCTCAGGTTGAAGGAGACGTTTGCTTCCTAGAAAGCTAAGGTTATAGCTCAGTGCCTCGTTTTGGCTCAAATTTCAAAGGCACTTTGAGAAAATGTTCACTGTTCAAATATGGGAATGGTCTGCCCTAAGTGGCAATGAACATCCTGGATGTAATCAAAGAGGCTGGGATGCCACTTGTCAGAGCTGCGGAGGATGAGGATTCTCTATTGGGCTTGTTGTCAATAAAGACCATTTCCACAGTCCCTTCCCCTGCTGTCATTCTGTGATTCAGACAGTGAGTGCTCCTTGCTTGGACCCTGATGTAATTCCCCAGGCTCTTTATCCAGAACTGAGAGCACACATGTAGGGCTGGTCTGAGATGGTGTTTCAAGAAGCCTGGGCCATGGACTCTGTCTCCCTTCCTGTGGTCATCGCCGCCTGCTCAATGTAGCCAAAAGCCTGAGTATAAATGTTCTCAGATCTTTGCCCTCGGAGCACACATGCTTTGCATTTTCAACCCCAAGCTCTTCCAAGAAAGATCCAGACACCAATTCATTATGTATAGGTCATTGATGTGTTTATTCACTTAAAAATCATTCCAAAGGGGAAACAAAACAGGTCTCAGTCCATCCTTTGGAAAGCACTCATCAGTGAAATTTTGTTTCTTCGGTAGTCTTTAAAGGCCTCATGGCCGAGTGTCTGGGAGCCCATTAGTATTCGGAGAAGGATTTTTAAACTGTTCTGGACCCTTGAAATTAGTCCTGTGAGTGTCTGTGTAGTGTTGCCTTGGAAAAGTCTTATTTTTTCTTGTTCCCTACACTGGAGTAAAACCGACACAGAAAAAGCAAAGTGGCCGTCATAACACATTTGTTCCACACACATGAGGACATCCTTAGTGACCCTCTGCTTCCTTTCCTAGAAAACCAATGGAGCAGTGAATGTGCATCTTCAATGGGGAGACCTTTGTCTCTCAGAGCATTTCTCTTGTCAGCTGAAGGAGATGCCCTCTTGTCGCAGACAATTTTGTGTGGGATGCAAGCCAACACGGGTGGCAAACACAGGGAATTCTCAGTGGAGAAAAGCGAGCACAGAGTAGAAATTTCCAAAGAAAATATGGTAACCTACAAAAGTCCACACTTTATCCCATGTATATCCTTATTCTGTGTATACCTTCTCTATGAGGGCCCAAGCAAGAAACAACAGAGTCATTTTTCATTTAAGTCTAACACTGCTCATTTCTATTTTCCTATATGCTCTACTATTTCTGTTTTCTTCACTAATAGCCACTCTCATTGAAGACCCATGTAGAGTCAAGCACTGTACTAAGTGTATTACATTATTATCTTATTTACTCCTCAAATGACTCTCTGAGATAGGCAAGGTTGCCCCCCTTTTTATCAATGAGGAAAGTGAGCCTCAGAAAGGCTAAATATCTTGTCTGAAGACACATGGCTAGTAAGTGGAAGAGCTGGGATTTGAGCCAGTTCTATCCAAAGCCTGTTTTCTTTTCATAATGCTTCAGTCTAACCTGAATCTGATCTACCCAAAGCCTACCTGAAATAGGAAATATTTTTTCAAGACTTCGTACTTGTTGACCACCTTTCCACAACTTGCTTTCACTGAGATGCTCTAATCCTTAAACCTCAGAGAAGCTTTCACATCAGAGCCTGGACCCTGCTGCCTAAAGGCCCTCACTGGGCGTATGGTCTCCCAAACAGAACCATCACTGTGCTTCTCTAAGGACATATCTGTATTTTCTCTGAGTCCTGTCCTCACGCTCTTCTCACTGAACTTTCTCACCCCGAGATATAAATATAATTACTTAATGTAAGGAATATATTTTAACACCATACCTCTCTGAGATATATTTTTGTCTCTGTTAATATACTTTTGTTAAATCTTAGTTTCTAAGCTCTTTTAAAAAATATTTTTATTGATTTCAGAGAGGAAGAGAGAGTTAGAAACATCAATGATGAAAGAGAATCACTGATTGGCTGTGTCCAGTAAGTCCCACACTGGGGATCGAGCCCACAACCCGGGCATGTGCCTTGACTGGGAATTGAACCCTGAACTCCTGGTTCACAGGTCGATGCTCAACCACTGAGCAACACCGGCTGGGCAGTTTCTAAGCTCTTTTTATTTTAATTTCTTTATTGATTAAGGTATCACATATTTGTCCTCATCCCCCCCATTCCCATCCCAAACCTCTCCCGACGTATGCCCCCCTGTTGTCCGAGACCACTGGTTAGGCTTATATGCATGCATACAAGTCCTTTGGTTGATCTCTCCCCCTTCTAAGCTCTTAAAGAACCAAATCTCTCCACCAGTAAGAGAAGGCACAGATTGACAGTGCTTTCAATGTGGCCTTAGCAAGCTGGTAAGCTTAAGAATTTTCTACTCCTTTTGGGTAATTGAGTGCAATTCTTGTCTATGGGGCAGTTAGTCTGACCTGTCCTGTTTGTCTACACCACCAACTGTGTGGTTGTCTGTCCTATGGATGGATTGGGTGATGGCTATGGAAATGTGTGTGGGTGAGACATCCAGAAGGTGTTGATAGGTGTTTTGTGTGGCAGGTGCAGGAGCTGGACTTTCCCCTAATGTTTCCAATTGACTTCTCAGTATGTTCGTTTAAAAAGCCTTATTCATTGGTATTGTGATCCAAGGCTGAATGTAGACAAAGTAACACAAACACCAGGCTTTGAGGATACATACGTTCTGTTCTTTCTATTCTTTGTTTCTCTACCCTCTTTTTTTCCCCCATGGATGGTGCACTGACAGGAAGCATGCAAACATTTTCTGAAATGGTCAGAACATTAGTCCAATTCATTTCTGAGCACCTACCTAAAGTGTGTGCTAACTGACCTCTTTTGAATGTATTAATAAATATTTTTAAGTATACAGGTCCTGGAAATGGAGGAATAGGATGAAACTTCAGAAGAAATATCAAAATATGTGAAATCTTAGTCTTTGGAAGTTAGTATTACCTCAGATACAACATTCTTACTTAAGTGACACACTGAAATCCTAAACCTTCTTTCCAGGGAACAGGCTGGGAGAACATTCCTTGATGCAATAGCTATGGAGTTGCTGATCTGTGGCCTGAGTTTTGGGAAATAAGTGATGTGTTAAATAGCTGGGACTCTAGGGATGGGGATGGACTGGACCAGCTGTGGACCAAGACTTGTTCAAGTCTCCTTATTCTGGGAAATTCAGTTTCTCAGCATGAGCAACGTGGAAGACAGTAATTTTCTACAGTAACTATCTACAATTAATTTTCTATAATTAATTTTCATTTTTATAACCTGCTATATTTGTACATACTATTTGAAACTTTTTATTGTTTTCATTTGTTTTGAGTGTTTTCATAATTGCTGGTTGAAGCATTTTTATGATAGATGCTTTAACATTCTTATCAGATAATTCCAACATCTGTGTCATCTCAGTGTTGGTCTCTGTTGATTGTCTTTGCTTATTCAACTAGAGATTTTCCTGGTTCTTGGTATGAAGAGTGATTTTCATTTCTATACTGGACATTTTAGGTCTTGTGTTATGAGGCTCTGGATCTATTTAAATATTCTATCTAAGCAGGCCTTCTCTGATTCCACACTGGCTGGGAAGGGGGTCCTACCTTGTCACAGACAAGTGGGGGTGTAAGTCCAGTTCCCCACTCACTTCTGTTGAAACTATGGAGGGGAAAGGACTCTGTTATTTCTGGAGGTGGGTGGTGTCAGGCTTCCCCCTCGGCCTTTGCTGATATCACCCTGGCTGAAAGGGAGGGGTCTCTTTACTGCTACCTACTTGACACTGAGGGGAGTGGGGACTACCATCTCCAGGAGGTGGTGAAAGTCCTGGCTTCCCATTCAGCCTCCTCTGACACCGTGCTAGCAGGTGGCTGGACCATTATGGCAGTAGTAGACTGCCATAATATAATCAAATCTCATACTTTATTCCTTTTTTTTTTTTTTACTAAAAAACTTTTGACATCTACACAAAAGTAAAGAGAAGAATATAATGAACTCCATATACCCACTGTCCAAGCTCAACAATTGTATTTTGTGAGTCCAGTTTTATCTGTCTCCCTCAAACTTTCTTTGTCTTGCTCATATATTTTACAGAAAATTACAGATATTATTTTATTTGGTAATATATACTTCATATGGAATTAAAAACATAATCTCTATTCCATTATCAATGTAGCAAATTAATAACAATTCTATAATTTCATTTTATATCAGTCTTCATTCATATTTTCATGATTGTGTCAAAATTTTTTTCACAGTTGTCTTTTAAAGTTGCAGCTCCCATCTTAAAAACAAACAAACAAACAAACAGACAGACAAACACTCTCCTTTTGGTAGTTGCTTCACATTTTCTTACCCCTCTTTTTTATGATCACATTCTGTAAAGGAGATGTCTAAACTTAGCTGTCTCTATTCCTTACCTATCATTTTCTATTCTTTTTTGTTAATCCTCACCCAAGGATATTTTTTTTTCCCATTGATTTTTAGCGAGAGTGGAAAGGAGGGAGGGGAGGAGGAGCAGAGAGAGAGAGAAAGAGAGAAAGATCAATGTGAGAGAGACACATCGATTGGTTGCCTCCCACAGGTGCCCTGATGGGGCCAGGGATTGAACCTGCAACCCAGGTACTGCCCTTGACCAGGAATGGAACTCAAGACCCTTCGGTGCATGGACTGATGCTCTAACCACTTAGCACACTGACCAGGGCTCAGTTTCTTTTAATTCACTTTGATCAGGATTTGTTCCTGTAAGTCCACTGGAACCATCCTAAGTCACCAATGGCCTCCATATGGTCAAATCTAATGGATCATCTCCAATATTCAACTTCCAAGCAACTGAGGAAGCTAACTTTTTCTCACTTGGAACACTTCCTTCACTTAGTTTCTGGGGCATTATGCTCACCCTGTTTTCCGATTTTACTAGCTACTCCTCCCCTTCTTGATCTCTACCTTTTGGAATACTCTAGGAAATGCTTCATCTTCTTTTCTTCAGTATATGCATATCTTTCTTAGGTAATATTCAAAGTTTGTATGTTCACCTACAACCTTTCCCTGACCGCCAAGCTGTATGTCAAACTAGCTGAATATATGTTTTCTCTTGGATATCAAATAGGCATCTTAAACTTATATTTCTAAATCAGGACTCCACATAAGACTGTGCTCCTCCCTGAATCTGCTTCATTTCAGTAAAAGGAGAGAGAGTAATGAGTTAACTTGGCACTTCAAACAAAAGTTGTCAGCAAGGCCTCTTTGAAGAGGCAACCTTTGAGCAGAAATCAGAATGATGAGGAGGATCCATTCAGGAACCAGTTCAGGTTATAAAACAAGGAAGAAGGAGAGAGGGAGAGAGAGGAAGAAAGAGAAAGAGATACATCTAGGAGTTATTATTTATTTTCTTACCCTCATATCCTTCTATCAACAAATCCTTTTGGCTCCACCTTCAGAACAAACCTGGGATCTGACCTGTTTTCATTGCTTTCACCACTATTACCTTTTCCCGAGTCACTCTCATTTTTCACGGACTACTGTAATACTTTCCCAAGTATCCTTCCACTGGAATGTAATGTCTCTCAGAACAATAGACCTGTTTTATTCACTGATGTATCCTCTGCACTTGCAACAAAGCCTGGTGGATACGGATGCTCAGTAAATTATTATGAAATAAGTAAATGGTCTCTCTACTTTTACCAGCTGGAGTGATCTTTCAATGAAATTAAGGCACTTCTGCTCAATAAATAGATTCTGATGGTTCTGTATCACATATTAAACTTAAAGTATGACTCTAATCTTACACAAACTGACCCTTACTTCTCTCCCCAGCTCATCTCCAACCACCTTTCCTTTTTCTTCCTCGACTCCAGTTACATTGGTCCCCTTGATGTCCCATAGGTATACTAGGCATGCTTCTACTTTATGGCCACCAATGGCTGTCCCTCCTGCCTCGGACATTCTTTCCCCAGCTCCTCATCATCCTAGCTTCTGCCCAAGTGTCTTCTCTTTGGAGCAGCCTCCCCTGACAGCCTTATTTTAGAGTGCCAGCTTAACTCATTGCATTCTTCCCTTTCACTATGATTATTTTTCTTCACAGTACTTATCATCAAAAGACATTTATTAGCTTAACTCTTTATAGTCTATTATATTTAGTAGAATATAAGATCCATGAGGCATCCCTTTATGTAACTATAACTCAACCACTATTGTTGAATTAAGAGATGCAATATAGCAATATAGTCTTCTTGCCTTACAGGTGAGGAAATGGAGGACCACAGAGGTGGAGTTACTTGCCCAAGTCTCTTGTCAAGTTCGTTGCTGAGCAAGGACTCCATTGCTGTCCTCCTGCCTCCAGAACAAGTTTTACTACATGACATTGCCATAGGCCCTGAGAATTCTATTAATCCCATTCCCTGCCCGTTGTAAATATAGAGCTTGCTGCGTGCTATTTCACCTCTTTAACAATAATGCTGGCACTTCCCAGGATTTCCCAAAGGGGCGAGGAGGAGCAGAACACCTCTGCTGGCTTCTCCTCTGAAATGGAGACTTTACAACGTCAGCCGCCGTGCCATTGTTGGACAACAATATGTGTCTCAGAGGCAAGGAAAAGTTCCCACACTCTGTGCTTACCAGACGCCCGGCTGGTGAGCTCTGGTCTCCCCGTTACTCCTGGGTTCCTTGTTTCTTTTTCCTCCCTCTTTGTTATGTCCTCTATTCATGACTGGGGCAAGATGCCATGCTATTCTTTCTCAATTCTGGATCAGTCTGTTATTAGCTATTCTCCTTGGGTGCCCTATTCATGAAAACCTAACCACCCCCAGTTGCAGTAGGTGAATTCCATGGAAAAGTGCAAGGCACATTTTTCCTGCTTGGTTTGTGCTTTTCCTGTGATTCAGCAATCTGCAGAGGGAGCTCTTCATCATAGTATGCCATCATGGCTTGTGTCTGCGGTTCCAGGGAAGAGAAGTCCAGACCAAATTCTGTGGATGTTTTCAGGGAATTCTAAAGCCAGGTTACAGCAAAGTGAATCTGTTTGGTGGGTTTTCCGGATCAATCTGTGGTTTTCAAGTGACCAAAAAGATAGAAATGTTCTTATGGTAAGAGGAGGTGGGTACAGAAGGTTAAACATGTGATGCTCAGGTCACTTTAAGTTAAAGTGACCTAATTCTTCTCCAGCTGCACCTTCTCTCCCATTCTCTCCACCCCCAGTTCTGCCCCCAGTTCTGTTACTTTTCTAGGATACCCTGATTTCTGCACATCAGTTTCTCTACTCAATACATAAGGCTCTGAGTAATAGCAACCTGATAAAAATCTGGTGTTTCGTATTTTGCTTTTAGCAAATTGTAGAAGGGAGCTGAGCCCAGGCAGAACATCCTTTCATCTGCAGAGCTTAAGTGCAGGATGTTGGGAGGTGGGACTTCAATTTATTTAACATGTGTTCGATCTTTCTGCATGTGAAGTCATATATTTTTTCCTAGATCAGAAAATATATATACACATATGGTGATTAAGAGCACAGAACCTGGGCTTTAGAGGCAGAAAGACCCAGTCAACTCCTGCCGCACACCTTGCATGCTTTTTGATTTGGACGAGGTTATGTTTCCTTTCTGAGTCTTGGTTTCCTTACATGCAAAATAAAGTTACCAATAATATCAACCTCATAGGGTCAGCATGAGGGTTAAATAATGATACGTATATAGAAATGTCTAAAACACTCAGTGTAGGTCTGATATATGGTAAGGGTTCAATAAATATTAGCTATAATTATAATTATTAATTCCTAGTAGTGGGCCGTAGAATCAGAGATAAAACTGGTTACTTTCTAATGTACCTTCTCTCTTTCGTATTTCATTGGTGCTTCCTATCTCTGCCTAATTTCATACCTTCCCCAAAACATCTTCATCTTCAACATTCAACTTCCAAGCAACCCCATTCATCCTTGAAAATGCATAAAACTAACCTAAAGTGCATGTGATGACCCCTGGGGAGGGAAAAGAAGCATGAAAGAGTGGGGAGAGGAAAAGGAATGTAGAGAGGGCAGTTTACCATTTGGACTGAATTTGGCTATGTGTAGCAAATTCCACGTAATGGTGCTCAGACAGGAAAAAATTTCTCTCATGTAGAAAAAGTTCGGAGGAAGGTGGGTAATATGGCACTTCCTGGTCTTCTGAGACTTTTCATATTTTCTTTCTATCATCCTTGTTATGTGGCTAAGTTCTCTTCATGGTCCATGATGGCTGCTTCAGTCTTCATGTCCAAATCCTTTGGAACATGATAAAAACATAAGATACAGGGTGCCAGTTAAATTTGAATTTTAGATAAACAACAAGTACTTTTTTAGTATAAGCATGGCCCAAACGGCATACCTCATTTTCTTGCACTTTGCTTTATTGTGCTTCACAGATATTGTACTTTTTACAAACTGAAGGCAAGACCCTCCACCAACAAAAAGATTCCAACTCACTTTGTTGCAGTAATCACTTTATTGCAGTGGTCTGGAACTGAACTCGCAATATGTCTGAGGTATGTCTTACTAAAAACATTATTTGTTGCTGATCTGAAATTCAAAGTTAACTAGACATCCTGTACTTTTATTTGCTAAATCTCACAACCTGACACATTCTAGGCAGAAAGAAGGAAGAAGGGAGGGCAGAAGGTCTCCGGGCTGTTCCTCCCAGTTGAGTAAGCTCCTTATAGAAACTTCACTTATAGCGCACTGGTCACCCTTAGCTGCAAGAGAGAATGAATGGGTGCCTAGAAGAAAACTGACATTCTGTATTTAGGGACGAAGGACAGAATGCATATTAGACAACCAGAAGTTTCTACCACTGGTGGAAATTTATTTCAGTGCTTTTTTGACCCCATTGATTTTTAGAGATAGTAGAAGGGAGGAAGGTGGTGTGGGGGTGGGGAGAGAAACATCGATGTGAGAGAGACACATCAATTGGTTGCCTCTCGCACATGCCCTGACCTGGGCCGGGCATTGAGCCTGCAACCAAAGTACGTACTCTTGACCTGGAATTGAACCTGAGACCCTTTGGTCCACGGGCTGATGCTCTAACCACTGAGCAAAACAGGCTAGGGCTATTCCAGTGCTTAGTATTCCAGTCATAGTATTTTTAGCTTTTGAAATTGGGGACATCTTAAAATCTTCCCTACAATCTCCACTTCTTTCCACCAGGCTAGCAATGTCAGAGGCTCCAAAGAGCACGAGGACATTGTCCATCTTCCTAACTTACTGCTTTAGAGCCTTTTCGTAAGATCTAAAGTAATAGTAATTAAAAGATAAACTACTCTAAGGGTTGTTAAGAATGTCCCTAACTTTGGGGAGAGAAAGGACGTATTTTGGATATATAGTTTTGGACTTTGTACTAAATATTGATCCATCTATATAGTTCTTCACGGCCTTCCCTTAGATAAAATTGTGAAACACAAACAAACACTGACCTTAGACTAGTTTAAAAGAAACCAACACGCTTCAGTGCAATGGAAAACAAAAATTGAACTTTCCAATTTGCCATACTTCCTATTCTCTTGGCTTTTTGGTTAAGTCAATTTTTGCTAAAAGATTTTTTTTTTCATAATAAAATTAACTTATTGTTAAAAAGCAAAGGAACTTTTATGTGCCACAGGAGGAGGATATTCAATATAGTCAAAGGCAACACTAGTCAGCAAACAAGAAAACAAATAAGCTCATGAAAATGGTGTATTTGAGCCCATGGGAAGTTCATGCCTACAAATGTCCAGCTTTATAAAGAACTCTGGCATAGATACAGAGCTGATATAATTTTGGCAGTGAATAATTCAGATGGTAGCTTTGAAGTTGGGTTATATCATACATTGGCTAGGACTAGGCAGCAGCAGTGGCCTAAGGGTAACACCACAGCATTCCTCCTCCATAAATGGTGGCCCAGCAACAAAAACATATAAATTGGGCTGGCAGGAGGAGGAGTGTGAGGCTGGGAGACCTGAAAGACAGTGGCTGGTGGTGAAGCCAAGCAGATAGAACACCTAGAATATCACTGTAAGAGGACTAGCCAGAGAATCAAACCAGGTACTTGCCCAGTATCTAGAGGTTTGCTTCAGATCTGTATGGAATGTGGGGACTAGAACATTTTATATGTGGATGGGAAGATGGACCAGAACATTCCTGTGGATGGGAAGATGCAGCTAAGAGCACTGTGCTGGTTTGGACAAGGGCCAGGAGGCACAGCATAGTGGTAAGAGCGAGGGTGGGTCTCATATGCCTGAAACACAGTCCTGGGACATGGGACTTTCCATGCAAAACTGGGACAGCCCTGGTCACCCTACGAAGAAAGAAGGTATTTGAATTCACAGGTGGACCTTGAGTTTGGTTGGCCTATACAGTGAAAGATCACAATTATCAGAGTTGAAAGGGATCTCCAGAGGCTAAAAGGTAGGCAACCTTACACATTCTAGGCAGAAAGAAGGAAGAAGGGAGGGCAAAATGTCTAGGGGCTGTTCCTCCCAGTTGAGTAAGCTCCTTATTAAAACTTCACTTACAGCGCACTGGTCACCAGTGAGCAAAATTTTAAACTCAATTTAAATCTCTCTAGACTACCTCCAACTGGCGGTCTCTTCCAGAACACTTCTGAATTTTTTTATTTTATTTTATTTTTTTTTTTAGCTATTATCCTGCTACTGGAGAATTTTTTAGATGGCAGGTTACAAGAAAGCAGTTCTCTTTTATTTTGCTCAAATTAGGAATAAAAGTCTGCACACATTTCAGTCCTGAATAACTAAGCACCTACTCATCGTGTTATAATTACTTAAATATCAATTACATAACAGAGATGCACTGGAAAGATGACAAGATTCATAGCCAGAAGTTGTGGGTTTGAGACGCTGCTCCATTATGCAGGAATTCTCTGACCTTGCCACATTAGGAGGCTCAGAGAGATTAGGTGGCCAGTATAGCAAAGCATCGCAACAAACTAGAATCCAAAGAATTTAAAGAGGCCCATATCTCGATGACATATCTTTTCAGCTAAAAAATGTGCATATTATTACTTTGCATGTGCAGCCCAGCCTGTAACTTCTCAGTTTACTTTAACTGCAGTCCCATGACTGACACAGATGTTATTGCTCCCCAATTACAGTGTTTTCTGCTTGGAGGCATCTTGTCTTCTGTAATATATCACGAGCCAGAGTCCCAGTGCTAAACATTAGCTAGTAATTTATGATCATACCTCTGAGGCAGAGAGGGCAGCCATAGCTCACTTTGGACTTGGAAAAGCACTCCAGGTTTTCCCTCAGCTTTTTTTTCTTCTCTTTTCTTTTTCTGCATTTGCTCATTACTATATCTTTTCAATTTAGGGATGGCCTGGTTCCTGCCATGTAAATCAAAGAAGAGAGGGTCTGATTCAGCCGCCTAGCCTGAGTCACCTGGAACCCATTAGGATACAGCATCATAAACACCTCCATTTTCCCTTCGGAGAGAGACCAGACCCACTGAAGTTAAGCTACCTGCATACGAGTTGAGTGTGATCAGCTGTACTTAATCTTTAAATGTCCAACCCACAGATAACCTTTGGTTTGCTTTGATAACTACGAAATAAATTCTCACTGCATTGGATACCAGCATTCTGATTCCTATTCAAGGCTGTGCTGCAGATGTCACGGAATCTTGGACTGGACAGCAGTCCTTGGAGATCTCTGGGGTCAGTTACTGGCTTTTAGGCACTTAATTTCTAAGCCTCCCTCTGCCAACTCTAAATTTTTCTCAGGGAATGACACGGCATTTGTGCATTACCAAGTTTCAGGTACTCTATGGAGGTGAAACCATTTGGAGGTGGGAGAAAAGGGAGAAAAAGAAAGAGCCATCAAATTCAAAGCTTTACAACATGGTATAACAAAAAGAACACTGGTCTAAGTTTCCAGCATCTATCTTGGGTTTGAATCGAACTCTTTTATTCTCGCCCGCCGCCCCCCCCCGCCCTCCCCCCCCCCTGCTCAGCTGTGCAATCTTGGGAAAATGATATTAATAATTTTGGCCTTGTTTATCTCCTCTGTAAAATGAGAAGAATGGTTAGTACTTCTCAAATTTTCCTGAAGATATGAATCACTTGGGGATCACCCAGATTTGTTGTGAAGATTAAGTTAGTTAATATATACAAAGTTGTAAGAAGAATGGTTGGCTCAAAATACTCTATAAATATCAGTTTTATTATTATTTAACATGACTTAATAGGAATTTCTTCATGCCATTTATAAATACTTCAGAAATATAACATTATCTAGACTCTGAAATACCCTCTAGTATGACTATACCTATAATAATTTATCCATTTTATATTTTTGTTTATTATAATGCTGTTTTAAAAAACTTTGTATGTGATCCTTTGCTCATAGACATTGATTTCCTACATGTGGTCGAAAGCAACTCTAGTAGGTTTCACTACAAATCATTGGTAGTGATAACATTAACTTTAATTTCATTTCAACTTAACAGACATGTACTGTACACCCCATTGTGGTTCAGGCACTGTGCTGGGTACAGACTGATAAACAAGACAGACATGAACTCTGTCCTCAGGGATCTTATAATCTAGCAGTAAAAGCAAATGTTAAGAATATAATTACAACGAAGTGTGATGAGTGTTACACCAGGAAGGTACAGAGAGCACACAACAAAGGGACCTAACTCAGGAGAAAATGCTGTTTAACCTGAGTCTGGATGGATGAGGAGGAATTGGCTAGTGAAGGGGAAGAGCAGGAAGCTGAGAGAATAGTAGGTACAGAGATAATTATTCATGTATTTTGGTTTATATATTAACAGCTTATTTCTTTAGTTGGTGGCTGCTGTCTTAATTTGAGTCTGTTAGAACATCAAAACTCCTTGTTGAGTTTGTCAAAATAATAAATTATACTTCTCACTTTTGTCCTCCTCCAAAGCCAATGATAATTTACATAATGTTTGTAAGACTAAAAGTCCCTAATGGGGCAATTAAATAGATCAGGCAGTTAAGCAGATTAGAATCAAGTGTTGACTGGGCCACTCTCTAATGAAATGATGACCATCATAGACCCTAGCAGCAACATGTATGTGCCTTCAAAGCTATTAAAATAATAATGTAATTTAATTTTGAAGATAAAAGATATTTTGAGAATGCCTATAAATAATAATTTATTGGCTTTTGTCTTAGAAAATCAAGTAGCTTAGGCATCAGAGTTTGTACCATATCTGAGTGCAGTATCGTCATGTCACCACAGTGATGTAGCATCAGGGCTTTGAATCTTCTATTTTCCATTTCTTGGGATAAATTCTAGCTGATGATGGTTTCAGTTTTATGTGGTTATATATTCTTCATAATTATTTACTCTAATCAACTTGAGGGTTGAATCAAACTGATACATTACAGTTAACATTCACCAAAATTATAACAAAATACAGATTCAGAGTTCTCAATGCATATGTACACCCCTTTGATGATATTATTTCTGAAATTCAGGAATATTCAAGGCTCTGATTTGTTATTGATATTCCAGCCTGGGCTGGAAATGGAAGTGAGTAGAGGAGCTTATTTCTGTTTTCTTCTCATGCTAAATTATTGATTTATTCAACAAGAACCAAAGGGTGCTATGGGGCACCAAAAAAGACCAGTGCAGTATTATTCTTAAGTTTATCTTCAAGCTGTAAAGGTAAATTCAGAATAAAATAAAGCTGACTAGGTTGGAGTAGGAATCATTGTTGGTAAAAATAGGATATAAATTTAAGCTGAAGGTAATGACTCTACCATACATATCTAGCAAAAGGTCAAAGAATATTTGATAGATCCTCATGGTAGACATTTCTATTATCATCTGTGAGCAATTAATGTTAAATATATCCAGGCACTACCATAATGACTTAGTATTGGGCTAAAATAATCTTAATTTGTGTTCATAATTCTTCCTACAAATATTTTCATTCTAAATTGATATCAAATTATGGAGCCATTGTGGACTAGTAAAACTACAAGTATTACTTATTTATGTATTAAGCTTTTAATTGGTTTTTAGAAAGAGAGGAAGGCAGAGGGAGAGAGAGAGAAACATCAATCTGAGAGTGACACATCCATCGGCTACCTCCTGCATGTCCCCTATCTGGGATCAAGGCTGCAACCTGGACATGTGCCTTTGACCAGGAATCAAATCGGCAACTTCTGATGCACGGGATGATGCCCAACCAACTGAGCCATACCGGCTGGTTGGATTTTTTAGTCATACATACATCAGTTCAAATCCAGGCTCTCCACCACTTAGGAATTATGTGATCTTGAGGTAAATAAAAAATCCTGCAGTGTCAATTTCATTATCTATAAAGTGGATGTTTGTATGTGTATGCACATTTATGAATGCCTATCTATCTAATCTAATTTATATAGATATAAGTAGATATTCTTCTACATAGTAATTAAACTGTGTAATTAATCAAGTGTATTATTAGAGCAATTAGAATGCAGTCTGATATCTAAGAGACTATATAAGCTTGAAATTAGAAGTCTTTGCAATTGGTAAGTTAAAAAATGAATAGTAATGTGTTGACTAAATTTCAGTGATTTAATAATCAATCAAGCTACACTAAAACTTAACTAGTGCTGTAATTGATTTATATAGAAGCATGAAACCAAATCTGCTGAGCTTATTTTATTATAATCCCTGTCTACCTTGGTATCTAAAAATGGAATCAAATTCCTTTCTCTGAATCCATCTCTCTGTAATCAGCCTCCTGCCCTCAACTTATTCAAATGACTTCCCTGTATTTCCAGCAGGACCCTTCCATAATCAGGCCAGTCTGCTCTATGTTTTAGGATCTTCCCTTGCTCATTTTCATCTACATGTAGGTCTCTGTTTTCAGGGAGCTTATTATCTAGTAAAGGAGAAAGATATTAAACGAAGTAATTATTGTAAAGTGAGCTGAGTGTTATGTGAAATTTACAGGGTGCCATAACAACAGAGAGCAGGGAAACCTAATCTAGTATTCCTGAAAATTGCCATTTATACCGTATTCAACAAATATTTGATGCATACTTAGTATGGGTCAGACATGTATGAGGTCTAGTTGGGTATTTAAAGGAAACATAATAGACAATAATATTGTACTACAGTGATGTAAGTGACAAATATTGCTTCAATGTCAATCATATTACAATATATAAATGTATCAAAGTGACACACATACCTTAAATTTACAAAATGTAATGTCAAATTTATCAAATAAAAAAATAAAAGGAAACATAACAGACATAGTTTGTAAAAATGATGTTTAGGCTGGAACCTGAAGGATGAGCAGGAAATAACTATGTGACAGGATGTAGGAGAGGAAGACAGTTTTCAGGGGATAGCTGGAGGGCTGAGTTTAATGTGGGGTAAGAGCAAATATGAGCTGAGTCCAAGCTAGTCCTGGGATTCTGTATTGGGAAGCTGGGAGATGAGAGTGCCATTTACAGAAATGATGAATAGGAGTTTGGTGGGTGAGGGGTTGGATATTCACTTATTTGTTTATTTCACAGTTATTTCTTGATTATATTCTATGTGCCAGGCTCTGCTCCAGGCATTAGGAATATAATAATGCACAAAAGGAACCAAAATTCCTGCCAAGTTCTATAATATAGTGGAGGGAAGTAGATAATAAAAAAGTAGATGGTATGTTAGTTATTTATAAGCGTTATAAAGACAAAGAAATCAGGAAAAGAAGATAAGAAATGCTAGGTCAAAAGGTAGGTTGCAATTTTATATAGGATTTTCACGAAAAGCCTTACCAAGAGGCAATAGTTGACTAAAGTTTTCAAGGATGTGAGAGAGCAAGAGCTTCTACCTGGAAGAAGAGCAGACAGAGGAAAAGCAAGTGCAAAGGCCCTGGGATGGGGATGTGTCTGTCCAGTATGGCTGAGTGGTCTGAGGAAGGGAGAGTAGTAGGAAATAAAGTCAGAGGAGTGGAAGGATGGAGACAGATTATGTAGGGCCTTGGTGGCCATTATAATGCCTTAGGCTTTTACTTAGACAAGGATGGGTAGACATTTAAGAGTTTTGTGCAGATGGTGACATCTGATGGACATTTAAAAAAATATTACTCTACCAAGTTCAGCTTTGGAAATGATGAGTTTGAGGACCCATGGGCTATCCCCATGGGCAATTCAAAGGTAATTGACTATATGGGTCTGGAACTCAGGAAGTCTGTAGACAGACACATGTGCGGGTCATCAATGGTTGGGTGATAATGGCAGCCATGGAAATCAATAAGATCATCCAGGCAGGTGTAAAGAATGCAAGGCACATTGGTCTTGGGGTGGTGTCTGAAAGGGGTTGGTTGAGAAGGGGGAGTCTGTGACAGAGATGACAGAAGGCAATAGGAAACTCAGCAAGCAGTGGCATCAGGAAGCCTAGGAAAGGGCCCTGAGAAGGATGGGGGTAAACAGTGCCCTAAACATGCCCAGAGGGCATGAATGTAGGTAGGAGAGCATGAGGTGTGGGACAGAGTGGAGGGATTCAACTTGGCAGAAGGGGCACCTGAGGGAAAAACAGCAGAGGATGGAAGAGTGGTTGCTGCTTGGTGAAGTGCAAAGCCTTGGTAGTATTTTACCCACAGACGTAATTATTTCAGATATTTGGGGTGACATGTCTTTAATGTGGGTCAAACATGGGGAGTGGGTGGTGGCTAATGAGGCTACTGACTGTCCCATGATAGAGAGAGAAATGACTCATCTACCTCCCAGGGCCCAAGAGGATAGGTCTATTTCCCCCCCCCCCCCCATATTTTCTGTTTTATTTTTTCAGTATTATTTTGTGTTGGTTTCAGGTGTACAGCAAAGTGACTAGACAATCATATATTTACAAAGTGTTCCCCCTGATACTTCCAGTACCCACCTGGCACCATACAGAGGATGGATCTATTCTTGAGGGTGCCTTCTTTTTGCTTGCAAACTGTCAGGTGACCATCTACAGGACCTGGCCTAATACCATGAAAAGAAAAATCATTCCCATCCAATCATCTTGTACTGATTATTTCAATTCAACATATATTTTGCAATAGTGCTTTTTCAAGGATTGATATTACAGGCTCTTTTGAAAAAATTTAATTAAACTAAATATTTTTTACAGAATTTTTACATTAACTTTTGAAACATGACTAATTTGTTAGCTCTATTTATGATTCAGTCAAATGGAATTATTCCCATTTTTCTTTCAAACCCACTCAAAATATGAATATAGCTTAGCAAAGTATAATATATCCCTTCTTTTTGATGCTTCAAAGGTCTCACTTCAACAGATGTAGAGAAGAAAAAAATCTAAATTTAAATGTAAACTTGAATTTGGTTAATTCAGATTGTTGATAAGTATTTTTAATTACTTGGTCTGTATTTTTAAAAATAAAACTTTATTGTTCAGATTATTACAATTGTTCCTCTTTTTTCCCCCATAGTTCCCCTCCACCCGGTTCCCACCCCACCCCCTGCCCTTACCCCCGCCACCGCCACTGTCCTCATCCATAGGTGTACGATTTTTGTCCAGTCTCTTCCCACACCCCTTTACCCCTGAGAATTGTCAGTCCACTCCCTTTCTATGCCCCTGATTCTATTCTATTCACCAGTTTATTCTGTTCATTAGACTTTTTATTCACTTGAGTTTTTAGATTCACTTGTTGATAGATATGTATTTGTTGTCACTTTGTTGTTCATAATTTTTATCTTTACCTTTTTATTCTTCTTCCTCTTCTTAAAGAATACCTTTCAGCATTTCATATAATACTGGTTTGGCGGTGATGTACTCCTTTAGCTTTTTCTTATCTGTGAAGCTCTTTATCTGACCTTCAATTCTAAATGATAGCTTTGCTGGATAGAGTAATCTTGGTTGTAGGTTCTTGCTATTCATCACTTTGAATATTTCTTGCCACTCCCTTCTGGCCTGCATAGTTTCTGTTGAGAAATCAGCTGACAGTCGTATGGGTACTCCCTTGTAGGTAACTAACTGTTTATCTCTTGCTGCTTTTAATATTCTCTCTTTGTCTTTTGCCCTTGGTATTTTAATTATGATGATGTGTCTTGGTGTGGTCCTCTTTGGATTCCTTTTGTTTGGGGTTCTCTGTGCTTCCTGGACTTATAAGTCTATTTCTTTCACCAGGTGGGAGAATTTTTCTGTCATTATTTCTTCAAATAGGTTTTCAATATCTTGCTCTCTCTCTTCTTCTGGTACCCCTATAATTTGGATGTTGGTATGCTTGAAGTTGTCCCAGAGGCTCCTTACACTATCTTCATATTTTTGGATTCTTTTTTCTTTTTGCTTTTCCGGTTGGGTGTTTTTTCTTCTTCGTATTCCAAATCTTTGACTTGATTCTTGGGATCTTCTAGTCTGCTGTTGGATCTCTGTATATTATTCTTTATTTCAGTCAGTGTATGCTTATTTTCCAGTTGGTCCTTTTTCATATCCTTGAGGGTCTCACCATATTTCTTGGAGGTTTCTAGAAGATTCTTGAATAACCTTATAAACGTGGTTTTGAACTCTATATCCAGTAGTTTGCTTTCTTCCATTTCTTTCATTTGTGACCTGTTTCTTTGTCTCCGCAATTTGGCTGTTTCCCTGTGTTGATAGAGTGGCCTTGTGTGCTAGGTGTCCTATAGGGCTCAATGGCTCAGCCTCCCTAATTACCTGAGGTGGACATTCTTGGTGCACCCCTTTGTGGGCTGTGTGCAGTCTTGTCGTAGTTAAGCCTTGATTGTTGTTGGTATCACTGGGAGGAATTGACCTCCAGGCCAATTGGCTGTGAGGACCAGTTGTGTCTACAATGGGAGAACTTCTGTGCTGGAGACACCCTTATGGGGCAGTACTTGCTTCAGTGGGGCTTTGGCGCTCACTAAGTCTGCCCCCTGAGTGTGTCTCTTATGGATGTGAGGAGTTGTAATCTGGATGGTCTCACTCTGACCACTGGGTACACTGGCTCTTGGATCTCCAAGGAGGTGCAAAGTCAGACACTGCCTGAGGCCACCCAGCAGGAGCTACAGAGAGATCTGCAGATTCCTCTTCTTTGTTTTGGGTTTGGAGGTGCCCAGAGGAGGCCCAGCTGTGAAGCAATGCAAGCTTCTGTCAAGCCTTGGGCCTTCTTTTGGAAGCTCTGGGGCTCTCTGACCCAGCTGCAGTTTGTTAGGTTTTAGATTGCAAAAGGCCAGGCCATTCATATGCAAAAGCCTCTGTGCACAGCTTGGGTGGGGTTATAAATTGGGTTGGGTGGAGTCTCAGGGAATCACCAGGGTGGAGCAAACAGCAATGGCTGCCCATGAGCCCTGCCCTGAAGAGGCCTCTGGGTCTCTGTGTCCCGTGGCACTGTGCTGGAACAATGATCGCTGCAAGCGCCTCTGAGAGAAAGCCGCCCTCGCGTTCCGGCCAGATGCCAGACAGTCCAGTTTCTCTCCGTATGAATCTGGGTTTCCAGAGTCTTGCCCAGAACTGGAGTTCAGAGCACTCAGGAGCTTGTATCTCCCTCCTGATTGAAAAAGACAACAGCGTACCCAGTTGCCAGCCCCTTTTGCGTGCACTTCCGTACCTCCACACTTCCACACCTCCGCACCTCCTACTGGACTCAATGCGCCTTTCTCTTTCCTTCTAGTTGTAGAATTTCCACTCAGCCAGCCTTCCCGTGGTTCTGGATGCTATTCGTTTCGTCTTTTAGTTGTAGTTTTAATGTGGTTGTGCGCAGCAGCAAGTTCAGGTGTTTACCTATGCCGCCATCTTGGTTGATGGTCTGTATTTTTTTTTTAATCAATTTTTCCCTTTTAGTGAATTTACTGAAATCAAATAATACCTTGCTACTTACAGAACAATTACAAAGCGATTTGTATACTTGCTATGCTCACCCAGGCTCCATCCAGAGCTCTATATAAATGGAGACACACATGATATGAAACATAGACTAAAAACTTTTAAAGGTTCAACTCTAAGCTTAATTTCAACAAAATCTCTTTAGGAGTTCAGGAAACTATTTACACTGATGAACTGATCTTGTCAAACCATTTCTAGCCTTGAGTTAAAGTCCTTCAACATGGTTGGGAGAGGGGGGAAGGCAGATGAAAATTAAAATTTAAAAGTATGGTGGCTTTTCTTATTTTTCCCTTTAATGAGATGTCTCTTATTTCCTTTTTGTCACTTGGTACAAACTGTTGAATTAAATCACTTCAAGATATATTGAAAAAATTTTCAGTGTGGTTGGCTTTAATGCTTGGTATAAGAAGGGAAAATGTAAATGGTCGATTCCAAAGACCAAATCTTACTCTTTCTTTTGGCTTCTTTGTGAGAAACTGTACACACACAGCTCTTTTAGCTAATGAAGTGTGATAATTAGGGAGAAGTCCTAGGGTACTGGTGATACCGTCTTTAAAGGATATGTTAGGACCTGCCTTCTCAGGAAAGAGCTAGGAGGAAGTTCACATTCGAACTGCTTGTCTAAGCAGGAAGACTCATGTCACTCTCAGAGAGCTGTGTTGGTTCAATGAAAGTATTATTCTCAGGGAAGGAGACTGGAAGATCCAAAAATAGTTGACCCTTGAAGTGAAGTCATTGCCTCTTTAAGTTTGAAGTCACAGATTCGTAATTATATTAATTACTCTAAGGGGAAGCCTTTACTCTTAACATTAAAAAAAATTATTGTCCTTATATTCCTGTGTATTGGATTTCAAGACTCTTCCAAAGTGGAAATCTGAAAAAAATAAGTTGCTTTATAAATTATTTGGAAGTTTCTCTTTGTAGAACTAAGCAACATGTCAAACATTTCATATATCTTATGACTCAGGCACCTACTTAAAACTGTCTCCTCTTGTGTTTGATTATAAAAAGGAGTCCTTGAATAAGAAAATGAAGACATTTGCTGGTTTTCCCTCGAGCTTTAATCAGTTGATATCCGACAGGTGCTTTTATTTTCCTGGCCTTGAAATCTTTCTGGATGGGATGTGGGAGAAATATTTGTGAACGCCCTCTTGGTTAGCAAATAAATCTTTGTTCTTTTTGTTTTCTTCTTCTTTTATCTTCTTTCTGTGTTCTTAGCTCATCATCCTCCCTTCACCACACACTCATATGCATGCCTCCAAAGCTCCTGTGTCTTTTGCTCCATCAGGGCAGAGACAAGCTTTCAGAATGGGCTGCCTGACTTACAGTCACCCGTCCATGACATGGCTGAGAATACAACCTGAATGTTCCATAACCTATGAGTACAAATGAAGTCCCCTAGCCTTATCACCTCCAGTCTACTGCCCCTAATTGTTTACCCTTGAATCATGTAGTGCCCCACAAAGCTCCCCTATGCATTCCTTGCAGTTCCCAGGGCTGTCTTGCATTTTACCAGATTGCATTGGTGTCAGCTGGAGCGCCCCCCTCTGGGCCTCTAAGTGGTCTGCTTGGGTACTTGCTATATTCAGCTGGGCTCCACCCAGCGCTCTTCTGTTTCCTTCATCATTCCTCTCTGCCAGGCTAGCTCTACCCTGGTCTAAAGGCCATCTTTCAGTTTTATTTTGGATTTTGCCTCTAATCGCATCTCTTCAGATCAAATAAAAAAGCTCAGTTAACAAGGATGTGGTGGAAAACTAGATGTCTTCAATTTTCTGCTTATCTTCTTCTTTTTTTTTTCTTCAGTCTAATACAAAAATCCCTCAGGCAGAGTAAACTCATGCAAAAGATCAGAATCCCACCTGAGGCTTATGTAGGGTACTCTGACACAGCCATTTCTCAGCCTCCTAAGGTACAATGGGAACGGAAATAAGACAAACATTTCTTGAGCACCTACTTTGTGCTCTCCACTGTGCAATTCCATTAAATTCTTAGAGACCTCTGTATTATGTTGTTTATTGTTATTCTCATTTTAGAGAGGAGAAAACCAGGCCAGAAGGGATAAGGAATTCACCAACCAAAGATCACAATCTGATAAAGGATGAGTTAGGCTCTGGTGCCAGGGCCCATGCTCACCTCCTGCGCATTGCTCTCCACTCTGGAAAAGAAGTTACTTTCATCACAGCTAAATACACCTTAGCTTTTAAGAAGAAAAACTGCTCTTAAAAGGATATAAACAACTTAACTTTTTTATAAACCTAAAACTGATCAAAATAAAGTCTATTACTTTAAAAAAGATACGAAGACTCTTGGCTAACGCAGGTTAAGTGGTGTGTTTATACAGCATCATCATTATCACTATTATTTTAGATATTCACTAGAAAAGTTAAATGACATAATTTATGGGAAAGAGCTTAGAAGGCACCGCATTATTATGTGAAGATTACAACATGAGAACAAGTAAGGAATTACCTTTTTACTTGGAATTTACATTATGCTGGTCTTGTAGGTTGGTGAGATATTTGGATAGCATTGCGAATCTTTACCTGCTAGATGAATAAACATAAACTCAGACTTTGTGGCTGCTGATCTGACATTTTTCATCAACACAAAATTGTCTTAAAAGATTTTTTGCCAATGAACTTACTATTTTGTAGATCTTTTATTCTTGTTCCAGAAGCCAACCCCCCTGAGTTGCTGCTCTGTTGAATGAAATATGGTATGAGAGAGTTAATCTTGCAATAGTTCCTGTAACTGGGGCTTGGGAAAAGGAAGGGAGTGGAGCTTCAGAGACAACCCTCAACCACAGAGAATGTGCATGTGAGGGAGGGAGGCTGGAGCCAGTGCAGAAACCGAGGAGGCGGGAAGGACATGGAAGGCAGTCCCGCCAGAACCAGCTGCTTTCCTGACCCGGCACCATGAGTCTGGGCCCAACATGGATCATTTGGGTCCATTCCTCACTGACAGCTGTTAGAGAGAAACTTGTTTCACCTTTCTATGTAAAACATTCTAGTTTTACTTTCTATTTAACTTCCTTTGGAATAAGGAGATATGAGGGGGATCTCTACACTTTATAGCTTCCAAAGGACTTTCCCATGCTGTGTCCCTTCTAATTCTTACAACAAGGTAACATTTTAAACTTCTTCTTCCTCTTTATTTGGGCAGATGGAAAACGTGATTAAATGAATACGTGACTCAGAGCAGCTGCTGGAGCCTAGGAGTCTGTAGGCCGAATCCCTCCTTCCTGTGACCCTCAGCACATTGACAAATTTGGGAGCATTTTTCTCCTCTGTACACCCTGGCTTGAGTGGGTGCTAAAACACCATACTGAATGCAATTGTAGTGAAGTGTTAGTATTTTTCAGACAGCAGTTAAGAGAGATGGCTATGATAAAAAGGAAATCCAGGAGCACTAACAATAGAGCAGCTTTCCAATCTCTCAATCTTCTATCAGGAGCAACCCCACTCTTCTAATCTCCCAGCAAAAAAGTCGTCTTTGACTGTATCCCCTCCTTGCTTTGCCCTATATAGCTAACAGGCCCGAACATGTGAAATGGAGAAAATGTGGCAAATGTGAATGTTGTTCAGTTCAGTGATTACCACTATGGTGCTTACTGTGCACTGGTCCTGTTACTACTTCCTGCTTTTTTTTTTTTTACTACTTTTATGCCAGGGCAGACATAAATAGTATTAGAACAACTATGCCTGGCTTGGGAATTCCCTGATCATAAGGAAGAGTAAGTAACAGATGCTCCATGGAACTCAGAACTGGTGCCATAGCTACAGCTTTTCCTTCTATGCAGAGAGACCAGTTTTGGTCACGAGCTCTGACACATCTCAAAGATGGTGGACATAAAATCACTTCTGACATTGTAGGTTTTCCTCAGCAGTTTAGGACCAACATAATAAGAGAAATGTTGACTGTTCAACCAAGTAGTGATTCAAATGAATCCCACAAGAACAGGAAACCAAGTGGAAATCCAAATATAAGCTGTACCCTAAAGTTGCCATTAATAATCCCTGAAGTGAGAACAATGAAATTAGAATAGTGTTTGGTTGCCCTCCCACCTGATAACCGAACAAGGAATCAGCCTATTTTCATCATTTCCAGTTCTAGAACTAATGAGGTGGAGAAAGTCCAACAGAAACTTGGGCAGTGACGTTTGCTCCTTTGTCAATGACAAAATCTTGTAGCAATTTCCTGGCCTGCGAAAACATCCCAATAAATCTCCTCTGTATACCATTAGGAAGAAGTTGTGTGGAACTGGGTGGACTTCAGAAGGTTGCTAACCTTGGGCGGCTCAGCTGTTATCCTGTTCTTATTACTCAATGGAAATTCAGCGGAATCGCTAAGCAACAGGAGACTAGGTTCAGGGCCATAAATCTCTGAGAGATGCTCAGTGACATCCACCGTGCTCTGCAGAGTGAGTTTACCAAGGTCATTTTTGTGGAGCTTCCTTTGAGTTAGCGGCTCCAGCTCATTGTCAGGCCCAGAGCCAGACTCTTAATCATTGAGGAACCAGAGGGTGAGGGGTGGGGAGGCCATGAGAGGTAACTTTAGGCCTGGTCCCAGTGTCAAATGGAGCCTGGGAGGAAGCCCCATACAAAATGACAGCCCCTTGGGAGCCTACCCCCACCCACCCCCCAATAGCTGAGAGCCTTCTCTGCACCTGCTGCTTGAGTCTTATTACTCAGTCCTCTAGGGACTTCCCACTATTCATTAAATCAGAAATAAACTTCTGGCCACTGTCTTCAGCATTGCCATTATACTTTAACATCTGTGCATATCTTCTATTCATTCTTGGATTTAGCCACAGTGATTTTCTGATATCTGCATCTGGCTTGCTCCCTCCTAAAACTTAGTCACCCATGGAGGGAAAGGCTGAGCTCTCTTCCTTTGAATTTGTTGCGGGTGACAGAAATACCAAGGGGAAGGAGAGACCAACAGGGACCAAAGGCATATTTGGAAGCCCTTTTGTAGTTGCAGTCTTGTGATCCTCAATTATATCTATTTTATGCCAGGGGTTAGCAGTTTCTTTTGTAAAGGCCAGGCTATAAATATTTTAGGCATGGTGGCCACATGATCTCTGTTACAACCACTCAGCTCTGCCATTGTATTATGGAAGTGTTCATTGATACATAAACAAATGGGTATTGCTGTGTTCCAGTAAAGCCTTATGTATACAAATAGGCAGCGGGTCAGATTTGACCCGTGGGCCCTAGTTTGTGGATGCCTATCGTATGCCATAAAGCTATAATTGACCTTATGTCAAGAGGAAGGATTTATAAGCTATTAAATTCTTTTGTGAACTTGTATTTTCAAAATGTGGATATTAAACAATGAAGTATAAAGGAACACAACTTAACCTAATGTGATTTAGACAATGAGGAAAGAACACAGGGAAGTTAGTCAATGTGCAGGTTATTTAATTGTGAGGTGACAGGGGCTCAGCGGATGCCCACACCAGATAATGGAAGTGGGTGATGCTGAGCAGTTGATTTCCCAGAGGCCTCAGCAGTGTGAGGACTCTGGGAACCCCAGGGATCTTTTCTCAACTCTCTGCCTCCCTGAGACCTGGTCATCCCTCAGCTGAGCTTTAAGCCCTGTGTTTTTCTACTTTGAGCACTTCTCCAGAAGCTGACATTTCTCTGATTTGACAAATATCCAGGCGCTTGCTTCGTGGGGAGAAAATGCAGGCTCTTCCCCGAGGTAAAGACCAGAGGCCTTGACAGGGAGGGGAGCTGGGAGATAAAAACTGGTCTTTGCCTTCTTCTACCCACTTCTGGCTCCAGCCTGATGACCTTATTATTGGGTGACACGTTTGCTGTTCATCTAGCTGGCTAGCCCACCACCAAGGCTAGGAGAGGAAATAGGAGAAACCCTAAGACTAGAACACATTCTTTGAACATTGTGAGTTTCTATTTATGCTCAGAAAAATGGACTTATTACCAGACAGCAGGATCTGAGTCTCAAACCCCTTTTTATAGCCCTCAGTGTCCCTGTCCAGTTGTGTCTGATCCTTGTTGCTCCTGCTGTTCTTTCGCCTGGGATGACTTCTCTTCACCCCTCTCTTGCTCTCCATGTGTCAGTTCCTGTCGTCTTTAAGGCCCAATGTATGAAGGAGTTTCTGCCTCTTTCAGGAGCTTTCTCTTTTCAGTCCTCTACGGCCTGTACCATTAATTTAGCATTTAATTTTAAGCGGATTTATGATCTCTGAAGTCAATTAGCTTTTCATATTGTTTTGCAATGATAATGTGGATACTCAAAGGCATTCGCTGGGGTTTACATTATCTGTTTCTTCCAGCACATGCTAGACTCACACTCCAAACTCAGTACACACCTGTTAAAAGGGCTAAACCCATAACTACGACCTTTCCATGGGCCTCTTGGAGATTCTCTTCTCCGTTTCTTAGCTCGTTAGTGTTAAAACGCTGTTATTTGCCTAGCTTGTCACTGTTCCCTTCTCTCTCAGAAACTTGACATAAGTTCCTTCGGGGCCAGGTTGGAAGACAGGAGTGACGGCGCATGTGAAAGTATCACTTCCCACTGATTTTCACCTTGTTCAAATCTCAGTATTGCTCTCTGTACAACCTATGAGAGCAGAGACCGATCTCACCTTTAGACCATTTCTCATTATATTTCCTCCATTTAGCAAGTGCCTGGCACATGGTAGGTGCTTAATAATGATTGGTTGAATAAAAGGATGAACAGAGATCCAAATGCTAAAGTCTCTCTTTAACCCACTAACAAGTTTTTTATTGATCTTACCTATTGATATAACCTACTGAGCTTGCTTCATAGCTCGCGGACATGTGTTTCTGACTTTTGTCCATCAAGTTTCCGCTCTGTGGAAATCCCTCCGCAGAGTGGGTGGGTCACATGTGCAGTGAGTGCTCAGTCAGAATATTGAGGCAAAACCTAATTTAAGGGCCCAAGTGATATATCTGTGGCCACTTGATTATCCACATTGTAACATATTCATTTTCCTGAAGAACACTTAAATAAAAGTACTTTCCTCTTTTGAGTCAGCTATATTTATTTAATTCGCTTTAATGCATTGTTGCCACAAGGTGGCAGTACAGCAGGCCCTACTTGCTTGTTAGGGACTTGGAAATCATTTAAATTGAGATAGTGGAAAGAGATTCCCCCCACCCCCTCAAGTTTCCAAAATCATAATTATGTTCATATAACCTAATTTGTAGCGAGGTAGATTTTGTAATGAAATACATACCCACATAAGTTCAAATACTCACAAATATCTCACATACAACCCATCCCATATGAGAGGATGAGTATTCTGTGTATTCCGCCCAGCACTTAGTTAATCATGTGTGAATCACATGCATTAATAATTAAATAATATCTTGGGTAAGTAGGTAAAATCAATAAAAAACTTGTTAATGACACTTTTAAAGGAGTATACCCAGAATAACCCATTTCAGGGGTGGTATTAATTATTGCAGACAAGATGACAGTAGTTCTGAGTTGGGATGGGGAGGGATTCCATAGAAGGAAGGTTTATATGAGGCTAGAGGGGAGGGGTGCATAAGGGAGCTATCATCATGTTTGGCTACAAACATTTACTGAGCACCAATTATCTAAAAGTTGGTCTTGCCTTTTTAAGAGCTGGCCTTGCCTTTTTAAGACCTTATAAACAATGGAGAAAACCCAGCAAATGTGAAAATATGAGTACCAAGACCATTATCTGAAAAGGAGGGAAATAAAGAAGGAAGAAACACTGATTTCATATGTTTTGCTAAGGAAGGAGGAGTGACAGTAGAAACAAGCACTGTGAATGGTCAGAAGATCATGGACTAACAGGAAGGAGACTGCCAGCTCTGCCCCTCACCATTCCAGGACACCCCAGTTTCCTCAGATGCAGAAGAATAATTTGGATGTGGGTCTTGGAAACATTAACAGAAATATGATTGTCAACAGTGGATGTTAATGGGTACTCATCAAAAAGAATTTGTGTTGACATAAGTCTGAGGAAAGCAAATTATTATATTGCATCTCATCCTCTCCCCCTTACCCTCAGAGAGTCAAGATGTATGTTAGCATATTAAAGGCTTGGAGTGAGGAAACTGGCTTAACTTTGTTCAACCTGACAATTCTAACTTAATTTAGCCATTGAACACAGTTCCTCCCTCCACTGCACCAGAGAAGCAGCAATTAACATTATATAGACTATTAATTATCTTCCATAGATACTTTGGGAACCACAGAATTAAGAAATACTTAAGGCCTGTTTCAGCTCTAGAATCTGGTTCAGAAGCTCTAGGAGAGCAGGAAACCACGTCTGACTTATTTACTCCTTAACCCTAGTGCTCGGCATAAGTGACCAATAATGTTTACAAAATCAATAACTACACTGTGGCAGCATAGATTCTGCCCCCCTCCCACCTCCTTCTAGGAAGCATTGGCTACATCCATCTTCCTTCTGAAGTTATGTGCATATCAAATTAGAACAACTCCAGCTAGTCTGAAGTTATGTGCATATCAAATTAGAACAACTCCAGCTAGAGAAAGGAGACAAAGACTTTTTTACTCTAAAGCCAGGGGAATTATGCTAAGTCTTTCTTGGCAATGTAAAACTGTGATTGTCTTGAAGATATTTGACCTTAATAGGATTGTTTTTCCATTTCCTCCTCGGTTTTCATGAGTGGAAATCTTATCTATGTCCATCTAGTAAAAAACCAAAATCAGATGGAAGGGACTGACCAACAACCCTATTCTGAAGATGTAAGTGAAGAAAGGAATCCTAGGATGGGAGAGACCTGGAGGTTTTTAAGAGACTAAGAGGCTCATGGGTAGAGGATGAAGAGAGAGATTTTGCAGAAGGGGGAAGCTCCCTGAAGAATGGAGACATGGTGATCAAGTGGTTTACCCCAAAATTAAGAAAGAAGGGAGGCTGGTAGAATGAGCTGACCCAGGTGTAGGAATCACTCCATATGCTAGTTAACTCTAGTTAACAATGGGTATCTTGACTCAGTAGTAGAAAACTCCTAGGTGTATATTCTGTGTATATGAGTATTCAGTTAAAAGTAAAACTTTTCTCAGGGACTAGATGGTACCCTTCTGTTATTAAAGGCATCATAAGGGAAGGGACAAAGTTCTAAAAAGCCAATTCTACTGATAGGAAAAGTTCATGGAGATTTCAGGCTGCACCCATCCAAAACTATCTGCTGCCTCTATGAACTCCTTTGGGTAAGACATGCTTTGGAAAATACCTGTTAAAATGCAATATGTGGCCTGGCCAGAGGAGACTAGCATGTTAGTGGTCACATTCACATTTCAGAGGACAGAGTCCTAGGACACAGAACACTGGAAAGATAAATTTTGTTGGGGAAAGAGAAACTGTGCAGCATGGGGCAAATACTGCAGAATTGAACTGCAGAGGCCTGGGAGTCTGGGGTCAGGGCCGTGGGTGCCAAAGTTTGGAGCGGGACTCCAAATAGAAGGTGTGGGAGACACAAAGGGTATGTTTTATCTACTTTACAATTCTATGCAGAGCAGACATAAAAAGACAATATAGAAAACAAAAGGTCTTGGAAGACAGCCCAGGTCCCTCATTTCTGCTTTATATCAGCTTTTCTGATCTTGAGTCATTCATCTGTAATTATCAATGTTTGTAATTATTAAATATTTGTAATTCTTTTAAAAAGTAAATTAAATCAAAATCCAGGTTTGAGGTTATTCTTACAATACTTCATTCTTTCTCACTTTCATTCCAACTTGATTTCTTAATAAGGTGAAAAAGGAACAGAGGTGCATAAAACTTGCAGTCTGTGATATTTTCATCAGAAACTAGTGGGCTCTGTATGGTACTGACTTGAAGTTAATAACTGTAGTGATTATAAGTTACTGCTTGACTTCCCCTCTAAGTTATTTTGAGTTTCATCACCATGTATGTCTTCTATGGAGGCATGTCTTGTGTATGAATGTCACGGAGCACCTAGCGGAGAGCATCTGTAATGCTGTAACGAAGGTCGACACTGGATCGAATCCATCTCTCTCCATCAGTCAGGGGCAACAGCATTGGAGACTTAAAGTGGAACAAATCCTTTACTCAGGTGGATGCCACTTTTAAAGCAACACGAGTTGGTATGAGTACTGGATGAACAAAATTTTCCACCGATTTAGATATGATTTAGTTTACATAGTTGTTTTAAATGGGTTGTAATATTTTTTCCTAAGTTTCTTCAACCTAGGAAAACAAATATAAAAAGCCTTCCCACAACATACCAAACACCACTCGTTATGTGGTGATTCCCATTAAAGAAAGGAACTAACAGGCTTTGAAGCATAAACAGAATATTAAGTACATATTAGTGTCAAGGTGAAGTGTTAATTTTTATCCAACAGGAAATGAGTCTACTCAAGATATTTATTTCATATACTTATTACATTTTACTTTTAAGCAAAAAAAAAAAAAACCTATTATTTTGAGTTAGGACATGATTTATACTACTGTCCTTCCTTACCCTGAAGATTTAAATGTTATGTCAACTTTCAAAGCAGAAAGAAATTAATTTTCATTAAAGGAAATAAACAGCTTTTGTAAGTCCCAATGTCACCATCCTCCTTAGCAAAACAACCAAAAAGTAAGAAGTTTCCATATATTAACTGTTTTTCACTTTCAGGTGATAGATATTTATCATTTTATACAAAAAAAAATGTCACTCAGTTTGGAAGTTTCAGGTTCTAGTAGAAGGCCCCAGAAATTTTATGTGATTTAGATTGACAGATAATAATCTTGTGCTAGCCACATGAGGAAATAGGTGTGGGGTGGTGGTGACAAAAATAGGACCCACTATACAGTATATGTGCAATAGACAGAAAATGGTCCCAGAGATGTTCTTGTCTTAATCCCAGACCTGTGACTATGTTCCCTTACATAAAAACAGGGACTTTGCAAATGTGATTAAATTAAGGATCTTGAGATGAGGTTAAGGTTCCTTTAAGTGGTAGGCCAAAGGATTAAAGGGAAAAAAAGGAAGTGTGGTGGTGGGAGCAGTTGGAGTGATATGTTTGAAGGTGGAAGAGGGGCCATGAGGAAAGGTATATAGTGGTCCCAAGTAGCTGGAAAAGACTCCCACCTGGAGCCTCCAGGACTCAGCCCTGTCAATGCCTTGCAATTAGCCCAGTGAGACCCATTTCAGACTTTGCTAACTTCCAGAACTGTAAGATGATAAACTCTCTGTTTTTTTAAGCTACTAAGTTCTTGGTGATTTGTTATAGCAGTGATAGGAAACTAATACCTATGGGACCCAAAGCTCCTTTTTTCTTCAGAAAAAAATCCTAAGAAGTAGCATGGTGCAGAAGAGAAGTTGGAGTTCAGCAGGTCATTGTTCAAGTCCTGATTTTACCATGTCCTCAGTGAACTTACATAAGTTTTTTAATTTCAGTGACTCTAAATTTTTTCATCAGGAAAAGGAGTTGTAATGGGAGTTAAATATGTTAAGATGTGTAAAAAGCCTAGAATAATTCCTAGGGGATTACCTTCAAGGTGGATAGATCTCCAAGAAATGTTACCCACATTCTCCACCAGACTGCTAAAGATTTATTGCACAAAACCATCTACTTGGCAATTCCTACTCTGTGTTAAGAGCCCCCGAGCCCTGGGAAGATGCCTATCCTATATTCTCAGTGTGAATCAAAGCAAAAAGGCTGGTTTAGAGTTTGTGTCCAAACCTGAAAGCTAAGAAGAGCTGGGGTGAGGGTTTGGCATTCCCTTGTGAACTTCTGATCTTTCCTGTCTCACCTTGTCTAGCTGGGACCCAGGGACCACACTCTCTTATCCCCCAGCAGCCCTGTGCTGATTCACAGTGAGGGTGGGGCATGACTGTACTCACTGCAGCTGCCTGGGTTTGAAGATTAAATCCTTGTGGGCAGCACAAGCCATTGCCCGCTTGCAGGCCCAGCCTGCTGGGCACCTTCAGTGTTAGCAAATTAGGGGCCCACATTTCCAGTCATGGGCCCAGGTGGCCTCGAGAACATCATGGACCACTCTAGGGAGCTATTTTCATTAGAGAATATGGAGTAATCCCAGCAAGCCAATACTTGCTAGGGAGAGAAACAAATTTGAAAGAAACAAACATAAGAAATAAAGGTAGTTTTTTTCCTCATGCTTAAGATCTCATAATCCAAGGCGGGAAACAAGAAGGACAAATATTTGCTGCTAAATAACTTTGGGAGATGCGTTGAAGTTTGTCCCTTTCTTGCCAAGACCGGTTTGCCTCAGTGGATAGAGCGTCGGCCTGTGGACTGAAGGGTCCCAGGTTCGATTCCGGTCAAGGGCATGTACCTTGGTTGCGGGAACGTCCCCGGTAGGGGGTGTGCAGGAGGCAGCTGGTCGATGTTTCTCTCTCATCGATGTTTCTAGCTTTCTATCCCTCTCCCTTCCTCTCTGTAAAAAATCAATAAAATAAAAAAAATAAAAAAAAAAGTTTGTCCCTTTCTGGTATGTGGATTTTGAAGACAATTGGTCTTTGCCTACAATGTTTCCTCTAATTTAAAAAAAATTTTTTTTTAGTCAACTTTAGTATATTCAAAGAACACAACTCAGTGCCATAATCAAACCCACAACAAAGTTAATTTAACCTGTATTTAATAATCTGTATAATTGACATTGTTCTACAGGGTAATTAGGTGTAAATGGTATGCACTTCATCTAAATTCCTGTAATTGTTATTACCAAGCTTTTAATTCCTTACCTCAGAGTGGCCTGTAAAGTACCATTGTCACAGTTCAGGTTAATTCATACACACTGTGTGAATTCTGGTCCTTCAAGAAGCGGATTCCAGGGTGGGATTTGATGTGCTAGAGATTTACTGGTGGAAACACCTGTGAAGGATAAAGGGGAGGAGGCAGGAGCAGGCAGAGAGCCTTCAGACCACGATGCAGCTCCAACACCTGTGAAGGAGGAGGGGGAGCAAAGACGATGGGTGGAAAGAATCTCAGACTGGAGAGCAGTTTCAAGAAAGGTTTGGCCAGGCTGATGGCAGTCATGGAGCTCAAGGAACCTGTTTGAGGCGTCCCGATTCTCACAGGAATGGGCCAGCACCAGTTCCCTGCGGTGCCCGGCTGTAGGAGAGAGGGGTTTTAAAGACACCCAAGTCTGCCTGGGCATGGAAGTATTTTAGGCCATTCACCATTGTAATTGCCAGTTGCAGAAAATTCTAGCTTTTAAAAAAACTGTAACTTTACTATTCAAAATATGAGGTAACCCATGGCTCACATCTAAATAGGCAATTCCTCTGATAGCTCTATAAACAGGAATAAATGCTATTCATTCAATATATGTACTTTAATAATAAACCCTTTTATTGCTGGACTGAAATAACTACTCTTGTTTAGCCCTTCATGGTTTACTAAATGTTTTTTAAAAATATATTTTTATTAACTTAAGAGAGGAAGGGAGAGGAGAGAGAGATAAAACATCAATGATAAAAGAGAATCATTGATCAGCTGTCTCCTGTGTGCCCCATACTGGGGATCGAGCCTGCAACCTGGGCATGTGACCTGACCAGGAATTGAACCATGACCACCTGGTTCATAGGTTGATGCTCAACCACTGAGCCACAGTGGTCAGCTAAATGCTTTAATGTACGTTACCATTTTGATTCCTTATAATTACTCTGGAAAAAGAAAAGAACAAAGAGTTTTGAGCATCTCATCATTTAGTAGTTCCAAGCTGTTAAAGGAATTATTCAACAAAAAATTGGATAGTGGCTAAAAACCTGAGGTCAGATAGACCTGCTTTAATCTCGAGGGTGTGGCCACATGCTGGTGTGTGACCTTGGATAAGTAAATAACTTACCTCAGATTCAGTTTCCTGTCCTGTAAAATTAAGGCTTAACTATTACTCAAGTATTTTCTAGGTAAATGCAGTATAGTTCCCCATTCAGATTTCAAAGAGGGGAAAGATCTTGAATTTGGGGTGAACCTCAAGGACTTTCCTAAGTAGTTCTGACATTCTTTATTTTATCTTATTGATTTTTACAGAGAGGAAGGGAGAGGGATAGAGTTAGAAACATCGATGAGAGAGAAACATTAATCAGCTGCCTCCTGCACACCCCCTACTGGGGATGTGCCCGCAACCAAGGTACATGCCCTTGACCGGAATCGAACCTGGGACCTTTGAGTCCGCAGGCCAACGCTCTATCCACTGAGCCAAACCGGTTAGGGCAGTTCTGACATTCTTATTAGCTGATGGGAGGCATGTGAAATTCTTAACATAGTGACTATCACATACTAAGCATTCAATAAACATTCAACATTAGCTTTACAAAGTGCTTTTACAAATTTCATTCAGTTTTCCCAATAATGCCATCAAGCTTTACTTTACAAATAAAGGAAGTAATGCTCAGGGAGCTTATGATTTGTCCCAGTTACATACCAGTCAAGTGTCAGAGCCAGATCTTACACCTGCTCATCTACTCCCTACAGGCGACCACAGCCCATCCCAGGCAGGGACACCTCACCAGCTGTGGTTATTAAAAAAAAGTGGAATGGGGCGGGGATTTGGCACTACAGATTACCTACTAAAGAATAAGAAAATGGACTTAAGTGGCAAAGATGCCAAGTTCTGTTTTCTCTTTTCTTCAGCTTCAGCGAGCAGATCTATGACCTGAGAATATTTCTACCACCTTTATAAATTCCCAGTAACCCTTGCATCTGATCATTCATGGCACACGTACGTGTTAGAATTAGAAATGAGAAAAACAAATCCTGTTGGTCAGCTGATATTTTGAGTAGCATTTAAGTATATTTAGTTTCCATTTTAGAAGTTAAATTATTATATTACCGAAACTTTGAAAAAAATGATACAGGATCTATAAGATAGCTGACAGTAGAGGTGATTATCATCTCAAAGCCATTGAGCTTTATTTTCCCTTTTGTACTGTGTGCAACCTTTTCATGGGTTGAAACCCAGATTCACACTCTTTTGGAAGTGTTTTTCTACAGTAGTGACAGGGGAGATTATATTTGTTGGTTTGGGAGGAGTTTTCAGGGTCATGTTAACATACTGATATGTGCAAATATATGGGGCAAGTTAATTCAGGCGTTTGGAGGCCTCATAGTGCAATGAGAAAAGGGGCAAAGGGGGCTGCCACAAGGAACAGTGCAGAGGGGCTCCCCTGGAGCACAGTTCAGGGTCACTAGGAAAGACAGGTATACACTCCTTCCACGTTGAGCAATAATCTGGGGATACAAGAAACCATGAGCACTGACTACAAAATTAGATCAAGTATATGAGGTTAAGAGAGAGAATGAAGGAAAGGAAGTTGTACAATTTACTCTGATTCCCTAAGAGAGAAAGATGTTAGATAATCCTTTAAGTCAAGAAAAGCCATAGAAGATAGTCAGGCAAGACCTATTGTTAGCGAGGGAAGATTTTGGTGTGGTCATTTTTTCACTCACTCACTCACTTACTCACTCATGTTATTCATTCAGTCATTCATTCACTTACCCAAAACAGATTATTTGAATACCTGGCGCATACTCAGCATTTCCTCAGGGCCTTAGTTTTGGGAGCAAATGACAATATGGTCTTCATCTGTGTGGGAGGCATCTCGTTGGGAGGTGTTACAAACCCACTCAGTGAATGGAGAGCACATGAATAGCAACCTTTGTATTAATTCAGAAAAACCTGGAGTCATCTGTGCTAAGGAGCCATAAAGAGAAAGGAAGGATGACAGGCAGAGGAAGGTAAGTGTCAAATACTTACAATTTGCCTAAGGTGTCTGTGGAATTCACGTAAAATGCTCAGTAAAACACCGTGTTTTCAATAGCCCTGGAAAAAGGGTCTCTTGTTAGCATCCTTCTGTGATGCCCATGAGAGAGAGTTGCTTAGGTTTTGCCCTTGCCTAGTCTCAGTGGCATGTACACAGTTGTGGCAAACAGTTTCACCAAATGAGGAATCCTCATTCCTTGCTAACAGCCTGCTCACTATGAGTTAATAAATGAAACTAACGCTAGCAGGATGCCTGGACTGTGGAACTAGGAGCTCAGAACTTCCAGGGCCATCGGTAGCTCTCCGTGTTTGACTTCAGCAGCAGAGGTGGTTACACGTGATCCATTTGTAAGGCCCTTTGTCAACATTAGGTTACGGTGTTGAGGAGAAAAGTCAATAAGCCTAGAACAGTGCATTGTTCAATTCAATAAACACCTAATGGATTGAACTGAGGCTGAATAGAAAAGCTTTCAGGTGCCTTTCCTCCCCAAATGACTTTTTCTGTGCCTAGTAACCGAATACTTGAGTTGACATCATGCCAAGGATTAACTGTTAGTCATATATTTTCCAGATAAATGACACTAGCTCCCCCTTTGGATTTGAAAGAGGGAAAAGGATCTTGGATTTGGGATGAGGCCCTGAGGACCTTCTTAAGTAGTGCTGACAAGTCTCCAGATGAGTCAAGGATATTCTTGATATTAGGAACTGAGCAGTACGTCTCCACAAGTGCTCATGCACACTACCAAACCTTATGCGACCATTTGGTAACAATATATTTTGTTATGTTTTTAAGATGTCTTGTTGGGTGGCCAGAATATTAACCATCAACTGTATGCTGGGACTGGGTGATAAAAACTCCATAGCTTCCATATAAAAACAGAAATCAAAGTCAAAGTAATATCTATTTCTTCTAGTCCTATTCCTTCTCCTTGTTCCCTGCTTATATATTTTCATTGCACTCATGGTCACTAGATCTAGTTACATCTTGTCTTAAAGGCCAGTGAGATTTGAAGGCCTATGCCTATCATATTCTGTATTTTAGTATGAATGGTTCCAGTGACTTATCTTAGATTTGAATCCTTTTACAAATAAGGCCACTATCTCTGAGTGTGCCATACCCTTTTCAGGATTTGGGGTTAGAAAGGAACAATGCTGATGTGAAGATTACCCAGTTCCCTTCCTCACCCACCTGCACATCCCTACCTAATGACTCAATGATTTGCAAGTGAGCTATGATGAGAATTGCCGTGTCAGAGGTTTTAAAGTGTATATAAGGATATTTTGCAAGAGCAGTACAACAGAAACAAGTTCAAAAGGACAGAGAAAGTCTGTGGCAAACAGGATTTCACTAAAATTTACTGGATTCCTTGGATATGTCTTTGATTCATGCACTGATTTCTCAATATTTTGAAATGATTTCAACTGATGTTTAAAGTACTGAAAACTTTTCTCTGTAATGAAAAATAAATTATTCTACTTTTATAGACAAACTGAAAGATAACTATTGCTTAATTTGTTTTCTTAAGCTGAGTGCTTTCTAAAAAACAATTGGTGGATTGGTGGGGGGGGCGGATAAGAAACTCTTCCACCCCCTCCTTTCTTATTCTCCCCCACTCCATTTTAACTGCAAATGAAAAACATACCTTATGATTTAGCCAATGGACGTTAAGGATGAGTCTTTGGGGAGAGGAAGCAGTGCAACCGGTTACCATGCTAATCTTATAGGAGTCTGCTCAGAGCCAGTTTTGCTGCTTATAGCTAATGATCAGAAAATTGAATGGTGAAAAACAAATCTCCCCAATCTATGTTTTCCAGCCTCCTTTCCCTTCACAAATACTGAATACCTAAAGTAAAATTTAAAGAAAATTAAAATCAGGTTATTAGATGTGAAATGCCACCTCCTTATTCCCCTTCAGTAAATGTTTCTGTATAGTTAATCATCATTGGTGGTAAACCACCTCGAAATTGCACTTTCATGTCAGTTTTTCTGGATAGTTCTCTCTGCTTGGTCTCTGCTTCAAGTTTCCTATCTGTTAATAGGAACAATAAAAGGAAAACTGAAGGGGTATTAGGAATACAATATAATGATGATTTTTAGTATGGCATAGAAGTAGGGATGTGGTTTGAGTGGTGGAAACCGTGCTTCCCATTTTCTTCATGATTCTAGGCTTAGTTATTGGTTTGAATGTCTGAAATTCCTCTTTTCATTAGACCTCAGTTTCTTTGTTTGAGTTGAGATCAGTAATTTAGCTCAGTGGTGGTAGTGTAAGTATATATTATTTTATTGTTGAAAAATTCTAAGAAGAAAGGAATGATTTAAAAAATAGGAAAACTGGGGACAATAGGAGAGGCTATGACATCTATTTTCTCTACCAGTAACCAGCTGTGAGTCTTTCAGTAGGTCCCTCCATGGCTCTAAGTTTGTTTTCTCAAACATGACATGACCTCTAAGGTTTCTGAAAGATTCAATTGAATTGACATTATTCTGCCTTCCAGCTCTTGGCTCACAATAGCTTCATTTAAAAAATTTGTTCAGTAGGTATTGACTAAATGTTTACTCTATGCCAGGCCTATTCTAGTAGGTGAGAATTCAGCAGTGAACAAAACTGATAAAATTCCTCTCTTATGAAGCTTACAGTTTAATGTGGGTAGACATACAGTGAATGTATAAAGAAAAACATGTATATGTCATTGGTAAGAGATGTTAGGAAAAATAGAGCAGCATATGTGACTAGACTTGTAGCATGGGAGGAGCGTGGGGGGTGGAGGAGTTGGAGCTCTCTTATACAGGGTGGCGAGGAAGTTCTCTAATATAAGGTCATATTTGGGCAGGGTTGTTAAGACAGTGAGGGGCCAGGGCCTGCAGAGAACCGAGGGACCAACAATCTAGGTAGAAGGAACAGCAAATGCAAAAGCCCTATGGTGGGAATATGCTATATTTGTTCAAGGATTTGCAAAAATGCCGGTGTCTAGATCAAAGTGAATAAGGAGAATAGTGACAGAAGAGGAGCTTGGTGAAGCATGGTGGGTCAGGACAAGGTCAGTCACAGAATGACCTCTGAGTGAGATGGGAAGCCACTGGAGGTTTTTCTTTCTTTCTTTCTTTCTTTCTTTCTTTCTTTCTTTCTTTCTTTCTTTCTTTCTTTCTTTCTTCTTTCTTTCTTTCTTTCTTTCTTTCATTCTTTTTTTAAAGTTAAATCTATCTTTATTGTTCAAAGTATTACATATGTTCTCCTTTACCCCCTCTAACCCTCTCCACCCTGCACCCCCCACCCCCAGGCCTACAACACTATTGTCTGTGTCCATGGATTATGCATATATTCATATAAGTTCTTTGGTTAATCTCTTCCTGTTCCCTTCTCCCCCTTCCCTCTGAGATTCCTCAGTCTGTTCCATGCTTCCATGTCTCGGGATCTATTTTGTTCATCAGTTCACTGGAGGGTTTTGAGCAGTGTGGTGACATGATTTGATACATCTTTTCAAAGCATCACTTGATTGGTCTGTTGAGAAATGGCTGAAGGGGAATAAGGGCAAAAGCAGTGATATCAGTTAGGAAGCTACGGTGACAATCAGATCAAAGATGATGGTGAGTTGGGTCAGGGTGGTAGTAATGGAGGTGGTGAGGAGTGATTGGATCCTGGATATAATTTGAAAGTCGGGTCAACAGGCTTTACTGATGGATTGAAATGCAGTGTGAAAGAAAAGGAGGTGTCAGGGATGACTCCAATGATTTTGTGTTGGGCAACTGGAAGATTGGGATTGCTATTTTCTGAGATGCAGAAGACTACAGAAGAACCAAATTTGGGGTGAAAAGAAATCAAGAATTTGATTTTAGGCAGGTTAAGTTTGAGATGACTAATAAACATACAAGTGGAGAGGTCAAGATGGTAGTTAAATAATTGAATCTGGAGCTCAGGAAAAAAATTCAGGCTAGATATAAATATGAATTGCCATTGTATGTATATTATTTAAAGCTGGGTGAGATCACACAGAGCCCAGACCATCTGTTCTTAACCTTGGCTGCACATTAGAATCACTGTGAGAGCTTAAAACATGTGTGGATGGCTGGGCCCCATGCTAGACCAACTAGATCATAGCTCTGGGGGTCAGCACCAGGCATTTGGGAGTTTTTAAAAGCTCTACAAGTCATTCTCACATAAACCAGGGTTGAAAATCACTGACCTACACTGAGTGTAGATGGAGAAAGAGAGTCCTATTTCCTGCTCCCCCACAGTGTTTAAAGATCAGGAAATTGGAAGGAACCAGCAAAGGAGACCACATAGGAGCTGACAGTGAGGTAAGGAGAGTGTTACGTCCTAGAAATTAAATAAACTGTTTCAAGAAGGAGAGAGTGATCAACTGTGTAAAATGCTGCTCTTGATTCACCCTACCTTCACTTTTTTTGAATAACATCAATTCAGTTGAATCTTTCAGGGACCTTAGAGGTCATTTACTACAACTTTATCATGTTATGTTTGGGAAAACCAACTTAGAGCCACAGCTGGTTACTGGTAGAGATTAAGTTAAGAAATGAGAAGGGATCACTGGATAAGATAACATGGAGTTCACTGGTGACCTCAACAAGAGCATTTTGATGTGGTTGGAGTGAAACCCAATTCTATTGTTTTAGAGAGAATGGAGGAGTGGAATTGGAAACAGTGAATAAGAGTACAAAGAAATGAGGAGAGTCCGGCCAGTGTTGCTCAGTGGTTGAGCATCAACCTATGAACCAGGAGGTCACAGTTTGATTCCTGCTCAGGGCACATACCCGGGTTGTGGGCTCCATCCCCAGTAGAGGATACGCAGGAGGCAGCTGATCAATGACTCTCTCTCATCATTGATGTTTCTATCTCCCTCTCCCTTCCTCTTTGAAATCAATAAAACTATTTTTAAAAAGAAAACATTTTTTTTTTAAAGAAATGTGGTGAAAGGTGGAAGGGTCAAGGGAGAGTTTTTTAAAATGAGAGATATTACAACACATTTGAAGGTGATGGTAAGAGGGAGAAAAACTGATGCTATAGGAGAAATGTGACAATTGTAAGAATGAAGTTCTCAAGAAGTCCTGAGGGCCCGGCCAGTGTGGCTCAGTTGGTTGGGCATCATCCCATGTACCAAGAGGTTGCTGGTTTGATTCCTGGTTAAGGACACATGTTTGGGTTGTAAGCTTGATCCCAAGGAGGAGACATGCAGGAGACAGCTGATCAATGTGTGCTCTCACATTGATGTCTCTCTCTCTCTCTCCCGCTTCCTCTCTCTCTAAAAATCAATAAAGTATTCTTAAAAAAAAAAAAAAAGAGGAAGTCTTAAGGGGATGGAATCCAGAGCACAAGTGAAGGGGTTGGACTTAGATCAGTTTATCCTTTGTAGCAGCAAGAAGGCAGAATACATGTGCACAACTGTAGATAAACTGGTGGATTTGGTAGTGGAAGTATGTAGAAGTTAACTTTATTCTCAGATTGGGAACTTTTGTCCTTGGAGGTTAGGAACATACTATATTAATACATTACATAAGGTCTTGAGACTATGGATGCTTATAGCCTTTGGAGGCATATAAATAGCATGTCAGAGAAACAGAAAGTAAAAAGGTGCTATCCTATATAATAAAAGCCTAATATGCAAATAGACCAAAGTGTGAAATGACAGGCGGGACGACCAGTTGCTATGATGTGCACTGACCACCAGGGGGCAGATGCTCAATGCAGGAGCTGCCCCCAGCCTGCAGGCCCCAGGCCAGCCAAGGTGGGTGCCAATAGGCTCCCCCCGTCCTCCCTGCCCCCCCGCATCACCCCGGCGGTCGCCCCACAGATCAGCCCTGATAGCCGGCCAGGCCTAGGGACCCTACCTGTGAACGAATTTTGTGTACTGGGCCTCTAGTATTAATATAACTGACTACCGCATAGATATTTTTAGTTTATTGTTAAATGAAAAAAAGCATGTTTCCCAAAGGTATGAATAGTATGCTCCAAATTAAAAAAAGCAACAACTTTAGTTACACATAGAAAAAGACAACAAAATTTTATCAGTTCCATCTGGCTGGTGGTAGTATAGATAGCTTTTATTTTCTTATCTGTACTTTTCAACATATTATTAACTCTACATAATAATTCTGTTTTTAGAAAAAAACCAATTCTATAAAGTAGAATATATTCAAAACAAAAATACAAAAAAAGATAACCTTTCCCCTCATTTCAGAGTTGTTATTCACAATGGAAGTATAAAACCATAGAATCTGACTTGGGTTAAAATGTACAATGGTGTCACACTTCAGAGGAAATATGCTCATAGGTTCTGATTTGGTTTATTCATATTTGATAATTAAATTGGTACCCAGCTAAGTTATCTTTCACCTCAAAAAGGAACTGTAACCAAATCTATCATAAATGAAACTCTGAATTGAAATTGGAAACTGAACTTAAAAAAAAATTTTTTGTTGATATAAAATCTTCAGTGTCAACTAAGTGTGTGTTTCTACTTCCTTCTACTCCTAGGGTTTTGAGATATTTCTGAGATTCTCTTTTTTATCCTCATCTTAGTGTAGATGATGGCACTGCTTCTGGAATAAATGAGGTGACCACAAATAGGAGACTGGACTTTCCAATTTTATTTGTTGGTAAAATAGAGCTAGCACTGAGGCGATGTCATTGTAACATATCAATCATGGCTAGCTGGTTGTTGGATGTCACTACCTTTTGGTGTCCTGATACTTGTAAGCAACAGACAGTTATTCTGCCCAGGATATGGTCTGATAATTGATTCTACAATGAAACCCAAGAAAGTACAAGAATGTGCCATACAGATGACAGCTTGGAGGACTATATGGACAGAGAGGTATTTGAAGAACTGCTTGAAGGAAAAGTTCTTATTAGGGATAAAATATGACTGCATAGAGAGAAGAAAAAATAATGGTGACCTCCAGTAAAATGAATATGTTCTCCCTTATTTCTCTCATAGAACCTGAAAGGGGTATAGACCTGGTATCACAAACTGAAAAGTTTCAGGTAAGCAGTCAACAATTGGTGCCATAGATCCTTCAAAGATGGCACCTGTAATAATTCATAGACTGAAGGTCTAGAGACTGTTGCCATCAGAGAGGTGGAATTTTCTAGACAACATCAAATAGAACAGCAGGGAAACTCCAAAGTCTAAATCAAGAATCAGTTGGTTGAACGTCATCCCACGCACCAAAAGGTTGGTGGTTCAATTCCTGGTCAAGGCACATGCCCGGGTTGTGGGCTCAATCCCCAGTAGGGGATGTGTAGGAGGCAGCTGATCCATGCTTCTCTCTCATCGATGTTTCTCTTTCTCTCTCCCTCTCCCTTCCTCCCTCTCTAAAATCAATAAAAACATTTTAAAAAAATAATCAGCATGAAACTCCAAGAAAGTAATGTTTTACTTTGTGTTTTTCTCACAGAGATAACTTAGAAAAAGCAGTGTGAATTTAATGTTGGATAAATAAGTACTATATAACATATTTGGATACATACATATATATTATATTGTGTGTGTATATGTATATATACACACACAATATAATATAGCCTTAGAAATAAATACAGAAGTCTGTAAGTTTAGAGGGTTGAGCAGAAGGGTAGTCTTGGAGATGTTGCTATCACAGGATAAATATTACTCAGTGAATTAAAAGGCACTGGAGCAGTGAGCTCTGTACTTAGTGTGGTCATTAAAGCTGATTGCGCTGTATTGCTGCCAGCAGACCTCTCCACACCAGCAGGTGCCAGGCACGGAGAGCACCGCTCCCTCAGACATTGACCCCAAGTTAGGGAATACGCTGACGCATTGTGTTTACTCCAGGAATGAACAGGGAGGCTAATGCCCCACTCCTTGAGGAGCAGCCCACGTACCATAAAGGTTTTATAGCTGCTCAAGATAGACTTCAGGTTCATTCTTTCCAGATTCATTCACAGAGAGGGAGAAAGAAAAGGAGGGGATGGCAACAGTAGAGCAATGTTTAACTCAACAGATTCCAATGTCTCGTGGTGAAGATGATCAAACCCCCCTCTTCCCCACCCTATTGGCTCCACAAACAGAAAACGTCAAGGGTGGGCACCCTGCCAGGTGTTCCAGCCAGCAGCTGAATTGAAACAGACCTGCCCTGGGAAGGGAGGGAGAGAAATACAGCCAAGGAAACCTAAGAAGGAAAAAATAGCAAACTACCCAATGGCTTTGCTACTGACCCATCTAAATGTTTGTTAAAGTGAGAATTAGAATGTATCTGAAATGTTATTACTATTATTATAGCTCTGTTAGGTAAAATAATAATTATTATGTGCCCGACAGCAGGTTAAGCACTTACATGAACTTTCTCTTCTGTTCTCCCCAATCTATGAGCTAGGTTCTAATATTCTCTCCATATTTTAGAAAAAAAACTGAAGTTAAATAATTTGCTATTTAGTAGAAGAGTCAGAATTTGAAGGTAGGACTGTTAGATATGATTAAAACTGGAGTGGTGTGTGTATCAAGAATTGAGGAACAATGTGCACACTGAAGTTGCTTTGAGTTGTAGGTCCTCAGGATAAAAAGAAGTCAATATTTTGGCTACCATGCACTTTACAAAGATTATTTTACATTTTTCCTATAAAGTAGATATTAATTTCTGGGTTTTAAAGTAGAGTCAGGAATTAAATTTAGGTTTGCCTGCACCCAAAGCCTCCCTGTTTCCATGACATCTTTCTGGGAAGAAAAGGAAATGGAAGGCAATATCCATTTTTAGTGAAAATGGTGCAGTGATGTGTGCCACAGAAGGGCCAATTTCTTAGATAATTCATATCTCATCAACTCCCTCTCATGAGAAATACTGCTTGATTTGAAGTTCAATTTCTTTGAAGCTGCTAATAAACAATAAAAATCTTAAGATACATAGAATAGACAGAATAAAAACCCAGTTTAAATTTGTAATTTGTTTTACAGTTTATAAAGCACTTTTTAAAACTTAACAGTCTCTGCCAGTCCAGTTTTATGCTTTCTCAGTCTCCATTTTTTATGAGGAAGCCAACACCAATCTATAAATATTTATTACATTGTTTTTACATGTTAGTAGCCCCTATTATTTGTGCATCAGGGACTTAAATCGGCATTATCTTGTGGGCCCTTCGCAACAACACAGCTTTAGCGTGGTTCAGTGGCTTGCCCAAGGGCACAAAGCTAATAACTGAAAGAGCCAGGACTTATCAAGTTTGGCCAGTGTTCCTTCTCCTACATTATAACAGTTTTCCCTTGAGGGTCAAAGCAAGAAAGCTGGATAATCAGCCTCTCCATAATTGAAGTTGGCTGGAGAATGTGAAGCACTTGGAGATGATGTTGATCTCTTTACCCACTTTTACATATACATTCATGTGCCACTTGTGTTCTGAGAAATGCAATGTTAGGCAGTTTTGTCATGGTGTGGATATCATAGAGGGACTTACACAAACCTAGATGGTATAGCCTGCTATACACCTAGGCCAAATGGTATCAACTATTGCTCCTAGGCTACAAAACCATACAGCATGCTTCCATATTGAATACTGTAGGCAACTGTAATGCAATGGTAAGTATTTATGTATCTAAGTATATGTAAACATAGAAAAAGTACAGTAAAATATGGTATAAAAGATAAAAAATGATATACCTATAAAGGGTAGTTACCATGAATGAAACTTGAAGGAAATTGCTCTGGGTGAGCCAGTGAGTGAGTGGGCAGTGAACGTGGAGGCCTAGGACATTACTGTATACTACTGTAGGCTTTATAAACACTGTAAACTTAGGCTACACTAAATTTATAAAACACATAAGGCTAAATCAAGCACAAGAGAAAATGATGCAATCAAGAGACTCAGTAAACTTGAGAGGTATAAGGCTGCTGCTGGTGTAACATGGATACTGTTTTACAGTAAACTTTTTTTTTTTAATAAGTAGAAAGACTACATTTTAAAATAGTGATAAAAGTATAGTACAGTAAATACATAAACCATACCAGTCACTTATTATTATCAAGTATTAGGACTGTACATAATTGTATGTGCTATACTTTTATGTGACTGGCAGTACAGTAGGTTTGTTTACACCAGAATCACCACAGATGTGTAACACATTGTGCTATGAAGTCACTAGGCAATAGGAATTTTTCAGCTCCATTATAATTTTATGGGACCACTGTCATGTGGTCCATCATTGACTGAAAAGTTATTATGTGACACATGACTAGATTGAAGGCAGAGAGCAAATAACGTATTCATGCTAGTTCTTTCAACAAATTCTTATTTTAATATTACATTTTTATTTTCAAAAAATTTTGGTCCTAATGACTGATTTTCCTGAAGACATGTTTCTGTAACAAAAGGTGAAGAAAATATGGCAAATGAGAAAAGAGAGGGGGGAAAAACAAGAATGAGAAATAAAAGGACAGGAGAGCAAAGCCAAAAGATCAAGTGAATCCACAATGAATAGACTAGAGAAAGTAATTACCATTTACACATGCATTCCTCAGAGATGTTGCAGGTTTAGTTCCACCATAATAAAGTAAGTATCACCAAAAATGTGAATTGTTATCATTTTGCTGATGAGGGTATCTTGCCTTTAATTTGTAAAAATACAGCATCTGTGAAGCTCAGTAAAGCGAAGCACAATGCAGGAGCAGATGTGTGAAACCCCTTTGAAGATATTGAAAAGGACCTGAAGATAGGGCTTTTGTCCATGTCCCAGCTTTACAGTTTTACCACAATTATCCTAGTAACAGATGAAACATGCACTAGAGACACCCTCAGACACTTTAGTAACGTTTCCCCATTAGTGTTCATTGAGTTTAGTGGCTAATGTGTTCTTGTAGTGGTGGGTAATTTCATGCAAAGCTCTTGCAAGTTTCCATTTGAGATTCTCCAATACTTTAAGCAACCATTCTTAGAGATTATCCTTGTGAATTTTATACCTGAATTTCTCCAGTTGCCTTTTTCTGATTCTGGATCCAATGACTGGCATCTTATAAAAGTCTGAATCCTCCCTTCTGTCCTCCAACCCCCGCCCTCCCCCGCCAAGATTTAGTCTCTCAGGTTATCATTAGGGCTAAGATCTTAGTGAGCACAGCTATCTGGCATAATGTAAGGGAGAAATAGGATTTTATATGAAGTAAGCCTATTTTCTAAGAAGCAAGAAGCAAAACTATACAACATGAGGAACATTAAATTTAACCCTTTGCACTCGCTTGCTTTTTTCTCGAGCTGCTACCGATGCTAACCGTGTCGAGTCACACTCGACATCCGAGTGCAAAAGGTTAAAGGAGACCCTAAAACCAAGTTGGCAGACATCGGCACTGGTTTAGCTGCTGCTATTATAGAGAAGATGGGAAGGCTTTTGCCACTGGGTCAAGAAGGAGAGGTTAGTAAGCTATTAGTCTCTCATAATTTCCGTTAAGTTTCAGTCTAAATGTCAAGAGCCTGTCAAGATCTCTCATGTACAAATAGACAGAAAGGTTTATGATAATTAGGTTTTCTCAGAGTGAAAGGCTTTTGAAAAGCGATCGTTAATCAGATCTGTTCATGTTTACATCCCCAAGGAAGTGGTTTGATTACTGAAAATTGGTTGTCATATAGTGAAGTGGCAATTAGAAAAGCTATTGAGAATCCATTGCTCTTGGGTTAGTGAGACTGAAGAATCCTCTTTTTTTTTTAAAATATTTTTATTGATTTCAGAGAGGAAAGGAGAGGGAGATAGAGATAGAAACATCAATGATGAGAGAAAATCATTGATTGGCTGCCTCCTGCACGCCCCCTAATGGGGATTGAGACCTCAGCCCAGGCATGTGCCCTGACTGGGAATTGAACTGTGACCTCCTGGTGCATAGGTCAACTCTCAACCACTGAGCAACGCCAGCAGGGCCTAATGAATCCTCTTAATTGTCTCTTGTCCAGTGAAGTTTTGATGGCCTTTAGTTAGTTAAGAGGAAGGGACTGACTTCCTTGGGGAAAATCATATCCTAGATCAGGGCATAACTTTTTTCTTTTTACGTAAAGGACCAGATAGTAAATACCTTATACTTTATGGGGCATACAGTCATAACTATTGAACTCAGTTGTAGTGTTAAAGTAGTCATAGACAATATATAAACAAATATACTATTGACTGTGTTTCAATAAAGTTTTATTTACAATAGTAGGCAACAGGCTACATTTAGTTAGTGGCTGTAATTTGTCAATTTCTGTCCTACATAATGAAATTACTTCAACAACAGTTTACCTTCTCTTTGGAAATACGCCTTTGCTGAGATAAGACAGTAAGTAGATAGATGGAGTCAGTCTCAGCGTTTACCTCATTTTAGAACATAACAAAGGTCCTTGCAGTCTTGGTTGAGGATTGGCTGAGGTTAAGCTGTGTGGGTGTAAATGGTTTTCCTTTCCACTATTCATGCCTAAATTCCTGGCTTGGATGCCACAGTAAATCCCTGGGGCATAACAGTCCAGGTATATTTTCCTTAGAGAAGGCAAACAAGTATTGACTATTTTGACCTAAAAGGACACTAAAGAAAGCAGAACACATATCTACAACTGTATGATATGTAGTCTCAGGAGGCACCTAACAAAATAGAATTGGGGTTTAGTATTACAGGGAAGCCCAATGACAATTTTATTTATGGCCCTGAAGGCCTGCCTGGTAAATCTATATCCTTGCCTGTTAGGGTTTTCACCTGGTGGGACAGCAGTGTTACAAAGACTTTCTACAATCAGATCTGTTCATGTTTACATCCCCAAGGAAGTGGTTTTGGTCTTCTCTAAATTTTCTTTTAAGAAAGTTTTGTGAAAATTTGGGGGAAAATGGGTTAAAATGAATCTTGGGCCATGACAGTGAGAAGGGCTCATCTGGATTTTGATGGATCGCTAATATTGTCAAGTGCCAGAGTCCTGAAAATGTCATCAAGATAACTTGTAAACAAGATAAAGGTGAGGCTAATGCCGGGTAGGCATGGCTCAGTGGTTGAGCACTGACCTATGAACCAGGAGGTCACAGTTCAATTCCTGGTCAGGGCATATGTCTGTGTTGCGAGCTAGATCCCCAGTGTGGGGTGTGCAGGAGGCAGCCGATCAATGATTCTCTCTTTTCATTGATGTTCCTATCACTCTATCCCTCTCCCTTCCTCTCTGAAGTTAATAAAAAATTAAAAAAAAGATAAAGGTGAGGGTTTTTCCTTATCTAATAAGAATATCACTACCTTCACAAAATTTTAGTAGTATTCAGAGGGTGGGAAGACAAAGTTGGAATATTTATGAGTAGTATTTGGAATGTGGTTTAAGGAGGGTCTTATAATAGGAGGGCTTGCTTAGGATTAGGTAAAAATCTTGCCTAACCTGGTAATAGTTTAGGATTGATGGACATAGTAAAATACAGGTTTAGAGATGAGAGAGGATTCAAATAATTTTATGAAGTAAATTGTCATCTGATACTACCTATTGTAGGGATGCACAAGTTGATGTTCACTTAAATAATATAGTTGTTTGAATGTTTATCTTTCTGAGTAAGAGGTTCCTGGAATAGTGATGTCATTTTGATGATGACAAAATGGAATAGTAGAGCCATGTTAATGTGATCAGTAAGCTGTGTGGGTGTAGATGGTTTTCCTTCCCACTGTACATGCCTAAATTCCGGGCTTGGTTTCCTGTCTGCTATCCTGCTAGTTAAAGGATTTGGGTGCTGCCATGCTGCTAGGACTATATCCTACCTTTTATGCCATTCCTAGTAGTTCACTTTCCATGGTTTTCTACAGCACCACACTTTTCACCTTTCACCTGGCCCCATCCATAATCCTTTTTTTTTTTTTTTTGCTGTAACTTTATCTATTCTTCTTGCCTGCATTTCTTTGTCTTTGACCACCTGACTATGAGAAATTCTGCCCAAACCTTTGCCCGTATAATATTCTTCCAGGATCTGAGTCTGGGCTGTGTTATTTACCAGGTGCAATAAATTTGCCTCTGCCTCTTTCTTTCCTTCCTTCCTTCCTTCCTTCCTTCCTTCCTTCCTTCCTTCCTTCCTTCCTTCCTTTCTTTCTTTCTTTCTTTCTTTCTTTCTTTCTTTCTTTCTTTCTTTCTTTCTTTCTTTCTTTCTTCCTTTCTTCCTTTCTTCCTTTCTTCCTGTCTTCCTTTCTTCCTTTCCATAGGGGGACCTTCCATGGTTTCTGATTCACCCAAATAGCTCTGTCTGGTTTCTGATTCATAGCCATCCCACACTTGGTCAGCCTTGCCCAGACAGAGCTTCTGTGCAGAAACTGATGTTGTGAGCAAAATATAAAGTCTAGAAAATCAATCTTGATCAATATTGGAATAAATCCTGTGTTTTTTTTTCAATAAAGTCTCCCAACTCTTAGGTCTTAATTTCAGATCTGCCATTATCTATCTGCATGACATTGAACCTGTCACTGTTTCCTCTCTAAATTTTACTTAATTTCTCAGGTTTAAAATTTTAATGGCAATTTTGAATGGATAGGAGGATATTGCTGCAATTCAGGTAACAGACAATGATAAGGTAGAGTAGAATGGTGATAGGAAGATGGAGATAGAACCTGTGAATCGGCATTTTGAACGGGTTTTCTAGGTAATTTTTATGCTTGCTGAAGCTTGAGATCCTTTATATATTTTAATTGTTTAAACTTTAAAAATTTATATTTTCCAATTACAATTTACATTCAATATTATTCTGTATTAGTTTCAGGTATACAACATATCGGTTAGATAATCATATACTTTATAAAGTGATCTCCCGAAATTTCAAGTACCTGCCTGGCATCATACACAGTTATTACAATATTATTGACTATATTCCTTATGCTGTACGTTACATCCTCATGACTATTCTGTAACTACTAATTTGTACCATATATATATATATATATATATATATATATATATATATATATATATCGGGCTTCTAGTGTGTGTACACACACACACACACACACACACACTAGAAGCCCGATGCACGAAGATTCGTGCTAGAATGGGCTTTCCTTTCCCTGGCTGCCGGCACTGCCTTTCCACTCTGGCCCAGCCCCTTTCCGCTCAGGCCCTGGAGCTGCCTCTTTCCGCTCAGGAGTCACCTCTTTCCACTCCAGCCCCTCCTTCCCACGCTGCCCAGAGGCCCTGAGAGACTGGGGGTGGGGCAGAACACCTGTGTTGTCACCATGGTGACGACACAAGCTTCCTGCCTGCCCCTGTCACTCAGCGCCTGTGTATGCAAATTAATTGCCATCTTTGTTGGGTTAATTTGCATATCACTCCTGATTGGCTGGTTGTGTAGTGGAGGTACGGTCAATTTACATGTTTGTCTATTATTGGGTAAGATATTTAATAGCTATGCTTTTAGGTTTTCAAAGGTTCAGACTTTTACATTTTCTCTTTGGAGTAAGGCTTTTGTCTGTATGAAATATTCCTCTTTTCACATTTAATACTCTTTGCTTTAAATTTCCTATTGTATAATGCTAATATTTTATACCTATTTTCTCTTTGTTAACATTAGCATGCTATATTTTATCTTTGTTTCAATTTTTCTGATTTTTGATTTAAAATTGAAATTCAAATCTTGAAAATAATTTCTTCTTTTTTTTTTTTTAATATATTTTACTGACGTTTCACAGAGAGGAAGGGAGAGGGATAGAAAGCCAGAAACATCGATGAGAGAGAAACATCGATCAGCCGCCTCCTGCACACCTCCCACTGGGGAGGTGCCCACAACTAAGGCACATGCCCTTGACTGGAATCGAACCTGGGACCTTTCAGTCTGCAGGCGGACGCTCTATCCACTGAGGCAAACTGGTTTCGGCTGAAAATAATTTCAAAAATTATTTTGTTTTATGTGTAACACATGTACATGATATGTAATTGAATTTTATCTTCCTACAATCTGATTGAAAAATTTAACACAGCTGCATTTCTTATGATTAATGTACATTTGGATGTGTTCCTGACATCTTGTTTTATAGTTTCATTTGTTATGCCTTTCTCCTAATTTTTCTCATGCTCCTCTCTCCCTTTCTTCTTCTTCTCTTTCATTTTTCATCTTTCTGTTTTTTTAATTACTTTCCTGTTTTTCAATATATTGATTTTCTTTATTCCATTTCCTTTCCTCCAGTGGTTTGGATGTTCAATATCCTATTCTTAATCTTCTAATAGTTTCACTTAAATTTAAAGCACATATTTAAATTTATCTTATATAAGTATCTTGAGTTAATCGGTGCAAATATATCAGCCCCTGTTGCATCAAGAAAAGAAATTTGTCATGCTTTTCATTCTCTTCTCCTTTTTCCAGGCTCCCCGTAAACTTTCATGTTGAAATTATCCAGAAGTTTTAGTTATTAAAGTTCTTGTTCCAATTATTATTTATGTACCAATTTTACATATTAATAATTATTTAGATACTTGCAAAATATACTGCTTCATTTGTTCTTCACATTTTAATTTAAATATTGCATTTAAAAATTTTTCATTTTTTTTTTATTTTAAATTTCTTTATTGATTAAGGTGTCACATATTTGTCCTCATCCCCCCATTCCCATCTCCCACCCCTCCCCACGGATGCCCCCACACCCCTGTTGTCCTTAACCATTGGTTAGGCTTGTATGCATGCACGCAAGTCCCTTGGTTGATCTCTCCCTCCGACCCCCACCCTCTCCTACCCTCCCTCTGAGGCCCGACATGAGCGAGATCATGTGTCACTAGAAATACACTTAGAAGAACCAAATGTGAGACGAGCAACAATAGTTATGCTGACAGGCAAATGAATCAGTCTGTAGTAAGTTTCTTTCTGGACCAACAGTTCTTTTGAGACCCAATTTCAATGTCCACCAGTTCCTTATGTGTACATGTCGGCACTGACTTTTCAGCTCTGGATGGTGGACAAATGGTGGTAATGCAGGTCCGACTCCCTCTGGTTTGGTCTCGCCGGGGGCAGGGGCGCGGTTTCACCCGGACTTGGGACGCAGCATCACCCAGGCCCTGGGGCGCGTGGCCTCACCCGGACCCAGGTTTGTGCGGCCTCACCCGGTCCCGGGATCCAGCCTCATCCGGACCCAGGGGAGCGTGGCCTCTCCCGGACCCAGAGGCGTGGCCTCACCCGGAGCCGGGACCCAGTCTCACCCGGACCCAGGGGCGCACGGCCTCACCCGGACCCGGGACCCAGCCTAACCCGGATCCAGGGGCGCACGGCCTCACCTGGACCCGGGACCAGCCTCACCCGGACCCAGGGGCGCACGGCCTCACCCGGACCCGGGACCAGCCTCACCCGGATCCAGGGGCGCACGGAAAATTTTTCATTTTTATGGAATATGTAATTAAATAATTCTTTCAGAGAATGTGTATGGTAAATACATTGAGTATTTGTAGTTCTATAAACTTTTAATTTTTACACCCCCACTTTGATGCTAGTTTGTCTGGGTATAAGATTCTAGGTTCAAATTTACTTTAAAACCTCTGAAAAAAATGAATAACAAAAATATGACAAAAACTTAACTACCTAGAATTTAAGATATACTCTTCTAATTAAACAAAAAAACGTAATATAAAGGAGAACTCGTCTTATCAGAACTTAGGTTATATACTAGTAGATAAAGCTCAAGTCAAAGGACATTTTATAGCCTTAAGTATATTAATTAGTAAAGAAATAACATTGTAAAATAGCAGAGGCAGTTGGCAGTCGGATTAGAGTTGAGAAGGGATGGAAGCATGAATGCATTCAAGTCACCATCTTTCTTCCTGTTACTACTTTTACTGTTTAATTTTTGTTGGAAGAATACCAGTAATTCTCAGGAATGCTCAACAGGAGGGCTGAAGAACCAGATATGAAAAATAAACAGGAACTATAGAAATCTAGGTAGCCAGATTACTTCCTGTTACTACTCTGGTCCAAGCCACAGGTCATGCCACACTTGAGGAGTAGCACAGTTATGGTGTTTTGGTGCCATCCTCAGAGAGAAGATATTGTCATTGATGTTGCTGCCACTGGACACTGGATACTGCCATCTATATCAGTATCTAGAATCCAGAGGCAGCAACATCAATGAATTAATTACTTATTTGCAGATCTTTCTTCAGATTTAAATTCCTAGGCAAGAACATCTGATTAGTTGAGCTAGATGCTCATGGTCTCAATGAAGTCAGGGAGAAAAAATTATCTGGCACTTTCATTTTCCATTAAGGTGAACAAGGCCTTGCCTCCCACCAATATCACACAATAGCAAATTCTCCATAGTTACTAGGGGATACAGATGCTGGGCAGCCAAAACAATAAATAATTGGCAAATAACCACCATAGTCCACCCCTTTGGCTATCTAACATTTACTTACATGCTAGCCCAAACTCACATTGTTCCTCAAAAACATGTTCATGCTAAATATAACTAACTCACAAGCAAGAATGTATGCCTTCTCAATGTGAGGCAACCCAAAGTTTCAACAGTTACTGCATTCATCTACACGTGCAGGATCTTCGGCAGATATCCACTGATCATTCAGTTCTGATGCAATACTGTCTCAATAGCCTGTGCTGTATGATAAATTTAACCCACACCCGTAATATCTGAGACACATCTTCTAAATTCCTTCATATTCTCTCAATTTAATCTGTCTCAAGTGCCCTTAGCCATTTTCTTGTTCTTAACTATGCTTCAGCACCAAATTGTATGTGGGCTCAGACCGACTTCACATGAGTGTAACCCAGTAGGGAGAAATGGCCTGTCGTAGAGATATACTGTACAAGGTTCCTGGGTAGTGGTGAATGACTTGGCTCATTGATCAGAGGCCTGATAGAATACTAGTAATAGAAAATAGGGGGCAAATAGGAGAAGAGGATATAGACAGACCCATGAAAATAGGCATAAAGCATATGGATCTTTATATATCATATTAAAACCCCCAAATAATGTCTACTGTAAGTGGGTCTCTCAGTCTTGGAGCCATCCATAATTCTTCTCTTTTTCTGATACTCTACTTCCAATCCATCTGGAGATCTTTTACATCTACTTTCAAAATATATCTAGAATCCAACCACCTCTCATACCTTCCTGTTACTACTCTGGTCCAAGCAAACATAATTTATACTCTGGATTATTGAAGTAGTCTCCTAAATAGTTTTAGTAACTCCAAATTTGCCATCTCCTTTTTTTTTTATTCTTCAATACAACAAACAGATTGATTTTTATGGTAAGATGTAAGTCAGATCTTGCTATTCTTCTACTCAAAATCCTCCAAGGGCTTCTCATGCCATTTAAAGTAAAAGTAAAACATTTTCTAAAGCTCCTACAGGACCCTATATATTTTGGCTCCCTGTATACCTCTGTCCTCATCTTCTACTCTCCACTAATTCCCTCTGCTCCAGCCATTGGCCATTTTGTACTCCTAGCCATGTTTCCACCCCTTGGCTTCTGCAGTGGCTCTTTCTTCTACCTGGATCACTCTTTCTAAGATATCCTTATGGCTCACTTTTTCACCTCCTTCAAGTCTTTGCTCAAATGTCACCTTTGCAGTGAAGCCAAGCCCAAACTTACTATTGAAAATTTCATTCTCCACCAATATTCCAGCACTTCTATCTCATCCCTTACTCTATTTTTCCATAGATGTTTACACCTTCTATATATTTAACTTATTTGTGTTTATTGTCCATCTTCCTACACTACAATGTAAGTTCCATGAGAGGAGAAACTCATTTGACATTGCTAGGTCCTCAGTACTTAGAACAGTGCCCAGGACATAGTAGGTAATGGATAAATGTTTGTTGAATGAATGTAGTTGATTGGGACTGTATATTTCCAATAGTCTATTTCTTGCTAGTGCCAGCATATTTTGTGAACCTCCTATAAACAGACAAGTTGTCAAGTTCAAACAGATAGCTTCTCATAGAGAAATCATCAGTGGAATTAACCTGGGTTGAGAAAGGTATGGCCCAAGAAGGCCCTAGTACTAGTACTTTCTAGGAATTATTTGAAGCTTAACAATGTGCTACTGTTGAATCAGAGGAGTAGAGTGCACCGTACAAATACATAGTTAATGGTCCCGACATGTGGATGTGTGTTTTAAAATCCCCCCAATGCATAATGTTCTGGTCTGCCAGGTTTCAAAAAGTGTTTTACATTTCGGTTGTTCTAAGTGGTATGACACCATCAGGATGACAGTGGCAGCTAAGAAAACACAGAAAACACGTAACGTGGAAAAAGACTCAGTCACAACAAAAGCTAGCTTTCCTTATCAGCATGAACTCAGAACCCAGTTAGCAACCCCAAAATATACATTGATGATGGTGCTGTGAGTCACTGCATGACTCACAGCTCACTGACCACTACAAAACAGAGACTTGAGGAATAATTTACTGCCCAGGCCAAGAGGACTTAAAAGAACTTTCCCACCCACCATCTGAGTGATATATCAAATTAGGGATAAGGCGATATCCCTTTCTTCTTCTTGGAGTGTATTAACTCTCCCTTTCTGTGCATCTCCCCCAAGACACATGGCCAGATAAGCCTCTGGTTTCACTAATAATCTCTCAGTGAACCGTTCTATTCCTGTACCTGCCTACTGGGTTTGTTCTGCAAAGAAATCTAACCCATAAGAGTGCCTCAGCACAAAAAAATGTACTCCATCACTCCTCAGAGCAAGATGGCTTCTTGGATCAGCATTTTATGCCTTCCCTCCCTTGACTGTGACACTAAACAGACTCATAATAAACCGTCCTTGACTGCACAAGAAAGCATTCTCAGGGCCAAGACAGTTTGTTGTCCAAAACCGTTTCTCTTACTTGTACAAATCAAGGACCCAGTGATCACAATTTGGGGGCATAGAGAAGATTAGTGGAAAGGTTCATTTTTCTGAGGAAGGAAGCGTTTTAGTCTTCAGCACCTTCTTAGTGGGGCTGTGGTTGTACTCACATGATCCTTGTGTTTGGGTCGGTGTTGTTCCTCCTGCTTTACCCAGGAGGACCCTGAAGAGGACTATGATCCGAGTTCACATGGGCAAGTCCTCTCAGAGCTGGGAGTGTGCACTCTCAAGCTCCTTTCTCGGGCTGTGCCTGACATCCGTGCAGGCCATCGTCCAGGGCTTTCCTGTGCCAGCCAACATAGTGATGGTGACCTGCTGTCAGGAGTCTGTCTGGCATCTAGATTTTCCTCTCATTTAGAAGACAGCACTGTCAAAAAAATATATATTTTTTACATCCACAAAGTGTCCCCTGCTTCTGGGGCAATGGGTGCTCCAGAAGGAAACACCACAGTGAGACTGTGTTCTTTCCTCACCCCTTTCATTCCTTCCACACTAGTTCTTTCCTAGCTTTATTGAGGTATAATTGACAAGTGAAATGGTAAGGTATTTAAAGTGTACATTGTGATTATTTGCTATGTGTATGCATTGTGAAAGGATTCCTCCCATCTAGTTAATTAACACATCCATCACTTCAAATATTTACATATGTGTGTTTTTTTTTATGAAAACATTTAAGTTCTACTCTCTCAGCAAATTTCAGTTATGCAGTATGGTGTTATTAAATACAGTCACCATGTTATACATTAGAGCCTTGGACCTTATTCATCTATAGCTGAAAGTTTGTGCCCTTACAATCTGTCCCTATTTCCCCATCTCCCAGCCCCTGGCAACTATTATGCTCTCTGTTTCTATGAATTTGACTTTTTAAAAAAGATTTCACATATAAGTGATACCATGCAGTATTTGTTTTCCTCTGGTTTATTTCACTGAACATAATGCCTTTAAGATCCATTCAATAAGATTTGAATTTTATTTTATCTTTATTTATCTATAGATAAAACAAATTATATCCTGTTTGTAAATGTGATCATTGTGTTAAATATTTAATGTTTGTTTTTAGAAAACAATAAAGCTGGAAAACATTATATATATGAACCAGGCAGGGATAGAAATACAAATATGAAATGAAATTTTAAGGAGAATACCGAAAGTATTAATGACTAGAGAGAACATTGAAGATGCAGATTTTAAGGTAACGTAGAAGTGTTTTTTTAAACAACTGGACCAAATCATCCAGGAAAGGCATGAAAATGGTTAGCAGTTACTAGGGAGAATTTCTACAAACAGATAGCAAAGAAATTGAAGATTGCTAAATGAGCACTAGAGAGATTCTAAGGGAGCATAGAATGACTAATTAGGGAGTTAAATGTTGCAAAGAGGATAGTTGAACCTGGAAAATCTTGGCATTGAGTAACCTAAAGGTAAAGCTTAAAAATGTAAATTTGACACTGAAAAAAGATTATGGGATCATATGCTTATATTTGCTCCTTCCCTCAATCCCATCAAATGGCAATAAAGGAATTTTTTAAAAAAGATAAATCTATAAAGAAGGGAAGATTGGAAAAGAAGGGAAGATTGGAAAAGAAGAAAACAAAAATAAAATTTTGGAAGCAGGAAGGCAGGTGGAGATGAGTGACAAATTTTTAGCATACTAAAAGAAAAAAAAAAAAAGGAATCCTAAGCCAGCAGTGAAGAAAGCAGATATCCACCTGATTTACAGGGAGGAATTCTCCAAAGACTCAGGGATTGGTGGTGCTAGATTCCTCTGGAAGGGACTGGAAATGGAGACTGAATAAGGAGGATTGTTTCAATGTCTGTTGAGAACTATTCAGACCCCAGATTGCCTCCCACACTCTGATGAGCCACCTGATGAATGGCCATTCTTTCACCCTGGAAAAAGAATAAAGTTATATTCTCTAGAGAGGATAAGCAGATGGATCTTCAAGTTCAGTTGAGGATGGAGGTACTGGACAGAAAACAGGGGGATTTAGATAGTGTTTGCATCCTGGGTTCTGAGGCATTCCAGCTCTCTTCATTCATGTCCCAGAATATTGTCTTTGATCCTTCAATGAGATTGGAGATATTTTAATTTTTATTTTTTTGTCTAAAGTTTGAGATTGGAGATATTTTTTCTAAGAAATATGATTAACCTAAAAGGAAATACCTAAAGATATTTTAAAATTTCTCCATTTAAACAATCCAATCAAAACACAATAAAGATCAGAACAGACAAACCTTCCTACACACTTGGAGATTTTTAGTGCCACTATCATAAATATGAACATTCAATCAATGAAAAGCAGATGAAAGAGGAAAATATCTGATGTGAAAAGAGGGCAAAATCCACAGAAAAAAGCAATATAGAGAAAACAAAGTTTGGAGTTTTAAAAACATGTTTACTAGTTCTTTTATACTTATTCTATCAAAATATGGGCTGGTTTTACTGACTTGCTTCTGAAAAACATAATGTGATAAGTTAGACAGTGATTTTTGAGGTCAAGTTAGAAAAGATGATGTAGCTCTCACATGACTGTCTCTATCCTTAAATACTTGCCTTTGAGAACCCAGTAACTATGCTGAGAAGGAGCCAAATCTCCATATGAAAAAATGGCATGATGTGGTCTGATAACAGCCCCACCTGAGATCCTAGCCAATAGTCATTATCAATGGCCAGACATGTGAATGAGTGAGTATTCAGATGATTCCATCTCCCAACCTTTGAGCCACCCAACTAAAGCCAGGTGGAGCAAAGATGAGCTGTCCTCACAGAGTTCTGTCCAATTACAGATTTATGAGCAAAATAAATACTACTATTGCAATAATCCAATAATTTTTGCAGTGATTTGTTATACAGCAATAGAAAACTTGAACACAGAAACTCTATGGGGAGAGAAATTTTCAAAATTCATGATCAACTCTTCTTCTGGCCAAGATGAAGTAATGAAAACTAGATTTTACTGGTTCTTAGGATATTGAACATTAGCCAATGGAAGACATTGATTTCTGAGAGCAGGGAGACAAGTGAGGTAAGCCCTCAAATTGCCTCAGATTACTACCTAAAGAAAGTTTCCAGTCTGTGTCCTAGAGAGAAGTAACCTAAGCAGAAATCAGCTGTCTCCTTAAGTTGAGAAGCCAAAGTTGAAAATTTAGTGAGGCCAAAGAGGCTAGAGTTTTCAGGACAGAGTACTGGAAGGGAAGCAAGTTGCACAGAGAGAGGGAGCTCCGGAGAGCTGCAGAAGGCATGTCCTCTAAAGGATTTAGCTGAGTACTGATCAGTGCATGCCTATGAGGAAATTACTCAAGGTCACATTTAAAAATGCCCCAAAAGGATCTTCTGAGTTCCACAAAGGTACAGGAATAGTAACTGCCCACCAGCCAGAGTGGAAAGTCTCATAATTCATAGGAGATCAAGTAGAGTACAAAGAAGGGTTTTTGCATCAGTTGTACTGCAAAATTAGTAGCTTAAATGTTTCTCTGGTTTTATTTAGCAAAGCTTAAAAGCACAATCTTAAAGAATTAACCTGTTTCCAAGTAACTTAACTGCATTTCAGAATGAAGCCCAACAATTAGGTGGTGAGGGCCTGGGAGTGGGGGGCGGATGGAAGAGGGCTGGAAGAGGTTAATGGGGGAAAAAGGAGGACCTAAATAATACTTTCAACAATAAAGATTCAAAGAAAAAAAGAAAGAAATCAGAGCAATTAATTTCCCAGCCAAGTTTCCTATAAAAAGAAAAAGAAAACAACAGAAAAAAAAGAAAGAGAGCGAGAGAGAAACAGAATGAAGCCCAAAATATTTATAGGAAACAATATAATCATTACTCAACAAGGTAAAATTAATAATTTGTAGCATTCACTAAAAACAGTTAATCAAAACTGATCCAAAAGATAAAAATTTTAGAAAATAAAAGAAGACATTAAAATATTATTATAACTATATTCTATATGTTCAAGAAGCTGGGTGAAATAATGAATAAGTTAAGTAGAGTCATGGAAGATATAAAAAAGACCAAAATTGAACATATAAAAATGAAAGAAACAAGATGTAGGATAAAAAATACACTGTATGGAAATAATGCATGTTATGAATTGCAGAAAAAAGATTAGTAAAATTGAAGACATCACAATAGAAACTATCTAAGATGAAACACAGAGAAAGAAGACTGAAAAGAATGAGTAGAGAGAGCATCAGCGAGCATTGGGACAACTTTAAGCAGCCTGTTTATACATGTAATTAAAGTCCATGAAAGAAGGTGTTGGTAGAAAAAAATTGAAGAAATAATAGCTGAAAAATTTCCAAATTTGGTGAAAATTATAAACTGCAGATTCAGGAAGCTAAATGAACACCAAGCAAGACAAACATGAAGAAAACAACTCCAATGCATGTCTTAATCAGATTGCTTAAAAACAGTGATATAGAGAAAACACCTAAAAGTAGTCAGAGAAATAAGACACATTATGTATGGAAGAACAAAAATAAGTGTAAGCAGATTTCTTATTGCAAACGATGAAAGCTAGATGACCATGGAGCAAACAAACAAACATTCTCAATTTAGAATTCTTCATCCAGCAAAAGTATCTTTCAAAAAAAATACATATAAAAAGTGAAAGAATCCATCACTGGGCCTGCACAATTAGAAATATTAAAGGAAGTCCTTCAAGCAGAAGAAAAATGGTACCAGATGGAAACTCTGATCTAAACAAAATATGAAGAGCACCAGAAATGTAAAAACATAAGTAAAGAAAAATAATTTTAATAGTTAAATCTCTAAAAGGTAATTGATTGTTTAAAGCAAAAATGCTAGTAGTAGTGTATTGTAGGATTCATAAGATATATAGAATTAAAATGCAGAACAATAGCTTAAACACAGGGAAGGGAGTAATAGAAGTATAGAGTTGTAAGATTCTTATACTAAATGTGAAGTGATATACTATCACTTGAATAAAGACCCAAATAAAAAAAAAATGTATTTTATAAGCCCTAAACCTATCACACGGGGGATTTAGATAATATTTGCTAACATTTGTCTGACTAGGCAAAAAAGGTATAAAATGGGAAACAAACAAACAAAATACTAAATTCAAAAGAAAGCAGATTTGAGCTGTTCCCTGGTAAGATGCACTATTTACTTGCTGTCTAGTCATATTATGGATTGTGTTCTACAAGAACAAATGAGACATTTTCTGTCTTCTTACTCTGTCACTCTTTTAGATTGTCTCGTGTAGAAAAAATTATTCTCACTTTTAATTTTTTTGTTATTCCCCACCTGAGGATATTTTTAGAGAGAGTGGAAGGGAGGGGGAGAGACAAAATGAGAGAAACATCACTGTGAGAGAGATACATTGATTGGTTGCCTCCCACACACACCCTGACCATGGCCAGGGATTGAGCCTAGAACTGAGGTATGTGCCCTTGACCAGAATCAAACCTGGAACCCTTCAGTCCATGGGGTGACACTCTATCTACTGAGCCCAACATACTAGGACTATTCTCACTTTTTAATGATTATGTAGAAATTTGACTTTTACAATCAAACTTAAAATTAAAATTTTAATTAAAATTACCCCAGATGTCAGCTATGACAATTAGTATTCCACTACTTTAAATGTTACAAAGTTTAGGCATATATCTCTAAGGCAGGATGTAGATATTTTCTTTCTAGTCAAATTTAAAAGTAGGCTGATTGTATGGAATCAAGGATGTTCAATTTGGATGGAACCTTAGACATAGTCTGGTCTAATGCTCTCATCTATATATATAAAAGGCTAATATGTTAAGTGTCCGTCCAACTGGTCGCTATGATGTGCACTGACCACCAGGGTCCAGATGCTCAATGCAGGAGCTGCTGTGACACGCACTAGCCATTTACAGAGAAATGGCACCGTGGACCTGGCACCCACAAAGCAACATTTGGCTTCCTCCAAGTGGGACACAGGCCCTGCCACCACCCTGGAGTGACAATCCACCAAATCACAGCCAATGCTGCTGAGACCCTGTGGCACAAAATGCGGCCACAGCCCAGCTCAGCCCGGAAACAGTCGCTGTGGGCACTGGGTAATGATGTCCCATAGCAATGCCAGGCTTCCTCTCGATAGCCACTAGCCTCCTTGGAATTTCTTCAGCCCAGGAACATGACTTGCTTTATAGGCAGGTGGAAACATTTTACACTTTAACCAAATGTCTGTGAAGCGTTTTCCCATGCCTCATCTCATTTGGTCCTCACAGAAGTCCTGGAGTAGGTAGATAGGGGACTTGGTGGAATCCTATTTTCTTTTCATTAGCCAGCAAACGGAGCTTTAGAAAGTTTAGAAACTGGACCTGACTGAAAAGAAGTAAGAAAATGACTTCAGGTTTTGTCACTGCACAGAATATAGTCAAACACTGCTGCAGTTAAATATTTTACCCTTTGTTCTCCCTGTGTGATCTACAATAATCTGCTTCATGTTGTTATTTACTGCTGTGTTGCTGACAATTACCTGAAAGAGAAGTTGGGGTGCTTCACTGGGCTGGAAAAAGTTTAGCTAAATCAGAAAGCAGGCCTAATTGAGCAAGTTTATTCTCTATATATAAAAGGCTAAGTTAACTCGTGCATGTGTGATACATATAAAGCTCTTGCTGGCGCCAATTGCACACGTGTGTTTTGATTTGTCATTGTTGATCATGAATTTGGTTGATACTTCTATTCTAGAGAAAGGGCAAATAGTGATATTAAAATATTTCTTCTAATTAATTTCCTTTCAATGTGCACGAATTCGTGCACCGGGCCACTAGTCGATACATATGTATATATATTGAAGTTGAGGGAGATGATGTGATGTGTTCAGGTTAAATGGGTTAGTGGCTGAGATAAGACACTGAAAACTAGAATCCAGTTTTTTCTTCTTCTTTTTCTTTATTCTCAGTTTTTTTGGTCTTTTCTGAAGGCTTAAAAATGAACTAGGTGAACCTTCAAGGTTCTTTCCAACATTGGGATTCTGTGGAGTAGATTATAGTTGAGAAACATTGTTAAAGTTGGCCTTGTTTCATTTGTGGTAAATTTCTGAAAGAATATAACTGTTTTCTTTCAATTGTATAAAATACCAGAGAAATTGCTCCACAACTAGCAATTTATTATAGTTAAAGAGCTGGAGCATGCCATTGTAAGAAAAATGCTGGTTCTAGGCTTCAAGCTCCATTATATACAGTTAGTCCTGTACTTTGTGAAAAGATATCAGGGAACTAATTACAGTATTGTAAATGAGTTTATCTTTGGAGAATGAGCAGAGAGAGCACCAGTGAGCATTGGGACAATTATCTGAGAACCTTGGAAAAGAATATCAGTTTTTTCTTGGTTATTTCATAGGCCATGAGTGAACAGTAGATCTGGGTCCAGGCTCAGAAGAATGGCATGGATAATGAGGATAATACTGTCAATGACCTGACATCATGACTTACACAAATGGTGGTCACCTAATTGGTTAATACCATTTATACTAGCACTGATATGATGACAGTGAATTATGTTGATGGGATTGATGGGACATTGATTTATACATTCTAATCCCTCCACTGATGGATAATTGGATCCATTTTTTTTTTTAAATTTGAACCATAGATGTTGATATAGAAGCTAAATATAACCTATCAGCCACATTCTAATCAGAATTGGGAATCACAAGATTAGTTTTTGGGAAGCACTTTGAGCCCCTGGAAAATAAAGGTTTCTGCTCAGATCGAGTGCCTCTGGACTTACTAATTCATAATTCTTACTTTTGATTTCTATCAATGGAGACAGGGACTTCTGATGAAAAATATTGCCTTGCTCAGAAAGTAGTGTAGGTAAGCAAGCAAAGCTGAACATCTCAGTGGTTGTTCTGTTAGTTCCACTTTTATTGATTCTTGAGAAAAACAAACCAAGAAAATCCATAGCACCAGAAATGTGCGGCATTGTGCTCTGGCGATATTTTACGTTCTTGCATCTTCTGTTCTGGCTCCTGTGTGCTATTTTTAAGCCCTCATTCTCTGAGAAACTACAGAGGAAGAAGAGGTGGGGACAGGCACAAATCCTAGGAGTCGGGGTTACCTTTTGGATAATAAATCAATCCACTGGGTTGCCATGAGCCTCCAGTGTTTTCCATTAGGTATAGAGGGACTCGTGCTGCTTTCTGGCTGTCTTGTACTTTATAAGACCAGTTTTCTTAACCGTATCTCTTTCTCTGGCATGTGGCTAACCCTAAACAATATAGTTTTCCCTTGATGAAGGAGCTACAGCTGTTTTGATATTCACCAGAACCTTCTTCCTCTTCTCCTTGTCTCTCTCACTTGTTGCTTGGGAAAGGAAAAGCAACTTCCTTCCTTGGGGAACCTTAATCTTTATTTGTATTTCTATTTTGAAGCAGAACTCAGTAAGTTTTGTCATGTTGTCACAAACTGTAACAAAGACAGAGGGACCCCTTATAGCTTTGGAGAGGAGGAAAGTGATGGCCAGAAGAAAATTAACTGGTTGACATAGACGGGAAATACAAAAGCCACCTCAGTGTATTGCTTACTGTTAATACCTTTCTTCATTCCTGTTGTTGATCAGGTGTTTTCTTCATGCACCACAGCCTGAAGTTTCTGCAGTTAGGGATTATCTCCATGATTGTCTTGGTGTTCTTTTGGTCCTTTGGTAAAAAAAAAATTTGGCTTAATCATGACAGGCTGATGAGTTGGCTTCATCTATAGAGTGGAACAGGGGTTGTTGGCTGAGAAAACTGTGAATGCTGAAGCTGAGGGCAGTGTTGGCTCATGGAACATTTTATCTGTTCTCTGAGTTTCTTGTCTCAGTGCGTCAACAAATTTGTTTTTGTTTAAAGACTTTCCCACACAAGTGTCTGCCAAGTTCAGAAGACTGCTTTTTGAGATTGATCTTGGTTTTCTGGGAACAAGAGCTGAGATTGTAAAATACACTCAGTTGGTCTCAGGGAGAGAAAGTTGGGAGATTTTATTTCCATATGCATCAGCCAGATCTGGGCATAGAAGATGAAAGAAAGGCCTGGAAACTAGGTGGGAAAATAGCTGGGAGGAAGGACTAGTGAAAGGTGGTTTCACTTGTGTCTACTTTTCCCACTTGTTTTTTAGGCTCTCTGGGTCATTTGGTAGTAAGGCAATGTCCCATGTCGAGATTGACTTTTGCCACACTCTCATTTGGTTTAAATTAAACTGGTTTGTTAGAAAAGGGTCTTTAGGTCTCCGATTGGTATAGACATAGCCAAAACCCAGAGCAATTCCAAAGTGAACATTTATAGATTGAACTAAAAGACTCCTTTCCATTGAGGCATAAGAAGCACTCCACTATGATAACCCCTCTTTCTGGGAGCTACTTAAAAGAAAGAAGCTACAAAAATTCAATTTAATGGACATAAATTAGAATGTTCTTAGTGCTTTTGCAAAGTAAGAGCTAATATCATGGTAGGATCACAATGTGTGCACAGCTGTCATTCAGTAAGGGCTTATAGGATCAGGTGGGCTGGGAAATGGCTCTGCCCTAATGAAGGAAGGCATTGGTTGATCACTGTGGGATGGATGTGTTTCTTCAGCTTGGTTTGGGACTTTAGGCAAAAGGACAGTCAAATGAGAAGGACTTGGCAATTTATTAGAGACAGAAGGTAGGGGACCACAGTGGCCAGCCACTATGAGAGCTAATGCTAGCACAGGCTTTCAGGGAGAAAATAAATGTCCACCATGCCCCATTCAGAGAGCGCAGCATTGCCTTGGGATGTTATTAACTTCTGCCAATTCCAGCCAAATGCTTGGTAGCACTGTTGAAGTTGGAGGGGGGCCCAATAAACACACTCCTTTCTTGACTAATTTTATGACATAAGACAAAGAGTAATTCTGATAGAAACCAAAAGTCCATCTGCCAGAAGATTAGGTATGCAGTAAAAATGGGCAGCTTAACACTAATAATTAATACTTGGAATGAGACTGACCCACCCAGTCTCAGGCAGCGCTGTACCTCCACACTCTGCCCTCTATGGAGTTTGCCCTGTAAAATTGCTGGCATGGAGGGGTGGGCTGGCTCCTAAGAGGCAAAAGATGCTGCTTTGTACATGTCCGATTCCTCTCCCAGACTCATCATGTCAGGTAACTCACTCTGTTTCTGTGGTGAAAAGTAAGGGAGGGGCTAAGAAGCCACAAGTGCTTAGGGAAAAAAGCCTTTCCTCAGATCAAAAGAGGAATGGGAAAGACGTGTTTCTTCCTCTTAACAAGTTCTCTTGGCATAGAAACCAGCATTTTCATAATTAACATCATCAGCAGTTAGACTGCTGTGGGGTTTTTTTTTTTTTCTAGGCAACTTTGGTTGCCATAGCATAACAACAGAGAAAATAAATGTTTAAAGGATATTCATTTTCTCAGCATTGTCGGTGCTCAGAATGCCAGGAGGTGTTCTGTCAACATTAACTTATGAAAGTGACACATGAGTGGGTTCAGGAGAAAGAACAAAGTTATAAAGAATAAGATAAATTCATATACTGTCCTATGAAATCCACATATCATCAAAGAATGGGCTCAGTTAGTTGTGAAACATTTTTTGCTCACAGCTCATAAGAGTTTATGACCTAACGGAGAAGACAAAAACCAATCAATGCAAGAGAAACATACAACTTTGTTGTAAGTGAGAATGTCAGTGATTTTGCTAGTGGGCAGGGTTCACCGGGCAACGTTTGTAAAGGAAATGAGTCTTGATCTGAGATGATGAGGAGATGAGGAATATGGGAACAGTGGCCCTGGGGTTCCAGGCATATGGTGAAAACCCACAGAAACATGCGGGAGAGTCTCTGATGTCCTGCAAGGTTGAACATGAAGTATTAGGATGCTGCTGTCACTGCCTCTGTTGATAGAAGGAAGATAAATGTTGTGACAGACGCCCACAATGTTTCTGGCAAGAAATAAAATTCCAGTTAGTATGATGCATTTCGAGGGAATCATCTTTAGCATTATGCAGATGTGGCATATTTTTGGCTCATTGCTGAACAATTGGGTTTGGGATCTATACAAATGTGGAAGGCATCAGGTTGAAATACAATACTTTCTCTTGGCCGGTGTAATTGACAAAGTGAAAATTGCAACAATTCCCCACATACATGTTGAAACAACAGAAATCACACCCAAAATACCAGGAAGTGGTTTCTAAAAAAAAAAAAAAAAAAAAGACAAAGTGAGGAAATGCATTAAAACATGCTAAAAGAGAGGACGACAAGAGGGGAGAAGAGAACATGCATATATTGTACAATTGAGAGGTTCAAATTAAGTGGATAGAGGTTTTAGGTGGGAGCATAAGTTGGCATAAACACTTTAGTAAACAGTTTAGTATTTTCTACTAAAGTTAAATGAATGAATACCCCATGGCCCAGCAATTCCACTCCTATTTATATGCTTGGCGGAAATGCTTGTCATATGCACTAGGAGATAAATACAAAAGTGTTCATAGTAGTATTATTCACAATAAACCCAAACTAGAAGCATCCCAACTGACAATCAACACTAAAATGGACAAATTAATTGTGATATATCCATACAATATACAAAATGGCACAGAAAAGAAACTCATTACAGCTACTTGCTATAACATGCATCAACCCCACCAGCATACTTTTGAATTTAAAAATCCAGACCTACAAAAAAATCCATGTTATGTGATTACACTGAATTTTGGAGTGGCTGGGAGTCTGTAGTGCCTGTAGCCAGGAGGGGAAAGTGGGTGACAGGTGAGGGAGGATAAGGATAGACTGGACCCGATCCAGACACAATGGCACCATCAAAGACAAGCTGGTCCCCATGAGGACAATTTTTTTCTTACCCTTTGCCACAGAGCTACACATACACCTGGCCTAGGACTGGGAAAAGCTGAAAAAGGAGGTTGTGGGAACTGGACAAGCTTTGGATTGACTTCTGCCCCCTACCAACCAGGGAGCCAGCAGGTCAGCATCAGTGACTGGTGTCCCCCAGTGACTTTCACAGCAGCATGGCTACCATTTTATTCCTGCCTTCTGAATCTTGAGCAAATTTCTCTTGTGATCCAACCTTAACCTGGAATTCTGAGAAAAGCAGTTCTAGTTCAGCTCACTGAACACAGTACAAGTCACCATTAAGAGTGGCTTGCTTTGGGGGAAGAGGGCAAGAGGGAAATTGAGAGGAAGCTCCAAGAGGGCATCTGGCATACTGACAATGTTTTACTGCTTTGGTCATATGGTGTGCACTTTGTGAAAATCCATTGACAGGACCTCTAGGTTTTGTACATTTTTCTTCACATATATTATACACCCTCATACACATGGCTCCAATTATTAATCCTGTCAATTTCTAGCTGTGTGACTTTGGGAAAATTGTGTAATTTCATTATTAGCAACTAGAGGCCCGGTGCATGAAAATTCATGCACTGGAGGGGGGTCCCTCAGCCTGGCCTGCTCCCTCTCACAGTCTGGGAGCCCTCAGGTGTGGGAGGTGACCCGGCAATCAGAGGAAGGCAACGCCCCATAACACCTCTGCTGCTGCCCCTGCCGGCAGTGCAAGCCTCGGCTGGCCCTGGTTACCTGAGCCTCGGTTGGCCCTGGTTACCTGAGGCTCAGGCGGCCCTGGGTGGCTGGGCAGCTGCCATCCAAGGCTTGCCTGCACCTCGGGCCAGCCCTGGGTAGCTGGAGGGCTGAGGGGACTGGGGGACCCTGGAGGCAGGCGTGCGGAGCGGCGGGCCTGCCTGGGGGTGGGCCTGGCCTTGCTGTGTGCCCGCCGCTCTGGCAGGGCTGAGGAGACTGGGCGCCGCCATCTTGTGGCTGTGGGTGTCACCATCTTTGAGGGCATGGAAGTCAATTAGCATATTCCCTCCTTATTGGCTGTGGGCGCTGCCATCTTTGTGATGGTGTGAGGGTCAATTAGCATATTCCCTCTTTATTAGATAGGATGTGGGGTTAATAAAACTTCCTACCTCATAGATTTTGTGACTGTTAAATGAGATTATCAAATTAGCTCTATGCCTGGCACACAAGAAGTCTGCTCTCATTATTGTTCTAAACATATTACTAGCTTATATTATGTTGTATTTTGCATATTATGATATATACTAGTATGAGTACAATGATATATGGTAATAATAACAGTTACCATTTTGAACACTTACTAAATTTCACACATTGTCATAAGCTATTTTCATTCATTCACTCACTGAAACCTCATAAGAATTCTTTGAGTTGAATTCTGTTATTACCTCCACAATGCAGATGAGTAAAAAGAGGTTAAATAACTATCCCAAGATCACAGCTTCTAAGTGGTGGAGCCAAAGATTCATACCAAGAGCTCATGTGCTAAGTAGAGGCAGGTATGTTCGTGTGAGCAAAGTGCATTAGTCAGGGCTGTTTTTGGTCAGAGAAACTCAATTCCACTTATTAGCTGAGGTGAAGTGGGTGATGTAGAGAATTATTGGAACTTTTCACATGACTGTGGGAAAGACAGCGATGCAATCTGGCCCAGGGTGCACTGGAACCAAGACTTTAAGGCCACTAGGTTCTCACTTGTCTCATTTCTGCTTGTCCCTATGTTGTTGCCTTAAATCTTGCCTCCTGCAAATAAGCTTTATCCCTATGGCAAGGACCATGGCAGCCAACAGCTCCTGGGTTTCACTTTCTGTGTCCCCCCTCCCCCCCAGAGAGAGGCTGCCTCTCTTCCCGTACTTCTGGAACAAAAATTTGGGCTAAGGACTGATAAGTCCAGATAAGGTCAGGCATCAACTCACACCTATGGCTGGAGGAACAGAATCTTATAAATAGACATGGTCTGTGTAGAGGGCCATTTCCAGAGAAGGAGAAAGCCGTCACCAGCCACAGGGTCACTGCTGGGAAAGGCAGCCTTGTGTGTGCAGTCTTTCGGCTCCCACTCAGCTACATAAGAATGGGCCTTGGGCCTGGAACACTTCCTTACCCAGAGATAAAGAGGCCTTACAGGCTGTGCTGGGCTTGTTGCTTTGTTTTGGAAACGTCTTTCTCTATTTCAGACTCAATCTGTACCACTTTATTCTGTTTAAATATGTGTCAAATGGCACATGGCCCACTACTATATCTGTCCCCTACAGGGCGGGCATGGGCTCCCTCAATTGCTTCCAGGAGGGACCTGCTGGTTATGGGGGACCAATGCTCACCACAGAAGTTGCTCTTGCTCTGTGTCGTTTCATCAAGGGATTTACTGCGTTGGGTGTACCTGGTGACTCTGATACCAAAATGTAGTGGGCAGAAGTGTGCTACTTGCTCGACCTGAGAGTCACAAAAACTGGTGTCTACCATGAATGACATGGAAAATACAGCCAAATAGCAAAATGCATGGATTGGCTTGGTTATAAAGCCTATGTCTGCAGGAAGAGCGTTCTTCCTTATCTGTGTTCCAGGACTTTCATTTTAATAATCACATTTCCTGGTAGACAAAGATTTGAGGGTGAATCAGATCAAGAGTGAAAGATAGACTGTAGCTGTATTACTTCGCTGAGTCATATTCTAATGCGGGATATCTAATAAGCAAAGGAAAAGAGAGGATACCAAGGAGTCAACAATCATTCTGGAAAACAAGTCTTGAAAACAAATGTGCCCACGGGCTGCAGGAAGTCTCTCTTTCCAGTTATTCATACTAAATAGTATCTCTGAGAGCCAAGACAGGTAAGACAACAACCTATAACCATTTTCAGACACTTCGCCAAGTGAGTTTGCAAAAGACATTTAAGTCAATAAAAATTTTATTTAAAAATATTTAGGGAATTATGAAAATTAACCTATAGATTGAAGGCTCTTTTGTGTGGTTAAAAGATCATTTTCTTAAAACTTTAAGTTCCAATGGGAAAAGAATGTAGTTTGGGTTATGGGTCAAGTTGGGAGTATTGGGTGAAAGAAGGAGGAATGATGTCATAGTGAAGCACACTAAATTCAGGAAAAAAAGTGCCTCATTTCCCAGAATATTTGCTAGGGAAAGGTGAAAAAAGCGGGGAGCTACCCACACAAATTCTGCTGGCTTATACTTGATATTTTATTCGCATGCCTAAAAGATGATATACCAATGTTATACCAATAACATTTAGTATCAGAAATGTAGTTGTAATCAACTTTTGATGATTCAAGGCAAAAAGAGAGAACCATATAATTTAAAAATTATTCCTACTTGGTCTTGGAAACTGATCTGTAATTAAGACAAATGTTAGCATACCATACATGCTGTTCTGCATTTTTTAAGTTAAAATTTATGTGGGAGATTCATCTGTAAGTAGAAGTGCATAGATGCTACCTCATCCTTATTTGATGGCTGAAGAGTATTTCAGAGCATTTGAATGTATGGACTATCATAATTAACCTGAGACCTGTTAGTGGATATTTTGTTTGTATCTAACATTTTCTATAACAAACAATTCTTTGAATGAATATGACCTTATACACATTATATTTTGACCATATGTATTTTGCAGCAAAATTTGTAGAAACAAAATTGCTTTGTCAAAGTGTACGTGCGTTTTTAATTTTAATGGATGTTGCAAATTACTCTTCATGGAAGTTTTATGAATTAACATTTACTCCAGTACTGCGTACTCATTCCCTGGTTTAAAAAGTGTGTTATCAGATTTGTTTGTCATTGTTACCATTAGCTAAAAAGTGATGTCTTAGGGTAGTTTTCATATCTCTGCTTACAAGTGAGGTTGAACATATTTTTCATGTGTTTAAGAGACATTTGAGAAGGCCGGGGTGGCGGGGGGAGGGGGGGGAGGGGAAGGGGGGAAGAGCTCAACCAATGAACTTGTATGCATACACACATAACCGTGGACACAGTGGATGAGGTGGTAAGGGCCTGGGGGTGGGGGGTGGGGGAGAATGGGAGTGGGCTGGAAGTGGTTAATGAGGAAAAAAGGAGGACCTATGTAATACTTTCAACAATAAAGATTAAAAAAAAGACATTTGAATTTATCTTCTGTGAACTATCTATACATAACTTTTGTCAATTGTTTTGATGAATAGTTCTTTTTTATTGATTTGTAGGGGCTCTATACAGGGCGGGGCAAAGTAAGATTACATTTGTTCATATGGAAAATAATACAATTAATAGATAATAATACAAGAATACACTGTGTTTCATGTACTCACAACTGTAAACCTGCTTTTGCTCCACCCTGTATATTAAGTAAATTAACCTTCTGCAATGAAATGAGTTGCATTTTCCAGCTCCCGTTTTTTGTTAGTTGGGGCCATATGAATAGTTCTAGCCAGTGAGTTGTGAATGGACTTGCTAATGGGAACTCTGCAGAGCTCCTTTTCCCTCTGGGAAAGTTCAGGATGGAATTTCTACATCAGCTTGGGTCTCTGGGTAACAGCAGTCAGCAGATGATCCCAACTCCCTCTCCCTATCCATAGGTATATCTGATCAAAGAATAACCTGTGTTGTTTTAAGCCACTGAGGTTTTGGGATTGTTAGTAACTGTAGCTTCTCTTAGCCTATCCCCTCATATAATATTAAATAACATTTTCAGGAGGGGTATATAGTTAACATATATATTTTAAAGTCTTGTATATTTGAAAATGTCTTTCTCACGAAAGACAAGTTAGCTGGAGAAGAAAATATTTGGAGGTTACTCTTTTCCTTTCCAAATTTTGTATATGTTTCTCCAGTCTCTTCTGATATTTACTGTTGCATAGAGGAAACATTAGGCTACCATTTGTAAACTTTTGTGCTTTTTTTCTCTGAATTCTTATAGCAATTCTTCTTCATTGTAATACTTTTTTAAAAGCCAGAATATCTTGGTTTAGACTTCATACATTTTTTGTTTTTGTTTTGAACGTAATGAATCTTTTCAACACGCATGCACAGGTCTTTCTGTAAGTCACAAAATTGTTTTTGTGCTCTTTGATGGTTACTTTATCAATTTATTCATCCACTTATATAATAAGTGTGTATTAAGCACCTGTTATGTGGTAGGAACTGTGATGTGTGCTGAGGATGCAACAGTGAACATGTTAAATGATTTTAAAATTTAAAAAATACTTAACAGCTTTATTGAGGTACAAATTACATATAAAATTTACCCATTTTAAATGTACAACTCAATGATTTTCAGTAAATTTATAGAGTTCTGCAACCATTGCCACAATCCAATGATAGAATATTTGCATCACCCCAGAAATACCTCTTGTGTCCTTTTACAGTCACTCCCCATTCTCATCCATTCCTAGCCCCGGGCAACCATGATTCTAATTCCTGTCTCTATACATTTATCTTTTCTGAGTATTTTATATAGATGGGTCATACAATATGTGACTCTTTGCATCTGGTTTATTTCACTGACCATAATGTTTCCAACATTCATCCATTGTATAGCAAGTGTCAGTCTTTCACTCCTTTTTATGGCCAAATAATTTTCCATTCTATGGATATTCCACATTAAATATGTGAATTTTCCTGTTTTCAACCTTTGAAAATCATATGATGGTCACATTCGTTTATCTACAGCTTAGAGGGCAATTTTCCAGAGGACTACTGGTTTAATTTCCGGTTTCTTCTTGCCATTCTCCTACGACATTGTTGCTTTATTGAGGTGGCATCTTTCCTACTGATTATTTGTTTCCTCAATATTCCAAACTGGTGGAGTACACTAAAACCCAGAGTCTCCACACAACAAAAATCTGGAGAAATGTTTCTTCTCTGCCTCTGGTTGGAAGCATAAAAATGTGAACACTAATCTTCCACCTACCTATTACACATTTTTTTCCCCCCTAGAAGTTGGTTCTCTGGATGTAAGAAGATAGGCAAGAGAAAGAGATGTGAAATATTTGTCTGACAAAAATCTGGGTCTATGTGGTAAAGAAATAGTTGTAGAATTTTTCAAGTTCATGCTGAATTTGGGCCCTGAATCATGGCGGCAGGAAGTGGAAGAAGTTTGGCATATATTTTTACTTTATTTTTTTAGTTGGACTTTATTTCACAAGATGTCTGGGTACACTTTCATTTAATAAATTATGATTCACGGGCCAACGCTCTCCTGTTTCCTGCTGTTTTTATGGTAGAGGCACCAAACCTTTTTTTTTTTTTTTTTATTACCAGGGAATTTAATATTTTTTTATTTTGGGGTTCTAGCTTTTGAAATATTTTCTCCTATCAAACTACAATTTTAAGGAATAATAAATCCTCTCAATAACTGATTCATCAAAATCACATATGATGTCAACCAGAGCTTCTATGTATGACATAATTAGGATTATTCAAGGAGTTGATAAAATTCAAAATCAAAGAAGGCAGACTGGTTGCTCATAGCAACCTTTGTAGGAAATGCAAAATTTGCATTTGGCTTTTGGAAGCATCGTCACTCCATCATCAGCACACCTGGTTTTTAACGTTGTGAAGGCCTAGCAGCCTAGGGACCTCGTGGTTAGGAATTGCTACATTTTCAAGGAACTGAAGTGGCATAAATTGGGCAGAGGCTGGGTTGGTCAGTATGGAGGAACAGCAAGCTTCCATTCATTGTGCTTGTGTGTATTTTAGAGACTAGTGTCCTTACTTTAAGCTTTAAAGTACACGAATACCACACAGGGCATACTGGTCTGACAGATTAATGCAGAATATCGGCTAACTGTGAAGAGTAACATCAAGGCTTTGTTTTCATCTCAGCATTTATCTTTAAAAAATTGCCCTATCCAGTTTGGCTAGAGCCGGTTTGGCTCAGTGGATAGACTATTGGCCTGTGGACCGAAGGGTTCTGGGTTCGATTCTGGTCAAGGGCACGTACCTCGGTTGCAGGCTCCTCCCTGGCCCGGGCCCTGGTCTGGGCTCGGGCAGGAGGCAACCAATCGATTTGTTTCTCTCACATCGATATTTGTCTCTCTCTCTTCCACTCCCTTTGAAAATCAATGGAAAAATATCCTCGGGTGAGGATTAAAAAAAATAATAAAAAATACATATATTATTAAATATATATGTATATATGAATGTGCACACATACATATGTACATGCACACACACACACACACACACACACACACACACAGTCTCTGAATTAGTTTCAATAAAACCTGCATGGAGTGCCTTCAATAAAAAAGTCACTGTGTGTTATGCGATAACATTGAACAGACTCCAGACAGCCTCTTATCTTAGATATACAACAACGTAGCATAACTCAAGCCTAAAGGAGAAGTTAAAGCATTAGGTAACAGTAGCAACAGTAGCATGTTAGTGGAGTAATAACTCTCCTGGAGGATAACCCAGGATGGGTTTTATTGAATTCAGTTTATTTAGCTGGGATAAGCCCAGATAGGCATCTCATTTACAAGAAGGTGCTAGCGAGAGGGCAGGTTATTACAAGCATATTTACAAGATAAGCATTAGAAAATTGAATAAAATCAGACATCAGGAAGGGAGCAGAAGTGGTTCCTGGTTCAACTAACTTCTTGCCTTGGACAGGTCTATATTTACTTTAACTAAAAAAAAAAAATAATAATTGCCTTCTCAGACATCTGCAGGGATGAATGGCATGTTGGCTCTTAGGAACCTGCTTAAGTTACTAACAAGCTTGCTTTATGGCTAATTGAGTGTGGTTCTCCCCCCTCTCTCCCTCCCCGAATCTAAGTATATTTTCTTTGTTTCTCTGCTCTTTGGAGGAGTAGAATAATTACTCGATGTTTCTTCATAACAATTCTTTTAAAAACGTGACAATAGTTGTCATCTCAGCTTCCCCAGCCCCCCACATAAGTCAATCAACTGTAAAATTGAGTTGATGCTATTTTTTCTACCTCTTTAATGGTTATATTTCTGTTTTCAAGGATTGTTGTTTCTCCCTTTTTCCCTCCCTCCCCCTTTCTTCCTTCCTTCTTTTCCTCCTTCCTTCCTTTCTTTCTTTTTCAAATTTAAATCTGACCGATGTTTACTTGGTTATTTCTGTGTGTGAACCTTTGTCCTAGGCACCACTGCTGACACGGGTGAATGCACAGACTCTGCCCTTTGGAATAACTCCTGAATCTCACGGTCTTAATAAAGCTTTGTCCAAGAGCTCAAGCCAAACACATAGCTAGGGGAGGCTCTCGGTTGACCATTCTAGTTGGTGGTTTTAAATCCAGAGATATCCTTTATGACACAGACGAGGTATGTCTCAGCTGAGTTGTCTTTGCAATAAAATGCCATGCATGAGGACTGTATTTTATTCATTGATAAATATTGGTCAATTAAATATGTGTCCCTCCACTCAGGCATCTGCTGACACTGTCCTGCACCAGACCCCATGGCTCAGAGTGCTTCTCAGGGCTGCTTACCATTGCCTTCTACTAACGTGTGGTCTCTCTCTCTCTCTCTCTCTCTCTCTCTCTCTCTCTCTCTCTCTCTCTCTCCTCCCCCTCTCTGTAGAGAAAGTGGCAGTCATATGAAAAACATTTATATAATGGAGGTATAATATTGTGATATATAATGGATAAATTTTTGTTTCTGGTATTTTATTTTTACCTACATTTCTTCATTGTCTTCTTTTAAGGACTTGGATTCTCTCAAAAAAAAGTTCTTTTTAATAGGCCTTTATTTGGAAGTTGATTTTCTGGAGAAAACATGTCTATTTGCAGGATATCTAACTTGTTTGGATGATTCATCTTTTCTCTTGCCCCAGTTAGGCTCCTTTTCCTTTCTTAAAGATTTCAAATCAAAAGTGTTCATTAAGCGCCTACTCTGTGCAAGCTACTATGCAGAGCACTGAGGATGGTAGAAAATAAACACAAAGGGGGGGCTCTCTTCGAAGACCTCACAGTCTAGGGCAGTGGTCGGCAAACAGCGGCTCGCGGGCCACATGCGGCTCTTTGGCCCCTTGAGTGTGGCTCTTCCACAAAATACCACGTGCGGGCGCGCACGTACAGTGCGATTGAAACTTCGTGGCCCATGCGCAGAAGTCGGTTTTCGGCCTGGGCGAGTCTATTTTGAAGAAGTGGCGTTAGAACACTCAAGGGGCCAAAGAGCCGCAGGTGGCTCGCGAGCCGCGGTTTGCCGACCACTGGTCTAGGGGGAGAGACAGGTACACACACACATAACTCCAACATGGGGTGGACCCTGTGAAATACTTAGGTAAGAATAAAAGTGTTATTATTAGTTGTTGGATCAGGTACAGACCTACCCAAGAGAGTTTAAAGGGGCAAGCATACATTTTCATTTTTTAAAAATCTTCTTTTTTTAAAATCTTATAAAATCATATCGGCAGCTGCTTCTTCCAAATCATCCATTTACTTAAAAAATCACACACCTTTATTGAGGTATAATTTACATACCATAAATTTCACCCACCTCAAGTATATTTTTCAATGATTTTTAGTAGAATTACTGAGCTGTGCACTTGTCACCACCACTAATTTTAGAACATTCCCATCACTCCAATAAGATCTCTCATTCCTATTTCCAGTCAGTCTCCATTCCCAGCCCCAACCCCACGCAAATGCTATGTTACCTTCTGTCTCTGTAGTCTTACCTTTGCAGGACATCCTATGTAATAAAAGCCTAATATGCAAATCGACCGAAAGGTGAAATGACCAGTGGAATGACAGGTCACTATGATGTGCACTGACCACCATGGGTTGACACTCAGTGCAGGAGCTGCCCCCAGCCCACAGGCCCCAGGCCAGCCAAGGCGGGTGCCAGTGGGGCCCCCATCACCCCGCTGGTTACCCCACAGATCAGCCCTGATTGCTGGCCAAACCTAGGGACCCTACCCATGCACAAATTTCATGCATCAGGCTTCTAGTTTCATATAAATGGAATCATACAATATGTGGGGGTTTTTTGTGTTGACTTCTCTCATGTAGTATAGTGTTTTTTAAGTCCATCCATGTGGTAGTGTGTATTTTATTCCTTTATAGATTGCTGAATAGCATTAAACTGTATGGAGATACCAGATTTTTATTTATCTATTCACCAGTCATCCATTCACTTTTTAGTCCTTAGTTAATTTTCTTTTTCCCTTCTTTCCCTCTCTCTTCCAATAAAGAATATTATAGAAGATTACACCATCTCAAACATATTCCAGAATCCTGTCACAGTGCATGCCCAAATGTTATTTTTCTAGGAAATCCCGACTAAGTCTTTAAACACTGTTATTACTCCAGGTTTTCTCTGTATAGATGGGGAGGTGTGTGGGGGATGGGAAGAAAGCTCTCACCCACTCTTCATTTTTTATTTGAAGCTTAAAAAATAGTCTGATTATAGTAGTATGTTTACCTCTTAAACAGAGAATACACTCTGACTTCTGGGAAGAGGACATATGTTAACCTTTGGAAGTCATCAGAACATATTACCCATACGAATGCTTCTGCCTAGTCGGTTACCTTTCAATGACCGCTGTGCCCATTATCAGCCATATTCAAGTTTTGTGGTATGTGGTATGCACTCAAGATTTTAAGGTGTTAGAGACATTTCCTTCTTTTAGTGTAAAGCAGGGTGACCCAATGTCTCTGAAAGGTAAATACAAACCCTCTCTCTCCTTTGAAAGAGTTATTGAGCCGTGTTTACAGTGGGTCCCCTTTGTCTGCAGGGCACATACTTCACATTTTCTTAAAGGTAATGGGCTACCTGCCAATGACATTTCACAGTTCTCAAGCTGCACAGTTTCTTCAGGAATATAATTCCTCATCTTCTTTGCCCTTTCCCTTTGAGTTTTACGTTTCATCCTTGCTCTGTGCAATGCACCAATCAACACAGATTCAGGCAACTCCTCATTTCTCCTTCCTTTGATGACCTTGAAGCTCTTCATCTGGCCAGCCGGTCACACTCAGAGGAATGTGGTGGGACGTGCCTCTGCAGTGGTGCTGGAAAGTCCGACTTGGGCTTGCTGCTGTATTGTTTTATAATTTTCTCCCTCCTCCTCTCCTCCTCCTCCTCCTCCTCCTCTTCCTCCTCCTCCTCCTTCTCCCCTTCCCTTCCCCCTCCTCCTCCTCCTCCTCATGACACTCCTTCCGCTGTGCCTTTCCCACTTAAAAAGGACAGAGAGAGAGAGAGAGAGAGAGAGAGAAAGAGAGAGAGAGAGGGTGTGTGTGTGAGGGGGGCAAGGATATGAATAGCTTGAAATAAACTAAATTGGTCATTGTTATTACAGGAAAACTTTATACAGAACACAAGCAATAATCTGCTTACGTACACTCCATTCTCTTACATCACTCCTCTCCTCTGCTTGGCAAATGGAGTAGTTCTACCTTCTCATTCCCACCCTATTATGTACTCATGGAAGGAAGCCAACAGAGCTTCCTTTTGTTTTGTTTTTGTTTTTGTTTTGTTGGCTTCATTCTGGGTCCCAGCATAGGCAACCAGCTGGAGGGCACTTTTGCTGGTAACCTCTGTAGAGGGAGCTCTCGTGTTTTATATGTGGAGCCTGTGACTTTCTCTCAGCATTTCGCTTAGAATGGATTCTGTAAAAAGCAGAACATTTTTTTCTTTGAGGCATCAGAATGCTAATGGAGACCCTATCAAAGTTTAGAGAGAAGCTATAGCAGAGTGGCAGGCATTCCTTCATGGATAAACCAGCTTCTAGAACCCTAGAAGTCAACATGAAGTTTCCCAAGTACTGAGTTACACCTCCTCGTGGGCACCCTGGAGATACTGAACAAGCTGCATATCTTCCATCTGCATCACTTCTCTTATCTTCAGGGATAACTATACCTTTCGGTATTTCCCTTCACCTGCTACTTCAGAAGTGCTTCAGAAATTTCCAAGTCAAGGCTTTATTAAGAATGAGCTTTATTAAAAGTGACTTTGGAAAATAATATTTACAGATACTAATAAAATTGAACAATTTACCTGAATATTTTGAATTTGCAAAATGACACTGATACTTTCCAATGGAAGCCTTTCTTATGCAAATTTGAAGTTGCAGATGAACTCCAAATGGGATCCCTGACTAGTGATGGAAACAAATAATTAGAGCATTTTACAGTATTCCAATGTAATATTTTTATTATTTTAATATTCATATTTTTAAAATTACAGTTTACATTCAATATTATTCTGTATTAGTTTCAGATGTATAGCATAGTGGCTAGACAATCATGTACTTTACAGAGCGATTTCCCCGATATTTCAAGTACCCACCTGGCCCTGTACATAGTTATTATGATATTACTAGAGGCCCAGTGCACGAATTTGTGCACTCTGGGGGGAGGGAGGGGAGGGTCCCGCAGCCCAGATTGTAAGAGGGCGCAGGCCAGGCCCAGGGACCCCACTGCTGCACGATTGGGGCTGGGGAGGGACACGGAAGGTTGGCCAGCCAGGGAGGAACTGCATGAGGGCTCCAGAGCATGTCTGGCTCGTCTCACTCAGTCTTGATTATCCAGACCCCAGGAGCAAGCTAACCTACCGGTCGGAGTATCTACCCCTGGTGGTCAGTGCACGTCATAGCAAGCAGTTGTGTGGCCTTAGCATATCATTAGCATATTACGTTTTGATTGGTTGCATGGCCAACTGGATGACCGGACACTTAGCATATTAGGCTTTTATTATATAGGATTGACTATACTAGAGGCCCGATGCACAAAATTCGTATAAGGGGCTTGGACCTCGCAGCCTCTGCTGGCCCTTACAGCCCCTCGCAGCCTCAGCTTCATCCAGAAGGTTATCCGGATGGTCGTTCTGCTGTTCAGTCTAATTAGCATATTCGCTCTTTATTATATAGGATTCCCTATACTGTAATTTACGTCTCTGTGACTATTATGTAACTACCAATTTGTACTTCTTAATCCCATCACTCTCATTTATTCTTATTTGAGGTAGACATAATCTCTTCTGGGCTAGGACTTGCTACTATCAGCATTATTTTTAGTTTTTAAAATCTTATCAATGCTTTGGCTCCCAATTAAAGCTAAGAAACATTTAGCAAAAGCTAAAGCATCAGCTGAATAAGAGAGTTAGATCAATTCAGTTCAACATTTTTTATGTCTCTCCTGTAGGCAAGGCAGAGTTGAGGATGGTGGAAGAGAAGGGTGAGGAAGGAACAGATGTTTATTTCAGGGAGCTAGCAGGCTGGTTATGAATCTAAGATAGTTTAGCATTTTCATCTTAGACATGAAGAAGGTACAAATAAAGTGTTTGTGTACGTTCCGTTTATGGTAACCTAGGAAACATAAAAGCAAAGGTGGAGTTTTAAAAATATGTCCTTAGAAATGGAAATTTCTCTAAGATCAACAGCCAGTCTTTATACATATATCTCAGTCTGGAGGCAACAAGCTTTCATCTTCTGTGCTTCATCCATAGCGGGTGCTTGGGTTACTTTATTAGGATGAGCAACAGTTTATGAGGGCCAGACAGAAAGACTGTGATTTACTTCACCTCTCTCCCAAATACCCGTACAAAATCCATGTAGAGGTTTGGCTGTTTAAAAAAGTTTAAGACACATTCTTGTGGTTTCAGTTTGCATTCATCTACAAGATTGTTTTAGAGTTAAATGCTTTGATGAAAGGGCCATAAATCTAGAATTGTACACTTGAAACTTATATAATCTTATTAACCAACGTAACCCCAATAAATTGAATAAAAACATCTTAAGAAATAAAAGGACCATAAGCAAATTGATCCAATTCCTTGTTTTCTTTTTCTTTTCTTTCTTTCTTTTTTTTTTTTTTTTGTTAATCCTCACCTGAGGATATTTTCCCATTGATTTTTAGGGAGAATGAAAGAGAGAGGGAAAGACAGAGAGAAACATTAATGTGAGAGAAACACATCAATTGGTTGCCTCCTGCAAGAGCCTCGATCAGGGCCCGGGCCAGAAAGAAGCTTGCCACCTACGTGCCCTTGACTGGAATTGAATCCAGAACCCTTTGGTCCACAGGCCGATGCTCTATCCACTGAGCCAAACCGGCTAGGGCCAATTCCTTGTTTTCAAATACGTAAAGTGTTTTATTCCCCATTTCATGAACACTATCCAGAGGTTGAATGTATTGCCTAAAGTTATAGGCACAGGAAGGCTAGATTTCTGGTCTTTTGCCTCTCTCCCTGTTCTACCTTACCACCTTTTGTAGATGAGTAAAGTAAACCACAAAGTTGCTGTGAGTTAGTAGAAAAACCTCATTTTTGTAGCTAGAATCTAAACTTCTATCTACAATATAATACTAATAATGGAGACTTTTGTTGCCATTTATTATCATTATTTAAGATTTATGTCACATCGATGTCCAAACATTTTAAAAATATGTTGCAACCACATGTACATTACAGAGTAAACCACCTAAAAAACAGAATAAAACCTTTATTTTTATAAATCACAGTAATAGTTAGCAGGCATCTAAGTGGCCAGCATGAATCATTCCAGAGGATGGCATTTAGTTTTGACTTTCTTGGAAGATGAGATAAAAATTATAAGCATGTTATTCCCATTACTTTACCTGTTAGCTTTAAATTGGGTTCTCAAATTTAATAGGACACGAAAAGGGAGAAGAAAGTATTTTTTAATAAATTTTGTGAAATGTCTTTCAAGGTTTGACTGTATAAAGCATTAGAGTAAAAATAAACCTGTAAGGACAATTACTCTCCAGTGTGTGTGCGCGCACATGTTTTAGAAGGATGATGGCAGAGACTGTTTTTCTGAACCTGAAGCACATAGTGGGAAAGTTCTCTTTTGTGGGAAGGGAGGTCCTAAGTCTTTCCAGATTTTTTTTAAACTGCCTATATTTGTTCTCAAAAGAACATTAGTGCTTTTCAGCCACAAAATTATGAGAAAAGGGGCTAATCATATTTGGGTTATGATGAGGAATCAATCAAAACATATAATGCTTATGAAGATGCCTTGAACACGATGAGTATTATAGAAGGGTAAGGTATTATGACCACATCAACTCTTGGCTCCTTTCTTTATTTATTTAGGGGTTACACAGGCTTTGTTTACTATCTCAACATTGTGATCTGTTCCATGGAAGCACAGGCATACTTCAGCCACCTGAGATCACACACGTCCTGCAGCAGAGCAGAGTCTCCAGCCTCCCTCTGCCTCTCACCATTCAGGTTCTGTCCTGGAAATGGGCCCAGTGGTGATGTGTGGGAATTCAGCCCTTTGTGTTTGTTCTTGGTGTTTGACCTGGCAGCCTTGGTCACTGATTGGCTTCCTTCTTTCTAGATGAAACTCTTCTATTCCTTTATGATTGGGTAACAAAAATTAGACAAAAATATCAAATTAAATAGCCCAGAAAACTCACTATGGTTCCTGAATCAGCTTAAAAACAAAACAAATAACAAAAAATACCCTTCTAATCACCCAGAGTTCTAAACATAATTGGTTGGTTCCAAGAAGTACAATAAAAGGAAATCAGAAGTATTTTAGTCTCTGGTTGTTTATGAATCAATCTGCTTTTCTTTTCCAGACTTTGAAGGTCACAGAATCAAATCACATGGAGCCACAGAATGGAGATTCCTCCTTTCCATCAGTCCTCCTGCCCACCCTTTCTTCCCAGTACTCTGTTAGAAGTGGGGTTTTACTAGATTTAAGTAGAACATTGTTCAGAATTTCCAGGTCACAGTGAATGCTGCCTTTGAAATTACTGGAAGGGAAGGAAAAGTGACAAGTAGAGCAGGTCTCTGAATACCTTCAGTGCACAGTCTCAGTGCTTCTCTCCTAGAGTACCAGCTCGGGATTCTGTTGGTCTCAGTGGGAACCCAAGGAAGAGCCGTCTGTGGTCATCTTTCCAAGTAAACCAGGGTACTTCACATCTGGAATAAAGCCAGCGAGGATTGGAACCATGGGGCATGGAACTAGATTTTTTTGTAGGAAGTGGGTAGTTAGGTCTGAGTCTTAGACACACACAAGAAGGTGAAAGAAGAAAGAATAGTATCCTATATAATAAAAGCATAATATGCTAAGTGTCCGACTGATTGGTCGACCGTTTGGTCAACTGCTTGACCAGTCTCTATGACACGCACTGACCACCAGGGGGCAGACGCTCCTACTGGTAGGTTAGCTTGCTGCTGGGGTCTGGGCTGATAGGGACTTGGGGAGAGGGCTGGACATGCCCTGGAGCCTTCCCACGGTCCCTCCCTGGCCGGCTGGCCCCCATTGGCCCTGATCAGGACTGGGCGAGAGGGGCCCGATTGGCCCTGATCACTGGCCAGGCCGAGGGACCCCACCCATGCATGAATTCGTGCACCGGGCCTCTAATTTATTATATTCTAGAGCAGTAATCTAAAGAGCCTCAATGACCTCACTATAATGTGACCATCAGAGAATACAGCAAAAATGTTAGCATATTGCTTGGCACATAAAGGTACATGAATAATATAAATTCTTGTCCCTGCCTCTTTTCCCTTTTTCTTTTTTCTATATGTTATTATCAAATAGTATAAATTTGATTTTACTTTGAAGATTAGTCAGTAATATATCTGCTGTTATTTCATAATGTAAACAATTTCATATTGCTTATTTTCTTTTTTTTAGGGCTTAGTGAATAGCAAAGAAATATTTTTCTAATAAATAAGCCTGATATGCAATTCCAGAAACCTTCTCTCAGTGCTTTTTGCATCCAACTAGTATACCTAAGCATAGCTTAGAAAGTAATATTCAAAATAAGAATTAATATGTATCAATTGCTAGTTATGTGCAAGGCATTGTACTAGGTGTTGTATATTAGGCATTCCATTTAATCCTCAAAACAACCCTAAATGTGAATATGACTCAGTGGATTGAACATCATCCTATGAACCAGGAAGTCCTGGGTTCAATTCCAGGTCAGGGCACATGCCTGGGTTGTGGGCTCCATCCCCAGTAGCGGGTGTGCAGGAGGCAGTCAATTGATGTCTCTCTCATCATTGATGTTTCTATCTCTCTCCGCCTCTCCCTTCCTCTCTGCCTAAAAATCAATAAAAACATATTAAAAAGAAAAAGAAAGTAAGCTTAGAGAGATCTTACTCAAGTGTCACAGTTAGTAAATGTCAAAACTGCTGCTGGAGTGGAACTTACTCTAACCCCAAAGTCTGAGTTCTTTCCACCTCACCATAATGTCAGGATTGTACTGGAAATCCAGAAAACTAGAGCAAGAGGTCCTCTCACTGCCTTATACAACTTGGTTTCCTCAAGAGTGTCTAAAGAAGGAGACCAATTCTACCATTCTAAATGTAGGCAGATCTAGGGTGTGGAGTTAGGATAGTCCTTTCCCCTCCACCCTCCAGTCAACTGTAAAGGCATTTTTCTAGGAGCTGAGGAAACCCCCCTATTAAAAGTCAAACTGGGTCTTGAAAGTGGTCCTGTGTTTGCAGATTTGTCTTGAGAACAAAATGGGGAGGGCAGATCAGGGCAGCAGAAGTTAGATTATAGGGGAATGCCTTCAAATCTTTTAAAGAGAGTATTCCGTGTAAGAAAAGGGATGTTGGGCATGATGAATTTGATTCAGTAGTGAGGCAAATTAAGCTGCAACTGTAGAGAAGGTGCAATTCTAAAAATGGCCAACTTGGTTATTCTTGAACCTGTCTCTACCCTGGTGCTTTGGAGTAGAGAATTAAATGTATCTGCACATCCTAGGGTAGGAAGGACTATCTGTATAAGAGAAGGTACTGCTCCATGAGCCAGCCATTCAGCGTCTCTGAGCCCAGGCTGCCCTCTAGCAATGGGAGCTTGTGGCAGTGGGAGTGGGAGTGGGGGAAAGGGTACTCTTCTCATTTTGCAGCCAACTGCTGAGTAGCCAAGTGCCTGGAGGATTGAGACCAGTACCCAAGAGTGGATCCACAATCAGGGGAGGCAGGGGTCAGCAGGAGTGTGCAGTGCCCACGGACATATGGCATACAAGACATTAATGCAGTGAACAGAGGGAGGCTTGGATCCTAGTAGCAGGCTGCAGGGGTGGTAGTCAAGAGTCCGCCTAAACTGAATATCTGGAGCATCCCCAGGGACTTTAAGAAATAATTAGGGCTGGCAGAGAAAAGAATCTTGAGAAGAAAAGGGTTTGGGTTCCTTCTATGCAAGGGGGGCATGGGTCCATGAGAGTTGGCCTTGAGTGTTACTATGTCTGCCTAAACAGGGGAGACCTGGAGTTACTCTAGTTACACAAGCAATGAACATCTAGAATGGCAAGACTGGCATATAAGGAATAGGCATCAATGTGCTCAGACCATCTTAGCTAGATGGGCTGGGCAAAAATCCCCACTGGCTGTGCACACTCCCCAGTGCTGACAACACAGATCCTTCCCAATTGCTAACTTGACTACTCCCCAAATTGAGGGCCACGGAGAGGTGCTCAAGTTGGTTTTCGTATTGTATAACATCTGGCACACGGTTGCCACTTAAATGTACCATGAAATCAGGCTTGTTAACTGTACACAGAGCAGCTCATCCTGTCACTGCTCTCTCTACAGTTAAAGAGATAGCCAGAGGCAAAGTCTTGGAGGTGAGTAGTGCGGCTGTGTAGCTACGGAGCAGCCCTGGTGAGTGCTTATGTGAGTTTTAGTGAGAAGGAATACCGCTGCATGCTCCGTTGGCATATCAGCTCCTGAGTAGAGTGTGAAGGTGTGGATCAGCCTCGATAGCAACCCTGCAAGACGTGCAGTGAGCACAGCTTCCCAAGCCTCCCCAGTTCCTTTCTAGACATGGCCTTGGCTTCTTTTCCACCACACTCCGCCTGCCCGGAGTGAAGGCCCAGCAGATAGTGGGAAGGCCCAGTTTATCATGTTATCAAGCCTTTTATACCTTCTCAGTCCTCCAACTCCAGCAAAAGACCATCTGGGCTCTTAACCTTTAATTGATACATGGAGCCCTTTGGCAGTCTGGTGAAGCTTATGGAATTCTTATCAGAAAAAAAAATTTTAATCATGTAAAATAATATACTTAGGATTACATGTACAATAATATACTTAGAAAGCCAATTACATGGAAGTATAGTCTGCATGTGGAGATAAGAATCTTCAAAGGGGGTTGGGTTCCTTCTATCAGGTAGGGGCCTACATGATCAAAATATTTTTTAAAAATTGTGATATTAAATGATCTGTGTTTTAGTAATAATGCAATAAAAATCAAGATTTAGCAGCAGGCCTAATAATTACCCTAATTCTAAGTAGTGATGAGCAAGAATTGTATTTTGAGGTATGTGCTACACTGAAATGCGATTTGAAAAAAATGTGTGATTTCTATTAGTGATAAAGTTGCAGATATTGTAATACTAATGTGGTATGTTGTCTACATCCATAATTGGAGGAAATGATAAATTTCAATGAAAGGTAATTAAAATAAAGATGTAATTTCCCCCTATCCTATTTCAATGGACCCCTCAATTCTGTGTATGGACCTTAAATTAAGACCTCCTGCCTTATGTGTTTGTGGAAAATGTGTTTGTGAAATCGGGTGCCTGGCTCTGGGTGCCTTTTCTTACTTCAATACCAGTACAACTGAGCAATAGTGTCCCCGTTATGACGAGGCAATACCTGCCCAATAACAAGCACCAACCTTGGAGGACGGAATAGACCCAAACTGACATAGGCACCAGGGCCAACCACAAGTTCTGTGTCACATATGGGGGGAAGGAGGGGCGAAGGAAAGTTCTAGTCATTGTGTAAGATGGAGCTATACTACAAACTAGATAGCCAGCCAAAGACTAGTTTGGGGCAATTTCTAGAAGGAATAGGAATGAGGAAAGGGAGCCAGGACCGTATTTTGAGCACAGAGTGGCGTGCTGGGAAGTACGTGGGATTTGGACTTGAGTCCTGGTTTCCATCCTTGACAGCTGTGCGACAGGCAAGTCAAAAAATTCCCTGCCTTGTCTTTGATAGCCATTGTTAAAATGGGCTGATACCTCGCAAAGGTTTTGTAATGGACTCCTACGGTGATATGTACGAAAGCCTGCCGTGTAAATTGCCAAGCCCTCTAAGTATATTTATTATCTTCCTGTTACAAACGGCCTCGTGCCTGACTACTCACAATCACTGGGCGACACTCTCAGTGCAGCACTCCGGCTGAAGTTTGCAAGTTGAGGCAGATCCCTTCTGGTTTCTGTCATTTGTCCTGTCTGGGGACAGTGCCATGACCGGCCGCTCTGCCAGACTGCCTGCCTCTAGCACCCAAAGGCCAGGAAAGGTGACCTTTGGTTCTCCTGAGGGCCCCGTGTCCCTGTTTTTCTGAGGAAACTCCCTTTGACCTCCGATTCCTCCGGCTTTCCTTTCTCTTAGCTTCCCTCCCCTCCCCTGGTGCTGGCCTTGGTCCAAGGCCCTGGGATGCAGGTGAGGGGTGGACCGACTGGCCACTGGGCAGGGGAGAGAATGGAGGAGAGGAGAGAGGTTCTAATCCTGGGGCTGCCTCCCCAGGCCTGCAGGGTGTGGTTCCCATAGACAGCCAGCAGCAAGAGCCCACGGAGTAAAGTGTGTTGAAGTCATTCAGTTGTGAAGACTTCCTGTATCCTTTTAAGCTGCCCATGACATCATTTTCACTGGGCGGCTCGGAACAATAGGCGGGGGAGGGCTGAAATGCACCAAATCTGCAAAGCCACAAGAACCGAGAGTGAGAGGTCGGAACAGAAACTGCCACAGTGGATGTGGACATTCCCCGGACTAACTGGGAAAGAGCTGCCCCCGAGTTTTCAAAGCTGGTCGGAGAGAGCAGGGCGCCCCTCGGCCCACCAGCCCCCACCCGCCCCCTCGGAGCCCGTGACCTCTCTCGGTGGAAAAACAACAGCAGACACACAAGGAAAGTCACGTGACTCCCACACGGTTCATCCATCCAAGTTCAATAAATTAGCAGCCAAAAATTTTAATCAGATATTTAATCTTTCCTCCCTGTAAGGGAGATTGGGTGTTTACTGTGGCTGTAGGCCAGCTTAATCTCGGAGAAGAAAGATTGCTTGCCGCGTCCTTGGTGCCGGGAGGCCCTGAAGAAGGCGCTTTGCCTGTGGAGCCCCCCTCAGCCAGTGGGTCAGCCCTTGTCCTCTGTAACGTGCCGTTTGTGTCCGGGCTGAACAGTGACTGGGCAGGGGATTTCCACATCTTATAAACACGTTCGGACGGGGAACAACCACAGGAAGACCTGCAACCATCAATACCGGACAGTCTCCTCCGATGACTGTTCTCCTCCTCTCCTCCCTCTTCTCTTCTTCCCACCTTCTCTTTGCTCCCCCACCTCCTGAGGCCAGGACTTGTCTCCAGGGAGGAAAAGGGCATGAGGGAGTTCTGCCAGGGAGCTCCTAGTAGGACTTACCGAATTTATGAATAATTAACTGATATCTGCATTGCTGACTATGGTTGAAATTTACCAACTCACTCAGCAATAAGGATTGAGTGCCAGGCACTCTTCTAGGCTCTTCTAGGTTCTTCTAGAATCAAAGAACAAAAGAGACAAAATCATCTGCCCTCATGTAGTTTATACTCTAATGGTAGAGGACAGATATTTAACAATAAACATAATAAATCAACACGTGATGTAAAATTAGAAGGTGGCCAGTGCTATGAAGAAAATAAATGTACCAGACACGGTCATGTGGGCTGGGCATGTGTGTGGGAGGATATTATTTGTAATACTAGAGGCCCGATGCACGAAGATTCGTGCAAGAATAGGCCTTCCTTCCCCTGGCTGCCAGCACCGCCTTTGCTCCAGCCGGGAGCCGCCTTCCGCCTCTTGCCTTGTCGTGTTCATTTGCATATTCCCTCCTTATTGGCTGTGGGTGCTGCCATCTTTGTCTCGGAGTTATGGTCAATTTGCATATTCCATCTTTATTAGATAGGATAATTCATTGCAACATTCCCATGGTGGATCCCTGAGAATGCTATTTTAGTGGGATGTTAGTGGATGCCACGGAGGTGGAGTGAGGAATTGGCATCATGGTTAATGTGGGTAACATTTTTGAGGCTATTATGGAAACCATGAAAGACCATGAAGCCTGGAAGAGTGGAAATGGAAAGCCATGCACGAGAGACATCCAAGGAGAAGCGAGGGAACACCTGGCCCTGGCTAGACAAGGCAGAAGCATCAGAGAGAGGAAGAAAGCTCTAAGTGTCTAGACTTTTCCACACATACAGTTTTGAGTCTGCGTGATTATGAGAATGAATGGACTTTTAACCCAAATGTGAAAGTTGAGAGAGGTATGTTTGGGGAACTTAGATGTTAAGTTTTTGGATTTAGACACAAGAGTCATGTTTGTGGTGGTGATAGATAAAACCATTGGAGTGATGGGAAAAGTAGCAAGTGACAGATCCTAAGAAATGATTGAGAGGGAGGAAGAAATATAGAACAGTACTGTATCTCAGGAAAATGGCAAGCAGTGGTTTTAAACCAGTTGTTTTTAAACTTTGCTCTCATAAATTATCTGGGGGAGATGGCTGTACCCCATACATTGAATCAGAATCTCTGGGGGTAGGACTCTCAAAGTATGAGTTTTTAAAGTTCTCCAGGTGATGGCAATTTGCAGTCAAGGCTGAGAACCAATGTTTTAAAGCAGGAAGAATGGTACAGAGATGAAGATGGATGAGGATTGAAATAAGATGGTCAAATTTGGGGAGTAGGAGAACATTAATGGATTAAAGATATGATTGCCAGAGAAGTGCCCAAGAGGACTTTGAGGACACAAGACTGGCTCTGAGCTGGTATGGTTGGAATGGTGGATAAGGCATGTCTGGAGAGTAAGGTGAGCTAGTTTGCTAGTTGGAGCCATGCTGAAATGCCTACTGTAGAGAGCCCAGGCTACAGATGGGGTGAGTGAGACACAGGCTGATGGAATGAGAAAGGAAGAAAAGCATGAATGGGCCAGAGGTCAAATAGCAGAGGGAGAAATAATATTAAAGGAAACAGAGGATGCTGTTGAAAAACCACTTTGTGATTCTAAAATAGAAAATTGGACTAAATGGTCTCCTCTTTCTAGTATTTTATGATGCCATTGAATCTTTGGTGAATAAATGATTTTCTTGCCACCCACAGAAGGTTTCATAAGGAAAATAGGCCTTTGTTTGGAAATACCTCTTTTTGTTGGGCATTCTAAATATGGCACTAAAGCATACCACTTCAAGGGGAAAAGTTTTATGTTATTTTATTTTTTGATAAAGTGATAAATGATAAAGGCTGAATGATGACAAATAAGCAGGTCACTTTTACATTTTAGGCAATGGATTCACAACTTTTGAATTAAAATGTTTCCTTGTATAAAACGTGTAATCTTTCAATTCTTCTAAACATTCCTTCCAAGATCTTTGATTGCCACAATCTAATTTTGTTTGTTCCCATGACTTGATTAGGATGACAAATATCATATCAAGTCTGTGGACATTCTTTTACCTTGACACTAAAACAACAGTGGTGACAAAAAGCAGGTTAAGGCATAATGGATCTCTCTCTCCCATGGAATTACCCAAGACAAAGTGATAGAATCATCAGATACTGCAATCAATTATTGTGAAACTTTGTTCATCAGGATTGCTTCTAAAAACCCCATTATGGAGAAGCATTCACAGAGTTTTCTTGGTGTGAAGAGGGAGAAGTATTGAATGCACTATTCTCATCTTAGTGCCTCTGTCGACACAGCAAAACAAAGTGAGAAACTGAATGACATGTGGAAAATTTGACCCACAGAGTCAACAAAATGAAAAAGTGCTGTCCTTTAAGATTCTTCTGTGTTGGTTTTTTTTTTGAGCTTAGGATTTGTTTGTTTGTCTCCCCCCTCCTCTGCTTCACTTCCCCCCACTATCAGTATTTGGTTAATTACCTTATGTTTTTATCAATTTATTCATCACATATTTTTTGAGATCTGCCTTGCCAGCTGCTGTACAAAGCACTAAAGATTTAGCAGATTTAGTGAGAGAAATGCTGAACCTTCAATTTGATTTAACAATGGATAAGATATTAAACAAGTAATTATAATAAAATGATGAGGGTTATTGTAAAGCAAATCCAAGGTATTATGAGAGCATTATGCTGGTGTAAACCAACTTTACCTTTTGTGGGAGACCTCTCTGAGAAAGGAAGGTAAATTAGTTATGAAGGACAAGTACATATTAGCCAGGGGAAGTGGATATGTGGGGTAAAGAAATATCCTAAGTCAAGAGAAGAATATTTGCAATGATCTGAGACCACAGTATATTTGAAGAACACTGGAAGCAATTTAGTTATGTTGGAGCATAGAGCAGAAATTGGGAAGTGGTGAACCATGAAGGAAGGGCCCGGCCAGCATGGCTCAGTGGCTGAGCATGGACCTAAGAACCGGGAGGTAGCAGTTTGATTCCTGTTTGGGGCACATGCCCAGGTTGCTGGCTTGATCCCCAGTGTGCAGGAAGCAGCTGATCAATGATTCTTTTTCATCACTGATGTTTCTATCTCTCTCTCCTCCTTTCTTCTCTGAAGTCAATAAAAATATACTTTAAAAAAATGAAGGAAGGGCAGGTATGGATGAGACTAGGCCCTACAAGTTTGTGGTTGATTTGATCAGATTTGTGTTGAGAAAATCACTCTGGCTACTTGTGAAGAATAGATGTCAGGTATTGGAAGTATTGGGGGAAGACGGGGAGACACTTTGTAAAGTATATGATTGTGCAACCACCATGTACACCTGAAACGAATACAAACTAATATTAAATGTAAACTCTAATAATAAAAAAAAAAGAATGGATGTCAGATGTCAGAAGTGGAGAGAAGAGACTTATGTTCCCAGTCATGAAGAATAAATAGGGTCTGGACTCCTTGGCCTTGGCCTGTAGCAATAAGAAAAGTGGGCACGATATAGGGAACAACTATTTTCAGATATTACACATCAGGTGGCACAAGATTGTAATCACTGAGAAAAAGGAAGCAGTTGATGTAAGTCTTGCCATCATTAAAGTTTTCTGTCTAGAAGTAATTTCCAGTCTAGGTGCAGGAAGCAAGAACTCATAGAATTCAGAAATCTATCTGAATTGAGGAGAAAGATAAAAATTCCATGAAGCTGAAGCATTTAAAAGGGGAGGGGGTAGAGTATCCAAGAGGAGAGAGTATTATTCAGAAGATTTCCTGCCCTACCCGTTTTGGCTCAATGGATAGGCCTGTGGACTGAAGGATCTTGGGTTTAATTCCGGTCAAGGGTATGTACCTCGGTTGCAGGCTCCTCACCAGCCTGGGCCCTGGTCAGGAGGCAACCAATTGATGTGTTTCTCTCATGTCGATATTTCTCTTTGTCTTTCCCTCTCTCTTCAACTCTCTCTAAAAAAATCAATGGGAAAATATCCTTGGGTGAGGATTTAAAAAGAAAAAAAGAGATATTTTTTTCTGGAGGAGCTATGGAAAGCTATTTTCTATAATATATCTTGGTCCCAACATCAAAGGCATTAGAAGAAGCAGTAAAAAATGACCCTCTGTCCCCAGCTTCCATGGGTTCAAGATAGAATTTCACATGGAATCAGATAATGAGTCACGTTTCTCTTTTCTCTGTGCTCCAAATGACGCACAAGTTTACATACTGTGATAATCTACTTATTTACACCATTCACGTGCTCTTATTTTATATTATCTTGTAATGCTATTGGGTTATCCATATTTTACTAACTTATATGTTCTTTGTGAACAGGGATTTGTTTTAGTCTTCTTTACAACCTCCCTAACATCAGTGCCAAGAACAGAGGAGGAACTTAAAAACACACCATCCTAGTATAGTTGCAATGCAGTTGAAAACATCAACAGACTTCATGAAATTTGTTTTGCCCAGAACTCGTTGCACTTCAGACCTAAAGGATCTAATTGTAGGTATTTATGACATAGAATTATAAACAATATTAAGGACCCGGCTGGTGTGGCTTAGTGGTTGAGCATCAACCTATGAACCAGGAGGTCATGGTTCGATTCCCAGTCAGGCACATGCCTGGGTTGTGGGCTCGATCTCCAGTAGGGGGTCGTGCAGGAGGCAGCTGATCAATGATTCTCTCTCATCATTGGTGTTTCTATCTCTCTCTCCCTCTCTGAAATCAATAAAAAATATTTTTAAAATATTAAGGAAATTATTATAATCAAAGCATTTCAGACATCTAGTTAGCTCTTCCTCAATCTGGGTTTTCTTGAATATCCAAATGCAGTCCATACAAGTTTCTTCCTCTGTACCCTCTAATCGTTGTTCCAATAGGACAAAGCAAAGTGTTCTGAGAGAAAGCTAGAACTGGGATCCAAGTTGTCAGGCTTTGCGGTTTACATCACTCTTTGGTGTGTTGCCCAAAAAAATACAGTTCGCTTCAAAGAACTGACAGCCTCCAGAACAGCAAAGGGGCACACGCTGAGAGACTTTTGGTGTTTCTGACAGCTTGACCAGACACATCCCTTCCTTGCAAAGACTATGTTGTTCCATAAGCTATGGTTTTTGTTTTGCATGGATACCTTCTAGATTAGAAATTCTTGAACATGGAAATCATGCCTCACCCCTCCCTAAAGGGAAAGAAATAGCAGGTAGATATTACTCCTGCTACCTCAGGCTCTATGCTTCATCTATACTCATTTCTTTCTAATGTATTAAATTGCTCACTTTTCCTTTTACAGGCTCCTTAGGAAGAATAAGAGAGAAACCACTTCCTCCTCTCCCACAGTTACTTGATGTCATCTTTTTTGATTCTCCCATCCTCCCCCATTTCTCCCACAGAGATGCAAAATCTGCACCACTGTGATGTCATATCAACTAAATTTCTCACTAAATGTGTGGTCAGTTTAAAAATAAATCCTTCAATCTAGTTAAAAGCCACCTTTGAACATTTTTCCTTCCACTCTGGATATATTAATGCATGAGTATATGTGAAATTCAAATGTCATGTAAAAAATTCATTTACCTGTTTCTGGTATTCTTTTTCTCTCCTTTTAACTAAATGGCTGCATAGTATGTGTACTATTCTGCACTGATCTCTACATTCTTCACTAGTCTCATAAGACTTGAATATGAATATGTATTAGACTTTGTTCCTTATTATTATTATTCCTTTTCCCTGATTTTCTGGCTTGTCTTGTATACTTATTTTTTTCATACATATCTGGTGTAAAAAACATTTCTGTGTTTTTATTAGGTTTGCCTTTTATTATTTCACTACATTTTGCAGAAGAGTTAGGAAAATTACATATGATGACACCTACCATGCAATGATATACTTTTTCATTTGTTAAAGTCTTCTATTGTGTATTTCAGTAATGTTTGAAAGTTTTATTTTCATATACTTATTATCCATTTTTCTAGGTGTTTTATATTTTTGTTCCTGTGGTAAAGAGAATCTTTTCTTTCATTATAACTTTTAAAAGACATTTGATATAAAAAATTTTAAACATAACAAAAAGGGAGAAAATAGGATAATAAAACTTTCTGTATCCATCACCCAGCTTCAATAATTTTCAACCTACAGCCAATGTCATTTCATCCATCCCCAACTCTCTTCCTTCCCCCACCCAGGTTGTTGTGAAGCAAATCCAAGACTTCATATAATTTCTTCTGTAAATATGTAAGTATATATCTCTAAAAGACAATAACTTGAAAACAACACAACCATATAACTTTTTACATCTTAAAATACTCACCAATCATTTTTAATATTGTTAAGTATCCAGTCAATGTTCGTATTTCCCTAATTGTCTTTAAGTTTCTTCTAGCTCATTGGTTTGATTGGAATCCAAATTAAATCCATGTATCACAATTAGTTTATATGGGTCTAATTCTCTTTTAATTGATAGGTTCACCCTCTAGCTCTTTTTTACTTTGAAAATTTTTGTTGAAGAAATTGGATCATTTATCCTGTAGATGTTCCATATTTTGGATTTTGCTGATTGGCTCCCTATGGGGTTATCATATTCTTTTGTTCCTCTGTATTTTCTATAAGTTGGTAATTAAATCTAGAGATGTGATTGAATTCAGGTTTGATTTTTTTTTTTTGTGGGGAAGACTAAATTTTATATGCTTGTTTTCTTTTTGAGGTATTAGAAATCATTGATAATTATTTCCAAGGTCTGTTGATTCATTCAGGCTTGAAAAATGGTGATATTCTAATTTTATCATTTTTCTTCTTTTATTAGATGGGATACTTCTAACCAGAACTACTTCATTCATCAGCTATTTGTATGCATTGAGGGACAATCACTTGAGGTGTGTTCATATGGGAAAGGTAGAATAAATACTTGATTTCCCTTTATTAGTTTTCAAAACAAAGTTGTTCCTTAACATTTATCATAGTGAGTAGTGATATTTGTTCTGTTTTGTTCTGTATTATCATGAATATATGGATTTTAAACATATTTGATGTGTGTTAGTTCATTGAAGTTATTATCCTTTTTAAAAATATATATTTTTATTGATATCAGAGAGGACAGGAAATGGAGAGAGAGAGATAGAAACATCAATGATGAGAGATCGAGCCCGCAACCTGGGCATGTGCCCTGACCAGGAATTGAACCGTGATCTCCTGATTCATAGGTCAACGCTCAACCACTGAGCCACATCAACCAGGCTGAAGTTATTATCCTAATGTGTTCAAATTGCTTTATTTTTGACTAATGAAATCCTATTGAAATAGGCTCCTGAGTTCTTTTTTGTTTGTTTGTTTGTTAATCCTCACCCAAGGATATTTTCATTGATTTTTTTTTTATTTTTTTTTTAGAGAGAGAGAGTGGAAGGGAGGGGGAGAGACAGAGAGAGAAAAACATCTCACAGGGGTTGGTTGCCTCCTGCACACACCCTGGCCAGGACTGGAGATTGAGCCTGCAATTAAAGTACATGTCCTTGACTGGAATTGAGTCCGGGAACCTTCAGTCTACGGGCTGATGCTTTATCCACTGAGCCAAACTGGATAGGGCTCCTGAGTTCTTTAGACATGATGAAAGTCATTGATAGTTCTTTATTTCCCCGTGAAAAGGTATTTCCGGCTTATTTTGCACAGATTTGGAAATGGACATTTGTTCAAGAGGCCTTGGTTACTTTTAGTGGGACATTATTTTTAGAAGCTATCATCTGAACTTTAGCAGTGCTTATTGCTATTAAATTGACGATCATTTTTAGGTCTTTTCAGTGGATAGAGCTAGGAAATGTGTGTATGTGTATATTTCACAGATTAATTATTTAATGAATTTATACTAGTACTTCATTATGACATTATGAGGTTATAAGTAGCTTTTATTTTTCGGGGGGAGAGTTGTGAAGAAAGATTTTACTCATTCCTACTTAACAATAGGAATTTTCTTCTATAGGTCTTGAATCCATCTAGAGTCCACCCTGGTTTATAAGGTAGTGATCCAACATATTTTTTTTTCATAAAAAAGCCAATTTTTCCAATGTCATTAATGAATACCTATCTCCCTTTTTATAGTATTACAATTTGTCACATACACATAGATTCATTATTGAGTTCTCTATCTCCTATTTATTCCATTGATCTATGTATCTGTGCACCAAAACCTTACTGGTGTTTTACTAAAGCTTTGCAATGTATCTTGGTAACCGGTAAGGAGTCCACTCTCTCTGCTCTTTTTTTTTGCATGTTTTACTTAGCTATTTGGGTTCTTGGACATTTATTCTTTCATATACATTTGTGAGTAAGTTTGTTGAGTTCTGAAAAATATCCAAGTGGAAGTTTAGATTGCATTAAATTAATAGTTTAATGGGTAGAGATGACAGCTTATTATCCTTTCTCTGCTACACCCACAAGCCACGCCCACCAGCCAATCAGGAGCAAGTATGCAAATTAACCCCAACCAAGATGGCTGCAGCCACAGAGCTGCAGCAAGCAGAGGCTTGGGTTTCCCTGGCAATGGAGGAAGCCAAGCTTCCCTGCTGCCCTGGCCAGCCCAGGCCTACACTCAAGGCTACAAAGTTTCAATTATAGAAGATAAATAAATCCCAACAAAAATGGTGGAAGCCATGGAGCTGGAGAGAACAGGAAACTTGAGTTGCCCCCGGCGATGGAGGAAGCCAAGCTCCCACAGCCCTGGCCTGCCTTGGCCTCCACTACAAAGTTTCAATTATAGAAGATAAATAAATCCCAACAAAAATGGCTGTGGCTATGGAGTGAGCAGGAGGCTTGGCTCCGCTCAAGGCTACAAAGTTTCAATTATAGAAGATAAATAAACTCCAGATACTAGGGCCTCCGCTTGGGTCGCCAGGGGGTGTGGCTGGCCTGCAAACCACCACAGACTCCTCTCCCAGGCTGCCCCATGCCCCAAGGGAACCCCCACCCCGATCTGGGACATCTTTCAAGGCAAACCAGCTGGCCCCCACCCATGCACCAGGCCTCTATCCTATCTAATAAAAGAATAATATGCAGATTGACCGTTACTCCAACACACACAAGATGGCTGCCCCCATGTGTACACAAGATGGCCGTGACAAGATGACCAGCAGGGGAGGGCAGTTGGGAGGGACCAGGCCTGCAAGGGAGGGCAGTTGGGGGTGACCAGGCCAGCAGAGGAGGGAAGTTGGGGGCAACCGAGCCTGCAGGGGAAAGCAGTTGGGGGGGACCAGGCCTGCAGGGGAGGGCAATTAGGTGTGACCAGGCCTTCAGGGGAGAGCAGTTAGGGGAGACCAGGCCTGATTGGGAGGGCAGTTAGGGGCAAACAGGCTGGCAGGGGAGCAGTTAGGCATCAATCAGGCTGGCAGGGGAGTGGTTAGAGGGTGATCAGGCTGGCAGGCAGAAGCAGTTAGGGGCAATCAGGAAGGCAAGCAGGCAAGCGGTTGGGAGCCCGCAGTCCTGGATTGTGACAGGGATGTCCGACTGCCTGTTTATAAACGGGCAGTTGGACATCCCTTGAGGGGTCCCAGATTGGAGAGGGTGCAGGCTGGGCTGCGGGACACCCCCCACCCCCAGTATTATATAATTTGTGAACATTATATACGTCTTCATTTTTTCAGGGCTTATATTGTTTTACATTTTTCTGCTCACCAAATTTGTAAGTTCATGATGAATTGTTTGCTCAGAATTTTCATCTAGTTTTCTGGAAACATTGTTCTGGTGAATTTCTTCACCTGTCATTTTGTTCTTCAGTTTTTAAATAATGAAATCCTATACTTGTTTTCATTGTTGCTCATATGGTAATGAACTTAGTTCTTCCTAGACCAACTGTTTTTTGGGAAGAAGGTCATGTTCCTGATCAGCATTTATTATGACACATAAACTGAGAGATTCTCAAGAGTTTTTTCAGTCTTTATTTCTTGCAATCCAACAAAAATTGGCACTGCAAAGCAACTCAAAAGGTAGTTCCCTTCCTTCTTCCTGCTTCCTTGACAGACTGCTTCCTGCAAACATGGCTTGTCAGTGTGATTCCTTGTTCCATTTTATCTTCTCTGCTTCTCCTTCTCCTGGGACCCAAGTCAGGCCCAGGAAATGGCCTTTTACTAGCTGGCAGAGCCCATACCTATTGATGGGGAAAAAGAAATTTGTGATTTACACCTTAGGGTATATTTCTTGTTTTAAACAAGGGATGTCATTTTTTTTAAAAATAAGAAATTTAGCTACTTCTATCCCTTCTCCCACAACCCTAATTGATATTTATCCTTTTTGATGGTCTTCCTTCTATTCTGTGGTTTTAGATTTCAGATGTTTGTTGGTTTTGTTAATGACTGGATTTGAAATTCTACTTTTTAATTCTTTGATGGTTTTGAGGAATTTTTGAAAAGAGACATTAGTGAAGTATTTTAAAACTCAAAATCAAAGAAGAGCTTTTAATTTTTCTTTTAGAGATGAAGAAATTGAGGCCAAGAGAAGTTAAATACCTTGCCCAAAGTTGGTTAATTTTTCTAAGGTTAATTAGGTCAAGGAAGAAGGAATTAGTGGTACAAAAGAATTAACTTTGTCACCAAAAAAATACCTATGTCACCTCCACACTATTTTACAAGTAGAGTAAAACAAGAAACAGAACCAAGTTGTTTTGCACCTTAACCAAATTATTAATAGGTCAGAAATTTTTCAAAAATATGTAAGAAGGATGTACCTTCCCACATAACAAAAACCCATTATATAGATATAATTTGAAGAATGTCACATTGGGCAAAATTAATAAGCCTCAAAAGCTCTGAAACAGATTCTAGTATTTACAAATCTTAACACTACCTTTTTAAAATAAGCCTTCCAAATTTGTGTGAAGGGAGTGATATTAGTATGTGAAAATGATTATGGGAAAACTGGTTAACTGGGAAAAAACAAACCAAACCAAAATTATATCCCTAATTGCTGAATTTAGATGCAAGACAGATGAATCAGTTTGCTTTTTACCTTTCCACACCTTATACTATCAGTTTCCACACATAAGGCATTCACCATTCACTCAGCAAATAGTGACCAAGCACCATGTGTCTTGCTCTGGGAACACAGCAGAAAATAAGAGAAACATAGTCCTGGCCCTAGTAGAGTTGTTACTTAGTTGAGGGAAACAGACAATAAACAAGTAAACAAACAATAATTACAAATTATGATTGCTGCAAAGAGAGACAAACATGTTGCTGTGATAAGAATAATTTCAATGGAGAGGAGGAATCTAAGATTAGGTGATTGAAGAGGTCTTTCTGAGAAGGTGACCTTTAAACTGAACTCAGAATTATTTCCAAAGAATGAGGGGCTCTGCATAAATGTCACCAGAAGAACATCCAAGACAGAGGGAAATTATGAACAAAGAACCAGAGCCACAAAAGAGCTTGGAATATTCAAGCCCTTGAAATAAAGCCTGTGTAATGAGCACAAAGGGCTGGGTGGGGGCATGGCATGAAGTGAGGTTAGTGAGGTGGGCATGGGCCAGACAAGGTAGGACCCTGGAAGTCAAGTTACAAATACTGGATTTTATTTAAAGTGTCAAAGGAAGTAACTGAAGAATTTTAAGGGTTATGGGTAACATTACATAGTTTATGTTTATAATGGACTACTCTAGTTGCTATGAGAGATCATTTGAGGTCAGAAAAGTGGAAGGTGAAAGACTGGTTAGGAGGCTCTTGGACTTGCACTAAGGTGGTAGAAATCAAGGTGATGGATTCCTAGGATGTGGTCACTTTCATTGTTGATTGTACCCCTATCTTCTGTATCCTTCTATCTGTGGGGTGAAAGTCCCAAGGGCAGAGGAAGAATACTCTCATCTATGCCAGGAATGTCTTCCTGTCGTCCAGGTGGCTTGGGAGAGCCTGACATTGTCACATTAATCAGAAGCAAGAGAGAACCTTACAGGTCCATTTGCAGTGAGGAGCAATGGTCTTGAAAGCTCCAGAGCAGATAGTTGAGGCCACTCCCTGAGACTCCCTACCGTGTGGCATCATGATATCCAGAGGCAGCACCACAGTCAAATCACATGGGTGGGAGTCAATGCAAAGGCACACACATGCAGCTCAAGACCAAGTGATAGACCTCAGCAGCCTAGAGCCCTGAACTTGTCCTGTGTCACCACAAATCAGCATGTCAGTATCATTCTGGTGGCTCAGTCTTGCACGGTATTGCAAATGAAATACTCTTCCAGACACTGGGAGTTCTGCCCTCACCAGGCTTCCCTTTCTGGAACCAGGACCCCTGCATGGTGCTCCTCGGGGCGTGTGATTGACCCCTTATGTGGAGGGAGAGAATCCTTTACCTCAAACGGAAAAACTGGGACAGGGCCCATGTGGGTCTCCATCTCGACACAGGGCCCCTGGACAGTCCTGCCACCCCATGGGCCTAAGGGAGATTGGAGGAAGGCACTCCAAAGGATGAAACCCCTGAGGCATGTGGCTTGGGGCAGGGACCTGCTTGCCCATGTCTGAAGGTGATATCACAGACACCAGGTTTACAAACAAAACAAAGTAAAACAAAAAGTTATTCTTTCCAATAAATTCTGCTAGAGCAAATGCATATATATCTGTAAACAAGTTAAACTTGATTTCCTCCTCATTTCAGGTGAATTGTAAACCAACATGTAAAAGTTAAAGCAGTGAAACTTCTAGAAATAAACACAGGAGTTGGGGTAGGCAAATATTTCTAGACAGTACTAATCATAAAAGAAAAGATTGTTTAAAATGATTTAATTAAAATTGCAAACTTTTAAAATCAGAAAACACCAGTAAAGATGTGAAAAAGCATCTGTTTGCAATACATATATCAAACAAAGGCTTGTTTTTACAATATTCAAAGGACTTTCACATGTCAATAAGAAAAAGGCAGACAACTCAACAATCCAATTTTTAAAAAGAGTAAAATCTTTGAATAGGCATTTCCCAATAGAAGATATTCCGGCTAATAAAACATAAAAAGTAGTCAATATCAGTCATCCATGAAATGCAAATTAGAACCACTGCGAGAAACCAATACACATGCACCTAAATGGCTGACTTAGAAATAAATAATCGACACTACTCAAGCTTGGTGAGGATGTCAAGCAGCTTGGTGAGGATGTCAAGCAGCTTGGTGAGGATGTCAAGCAACAGGATCTCTCATGTACTGATAGTGGAAATATTCACTAGTACAACCTCTTTGGAAAGTTGTTTGACAGTATCTGCTCATGTGTACCCAGTGATCTAGCAATTCCATTCTTAGTGCAATATATGCTACAGCAATATGTCTGTACACACATACCAGAATGCTCAGTGCCACACTATTTATAAGAGTGCAAAGCTAGGAACAACTCACATGTCCATCAATGGTAGAATGGAAACATTATGGAATAGTCATGCCATGGTACTTGGTACTTTATAAATAATGAAAAGAAAGTGAACTACAGCTACTCACTATAATATGAATGGACTCACAGATATAACTGAGTGAAAAAACCAGCCATAGTGGAGTACTTGATATATGATTTCATTTATTTAAGTTCAAAACAGAAAAAACTAATCTATGATGAGAGAAGTCTCCCTCAGGTCCTCTCCCAGTCATTAGTCCCACCAATAGAGGTTGCCTGTGGGAGTAGTGACTGGGAGGGGGCCTGCGGGTGACTTCTGGAATGCTGGTGGAATTATATATACTAAACTGGTATGATCACTTTGTGAAAATTGGTCAAGCTTGTCATCTGTAAATTTTAATTACTCAGAATCATCTAGAAGTCTCAAAAGGAAGAGATAGGACTGGGGCCCATGTAGATTGCAGTCAGGATTTAGAGGACCCTCCCTGGACAACACAGGTACCTCTCCCCCATGGTTCTGGTATCAGAGGAAGACAGAAAATGTCCAGAAAGGAGTTCCAGAGTGTTGGGCCCCTGGGGGTTGGAGTCTGGGGCACAGGCCCTACCAGCCCAGGTATAACAATGGTACTGGCCCTGGGATGCTAATTATATAATAAAAAGCCCAAAGATAATGGAACAATGTCTATTGAAGTTTGAGGGGAAATGACATGATCTAAGAAATTTGCATATTACTATGTTCTTATTCTTCTGTGATGACTGCAGGAAAACACAGTCAGTTATTTAATAACTCAGAAATCTACCATCTATGTGCCCTCCTTAAAGGAATGGTTTTAAAAAATTCTCCTTTAAGCCTCGATAGGAATCAGGATATATAATTTAAACAAACCATTAAACCACAAATAATCATAAAAATTATAACTCTAAGTTTTTTACGATAGTTTTTCATAATAAAAATATTTCAAATATTTTTTACTTAAAAATAAAACAAATTTTTAAAAAGGCAATAGGATGACAATATCTATTTTAAAAAAATATAAAGAGCATAAAATGAGAGTTATTAACAAATAAAATTCCATGATGAGATATAATAATCATCGTTTAGGTGAGTTTTGTGTATATATAAAGAATCGTTCTTGGCAGAAAAAAAACAATCAGAAATACAATTGTCATGGGAGAATTCTAAGTCTTTCTCAGGTCATATAGAGAAAACAAGAACAAAATATTTGAATCATAGTATAAGGTTGAATTTTATCTATATTCAACTTTATACTATATTGGTAAGATACTTTCTCAAGTTTCCATGAAACAATTATTAAAATTATTATACACTTGTCCACAAAGAAAATCTTAACTAAAATATAAAATTGAACTGGTCATTTCTATGACTATAATATAATGAACAAAAAAATTGACAAAGTTTAGTTATTCCTTCAGACCTTGTAAATATTTTAAAATTTTTCTAAACATATGTGTCAATGATAAGGTCAACAACAAACTTTTTAGAAAATTAATGTTTAAAAATGAGAATACTATATATCAAACCTTTGGGATTAAGCCAAAATTCTACTAAAAAAATCATAATTATTAATGAAAATAAGTGAGTTAATCATCTAGTTCAATATATACTATAACGTCTTAGATATGTAACATCAATAGATAAATAACATCTTAGAAAAAAGAAGGTATGTAGTAATGATGCTAGGATTAGGAATTGTTCAATTCAAAGAATCAATAGAACAAATGTAGAAGATAGTTCTATAAATAAAGTAACACTATGGGAAAAAGCACATTCAATAAATTGGTTAGATAGATAAATATTTCTAAAATTAGTAACTATATTTTCTAGCTTAGCAATCTCTGGTTAAAAATACAGTGATAAGAAGATTTTATTTATAATATAACAAAAATTTAAAATACACAGAATGTATGGAAATAATATGAAAAAACTACAAAAGTTTACTGAGATACACAATATTTGAACAAGTGGGTATACATATCAAATTTCTGAAAATTGTAAAAATGGCAATTCTTCCCTTTTGCATTTATGGTTTTAAGGTTGTCCCAATAAGAGTTCCAAAAAACTTTATTTTGTGAAAATTTTATATGTGGTGCATCTGGGAATGTATACAAAAATAGAGAAAACTTCTGAAAAGGCTGTTTGTTGAAAGTGGGAGAACCTTAAAAATATTCAAAACCTTTAATCATTTTATTTCTAACAATGCATTAGAAATAATATATAATATGAATAAAGACTTATTTATGATATGCTTATCACCATACTACTAATGATATTGAAAAAATAGATTCATAAAAGTATCTCACACAATGTAAAAATGATATCTAATTTATGCTTCATTCACATGTTAGACTATTAGACATTCACAAAATGTCATGTTTGTGAAGCATTTTTCATGGCATAGGATAAAGCAACTGATGTAATACTATGTGAAAAAAATAAAGGTGTAAAACTCTATGTTCAGCATGATTCTAGTTGTTTAAAAGTTCTCAGGTGGTAGGTGATTTTTGTTTCCTATGTTTTATGTACCTCTAAATTTTATAAAATAAAAATGTATTTTATAATTAGAAAAGAATACGAGTTTTAACTTTTCAAGAGAGAAATATTTCTTAACCAAGGATATTCTTAGGTATGGAGTGATGTTTTTGGACAAAGGCACACTTCAGTGGGAACTGCCTATATTTGCTTTTTTCTCTCCTGCAACCTTTTCTATTGCTGGTGATTTGTGTGAGAACTATTCAAGGAAGACCAGCATTAATTCATATTGGTTTGCACCAAACAGGGCCTTTTCCTTATGAGGCCAAATATGAAGACTATTTATATATAATGCAAATCCCTTGTCCATGCAGCTCCATATTCTGGTATGTTAGTTCCAACTTTTGTATTTTTAATAGGATCTTATCTCCGTCATAGTCCAGCAACTGCTGGATCATTTTAGAGACCATCGTGTAGTGTTTATGACAGCACAGTTGGTTGCCATGGAAATAACTGAGCTGTCCTCAATCCCATAACAAAAAGGGGTTCAAAGCAGCTGATTTGGTCAAATTCAGAGCCTTTGTGAACCCTGGCAGTTCTGAGTTTCCAATTTTCTTGAGCTGCTGGAAGTTTGTTTGTTATTGTTAGCAACATAAAACTCTGTTCTGTTTTTTTTCTTAATGAAATGCTTATTTTTTTTAAAAATAATTCTTCTTGTACACCTTGCTACTCTATCACAATAAGCTTTGCATGTTTTAAAACAATATGTATGGCTTATTTTATATAATGCATGTAAATACTTATGTAATCTTATATTTTATTATTTTAAATTTTTTTTTTTATTGATTTCAGAGAGGAAGGGAGAGGAAGAGAGAAATAGAAACATCAATGATGAGAGAGAATCATTGATCGGCTGCCTCTTGCATACCCCATGCTGGGGATCAAGCCTGCAACCTGGGCATGTGCCCTGACTGGGAATCGAACTGTGACTTCCTGATTCATAGGTGGAAGCTCTACCACTGAGCCATGTCCGCCAGGCTGTAATCTTATATTTTATTTAAATTTTATAAAAATGATATCTCTATCTCTCTATCTCTATCTCTATCTCTATCTCTATCTCTATCTCTATCTCTATCTCTATCTCTATCTTATCTGTTTTTCTCCATAAAATAAAAAATAGAAAAACATTGAAATACTGTTCCCCAGATTTGTGTCCAGATCTACTGGAATGACAGTAAAAGCCTTTATTTTGATAATTCCATGCAAGTAGAAAGGACCATACGTAGGGTGACCACACAACTGATTGTTCAGTTGGACACTATTGAGAGTGGAAGGGGGCAGGGATGACATGTGTAAACTGAGACTGTCCTGAACAAAGTGAGACGTTGGATCAACTGAATCACAAGATATCATAAATGGTATGTGTTTTGGGTTGAATTGCATTCTCCAAAATTTCCTATGTTAAAGTCTACAGCACCGCAGAATGTGACCTTAGTTGGAATTAGGGTTGTTGCAGATGTAATCAGTTAAGATGAGATTATACTGGAGTAGGATGGGCCCTAATCCAATATGATTAGTGTCCGCATAAAAAGGGGACATTTGGACACAGTTGCACATAAGGGAGCGTGTCATGTGAAGATGAGGGCAGAGATTGAGGTGAAGTAACTGAAGCTGAGGAACACCAAAGATTACCAGAATATTACCAGAAGCTAGGAGAAAAGCATGAATAGTTTCTTCCTCACAGCCTGAGAAGGAACCAACCCTATGGGCACTTTGATTTCGGCCTCCTAGCTCCAGAACTGTGAAACAACACATTTTTGTTTCAGCACCCAGTCCGTGGTAGTTTGTTATAGCAGACTAATATAGGATCCTCAAGTACTTGCCCCTGAGCAGTCCTGAGGCCAACACCAAGAAGTGCTCAAGAATTCCTCTTTCAAGTCAGCCAAGTAACAAGTCTTTCATTTTTTCTTTGCTGAAATATCACCTTCCAACAATGAGAAGAGCACAGGTTTTATCTCTAATGGGACCTAAAGATCTCTGTCATTCTGGGCCATAGAATAAAGGAGAGAGAAAAGGGGATGCAAATCAGTGTTTGAAGAGGACCACACTTAGAAACAAGGTGACCCCATTACCTAGGAAAGGTACTGGAATAGAGCAGGTTCTTCTACAGGTTGGGGATGGGGTGCTAAAAATAAGGGGTTCCCTTAAAATACTACATAATGATCTGTAGATCCCAGAATTCCTTCTACCATTTGATGCAGAATGATGAATGCTCCCCACCCTATGTCCACCCTCCAAACACAAGACAGGAGGTTTAGGTTCTGAAAAGACTGAGTCAGGCTCTGGATTTGAATTTATCTGGCACAGAGCAGGTACAGATGGTCTAAGAGAAAGGGAAAACTAGGGAATGAAGTGAAAATGTTCACCCAATCCTCTCTGCCACCCAAGCTCAGAATGCAGCCCAGCTTCAACCCACAGGTAAGAGATGGGGCAACGATCCTTTTCTGGGTACTTGGAACCCACTCGGGGGAAGAACCTGAAGATTCAGCCTATGGGAGTACCTGGCAAAGATGCAGGTGCCACCCAGTCACTAAGGATCTGCTTTGCACAGAGCTCCTGATCAGGCATTGAGTGCTTTGTTCTTAAATAGAATTGGGCACCAGTAACATCTGATATTTGAGGAGAGCCTGCAAAATGAAAAACTAACTAAAAGGAGGAAGAAAATTGGAGGAAACAGAGACAATCCAAAAGGAGAAGGAAACTTAATAAAAGTAAACTAGAATCAGTATTCTCAGATATTGTGTCCACAAAACAAGGATAGTATAAAAATAGTAAGAGTTCCTGCAAATGAGAAATATTATAGGAATAAAATATTCAATTAAAAGGTTTAGAAATAAAGTGAAGGAACTCATCCAGAAAGTATACAAAATGCATAGAGATAAAAAATAATAGAGAAAAGATAAAAAAAATAAAGTATCAATCTAATGTCTTACTAATAAGTATGTCGCGACCCACAGGTTGAAAACCGCTAGCAGGGTCACCTAAGACCATCAGAAAACACAGATATTTACATTAAGATTCATAACTGTAGCAAAATTACAGTTATGAAGTAGCAACGAAAATAATTTTATGGTTGAGGGTCACCACAACATGAGGAACTTTATTAAAGGGCCGCGGCATTAGAAAGGTTGAGAACCACTGCATTATGGACAGAAAGAAAAAACAGAGAAGAGAGGAGCGGATTATCTCTATAAACAAATTTTTCAGTAATTGACGGACAGGAGCCTTCTAAGTGCTAAACCAGTGAATTAAAAGGAGACTCATACTGTGGCACATCATTATGGAACTTTAGCATACAGGGGATTAAAGTGCTCCTCTAAAAATTTCTAAAGGTAGAGAAAAGGGACATTTACAAAAATTCAGGAATAAAAAACTTTCCAATTGTGCCACTGGAAATTGGACAACAATAAGCAATGACTTCAGTGTTATCGGTAAAAATAACATTTTCATTTAAATCTGATACCCAGTGAAACTACCAATCAAGTGTGAGGATAGAATAAAGGTATTTTCAGACACCTAAGGTCTCAGAAAAAGTTATCTTCTATGCATCCTTTTTCAGTGAAGGATGCACTACACTCAAATAAGGGAGTATTTCAAGAAAGAGGAAGATATAGAACCCTGGAAAGAGGGGGTCCAATGATGCAGAATTGCAAAGGGAAGCACCGGGACAATAGCTGTGCAGAAGACGCAGTGAGCAGCCAGGGAGCTGGAGCAGGTGGAGGAGGGATGCCTCCAGGAAACAAAAAGGGAAACTGACAGAGCAACTTCTTGGTGAAAAATTGTATTGAGAAACATTTTCCAAAGCTAACAGAATGTGTTGAAAAATTTGGCTGGAGAATCCAAGAAAACTAAATAAATGAGAAGACGAGGCAACTAGTAACTCCAAGAAAAAGAAAAGTTTTACAAGAAACAAAATCAAATCATAGAACACTACTTTGCTGGGAGACCCAGCAATATATATAGTAAACAGTATTTCATTAGTCATAATAATGAAAACACTGATTGTAGATTTAACCCAAAATTTGGAGAGCAGAGAGGGAAAGAAAAAGGTATGTGAGAGAGTTCAAATTTTTGTCTACCATAACAGATAATCTCTAAAGGGATAAATCAAGAGATGTATGTATAAGCATATTATTTAGATATACAGAAATAAAAACACACACAGAATAAATAGCTTAAAAAGTTGAAAAGTAATTGCCTTTAGGGTATAAAAAGTGTGTGTGTGTGTATACATGCAGGAAGGAAATGAAGTTGCTACTTTTGTTGTTAAAAGCTTTTTAGCACAATTTGATGTTTAAAACAATGTGTGTGAATTATATTGATAAAAACATTTTAAAAGGCAAACAATAAAATTACATTTGAGAAAAATTTCTACAACAACTTGACCTTAGGTGATTATCAACCAAGAGTGGTCTGTCTTTTTTCTTCTTGTTGGAGACTTTTATTTCCAAGTATGTGATTTCTGTGTTTTGTTTTCACTCATGAGTTGAACAGAGTGATGGATATACTATATCAAACTTAAACTAGATAACCATGTTTTCTTAATGGGTAGGACAAGACATCTCTCTATATAAAAGCCTAATATGCAAATTGTCCCCTTGGGAATTCGACCAGGAGACCAGGAGTTCGATCACTCACTATGACAGGTGCTGACCACCAGGAGGCGGCGCGGAATGAAGGAAGGCCCTGGCCAGCAGCTGGCAGCTGGGGAAGGGAGGCCCCGGCCAGCAGCCTGAAAGCCCCCATCAGCCCTGATCGCTGGCCAGGCCTAGGGACCATACTTGTGCACAAATTTCATGCATTGGGCCTCTAGTTATTAAATAAAAAAACCACTTATATGAAAGTAAATAGTTGTTTAAACTGCAGGTGTTGTGGTATACTGTTAATTTTTTGTTGTTTCGAAGAGAGATTTCATGCAAAAGATTTATTTTGTGCTAGTCTCGGCATATTTTTTTCTCTGCTCCTAAGGGCATTGCATTTAAATTACAACCATAGCCTAATCATAATTTCATGTGGAGTAAGAGCTTTAACATTCTTCTTTAAATTATGAATAAAGAGGGGAAAATTCTGTATTTATGAACATAAATGAACTCATACATACGCAATCATAAGAAGATTCTTCTTTTTCTCTATTTTGCTTCTTTCATAATGAAAATGATAAAGTTATAATATAAACCCTTTCAGGAGCATTATAATTACTAAACTTGGGAATTCAAGGACTTGATTGCAACCATCTGAGTGCTATGTATTCTGACTCTACAAGTTTGATCCAAGTCATGCACAGATAATCAAGGTTATAATGCCCAATCTTTCATTTTCCAGCTGGACAACATTGGTCAAGACATTGGTCACAGCAGGCTTTTTAAGTCTCCATGTATATGTAAATTGAAGAACTTGGAATAACAGAGATGGCCAATAGTTTCTTTACATATGCCCATTCCATGTGAATGATAGAGGCTACCAGAAACCTTAAGAAGAATTATAATACTATTTATGTCTGGGCTCAGCTGGAAATTGCTGAGATCGATTTGTTATGTCTAATTTGGATAGAAATTAGAAAAGTGCCTATCCTTACCCTGTGTATTTGTCAATCTTAGATTAGATGATCTGGAAGATTTATTTTAGGCTAACCATTATTCTATTCCTGCCTATGATTTTTATTTTCTAGTTTGGACTCCATGCTTTTCCTTTTTTAATAGTGTATTTATTAGATTACAGATCTTTTTAAAGGTAAACATGTATAGCACCCTTAACCATGTAAATGAAGGAAAATTCAGCTAAATAATATTTTTATGAACCAAACTAGTTCATGTTATGGAACATTACACCAGGAATGTTTGAACCATAGATTAATTTTTCCCCATAAACTTTAGTATATTGAATGCATCTTTTTGTGTGTGGAAATATATCATAAGCAGGTGAAGAATCTAAGGGCTAACACTTAGGGGGAAATGCTAATTATTGCATATGTCTTAGTAGGTAGACCCGTGAGACTTCATCACTTGAAGTTATTCAGTTACTTGAAGGTATTCGGATATATAGGTTTTCATAAAAGTTCTCTTTCTTTTGTTAAAATCATGACAGTCTGTGACAGTTAGGAACTAACCCATTTGAGGTAATTTTGGGAGAAAAGTTCATTGTCAGATGGAACTAGGTTCTTCTTACTCTGGCATCTTACTCCAAACTTTTTTTCTGTGGTGATGCATGTGACTGCCTTCGTGTTTGCCACCTCCAATAGGTCAGAGCCAGTAATGCCAGTCCTTTGGGAGCACTTTCATTCCAGGCGTGTGTCTGTTTTGCCTAGTGGTATTTGGTTGAGAAAAAAGGAGTCACTTAAGAAATGTAAGTAATAGAAATAGAAGTTTTAACTAATATCTTCTGCTTTTCCTACTTGAATATACTTTAAAAATAATGATGTAGATTACTTATCTTTCACTATCAAAATATAGAAGGAAATGTATAGCAATTAATGCAAGAACAATCATTCAAACATTTAAGAACGAGGTATGGCTCCTTCCTTAAACATTTCAGCTGTTATCAATTATTGCTTAATCAAGCTCTGGTTTCCCTTATCAAGGCCGAAGCAGTTTCTAGAGGAAGAAGTTCTCCAGTGATGCTTTGTAAGTTTATAATACCAGTGCGGGCTGAAATGAACTGGCTGAAATCTTGCCAATTCATGCTTTCTCCACATCAGGTACTAATGGTGCTTTAAAATAATTGCTGATTCTAATGATTGTAGTTAAGATTTTTATCTGGTCCTCTGCCCTATAATCTTAGGGAGCACACAGCCCCTTTACCTTCAGTAGGGGCTGCCCAGCACCTTTTGAACACCTTTTCTGTGTAGGGAATTGTCTTCCTCGTGTGCCCACTCCCTCCCTGGGGTAGAAAACACACTTCCAGCCACCTTTGTAACTGGCTGTTGGCACATGACCTATACTCCATCAATCACTGGATTAACATGAGACAAGCCTTATGGTTTGAGGAGGAATTCATTTGGCTGCTGAGGTGGAGATCCAGGCATCCAGGTTTGGGCAATAGCAGAAGTTGCAAGGTTCATATCCTGGGCAGAAATGGCAAGATGTGGTAGTAGGATGCAAGTAAGTCTGGGCAGCTGTGCAAACTGGACACCCACTGCTCAGTGTCACTCTAACCTTTGGTGGTATGTTCTTCCTCATGTCAGTTTTGGATATGGTTTGGGCAGTGATTTTCAACCTTTTTCATCTCATGGCACACATAAACGAATTACTAAAATTCTGCGGTACACCAAAAATTGTATTTTTTTGCCAATCTGACAAAAAAAAAGTATGATGTTGATTCATTCACATCGGATGGCTAATGTTGTGTTGGCTGTTGTCATTTTTAATTTGACAATCTAAGGGAAATGAGGTCAGTGCCCCTGACTAAATAGTTAGGTAATGCATGTTTTACAAATTCTTGTGGCACACTGGTTGGAAATCACTGGTTTGGGGCCTTGTTTTTGGAAGCCTCAAACCTGGTTCTCCAGCCATCCTACAATTCCATTTACACATGTCCTTTTAATAAACTCCTTTGGGGTTTGCTCCTGTAGAGTCGGTTTCAGTTGTTTGAAACCATTGTTCTTTCAGGAGAATAGTTTTTCTACCAGATTTCTTTCAGGAACCTTTGCATCTTCCTCTGGCATAATCAATGGGAATATTAAGAGAAAACATGAAAATGTAGACTGCATTTGATTTTCCCTGTGCCTGACTTGGAAATTTAGTACACATCTATTGAGTACCTATATGTGAACTTTTGTTGATGTTGGGATGAGATGGGAGGTGGTGGCAGAGACTATAAAGATAACTAAGCCAAACTCCTTAGCTATAGTTTAAAACAAGTCTACATGGGATTACTAAGTTATTCTTTAACTAGAGGCCCAGTGCACGGGTAGGGTCCCTAGGCCTGGCCGGTGATCAGGGCTGATTGGGGCCTTTCAGCTGCCGGCTGGGGCCTTCCTTCATTCCGCCCCGCCCCCTGGTGGTCAGCGCATGTCATAGCAAGCGATCAAACTCCCGGTCTCCCACTTTGCATATTAGCCTTCTAATATATAGATTAGAAACCTCCAGTAGTCTTTTTAAAAATATAGCTTCAAGCCTCTTGCAGACATGCTTTTACTTCTTAAAGATTTTTATTTGTTTTTCTTATGCATTTAAAATATATTTTCCACAAATGTCAACTGACAGATAGATAAAATGTGATGTATACTTCTAGTGGAATATTATTCAGCATTAAAAAAAATAAGGAAATTCTGACACATGCTACAATATGGTTGAACCTTGAAGATGATAAGCTAATTGAAATAAGTCAGACCCAGAACGGCAAATACTGTATGATTCCACTTATATGAGAGACCTAGAATAATCAAATTCATAGAGACAGAAAGTAGAATGGTATTTACCAGGAGCTGAGGGCAAGGGGGGGGGGGGTGTGGAGTTTGTGTTTAATGGGTACAGAGTTTCTGTTTGATAAGATTAAGAAGTTATGAAGATGGATGGTGGTGACAGTTGCACAACCATGTGAATGTACTTAATGAACTGAACTGTGTACCTAAAAATCATTAAAATGGTAAATTTTATGTAATACATACTTTGCTACCATAAAAATACTTTCTAACCAAACACAATATATACTACTGTGAATAAGACTAGGGAACTGATTTTCTTATAATCACTAAGAAGATTCTACCTGGGAGACAACAGTCATTGTGGGGAGAGGGAGAAAGTAGGGGTATAGATTGTGTGGAGAGGGTACCATCTCTATAATCAGCTAACACTGCCTAACCTGGCCAAACCTCAGTTTCTTCATCTATCAAATGAGTAAGATGAGGGGAGGGGCATTTCATTTCTACAATGCTCTGATTATTTGACCTTAGATTTAGAATCAAGGTCATTCTTGACTTGAACATTCAATTCCTCTGCTGATGAATAAACAGATCTTCAGGAAATTATACTTGTCTTTTGGAGAAATGGTTTCTTTCAGTAAGTTCTCACAGAGCAAATGCAAGTACCAACAGTATGGGCTTTTGAGAATGTGGAGTATTTCCTGTACCCGTAATCCTCTCCTTCTAGAAATTATCTGAGGTAGAAGTTCAATTCCCATCTGAGAGGCAATTCTTCAGTTACCTGATAAAATGGAAACAGGAAAATTATGTCATTATATTTTGGATCTCTTAATATGAATGCACTCAAAGCCAGACTTTGTTTTTAGGGTGTCATATTTAGAGCCCTATTTTTAGGCTCTCTACACAATATTGAGGCAATCTTTATTGGTCCACAACTTCCTTAGGCTGATCAGATCGCTCAACACAAGACTGTCCTTCAATTGGCAAGCGCTATGCTACCAGCTAAATAGTTGGGTACATTCAGTAGGCCTGCAGACAAAGAAAGCATTCAAGGCTAGTCTGGAGGCAAACAACTTCTGGGAATCAATTGCCAGGAGAAGTCTGCCTTTAGGAAATACTATGTATTGTTCTTAAAAATGCCACCACATCAGTAGGAAACACAAACAGTAGACTCAAAAGAAGCAAGGTACTGCAGACTGAATAAGCAGCCAATAAACACCCATTTTCCTGGGAAATATGAGTCCAAGACTGAAGAGTCCTGGTGCAGGCTTATCTGTCATCTACCTCTTCGCGAGGTCAGTCTTGGATGACATTAGCTCTTGTCCCCCACAGGAGGCTGCCAACTATTATCATAGATCATCCACTAGAGGGTGACAACCACATATGCTTAGGGATGGATGGCCATTCTGTAGACCCTGTGGTACCTAGGCACATTCCAAAGTCCTGAGTAGAGTTTCCTGAAGCTCATCAGCTTAAGTGGTTGGACTTTCACTTCCAGAATCCCCTCAATGGAGCAGAGAGGAGGAAATACAAATTTTCCCCACATTTATGGGCTGGGTGTACCTCCTTTTCAGACTTAGCTAAGAAAAAAAAAGTATATGTAAATTAGCCAAAGGAACATCTCTCATTAGTTTAGATGGGAGATGTATCTAACAGTTGGGAGAACTTGCTGTCAGTTATTTGAGATATTTTCTTGACGCTGTTGTGATCTTTTGGGACAGTTTCAGTAAGTTGTCTCAGAAGTTACTTGGTTTTTCCAGCTATAAAATGTCAGTTATTAATTATAAAGCTTAGAGCAAAATTCTTATGGTAAAGTAGGGGAACGTGGAACCTTTAATTAGAAGGTTTTGTGTCTTTCAGGGCGTATCTTAATATACTAAGTAAATGTGTGTGATAAGTTGGTGCGTCTGAGTTTCAGTTGGGATGTAGGTCTGGAATTTGGGATTTCTGACATGAGAAATATTAACCATTCAATGGACACCCTGCCCACGCAGACACCACAGTAGCTTTTGAGAATTTGGATGATATTCTTTCTTGTGTTTTTCTCCAGCCCATGTGGGGAGCGGTCATTTAGGCAGCTATTCATAGGCTTTGGTCCTTGCCCACAAGAAATGTTTCAATCTTAGGAAACCAGAACTTTTCAGATTACATATGTCTAAACCTTTTATATACTATTTAGACAAACATTGGATACTCTTTTTTTTTCTTTTTTTCTTAAAGGAACAATGACTTTTATAGCATGCAGGGGAGTATAAGCTCCTATGTTAACTGCTTTTAAAACTCTCCTCAGTGCCTCATTCAGGGCTATGTGTAGATAAGTACTCCATATTTGTTAAACATATAATCAACAGTTATTATAAAATTATAATAATTTTAACTAAGGAAATCCATCATTGATTTATGTGTTTATGATGCTTCTTGATGATTCTTTCAGTTTCAATAGAAAACAAATTGGTTTTCTTTATAGGTGACTTTGGTTGAGCATCTATGCATATTCGTCATTGCTCCTCCTTGCTTTTGTGGTTAGTGTTTTTGGAAGACAGTGTTTATAGTAGACTAAAGCTTTGGGAGCCAGACAGACCTGGGTTCAGTGAGTTTACATTGCTGAGTTTTATAAGGATTAGAGACAAATATATGTACAGTGCCTGGCACAAAATAAACAAAATTGTGTTTATTAGTTATTGTTTCTAGCTGTGTTATTAATAATAATAGGTACATTGGAAAACTAGAAAGAGGATGCAGAGAGAAAATGAGAGGGGAAGTGAGGTGCACATCTGAACTAGGCCCATCTGGTTATTTACAAATACTTCTCTTCGGCAAATATTTATCAAGTCCCTTCAACAAGCAGCATTGTTCTAGGCAACAGGGGCCACGCTGAGAACCAAAGTCCTGGCCCTGACAGATATTATCTGCTGGCTACATTGTCATAGTGAAAGGAGCAATGTATTTAGCAAGAGAATTTCTTAATAGCACTTTTTTTTTGGGGGGGGGGGGGAGCAACTTCTATTTAACTTTTTGAAAATGTTTTTTTTTGGTAACAGCTTTATTGAAATATAATTCGCTTTACATCCAATTCACCTATTTAAAGCATATAATTCAATGGTTTTCAGTATACAATAGCTTTCAGAGTTGTACAGCCAACACCACAATCAATTCTAGAACATTTTCAGTGCCCCAAAGAGAAACTCAGTACCCTTCAGCAGTTATTCCTCCCTCTCCCTCCAACACCCCCTTCCGGGCAACCACTAATCTACTTCCTGTCTTTATAGATTTTCCTATTCTGGACATTTAATATAAATGGAATCATACCATATGTAGTCTTTTGTAACTGGCTTCTAACACTTAGCATACTGTTTTCAAGGTTCATCGATGTTGTAGTATGTATCAGTACTTCTTTTCTTTTTTGGCTGAAAAGTTTTTAAAAGTCTCCTTGATGTCGGTTACATACTCATATGCTGATGGGTGGATTCATGTTTTTCTAGTCTGTGGGGTCCCGTCTTTTCTTCCTCACTCCTCCTTCTCTTACCCGCCTTAAAACAGAGGTTTTCTCTCCTCTACTCGTTTGAAGGCACCTAAACTCCAGCTTTAACATCTGAAATTTGGAGCACGTGGCACCTACTTTTACAATGACAGGAAATCTGGTTTCTGTCCTTTCTTTCTTTCCAGTCCTTTCATTTTGCCTCTGTGTGTACCCTCCAAATGCAATAGTACCAGGATCCTTTCAAGAACTTTGTAGAATTGGCCTTAGAATGGAAGCTTTAAATGATATCCAAAGATACATGAACCAGCCCAAAGAGAAAGCGGTGGGGGATGAAGAAAATCAAGAATGACAGCCAGGGAACTGTCACAAAATTGGGACAGACGGGTTGTTCCTTATTCTTATGCCTGATGGACTGAACATTTTCCACAAGAGCTTGGTACCACCTAGGACCTCAAGATACGCTGCATTTTTCCCTAGCAAAACTCCAGACTCTTTTACTCTCACTTCCTTTCTTCTGGGTTTGGCCCGTGCAAAGCCCACCGATAAGTTATAAATGACTTATCAAGCATTAGCGTTTAGAGAGTAGACGGCTCCATAAATACCTACTTGGCCTCATTAAAAAGCTACAGTGATTAAAGAGAATGATTAGTGTGGTGCCAGAGGGGAAAGAAGAAAATCCAACATCTGACTCAAAGGCGGCCAGACCTCTTCTCGGGGGCAGACCGTTCGTGTCAGGGAAGAGGCTCTGGCCTGCGCTCTGTGAGACAGGACGTGAGGGGCGGGCATCTGCGGGAACTCCACACTGGAGCCTGTCAGGGGAAGAGTTATGAAAAGTGCACACGTTCTCAGAGACGATTACCCTCTTGCCCTCCACGCCTCCTTCCCAACCTCCTCTTCCACTCCCTGTTGGCCCCACCCCCACCCCCAATGGAACTTAAAACATTATTAAAACAGGGAAACCTATAACTGGTATGAAATGACCCTCAAATGACTGCTTAATTACAGCGAAAGGAAAGCCGGGGGGCTACAAATAACCGGTAACTGTCCCGGCTGTCACCGAAGAGGAGCCTGCCCATGAGTCATGAGCCATGAATTAGCCACTAAGTGTTTCGCTTGCAGCCACGGGCCGCCGGCCGGGGCCCCGCGCAGGCCGTCCCCTCGCGGCCTCCCACGCCAGGCCCCGCGCAGCTCCGCGCCCCCGGCCCCGGGGCGGGCTGCAGGGCGCCTCCCCGGGAGGCAGGCGTTTGTTGTTGTTCGCCGGGCGCAGGAACTCGGCGGCCCGGCTCCCCCGGCAGCCCCCGGCCGGCCGGCGGTGGGGAAGTCTCCCAGGCTGCGCAGGAGACAGGCTGACTGAAGGAGCGCAGCCAGCGCGGCTGCAGATAAGTTAATGTACACAGAGAGGATGTAAATTACCACGACCCTCAGCAGCAGGACATTGGCCAGGGCCCTGTCAGGGAAAGGACAAGCGTCGGCGGGCCGGGGGCTCGCTGACATCCACCCCGAGATGGAGCCGCCAGGCGGCCCGGCCAGGGAGGGCCTTTTGGAGCCAGGCTTTCCTTGAAAACAGCTGCGTGTCCCTGACACCTCCAAACTAATGCATTTTTAATCAGGGGAATTAGCTCTAGGCGTCCCATATTTTTCCAAACCCCCCCCCCCCTCTCTCTCTCTCGCAGCCACGTCCCCATCCCCGCCCCCCAGGTTAGTGACGGGCAGTTCCATTATGTTTCTTTATCGGCACGGCTGTCTCCCGCGGCTCCCACGCACTCCAGACCCAGCCACCTTTGAAAACCTCCCGTCCCCACCCCCACGCCGTCCCCTGCCTGGTCCTCTCCAGCGCCACTTTCGCCCCCACCCTTCCCTCTGTTTATACAGTGACATCACAGCTCCTGGCTCTTCAAGGCTCAGAGAAAACAGTTCAAAAAGGCAAACAGGAAAGCCGGCTGGTCTTGGGCACAGGGCAAAATTCGGTCCAAGCAAGCGCAGGAGGATGGCACAAACGCACACGTGCGCGCGCGACCTTTGTTGGAGCCCCCCCGCCCCCCCTCCCCAAAATATAAAGTTAAAATCGTTGGGACATTGCTTCCCAGCCTCAGAGGAAATCTTCTGCGAGCCACTTAGTTAGGGGATTTAAAATTTTCGAAAAGCCATGTATGGAAAAATAAAAAGATAAAACAGGTGAAATCTATTTTAATAATATTATTAAACCCAATATAGCCAAACACATAATCAATATAAAAAGTATTAATGATATATATATATATATATATATATATATATATATATATATATATAAAATCTTTGAAATCCAGTATGTATTGTACAAACAGCACATCTCAATTCAGGTCCTCGTTTTTCCACTGGAAATACTTGATCTGCATTTAGATTTCATAAAACTTACAGTTGGAAAAGTTGATTCATATACCCAAGTGGTTCTGAACATATTTAAACATTTTCCAATAACTGAATTCAGCGTTAGTTTTTAAATTTAAATTGATTAAAATTGCATTTAAATTAAATTAAAAGCTAAGTCCCTCAATCACATATTTTATGCTCTTCATAGTCAAGGCAGTTAGCAGCTACCGTCTGGGACAGCAGAGGTATAGAGTTACTAGTACTCAAGGTCTTCTAGTTTTGCTCTTGTTTTATAAAATGGGAATAATATACTACCTTTTGTAGGATGCTATAAGAATTAAACGAAACTCAAGAGAGCAATGTGTATAAAGCTCTCAGCACAGGGCCTGGCACATAGTAAGTGCTCAGTAATGAAGGCCACTCTTGCAATTATTTCTCTTCCTTCCCCACTTTGACAATTTCTCCTCCCACTCTGTAAGCCCAGTGTGACAGGCTTCCTTACTCCAGAACCTGCTCTTAGGGAAGTATTGTTAAATGAATTTACAATAAGCTGCCAAGAATGAACAGAATATTCTAAAGTGCATGTGCCCTTCTGTCTTTTCTTACTAGACAACATCCCCACCCCTCAATCATTCTAGGCTCTTCTCTCTCCTTCACTGTCCCTCTCACCCTGACTCTTTAGTCAACCACCAAGACCTATCAATTCTACTTCCTAAATACCTCTTACATCCATATCTCTCAACCTCTCTGTCCACTACCCCAATCTAGGCCACTGTCCTCCTTCACTTGATAATTGCAACTGGTCTTTCTCCCTCTACTTTTGCCCACCTTCAATCCATTTGCTATGCTTCAGCAAGGGTAATTTTTCTAAAGCACGAGTCTAATAACACAACAACTCTACTTAAACACTTTAATGGCTTTCAACTATTTAAAAGGACCTACAAGGCTCTTCATGAACTTGTCCTGCTTACCTCTTTTTCCTTGTCTTTCACAATAACCTTTACTACCTTCTGGCCTCCATTCTGGCCACTCTGAACCTCCTTCAGATCTTTTGACAGCACATGTTCCCTGATGGAGGAACTCCACATGGCCATTTTGGCCATGCCTGGATGCTTTGTATTCATGTATCTCCTATAAGTCACGTCTTCACACTGAGAAAGGAATTTAGGTTCACAGCTAGATTTTTCTTCCCATTTTGCCAGATGGCAAACTGACTGCTATATTTGACTATGTTCCTCAACTCTTGGCTCCCAATTAGAAAATGCCACCTCCCTCTCAAAAATCTATGTATGACACCTCTGGAAATTCTTTGGGATGCTAAGCATTTAGGTCATTGAACGTGCACACTAGCTATTATTTATTGTGTCAGGTTCCATTCCACAACACCAATTTTTATAAAGTTTCCTTCTTAGTTTCACTTGATTGCAGAAACTGGCTAAGATACATTGGCACTAGGACTCTTGTTGCTTGGTCAAGGGGAATGTTGACATTGGAGCTGTGAGAAAAGCAAAGATCCTACCTTGCAGGATTGGGGGGAAGAATGGAATGTTAAAAGTTAACTTTAAGATAGTAGGCATTTGGATGCCAGGCAGGAACAGTGGTGGAACATTTCAAAACCCAGCCCAGAGCTTACAGAGGTCTGCCAGTGCTCTGGGTAGGTGTCACCAGCTCGCTCTTTTCCACACCTCTTGCCCACCCCTTCCTTCTCTTCTACTACCTCCCGGACACATACAGTGCTGGGAGTTAGAACTTGTGCTAACTTGGAGCCGAATGGGCAACATGAGACTGGCAGATCAGGGCAGTGATGGCTAGGTATTTTCCCAGAGGCCCAAAGAGAGTGGGATTTGTATGTCTGGTTTCTGCTTCTAACACCTCCAGGCCTAAGGATGGATTCCCAGTGATGTCCTTCCATCAAAGGGCTTGATCCCAGGGAAGGCGAGGGACGATGAAACTCCAGCTCTTTGTCTGGCTTCAGGAGAGAGCTATGTGAAACTGTCAAAGCAAATATGTTTCCCTGGAAAGCTGTAAATTCCTTTGGCTTTGGGTCCAAGAGGTTTGTCATGTGTTTCGAGGAAAGATGAGTCTGTTGATCACAGGTCATTAGCTGTAAGGTTCTAGAGCCCAGGGCCAACTCCACAGTGCAAGCTGCTTCATATCACCAGTATAATGCTGGATTCAAGGAATGCCCTTTAATCTCTGCTCAAGATGACAACAGTGAAATAACCTGCATTTGTTATGTACTTACCTACTCATGCTAATTTCTTTAGATTACATGGATAAGTTGTTGATAAGTTTTGTCAAGGGGCCTGTAAACAAAAAAAATGGAATAATTATAAATGCTGTTATAAGAGAAAATGGGTGAAAATCTTCAGAAGGAAATAGAGAATGCCAAAAGATTTATTTATTTGTTTGTTGGTTGGTTGTTTTCTTTTTGTCAGATCCTTTATATATTAAAGTAATATTAACATTAAATTCATGCTACAAAAATGAGATTAAAAAGTTTAGAAATTATTATAAATTAAACTACTTTCCTCTTTTGTAGTTTAGTAAACAGGAACCATGGATGCTTAAATAATGTATTTTTTTTCCCCTGGGAGTATACTCAAATAGTTCAGTCTTTGACTGGATACTTCTTTTATTTTATTTTATTATGATAAAAACATATAACATACAATTTTCTATCTTTTTTTCCCAATTATAGTTCACATTCAACATTATTCTGTATTAGTTTCAGGTGCACAACATAGTGGTTAGACAATCATATACTTTACAGAGTGGTCCCCCTGATATTTCAAGTACCCTCCCTGGCCCATACATAGCTATTACAATATTATTATTTTTTCCTCCATTGACCTCTCCCCGGCCACTCCCACCCCCAGCACATGCCCTCACCCCCCTAGTGACTGTGTCCATTGGTAATGCTTATATGCAACATACAAGTCCTTTGGTTGATCTCTTACCGCTCCCCCTCCCCCGCCCCTGCCTTCCCTCTTAAGTTTGACAGTAATTTTGATGTTTCTCTGTCTCTGGATCTATTTTTGTTCATCGGTTTATGTTGTTCACTGTTTCCATAAATGAGTGAGATCATGTGGTATTTATCCTTCTCCAATTGGCTTATTTTGCTTAGCATGATGCTCTCCAGGTCTATCCATGCTGTTGCAAATGGTAAGAGTTCCTTCTTTTTTATAGCAACATAGTATTTCATTATGTAGAGGTACCACAGGTTTTTAATTCATTCATCTACTGATGGGCACGTAGGCTGTTTCCAAATCTTAGCTATGGTAAATTGTGCTGCTATGAACATAGGGTGCATATATCCTTTCTGATAGGTGTTTCTGATTTCTTGGGGTATATCCTAAAACTGGGATTACTGGGTCAAATGGTAGTTCCATTTTTATTTTTTTGAGGAAACTTCATACTGTACTTCACAGTGGCTGCACCAGTCTGCATTCCCACCAGCAGTGTAACAAGGGTTCCTTTTTCTCCGCCTCCTCTCTAGCACTTGTCGTTTATTGATTTGTTGATGATAGATAGCCATTCTGACAGGAGTGAGATGGTACCTCATTGTCGTTTTGATTTGCATCTCTCAGATGATTAGTGACTTTGAGCGTGTTTTCATATGTCTCTTGGCCTTCTGTATGTCCTCTTTCAGAAAGTGTCTATTTAAGTCCTTTGCCCGCTTTTTGATTGGGTTGTTTATCTTCCTTTTTTAAGTTGTATGAGTTCCCTGTAAATTTTGGAGATTAAACTCTTATCGGATATAACATTGGCAAATAATAATGTTTTTTTCTAAAGATCCTTCTTCATTGTTGTGCTTTGGTCAGAAAAAATTATATTATTTAAGAAAAGCAATTTTGATTACCCACAGTTGCAGCATTAATTATATCTTACCAGTCTTTTTGTCCTGTATTTAACATTCTGAATTTCTAACAAATATTTTATCCATACTATTTAACGGGCATTTATTTCCCCCATTTTCTTATTGACACTTTATGAATATTATTTTTAATGTTTACAGACTGTACTATCATATAGATTTGCTACACTTACTTAACCACTCACCTAATGTTGGTTATTTGGGTTATTTTCTTTTAAAATAAGAGTTTTCAAAGGATTTCCTTATGGGTACATTTTCATTGGTTTCAAAATACTGACAATATTTACTGTACATATGGTAATACTTAATTTTAATGTGTATCGCATTAGCAAAAATTAAAGAGCCAGAAGTTTTATGTTAAAAATTTTATTAAAATCAGCACAATGCAAAAAGCAATCAATCAGTTTGACTGAGCTCCTTGTTTCAGAGAAAAATTGTGACCTTTCCAAGCAGAGATTTCTTCTTCCTCTGAGGGAGGAGCCAGATAATTGAGTAATCACAGGAAGGACAGCCTATGGAAGCAAGCTAGGGAAGCTCATCCAGTGTAGATGACCATGAAACGCCCCCTGGAGAGGTGACATTTAACCAGGCCCCAGAGGACGAGGAGGGTTTGAGAACCCCAGCTCTCAAAGTGGCATACTCAAATACTTTGGGGGATAGCAGTCGATAAACCTTTCTGGACAGTAATCTATAAGGAGGCTCCTAATATTTTCGTCTCTTTTAGAAAAAAATAAATATTCTTTTTCTAAAAAGATGAAGTAATCAGAAAAGATGAAAAAATTTAGTGAGCTAAGATGTTTATCTTAACATGATTTGCTTTAGGGGAAAAAAGGAAACACCTTGTATGTTTCTAAAGCTAAGAGATTGGCTATGACTATGCTTGCACTAGAATGTATACATCGTTTAAAAGTATACTTAGAGTAATCTAATATTGGTGAGAAGATTGTGTTAGAATAAAAGAGATGTAGCCAAACACAATGCATGAATTGGTTTGGGGAAAATAATAGCAGAGAGTCATTTGGAGGACAATTAAGAAAATTTGAATATGAACTGGGTATTAAATGACATTAGGGAATAATCATTAATATTCTGTTGTGAAAATGTTATTGTGATTATTTAGGAGGATGTCCTTATTTATAGGAGATGCATATTGAAATAAGTAGGGTGAGATGCCCTGATGAATGCAATTTACTTTAAAATACTTCTGCAAAAGAAAAACCCCATATATATATTTATTTATATATAAAAGGACACATATATACATGTATAGATAGTTAAAGCAAATATGGCTAAGTATTTATAATTATTGATTTTAGTTGGAAGATTTATAGGTATTCATTGTATTTATATTTTAACATTTGTATATGTTTGAATTTTTTTATAACAAAGAAATGTATTATGTAGCATTATTTATTTATTTGTTTTAAAAATATATTTTTATTGATTTCAGAGAGGAAGGTAGAGTGAGAGAGGAATAGAAACATCAATGATGAGAGAGAATCATCCATCAACTGCCTCCTGCATGCCCCATACCAGAGATCAAGCCCACAACCCAAGCATATGCCTGACCAGGAATCTAATCGTGACCTCCTGGTTCATAGGTCAATGCTCAACCACTGAGCCATGTTGGCTGGGCTGTAGCATTATTTAGAAAACCAGTAAATATGTCATAATGGTTCAGTGATTATACTGGGATGGTAGATTTATGGATGATAGTTTTTTTTCTTCCTCATACTGGGATGCATTTTAGACAATGGACATATTTTCTTTTTATTATCAATAATTAAAGTGATAGTCTATTGAGTACTTATTAGGATCTATGCTCTGCATGAATTATTCTATTTAATTTTTGCAACCTTAAGAGGCTGATATTATTATTCCTTTTGTATAGCTGAGGAGAATATTTAAAGAGATTACATTATTTTTCCACTGATATATGGCAATTTCAGGATTTAGCTGAGACAAAAATTATATTTTCATAATTCAAAAATAAGTTACCAGAGGGAAGGGGCATGGGAGGTAGTAAAGGGTAAAGGAGGTCAAAAATATGGTGATGGAAGATGATTTGACTTTGGGTGGTGGGCACACAATGCAATATACAGATCATGTATCATAGACATGTACACTTGAAACTTATATAATAATCTTATTACACTTGATCTTAGCCAAAAGGCTGAGAAGCGATATAATAATCTTATTAAGCAATGTCATCCCAATACATTTAATAAAAGATGTTTCAAAATATTTAGTAAAGTAGAAATAAACTATCCACATAACAGAAGATTTTACCCCAGAGGCTGCGTAGTCATATGGATTTAAAAGATGGAAATTATGATTTAAGCCCTGACTACAGTTTGCTGCCTGCGTGGTCATAAAGACTCATCTGAGAGCTGTTCGGTGGGCATTTATGCCCACTCCATCCTCCTCCCAGAGATCTATGTGAGCTGTGACCGTGTGTGTATATTATGAGTGACAAATTGTCCTACAATGTAAATTGTTACTATCATTGCTCCAAGGCCCCAAATAGTGTATCCCAATATCTAGAAGAATACCAGCTTGTCCTTTTTTATGCTTGGCCTTTGAATTTTATTTTAGGACTAGTGGCCCGGTGCATGAAATTCGTGTGTGTGTGTGTGTTGGGGGGGCTTGTCCCTCAGCCCAGCCTGCACCCTCTCTAATCTTGGACCCCTCAGGGGATGTCCTACTACCGGTTTAGGCCCGATCCCACAGGCAGGCAGGTGAGTGGTTAGGAGCCAGCAGTCCCCGATTGTGAGAGGGATGTCCGACTGCCAAGAAAAGAGGAGTAACAGTCAAGATCACTCCTAACCACTCTGCCTGCCAGTCTGCTTGCCTCCAACTGCCCCCCCTTGCCGGCCTGATCACCCCCACACTGCCTCCCCGCCCCCGCTGGCCTGCTCACCCCCAACTACCCCCCACCATTCTGATTGCCCCCAACTGCCCCCTCCCCTCCCCCCTGCTGGCCTGATCACCCCCAATCACCCTCCTGGCCTGATTGCCCCTAACCACCTCTGCCTCTGCCTCGCCACTATGGCTTTGTCTGGAAGGATGTCCGGAAGGTCTCCTGGTCTAATTAGCATATTACCCTTTTATTAGTATAGATGTGTCAATTGTTATGAAATTATCATTTAGTGACTTCTGTTCTTTTTGTTTTGTTTTTGTCTTTTCTATAATTACAAGGGTAAGAGTAAGAAATTACTCTTCTTTTCTTGGTAAGCCCTGGCCGGGAAATCCTCCCTTCTCATTGTTGAGCATAGTTGACAACCTAGAAGTAAGTGTCTCTGGGGATGGCCTCCATCAAAGACAAGGCTCAAAAGTGGACTTGGTGTGTCAAGATGTCAGTCCATAAAGAGTGGACTTTCATATCCCACTTTGCAAATATGAACACCCTATTCCTTATTTTCAATTTAGGCTCAGGCAAACAGTAGAACCTTCATTGAATTGTTGTATGGATGAATGATAGTTGAGAAAATTTGTTCTTTTTGTCTAATTTCCTGTACCTGGCATGAAACAGTCAAGAGGTTGCCATTGTTGTGAAAACTTCAGCCCAGTAACTCAGAGGTAAAGAAAATTGGCACCAGAACATTAATTCTCCATTTGGATAGAATCTCTGAACTTTCTGAGATTCATGCATCATTGTAGTAAAACTAAAGATCAAGTTTATTTTGGAAGTTCTGCTACAACTTCAAGTATCATATTACTGATAGCATAGCAGTTGGGAAAACAGAAAAGAGCAACATTCTATTTCCAAATGCACATTTCTATTGTTTTAAAGCTCACAATGTTTGCTTTACTAATTCAGAAAGGAGAGAAGATCACAAATTATGTTTTAGGTTAGCATTTACCATTTTACTTTCCAAAGTAACCTTCTTATTATCAAAGCCATTGTTAAAGATCTCAGATATGATAAACTCATATCTTGAAAGAGAATAAATAACATTAATGGAACAATCTTTGACTGGGATTAAACACCCTCAAACCTTTCAGTTTTGTTTTTTGTTGTTGTTGTTACTGATATAATCAATGATTATTTTAGGATGAGCAAGCAAAAAATCTAGTTAAGATCCTCTGTGGTGGTGTAAACAGTGTCAGGCTGTGTGTCTGATGATGGTGAGGGGGGTAGAGGGATGCTAAAGTTGCATCATCTCATTGAGATACCCAAAGTATGTGCAACCAAGAAGACAGCGGGCTTCCCTGGCAGAAAACATCACACAAAATAAAAGTTATTTGTGGCTTTTGGAAGGATAAGGTTGCAACCCTGGGGCTACCAGAAGCCAGCCATTGGCAACAGCAAATAATGGTTTGTTATTACTGGTTGGAAGCTTTCTGATTAGGGTGTTTGATACCAAAAGATCAGAGGACCGTATGACAAATATGGTTCTAATTTATTTAATCTTAAAAACCATAATAATCTGAGTTTGGTAAGGCTTATTTGGATTGTTTCTCTTATATATATTTGTCTTAGAGATTTAAATTGAATTTTTTCTTTGACTTGAGTTAGTTAAATTTCTTTTAAAAATGTTTTACTGTGTCAATTAGTATATATTGTGGTGGTTAATTTTATGTGTCACCTTCCCTGGGCTGAGGGATGTCCAAATAGCTGGTAAAATATTATTTTTTTTAAATATATTTTATTGATTTTTTACAGAGAGGAAGGGAGAGGGATAGAGAGTCAGAAACATCGATGAAAAAGACACATCGATTAGCCGCCTCCTGCACATCCCCTACTGGGGATGTGCCTGCAACCAAGGTACATGCCCTTGTCCGGAATCGAACCTGGGACCTTTCAGTCCACAGGCCGACGCTCTATCCACTGAGCCAAACCGGTTTCGGCTAAAATATTATTTCTGGGAATGCCTGCTATGGGATTGGCATTTGGGTCCATCGACTGAGTAAGGAAGATTGCCCTCACCAGTACAGGTGAGTATCACGTAATCTGTTGAGGACTTGAATAGAACAAAAGGCTTAGGAAGGACAAATTCCCTTTCTCTGCTTGAGCTGAGACACCAAGATGCTATTCTGAGGGCACTGGTCAAGATGCCTGAGACACTGACGCTGCTGATTCTTGAGCGCAGAGAATCCTGTGGGGAACGTACAACCTCTACCTCCCTGGTTCTCAGGCCCTGGGAGTCACACTGAGTTAGGCCACTGGCTTTCCTGGTTCTTTAGATTGCCGAGGCAGAGCATGGAACTTCCTGGCTTCAAAATCACGTGATCTAAGTCCTGTAACAATTCTTTTTGTTTACATACATGTATCCTTTTGCTTCTGTTGCTCTGGAGAACCCTGACTGATAATTAAGTAATAGCTCGAATACTGAACTATGTGAGGTAAAAGTGTCATAATATAGTCGTCAAGGAGCTTAGAGTCGAGTTGCTAGGGCCCAAGAGACACAAAATAAGGAGTCTGTGGTTAGATTAGTCAGGGAAAGCCACCAATGGCAACCAATAACTCCTATTCATTGACTCATTTCATTTATTCACTCACTGTAAACACTTCCTGAATTCCAAAAGGCAGCAGATGATGATGCTGGTGAGGAATGTCCATTCTTATCAGATCCTCACTAGTTATGCAGGAACTACCTAACCCACCCTTTGCATTTGGGTTGGCAGTTTTTCTTTGTCCCTGTTTTTTGTGTGTGTGTGTGTTTTTTAATTTCCATTTTCACAGACTTACAGGTAGTTGTGGAATGTGGCTTTCATTTTCAGAAATTACAGTGCCAGCATTGTTTCTTCTGGACAGCAATTCCCGGGTTTTGATATTTCAGTTTAGTGGTGACCATTATATTTGTTTTCATAGTGAGAAAATCCAAGTCATTTTGGGCACTGGTTCAAGGTTACATGATGAGGGCATGGACCCCATCCCTGAACTCACTAACAAACTTGAACCATAATTTATGAGCAGTGGTTGAGCCAGGAGAAGAAATGGGGCCAAAGTCACACCTTTACCATTTAGAGAACTTGCCAAACTGACTTCAACCTTTTGACAATGACCCCATTTCCTAGTTTCTCAACCTAGAATTATATGCAACTTATTTTTCTTTTCTTTCTTTTCTTTCCTTCTTTCTTTCTTTCTTTTCTTTCCTTCTTTCCTTCTTTCCTTCTTTCTTTCTTTCTTTCTTTCTTTCTTTCTTTCTTTCTTTCTTTCTTTCTTTCTTTCTTTCTTTCTTTCTTTCTTTCTTTCTTTCTTTCTTTTTGCTTAAAGTATTATCCTCTGTGATCATGGGCACTGGGATTGTCAGTGTTGCCATATTTTACTAGTTTCACCTGCATTTTATCTCCCAGTCCAAGGCTTTCCTTTTCATTTCTTTAGGAAACATGAGCCAGTTAACATCACCATAGATCACTTTGACTGCCATGCTCTGGCCCCAGAATTCTGTTTGAGGCAATCCTAGCATGTCCAGCCTTTCTGCAGAGTTCAGTTTCCTGAAAGCCTTGCCCTTTTTACTCTTTTCAACACCTATGGTCCCATCACCACTTGTAGAAGCAGACAATGTAAGATAAGGCCCCAAACAGTTTTGCCCTACACTTAATTTTCATAGACATCCCCTGCCCAAGCCTTTCTGTCTCATCTAAGGGGGACGAGAGGATAGCTAAGAAACACCTGTGAAGGTCACTGCCCAGGGACACAGACCAATTAAAAGACTGAGATTTAATAATAAGGTTATAGAACGCTTCCCTCACCCACGTTTTACCCCCACCACTGCCACCAATGAGTCTTCAGTATAAGATGACCTACAACTGAAAGAGCTGTAAGATATAGAATCTCTTCGAGGAGGAGTACTTAGGGAAGCCCAAAGTTCACAGGGGAGACAAAGCAAGGATTCAAGAGAAATTTGAAGCCTCTGTCCCCTGCAGTTACAGCAAACATCAAATGCAATCCAACTGATATCCTCACACTAAAGACCTATAGCCTGGTACATCATGTTAGACTGTCAATAACAACAACAAAAACATTGTGAGGCAAGAAAGAATATTGTCTAAAGAAACAAAGCAAGGATTAGAACCAGATTTAAATATGACACAGATACTGTAATTATTAGATAGGAATTTAAAATAACTGTTTATATGTTAAGGGCTCTAATGGGGAAAAATAGACAACATGTAAAACAAGTGATTATATAAGCAAAGAGATGGAAACTCTAAGAAAGAATAAAAAAGAGAGGCTAGAAATAAAAAAACACTATAACATAAATGAAGAGTACCTTCAATTGACTCATCAGTAGGCTGGACATGAATGAGGAATGAATCAGTGAACTTGAAGATATGACAATAGAAACTTCCTAAACTGAATTGCAAAGAAAAAGAAAATGACAGAAAAGAGAAAAGAACAGAACATTCAATATCTGGGACAATTTTAAAAGGTGAGGCATATGCATAATTAGAATACAAGAAGGAGAGGAAGGGGAGAATGGAGCAGAGAAATTATTTGAAATATTAATAGCCCAAAACAGACACCAAACCATGGATTCAGGAAGTTCAGAGAATACCAATAGGATAAATATCAAAAATTAAGCAACTTGGAATATCATATTCAAATTGCAGAACATCAAAGACAAAGAGAAAATCCTTAAGAAGCTAGAGAATGGAATAAGGCTAAGGATTACTTTGGGCATCAATGTCAGAAACCATGCAAGCAACCAGAGAGTAGAATGAAATATTTAAAATGTTCTACATTTTGCACAACTGTCTTTCGAAAGGAGATTAATAGAACGAAAGTCAAGTCACAGATTAGAAGACAGCGATTGTAAAGCACATATCTGATAAAGGACTTGTAGCCAAAATATGCAAAAACTCTTAAAACTAAGCAATAAGAAAATAAACAATGCAATTAAAAAGTAGTCAAAAGATCTGAACAGACACCTCACTAAAGATAATATGCAGATGGCAAGTAAGCATATGAAAATATTCTTACCATATATTTTTAGAGAACTGCACATTAAAAAAGCAATGAGATACCACTACACACACTGACAACACCAAATGCTGACAAGTGTGTGGAGCAACAAGAACTCTTATTCATTGATGTTGGAAATGCGAAATGGTACAACTACTTTATTTATTTATTTTTAAAATATATTTTTATTGATTTCAGAGAGAAAGAAGAGGGAGAGAGAAATAGAAACATCAATAATGAAAGAGAATCATTGATCAGCTGCCTCCTGCATGCCCCGGCCTGCAACTCAGGTATGTGCCCTGGTCAGGAATCAAACCATGACCTCCTGGTTCATAGATGGACACTCAACCACTGAGCTACACTGGCCAGGCATTTTCTTCCAAAGCTAACTATAAACATATGATCCAGCAATTGTGGGTGGGTGTGTTTTTTTGTTTTTGTTTTGTTTTTGTATTTACCCAAAAAAGACTATGTCCACAGAGAAACCTGCACATAAATGTTTATAGCAGCTTTATATATATAATTGTTAAAACTTGGAAACAACAAACATCATTTAATCAACAAATTGTGGTATATCCATCCACACAATGGAACATTATTTGGTGATAAAAAATGAAATATCAAGCCATAAAAAGACATGGACATGAACCTTAAATACTACTAATTACTAAGTGAAAGAAGTCGATCTGAAATGGCTATATACGGTATGATTTCAGCTGTGTGACCTGGAATAAGCAAAACTATAAAGACAATAAACAGATCAGTGGTTGGCAGGGGTTTAGGAGGATGGGGAGGAGGAAAGAGAGAATGATAAATAAGTGGGACACAGGGGATTTTTAGGACAATGATACTATTCTGTATGATACTATAATGATGAATACATGTCATTATACATCTGTTGAAAACCCCCAAATCTATACAATACAAAGAGTGAACCCTATATGTAAACTATAGACTTTAGTTACTAATAATGTGTCAATATTGCTAACTAAATGTGCCACAACAATAAAATATATTAATAATAGGGAAAACTTTGTAGGTAAGGAATGAAAGGTTATAAGGGAACTCTGTACTCTCCACAGTTTTTAAAAGATATATATTTTTATTGATTTCAGAGAGGGAGGAAGAGGGAGACAGAAACATTAATGATGAGTGAGGATCATTGATTGGCTGCCTCCTGCACGCCCCACACTGGGGACTGAGCCCCGACTGGGTATCGAACTGTGACCTCCTGGTTCATAGGTCGATGCTGAATCACTGAGCCGTGCCAGCCGTGCTCTCTACTCAGTTTTTCTATAAATTCAAAACTGTTCTAGAAAATAAAGTCTATAATTTAAAAAGAAAAAGTAAAGGAGAATAAAGATTTTCTTAGACAAATGAAGCCTCCAGTCTGGAGGCTTCTGAAACTGATAGAGCATGCTTAGTTTTGGGGACCTGGCTGATTGTAGAGATTTAGTATATCTAGATATGAAGGGACTTCCCCACTTGGCTGAGTGTGAAAAGGTAATTATAGATTCTGGTTAAGAAAAGTAAATATAGATAGTTTATCAATATAGAATGGAGCGTGAAATTTGTTGTTACGTGACTGCTTCTGTGCAAGGTACTTAACATGTCATATTATTTCCTCCTCCCTGCCTTTCTCCCTCCTTCTTCCTTTCTTCCTTTGCACATAGTTATTGAGTGGTCTGATACATACCACTAATCAAACCACCTCCACAAAGTGTTTACTCTCTAGTGGAGGATACTGACAAGTACAGGAAAGTCCAGTATGGTGAGGTCTATGTGCCTAAGTTAAGGAGATTGCCACATACTATGACAGCGCATGAAAAGGGCACATATCTAGCCTTGAGGTCACAGGGAAGGCTATCTAAATTGGAACCTACTGGATGCATAGCAATTAGTCAGATGAAGGGGAAGGAAGTGGATTCTAGGCAGAGAGAACAATCTCTGTGAAGACCCAGAGAGACTGAAAGTCAACAAAGTGCAGTATGGCTAGAGAGAACTTATAGTGCCAGGAACTTTGGACACTAAAGTGATGTTGGGTGGTAAGAAAGGACCAGATCTTGGGAAGCCAGTGTAAAAAATATCCTGAGAGTGGTGGTTACCCATTTAAACAGCGAATGAACCAACCAGTCTTGCTTTTTCCAAAGGTCTCTCTGAATGGAGCATGGAGAATGAGCCAACATTAGAGATATGAGAATTGCAATGATCTAGGCATGAAATGGTGGCACCCAAATTCAGTATGGAAATAGATAGAAAGCTTTGGAAGAACTAGAATCAAAGATTTGGTGATTGATTTAAGAATGGTGATGAAGAGGAAGGAATTAGATGTCTTAAGTTTTCTGACACATGATGGCATCTTCAGCTGAATAGAAAACTGGTCTGTGAGGTTGGAGGGAGAAAGGATGATAATTTCATTTTGGAACATTTGGTTTTGAAGAGCCTGTGGAACATGAGAAGGAGAATGAGGATGTAAAACTCTGAAGGGAAACTTGGGCTGGAGAGAAAAGACATGGAAGTTGTTGGCATAAAGGTAGTGACTAAAGTGGGAGATTTACTTTTACAACTATTATTAAGGCAGATATTTCTCTTCCTGTTTTCAGAGGAGGAAACTGAGGTTTAGTGAGCACAAGTAACTTGCTCAAAATCAGTTAGGGAATGGTAGAGTCAGGACTTTTGCCCTGTGCATTTCCAGTGCAAACCACTGTTTTTGGGCAAATGCACTGTTTCTGAGTCATCTGATTGTATTGCTCCTATGGATTTTTTTTTCACCTCTGGGAATCCTGGAAAACACTCCTACTTGTCCCGGGACCTCACATGGAGAAATGTCACTGTTCACAGCTCAGAAATTGCTTTTTTGGAAGTTAAGGAAAAATACATCAACTGCTTTATGAGGATTCCCATCCATCTGGACAGAATGATCCCAATGATACCTGGTCTCTGAAAACAGCTCTGAATGTCCTTCCAAGCTAGACCTGTAGTGGGTGGCAAATTACGTTGATGACTGGCCTCCTTATGCATTAACACATCAGATAAGTGGTGCCAGAAGCAGAAAACCCATTTCACTAGCGGATATAAGGCTGGCTCCAGGACTGCTGGCTCTGTGTTAGGCCATCCTTCCTTCTGGGACATCCACTGGTGTCTCTTGTCTCCTCCTCATGGGGATCTCCACATCTCCCCCTACCTGACCCACAAATTCCATCTCCTTTCTTAGTCCAGAGTGCACCAGAGTTGAAGCCTTTTCATATTTCCCAGTTGGAGGGAAGCTGGATGTTCTTAGTGGTGACCTCATCCCTCTTGGCATCCCCCTCCCACCCTGCCTCCCAGGCACTGTCATTTTCATTTGCATGGCCTCAGGGGTCTTTGACTGTGGAGGGACCTGCTTCATAGCTGATACCAAGACTCAAGCTCCAACCTCTCACACTTTCTCATATAACATCTCATCTGCTGGTGGAATACATTTGTTTGTGATTACAGGCTGCATATAATACCATTGCACACGGCCTTTTGTTATGGCCCAGCGCCATGAGAAAACACATTAGTAATTTTTTATGACCCTTGTGCAACCATGCAGGATTTCCCTAAAACAGAAAACATGAAGGGATTTTATTGTCTTGCACTATTAGACTTTCCTTATGGCTGATGTGTGTGTATTAGAGCTAACAGAACACAGGACTTCCCAGACATTTTGAGTTGAGAGGTTTCTGACTCCAACTGGTGAACACCCCCTTGTTTATCTGCTCTGGGGACATAAAAAGCACAAGGAAATTACAAACAAAAGGCATCAAGGTCTTGACTGCTTCTCTTGGCATATTAATTTACTCCTGGGCTTAAATGGGATACTCTTAGCCACTTCTGAAAGTAACTATGAAATGACAAAAATTGGAAGAGACTGGTGAACAGTATACATCCTCACTAAACAGTATACATCATAGTTTTCCCATTTGACCAGGATGGGGTCTCTCTCTCTCTCTCTCTCTCTCTCTCTCTCTCTCTCTCTCTCTCTCACACACACACACACACACACACACACTATCCAACCAAAATGTCTAAAAACAGAGTAGTGGACTTTCATTTAACCTTAAGAATAAAAATATGTAATTTCTATAAGAAATCACTCCATTGTGGGCACTGTTATGGTATTCAGTGTCCACCCAGGAGAGAACTTGACAGGTTCCAGCTCTCTGAGAATCTACACTAGAAACATTTTAACTACTTTTCTCTGAAGCACAAACTCACCCTGAATCGGGCAGCATTAGGGATGACTCCTCCCAGCTGGGAGCATGTTCCCAGGTGTCCAGGCGGTGATGGTAAGTAAGCCAAGAGTATGAGAAGACAACAGATTCCATGGAGACAAATGAAAAACCTTATCCTAAAACAGGATTTAATTAGAAAAAATAACATTGCCTTTTGAGTATAGAGTATTAGTAGTTGGCATGATGATGCTAACTCTTTAAACTCAACATTAATGTCATGGCTTCCTTCCCAAACTACATATCAGCCTTCAAATATATGCATCCCATTGAGTGACAGAGTAAGAATCTGGCTCGGCACCTCCATATAAAAGCCTTGGGAAAAACACAGCAAATGAAGCAGGATAATCAAGAACAGTGATATCTGGGGTTCACATTGACTGTGCTTTGGTTAGAGTAACAAATTTTCTGAGGCACAAGTATATTTAACCAGCCTTAAAAAACTAATATATTTGTGGTATACTCTGGGGAAAAGCTGTTCATGGTATCTCACTCCTAACAGAATGGAAAAGATGGATTTGCACTTCACCCCTCACCTGTCACCTTCCCTAGGGTTGAATGTTAGCATCTGGTGAGCACAGAATGGACCCACCTTCAATAGTTAAAACGGCATTGAATGTGCCCTTAAAGTCATGAGACTGGTCTGTGTATTACATTTTTAATATTTGGACTCATCTATGTTGCTATTTCTATACATTAGTAATACTGGAGGCTATGTCCTAAATGATATTCTGTAAGTATTGAAAGATATTTTTAGCTGGCCAACCGAACACTGGAAATGAGCTCCAGCATTTATCTCATGGGGAGATTCTGCCATCAGAGGGAACAGGGCTTATCTCAGGAGCTAACTCCAGAAGCCATCCATATACTTGCATGTCTTTTTCCTTGGAGAAAAGATCTTTTCCCTTTTGATTCACTGGGCTGGTGAGCAAGTGGATAGCTAGCCTTCAAGGGTGCATCCAGAGACACAAATCAATCCCACTATAAAGGATAGAGAGCTGCACATTTACCACACGGCGAGGGTGGCTACATGGTGGACACAGATGCGACGCGTGGCAACTTAATCTTGACCATGTTGTAATGAATAAAATGTATCCAGTGCTTACTGGGCCGGGTGATGCCTCTCAGAAGCATCACCATGAACTTAGGACTGGAAGTGCATTTTATTCATGTTTGGCTCCTGAAGCTCAGTTTTAGATCATGTAATCTGTGAAGAGCATCCCGTGATTGGCATGTTTTCCCAAGTTCAGTTATAGTTTATGAGACGTGGAAGAAACAAACTCTGCTCACAGCTATTACCTAAGATTCAAAGTTGCTCAATTTGCAAGTGGTTGACTTGTGCTTGCTCCTCTCCGCCCTCAGCTTGGCTATTATTAGACCGGGAATTAAATCACTGAAGTCCAGTCTTCTCAGGTTTCCCTCTCCTCACCCCCACCCTCAGAGGAGATTTAGAGCGTTCATAAGAAAATCAACTCATCCCTAATCAGTCGGCCCAAAGAGACCCGGAGTGCTCCTCCCCCTTCCTTTTACAATCCTTCCAATAAAACGTCTTTACTGTTTTTATCCTTAGGTGGGGAGCCCTCTCAGAGAGTTCACACAGTGAGTGTGGTTTGTGCATTCAATATTAAGATCTAATCATGGTCTCTTGAGAGCTGAAAAATGAAAACACTGGATAAGAGCCCACCTTCTGGCTTCATGCTTGTCAAGAACAGGATCTATTAGCCTTTTAAAGAAATACTGATAATAAAAAGCAGACTAAGTGAGCTATGTGAATTGGCATCTAATCAATTATTTTCTGAGTTTTTTCCCCCTTAAGTTACTCAGAGCCGCGTGAGCAAACAAGATTTCACTGTTCCAAGCCCTCTTGCCTTCCACAGAGCTTGGCTAATACTTGAGACTCTGCACCCCCATTCTCTTTTGAGATGTTTTATTATTATCATCTTCATAGGAAAGGTGCTACTCCCTTTAATTAAAGGGTATACTCCCCACTCTGCATCCTCCAAGCTTCCAAAGATACGAGGCAGAGCTTCCCTCCTTTGCCCACCAGCTGGGCCAGGACCTCAGGGGTGTGAGGACCAGGACAGCCGCTATGGCCGACCCATGGCGCCCAGAGTTCAGGCTTTCTTTTTCCCACATTAGTTCCTCATTGTATTTGACCTAGAAGTTTTGGATGTGGACAACACCACATACTTGGGATGAGACACTTTTTTCTCCTTAAACCTTTTGCCCTCTAGTTGATTTATTTCTCCTGGGCTAACATTGGACTCATCCTGAACATCAGTCTTTGGTGTGGAAGACCCTCCAGCATTTGGCAGGTCTTCTCCTCACAAGCTGGCTGCATCGAATGGTCTGGTTCGCCTCTACTTCCCCTGTCTGCATCTCATCTCCGCCTCACTTTCCCTCCTGCTCCCTCCATACTCAACCCGCACCCTTTGACTTCTACCCAATATATCACTGGAAGAAGAAATGCATCTCTGATGTTCCCTGAGTGCAGGCCAATTCCTTATTTTCGCGTGGGTGTGCCTGGTTTCGTAAGGTGCACACCAGGCAGCTGAAGACTGATGTTGGTTTTGACCTGTCATCTCTAGTCCCCACCTAGGAGGGGTTTGAAGCCCCGACTCCCAGAGGTCATCTCTATTAACTCTTTAGAGGAGCATGATAAGGGCAAAAGAAATCATGAAGCACAAATAAAAGGCAACTGGAGGGAAAATGGTAATTTTAAAGGATTTCTATCAAAGAAAAAAAAATGGTACTTTCCAAAGTAGGACTTGAGGTGTGTCTTTGGCAGGTCTCTGTCACAAAATGCTTCTCTTCAGAAAAAAAGTAGGGGATTATCTAAAATACTAACTCTTATTAAGTTCAGATTCTCTTACAATTAGATTTTTAAAAATCCATTTCTACACGTAGCATGCATTCCAGAATAAATGCACAAGTTTCCAGGCCTGATCTGAAATCCTGTTAGGTAATTCCAGCCAGACCTTGACCCCAGGGTTGTGAGGACCAGGAGTGGCGTTACCAGCTATTGTCTATTTTGTTAGAAGCTGAAGTTGAACTTGGGAGCATGATTAATGTGAGCTCAATTTTCCCCTCCCTCCAGCCAACCACTGAAATCACTAAGGCTTCTAACAGGGTAAACATGTCTGTTAGTTTGTTCCCAGGAATTTTCCTATACTTTTCCTCAGAATATATTAATTTGCCCCTTTCATCACTTTCCCCCAGACCCACTGGCACCTTTCCCCTCTACTCTACCCAGTTGAACCAGGATTCAAAGCCATGGATTATCCGGAGGATCTACTCACATATGTTAAACCTCAGCCAAGGTCCCCCTAAGCTGGAACAGAGCTTATCATTCCTGTCTTAACTCTCTGGTCCCAGCATCTTGGTTTTCTCTTTCTGGTGCTTAATCATTATTCTCATAGAAGGAAGCAATTTTTCATATTCTTAATAAATAATTCAGGAATCTGAGTAAATATCTACATTGTCAAAGAACTCAGGCCAAGGCTTTCTCCTTCCCCAATCCCTCCCCACAGTCAATCAACATTTATGGAGAACCTATTATGAGGCAGCTTCTCTGCTGGGCCCTCACGTACATTGTTTTATTTCATCCTCACCACCAGCCTGTAGCATGGTACTACACACATGGTAGGCTCTCAATGAATGTATTCTGGTTAAATGGATAACCTTATGGAACAGAGTTATTAACCTAACTTCAGAGCTGAGGAAACTGAGACCTGGAATAGGTAAGTGACTTGTCCAACAAGTCACTTGTGCAACAAGTTGTTTAATTGAATTCACCCTTCACCCAGCCATCCCTGTTGTGGTCTTTGTCACATTCATGTCCGTTAGTTAAAGCCGCCATCCAGCTGGTACCACAAACGGTGTCTCATTGCTTCAGAAAGACAAGGTTCTATTTTGGGGGGAAATATGGGTGACTGAGCAGCATGGTGTTTGGCTTCTCAGCCTTTGGAATGCCATCTACAGCATTCACTCCAGAAAACCTCACACAGATTTGTGTTTTCAGAGAGGGGTCCAAACACTTAATTATTTTTTGGGATCTCCAGTATTTGTCTTTCCTAACCAGGTCATTCTTCAGACAGAAAAAATGCTGAGTATGACGCAGCCAAGGCTCAATGGGGTTGACAGTGAGCCAGAAACTCAAAGCCCTGTCCACAGGCCTGCGCATGTCCAGAGAGTCAGCTGATGGAAAGCAGTTCTCTGTGTGCACCCTGCAAACGTTCAAGGCTAGAAGAGTTACCAAAAGCAATGCCCACTGACTCTGGCTGACAGGTGGTTGCATTGAGCTAAATGAGAACGGGGCAGCCTGCCTCTTCTGACAGCAGTTGGCAGAGCAATATCCAATAGGCATCACCATGGCCTAGACGTTTCTATGACTTGCAATATTTCAAAATGGGTGTTTCCGTCACTGTGAGTGGTAGTGTCTTCTGGGAGGTGTATGTAGATGTGCCATTAAGTAAAAACTTTGGAATTTCAACATTTGATATTTCTGATTTCCCAACAAGTTTTACAGATTTGTCCACATGGCTAAAATTCTTGCTTATGACCCCCAAAGCATTTGAGAGTAAATTACAAAGGGGCCACATGGCGGTCCCCCTCATTCTACAGCAGTGTGTTCGTGGGGATCCCTTGAGTGTTCTTAAGAGAGGCACCGACAGAGCTGCTCGGTCAATGAGTCCATCAGAGCCATTAGCCATGCTGACCCTGAAAGGAGAGAGTAACTTGGAGTGCTGTGGGGTGGTGCATCATTCAATCCACATACGTTTGTTTATTGTCATGGCATACAGAGCCGTGTGCTAGGGAGAGACGGACTCCCAGACCGCTGTCTCCAGCTCTCCAGGTCAATCAACACTGATCAAAGAATCTCTGTGCTCCAGTTCTGGAAGCCGATGTCGGCATTCTCTAGTCAATCCGAACATGATTTATTTGTCCTTAAATATCAGCAAAGCTATAATTAGAGGGATCATCTGGGCTGGTATATTACAAAAATCAATACCAGTTTTATACTTTCTTACATGTAGAAATTCCCAATGTGTTCTCTTTTAAAAAAATCAGTTTATTTGAAAGAGCACACTCTTTTGTAGAGATTGTTGTGATAGATCAAATGGGGGAATGCATTTGAAGGGCTTCTTATGTGTGTGTCCTCAGTAAATGTTAGCTGTTATTACCACCCTGTCACATCATCATCGTTGTCACCATCCTTGCAGTTCTTTGCTTGTCCTCGACCAGAAGTTAAATCAATGGGAGCTGAGAGCTCTGAGTTAAAAAGCTCCTCTTTGTGCCTTGACATATACTTTTTGAGATGTAAAGTGAAGTTTAGTTTGCCTCTCCTTTTAAACTGGAGGCCTGCAGGTGAGCAGCAATGGACATCCCATTTTTATTCTGCATTTTAGTATCCTTGTCAAGGAAGCTGAACAATCCACTCAAACATCCTAACTTCATGCTCTGTGTCTTCTTTACACCAAATCTTGGAAGTAGAGAGGAGAAGGGAACCAGCATTTATTGAAAGTATGCTATGATCTAGGCATTTTACTTATTATAGGCTAAATTGTTTTCTCCAGAGTATGTCTGTGTTTGGAGATAGGGTCTATAAAAAGATAATTAAGGTTAAAATAAAGTCATTAGTATGGCTCTAATCTGACTGGTCTCGTTATAAGAAGAAGGGATTAGAACACAGACATACACATAAAACCGTGTGAAGACTCAGGGAGAAGAAAGTCATACACATGCCAAGAAGAGAAGCCTCAGAACAAACAAACCCTGTTGACACCTTAATTTAGGATTTCTAGCCTCCTAATTGTGAGAAAATAATTTTTTGTTGTTTAATAATACATCTAGTCTGTAAAATTTGCTGTGGCAGCCATAGCAAAAACTAGCACAACATATGTTCTCTCATTGACTCCCTGCAAAAATGAATGTGCTATTATCACCAACTTGTAGATAAAGAAACTGATAATCTGAAAGATAATTAACTTGTCTGTGGTCTCACAGGTGGTCAAGTAGCTTGGCCAAGCTTTGAAACCATTTCATCTGGAGGATACTTGACATATGCTAATATTTTAATAAATATTAACACATTGTTTATTGTTGCTATTGGCTTCCTAAGGATAATATTCAATTCAGGTAGGCATACCACCAAGAGATGAATTTTATGTCCATCAGCAGAGGCACTTCAAATAAAGCAGGATGGAAACATGTTGGTTTGCTTATAGGAAAAACAGGAGCCTAAGCCCCACAAATATTGTTTGAACTCAGCATAAAGTTGACCTTAGCTTGTTATAAGCTACTAGAGGCCCAGTGCATGAAATTTGTGCATGGGGGCGGGGGGATGTCCTTCAGCCTGGTCTGTACTCTCTCCAGTCCGGGACCCCTTTGGGGATGTCTGACTGACAGCAGTTGGACATCCCTCTCACAATCTGGGACCGCTGGCTCCAAACCGCTCACCTTCCTGCTGATCTGATCCCCCTAACTGCTCTCCCCTGCTGGCCTGATTGCCCCTAACTGCCTCTGCCTTGGCCCCACCACCATGGCTTTGTCCGGAAGGATGTCCAGAAGGTTGTCCAGTCTAATTAGCATATTACCCTTTTATTAGTATAGATAGACTATTATAAAAGCTTCCAAGAAATGGAGTTTTAGATGTCAAATGTGCATTGATTTATAGGCAGAATAAAAGGCATTTTGGTGAAAAGGCATTTTGGTTTAGCAAGGTGTTAGGGTACATTAACACACACTCTAAAAACAAAAATGCTATTCTCTTTCAAATAAGATCTTAAAAGTCTTTGCTGTTGTTAGTCAAAGATGGCCCTAATAACATGGACAAAGGTTAAAGTTTATGTTCATAATTGTTTTAGAGCAAGATATTACTCTCCAGATTCTCAATGATATTTTTATTCCTTTTGTACATCTCATCAAAGCATTTCGATTAGAACAAGTCATTGAAGACAGAAGCCAAAATAAACAGTTAAGTTTAAATTACTACAGTGAAGGGACCACAGTTTCAGTTAGGACGAAGTTATGGGGACTTTTAATGATTCTATGAGGTTCTACTATTTATGGAATTGGCTCACACATCAATTTTTTTTCTTCCTGATTTATTTCTGATATCTAAAGTCATTTGTGAATTTCTTAGTCTATCTTGTCAAACTTTTGCTGATGGCTTCTCGAAGGTTCCAGCCAGTTTACGGTTTGGTTTTCCTTGGCGCTCATTAACTCCTGTCACTTGGCCCAAAGCCGGTGACCTCTGCCCAGCAGCTGGCCACGTAGCCCATGTTTGCTACATGAGAACCAGAGGTCCTGCCAGCTCCATTGCTTCCACGCCTGCTTCCGGAATGGCCCAGGGGAGGCTGCAGACAAATGGAAATAAAGCTAGGCTAGAAATCCTCCCACAAATGTGATCTTCGCACATGTCCTTCGGGGCTGGTCAGGGGACATCATGGCATGGCTAAGTGTACAAGTGTTGGACATAAGACAGTCAGTTCAAATCTCAACTGCCACCTACAAGTCATACGGCTCTGGACACATTTTTTAATCAATCTGGGGCTCAGTTTCATTTGTTGAGATAACCACTATCTTGGAGTTTGTTGGAAAGAGTAAATAACAGGTGAAGCATCTAGGAAAGTATCTGGCACATTGTAGGTCCTTAATAACTGAACACCATAAACAGAAGTTTGATGACTTTACCTAATATAACTTCCAGTGGTTTCTGTGTGGTTGGGATTCCATTCTCAACACAGCAAAGCCTGCCTGTATTTCTCCTTTGGCAGCTTAATGTGCAATTGGGACTTAACCTCACATAAGACCCAAGAGTCTCCATGGAGGGCATTCTCCATGTGTTTCAAACTCGGTGCATCATCCACCAAGCATGTTCCCTTTGGAAAAGCAGGAGACCGCCCAAGGATTGGATAAGTTCAGGAAAGCATCTGAACTTTTTGGGAGCTGTCCCATCAAAACTGGAGTTGTCTGGGTTTTGACCACTGGGGCCAATATTCTTTTCTGTCTGGGCTTTTTAAAAAAGATCAGAACATTGGGCTAGTATTCCCAGCTCTCTGTCATTAGAAGCTCTTAAGCATGAAGATTCACTAATTTCATCCAGAATTTTGTGGGTGAAAGAGATGAGTAACGTGAGAAAATGAATGAGGAGATTGGCACTGATTAGGGAAAATTAGGGACTACAAGGAGAAAAATAAAGGCTATCTTCATCAGCCAGTCAAAGGCAGAGGAGTTTTTATGATTGTTCCCAGCACTCTGTTTTTAAATCTCCCACATTACATAAATTAGAGTCAAAAGATTTGGGTTTGAATTCTATTTCCAATACTTATCATATGGATAACTTCTTACAACCTTCCTAAGACTCAGTTTCTTCATTGGTAGAATGGAAATATTCTATAGGATTATTCATTTGCCCATTCATTCATTCATTCATTCATCCAATAACATTTATAAAGCAGTTGGTCTGGCATATAGCAAGCACTCAATAAACAGTAGCTCCCAAAAAGCTTCTAGGGAATCCTCACAATTCCATGTATCCGAATTTTAAGAAAAATTTGACCTCAATTTTTTCATTTTCCTCAGGAATGTGTTTTTAACCTTTATAAAAATGTGCTTAATCTTTTAAGGCCCTCAGAGAAAAAAATTTAAATAGAAGAATGTATATCCTTCTAAAATCAAACCAATACTATGAAAATTCACTAAAATGTTTGGCTCAATCTGTCTTATTTTCAAGTCACTTGAATTAACATTAATGAACAATGCAACTTAGTACATTCAAATCCATATGAAGTGCCATTGCCATCAAATGGCTTGCCACTCTGTGATCAGTGACCAAGATCACAGGCCCCAGCTTGCTCACCCTAGCCTCCAGCTCCCTGAGAGACTCCAGGGACATGCACTCTAGGCCACAAAGGTGATCAGAATGTGTGCAATCATATTGCCATCGTAAAGTTTATGACTGCAGGATTTTTAGTACTTCCCCCAAGTAGTATCATTTGCCTCACAAACTAAAGAACTCTTTTTTTTTTTTTTTACTTGTGTCCTTTCGTGTTTCCCCCTATTTTGATTTTTGGTCCCCTTTTCTTTTAGAATCCTGAGTACTCTCCTGATTTATCCATGACTGAATCTTGCACTGCTCTGAAGAAAACTATGATTTGAGTAAATACCACACATTGCTTTCATTAATATGTCACATTAAATTTAAAATCCCAAGTCCAAATCAAAAGTTGGATCTCTTCACATTGTTCATACTTTAGGAAAGTCTGAGGGCTGGGAACAATTTTTCTCACGGGCCACACACACACACACACACACACACACACACACACACTCATGATTCCCAACAGTTTTCTTGTTTTATTTTGATTCCTTATCATCATGTATGTAGCACATTCCTATTAGTGGTAATTCTCACCAAAGGCAGAGATTCCGGGTGGTTGGCGCTACATATATGTAATTTTAACAAGTACATCCTCCCACCCCTTGGTATTGAAAATCACATTTCCAGTTGCATCAAGAGAATGGGATTCCTTCTGCCTGTTCTTATGGCTTTATTGAGAAAAGCTTGGCAGGAATTGTCATGCTTTGAAGTCAACAAAATCAACACCTTCATCTGTTTTGGAGATAAAGGGTCCTATTGGAATTCTTTCTTGAGGGCTTGCCCAAATAATTACCCTTGGCAGCCTCGTTCCACGCGCAGGCTGTCTTCTGTCATCATGCACCCACCGTAGCAACCTGTTGCTGCGTCAGTGATGTCCTCTGATGGTACCAGGAAACCTCCCCAGCCCATCCTTCCTGTAACAGGAACAAAGAGAAGGATCACTACACTAAAGCTTGGGCTTTTCTTATGAAAACACAATGATCTGCTAAGAGATTTTATAGGAGACCCAGAATAAAAACAAACAAACAAAATAAAACAAAGCAACAGTTCAAATTTCCCAATAGCAAAATAAGCCAGGGATTCTTATAGGGGAAACAGAATAAAGCAAAGCTCTTTGAGAACAATTCAGAGAATGCCTAGCTTCTAAAGAGTTGTGTGAACTGTCAGCTACGAGAATGCCCGAAATGAGGACGTCGTTCATGTCCCCACTCCTATCCTTCTCATGATATCCAGAAGAACAAAACTGACATTAAAAAAAAAAAGATATATTGATATCATTTGCCATGTCAGGAAAGAGAGGAAAAGAACAGGATAAAAAAAGGAGAGAGAGTAACTGATATAACATTTAGGGGCCTAAATAGAAATCTTATTTTCTAGGAGGGGAAGACTCTTCCCAGCCCCAAATATGGGAATTAAAACCTCCAGGATGACATGTTTGGGGTTGGCAGTAGCTTCTCAGAATCTGCCTTTTGAGATTTACTGATGCTTTCCCTCTAGTAGTCTTGACTAAGCTAATTATGCTTTTTTAATTTCTTAAGTTAGAAGGAAAGGGCAGCGTTTTACCAAGAAGATGTTTCTTTGACTGCCTATGTTGACATGCTCTGTTCTGTTCTGAGCACTACCAATTTCTAGAAGGTGTTTCCTCTCAGCCTAGAGGTGCAGGTACAATAGCAGATGAGAGAGAAGACAGGAATAAAAACATTACACTATATAACTGTAGTCAATGCTCTGTCACTTTCTATAAACCTATGTCATTAGTAGAATGCTAAAAGATTAGTCATGTCCAAATATTGACTTTTTTAAAGCCATCACAGGTATTAATAGTGGCCACTGACACTAACACTAATGGCCCAGTTTCTCATTACAGCAAAATTGCATTAATGTGGACTAGATTTGGAACTAAGGTTATTTGATTCTATAACAGAAATTAGTGATTAGGCCTAAGAAAACACGGCAAGAGTTGAGGAAAAGTTCAAGGATGCTCTAATTTCCATCAAAGAACCAATCTTTTTACTCAGAAGAAAGAAAATCTTGACCCATCACAGAATGGTGTGAGAAGACAGGCAGAGTAGGAACAAAGTTTGAGAGGAAAATGTAAGTAAGTTTCTTATCAACCTGTTAGATGCACATTTGGGGAAAGAACACTACTAATTTGGCAATCAGAAAGAATACTACTAATTTTGCTAGTCAGAAACGTGACTACTGTGTAGTGGAAATGTATGTGCCTAAAGAACAGTGAAGTCATTGCAGGTGACCAAGTTCATATATTAATATATCGTATTTCTCCAAGAGCAGGCTGTGTCTTGCAGACTTCATCTAACTAATTCTCACAGCATCCCTAGAATGTAGAACATGAATGGGAAGCTGATTTGTTCATATGTGTCTGGCAAAGTTCATGATTTCCTAAAAGAAAAATTTGAATTTCCCTGAAAAATAAAACAAAAACAACTATACTGCAAAGGTAGGGACGTTTTAAAGAGGCTTTGGCAGATAGATATTAGAAAGGGATGGGGTAATAAAAAATGATGTTCAACTTTGAAGAAAAAAAGTTCAGCGAGAGCTAATAGAGGGCCTGATTGTGAATATAACAGAAATCCTGGGTGCCTGGATTGAAAGAGAGATGGGAGGTGGGGATGGACAACTCTGTATGACAATTCTTATACAGTTGGGCATTATTCACATGGAAGAGCTACAGTCCCTTGAGATTTGGTTGAAAAGTCACCTGCAGTCCTATTTTTAATGGAAGCATCTTACTATATACTAATAACAACAGCTGTCACATATTGGGTGTTTATAAATTACCAGTCAGCCTTACTGTATGTAGTAGTCCTTTCAAAGACTTGATGGCATTTGCATTCTTGCCATTCTCATCTCATTATAAAGACCTGAATGACTTCCTAAAGTCACAGGGGTGGTAAAAGTCAGGCCCATCCTGCCTGCTAGCAAAACCTCTGCTCACACCCACTGCCTTACACTGCACCCTCATAGGGCAGGTTGGATATAGCTAGAGGGAAAACATTAATGGAGTTTATAAGAGGTTAAAAATGAGAAAAACTTAGATCCAAAGTTTAGATTCTAAACCTGTGACTCAAACACAGACACCAGTGGAAGTAAAGGAATGAGATAAAGAGAGAGAGAAAAAAATCTATGTACAACAATAATACCAATAATACCATGTAGCTCATTTCCTTCCTTCGATCAGAGCGCATGTGCAGTAACAGGAGTTGTAATGGGCCGTGTCACTGATGGAGGCCCAGCGCACTGGGCAGTGTCTTGGAATGTCACTCCTCCAGGCATCAGCAGCACTGACCTGGTCACCAGCATGGTCTTGATGGCTGCCTCCCCAGCCACAGGGCTGACAGTAGGAGAAGGAATTTTTCATGGACTTGCCCTGCCTGTTTCTCACAGAGCTCTATGTTATCACTCTGTTGACTCATGAACTGAGTTATTACTGTCTTCTTCTTCCCAGGGACTTGGCATTGAGTTAGAAGACAACTGGAGGGCGCTCACCCAATGTGTGGCATTCACAAGCATCCCACCTACCCATGTCCCCATTCCAGTTTCTCCCAGCAGAATGAGCTCCCTCCTGAAAGTGGCCCTGCCAGGAGCTTGTGGGGTGGCCCGCATCTCAGAGTCTATGTCCTGCTGTGGGGCAGTGCTCTGAAGCTCCTGCCATTGTCTTTCTGTGCATGCTTATTAGGTCTTTAAGAAAATAGAACCTCCAGCAGTCTTAACTTCAGGTGTGAGACCTGATGCTTACACTTGCTAGCTATGTGATTTGGGACAAGTTACTTAAAAACAAATAGACTTACAAACAGCAACTTTCTAAGTTTTGGTTTCCTTATGTGTTATATGAGAAAACAGGCAGTTAACTGAAAAGCAACTTGAGTGAGAACTTTATTTTTTTGCTAGCATCCTAAAGAAATACTAAATAACAAGAAGTCAAACTCAATTCAAGGGTTTCTTTTATAAGCCAACATTTTGAACTCACCTATTCCGACTCTATCAAGATTTAGCCTGATCTCGTATGCCCCCTAGAGCGACATCTCCAGTTCTAGAAAATCCTTACAGTTGTGGAGTGTTTTCAGTTTAATGCGAATGCTTTCACAGAGGATTCCTGTAGTCTTTACATAATCCTGTGAAGTAGGAGATTTGCTTTTTATATCTCCACTTTACAGAGAGAGAAACTGAGAATTGAGCAGTGTGTGTGTGTGTGTGTGTGTGTGTGTGTGTGTGTGCGCGTGTGTGTGTGTGTGTTTAAAATGATTTGCTCTGAATCTCAGAGCTCCTAAATAGAGTCAATCTTCAAACCCACGTCTTCTGGCTCCAATCCTCAGTGCTTGTCCCACGGCCCATGGCACTGAGGTCAATGATGACTCAGTGATGCCCTAAATGGTGACTCTGAGGCTGAATGTGATTTCAAATCATCAAAGAGAGATTCTATTCCATCATCCTATTGCACCAGGAGAGTGGGCTTGAAATCTGTAGGAAGATTTTTTTTAAAAAAGCAGATGAAACAACTCTGGTTACAGAATATTCTGTTTCCTAAACATTCCCATGTAAGTCTTTGCCCCAGCCATCAACATGGGATTGGGTAGGGGTTGGGGGGAGGGTAACCATAAATACATTCACCATTTGGAGGAAAGAGTGGAAAAGCTGTCGCAGAAACTTAAAACAGCACATAGCAGGAAATGAGAAAAAAAATATCATATATTGTAACCCTGTTTCTGTCTCCAAGGAGTAAACTCAAAAACAGATGCCTATGGCTTTAAGAGAAACAGTCATACTGGGAGATTGTTACAGGTGCTAAGGAAGAGAATGTTTTTCTTGCCTTGGTTCAGGGGATTCCCAAAGGCCTGGGTCTGCTTCCAACAGCCCACAGCCTTCACCGAATGTGTTATCTGGTATGTGTTTATTATTGGGTATGAACAACGTGGGGAGGAAAGCACCGGTCCCTGGAAGGGACCTTTGCTCTCCCCACAATGACTCCATCACTTCATCTCTGTGGGGACTCAGGTTCATTGCAAAAAGCCTAGCTCTACCCTCTTTCATCCTCAGTTCCTCCTTCCTCTCAGACATTTCCATTTATTCCTAATTATTTTTCTGATCTCCTTGGTTCTGAAGAAAGGACTGGACCAGGAAGCACTGAGTGAAACAAGGCCTCATCACTGTGAACACTTCTCCATTAGATACAAGAAATGGATGGTCCGACCCCTCCTCGGTCCAACTAACTCTAGTGGTGTGAAGTGAGTCTAAACAGTGAGCAAGGTGATTCAGTTCCTCTGGAGCTTTAGTTCATTTCATCTGGATTTCTTGATCTTGCTAAGCTTACGTACTTCAAGACTTAAGGTCTGTTACCCGGAGGCCCTGAAGTTCATCTGACCTTGTTATTCTCAGTGTGACTCAGATTCCTGGGCTGGTTTTACTTAGTCATGCTTATTGCTAATTGTTCTCTTAAAGACCAGCAATCATGTCTTAAATGCCAAACCTAATTTCCTCTATTTCACATGTTCCTTGATTTCTTTTGGTAGATGTCCCTGTTGGGAGGGTCCTATCCTGATTTCCCTCCTTCCTCGCTATATAATGCTTTCATCTCCTTGGTGATTCCTCTTCTTTCTTCTCTGACCATGAGTGTGACCCTAAATTTTACTCTTAGTCCTCTTGTCTTCTCTCTCTGCACATTATCTTTCGGTAAATTCACTAACCACTACTTTAAATGTCACCTCTATGTGAATGATTCTTGAGTTTGTATCTCAAGCCCCACAAAGGTTTTTCATGGTAACAATACTGAAGTCCGTAGTTTGGCATCTGAAAATGTGAGACTTCAAACATAATATTAGAGGTAGATTTCAGATTCACAGTTTTATAGATGAATTAGCCAAATCCTATACACATGTCTGAAGTCAGGTCATTCAATCATGTTGGAGATCTTAGCAATTTGCTCTAACCTCCCTTCCCTTCCCTTTCTTGCATCACTTTAGGTCTTTGCAGCAGCCAAACTGGTCTACATATGCAGCTCCTTCCTCCTGACCCCATGCTCACAGTTTTCAACATTGTTTTCTCTCTAAGATGCATATTCTTCCTCCCTGTATCTATCAGAACGCTACCCCTAACTCATCACATGTGAAATATTGGTGTTTCTCTCTCATTTCCTTTAAAAAATAGTAGGCGGGAAACCCGGTGAGTAACAAGGGTGCCAGGATGGCCAGGAGAGCGGGGCTCTAATGGGTGAGCATCCTCAGGGATTTCAGTGGGACCTGCTCATAGATTTAAGGGGACAGAGAAAATGACACCCCCACCTTTATTCTTTCCATTGCCCACTAGTCATTGGCAATATTTAGTAAAATCCAAAATACCTTTAAATGACCACATGTCAAAAAATTAAGTGTTATGTGGGAAGGAATTTAATGAAACTTTTAAACCATTAAACAAACTAACAAGCAAAAACATACTCCCTAAGAAGTCCAAAATATCTGGTGGTATTTTAAAAGGCACAGCAAATATTTTGACCCTATTTAAGTTCCTTAGACAATAACTTACAATAAGCATTATTGAAAAATTTTGGCTTAAAGGGCAACTATTTTTATCAATAGCATGAATCAGACACTCTCTCTTACCAGTTATTCTATCTGCCTCCCACTTTTTATCTTACCAATTTATACAGTTGGAATATTACATAGTTTCCCAATTATCTTTTATTCTGGTCAAATGTTACATGTAAGTGCACCAGATATATTTTTATATTTTTCTAATTTTATATTATTCCTGTTATTAAAATATGTTGAAGAAAAAAAAGGGGGGAAATGAGGAAATTTGCTGATTAATTAGCAATGTGTGAATACTAAAAAGTACCCCACAAATGAATTTCTCTTCTTGTTATTGGGCAAAGATGCTAATGGCACACTCTATTTTTAAACCTCTTAAAACTAAATCTTTTCTTAGTCTACTGAACTGCTTTGTTAGCTGTCCAGGAAAAATCCATATTTAGTGGGAATTTGAATACTTGCATTTAATTTTTACATAGTGGCTTATAAAACTATCTTGACATTGAAAATATTACAAAATCCTCACACTCAAGCCTGTGGTATGATGTTGGTCCTAAGAAGTTGCACTGAGGAAGGGCAGAGAGAATGAAGTCACACTCTGATCTTAATATTAAGGCAAATCAGTTACACTTCCCCTCCAACCCTGGGGTGTAGGCAGAGGTAGTAAGGCAGTACAGGGGGACACCCAGGCCATGACTCTGTGATCAATGACACCATCCTGCCCCCTGGATGCCTCCAGCCATCCACCTCACTGAAACCCTGTAAGATCCCAGACTTATTCTCACTACTAGTGAAACAACCCCACAATTATATGGCACTGAGGCTCCACCGATGACCACACCTTTGTATGTGAACAATAGCATATTATCACAATTTAATAAGGCATTAGCAACCTTGAAATCCTGAGTCTCATTCTTTTCTTGAAAATGAATGCATGTTTTGTATTCAAACTCTAAATAGAAATCCCTCCCACACTCTAGTTTATGGATCATCAACCTTTCCAAAGTGGAGAGTCCAGACCCCTCTTTTAAACGAGATATGTATGGGAATTTCCTGGTCACTAGTGTATTATTGAGACCCAGAAAATGGCAGCACATATTTCTACTATTAACCCTGAATGGATTGACCCTCTATGAATCCCTCTGAGATCCTGAAGATGGATGTTGTGGGAGGTTTCATGCCACTGAAAAGTGAACCACCTATCTTCCTTTGCATTATGTACTTACTTCTCCCTTATTGCATTTGTCATAATTTTAAGACCAGCTATCTCTGAAGCTTTGGAAATCCCAATATCTGCACAGTCAGATAATCATAGCTTGGATTTTTTCCTTTAAATTCTGCCTCTTTCACTAAACTATAAGCTCCAGTAAGAGCTGGAACACTATTGGCCTTGTCCTCCCATTGATTTCCCAAGGCCTAGAACAGTTATGGCACATGGTAGGCACTCAGCATTAATACACAGTACCCTGGGCCCTAATCCAGGTCTTGTCTTCTCAATATTCTGAGTTCTGCTATAAATACAGCTGTTCTCACGGATTTGGTGCTACTTGACTCATTTTCCTCTGGGTCATGTAAGGCGCTACACTGTGGGACAGCGATTTGGCTAAGGCTGAGCTTCCCTCCCACACAGTACTTCATGGGAGACACTGGAGGACCTTCTCTTTTGTGTGCTCAAAAAACAAAACAAAATGAAAAACATGTCCTTTGCACATATAACAGTCAAGTTGCTTTGGTAGTCATAGCACTCTCTAGAATGAAGAAGTTCTGTAAGCAACTATCTCACAGGGTTCAGTAAACAGCCAGAAAACACTAATAGATACTAGTTAATGTCTTCAAATATATTGTACTAGAGGCCCGGTGCACGAAATTCGTGCACAGGGGTGGGGGGTGTCCCTCAGCCCAGCCTGCACCCTCTCCAATCTGGGACCCCTCGAGGGACATCCCTCTCATAATCCAGGACTGCTGGCTCCCAACTGCTTGCTTGCCTGCCTTCCTGATTGCCCCTAACCGCTTCTGCTTGCCAGCCTGATCACCCCCTAACCACTCCCATGCCATCCTGATTGATGTCTAACTGCTCCCCTGCCAGCCTGTTTGCTCCCAACTTCCCTCCTCTGCTGGCCTGGTCACCCCTAACTGCCCTCCCCTGCAGAGTTGATAGCCTCCAACTGCCCTCCCTTGCAGGCCTGGTCCCTCTCAACTGCCCTCCCTTGCAGGTCTGGTGCCTCCCAACTGCCTTCCCCTGCTGGCCATCTTGTGGGGGCCATCTTCTGTCCACCTGGGGGCAAGATCTTTGACCACATGGGGGCAGCCATATTGTGTTGGAGTGATGGTCAATCTGCATATTACTCTTTTATTAGATAGGATAGAGGCCTGGTGCATGGGTGGGAGCCAGCTGGTTTGCCCTGAAGGGTGTCCTGGATCAGGGTGGGGGTTCCCTTGGGGCATGAGGCGGCCTGAGCAAGGGGCCAGTGGTGGTTTGCAGGCCAGCCACGCCCCCTGGCGACCCAAGCGGAGGCCCTGGTATCTGGAATTTATTTACCTTCTACAATTGAAACTTTGTAGCCTGGAGCAGAGCCAAGCCTCCTGCTCACTCCATGGCTGGCAGCCATTTCTGTTAGGGTTTGTGTATATCTTCTATAATTGAAACTTTGTAGCCTGGAGCGGAGGCCTGGGCCGGCCAGGGTGTGTGGAAAGCTTTGCTTCTTCCATTGCAGGGGGGCAACCCTAGCCTCCTGCTCTTTCCAGCTCTGTGGCTGCCGCCATTTCTGTTTGGATTTGTTTACCTTCTATAATTGAAACTTTGTAGCCTTAAGTGGAGGCTTAGGGCGGCAAGGGAAGGCGGAAAGCTTGGCTTCATCCGTTGCCTGGGAAACCCAAGCCTCCCTCCTGCTCTCTGTGGTTGTAGCCATCTTGGTTGGGTTTATTTGCATACTTGCTCTGATAGGCTGGTGGGCGTGGCTGCTGGGTGTGGCTGGTGGGCGTGGCTTGTTGGTGTAGTGGAGTGAGGGTTAATTTGCATATTACCCTTTTATTAGGTAGGATAGTTTGGGGTTATTTTCACTAAAAAAAAAGTAATGGAGAGTTTCTAGGATCATTTTAATTGACTTGTTTAATTTTTCATCTGTACTTAACCACAGACAAAAGGGGAGCCAACAGTTTCTTTGTGAAACTTTTTGTTGCCAGATAACATTGGGTCTTTTTTATTGTATGGTGTACACCGCTGTTAATCATGCTGATTGTTACTCTTAACAGAGTAACAAGTGATAAGTAAGACTCTGGCTCTGAAACTTGGGAAATCCCCACTTTCAGGACAGACAGGAAACTGCAGCCTGGGCTTTGGTTGACCTTGAGCTTTATTCTCATCTTCCTGGCTCCCTACCTCACCTTCCTCTCCCCCATATTCAAACATACCCACCCTCCAGTTGGGTATGGCAGGGGAGCTCCAATAAAAGTGGGAAGCTATTTTCCCAGTAGTCATTTGGAAATCATACAGTTTGAAAGTGGGAATTGATTTATAGTTAGTTCTATTATTTCATCCAACCCCTTCATTTTACAGGGGGAAAATGGAGCCCAGAGTGGCTAAATGATGAGGCAAAACCAAGAATAGAATCCTGAAGGATAAATTAGAAGTCTCCAGACAAAGCCTGCAGGAGGAGCCCACCCCTGCTCTGGATTTCATTGTATATCTCTGCATGCTTGTGGAGAAGGATCCACAGTAATAAATAGTTTATGGTTTTTTGTATACTTAGATCTGAAAGCTTCCCAACCTCTAAGGCACATTTTAAAAGTAGATCTGGAAAGAGAGAAAGATTTGGTAAGTAGCTAATTTAGACATTGGCTGTAGCTTCCTAGTCATACCAGAATTCCTCTTGATTTTATTCAGTTAAATGAAGACCAAATTACCATCATGGGTGATTTTTATGAAGGGCTGAATGACTTAATTATCTTGTTTTTTTTATAGTAGCCTGAAGAGATCCCCACTGAGTCCTGTATTTTGACAAAGCTCAAACACTGTTGTAGATAAAAGGGAAGATAACATTAATCTGGACATGTCAAGGGTGCTAGACTGAGAACCTCCTGTAAATGGGTAATTGAGAAGCTGTTTCCAAGCTGGACTTTTGACCACAGAGGCTATAATATCAAGGACAGAGATAATTACAGTCTGGGGTGTCTAAGCCTTGGCTGCTGGGAGAAATAGATCATCACTCCTCTTCTCCCCGCCCCCCCCCCCCACCCAAATATATGACCATTCTGGCAACGATTCAGAATATCAACCAGCTGCCATGCCTCTTGTAAATATATCCTTCAAAAAGGAGCCCTCCTACCCTACCAGTTTGGCTCAGTGGATAGAGGGTCGGCCTGTGGACTGAAGGGTCCTAGGTTTGATTCCGGTCAAGGGCATGTACCTTGGTTGCAGGCACATCTCCAGCAGGGGTTGTGTAGGAGTCAGCTGATCAGTGTTTCTAACTCTCTATCCCTCTCCCTTCCTCTCTGTAAAAAATTAAAAAAAAAAGGAGCCCTCCTGCATGTCAAAGTCTACTGCTTTCCCAAGAATCAAGCTTCCTTCAAAATCAACATTCTCCTTATTTATTATTGACATTAATTTCAACTGCACCAAAGCTATCAATGAATGCCAAAGTTATTAACCTTAGTAATATTAATTTAAGCCATATACTCTCATTAAAACAATATTGGTTGCAATTAATGTTTCATCTAATGTGTGTGGTTGTATTTGAAGCAGAAGACCTTAGTTAAAATGTCAGCTGTGTACCCTTGAAATAGTAGCCTGCTATATAGTTAATAGTAGCCTGAGAATAATAACTCCTATTCTGTGAGGATTTTGCTTCTAAATGATTCGGCAGAGAGTGTATTCAATGTAGGAAACCATTTTTGTAGAGCAATGTATATTATGTTTTAAGAAATTGAAACATCTCCAGTAGATACTAAGGCAATTAAGCTTACAAATAATTTCAAAATTTAAACTGGAATTAGTTATTTGAAAAACTTGCACTTTCCCCATATTTAAAATTATAGTTTGTAATCAGAATTTTTTTTTAAATTCTCAGACGCCAAAGGAGTTTTCAAAGTTTAACTATAGCCATACACTTTTGAGATAATCAAAACAAATAATATGCTTGTTATTTTGGTGACTAAATAGATGTTCAGATATAAGATTTCAAATAATCTCAATCTTGAGTATTCTAAATTTTTGGGATTATTTTTACTTTGGCTTCCTTTCATTGAAGTTTACTAATCATTATCAGGATTTTTCTAGGAGCATCAGAGACCTTATAAATATCTCACAATTATACTTAAAGGCTACATGATTACATCATATTAAAAAACCTATAGAGGAATCACTTTTTTAATAAAAAAATTTTTTCCACTGGGAATAGCTACAAAGAAAGAATTTTAGTAAGTGCTCAGAGAGAATACTTGTTCAGACCTTTTCTATACAAGAGATTTGCTCTGAAATCTTGAGAAATGATCCAGAAAAAGAACATATAGGTCTACTGTTATTTAAAGAATCTGTTAGACAATCATAAAAATCACATTTCTGTAGTACTTAAGTTTTGCCCTTCAAAAGAATCAAACATATCTGTTACAGAGAGTCATGCAGCTATTTATGAATCTTTGAACATGTGTATTTAATGGAGAAAATAGTAGACCATTTATGGATGTACAGTGGTGCTATCTATTAAGTCAATGGATTTTTAAAGTAGGCACAGGACCCTTTCTAGTTTCAACTAGTAGGTAGAAAGGTCAAGGTTTCCACCAGATTTCTGACACAGAACCTGATATACCAAGAGCAATTTTCAATATGGCTGCCTGGTCTACTCAGCCTCAGCTACCTGGTTCACAGGTTATGTTTAGATAAGTTGTCCTCACTAGATCTGAGAGTAATGAATGCAGTCCCTTCTTAGGGGAGAAGGAAAAATGTTGGTCAACTAGTCAAAAAATTTATTGCCAAATTTGAAGTTCAAGGATAGAGTTTCCTCCTGAACAGAATATACGTCAATTATAGAATACTAGAGGCCCAGTGCATGATTGAATCATGCACGTGTAGGGTCCCCTACACGCTTTCGCTTTTCGCAGTGGACCTGGGTGCCTGTCCGCTGGTGCACCAGGCCTTTCAGAAGCCTCTGGCGTGGCGGAGGCTTCTGAAAGGCCTGGTGCTGGAGCAGGCAGGCACCCAGCTCCCACGATTTTGATGGTCCGCGGCCGCTGAGGGGGGCTACCCTGCTGTTGAGAGGCGCAGGGGGTGGGACTCCCGCCCCCTGCGCCTCTCAACGGCCGCTGAGGGGGGCTGCCACGGACACCTGGCTACCCTGCCGTTGAGAGGCGCAGCTGGGTGTCCGCGGCAGACCCCCTCAGCGGCCGCGGAAATGGCCGTTGAGAGGCACAGGGGGCGGGAGTCCCGCCCCCTGCGCCTCTCAACAGCAGGGTAGCCCCCCTCAGTGGCAGCGGATCCGTGCCTCTCAATGGCCGGATAGGCCACCCTGAGTCCCGCCCCCCCCAGCCTCCCGCCGCCCAATCGTGGGCGTAGCGGAGTGATGGTAATTTACATGTTACTCTATTATTAGATAGGATACCAGGACTACATCTAAGCCTGCTGGTTAGTTTTCAATTTCCTACCCTTAAAAGAGACAAAATGGAATGGAGAAGAAAGGAGAGGGCCGATTCTAAAACTGTCAACGAAGTGTAAAGAAACTTCAAAATCACAGTATAGTTTTGTGTATGTGTGTGTTTTATTGAGCAAGAGCATGACACTGTGTAAAGAGGCCCTACTTGCAATTCCTGGATCTTCTTATCTTTAGTAAGAATTCTATTTTGCAATAGAAGAAACTCAGTATCGAGAGACAAACACATTTAAAGCCACATAGTGTTGGATGCATGATGCAAGATGCTGGGATGGCATTCCAATGATAGTGACATTTTTAGTTATCTCTGGATGATGTATAACTGGTTTCTTCAGGCCTCAGCATCCTGGTACATAAAATGGAGAGACATTACATAGTGTTTCCAGATAAACTACAGAACATCTGGTTATATTTGAATTTCAGATAAACAAAAAATAATTTTTTAATGTAAGTATATCTCATGCAATATCTGGGACATACTGATGCTAAAAAATTATTGCTTATCTGAAATACAAATATAACTAGATGTCTTACATTTTTTTCTAAATATAACAATACTATATTAGCAGTAAATTACTGTATTTCTTAGGTTCTGTCCTCAGCTGTTATTGAATAATCTCTAATCTCTCTTGAAAACATTGGAAGAACATTCCATAGAGAAAGAATTGTCTTCTTAACAAATGGTACTGGAACAAGTAGATAGCCACATGAAAAAGAATGAAGTTGGATCACTGCCTCAAAAAATTAACTCAAAATGAAATACAGACTTAAATGTGAGAACTAGAACTATAAAACTTTTAGAAGAATTTGTAAGAGTAAATCTTCTGACCTTGGGTTATGACACCAAACACAAACGAAAAAGGAGAAGAAAAAAAAACAACAGATAAATTAGACTTCATAAAAAAAAATGTACTTCAAAATATAGCATAAAGTGAAAAACTACCCATAGTTTGAGAGGAAATACTGCATATTACATATGTGATAAAAACAACTTTATCCAGAATACATAACCAATCCTATATAATAAAAGGCTAATATGTGAATTGTCCCCTCGACCGGGAGTTCGATTGGGACTTCGACCAGGGGGTCGGCCAGCCAACTGCCCGCGGCCCCTCCCCCTTGCCGGTCCCACCCCCGATCACCCACCTCCCCCAGTTGGGGTGGGCTAGCTGGACCCCACCTGTGCATGAATTCGTGCACCAGGTCTCTAGTAACAACAATAAAAATGCAAATAACCCAAATTTAAAGATAGACATTTCTCCAAAGAATATATACAAATGGCCATAATCCCATGGAAAGATGCTCAACATGGTTAGCCATTAGGGAAATGAAAACGAAAACCACAATGAAATACTAGTTCACAGCCACTAGGATGGCTAAAATAAATGACAGGCAGTAATAAACGTTCATGAGGATGTGGAAAAATTAGAAACTTATTCTTTGCTGGTGGTAATATAAAATGGTACAGCCACTTTGGAAAATTTTATCGGTTTTGTGCAAATTTTATCACATATGTGCAAAAAATGAAACTAGACCACCTTCTTGCATCATATGTAAGAATAAACTCAAAATGGATTACTAGTAAAGACTTAAATGTAAGACTTGAGACCATAAAAATCCTAGAAGAAAATGTAGGCGATAAAATCTCAGATGCCTCTCATAGCAATATTTCTTCTGGTATACTGCCTTGGGCAAGGAAAACAAAAGAAAAAATAAATGGGACTACATCAAACTAAAAAGCTTTTGCACGGCAAAGGAAACATCAAGAAAATGAAAATACAATCCCCTGAATGAGAGAACATATTCGCCAATGATACACCTAATAAGGGGTTAATATCTAAAATTTATAAAGAATTTATACAACTCGCCTGGTTGGAGTGGCTCAGCAGTTGAGCATCTACCCAGGAACCAAGAGGTCACCGGTTTCATTCCTAGTCAGGGACATGTCTGGGTTGCAGGCATGATCCCCGGTAGGGGGCGTGCAGGAGGCAACCAATTGATGATGTTTCTCTCATCAATGTTTAATCTCTTTACCCCTCTCCCTTCCTCTCTACAGTCAATAAAATACAATATTTTTTTAAAAAGGAATTTATACAACTCAAAATCAAAACAAAACAAAACAAAAAAACACCAAAAACCATCCAGTTAAAAAATGGACAAAGGACCTGAATAGACACTTTTCCAAAGAGGACAATACAGATGACCAGTAGACATATGAAAAGATACCCAATATCACTAAGCATCAGAGAAATAGCCCATTAAAATCACAATGACATATCACCTCACAATGATCAGAATGGTTATCATCAATAAATCAACAAAAAGTGTTGGCTAGGATGTGGAGAAAAGGGAACTCTTGTGCACTATTGGTGGGAATGAAGATGATTGGTGCAGCCTCCGTGGAAAACAGTATGGAGTTACCTCAAAAAATTAAAAATGAAACTGCCTTATGACTCAGCGATTCCACTTCTAGGAATATATCCAAAGAAACCCAAAACACTAATTCGAAAGAACATATGTACCCTTATGTTCATTGCAGTGTTATTTAAAATAGCCAAGATTTGGAAGCAGCCCAAGTATCCATCAGTAGATGAGTGGATAAAAAAAGCTGTGGTACATTTACACAATAGAATACTACTCAGCCATAAAAAAGAAGTAAATCTTACCTTTGCAACATCATGGATAGACCTGGAGATTATTATGTGAAATAAGCCAGAGAAAGACAAATACCATATGATCTCACTTATATGTGGAATCTAATGAACAAAATAAACAAACAAAATAGAAAGAGACTCATAGATATAGAGAACAGACTGACAGCTGTCAGAGGGGAGGGGGTTGGGGGCTGGGTGAAAAAAGGTGAAGGGATTAAGCAAAAACGAAAAACAAAAACAAGAAAACCCTCATAGACACAGACAACAGTATGCTAATTACCAGAGGGAAAGGGGTGGGGTGAAGTAAAAGAGGGTAAAGGGGGAATAAACTATGATGGAAGGAGACTTGACTTTGGGTGGTGAACACACAATACAATATACAGATGATGTATTAAAGAAGTGTACATCTGAAACCGATATAATGTTATTAACCAAAGTCACCCCAATAAATTCAATTAAAATTTCTTTTCAAAAGAACAAACATTATTTATTAATACATTTATTTAACAAGTATTTTTTGGCAGTGTGCCAGGGACGGTGCTAAGTGCTAAGGACATTGCCGCTACTGTTCCTGTGAAATTTGCTGCCTGACAAGGAAGACAGATAATAAACAAGTAATTAAAATAATGGAGGACATAGGTAGCCTGAGGGTATATAATAGGAGTGAGTCACTTAGTCTTGGGGTCAGTAGAGGCTTCCCATGGGGAGCGACAGTTACGGCATGACTTGAAGGGTAAGTAAAAGTTAGTTAGAAAAAAAGGAGAAAGTGAAAAATGGTTCCAGGCAGAGGCAGTCATATCATTCATCTATATGCAAATAAATGCTTTTCTAATGTTTGAAGTAGCTTAAAGACAGTTTATTTGCTTAGATAGTTTCGCATCCCTGCACCCAGCAATGTGGTTTAAATGGCCCTTGGTTTTCTAAACCTTTTCTTTTATAAATAGTACAAAGGTAAACTTCCCCCTAGAGCCTATCTTTATTCAAATTTAATGGAATCCTAATCCAAAGGGTTTAATTATGTTGCTTTAAAACCTTCCTGTTTGACAGGCAATGTTGTGTCCTTTCTATAGCTGAGGAAACTGAACCGTAAGCCACAATGTGCAGGTGGTACCTCAAAAAACCTGTCAGCCCAAGTCACACATGTCCCTGAGCCTGTGTGACTCCACTGTGGCACCATCCCAACAAGTTCAGATTGCTGGTTGAGATGAGCAGCAAAAAGGTACATGGTATATAGCATATGCAAAAGATTGATATACGAGTGTATATATTTATGTAAACCCTGTCTTTCTTGTAATTTAGAGATCACCTATGAACTAATGCTGTGGACTGGGGCCCAGAGCTTATTTAAATTGTACAATATTGTTTAAAATGTTGTCTTTGTTTATCTGGAACTGAGAGGGAATGAGGTGTTCTACAGAAGAATATTTCCATATAATTGAAATTTACCTCTTTAAGCACAATGCTTTTTACAAATTGCAAATGTTCACGAACATAAATAATTCTAAAATAAATTGCAGCTCTCTGCATTCTTAAACAATGCTTCTAACCACCATTTAATGTGATTACTCAGTCTATAAGCATTGACTATTTTCTATCATTTGTTGCTCATGATTAATTATGTATGTATCTGGTCCTATGCTGAGAACTAGGGATAAATGAAGCAAAATCCCTAACACATAGAAATTTAATGTTTAAAAGGAAAAAAAACATGCCTGAACAACTATGTTTAATGATACCCAATAAACGTGCTATGTTGTGGGAATTCAGTGCAGAGGCTTTTCCATGCACGTTCCGGAGGGCGTCTCAGGTAAGACGATGGTGGAAGTGGACCTGGACGGTAGGGTAGGAAGGTGTGTTGGTGGCAGTGTGGTGGTGGATGGCAGGGTGCTGTTTCTCAGGTTGAGAGGGAGAAGGTTCCCAGCTGACAAAGTGGCATGAACATAAAGTGTATTTAGAGGATTGGGAGTGTACCAGGGTGTGAACAGTGCAAGGGAAGTGGTGGCGACGACACTGGAAGGGCACACTGGGGCCAGCTGAAGAAGGGCCTTGGGTGCCTTTTGATCATTCATTTGTTCAAGAAATGTGCATTGAGCATCTACGATGTGCTAGACAATGTCACTAGGCCCGTCCCCACCAGCTCCAGCCTCCCCTACGAACTGACTACTTCTGTTGGCTGTGGGCTCAGAAGTAGTGAGGCCCTTTGAGACATGCCAGATCACATAGACTGCTTGCCTTGGGGACTGCCCTTTATGCTGCTCAGAGCACTTGCCCCAGACTGGTAGGTTCTTATATGTCTTCCCACTTACTGGAGGACCCTGTAGACGCATGAGACCTTGCTCTCTGCATAGGTGGTGGGGCCAAGCTAGAAGCTCTACTGAATACAGCAGAGGACACTGGCTTATGCTGCAGCATTACCCCAAGAAGAATATCCTGTAAGCAGAGGGCGTTGAGAACTAGATTGTGAGCCAAGAGGCGGTGGAATTTACTCCTGGAGATGCCTGGGATGAGAGACATTCTTCCAGGCTGGCTTACGCACTGAAGTCACACATCATAAGAGATGGGATGGCCCACCCAATGCCCCCACCCCAGCCCCCTGTGAGTTCATTCTGTCTTCTGCCTTTGAGGGGAGATTGTAGCACACATGTCCACAATGCATTACATCATCTCCCAAAGGCAAGGGCCACTGGTGAGTTTTTGCTGGCTAAGACCTCAGGGCAGAACTTGGTGTTCTTGATATAGAACATCTGTCTTACGAGGCACAGTTGGGAAAGAATGAAGGATTTTCTGGGAGCCCAACTGGTTCACGGAGCAAAGGCCGGGAGGCGTTTGGTGAAGTAGTGGGAAGGCTGTGATGTGTAAACATCATGGGAGAGCTTCTCAGGAGTGACTGACTGGGAGTCTGCAGAAATGAATCACGGGCTCTTTTCTCCTCAAGCACAGGGAGGGGAATATGTGCGTGTTTATTTGTTTGATTCAATGGATAAACAGATACATATATTACTCTCAGGGTCTGACTGCGTATCCATCTTTTTCCTTAACAGTTATTTGTACAAAATTAACTGCTTGTATAGATAGTTCCCTTCCATCAAATGCCCCAATGTTTTGAAATCAGTTTACCTTGAACTATTTCCCCAAAGATGCTGATAGCAACATAAAAAGCAGATGAGCCCTCTTGGAGGTGGAGCAGTTATGTAATAGACTCCTATTCTCCAAAAAGCAAAAAGACACAAGGGAACAGTATATTCCAACCAACCTGATAACAAGTTTATAGGAAATAAGTCAGAGGATAAGAGCTAGAACTGAGAAGAAAAGGTTAGTAAAGAACTTAATGGTGCCCTGACTAGGTGGCTCAGTTCCATACACTAAAATAAGCATGTCAAACTCGTTTCTCGTGGGCCGCATGCCTTGTTTATTTGGCCCGTGTTAGCCTTTGAGTTTGACATGCTTGCACTAAAAAGTTGCAGGTTGGATTCCTGGTCAGGGCACACACCTAGGTTTTGAGTTCAATCCCCAATTAGGGCACATAGGGGAGGCAACTGATCAATGTTTCTCTCTCACATCAATGTCTCTCTCTCTCTCACTTTCTCTCTAAAAATCAATCAATAAAAAAAAATATATCCTTGGATGATGATTTTTAAGAAAAGAACTTAATGCCATTTATCAGAAATTCTTGCTGATTTCACTAGCTTTGGAAGATCTGGGGCTATTGGGACTCACCAGCTGGAAAGAAGAACAGAGGAATGATATGAGGAAGGCAGTTGGAAAAGGTTCTACATGCCTGGACCTCCTGAGGTAAGAGATTTGAAGGTGCAATGAATTTTCCCTCTTAAATTCCCCAACTACAAACTAGGCATGGCTACTTGGAAAACTGAAATAAATAGTTGCCTATATGTGATCAAAAGCGTGTGTGAGGGGTGTGGGCACTCCAGTTGTCTCAGAACAGCCAGATCACACCTAATCATCTTTCAATAATTGAGTCAAATGAAACCCCTTCTTCCTCTCTGAGGCCTTTTTTTACTCCTCTCCCCGGCACCCACACCAGGCGGAATCTATCTCTTTGTGTCTTCACTTTAATCCATATAATCAGACAACCTTTATCCCACCTAGAACTCTGACTACCCATTAATTATGGTCAGAGATTGACTGAGTTCTTTATACTAGTAGAGCCGAGCATATAACACAGTCCCTGTGTTATACATAATAAAGGATGCAAGTTGAGTGAATTAATTTATGTATGCAATTTATTATACACTCATATACAAATAGAAAGTGTATCATAAGTCAGAGATGTAAGGGTACGTAAACTGCATGTGAGATGTTTGTGTTTTGAAAATAGTGCAAAGACATATTTAAGTCAGTGTTTCTCAAGATATTATGATTTAATTCATTTGGAATAGGTTTTTGTTTTGTTTCATTTTTACACCCTCTAGATGATTCAAATGTGTTGCCAGCATTATAGACCACTGATTTAAGAAGCATAAGGTTTATTTTAGGAAAGTCCAATTTATCAATTTTTTTCTTTTACAGTTAGGGTTTTTGGGTCTTAAGATATCTGTTTTGTTATAGATTTGTCTTCAACCTTGCAGCATAGGATATGAGCTACAGCCATGTTTTTCTATCCAATTTTTGGTTATAAAGACTTACCTAAGTTAGAAGAAAGAGCACTTGTTGTTTTCACTCCAGGTAGAAAGGTATTGTCATTTTTCTGACTTTTTCCCTTTAAATTTTCACTAAAAAATTAGATATCCTACATGAATCATTTTTGGAACTTACTATATTTTTAAAGTGTGTCTGTCTCCTTCCTGAATTTCATTCCACCATCCAGAAATTTTCTACAGATTTAGCCTTGGGAGAGGCCATACGCATCCTAACCTTGACTCTTCTCAATTCCTGTTTTGTTTCCTTTGTTGCATAAAGTAGAAGCAATAGCAATTCAGCTTCACATAGCTTCACGTTCTGTGTTTGGTACTAGTTTTTTGTTGTTTTGTTTTTTTAATGCTGTGCTCTTTGGTGGGTTTTGTTAAACCATGCTAGGCTTGGCCTTGGTGTGTCACATTTGTCTACATAGTGGCCATGTAACAATTTAATTTCCCGTCTCCTGAAAAGGAGTTTTAATGATCAAGAGGGGGGATGTGACTGAGCACATGACATGAACTCCTCTACATGGAGCTACTGCAAAAGAAAGGGTAAGTTAAAGAGACTCGGTGTGAGCCCCGAAAGCGATCTCAGAAAGCTACAGTTCTTGAATTTGTAGCCTGGAGACTGAAGTCTTGCTGTGCCCAGAAAATGTCCCATTTTGCTCATTCCACCCCTGGAGTGTAAGCTCCAAATGACTCAACAAATTCTTTCGGTTTCAATCCTATTGAAGCTGTTTTCTGAAATGGAGTTTTCCAGAAACTTTAGAAGCAGGAGAGGCAGGGATAGCAACAGAGCAAGGCTGGGAGAGCCTCAGTGTCAGTCCCTGGCTCTGCTGTCCTCACAGCCCCTGACCTCCAGGAGCTCCACCTGCTCTCAGTCTCCTTCCCTTAATCTTGAACCACAGGGCCTTGGGCCTTTGTCTTCTCTAGATATTTAGTCTTCCACACCATGACCTCTCTCTCCTGGACTTCCCTAGATGTGGGACTCCCCTCCTCGCTTGAACTCAACAAACTGTACTGAGCACATGTCGGTTGCTGACCCACTTCCCACTTTTCACTAAAGAAGGGATTCTCTACTCATATTTGACACACCTCCTAGGGATATTGTGAGGCTAAAAGAGCTAAAAAGATGTTCCTAGGTATGCAGGTAGAGGTGGAGATAGTGCTGGTAGAAGTAGTGGTTGATAGGACTGAATAAGGAGTGATAGGCCACTAACCTTCAGAAGGGAAAAGCCTTGGGCTCTCTAAACTCATTATCTCAGAACCAGTGGCATAGATACAACTTCTACCTCCAGGCTTGTAGTACAGGAGGCTAAAGGTCCTAGGAAACCCAGCACTAACACACCATCACAGATCTGTGTCTATTGCTCTCTAGTAGTCATTAAAAATGTTTCTGCTTATTCAGCAAGGCACATTTATTGGGGATTAGGAGAACCCATAAAACATTATACTCTATTCAAAGTCTTCAGATAAACCCTCTGAAGCTTTGAAGTATCCATTTGCTAAGGATTTTTCATTACCTCTTATCCCCTTGGCAAAGTGCCTCTGTGTGTGTGTGTGTGTGTGTGTGTGTGTGTGTGTGTGTTTGTGCACACGCGTGCGCTAAGGTCTTGATAAATCTAAATATCAACCCATATTACAGAGGTGGATAGAGAATATTTTTATTTTTGGATCATCACTACAGGATATCCAGGTATCCATATAGGTCTACCATTTTCTAAGAGTGTAGTGTGCTGGGAAGTGCTTTGGGCTGAGATTTAGAGACCTGGCTTCTTACAGTGGCTCTATCACCACCTGGCTATGTGATCTTGGGCCAGTCACTCACCTTTCCAGGTCTCAGATTCCTCATGTATAAAGTTAAAGGGAGATATATGAGCTCTAAGCTTCCTTTCTAAAGGTTAAAATTCCAGTTCTAACTGAATCAGTTTTCTGTGGAAGACTCAAATCACAGCTTCCCCAACTCCCACCAGCACCCCTGGACTGCCTTGGGGGACAGTAGAGCTTAAAAAAGCAATGAAAGCAGGATTCCTTTTCAACATGTTCCATGGAATGTTAACCAGCCTTGTTTTTATTTTATTACTAGAGGCCCGGTGCACAAAATTCGTGCACGGAGAGGGGTTGTCCCTCAGCCCAGCCTGTACCCTATCCAATCTGGGACCCCTGGAGGGATGTCCGACTGCCCGTTTAGGCCCGATCCCAGTGCATGCATACAAGCCCTTTGGTTGATCTCTCCCCCTTACCCCTACCCCCCCTACCTTCCCTCTGAGATTTGATGGTCTGATCAATGCTTCTCTGTCTCTGGACCTGTTTTTGTTCATCAGTTTATGTTGTTCATTATATTCCACAAATGAGTGAGATCATGTGATATTTATCTTTCTCTGACTGGCTTATTTCACTTAGTATAATGCTCTCTAGTTCCATCCATGCAGTTGCAAATGGTAAGAATTCCTTCTTTTTATACCACAGCATAGTATTCCATTGTGTAGATGTACCACAGTTTTTTAATCCACTCATATGCTGATGGGCACTTAGGCTGTTTCCAAATCTTAGCTATGGTAAATTGTGCTGCTATGAACTAGGGGTGCATATATCCTTTCTGATTGGTGTTTCTAGTTTCTTGGGATATATTCCTAGAAGTGGGATCACTGGGTCAAATGGGAGTTCCATTTTTACTTTTTTGAGGAAACTTCATACTGTTCTCCACAGTGGCTGCCCCTGTTTTGCACTGTGTAAAGTGTATGTGGAGAAAGAGAAAGAGAATACCTGAGTTCAGAAATTTATGTGAACGTGAACTCAGAAGACATTTTTTTTTAGAACTGAGAATGTGTGTTTGGAGATAATAAAATTCAGTGCTTTTCAAACTATTTGTAACCAGCAGAATACTTACTTCAATGAAAATTTATGCAGACTCTGAACACATCTAAAATATGAGAATAGAACTCTGGCTATGGAAATCCATCCCCATCTACTTCTTGGTTCTTCTCCTCTTTCCACCTGCATCTCACCTGGACCTCAAAGGCTCTCCATAGAACCCAGAGCTTCTGGGTGCCTGGCTCAATAGTTCACAGGGAAGCAAACTGAAGCTCAGAGAAGCAAAGTCTTGCTCAGGGTCATATACTAACTGGTAGAAAAGCCGGGCCTTTTGTTTTTTTAAAAAATATATTTTTTTATTGATTTCAGAGAGGAAGGAAGAGGGAGAGAGAGGTAGAAACATCAATGATGAGAATCACTGATTGGCTGCCTCCGGCATGCCCTGCACTGGGGATTGAGCCCACAGCCCAGGCATATGCCTTTACTGGGAATTGACACTAATCCACTGAGCCACACCAGCAGGCAAAGCTGGGCCTTTTGAATGACTATCCTGGGATCTTTGAACACGCCGTATTAGCATTCTTTTTATCACTATTATCATAAGTGGTTAGGTTCATAATTTGAAGTGGACAAACCACCATGAAGAAAAACTTCCTGAGGATGATGGGAGTTTTAAAAGTCAACAACAGTCAAAGCAGCATCTGTGTTAAGATTCAGGAAACTCTGGGTTTATTATCCTCTCACTCAATACACAGATTTCTCTTTTTGTGAAGACAAAAACATGACCTTATCTTAAAGTGCTTTTTACTCTTATTTTTTTATATATTTTTAAAAAATCTCTATTGTTTAAAGTATTACATATGTCCCCTTTCTCTCCCCTTGTCCTCTTCTAACCCACCTCCATCCCCCACCCCAGGCCTTCACCACCCTATTGTCTGTGTCCATGGGTTATGCATGTATGCACACAAGTTCTTTGGTTGATCTCTTCCCATCCTTGCCTTCGACCATCTGTTCCATGCTTCTATGTCTCTGGATCTATTTTGTTCATCAGCTTATTTTGTTCATTCGATTCCACATATGAGTGAGATCATGCTATACTTGTCTTTCTCTGACTTGCTTATTTCATTTAGCATAATGTTCTCCAGGTCCCTCCATGCTGCTCAAAGGGTAAGAGATCCTTCTTTTTTATCACTGCATTGTATCCCATGGTATAAATGTACCACAGCCTTTTTATCTACTCATCTACTGCTGGGCACAGGCTGTTTCCGGATCTTAGCTATTGTAAATCGTGCTGCTATGAACATAGCGGTGCATGCATTCTTTCGGATTGGTGTTTCAGGTCTCTTAGGATATATTCCTAGAAGTGGGATCACTGGGTCAAATGGTAGTTTCATATTTAATTTTTTGAGGAAACTCCATACTGTTTTCCATAATGGCTGCACCTGTCTGCATTCCCACCAGCAGTGTACTAGGGTTCCCTTTTCTCCACATCCTCACCAACACTTGTCATTTGTTGATTTGTTGATGGTAGCCATTCTGACAGGTGTGAGGCAATACCTCATTGTCCTTTTAATTTGTTTCTTTCTGATGATCAGTGGCTTTGAGCATTTCTTCATATATCTCTTGGCCATCTGTATGTCCGCTTGGGAGAAGTGTCTATTTAGGTTCTTTGCCCATTTTTTAATTGGATTGTTTGTCTTCCTTTTATTAAATTGTATGAGTTCCTTATATATTTTAGATATTAAACCTTTATCAGGTGTATCATTGCCAAATATATTCTCCCGTACAGTGGGCTCCCTTTTCATTTTGTTGTTGGTTTCTTTTGCCATGCAGAAGCTTTTTATTTTTATGTAGTCCATTTGTTTATTTTCTCCTTAGTTTCCTTTGCCCTAGGAGATGTAGCCATAAACATATTGCTATGAGAGATATCTGAGATTTTGTTGTCTATGGCTTCTTCTAGGATTTTTATGGTTTCTTCTAGGGTTTTTATAGTTTCATGACTTACCTTTAAGTCTTTTATCCATTTTGAGTTTATTCTTGTATATGTTGAAAGTTGGTGCTCTAGTTTCATTTTTTTTTATTTCTAAAGTGCTTTTTAAACTGAGTTATTTTTTTAAAGTCTTGTTTAAAAATTCATTTTGCATATAATTTAAAAAAGGAGTAGCTTAAGAAGAGGCAAAAAGAAATCTTCCCACTCACTCATTTGAGAAAGTGTTCATGAAACACAGCACCACTTGCAGAGTAAGCGCACGAAACAGCACTCAGAAATAAGAGGGTTCCTGGTGCACTGGATGTTTCCTGGGAAATCTGTCTCAGTAATCATGACTGTATAGCTCCAGGGTCCAATTCTAGATTGCAAAGTATTTCCCCTTTTGGACTTCAACTCAACAATAATTCAACAGTGTGACAACTCAGTAGGAAATGGACCTTGAACAAGAGTGATAGGTATCTTTAGCTTGGCCAGAGCTACCCAGGAAGCTCAGAGGTGGATTAAGTAATCATATCCTATGGCCTTCCTCTCTCACAAAAGAAACATTTGCCTCGTGCAACCCAAGCATATTTCATGCAAAATCTTGTTCCCATTTTTCCTCTAGGCAGTATATGGCAGTTTTTATCAGTTCTTAATATTTTGTTCTGGTCATAAATAAACCTCCCCTGCTCACTTTATAGGCAAGCTGAATCACAAACTATTAGAGTGGGAATTGGCCTCAGAAGTCATCAAATCCACTCCGATTATTTCATAGCAAAGGAGTCAGAGATAGAGCGGGGAAGTGAGGGATTTTCCACTTCTCTATGCTACTTCTTTTAAATTAGACACAACACAGCAAGATGAGTTTTTTTTTTTTTTTCCAACATGGTTCACTGGGGTGGTATTTGTAGTCAGATACCATAAATTTATTGCGCACCTCTAATTTATTGAGTATCTAGTGAAGCCCCTCAATAGGCTTACAGTCTGGAGAGGATGACAGATGGTAGACCAATAATACTGTTATTACACACATAGTTGCAGAAACCTCTGTGAAAAATCAACTTCTATGAGTGTTATCTTCAGGCCTGATAAGAACTGTGTACGTCCAGGGTGGAATCTAATTGGTGAATCCCATGACTTAACAGTTAGATATATTGACTCTTACCTTTGGTTATCTCCCAAGGGTTGTTTACATAATGTGTGGGTTACCTACATTTGATTCTGCTCCTCTTTGTTTCTTCTGCTGGAGGAGTTTACCTCCAGGAAGACAGGCACTTCGGAAGAACTAAAATTTGTACAATCTCATTCTCCCACGTGACTGCTTTGACAAATGGAATCCAAAAGTGGACGGTTGAATTATCTGTGAGCACTTGTGTGTGTTCTTTCTCCAGGGCAGGGCATGATGGATACTGGAACCCTGATAGACCAGTTACACAGTCCTTAACATTCCTTACATGTATAGTATATTGAAACTAAAGCTGTGACTTTAAAATTGAACACTCCCTCATTTTGAATACTAAGCCTTCCTCCTCTTCCACCCACCAACATGTTAGCCTGCTGTTCCTGTTGCAACTTTTCCTGCAAACGCAGCCTCTGCAGAGTTAGAAATGCCACCGTGAATCTTTCTGGAAAGTGAGTAATCATGCCTCAATTCCTTGTCATTCCAAAAGTATGTAAAGAAAAAACAGTCAAAGGAAATTTCTACCCACTGGACTTCTCACTGCAGAGTTAATCACAGGACATTTTTCTAAATCAAGAAGGTTTCAACTTGGGGTCTGGGTTAGAGCCGGAGGAGCTCTGAGCTTGATTTAAGCACCTATGTATCTCTTCCTAGCTCACTCTCTATCCTGGGATTCTTCCCCTTTTCATTCTTTTCCACATGCTTATGAGGTTCCTCTGAACCCCTTCTTCATTTTCCCCTTAGTCCCCAAGTTTGTTCAAATTCTTTTCTTCTTCAGCAATGACTTCCTTCTGGCTTTTCCTGGCTTCCTTTATGGGTGCATCTTCATGGGTGGCCCCATCGCCTCTCCTTCCACTTGCCAGTCTCTTGGTCTACCCCCGCCCCCTTTAATCATGAGAGCTGTGAAAAGCTGGACCAGGCAGTAGAAGGGTGGGGGGTGTAAAGCTTCTTCTCCAGCATTTCCTTCCCCTGGCTGGGTAAGTGCCCCAGGGAGAGGGCGCTGAGTGTGCCTGGCGGAAGATGACATGTCCAAAGCAAGTTGGCTTTGAGTCAGCATTTAGCTTTGGTCAATGCTTTCTCTCAGTTGAGAAACTGGGCCAAGTTTGGCCAAAGGCCCATTCTAAGTCCAGCTCTGGAATATGTGTCTATTCCTCCTCTCCATCTACTTTCCCCAGAGAGCCCAGAAGGCCAGACAAGCTGTTCCCACACCGGGCTCTCATCAGTGTGGCTTGACATCACTTTTCCTCTCCAGGAAAAGAACTAGTGTTGACCTTTCCTTTAAGCAGATCCAATATAGATTTAGAATTAGAGAATAACATCTCTTTTTACATGATACAAGTTTTATCACATAAGTGTTTTCAATAGAACACATCTATGTTTCATTTAAAACACGATTCAATCTACAAATGCTTCTAAACTACTTTTAGGAATATATCCATTATGAAAAGTGAGATACACTTTCCAAGCAAGTCATTGTCCAGCTGGGAGAAGATGGAACCAGTCTTGCCTGATCACCTTGCCCTTGCCTTCTACCTCATACTGACTCTACCTTTTCCTGTTCTTCCCACACGTCTGAGTTGTGACTACAGAATGTAACCAACCCACTGGAATGTAGAAAAGTAGGCATTCAATACATATTATTAAAATAATCTGACTTGAATATTATCCTCTAAAGCAATTTCAGCTGGTGTGCCGCAAGAATTTTTAAAACATGCAATACCTGCCTTAGATTGTCAAATAAAAAAATGACAATAGCCAACACAGCAATAACCATTTGTGTGAATGAATCAAAATTATACCTGTTTTTTGTCAGATTGGCAAAAAAATATAATTTTTGGTATGCTGCAGAATTTAATAATTATTTTATGTATGCCATGAGATGAAAAAGGTTGAAAATCGCTGCTCTAAGGTAATCATACTTTAATTCATTGTAATGATGTTGTTACTTGAAACCATATTTTGGAATTTATTTCTTTGAACTGCTTTGGAATTATATCCAGATCCAGTTTATTAGCCAACATTATAGATGCATAAAGAGGCCTTAAAAAGGTATCTGATGCACTCTTGATTTTATAAGGGGAGAAACTGAGCCCATAGAGTTTGTGCATTCGTTGTTTTTTTCTCCTACATCAAGAACTTATTACTTCAACCCTTTGTAGAATAAACCAAAAAATAACAACACTGTTCATCCTTTAGTCACTTGATTAGTAGACTCAAATGTCTTTATTAAACCTGTAGACATTATGAGTTATCATTTATTAAAGGTGGACTGTGCCAACTCCTGTACAGTCAGTTATCACAACAAAAGCACACAGTAGTGATATTATAGTATGCAATTTATGGAGGAGGCAAATGAACTTTGTAAATTAGAAGTCACTTCCTCATAACCACACAGTGAAGTGGTGGCAGTGGTGACTTGGATCCAGGTCTCTTAGCTTTAAACCCTGTGTGTGTTTCACAGCTCCATGGTGCACTAAAGAAAACTGAGAAGAAGAAAAAAAGGAAGCTGACAAGCTGTTTGTTTTCATAATGTTAGGAATTGTCAGACATTATTATTATAAAAACTAAAAGAGCTTGCAATTTTAAACAAAGTATTTCCTACAAACCACACACATACACACTTGCACACACACAGTTTACAAGAGGTTATAGAATATTAGAACTAGACAATAAGTGGAAAAGAAACCCTTATCTTTTAAGTAAAGAGATTGAGGTCTAGAGAGAAATCTCAAACTTTGTCCCAAGACCCATTAGTAAGTAGCAAATGGTGGGGCCAGGAGTGACTGTCTTCCATGTCAAGCCCAGCGCTTTCTCCATCCTGCCCTGTTGAGGCCCCTTGGTCACACCCTCATGCTCCAGGGCAACCAACAACCTGGAGGTGTCTAGACTTCAGGACACCACCTCAACACAGGCACATTGTAGGTAGGCCCTTCTTGATAAAGTGTTCTCATGAAGTGGAAACGTTTCTCCAAGACAACTCTTTCTACAACACTCCCAAACATTGCCTCACTTCTCAAGCTGGTAGTTGCTACATCTAGATCTTCTAGATCTTCCCATTGTCCCATTGACATCATTGGAGCACAAGAGAACTCACTCTGAGTAACTCATTCTGTAAAACTCTAACTACAGACTTTTTTTTTTTATCATACAAAAGAAAAAAGAAGGAGGATACAAATGGTCCTGAAATATCACCTGTCCAATCACTTTCTTCTATAAATTTGGGCCCTGAAGGAAGCAGCTTGCCGGAGTCAAAGCAGTTAGTTCCGGCAGATGCAGAGCCTGAAGGTAACTCTCTACCTCCCAGCTCACTGCTTCCTGCAATGCTACTAAGTCACCTCCCATTCCCCATGTATCTGAAAGGGTCTTTTATTGCCATGAATTCCTCCTGGCTGCTATGAAAAAAAAAATCAAGCCTATCCTCCACGAACAAAAAATGTCTGCCAGGTCAGAGCTTCAGATAAGATTTTGCCTCTTTTAGGGTGTGAGCATAGCAGGAGCAGGTCTAACCTAACGTGGCCAAGAGATGAAAGCCACATTTTAGGGACAGGGCCTGCATTATTTGCTGTCACGACTCACATTGTATAAGAAGAGAATTTTGGTTGCTCAGAGAAACATCATATTTCATCCACCAAGGTTTACCAGGGAGTTTCTCTGTCAGTTTAAATCAATAATCTGTCCATTGATATGCTATTTGTCAAGGCTTGGCTCTGTGGGGAGCCTGAGCTAGTCCCCATGAGAAACAAGAAAGAAGAGAATGAACCTCATGTGCTTCAAGAGGCAGAAAGTGATTTGTTTATGTTGTGCTGTCTCCTCTTCCAATGGGCAGCCAGCTCCCTGAGGGCCAGGACCATGCCCAAGTCATCTGTGTGCCCATCACCGAGGATGTGTGGATGGTTCACACTCAATATTCACTGAATTAGCAAGTAGGTGAATGTCACCTATGATGATAAGTGGAATAGCAACATGAGGAGCTTCAATATAATACTGATGATAAGTGCTATTGGAGGTCAGAAGAAAGAAGTGAACAAAGATCCTTCTTGGAATGTAGGAACTCAATGAGGCCCAGAAAGATGGCTCAAGTTTGGTCCGTATTAGAAGCCAAGATGGCTGTACTCCAGGCAGAGAAAATTAATGGGAGCAAATTACCATAAATGGAAATTAATGGAGTGGTAGAGAAAGCTTGAACATCTCCATCTGGCTGTCCTAGACAGTTTCCTTCAAATCAGTCTGTTCAAAAATGAATGCTTCATTTCCTCCCAAACCACTCCCTGCCCCAATCGGTAACTAGATTCTAAGCCAGAAATCTAGAGGTCCTTTCTCTTTTCATCCCAACTAATCCGTTATTAAGTTGAGATGTTTCTGCCTTACAAATATTTCTCAGCTCTATTTTCTTCTCCCCTTGTGAACATGTATGGTCCTAGCTCAAACGGGCAGTGCCTGTTACTTTGTTATACTTCTCTAACTGGTCTCCCTGCCTCTAGATGGGCCCTGTCCAATCATCTGTACAAACAATTTTCTTACTGAGACATTTTCTCATTCCGAAATGTTATAAAAATTACTAAACCATAAGAGATAGTGCATTGTAGGAATATATGCTTATGTGTTCTTTACATATATGTGGATTTGCATGTATATGTATGTATAAATATTATATAGGGGAAAGAGAAAATAAAGATTGAATAAGACAAGGCCAGATAAAAATTTAGGACATAAATGTATGTTGTAAAGTTCTATATTATAGCTAGTATATGAAGCACTAGTATATGTTAAAGTAATTTTATTTCTTAGTATTTTGTTCTTTAAATGATGATTTTGAAGGATTAAACTTGTGTTATTTGTATTGTGTAGTATATGGACCAATATTGCCTGTAATAAAAATGTTATGTTAAAAAAGGCAATATTGGTGAATACACTACAGAATACCACATAATGTTTACTAGTTCACATACTAGAACCTCAGGGCTAATCTCGTAGTGGCCAATAAAAAGAAGAAACTACTTTGAGTTACCTGGTTTGCAATGTCAATAAGGTTTCTAAAAAACTCATGCTCTCTGTGAAGGAGAAGCAAAACATTTTTAGCAATAAGCTATGAGAAGAATGTTTCTCTAGAGTCTCTTAAAGGAGACATTGCAAATTTCATATTAAAAATGTGATCTCTTTTACAAGCTGAGGGCTCAACACCAAAATAAGGTTTAAAAATGTTGAATGCCAATTTTTAGTGGATTTAAGCAATTCAGACCACGTTTGCCACTCTGCAATGGCTTCTCTTGACCCAGGGTTAGGGGGCCAGGGGATCTAGATTATTTGGAGGATTTATGAATGGCAAATGCTTTAGGAAATATAAATATTAATTTGTACAATTAACTTCATGCTAAAAGTTGAGCTTATGCTAAAAGAAAATGAGAAAACAATTACTAATTCCATGTAACCTAAGCTATTTTAAAATATTCACAGAAAAAAATGACTAAAAAATAATACACCACTATATTAATAGTAGACTCTGGGTGGTAGGTGTGTATGTAAATTTTTTCTTATTGTTATTTATAGTTGTATGTACATGTTAACATTATTACTTTGGCTTCTGTGTTGAGAATAGAATGGGGCAGGGTAGGAGGTGGGGGTAAGGGCAGAAAGAAAGAAGTTTCCTATTGGCTCCATTTTCAGAGACATGGGAAATAGATACAAAATAAATTAAAAAACAATGAGAACAAAGTGCCATATACTTGTAATCTCAGCTACTTAAAAATATGGATAGAAAAAAGAAAGACTAGAAAAATGTGTTCTAAAAGTTACCTGTGCATGAAGAATTTGTGTGTAATTTTTTTCTTATGATTGTTTATGCTTTGGTACACTTTCCAAAGTTTCTACAATGCACGTGTGTTAGTTTTATCATTTAAAAGAATGAGAAAATCATTTCCCTCAGAAGATGATGCTGAGACTGTTTTAACATAATAGGGGAGAATGATTTCTCCAACATTTACCATGTTACGCTTAAATTAAAATAAAAAAGCCATTCAGTGATTTCCCACTGCCTATGGCAGTGATTTTCACTGGTGTGCCACAAGAATTTTTAAAACATGCAATTACTGACTATTTAGTCTGGGGCACTGACCTCTTTTCCCTTAGAGTGTCAAATAAAAAAAATGACAATAGCCAACACAACAATAGCCAGCTGGTGTGAATGTATCAAAATTATATCTATTATTTTGTCAGATCAGCAAAAAAAATATTTTATGGTGTGCTGCAGCATTTTAGTAATTAGTTTATGTGTGCCATGAGATAGAAATTTTGAAAGTCACTGGCCTATGGAATAACGGACAGGTTCTTTAGCATGAATTAGGAGGCCCTTCATGACCCTCGTCTACTTCTCCGACTCCTCACTCCTCACTTCATCCTTTTGGCAACATCAAGCTCCCGTAGTTTTCTAAATACACCATGCTCTTCAATGCTTCAAGCCTTTACTCATGCTCTTGTCCTAGAACACCTTCCTGGCCTCTCTTCTTCCTCCTCTGAAAGCACACCTCACTTAGCCAATGCCTTCATGATTCAGCTCCCTGGAAGCCTTCATGATTCAGCCTCCTTCTCTAGGAAGCCTTCTTCAGTTAGCGTCTGTGTGTGGCACTTTTGTAGCCCCTATCTTGTTGAATTTAAATTCTACCTGCCTGTCTCCCCTCAAGTGAACCATTTGTGTCACTCATCTTCACTTATCCTAGTATGAACATTGATGAATGTCACAGAGGTTTTTCATAACCTTTCTCACACAGTAGATTAAAGAGGATCATAGGCACCATCCTCCCAGGTTCTCTGCTATTCTCTTTGCAAGAATGGAAATGAATGCTTAATGACCTACTACATTATGCTAGACACCCTAACTTTCAGGGATGGGGTTTTCAGCCTGAGTATTTGAGCTTTCCACTTCACTGGGCCCATAGGCCCTATGGGAAGTCCATCTTTTTCTGCATTAGAAGAATCCTGATATTGGAAAATCACTGAACTTCGGTAATGAGTGTTAGGACAGACACTCAAACATCTGTCAAACTCAATCACCAAAGCTTCATGGGAACTTGGTTGGAAGTTTCTTCTTGAATGCTAAACTTTAATCTTTTGGTAGAGATGAGTATGGAATAATTCAAAAGCACCTCCTAGAGATTAATTAAGTACCTATCATGCCAAATAAGTTAGTACAGGAAGTAAAATAAAAACATAAACAGCAAAGGACTGCCTTATTTGGAAGAGTGACAAATGAATGGACAATTACAAGTTGGGATGATGTGTGCCGGTGGTGTTGCCCTCAGTGTTTACTGGACCATTGAATGGGTACCAACTCAAGTTGAAGGGCAGGGTGTGGGAGGGGGACTTGGAGATTTCCTAGAAGTGAAGGCTGAGTGGAATCCTTTGTTTTTCTCCCCCTTTTTTAATGTATTTGTTTGTTTGTTTATTGATTGATTGTTAATCTTCACCTGAGGATATTTTTTCCATTACTTTTCAGAGAGAGTGGAAGGGAGGAAGGGAAAGAGGTTGGAGGAAAGGAGGAAGGAAGGAAGGAAGGACAGAAGGAAAGAAGAAAGAAAGGAAAGGAACCTATGTCAGACTCTGTTGGGTCCCTGCCTATGTATTCTTGGCTTCCACTGTTCCCTTGCACACTAGCAACTCGGCAAGCACATGCAACTCTCGGCCTCAGAGCTTTTCTGGCTAAGGTAGTCTGCTGAGCCCGTATGCAGAGCAAGACTGGAAGGGCCTGGGAGCTGTAATAACCCTCAGCCAAAGGCAGAGAAGAGTTGGTGGATCAATATCCCAGCTACATTGCTCCTAGAGAGCTAGAGCTCTGGATGCATCCTAGACTGTCCCCCAGATATTCCCAGCAGGTTTAAGCCTCAGCTGTTCACAGTAGTAACTGCCCATCAATACACCCTGTTTTGGCTTTCCTCCCCGCCCCCTGCTGGTGCTCCCTGGGATCACCTCCCAAATCAACTGCTTCCACCCAAATGCCAGTCTCAGGGTTGGCTTTCAGCTGAAGATAAAGCACGTGCACACACTCGTTTCATTCTTGGGGTTCAACCAGGGCATGCGCCCTTGATAAGATTGTTCCTGAATCAACATAAAAAGTAGATTCTTGTTTGTCAAGAAAACTCATGCAGTTGCAAATGCCTTAAAGAGTTGGGACTGTGTGAAACACGAGGTTACTTACGTGCTCACATGCAGGGAGGCTCTTCTGGGGACAGTGTTGCTGGCATGCAGGTCAAGGTGGCCTCTTCGCTGACTTTCACAGCTGGGGCAGACTCTGACAGAGGCTGTCCTAGAGATATGATCGACGTGATGAGGTATCCCAGCTGGTCCTTCCTAATCCAGCTTCACAGCATGTAATTTAGACATGACCAACAACGACAGGTCAGATCTACTCGTTCTGATGTCTCCACTAGCAGTCTAAAAACCATTTATAACTAGTATTGGAATCCATTGTATATTTGTGAGTATGTATGTGTGTGCATAATGTGTGTCTGTATATGGTGGAAGTCATCTTTATGCATCTAATGATGTGTTAATTAAGCTGATATTCAAATTAGCTTGGATTCTCAGAGCCCCCAGGAGGAACAGCTTATGGAGTAGCAGATGATGGGGGAAGACAGTCCACAATTAAAACGTCACATGGGATAAATGCCAAAGCTGAGGTCCCACCCTGGGAGAGTTATGAATTGACTGCACCCCTTCTCATCTCCACCCCCTCAATCATTGCTGATGGGCAGAGGGAAACCATTTTCTGCCATCTGGTTTTTGCAAAAGTCAGGCAGTAAGCTCCCAGGGACAGGGATCTTATCTTGTGTAGTTCAAGAATGAGCACATGGCTGTGTACACTCAACAAGCCCTATTAGCACTGAATGCAATCATAAAAATAGCCCAAATGTGGATATTTGATAACGTCCCTGCAGTCAGCCTTAGTCATCATGTCCGGAGGGCACTGGGTTCCCCAGGCTGGTGCCTTGTGTCTTACAGACAAGCACCTTGGCTGATAAGGCGGCCAGCTATTGTGAAAATCACACAGTAGTTCCCAGGATCCTGGAAAAACAGCAGTTCAATCACAACTTTTTTCCCCTTGGTGTTTGACTTTGGCACTGAGTTCTTTTCAAATGAGAACTATGCCAAACATCTTGTCCAAACCCTTTTACTCGGCAAGTATGCGAACAGCCTCTCTGTAGCATGCCAGGGGCAGGGGGAGGAGGGGCAAGGACGAGTTCTGGTAGAAGACTCGGCTCAGAACCCTTTCTCTGCAGGCAGGAGCCAGCTCCGGGAGGCATCTGGAAGCAGGACGTGGACTGAACAACTTCAAGTACACGGCTAACTGTGGGCCTGCCCAGCTCAAGCAGCACCCTGGGCCTCTGCCTCCAGGCCCTCCAGGTCCCCCAGGCCAGACCTCTCTGAGTTTCAGGGTTGGCAATCATTGGTGCTTTCTCCCCCAGGAAAAGCACACCGAGGTTACGAGGTTACGTGGAGGTCTCATTGTTGGGGGAAGTGGAGCTGAATTCTCCTCCAGGACCAGCTATGATATCACTAGGGCCCAATAAGAGAAAGCCCATGGAGTGGACAGTGTGTTTGCATATAAATACACAAAAGTGCATGTGATCACGTGCATGCGTATTCTCAGAATGTCAGGGTGGTCTCCGGATAGGTATAGCTGTCTGTGTCTGGAGGAAAACCTGGTACCTAGGATTTCCTGGGGAAGAAGTTCCCCTCCTGAGTGAGTAAATCCTTTTCCCATGTTCTGAGAAAGGACGGGAGGCGCCTACCCCCACATCCTCCCTGGGATAGCGAACAGGGCCCCTGGGTGCTGGAGCCCCAGCTCTGCGCTGGGCCTGTACGAGGGCCATGAGAGAAGTGTTCCCCAAGACAAGCCATCCCAGTTCCCAGTCGACTCCCAGGGTTCCAGTCCTCCGTGCCAATGCTGTCCGTCTCCCGATGGCAAGAAAACCATCCTTTTTCATTCCCAGAGCAAATTGTTCCTAGGAAAGACCAGAACCTTAGGAGGAAATCACATCATCCGTGAGGGGAGAGCCAGTTCCTTTGTACTATTTTTCAGGGCTGCCTTTGGAGCCAATAATCTGTCATTCCTTGAATAAACAAGCACCTTATCATATCACAAACATTTATTTAACCCTTTTCTCCTGCACTTTTACCAGCAGGGAGAAAGAAAGCGGTTAGCAGGGCAGCCGGAGCCCTGTGGCAGAAATGCCAAATTCCCTGAACATTACACCCAATCTGTAAAGTGTCAGCCGACCCTTCCCTCTGCCTCCATAAAATGCAGGAGCCAGTCACCCAGACTCAGCACCTCATCCCCGCCTCCCACTTCTATTCCCATCCCCCACCCACCTCCATTAGTACCCCTCGCCGTTTTGCAGACAGGCCCTTAATTCCACCCAAATGGAGTCTGGACTAATTTGTTAGGTTCTTTAGGGGGCTGATGAGGGAAAGGAAGGGGGGCGCACAGGCAAGGGAGTATTTGCATTTCTCCTTTTCATGAGAGTCCGATGGAAGGACAGAGCTGGTGAGCCCCAGCATTCTAATGTGTGTGTGTGTGTGTGTGTGTGTGTGTGTGTGTGTGTGTGTGTGTGTGATTTTTTTTTTTTAAGGCATATTCTTTGGCTCTGACATCACCAGAAAATGGAATGAGCGAAGTATGTAAATTTCTCCAAGCTCCCACAATATCCATTTTCTCTCAGTGGATGGATTTTGTTTTTCTTTTCTGGTGTTGCTCCCACACCATGGGGCCAAATCTTGTACAGGACAAAGAAACATATAAATAGAATGTGCATGTGGTATGCGAGGGAACTCTAGGAGACCAGAGAGAAAGTGTTTGGAGAGGCGTCTAGGGGCTGCCAGGGGGAAGCATGAGGTCTGGGCCCAAAAGGTCCCACAGGCATATGTCTGCTTGTCCCTAATGTTACAAGTTCAGAATTTCAAAACTGTTCTTGTTCTTGGGAATACTAAGCAATACTAAGAAACATTGGAATGGGTACAACTGTTAGGGGGAAAATGTGAAGTATCTGTGTGTGACTGTGAGCAGGACTCCGTGTGCTTGCTGGCTGTATGGTGGCAATGCACCTAATTAACAGGTGAACATGCTTTGTAGAGCTGGTGGAGGAGGAGGTGTGTGTTTTTTTTCTTCTTCTTTTTAAAAAAAATATATTTTATTGATTTTTTACAGAGAGGAAGGGAGAGGGATAGAAAGTTAGAAACATTGATGAGAGAGAAACATTGATCAGCTGCCTCCTGCACACTCCCCACTGGGTATGTGCCCGCAACCAAGGTGCAACCAAGGTACATGCCCTTGAAAGGAATCGAACCTGGAATCCTTGACTCCACAGGCCTACGCTCTATTCACTGAGCCAAACCGGTTAGGGCTGTTTTTTTCTTCTTTACCATGAAGGTGCTAAATCACATGCCATGTCTCACACTCCGCATCGTCTTGGTGGCTATCACAGACCAGCTGAAACTTTCGTCAAAAAATGTTTTCCTGCATGAAGCATTTGCAATTGTTTTAGTGTCAATCATCCGCCAACCAAACTCCCAGTCTCTTAACTACACGCTCCAGCTCCAGCCAAAAAGACTTTTATCAGCACAAGTTTGAACAAACTAATGTGTGCCGACCCTGAGCGGTTATTTTTGTTTCCAAGTCTGGACATAGAATCACTTGTTCAATTTCCTGCTGGGTTATATCAAGCAGTTTTAACATGTAAATCTCTGATAAGGAAGCTGACTAATTTATGTACGTTGCCATCTGAGTGGCTGTCAGTATTGCCTTCATTTTTTCCTGCTTCTTTTTATTCCTTCTCAGTCATTACAGTCGTGGCCATTACTGGTACTGCCGAGTACATTCTTATTCATTAACTATTTGGAACATGTTCTTATGCTGAAAATGTTTTGAAAACAAACAAACAAACAAAAAAAAAATCTTTGCCTGCCTGAAGTTTGTGTGGGAGTTCTGTTGGCTTGGATGTCTCTGTTTTACAACCTGGGTTCGAAATAAATATCTCTCAGACCCCTTCAAGTATGTCCTGGACAATTAGAAGGCTGTTAATTTTTAAATTAAAAAACAGTAATAATCTAAGCCACTTCTGTTTTATGGATATTCCTTAACAAATCCTGACCCAACTTCACCTGATAGAGCCTCCCTATCCTTACATTGAAATCCTACAAGCTGCTTGAGCACCAGTTTTTAAAACCTACTCTGGCTATAACCTGTGGGCTTTGTCTTCAATAGTTTGATCAAAGAAGCAGATATTTTTCCATAATTGTTCATTCCATGCCCAAATACAGACTAGGGGGATCGACTCAACATAAAGCTGTCATCAAGTGTCTAGTGGTGTTCTCACACTCAGTGGTACACCCAGCCTCCACAAAGTCCAGGGACGCCCCAGCCTTGTGAGCTGGGCACAGTCTTTAATGACTCAAAGTCAAAACCTGCCACCCCATTGGCTGGGAACAGAAATGGAATCCTTCTATTCCGGGACTTGGACAGCAGGCCAGGTAGGGCACTGTTCCCCCGTTTGGGTGGCTGGAGGAGGTGGGGGTGGCCTAGGGCAGTGTGCAGGGCCAGGAGACCCCAAAAGTGGCTCTTTTTCTGCCTGTCCCTCCATTTTACTCCCCAGCCCAAGCCTCTCCCTGCTGCTTCTACAACTCTCCTGACCTCTCAGAGCATTTCACTTTAGAGATTTTTAAAGACAAGGTAATGTGAGATTAAATGCAAACCAGCTTCAAAAATGTCCGCTTTTTGTATCCACTGGTAATTCCTTGAAGGCCTCTCCCCTCTTCTTGCATTCCCCTCCCCCACGGTGAACTCTAAATCCTTCATCCACGGGGACTGAAGGCAAAATATCTGGGTTTTCTTTCCCAGCCAGCCCACTCGCCAGTCTGGCTTTTCTCCTCATTGTTTGGATGCTCTTCTTTATGGCTCCTTGCCAATGTACAGATGTAAACTATTGTCTGATTATGAAAAGAATACACACACACACACACACACACACACACACACAAGCACACACACTATCAGTGTGTTTTTTTCCCAATTTTTTTTATTAAGGTATTATATGTGTACATATCTTACCATTGCCCCCCCACCCCACTCCCATATATGCCCTCACCCCCCAGAGTTTTGCGTCCATTGGTTATGCTTATATGCATGCATACAAGTCCTTTGGTTGATCTCTTATCTTCCCCACCTCTCCCTAACCTTCCTGCTGTAATTTGACAGACTGTTTGATGCTTTACTGCCTCTGTATCTATCTTTTTGTTCAACAGTTTATAATGTTCTTTATTATCCATAAATGAGTGAGATCATGTGGTATTTTTCTTTCATTGACTGGCTTATTTCACTCAGCATAATGTTCTCCAATTCCATCCAGGTTGCTGCAAATGGTAAGAATTCCTTCTTTTTTATGGCAGCATAGTATTCTATTGTGTAGATGTACCATAGTTTTCTGGTCCAGTCATCTGCTGGTGGGCACCTAGGCTTTTTCCAGATCTTAGCTATTGTAAATTGTGCTGCTATGAACATAGGGGTGCATATATCCTTTCTTATTGGTGTTCCCAGTTTCTTAGGATATATTCCTAGGAGTGGGATTACTGGGTCAAATGGGAGTTCCATTTTCAGTTTTTTGAGGAAACTCCATACTGTTCTCCACAGTGGCTGCACCAGTCTGCATTCCCACCAGCAGTGCAGGAGGGTTCCTTTTTCTCCGCATCCTCGCCAACACTTGTCGTTTGTTGATTTGTTGATGATAGCCATTCTGACAGGTGTGAGATGGTACTGCATTGTTGTTTTGATTTGCATCTCTCGGATAATTAGTGACGTTGAGCATGTTTTCATGTGTCTCTTGGCCTTCCTTCTGTCTTCTTTTGAAAAGATTCTATTTAGGTCCGTTGCCCATTTTTTTATTGGATCATTTATCTTCCTTTTATTAAGTTGTATAAGCTGCCTGTAGATGTTGGAGATTAAACCTTTATCAGTGATACCATTTGCAAATATGTTCTCCCATACAGTGGGCTTTCTTGTTTTGTTGATAGTTTCTTTTGCTGTAAAAAAGCTTTTTATTTTGATGTAGTCCCATTTGTTTATTTTCTCTTTAGCTTCCATTGCCCTAGGGGCAACTATCAGTGTTAATGGCCGGAGAACTGTGCCACGTATAGGTTTGGCAAAAATGGGTTACCAGCCTCTACTGCTCCAGGAACTTTTGCTTTCTCCAAAGTTTTATTAAAAACAAATCTAGGCACACACAGAAACTTAAAAACAACAACAACAAAAACAAACAAGTAAGAAAGGAACGCCTCTTCGCTCTTGACTGGGCATCTCTAAGTGCTACCTTCTCCCATCTAAGTTCACTCTCTTTGGCACCCTTAAGACCTTCTATATAATCTCCCAAGTCTAGGGGCCAGTGATCTCATGTTTGGACTCCCTTGCCATCAGCCAAACAGTTGTAGCCACACTGAGTCCTAGTGATAGCTTGTTGCAGTGGAGGGAGCACTGGGTGCAGAGCCAAGAGCTGGCTGGCTTCACTCCCACTTCTATTTACTGGTTGAATGACCCTGGATACGTGTCTGTTCCCTGCCCACTTTCCTTGTCTGCAAACCAAGAGGACTGAGCTAGATACATTCCTTCCATTTTTCCTTAAGAAAATATTTATTTAGCTCCCACTCTGACCTAGACACTGAGGATGGAACTGGAAACAGGACAAATAAGGTCCCTGCCTCATGGAATGTATGGAACAACAGGAGGACAAGAAAAGTAAAAAAAGTAAAAGAAAACAAAGTCTGAACATCCTTGCAGTCCCAACAACCTTCAAATGCATTGCTAATAATAACCCAAGGTGTCCTGACTTTTTGGCTAACGATGGGGTACTCTAGCATGGACTGTGAGGCTTTAGAAAAGAAGGGATAAAGAAGCCTTCCTGCCCTGGCCAGTTTGGCTCAGGGGATGGAGCGTTGGCCTGTGGACTGAAGGGTCCCGGGTTCGATTCCGGTCATGGCAAGCTCGATCACCAATAGGGGACGTGCAGGAGGCAGCCAATTAATGATTCTCTCTCATCATTGATGTTTCAATCTCTCTCTCTCCTTTTTCCCTTCCTCTCTGAAATCAATAAAAAATAAAATAAAATAAAACAAAAACAAAACACTAAAAAAAATTAAAAGAAAGAAAAAAAAAAAAAGAAGCCTTGCTTCATGGACACCTGCTGTGCCTCTCCTGGGAGCTGCGCCTGGCCAGAGCTGCCTCCAGGTTTGTATCTCTCCCCAAGGGCAGGGCATCTGCAGCCATCATTCCACTTTCCACTTGAACTGGGTAATTTTCAGAAACAGCAGGCAAGTATGACAAAACACCAGCCTCTAGCTCCACCCTTCAGTGGAACTGTTATTTTTAGTCTCCCCTCTCTTTCCACAGCCATCTACATACCTCTCTGGGTGAGTCATTTATGTCGATAGCCCATGTACACGTGACTCTTTGCACATGGGGCTGGCTTGTTTTAACAAACCAATTCACTCGTCTCCATTTCTACCTGCCACACTCAGGAGTCTGTGGTGTGAGAAGAGCCGTGGGGCTTCAGGTGCTCCACACATATGTACAAAATGACAGCGACCCACAGAGGTGCTGCAGAACAATGCTGCCCATGAGTGAATGAGTCATAGAGTTTAGCACATTGTTTCCATATTTTTTTTGCTCCATGTTCATATCCTTGGGACTGACACTTGACCCCAGAGTTTGGGGTGCAGGGAAATGGTCTTATTCATTTTGGGACCATTTTACCAAGGCACCAGGCATCCAGGTTAACATCATGAAAAATCATACCTTGCAAGGCTGTTAGTCATTTCTATGAGACGCTGAACTCTCAAAATGACCCATAATGAAACGAAAGTATTTCTAGAAGGTGTTGCATATGAATGACCTAGTTCTACCAGAATTTTTGCACCGGCTGTTTTGTCATAAGATAAAATATTTTTGGTTCTATATTCAGGCAATATTGACAACAAGGACAAAAGCATCGTCATGCAGATCCAGGTCAGTGGTCCTTTCATATGGCAAAAGAAGTACATAGAGGAACAGTATGAAGATTCCCCCTTCATGTTAAGGAAGTAACTCCTTCCTTCATAAATCCATTCAACGGTCACTGATTGGGTATTCACAGTGTCACTTCCCCTGTGTCCCCATGCCTCAGACCCACGCTGTGTTTGTCTGTTGGTCTGTTTGTTTGATTTCAGGTCCTGCACAATGGCAGGCGCTCTTACCACAGCACATCCTCGTGTGATATTCCCTCTGCCAGGACATCTCTGCTCCCCATTTTTCACCGAGCTAACACTTTTGCTTTTTGGTTTAATGATCTTTTCTCTAAGGAAGCTGTCTAGCCCCTTCAGGTACGGGTGAATTTCCCTGCTCCGTACTCTCACACCGTTCTGTACTTTTCCTGTGTTGCACTTATCACAACTGTCTTTTAAGTGATTATTTATTAAATTGATTTGCCTAATTTCGATCTTCCCCACAAGAGGAGGTAAGCCTCACTCATTCATTGCCGCTGCTCGGACACCCAGCATAATGCCTCACAAATAGGAGTATTTTTCTCAGTAACTGTGCTGATTTAATAAGCGTCCTTGCTCTTAAAATTCACAGGCTACTAAGGGTTCCAGTGGAAAAGCCACGTGGTACTTTCAGTGTAATATAAACATGGACATCACACTGTAGATGCACAACAGAAGCAGCAAGTGTGTCTGCCAGGAATCATGTGAGTGGAGAGTCAACAAAAGTAGTAACATTTGAGCTGGACCTTGAGGTAGGAATAGGAGTTCAGGTAAAAAGAGAGGAGAAAGGAATTCTGAGCAGAATAGTTAATACAAAGAGGACTGGGAGGGGTGAAAGTATAGAATGATTTCTGGGGAAAACACACCCTCAGTCGTGTTAGAACAGAACACGACTGGTGGGGAATGCAGAACAAGGTGGAGGACTTACATTTTCTGATAGAGACTTCCTATTTTACGCAAACAGGAATAAAACTATGGAAAAAATTAAGTTAAAGAAAAAGAACTATGAATACAGTTTGTGTTTTAGAACATTCTCTCCAGTGACAGTGAAAGGTAGGTTGGAGTGGGGAGTGGATGAGAACTATTTAGGGGGCTGTTGCTGAGGTCCAAGCGAGAGATGATGAGGCCAGGAGGCTGGAATGATGAGAGGAGACAGACATGAGAGAGATGGTGGGAGCACAGTGAGCAGGCTGTGGAGCACAGTGAGGCAGCCTGTGGAGCACAGTGAGCAGGCTGTGGAGCACAGTGAGCAGGCTGTGGAGCACAGTGAGGCAGCCTGTGGAGCACAGTGAGCAGGCTGTGGAGCACAGTGAGCAGGCTGTGTAGCACAGTGAGGCAGCCTGTGGAGCACAATGAGCAGGCTGTGGAGCACAGTGAGCAGGCTGTGGAGCACAGTGAGGCAGCCTGGGGAGCACAGTGAGCAGGCTGTGGAGCACAGTGAGCAGGCTGTGGAGCACAGTGAGCAGGCTGTGGAGCACAGTGAGGCAGGCTGTGGAGCACAGTGAGCAGGCTGTGGAGCACAGTGAGGCAGCCTGTGGAGCACAATGAGCAGGCTGTGGAGCACAGTGAGGCAGCCTGTGGAGCACAATGAGCAGGCTGTGGAGCACAGTGAGGCAGGCTGTGGAGCACAGTGATCAGGCTGTGGAGCACAGTGAGGCAGGCTGTGGAGCACAGTGAGCAGGCTGTGGAGCACAGTGAGGCAGCCTGTGGAGCACAATGAGCAGGCTGTGGAGCACAGTGAGCAGCCTGTGGAGCACAGTGAGCAGGCTGTGGAGCACAGTGAGCAGGCTGTGGAGCACAGTGAGGCAGCCTGTGGAGCACAATGAGCAGGCTGTGGAGCACAGTGAGCAGCCTGTGGAGCACAGTGAGCAGCCTGTGGAGCACGGTGAGGCAGCCTGGGGAGCACAGTGAGCAGCCTGTGGAGCATGGTGAGGCAGCCTGGGGAGCACAGTGAGCAGGCTGTGGAGCACAGTGAGGCGGCTGTGGAGCACAGTGAGCAGCCTGTGGAGCACAGTGAGCAGGCTGTGGAGCACAGTGAGGCAGGCTGTGGAGCACAGTGAGCAGCCTGTGGAGCACAGTGAGCAGGCTGTGGAGCACAGTGAGCAGGCTGTGGAGCACAGTGAGGCAGGCTGTGGAGCACAGTGAGGCAGGCTGTGGAGCACAGTGAGCAGGCTGTGGAGCACAGTGAGCAGCCTGTGGAGCACAGTGAGCAGGCTGTGGAGCACAGTGAGACAGGCTGTGGAGCACAGTGAGCAGCCTGTGGAGCACAGTGAGCAGGCTGTGGAGCACAGTGAGGCAGGCTGTGGAGCACAGTGAGGCAGGCTGTGGAGCACAGTGAGGCAGGCTGTGGAGCACAGTGAGCAGGCTGTGGAGCACAGTGAGCAGCCTGTGGTGCACAGTGAGCAGGCTGTGGAGCACAGTGAGGCAGGCTGTGGAGCAGAGGTGGGGAGTGAGGGCGGGGAGTTTACCAGACATGAGGGAGGATCCCAGCAGGGTGCTGAGTCACCGACAATGACGTTGTCCATTGCAACTAGAACTAGAACTTGGGAGGAGTAGGGTGGGGACTTGGGAGCAAGATGAGGGACAAACTGGACAACCTGGGTTTGGCATGTCTCTTTCTCGCATTGGAAGAGATGTCAAGACCAGTGTTTTTCAACCTTCTTTTCATGATCATCCCTTAAGGAGCCTTTTAAATACTTTTTCCTAGTCGCACTTCTCCCATGAAATTTTAATCCCACAGGTATACTGTATATCTGTTTACATACTGCACATAGATCTATGCTTTGGACATTAAAGGAGCAGCAGTTTTGCCCCCCAAGCACTCATGTGAATACTTAGGGGGAGAGAGAGGGAGGGAGGCTGGCACTACTCTGCCTGCAGGGAGGAAGGAAGGCTTCACACAGAGGCCTTCACAATGGCCTTTGGAGACTGGGTTAAAAACAGTTTTCTGTTCTTCTTGAGATAGAATCTATCTTACCTAATAAGAGACAAACATGTAAATTGACCATACCTCTGCTACGCCACCAGCCAATCAGGAGTGATATGCAAATTAACCCAACAAAGATGGAGGTTAATTTGCATACACAGGCACCGAGTGATGGGGGCGGGATGCTTGCGTCGTTGCCATGGTGTTCTGCCCCACCCCCGGTCTCTCAGGGCCTCTGGGCAGCGTGAGAAGGTGGGGCCAGAGCAGAAAGAGGAAGCTCCGGGGCCTGAGCGGAAAGAGGCTGGGCCGGAGTGGAAAGGCGGTGCTGACAGCCAGGAAAAGGAAAGCCCATTCTAGCACAAATCTGCGTGCATCGGGCTTCTAGTCTATATATAAAAGCCCAATATGCAAATTATCCCCATGGGAGTTCGACCAGGAGACCAATTGCTCGCTATGACATGCGCTGACCACTAGGGGGCAGTGTGGAATGAAGGAAGGCCCCAGCCAGCAGCCAGCAGCCAGGAAAGGAAAGCTCCAGCCAGCAGCCAGCAGCCGGGAAAGGGAGGCCCTGGCCGGCAGCCAGAAGGAAGGCCCTGACTGGCAGTTGGAAGGCCCCCTATCAGCCCTGATCGCTGGCCAGGCCTAGGGACCCTACCTGTGCATGAATTTCGTGCACCGGGCCTCTAGTTGCATATAACATTATATAAGTTTAAGGTGTACAGCTCTCTATCTGATATATTTATATATTACAAAATGATTATCATCATAGTGTTAGCTAACACCTCCATTATATCATAGAATTACCTTTTAGAGTGTGTGTGTGTGTGTGTGTGTGTGTGTGTGGTGAGACCATTTAAGATCTACTCAGTAACTTTCAAGTATATAATACAGTATTATTAAATATAATGATCCCCAGAAATTACTCATAACTGGAAGTTTGTACCCTTTGATCAACATCTCCCCATTTTCTTCACCCCCTGGTCCCTAGCAACCACCATTCTACTCTCTGTTTCTATGACTTTGGCCTCGTAAAATACGTGAGCTCATACAGTATTTGTCTTTCTCTGTCTGACTTATCTCACTTAGCATAAAGAAGACATCCTGTCATTTGTGACAACATAGACCTTGAGGGCATTACATTAAAAACAGTTTTTTTTAATTGAAGTAAAATTCATAGGGAGAGATTGGGAGCAGGTGAGAGTGCCAGGAGGGAGGGTCCCCGGGAGGAAGAGAGAGAATGAAGGGCAGAGCCTGGAGGCCACCAGAACCCTCCAAAGGGCCCTCTCATGTGTAAGGGGCCTGAGAGGTAGTCTAAGTGTGCCAGGTAGTGTGGACATGCAGTGTAAGATAGAGAGGAGAAAAAAGAATACAAATAAAAAACAGTTGGCAAGAGGCTAATGAATTCCCTACAGATAAGATAAGGGTTGAAGTTGTTTCCAAGCTTCTGTTTTTACAATGCTGTAATCCATATTCCTGAGCTCTCCATCGCATGTATTTGTGAATATATCTGTAAGATAAATTCCTACAAGTAAAGTTGCTGGGTCAAATAGCATGTGATCTAAAGTCATGATGCATAGAACCAAATGCTCTCTAAGAAGGTCGTCGCAAGTTACATCCTCACTAGCAAAGTATGAGAGAGCCCACATCCTTACATGTTGGCCAACACAATGTACTATCAAATGTTTTCATCTTTGCCAATCTGATAGGGTAGTACAGTATCACATTTTAGTTTAAATTTGCATTTCTCTTTTTATGAAAGAAGTTAAGCATCTTTTCATAGGGGTTAGAAGCCAGTTTTCGTTTGTGTTTGGGCAGAATATTTTACAGCTTTTGTCCATTTTATATTTTATTATTATTTCCACAGTGGTGGAAATAATTCTCATACATTAAGGAGAATTTGTCTTTAATCAATAATATGAGCTACACATGTTTTTCCTTGTTCATTATCTTTAATTCATTTAAAATATTATTGTATAAGGCACACTTCTGAAATTTTTTTGTATGGTAAAAATTACCAACATATTATTTTATGGTTTCTCAGTTTTTTGTTTTATATATAGAAAATCCTTCACTATGCTGAGTTTATTTTTAAGATATATTCTATTTTTTCTTCTAGTACATTTCTGTGTTTTTTTTCCTTCTAAATTGTGAATCCATCTAGAATTTAATTGTAATAATGTGTAATAATGTGGAATCCAGGTATATATTTCTTCACAGGGGCTTATATATTTCTGTATCAGTTATTGAATATGTGAATTGTTCCCTACTGATTTGAACTGCCTACTTTTGTCATATGCTAAATTCCTATATACTATTTTTTATTTATTTCTGGGCTTTTTATTCTGTTTACATAGATTTATCTATTTACATATGTAGCAGTACCATGTGGCATTAATTGATATCACATTAGAATGTATTATGATATCTGGTAGGGCTAGTCTTACTTATTAATCAGCATGCCCTACCCTACCTCTACTCTGTGTACTTTTAAGATCTTCTCTTTGTCTATAATATTCCACAGTTTCTTTGTGATGTGTCTTGATGTAACTTTCTTTTCATTTAAGATTTGTCATTATTCTTTCATCAATCTATAGCATTGTTTTTCATCTCATCTTTTGAAATACTTCTACACTTTTGAGAGGGATTTCTTTAAGAAGAGGGACCTTTCTATCTTCCATGTCTCTTAACTTCTCTCTATAGTTTCCATTTCTTTGCTTTTCTGCACTACAATTCTGTAAATTTATTTGTACTATCTTCAAGTCTCTAATTCCTTTTTCTGCTATGTCTAATCTGATGCCACACCTATACATTGACTTTTTTACATTGACTTTTTAATTTGTTACTGTATTTTTCATTTGAAAGGTGCTATTTGTTTTTTTTCAAACCCACCATGTCCATTTTATTGTTTCCGATTCCTTACAAATATTTTAAAGCTTATTTTTCATTTATTTAAATAAAATTAGCATAGTTGTTTAGACTTTTTATCTAACCATTCAAATAGCTGAAGCTGTGGGACTCCCTCCAGCTGTCTGTTTCAGCTGGCACTAACGAATGGAGTCTTGCTTTCTGAGGTTTGGTGGTCTTCAAACAAACTGCTCACTGACAGTGACAAATCATTTGTACACAATCCCTGAGGCCCACAATGAAAGTGTCTGCCTCTGGAAATGACTAGAGTTTGCTTCTGCCAGGTGCTTGGGAGCACTATGGTTTGGTATTGCATCAAACTAAATTCATAGCTTAAAGTTTCTTGACCCACCATAATGATATGCATTTGGGGTATAAGTATGTGCAAATTCTGGCCAGTGGTTCAATGGTGAAATTCTATCAGGGACAGGTTTCTTTTTTCTGCTTTGTTTAGTGTTAAGGCAATTCTCCCCATAGTCCCCCAAGGAGGGCAAAAGAGAGCAGGTTTACCTCTAGTTCACCTTTGGGTCCTAGCTTAATGTGAAGTGAGAGTCCCCTTTATGACCTCCCCTCTGTGAGACCTCCCTCCTATCAGACCTCTCCTGCTATCTTGAGTGAGGACCCTTGGATTCTGTCTTATTCATCCTGAGACTATTAAAACCTTAGTTAACTCAATTTAACCTGAACAACAAGGGTGTGCATGGCAAAACTCCTCAGGTGGTAGCTCCTTGTTATCAGTTTTAAAGTGCTTTTAAGAATTTTACTTAATATTTTATCTAATTTTTTATGGTTGTCAGTTGAAGGGTTAATTTAAATAACCAAGTCCACTATGATCAGAAATGAAATCTTATAAGCTTTAGAAACAGTTAATCTAGTTTTTTAAAAATCTTACATCTTCATTGGCTTTACATTCCATTTATAGATTTATTTTAGAGAGAGTGGAAGTTCTTTTTTTATATAATATTTTAAAAATATATTTGTATTGATTTCAGAGAGGAAGGGAGAGGAAGAGATAGAAGCATCAATGATGAGAGAGAACCACTGATCGGCTGCCTTCTGTAGGATCCCACTGGGGATCTAGCTTGCCACCCGGGCGTGTGCCCTGACTGGGAATCAAACCATGACCTACTGGTTCATAGGTTGACACTCAACCACTAGCCATACTGGCCAGGCAAGAGAGAGTGGAAGTTCTTGCTTTAAGTCTTCTTGTTTGAGAATATGGTATGCCTTTCCATTTTTTTTCAAGTCTTTGTTTCTCAATAGCATTTTAAAATTGCCTTCTATATTTTTTGTTAAATAGTCATTTTTTGTTTAAATTTGTACTTTGGTGCTTCCTTTCCTTTTGTTATATTAATAGAAATATTAAAACTCTAAAATTTCCCCAGAGTCTGCTTTAACTCTATCCTATAGGTTCTGACATACACTTAATTATTTTCATTTTTAAGATAATATTCAAGTATGTTCCTGAAGGTAGAGTTTTACAGGAAAGGTATTTCACATTTCCAGGTGGAATAATCTCTCCCCTTTCTCCCTAATTTTATTATTACTTTCTAAACAAATTGGTTTGCAATCAGAGAAGCTTTTTTGTACTCATTCTAATTTTTGGAATTTATTCAAGTTTTCTTTGTGACCTGATATATATGTCAATTTTTTTACTATTCCAAGAGTACTTGGAAAAGTGCATTTCAAGGGATAGAATTCTATGCATATTAATTAAATTTACTTTATTAATTACATTATTTTATGTTGGTTGACACTAAATGCACAATGAAAGGAAACTGAAGTCTCATACATGGGACTTAAATTTTTTCTTAGGTTTTGTGTATTCAAAATGTTTGTCTTCTGTTTTTGACTTAAAAATGATTTGGCTTGGTTTAAAATTCTTTGGTCATGCATTGTAGATATTGCTCAAATATCTTCTATCTCTTCTGAGAGCTGCCATGTAAAATCTAAGATCAGCCTGAGTTTCATAAGTCTCTTTAGGTGATTTGATCTGGTTATCACAAAGCCCAAAGGATTATTTTGTATCATTTTTAGAATATGTCTCAATGTTGGTCATTGTGTTAATTTTTCCTGCAGTAGAGTAGCTCCTATTAATCTGAATAGTCCAGTCTTTTATATTTGTAAAGTATTAAATTTTTAAAAATTAAAATAGTGATGTTTTCAGGTATATTTTATTTATTATCTGCCTTTCATACCCCTCACCTTCCTGTAAGTCCTTTAGAAACCTTGTCCATTTCCACTTAATTTTTATTCACTGCCCTCCTTTCTGCTGCTCCTCCCACTGCGCTTTTTATTACTAGAAAGTAATTCTTTGCTAAATTCTGCTGGTTCTTGTTTTATCTCCTATTGTCTTGCTAAATATTTCCTGAGCTATTGTAGATCTGTTTTGTTTTGGGTTGGTTTGTGTGTACTTTTTTAAAATCCTGTTTTGTTCCTTTTAAAAGATGATTGCTTCACTAAGTTGTTTTCTTTTTAAATTTATGACAGTATGTTAAGTCACAAGTTTCATCTGTTTTGTGGCAATATTCTCCTAGTGAATCTTTGTCAACTGTGATTAGTTTGTTTTTCTTGCTTCTTTCATTCTTTTTTCATGTGTAGATGCTGTGCTGGTTCCTTTTTGTTTAGTCATCTTTAAATGAGGCAGGTCTTTCAGAATCAGCTATTTGCAAGAAATTTATGGGGGTAGAGGGCCAGGGTGGTATTCTACCAGGACTGCTCCTTAAATATAAGGTAGTAATGGTGAGAGACAACTTTTAGTTGTCAGCCTGTAGTTTCTCCTCCTGCAAAGACTGGCAGCTCCATAGTTGCACACAAGAAATCTCCCTTCTCCCCCTGACTCACCAACACCCTAAGGCATGCACTTTTTAATTGTTACTGACTATCTGAGTCATCACATTGCTCAGTTTTCTGCAACTGTGATAATAACACTTCCCTTTAGAATAGTGATGCTCCAAAATAAAAGGCTACAGTTGATCTACAAATGCCACCATCATCACCACTGTCATTGAGTTCTGCAGCTTCGACCTTCTTCTTTCATCCAGTTTAAAGACGGGGACATGGAACACAACAAAGTATGAAGAGATTTCCAGAACAGGATAACTTCTGTCAAGGGAAGGATCCAGATGGCAGGGCCCTCAATAGACCTGCACATGTAAACTTTCTTTTTGAGACAAGAAGTCACCTATTGTCTTTAAAAAAACAACAACGCAATTGTATCTCATTCCATTATGTCACCTGGGAAGTAAAAGTCACCAGCCTCTGCTGAAGCTGGAGTTTTTCCTAATTAAAAGGGGGGAACAGGTCAGACAGGGTTTCCAGAGCTCAGCAACAGTCAGAAGCCATAAACCAAAGATCATGATGGAAAGAAGTAGGTAAGGTTTGTTAAGCTTCATTCTATCTGTGTACTATGTCTAAATATTTGTGATGGTATATGTTTATTTTTATAAATACATATGTATGTATCTCCTATTTGTTTTACCAGAGAGATTCAGAGGACAGCCCTCCAAATGAGAAGAGTCTTGGGCTTGTTTTCTGAAACAAGAAGCCCCTGGAGAGGCCATGGGACATGGTAAATAGTAACTGCAATGTGATAAGGGTGTTATAGCTCATTTATTCTTTATTTTTAAATTTATACATTGAAATGAGTTCCTTTTTATTTGTATTTGTGTAAATATTTTTACTTTATTTTTTTATTTTATTGTGGTTGGAGCACTTATCATAAAATCTGCTCTACTCTCTTAACAAATTTTTAGGTGTACAATACATTATTGGACTATTGGTACTAATTATCAGGGAAAATGGAACTGCCTTATGACCCAGTGATTCCACTTCTTGGAATTTATCCGAAGAAGCCTGAAACTCTAATCCAAAAGAATATACGCACCCCTATGCTCATTGCAGTGTTATTTGCAATAGCCAAGATTTGGAAGCAGCCCAAGTATCTATCAGTAGATGAGTCGATAAGACAGCTATGGTACATTTACGCAATGGAATACTATTCAGCCATAAAAAAGAAGAACATTTTACCCTGTGCAGCAGCATCGATGGACCTGGACAACGTTATGCTAAATTAAATAAGGCAGTCAGAGAAAGGTAGGCACCATATGATTTCACTCATATGTGCAATCTAAGGAACAAACGGAAGAAGAGGCTGTAGGGATCTGTGTTTGAATCCAAGTTTTGGTCCTTGCTCCCCGATGACTCTGGCATGTTTCTTACCCTCTCTCAGCTTTAAAGACTACATCTGCAAAATGCTGGATAATCACACATGCTGTGCAGAATGGTTATAATGAGTAAACAAGAGGAATGATGTAGCCTTTCTGTGTGACGGGCTTATTTCACTTAGCATAATGTCCTCAAGCTTCATCGATGTGGTTACATGTTGCAGAACTGCCTTATTTTAAAGACTGTACAGCATCCACTTGTATGTATATACCAAATTTTCTTTACCCATTCGTCTGTCAATGGCCGTTTAAGTTGTTTCCACATCTTGGCTCTTGTGAATAGTGCTGCAATAAACATGGGAGTGCTGATATCTATTTGGGATCCCGATTCCTTTCGAAATTTGAAATCTCTGTTTTAAATTTCAATTCTTTTAGGTAATGCCCAGAAGTTGGATTGCTGGATCATGTGATAGTATTATTTTTAAAACTTTTTTTGAGGAACCTCCAGACAGTTTTCCATGGTGGTTGTACCAGTTTACATATCCACCAACAATGTGCAAAGTTTCTTCATATTTGTTGTCTTTTTGCTTGTTCGTTTTAAACAGCCCATCCTGACAGGGGTGAGGTGATATTTCATTCTGGTTTTGATTTACATTTCCCTCACCAACACTTGTTGTTTGTTGATTTATCTATGACAGGTGTGAGGTGATATCTTACTGTAGATTTAATTTGCATTTCTCTAATGATTAGTGATATTGAGCATCTTTTCATATGTCTATTGGTCATCTGTCTGTCCTCTTTGGGGAAGGGTCTATTCAGATCCTTTGCCCATTTTTTAATTGGATTGTTAGTTTTGGGTGTTGAGTTATATGCCATCCTCCCCAGAGGCAGGAGCTGGTGCTCCGGAGCACAGGAGAGTGGGTGGAGCCTCAGATCCTGCGGGGAGGCAGGCCTGGTCCTTAGAAGCGGCCCAGGTCTCAGGAGGAGACTTGCTCAGGGATCACAGGGTGCTGGGAGCTTTGTACCTTCCTCCTGCAGGCCGCAATTTTCCTTCACCCCCAGACAGCTGTTTGAAATACTACAGCTCCAGTCCCCATGACCCTCTTGGAATTCTTCCACCAACCCCGCAGCCTTGCAGTCCCAGTATGGGAAATTGTGCTTTAGAGAGATGTTATGAATATTCAGTAACAAGTGATTATAAATCTTTTGGCAAACAGACCGTCCTATGGAAATTTAAATAACCGTATGTTCCCATTTAACTTCATTTATAGCATTTGGATGAAACTAAGACATTTTGACTCTTGTTTAGGATATATACTATTCAGCATTTGTAAAGAAATCATTAGCCACCTCTTACATAAGACATAAGGGAAATTCTCTTCATCTTCATTGCTCCAGAGGAATTTTTCGTCTTGGGGTTTAGTTTTTTTTTGTGTTTTTTTTTTTTTGTCTGCTCTAAATGCCCTGTAGTTGGCTGGGTCTGTTAAAATATCTTTTAGTTATGTGACTTACTCCAGTCAAAAGACTTTACCAATTCACTATCTCTCCAAGGGCATTTACAGGTCATTAAAAATCTAATTTCTATACAGTTGGCCTTCATCTTGGATGATAGATAATATTTAACACGATTCCTTTCTACATGTTTCCATTTTGTTATATAACACACCCTCTTCCCACACCCAAATTAGTATTTGTATCTCTAAAATGCAATTATCCACATAGGTTTTGGGATCTGTTATCTGCATAAATGAAATCCATCTGTGTTTCCAGAAACTTTAACTTTAATAATTTTGTAATAATTAATTGTTCTAAATTAATCTAGAGAGCCTTTCACTAGAGTTGCCAAAAAGAAATACTATTTAATGACTTTCAGTGTCTTTACTGGGTTCTCACCCCACATGGGAAATTCCAAAGAACAGAGACATACAGGAAAGGTGAACAGTCACAGAACAGAACAAAATGAGGTGCCTGGTTATCCATAAGCTAGACAATCAACCCTCCACCTCCCTGAACTTGAGTCCCTTCATGTTCTTCTAAAACGGGAGGCACTTGTTTTTTTTCTTTCCTCAGTGGAGTATTAGTGAATACTTTCCCCTGTTCTGCAATCGTCCTCTCTCATGACGTCTTTGTGGGGATCTAGTTAGACTAGCACTTCTGTGGCTTTGTCTCCTCCTTGCTGATACAATCTTCAAAGGCCCTCTTCACTCCGGGCCCAAGGCCCATCCTCTGCCTCTGTCATATCCCCAAATACAATGTTTCCGGGGGGTTGGGAGCCTAGGCCTCAGAAGTGATTCACCAGACTCTTCTGCAGCTTTAGTAAACTAAGTTAGTACAAAGACATTTTAAAGCAATAAAGTCTTCATTTACACCCTTTAAATATTTGTGGACCGTTATCGTGGCCCCTGGTCCAGAAACACACTAACTTAGTTGTGCCCTCTCTCAGAAAATGCAAACGAGCAGTGTTCATGCTGTTTCAGATCTTTGATGACACCCAACCCCATTCTGACTCCCAAGTTATCAGAAACAGAGAGTGCCTTCATCTCCACCCGGGGCACAGAACAGCTTTTTCTCCTCTTTGTAGGAATTCACAGTGCAGCCTACAAGCAACGAAGATATCAAATGGAGATCAGTGACTAATACTTCGTTGAGCAGGCGTTTACACTGATAAGATGTCTTCTCTTCCTCTTGTCTCTACACTGCATTTTCCTCCCATATTTCTTTTTTGCTCTTATCTTCTGGTAAAATGTGTGAATCTGCTTTGTAGCAAGCTTCACTAGAGCAAACTTTGAACAGACTTCACTATAAATTCTTCAAGGATAGTGATTAAAACAATAATTCCTCTGAGATAGAGAGACACACAGAGAGAAATAATTAATGGGTATGAGAGTGAATGTATAAATAAGTTAATAAATGAATAAAAATTATAAAAGAGACTCATCCGGAAGTAGAAGATAGTATAACATTTTTAAAAGGAGGAAAATCTGTTACATTTCCACATTTTACTATTGATGTTGACATATACTAAAAAAGCATAATGATTAAGAAAGGCATGTAGCTGCTGGCTTTGGAAACAGACAGTCTAAAACTTGTGTTCTAGCCCCACCCTTTCCCTGCCTCCCAAACCTTTCTCTCTTTCTCTCTCTCTCTCTCTCTCTCTCTAGTATGGGGCAGGTCAAATAGCCATAATACCCACCTTGCTTGATTCACAATATAATAATGTTGCCACTGTGCCTGGCACAGGGGGTGCTTGACAAATGTTGTAGTTATCTCCAAATGACAACCTAGTGGGTGTTAAAGTGAAGAAATTTCATATTTTTGCTAATTATATAATACGTGTTTCATGGACCTATTCTCTCACAGCTCCTAATTCTCATCTCCTATTTTTTAATCTTTAATATTTATTTCACTGAAGTAAGTCCAGTACCTTTTTCACAGAATTAAGATTCCATGCTCCACATTCCCCAGGGCTGATAAAGCCCATGTAAAGTCATTCCTTTCCTGTGTCTTGACCAGCCTTTGGAGGACAGCTTCAAAGACTGAGATGGTGCAGGGCCTCATCCCCCACGGCACCAGCTCCTCTTCATTCACCACCCTTCCCTGGTTTTCATGACGTGACCGCACTGGGAGCATGAAACAGAGGAGAGTGCTCCAACAATCAAAGAAACATCTCAACATTCGTAATAAGTATATAAGTAAGAAGTAGGAGAAAGGCAAGTGAGCATTTTTCAAATTCTAAAGGGTATCATTTGAATGATCTCTCTTCCAGAATTTCTTATCTGAAGTTGAAAAAAAGATTCTTGGAATCCTTTCTGCCCATAAAACTTGGAAGTTTTGCAAGAATCCCAACAGGGCAGGCATCTTAGATGTGGTGCCGCCATGTTGCCTGTAAATGCCGTCCCAGCCCCACCCTGTTAGTCCCATCAAAGCAAAACCACGTAACTGGGATTATCCTGGACACTATCACAACTGACAATTGGGTCAAGAGTACAACAAGGAGCCAGGAGTGAGTTTGCTGTGAGTAGGAAAGTAGGAAGTAGCAGAGCAATTTAGCTCAGAAATTTGGGGACTAAGTATTTAATATGATTAAGAAAATAGTAAATCTTCCAATTAACAGAAGTTGGCCAGGGAGACCTCAGAATAAAATGATGTTTTTATTTAGGGTTCAATGGTCTTATCAAGAATTGGGGATGTCTTGGTGGTGGGAGCCCCAAAGTTGCTGTAAGTAGAGAGAGGGCACTGAGCCCATGATGGAGAAACCATTTATGTGCCAGGCCCCATGGCTAGCTTTATAAGAATTATCTCGTTTAATCCTCACAAAGCCCCATGTGTAAGGTACATTTTACAGAAGGGGAAACTAAATGTAGGGATATCAAGTTACTTGCCAAGTTCATAAAGGATTGGAATTCACACTCCAGCACAGGGTGTCTGAGACCACACTCTTAACCACTTGTGCAATCCAGCCTCCTTAGCAACTCAGAAAGAGAGCTTGGTAAGAGTGCCCTTGAATCATAGTTATCTATGCCCTGTCCTAGGCCCGAAATACAACAGAGTTGCTGAAAGTGAATTTCCTACTTCAGCATGGCAGGTGGAAATGTGGGTCTTCCAAGATGTTTATGGGGAAGAGGAGAGAGACTTGGTGAAGGATGGACTGTGGACTGGTGAGATGTCTATGTGTAGCTCACAAAGACATGTGTCCACAGACGCCCACTTTCCTGTCTACAAGAAGTTCCATGCAAGTTGGCAGTGGTCCTGCCTCCTCTTACACATGCCTCTTTCCTCTATCAATCTCACCCTGCCCAATTCCTTGGTTAACGCTTACCTCGCACACATCCTCATCCATCTTACCCCCCAAATCCTGACCACCCATTTAGAGCATATTGCTTTCCACTACCTGCATAGCACGATTTCCAGTTGTAATCTGGATCTTCATTTCTCCTTGTTCTTTGAAAGCTGCAGACACAGAGGCTTGGTACTTACTTACTATACCCTATGCTCAAAATTCTGGTTGAAATTGATAGGACTGAAATTAAACTACTATAGAAAAAGAACTTAATGCTGAATAAAAAGAGCACTCCTTTTTAAAAAAAACTTCATAAGTTTTAGTGTCATTCTGACTTCTGGAAACTTCTTCCCATGAAACTCATATATTTTCTGAGCTTAACACTTCAGTCATTGTGATCACTTCACATTTCTGCCTCTTCTAACCGGGTTTTTTTGCAACTCAGAGATCAAGTTTGTTACATAACAACATTAACAGCTAATAAATTAGGCTCATTCTTGCCACTTTCTTGAGCAGGGCTGGCTGAGCCAAAGCCTCATGGAATTTGGGGGGAACTCATTCTGAGGCTGATCCTCTACTTGGGCTATAGCGTCAGGATTCCACGCCGGAGCTATGCTGCTCCTGATGAGAGGGTGAATCCGAGGGTCACTACGGTATGGGTTCATAAGCTGTCCTCTGACACCCTTTGAACCAACATGATTCAGACTTTTTAGATTTCAGAGAAGAAATGTGCATATACTGTACATTACCAACATCTCCCATCGGGGTCTTGGCAGCACCCCTTGATCAAACACGTCAATATTTCTGCAGCGAAATTATGGATATTCACATTTGGTAGGGTAAATTAAAAATAAAAATAGGCTAGTATCAGCTCAGGTTAGCTTTGACTGTCAAATGACTTTAATTTTGTTGCCAAAAGAATTAGCAAAACCCTTTTGATTTTGGTTTTCTTGGCTTTGGGTTTTTAAGAGATGTAGGCCTGTACATGCAAACGGCTGCCATTTATTGAGCATTCTTGTGCTCTCTTGTAATTCCCAACAAGAACCTGCACAAGACTGATCTTAGCTTTGGGTTCCAGATGAAGAAACTTCCAGTGGAGCGTCTAGGAAACTGGCCTGAGGTCGCAGCACTGCAGGAGGATTCAAACCAGGCGGATCTAAACCCATGCACGGCCTGTGCTCTCGCTACTGGGATCTTCTCCCCCCTGGGAAAATAAGCAAGCTCGGCAGGCTTTTCCTTAGGAAGACAGCTTTCTGTATCTCACCTGCCAGACAGGCGGCTCCTGGCTACTCAGCTTTCTCAGCTGCCCTCACTTAGCATTAGCTCTTAGGGCTGGCAGGTCGGCGCTGATCCCCTGCTTTTTATGAAGGGCCTCTCAGTTTTCTTGCTAAAGATATTTTTAAAATAGTTGAGTGCCCCAGACATTCCTGAAGCGGTCATTTCCTTCCCTTCTCATTTATTAATGGGCTTATTTCTTTTCGACTCCCCAGTGTTGCTCTGGGGCACTTGTGGAAGGCCTGTTTATTGCCTTTGGCTGACATTACCTTTCTCCTTCTCCACCCCAACCTTATCTTCTCCCTGCCAGCAGGACCAACCTTTGTGCCTTTCTCCTCTGGGCTTCCCTCTCCCACTCTGCGTTTTCCTGGGGGGAGCCTTCCACCTGGTTCCAAAGTCCATTGAATTGCGTACATGCTCCTGGCCCCCTCCTTCTGGGAGGACCTGGACAATGGTTGAGGCGAATCACACTTTGGATTGAAAATGTTCAAGTTCGTCTTAAATTTTCTTTTGCCTTTTTATTGTTTTTCCAGGGCACAGGCTGAGATGCACAATCTTAGCAGGAAGAGCCTGGGGCTGGGCTCCTCTTGTTTGAGACCCAGTGCGGACTGTGCCACGGGGCAGCTCCTCACTGCTTGTGGGATGGTGGTTGTGGTCAGTCAACACCAAGGGAACCTGCATTGGATCTGGCTTCTGCTCGCCTAACCCTCTCTGAAGGAGTCCCTGGGTTTTAGGCAACCCTGACCAAGAGTGGCGCCAATATGGTCTGTCTCTCAGCTCATTGCTTGCCCTTTGGGTGACCTCACAAACAAGCTTTTACTTAACTTCTTTTTAAAAAAAACTATATATTTTTATTGATTTCAGAGAGGAAGGGAGAGGGAGATAGAAACATCAATGATGAGAGGGAATCATCGATTGGCTGTCTCTTGTATGCTCCACACTGGGGATTGAGTTTGCATCCAGGGCTTGTGCACTGACCAGGAATCAAACTATGCTCAACCACTGAGCCACACCAGCCAGGCTACTGAACTTCTTTTTCCTCCATGTCCTCACCTGCAAATGGGTGTTATGAGATTACCACCAATTCTGACACCAATTTCAATGTGTGTGCGTATGTTTTACAAGACCACCAATCCTTACACACCAGCTGGGTGTTCTGCAATTTAACTGAATGCAAGGACTCAATCCCTCGAGAATGCCCCCCTCCACAAGTCCAAGTCCAGGTTGTCATCTGTGCTTCTGACTGACAGGGTACAGATCGGAGGTTCTCATGACCGCCACCTTGGCTTCAACTAATTTGTTAGCGTGGCTCACAGAACTCAGAGAAACATTAACTTATGTGTACCAGTCTATTATAAAAGCATATAACTCAGAAACAGCCCGATGGAAGAGATGCGTAAGACAGGGCTTACTTGCCCTCTGAGCAAAACACCATTCCTGAATCCCTGCTTGTTCAGCAACCCAGAAGCTCTCTGAATCCCATTTCTTTTGTTTTGTTTTGTTTTGTTTTTATGGAGGCTTTACAACATAGGCATGCTTGATTAAGTCATTGGCCATTGGTGACTGAACTCAATTTCCAACCTCTCTCCCCTCCTCTAAAATCAAGGTGGTGGCACTAAAATTCCCAACCCTCTAATGACATGGTTGGTTCCTCTGGTGACCAAAACCTCATTTTTCGGTGACCTAGGAGGCTTTCCAAAAGTCACCTCATTAACATAACAAAAGACAACTTTTCTGCTCTCATCACTTAGGAAATCCCAAGAGTTTTAGATCTGTGTCAGGAATGTAGGTAAAGACAAAATATCTATTTATTATTATAAATTGCAATATCACAACCACCTAACACATTGAGTTTTTATAAGGGGTAAGTTAATTAAATGAGCAAATGTGGTCAGTTCTCCAGAGTACCCAACCCTTTTTGTGCTTTCGTGTGAAGTCCTAACACCACCACAATTTACAAATGCTAGTATTAATCTCCCATTAGGTTCTCCCCCATGACTATTAATAGCTGCACTATTGTGTTCATTTCATAGAGTATGGGAACACCATTCATTTCAAGACCATCAGTCATCCTTTGCTCCCTTCATTTTCCAGATAAGGAAAGAGGGTTCCAAAGACTTGCCCAGGGCATGACTAACCTACAGAAAGGGCTGGGACTAGAACCCAAGTATGGAGATTCCCATTTGGAGCTCTGTGTTCAACTGTCTGATCTGCTGGGGATCCCTGAGATTTTAGTACCTGAAGTTCTGCTTCTCCAAAAGCCCTTCAGCCCTGTTGGTCACCCTAAGCCTCTGGTATTTGTGAGCCTTGTTGTTTTATTAATCAAAAGGTATGTTTGCTATCTTTACAATTTTCTACAGCGGGGAAAAAACCCTTCAGATACCAATCCTGCATATAGGCAATAGTTTAAGCCACTAAAACCTAAATATTCATAAAATAAGCATTATCCATTAGCTATGTTGCTTTTTTAATTTTTTTAAAAAAAATATTTATTGTTGAAAGTATTACATATGTCCCCTTTCCCCGCCCCCCCCCCCCCCCCCCCATTGACTTCTAGCCCATTCCTACACTCCACCCCAGGTCTTCACCACCCTATTGTCAGTGACCATGGGTTATGCATATATGCATACAAATTCTTTGGTTGATCTCTTCCCACCCATGCACCCACCCTCCCCAGACTTCCCTCTGAGGTTCGACAGTCTGGTCTGAGCTTCTATGTCTCTGGATCTATTTTGTTCATCAGTTTATTTATTTATTTTTTTAATACTTACTTTCTATGTCATACTCATTAGATTACTTCAAACCTAAATAATAATCTGTTGCTTGCTGCTCAGAGGAAGGAGATGCACTTTCAAGTTAACCGAAAATGAGTTCAGTGCTGTTAGTACTTTGTGAGTAGCTTACAATCCATCAGACTTAATCCTCTATGTTTGAAAAAGTGTGGCCTTCTGGAAAGCATTATAAGGAGCTTTGGTTGCTGAGCACACCGATGGAGTGGAAGTTTTATGCAAACTAAAACATCAAATAATGTGATTAATCCAAATACCTTACCGGTGGCTGTTTCTTTTGGAAGAGAGTAGATAAATTCAATACTTCACTTGGCCTGACATATGCAGGTACTCAAGAAAAGTGATTATTGCTCCCACAGGTTTAATCTATAACAAAGGTTGGGTTCACATTTGTCACGGGTGTTGGCTATTGAAGTAAATTATATTGAATAAGGCAGAAAATGGTTGCCATCCTCATGGAGCTGTAGTCTAATGGGAAGGAGAAAATTATATAATTACAAATAAGGATGGAATTATGGTTATGATAAGCGCTAAGAAGCAGAGAGCTGAGTGCTCTGGGAACATTGGATAGGGTACCAAATCTAATCTAAGGAAGTGACATTTAAGCTGAGGATAAGTTAATTAGTCTTAGACTTTGGGGAAATAGCATTCCAGGTGGGGAGGCTAGTAGGAGCAAAGGCCCTGGGGTGGGGTGTAGGGTGGGCTAGAAGGGGTTTGGTATATATTAAGATACTGAAAGAAGACAACTGGGCCACTAACTTGATAGGCACAGGAATAATACTTCAATTCCCACAATTGAAGACAAGGTCTTCGAAAACTCTACAGGCAATCAGGACTTCTTTAGTAGCTCCATCCAGGCCACATCCTGCACTGAGAGCTTCCAGTCAGTTCCAGCAACATCATACCATCACTATTCCTGAAGGAGGCCATAACTCAGTCTGCCTCAAGCTGTAACTGAGGCTCAGAATGCCGATAAGACACAGCCAGAGAATTCTCACACAAGGCAGAGTGGGAATTGCAAGTGAGGTCCCTAATCCTAAATTCAAAATCTTTTCCACAGCATCCCTACTACCTCCCATCTTCAGATGAATTTTTCTTTTGAAGTTGGTCACTCTCAGAGCCCTTTTGTTTGCCAACCAGAAGAGTGACTTTTTCCCAGAAACCTCTTCACTTTGCCAGTACCTTTGGAGCCTGCTAGCAGTGCTGATCCTTCACTGCCTGAGATGTTGCCCCTCAAAGGTGCCAGCAGGACCCCCACACCTGCAGGGGAGTTTGTGAGTGTCTCCAAGGGGAGTCTCAAAAGAAGTTCTTGCATAATCACCATTCTTGGTTCTCTCTCCTGTAGGATATTTGAAGGCCACCATTCATTTTTCAACGGTAACCATGGTAAAAGTTATGATAAACCTGTCTGCTTTGAAAATCACTCACTGCTTCATCCTCTGTACTTCAGTGTTCATCCTCACCTTGTTGCCATAAATCACCCAACCAGTTATCACACACCATCTTAGGGTAGACCCCTGTCATTCATTATTGCAGGGGTGGCAGGGAAACCCTACAGACACTCGGGCCGAGGTCACTGGGAAAACTGAGTATCGGATTTTATTTTCAAAGAACACAAAAAAAGAACAATCATTTCTTTGATCCAGATGTATCTCTGCAAGGGAACATGGTACATGTTGTCCCTCTGGGAGAGACAGATGGGGGCCACTGCAGTCTCCTGGTAGGAAAGGGCTGCCTGCCAAGGTTTCTTAGGAATATGTGTCACTTTGTGGTATCCACATTTTCCTCCCCAATAAAATAATAATTTGGCGGAGTTTAAGATGAAGATAGTAAATCAATACCAGATTGCAAAAAATGTTCTACCAATTCATCAAGCAGTGTCTAAGAGCTTGAGAATTGGCCAGGGAAAGAAGCACCCCTGTACCGGAGCATTTTTTATTTGGGAAATCAATAAGGATCCCAACCTTCTTGTCAAGTAATAAAAAGCCACAGACAACAAGATTTGGGTCTAATCTTCAAGGTGGATATGTAGATGCTACGGCAGTGAAAAGAACACTTCTGCAAAACTGTGCCTTTGAAATTGCTCTTTCAGCGGTCATTCAACATTGCCATGCTGGGTCTGAAGGGGCAGAGCCTTGTTAGAATTTCATTGTAAACCTTTGGGATGAAGGTCAGAGTGAGTAGCTTATTGTCACTAACACAGTCTTAGTAAACTGTTAGCTAAGAATTACTTCTAAGTTTAGGACCAATTTGTAAGAGAGTTGGATAGATTCATGTTGCAGTGACATGAATTCCTAGGAGATTAATTAAGCTAAGTCATTGTAAAGCATTTGAGGGAAAGGCAGCAAAAAACTACTGCTGGAAAGGAAATCGATTGGGCCATATCAATACAGGACTATCAGTGGCCACACACAGAAACCTAGCTCGAGAATTGACTGCACCTCAAACCCTGGGATGTCTAGCATGAGGGCACACCCACCCCAAAATGTCTAGCAGAGTCCTACGATGCCAGACTAGAAGAGAAATTTTCTGGGACTAACATTTCTGTAGTTATTTTCATTATCTCTCTCTCCTCTGCATACTCTCACCTTCAGAAAAGTTTTAGACGTTGCTGGTTTCCTTATAGATTACTTCAAACATAAGTTGCCCTCTGAAATAATATGTTGAAAGGGAACTTGTAAAGAACTTTAAAGGGCATTCATTTTTTTTCATGAATGGAATTTATTTTTGAGCTCTGTGATAAATTCTAAACACTACCATAAAAATACTGATCCACTGAGTGGTGTGGCCCAAAACTTCTCCACCAGCAGAGTACAATGATTAAGAATCCTGGCATCAGTTGCTCTAGGGTTAAAACCAATACAACCTGGGGTTTGTCTGGCCTACCCACTGCCCTTTGTGCTCAAAATCATTCCTTCTAGCAACTGAGATTTTTCATGTTTTAGTAGCAACTCTATGAAAACAAAAAAAACCCACATGATGGGATTTCTATATTTAACTATTTTTTACTGTTATAATTTTTCTTATTGTATGTTATATATTGGTGTTTTGTTTTTTGTTTTTCTTTTGCCAAGCCTTGAAAACCAGTGTCATCTCAAGAAAATAAAACCCACCATTGAAAACATCTCCATAACTTTGTAGTCTCTTCTACCACCCAAATACCTAGCTTTGCCATACTACTTCTTATATCCCAATCAAGCTTGGCATGGTTTGCCTTTGCTCTGTAGTTCCCTATGCCTAGCTCTCTAATCTGCTGATTTTTATATCCCCCGTGTTCAGCTGAATTTACATTTTCTCCTCTTCACAGTTGGGAAGAAGATAGCTTTTCATGTTGCTTTAATCTGTGTTTTTATATCTACTGGTGAAATGGACATTTTCATTGTCACTTGTAATCTTTCTTCTGTGATAAATTTGTTCATGTCTTTTGTATAATCTACTATTGAAAATTTGTCCACTGTAATGTTTATAAAATTTCTTTGTATAATAAAGATATTGATCCTTCCCCAACTATGAAAGTTGTAGTTATTCTTGAGGCTTTTTTGTTGGCCTTTCATTTTTGTTTATAGACTCTTGGAAATGCATTTGTTTTTGTGGTCATTTTTTAAATATATGGCTTCTGCCTTTGATGTCCTTCTCATTCATTTATATTTTCTTCTAGAATTTTTATGGTTCACTTTTTTACATTGCAATGCTAACTCATCTGGAACTTATTTTGGTATATGATTTGAGAAAGAGATTCAATCTATTTCCTGCCAAATGGATAGCCAAATAGCCCAACACAATTTATTGAATGAACTATTCTTTCACCAGTGATTTATGATGCTAACTTTATTAATAGTTAATATATATGTATGTGTGCATATTTTAAACTCTATTCTATAGTGTTATTATACTTTCTAATTACTTTTAATATTCAGCATTATTGAATACTTGTTCTTCAAATTGTATCTTGTTTTTAAAGATTAACTTTAAATTTAAAACATTATTTTTTTATTGCATCTAGATTTTTTATTGCATCTTGTTTCTAAAGATTGACTTTTTCAAATCCCTCCTGCAATTTAATAAAATTTCAATCTGTGCTTATTGGTATTAAGTTAAATATATGTATTACTTTATCTATCTATCTATCTATCTATACACAATATACATTGTATATAATAAAGATATATATTGAAGCTTTCTATTTTCATGAACAATATAATATTTATTCTTCACAGTCAGTAAGTAAAGATTTTTATCACTCTTTTTTAGCTGAATGAACTGAGCCTCAGAAAGTTAAAAATTACTCCTCCCCTAAGATCACATGGTCAGTATTTTCAGAACCAGAATTCTAACAGGTCATACTGGTGCCAAGGCATATAAGCTTATAAATTATTTTCATATAAATATTGGAAGTTATTTTATTATTTTAGAGAATTACAGACTTCTGTATATGATTTAGGCAGAAGCAAACAGATTTGCCAAGACAATTACTATTATAACGCCATTTAGAAATTTAAGCGAACTTCCAAAAAGGAAAATAAAGATATCCCCTTCTTTTGTGTGTTTGTTTTTTCCATTGACCCCCTCCACCCTGCACCCACCCCACACCAATATATTCTAATTCTGCCTTTTGCTAAAATAGGAAGTACTAGAATATTAATTAAAGCTAGTTTTTAACATGAACATGAGACAAATAAAATAGAACAAATGACCACCTAAGGCCATCTGATCTTAGCTTGATGGGTATTTGTTTTGGTAAGGATACCAAAAGACAAAGAAAACACAAGGGATTCTGTTTTTATTTTTTTATATTAATTTCTATAATATTTACAAAATACCTTCTTCACATTGTTCCCATTTTATAGGTTGTAAAAAGACTCAGAGAAGATTAGTTACTCCTAAAATGTAATGGTGTTGGTAAAAGAAAACAAATTAAGACTTGTACACTTGTCTTCTGATGCAAAGTCAAGAAAAATATCTATTTCATCAAAAATATCTTTGGCTGCTCCTGACCACTGAGCAGACTGAACAAATAAAGTATGTTTCCAAATACATCTTATTTTTTGTGTGCTGTTTTAGATTCACAGCAAAACTGAACAGAAATTACAAAGTTCCCATATATCCCTGCCCCCACACATGCACAGCCTCCCCAGTATCAACATCCCACACCAGAGTGGTACATTTGTTATAATCAATGAACCTACATTGACACATCATCACCACTCAAAATCCCAAGTTTATATTATGGCTCACTCTTAGTATTAATTGTACATTCTATATGTTTGGACAAATGGATAATGACATGTATCCAACATTATAGTATCATGCAGGAAAATTTCACTGTTCTAAAAATCCTCCGCACTCCTCTTATTTATTTCTCCCCCTCCCTCCCGCCCCCAATTCCTGGCAACCACTTATCTTTTTACTCTCTCCATAGTTTTGCCTTTTCCAGAATCTTTGTCATAATTATTGGGACCATACAATATTTTTAAATTGATTTCTTTCACTTAGCAATATGCATTTAAATTTCCTCGATATCTTTTCATGGCTTGAATTCATTTCTTTTAGCACTGAATAATGTTCTATTTTCTGGATGTACCATAGTTTATTTATCTGTTCACTGACTGAAGTACATCTTGATTGCTTCCAAGTTTTGGCAATTATAAATAAAGCTGCTATAAATATCTGTGTGCAGGTTTTTATGTGGACATAAGTTCTCAATTCATTAGGTATATACCAAGGAGCATCATTGTTGGAACATCTGGTAAGAGCTTGTTTAGTTGTGTGTGTTTTTCAATTACAGTTGACACTTAATATTATATTAGTTTCAGATATGCAGGATAGAGATTAGACATTTATATTACTTGTAAAGAGATTCCCCCAATCAGTCTGGTACCCACAATTTCTTAGCCCATCCTGCATAGACAGTCTAGCACCTTCCAAGAGGTGCAGGATACGATTTTGGGGCCTCAGCTGAAACTGAGTCAACAAGAAAAGTCCCATCCTAATATAGTGTTACATAAATATATAACACTCTTGAGCTCCTATTGGTAGTTCTCTAATATATTATAATTTAAATCATGCTCTTTGACATAATAAAATTAGGAAACACTACTCTAATGTTTTGCTTTTAAGTATGATGTAAGCTATTGGTTTGAGATACATTTTTAATCATGTTGAGTAAGTATTCTATATGAAATTTATTTAACTTTTTATTAGAAATGGATATTGGATCTTGTTAAATGTCCTTCAACATTTGTTAAGATTAACATAAAGTTTGTATCTTTTGACCTGTTGCTGTATCAATGATATTTTTAGATTTCCTAACATTGAATCATTTATGATTTCCTAGAGCACTCTTCTTTTAATATCATGCTAGATTAGATTTACTAGTGTTTTATTTAAGTGTTTTGTATCTGTCTTCATAAGTGAGCTTGGTCAAAAAATTTTTGTGCCATCTGTGTCAAATTTCAGTATATGCTAACTTTAAAAAAATACAAAGAATTCCGTATTTTATTGAAGTCATAGTACTCTTTTTGGAAAAAAAATCCATTAATTATCCAAAAGTAACCACCACACATGAGTAACCAGCACCCAGATCAAGAGACACTAACATCGGGAAGGTGGGGGAGGGTGGGTTGGTTGGATGGTAATCAACCAAAGACCTTGAATGCATAAACCATGGACACAGAAAATAGGGTGCTGAAGGCCTGGGGTGGGGAGGGCGGGCAGAGGTGGCCTGAGGGGGTCAATGGGGAAAAAAGGAGAACATATGTAATACTTTCAACAATAAAGAATTATTTTTAAAAAAGAGAGAGACACCAACATCAGCACTCCAGAATTCCTCCTCACTTTCCCTTCCGCTAACTATGGAAGCCCGCGACAGTAGGGGTAACCCTCCTTCATCTAAGTCACCACCCTGACTTTCAATAGTCTAGACTAATTTTTTCTGTTTTTATACCTTATTTAAATGGACTCATAAATATGTTCTTTTTTGTTGGTCTTCTTTAATTTACTATAATGTCTGTGTGATTCGGCCATATTATTATGTGTGGTTAAGTACAGCTCACTCTCATTGAAATATAAATTTGGTATTGTATGCATATACCAAAGATTCCTTATCCATTCTGCTGTTGATGGGCATCTGGATTATTTTTAGTTTGATGCTGTTACAAATACTACTTCTATAAACAGTCTAGTGCATGTTGTTTGTTGAATGTATGCACATAGATCAGTTGAGTGTGTACTTAGGAGTGGAATTGCTAGGTCATAGGGACTGCATATGGGAATGCCAATGTCTTACAGTTTTGTAGTTCTTTATATATTCAGAATGAAATGGAAAAAGATATGTCATGCAAATAGCAGCCATAATAAAGCTGAGTGGCTATACTAATACCAAATTAAATAGCCTTTACAGCAAAAATTTTACTAGAGACAAAGAAGAACATTTTATAATGAAAAATATAACAATTAAAAGTATATATAACCCAGTGGTATGGCTCAATGATTAAGTGTCAACCTATGAACCAGGAGGTCTTGGTTCGGTTCCAGGTCGGGGCACATGCCTGGGTTGTGGGTTCCATCCTCAGGAGGCAGCTGATCAATGATTCCCTCTCATCATTGATGTTTCTATTTCTTTCTCCCTCTCCCTTCCTCTCTGAAATATAAAGATATATATATTTTTAAAAGTATATATACATATACCTAGCAACAGAGCCCAAAAATATACTACACTGCTATAAAAAGGAAGGAACTCCTACCATTTGCAACAGCATGGATGGACCTGGAGAGCATTATGCTAAGCAAAATAAGTCAGTCAGAGAAAGACAAATACCACATGATCTCACTCATTTGTGGAATATAATAAACAACATAAACTGATGAACAAAAACAGAGACAGAGAAGCAACAATCAGACCATCAAACCTCAGAGGGAAGGTAGGGGAGGGTGGAGGTAAGGGGAAGAGATCAACCAAAGAACTTGTATGCATGCATATAAGCATAACCAATGGACACAGACACGGGGGGGGGGGAGAGTATGAGTGGTGGGTGGGGGCCTTGGGGAGGCAATGGGGGGATAAGGACACATATGTGTCCTTATGTAATACCTTAGTGAATAAAATAAAAGAAAAAAAACTGACAGAAAGGAGAAATAGGCAATTCAAAAGTAATAATTGGAGACTTCTATACCTATTTTTTTAATAATAGCTAGAAAAACTAGAAATGAGATCAATAAGAAATAGAGGACTTTAACATAGAAGTGAATCTTCATGATGTATGGTTAGGCAAAGCTTTCTTATATAAAACATCAAAAGCACAAATGACGAAAGAAAAATGAAGTAAATTAGATTTTATCAAAATTAAAACTTCTGTGCTTCAATGGAGACCACTGAGAAAATGAAATGACAACTCAAAGAATGAGAGAAAATGTTTGTCAATCATATATCTTTGATAAGAGATTTGTATCTAGATTGTATAAAGGATTCTTACAACTCAATAACAAATAGAAAATTTACCCAATAAAAAAAATGGGCAATGGATCTGAATAGACAGTTCTTCAAAGAAGGTATACAAATGGCCCAAAGCACACAAAAAGATGATCAACATTATTAGTCATTAGGGAAATACAAATCAAAACCACAATGAAATAACACTTCACACCCACAATGAGATAACAGTTCACACCCACTTAAAAAGGATAGATAATAACAAGTGTTGACAAGAATGTGGAGAAATTGAAACCCTTATATATTGCTAATGGTGATGAAAATGGTGCAGTCACTTGGAAAGCAGTCTGGCAGTTCCTCAGAAGATTAAACATGGAATTACTATATGACCTAGCAATTCCACTCCTAGATATACTCCCAAGACAAATGAAAACATATGTGAGCACAAAATATGTACACAAAGGTTCATAGCAGCATTATTCCTAGTAGCAAGACATGGAAAACACAAAAATATCAACTGATGAATGGCTAAATAAAATGTGGTATATCCATACATTGAAATATTATTCCATTGTAAAAAGGAATAAAGTTTTTATACATGCTACATTGGGGATAAACCTTGAAAACATTATGTCCAGTGGAAAAAGCCAGTCACAAAGACCACATATTGTATGATTCTATGTATATGAAATGTCCATATCAGGCAAATTCATAGAGACAGAAAGTAGATTATTAGTTGCCTGGGGCTAGGGATGTTTGGGGAGAGGAAGATAGGGAGTGATTGCTAATTGGTACAATGTCTATCTTATAGGTAATTAAATATTCTGAAGTTGATTGTATTCGTGGTTACACAGCACTGAACACACTAAAAACCATTGAATTGTATACTTTAAGTAGAGGAATTGGATTATAAGTGAATTATATCTCAATAAAGCTGTTAAAAAGGAGCAATCTTTATCTTCACCCATTCGTGCTTACATTTTTTTAAAAGGATCGTTGTTCTTTAATATGCCCTGTAGTATTCAGGATACACAAAGTGATTAATAAATGCTAATAAACAGAGTAAAAACTATAGTCAAACTAGACTGTCTGAATAGACAAGATGCTTTCAGGTTTCTCCAATACACACAGACTTAGACCATTCCATAGGATTTTGAGCTGATGAAGAACAGACCTTTTCCTAGGTTTAGATGAGAAGAGGAAGCATCCCAAACAAGACAACCAAGCTACAAGTCAGCGCACTCCTATCTGCATGGCTGATAAGGAACATCTGAGGCAACGAGGCCATTCTCTCTACAAAGTCACAATATTTATTTTAACACCAGTGACTATTGAGTGTGTGTATATATCTATATAGTGATAAAACATTGCTCTAATATGTACACTGGTTCTGAACAAGATCAATTCATCAGGGTAATCATGCAGGCCTATGTATGAGAGAGGTTGTTTATATAGTGGGTTGATAGAGTACTGTGATATAAGCCATTGAGAAGCACTGTCCAATGCTCATAATGCATGATATATATTTCACAACACGGACATTATATAAATAATTAATAGCTCGGACTAGAGATAGCACTGATATGAATCAGAGAGATAGTATGCAAGAAGTTCTGCTCAAATACTCTGCTCTTGATGGGTAGCCTAGACATGCACAGCCTGGCCAAGCATATCACACATTTGGGGGACCTTCTTTTTCAAGCATCGCCTTGTGAAGGCTGATTTTCCTACTCAATAGCTGCTATTCCTGCAGATCCAATTTCAAAGCATTTTATCTGTAAGTTAAAAAAAATATTTCTATTCTCTGTTTGTATGAAAGTCCATAAGGAGAGCGATTGCCCCATAAAACAGCACAGTAAAATGCAACTGCTCAGATAGCCAGCATTTTTCTCAGAAATGTCCTATTCGGAAATAGAGTAAGATTAATTGGCAAAATATTGACTAGTCTATGTGTAATTTATCTTTCAACCATTACTCAGTGCTTCCCCATGCACCCGTATCCACCTAGAGATGAGCCCTGTGTTGATATTTAGCTCATGTCCCCAAGGACCTCTGTTTTCCCTGATACATATGTATTAATTCCCATTAACCCCATTTGGAGTATGGAGCAACATGGGGATGAAGGGGCCAGATGGTATATGAATGTTTGTTACGGTATATGAGTAACTCTTCCCATTATCATTCAGCCTTTATTTACTTGATGAATTCACATTGTGAGTAACTCATTTTTGAGGACTGATTCATTTTCTTCCAGAACTACTGGCAAAGGCATGAACTCCCTTATACTCTTTCCTAGAGCTAGAAGTTACAATAGCTGTAAAAGTCACTTGGGGGGGTGGGGAGGGCGAAAAGGGGGAGGTGTAACTCCCCAAAGGAATGCAGACATTTGCAGACAGAAATTACACTGGAGGGGCATTTGTGGAAGTACAGTTGCTACCGACAGTCAGTGAGTTTCTCTCACAGAGAGGCTAGGCCTGTGAATCATGTCTGCTCCCTGTCCGTCAACACCTGGGCATTCCCCCACCCACTCCCCCACCAAATAGGTATTTATAAATCTCTCTCTGAAGTCCTGTGATTTCCTGGTGGAACCGATTCACTTCTCTCTTCAAGTCTCAACTCTTAAAGCGTAATGAAGAGGCGTTAGCTGATGGTCAACTCTGAGGCTGACCCAGAGGGCTACAGGGACTGCTGCTGACCTTGCCCTATGGGTTTCTTTTTAAAATTATTATTTTTTAAAAAAATACGTTTTTGTTGCATTTTTAGAGAGAGGAAGGGAGAGGGATAGAGAGAAACATCGATGAGAGAGGAATACCATCGATCAGCTGTCTCCTGCATGCCCCCTACTGGGAATCAAGCCGGCAACCCAGGAATGTGCCCTGACCAGGAATGGAACCAGTGATCTCTTGGTTTCTGGGCTGACGCTCAACTGCTGAGCCACACAGGCTGGGTCCTCTGAGTTTCTTTAGGTTGTCAGGAACCACAGTTCTAACCTGCTAGATTTACAGTGACACAGAGGTCCTCTATTTGAGTCAGAGTCAGAGGCTGTGTCCAAAATTTTAAGTCATGTCCATTCTGAGTGGTGTGCTCTTCAGTAAAATCATGTGTCCCATTTCTGTGAAGTCTTTTCACAGTCCTTTGAAATGGAAAAAAACCTCTAGTTTTAAACAATGACGCAAACAACTTTAAAGTATATTTTAAAGTGGTGTTAAGAAGTCAAGAAGCCCTAACCAGTTTGGCTCAGTGGATAGAGTGTCAGCCTGCGGACTCAACGGGTCCCCAGGTTCGGTTCCGGCCAAGGGCATGTACCTTGGTTGCAGGCACATCCCCAGTAGGGGGTGTGCGGGAGGCAGCTGATTGATGTTTCTCTCTCATCAATGTTTCTAACTCTCTCTCCCTCTCCCTTCCTCTCTGTAAAAAATCAATAAAATAAAAAATAATAATAAAAAAAAGAAGTCAAGAAGAAGGATGTGGCAGTTGGGTCAGAGGGTGTGGAGAGCTGAGGGAAATGAGGGTGGAAAAGCCTGAGGTTTGTGTGACTGATTTCTCCCACTCAATAGGTGAGAGAATTAGGGTGAAACTCTGAACAGTGGCTTGGTGTGTACATCTCAGGTTGAGGATTTTCTAGTCCAGGATAATGGAGAGTGAAGAAAAGGGATTAAAGGTGCTTTTAAAAATGGGTCTTTGTATCTGGCTTGATACAAATCAAGCCAGAGAAGGGAGCATGTGAGTATGTGAGGGCCTGATGAATAATGAAAAACTCAGGGAGTTAGTGAATTGGCTGCCCATATATGTAATTGACCTTCACAATAATCACACAAGGTAACTGGGGTTCAGAGAGATTACATAACTCACCCAAAATCACATAACTAGCAAGGAGCAGACATCAGATTTAAGCTTGCTTTGCCTAACTCTACATCCACCATTGCACACTGTCCATAGTCACTGTAAGTAACTCTGCCTCTGGGTAAAGGGTCCTCTCCAACCACCTATAACTGGAGCCAGAAGGGGAGATCCCCAACTCGCACCAGTCAGGGTAGAACTGATCCACTGACTCAGTGTCCCTTTGGAGTGCCCCAATCCTATAGTGGGCTATGCTTCTCTCATTCAGAGCATGTTGACATCAAGTTAACAGGATGATTTACAAGGCCTGCATTTTATATCAAGCTTTTCTTTAATTTTTCAACATTATGTACTTTGAATAATTTTTAACAATAGTTTTAGGTTCTACACACTAAAAATGGATATATATGCTTTGGGTTTTTCACCACATGCTCAAAGTCCCACAATATATTCCAGATTTTAAAATCCAAACAAAGACACTTGAAGAAGTCAAGCCAGAATCACTGTACTCGCATAAATAGTCTCCCACGTGCTTGATGAATGATCATAAATTATCAAGTTATTCAACCTCTTCATCTATGTGGGTGTTTTCCAGTTAACAATATACGGTGGCTCAGCTACGTAACCAATCTTAGATCATTTCAATGACAATATGTTACTTTCCCATTGCTTTGGATATTTAAAGAAAAATTTGCAATAACTTCTGTATTTTTTTTTTGCAGTTACATAACTTTTAGTCTTTGAGACCCCTCCAAGGCAAAGTGTTACAGGAGAATCCAGCTTCTCTATGTAGTTGTAATGCATAAGCTTATAAAAATCTCAGACTTAGAACCAAATTGGAAATGCAGTTGGTGTGTGCCTGGTGCAGAATGCTTCCATACAGAATCCCTGACCCTTCTAGTCAGTTCTAGCAACTACTGTGGGGGCCCATTCCATCTTTTAACTGGTTCTATTATAGCTTTCTGGGAGGAAACAAGACTCCAGGATGAAGTACATGTGGTCTCCTTAGACCGCAACGTCCCCATGACAGGTTGATTCAGGAAGCAACTGCCCCTAAATGATGATTAACTAAAGAGGTAACATTATTGTCTCTACTCCCAGCCACCCTCTAAAAATGTTCTTGACTTAAAGCTAATACCAGAAAGAGGGAGAGAATACAGAAGGAGCTTTCTTGCTGATCCTATCAGCCTGTGGATAGGATGTGTGCTCTGGGGGCCAATGTCGACAGGAACACCAGATTCTCCTTGTTTGTTCTTTATCTTTACTTACTGCACGTTTTTCTGCTATGAACCTTTTTATTATTCTGAATTGTGCATGAGATAAAAGTTGGTTTCTCAAAGTGCAAAGGCTAAATCTACTGATAAACTTTAGCTGCTGCAGGGGATAAACGCCACCCAAATGGAGAAAACAATCATGACCTCACTTCCTGCATGGTGCACTGAAAGCTTCACCAGAAACTCAGAAAAGCCTGCAGGCAAGGCTCGGGCACCGGCCTAAGGGGGAGATCAATGAGTCATCCAGGCAGTGCTTTGGCCAGGCCAGTTCTTTAAAGGAAGAACTACATGAAGAGAGTTCTTTTCCTCCATCTCCCCTGTCACTGCCTCTATCTCAGGAGACTTTGTTATCATCAAGCCTTTGTTGGTACCAGTAAAACTTAATTTGTGGGATTTTCAAAAAGTCAGGGCCAAACATCAAACAACGTAGACATTCATTTTCTCCCCAGCTAATAGGTTTTTCAGGTATTGCATAAAAACCCCCATTTGTAGCATAGCTTGGCCCGAAGAGCACACATTTCATTTGTCATACTGATTAGCATTTTCTAAGGTGAAAGTATAGGCTTGGAAGCTTTTGAAGGTCTTGAAAGGAACAATGACATTTATGTGGTTCTTGATGTTCTAATGATCGTGAAACAGATAAAACTGAATTTCAATGTCCAATTTGGGCGGGGGGGGGCATGTAAGGGGGCTTTAAACAGCTTTGGGGAAGGAAAACAAATATTGTTGAAGGGATACCATGTGCCAAGCACAAGTTGGCCCTAAAAATGCAAAATTTATATGACCTTGACCTCTATGTCTAATCATTCCAAACACTGTGGAAATGACTAAGCCAGAGGAATGTACAGGTCCTAGGGAAGCTCAGAAGAGAGCATTGTGCCCAGCCTTGACCTAGAAAGGGGGGTGAATGAGGGCTTCTCAGCACAGCTACCCTAACTGAGTACTAGAGGACAAGCAGGAATTAATGAATCAGGCTGTGGTATGACAGAATAAAAGAAAAATAGGAATTGACATTACAAAGCCTATTGAGACTTGAGACTCTCCTTATTACCTCTGCTACCTTCAAGAGAAAATAACTAAGTTTCTAAACTGTTTTCCTTACATACAATGGAGGTGGTAATGCCCACCTTATAGCATTGTCACAAAGATAAATGAGACAATATTTCTATTCCTGGAAGAGAGAACAGTATGTGCAAAGGCCTGGAGATGAAAGAGGCTGGTACAATCCTTAGAACTCAAAGTGTCATAAACCTTCCATCCTAAAAAAAGATGTTTCTACTTTTATCATTTTTGGAATAGAGAGTTCTTACAATTACTGTGCACATTTAATGTGGCAGGGTTTTCCTTCTTCTGAAAACCTGGTTTGAATATTATTGCCTCTTCAATGGGTGGGATCTCAGTATCAGGGAAATATCTAGTAAATTGTTTTTGCATGAAACAAGGAGGCAGAGAGACAAGACAAGAGAAGAGGCTACAGAAGTAAGTAGGGATCATGATCCATTGGGTTCAGCTGTTTTGGAAGAGCAGCGAGACAGGATAGAGTTCACACGTGCAGAGAAGAAAGCCGGGCGGAAGGCTGGTGCTCTTGCTGAGGCAGAAGAACACATGTGGTACAAGTTACTGGAGTAGGAGTGCTGACAGGACCCTGGAGGCAGACAGAAAGTGGGCCATTTGAGTGTGGGGTTTCTTATATAGGAAAGTTCTGGGAAATGCAAGGAACAAGCATAGCCAAGAAGGCAGATGGCTGAAATGGAGTCCAAGTGAAGGTCATTGGAGTCAAAGAGGTGAAGGAAAGATTGGCTGGAATGTTGGACCAGTCTGTGAGTTGGACTTTGAAATTCTTCAAGGATGACAGGATTCATGGTGAAGGTAAATTCCAAAGTCTTCACACAACTTCTTCTCCTGAATTTTCAACATGGATGAAAGTACCATTGTCTACCCAGTTATCCAAGCATAGACCCTGGGCTTAATCCTCAAATTCTCTCTCTCCGTTATTCCTCCATGTAACCAATAAGTCCACTCACAGAGGCTATTTTTTACAACAGCTTCAGACCTCTAGCAAAGGAGAGGTCACACAGAGCACTGCTTCTGAGCTTGCTCCATGCAGCCAGGCACACCTGGGGGAGTCTGGGCTCTTCCTTTTCTAGCTGTATCACTGTGGCCAGTGACCTACTCACTAGCCTCATTATCCTCATTTGTAAGAGAGAATGATAATGTATCTGCTTCAGATGGTTGCTATAACAAATTATGAGATTATACACACACAGTGTAGTGTCTGGAACATAGTAAATGCTCAATAAATGCTAGTTGTTGATGTGTAAGTGTTGGTGGTGCTTTAGAATGCTATACCACACATGGAAAATTCCAGAATTCTTCTTCGGTTGTAAGAGAGGAAGAATACCAATCTTGGGTAAAAATGGAAATGTATTAGGACTAGAGTGCAGGATGTAATATAGAGAATGGTGGGGATTGAAGACTGAATAGGCAGAGGGAAAAATTCACTGATGGTGAAGACTGATGCTGGTCAAGATGAGAAACTGGATAGGTGAGAAACAGAAAGGTGACCCGCAGTGGCAGCAGGATTGAATTATTATGCTTCTGGAGAAGGGTTTAGGAATGGGAGGGCTAACAGACCATCACAGCACAAACAAGCAGAGGGGTATGAAGGGAGATGGCACCACCAAGATCATTTTCCAGGCTGCCTCTGAGACCAGCTCAAGTTGAGTTCCCGGGAAATTTAGAACAACTACACATTGATGCCAGCACCCACGAAGCATCATGGTTCCCAGGGAGATGAATGGGCTCTGCATACTGAAGTCACTGGGACTTATTGGTGTCTATAAGCACTCCCTTGGTGTTTGACATCCCAAATTTCAACTTCATATTGTAAACTACCCCAAATATTAACATTCCAGAAATTGGAATGTCTCCTGTTCTGACCATTTTCTTTCTGGAAAAAAAAAAAATGCTGTGTGTTAAATCCATAGTCCTATCATCAATGGCACCGTAGATTCAAGGAAACACAAAATGTCATAATAGTACTAGTTAGTTAAGTGAAATGTGTTAGTTAAAACTTCTCATATAACTTTGTGGTATTTGACCTGTACATTACATACTCTGAGGGATGCCAGGAAAAATGAATATTCTGACCAGCAATACCAACACAGTTAATTACCTAGGGAAATTCAGGTTCAAATCAATTGATTGGAGACTATGCACATTCAGGAAACAGGCTCATTGGAGGTGATAATAGCTAAGATCCCCACTGCCTGGCCAGCCAGAGTGGATGTCTCTCTACTCCCAGCCCAGGACTGCCTTTCCAGTAAGTCTTTGTGAATATCTGCAAATTTAATGCAGCAAAGCTTTTCTCATTCATCCTGAAGCCTTGACAAATGTGCCCCTGCTTACTGGGGCTTCCAAAAGGAAAGGTTAAATGAACTCTGAATGGAATACAAATAGTTCTTCCTTTCAGGGACTTTATTCTCTGAGAGCTCGTGGCAGAAAACAAGCTTCCTTCCACTAGGAGCCCCCATTGGTGTTTGGTGTTCTAATGGCTGGAGACATCCCCCAGGCTTCCTCTATCAATTCATGTGATTGCATATATATTTAATCAGTTTTCACCATGTTCCTGGAAGGGCATTTAGCGGATAGACTCCTCCTCCTGCTCCCGGACATCCATGAAGTCAGTTGGCAGAGACCTTGATTCAGCCACAGGGGCTCGGTAATCCTTTCTCAGCATTCTCTCCTGGGCAAGCTAAGCTTCCCTTCATGCTTTAGCTAATTGCTCTGAGGAGAATTGCTGTCTTCCAAAAATTACCTACATGATATCACCAACACGCTCTTCATGTATAAGCCAATCAAGCCAAATATATATATTTTTTAAAATTCACAGAGGCTAGCGTCACTCGGGAAAAAGAACGCCCTTGGTAGAACTGAATTAAAACACAATAAATTGTGGCTGACTCTGCAAATGGGATTGTGATGCAGCAGAGAGAGGCAGCGCCCACAGAGAAGGAAAATCAATTTTCATTAATGATTTTGAATGTGCCATTGGCCTTGGGTTAATTATTTATTTGAATGAAGGTTTAGATTTATCTCATGGACATGTCAGATTATTTGAAAGGGTTTTCGTGCCTTTGACCTATGTTCAATGAATCTTTTTGACCCATATTTTATTACACATACAAAAATAATAGGCATCACATTGCTTCTTTTTTCTAGTTTACTCATTAGTTTAATCAACTAATAATTAAAGAGGCTTCCTATTACTACATTCTAGGTCCTAGGAATAAATCTGTGAGCAGAACAGTCCCTACTTTCATGGAACTTACTATTCTAACAGTGGGAGAGACAGGTGACTAACTAATAAAGAATGAATGTGAACCCTTAATAAGGTATAATGAAATGGCACTTTTCCTCTGTGCCAGATGTCCCCCAAACCCATAGCCATCTATCTATATAAAACCCTAACATGCAAATTGACTGAACTGCGCAGAACGACCAGCGGAATGACCAGCGGAACGATGGGTTGGCGGGAGGTGGGGCCAGAGAGCAGGTGGTGCCAGGCTGCCGGCCAAGGTTGGTGCCAGTGGGGGTCCCCCGATCGCCCCACCGGTTGCTCCACAGATCGGTCCTGATCGCCAGCCAGGCCTAGGGACCCTACCCTATATATTGGGGACAGTCTGTTAGATTTAAAAATTCAAACCTGGCAAGGCTACTCTAACACTGAAAAAATGGGATGATGCAGTGATGACATGCATGGACTCTGGCTTGCACATTTTGTGGTCAACCCTGATTCAGACACTTATAACTGTGTGACAAAGCCAATTACTTCTCTCTGCTTCCGTTTTTCCACCCATAAGGTGGGGAAAATAGTACTACTGCCGCAGAAGGATCGTGTTATGTACTACTTTTAATAATCAAAGCAAAAAAATGTAGCTGCCCATACAATAGCAAGATACCTTTCACCTGTATGAAAAGTATGGTCACTGGTGCATGCAGCATCCCGGATTGTGAGAGGGATGTCCGACTGCGGTTTAGGCCTGTAAACCAGCAGTTGGACTTCCCCCGAGGGGTCCCGAATTGCGAGAGGACGCAGGCTGGGCTGAGAGCCTCTCCTCCCCCCATCTCCTCCCCCCCTCTCCTCCCCCCCCCCATGAATTTTATGCACCGGGCCTCTAGAAGTCTAATAATGAGAAAAAATGTCAGACGAATTCTAATCAAGGGACATCCTACGAAATACTTGACCAATCTGGGGCTTATGGCTATGAACAAATGCTCATTTTTCTCTCACACCCATCTGAGATTCAGCATGAGAAATGGGATTAGCATGGTTGGTTTAAACTACCCAGGATCCATTGCCTATACCTGGGCATGAGGATTGCTTTCCCCTGTAGTATATGGCAATAGGAGGATGGCCAGCGGGTCCATTAAGAAAGGTGTAGGGGCTGGAGAATGAATGTTGAATAGGCAACTAACAGTATCTACTCCATGGTGGGTGAACAGAACATTTTTTAGTTCAAAAGTTTATTCATTATCAATTGGGAGAGGTGCAGAGAACACAAAGTATATTATTGTATCAATGGAACTATGTCTGATGAAGTTTGCTATCCCTATACATTTCTTAGAACTAGAGAAAATGCATTTTGAGTAGTCCTGAACATTTGACAAGAATTTGAAGTTTTCCTAGAAAGACTTAACAGAAACAAGGAAAAACAGGAAATCAAAAAATGGTGTTTAATAATAATAGTTATAATTAATGAACATTTCTTATGTGTCCAACATTTATATATATACTTAACATATCTCATGTCATTTAATTTTAAGACACTGTATAATGATGTCTTATTACTATATCTTAAATTTACAAGTAAGGAAATGGAGATTTATAAAGTTTAAGGCAACGTGCCAATATCAAGCAGACAGTAGAACCAGGATTTGAACCCAGACAGTCTGGCTCCAAAGCCTACATGCCTAGTCTTCGAGCTTCCTACACATCAAGAGTCAAGCTAGACTTAAAAGTTTAACTTTAGAGCAATATTTCTAATCCAGCACCTCCTTTTTGAAAAAACAAAATGGCCTACAATCCTCAGAGACACTTTGGTTTTAATTACTTATCTTCATATATAAAATCAATATGCAACTTTTTTCCTTTCTCATATATAAAATTGCATCATGAAATTGATTTTCACTTTCAAACTGTCCCCCTTCCATGAAATTCTAATATGCGTCCTGAGGGGCATGCTCTTCTGGAGTGTAAATCACTCTGCTAGAGCATTCAGAGAGAAACCTACAAATTGAGATTCCAAAGGAACTCTGGTCCTCATGGAATTCTGGTCCCCATGCCTATCTAATACTACTCAAGTAATCTAGATCGTTGCTCAACCTCCCACTTAACTTTAGCTGAATGGTCTGGTCTTGGGTTCAAAGATTTCCTAGAGTTAACTTTTGATAGTGTAAGGGAGAGCAAGCCACGAATTCTCTCATTTGCTAAGTGGAGAAAACACACAATATTTAACATCTTCAAAGGATAATTGGAGCTAGTTATAAGTCAATTACTATCTAGAAATAGCTTTCCTTTTTCAGAATATCACCCTCAAAGATAGAAAATACATTCTTATTTCCTCCAGGAAGACAGGTAGGACTAAAAGAATACTTTTGTTTGCTTCTTCTTTCTCTCTTTGCACAATTATTTATTGAGGGCAAGGAGCATATTGCTAATAGTCAGCACTTGTGTGGAATTACATCATAAATACAACAGATAAGACGACAGTATTACATTGGCCAGTTTCCCCTACTCAGTAGTAGAAGCATCACGTGCACCTGCAGGACTGACTCCTGCCTTGAGTTTAGCAATTTATCTGTGTCCCAGTTAAACATCACTCAGCATTGCTAAATGGAGCAATAAATATTAATATCATAGCTGCCTCTCAGCCTGCACAGATAGAAACTTAGCACAGCCCCTCTGAGCACAAACAGAGATTATGTCATTGCAGTCACACATCAGAAATCAGTGTCACTGTTTATCCCCCCATATGCTGTGAATGACTGTCAGCTGTGTGGATCCTATGTGCTAATATGAGAACTTGACCAATTTTTTAAAAAATTATTGCAGTATTTCTCTGGTTGGGTGGCTCAGTTGGTTGAAGAGTTATCCCATGACCTGAAAGGTTGTGGGTTCAATTTCCAGGGCACATACCTAGGTTTCGGGTTCAATCCCCAGTCGGGGCTCACATAGGAGGCAACCGATAGATGTTTCTCTCATACATTAATGCCTCTCTTTCCCTCTCTTTCTCTCTCTCTTTCCCTTTCTCCCCCTTCTCCTCTCTCTAAAATCCATAAAACATATCCTCGGGTGAGGATTAAAAAAATATTGCAGTATTAGGAGATCAAGTTCTTGCTTCTGACAATACTGTACTACATATGATTTTATTGTTTCTTCTGTCCCTGTTAGTATTGCTCCCAACACTGCTTGTGGTATTTAGACATGTGCAAGTTCTATGAAAGTATTAGCTGTTGTAGTCATTGCTTTTGTTGTTCAGCCAAGAACCTGGAAGGCCATGCATGACTATTCATCAAACATCTCTGATGGGTTTTTGTCAGTGGAAGCTAATCCATATTCTCTCTTGGATATTGACTACTTTGTCAGGAGGCATCCACTATTTCCTTCAATTCTCTCCTCACATCAGCAATGGCATAATGGGTGTCTAAAAAGAATTCTATTTATCAAGCTTTGACCACTCATGAGAAAAAGTTGCTATAACATTTCCCCTTTTCCTTCTGAGAAAAGGGAGTCTAGGTGTTTACCTCCTTGGTCTTTCTGTCTAATTGGCAGAGAAGCATAGGAATTTCTGCCATTGGCTTTGTGGAAGAGTTCCAGATTTAATGTTTGTCGAACTATCTACACAGAACGAAGACTGCTCAACTCAATTGGACTGTTACCGTGAGTTTTGAAGGCACCTCACCTGGATAAAAGTCCAGGCTCTTTGATCTGGCCAAATTTGTGCCCCTGGGCAAATTGCTCAACCTCTTCTAGCCTCAGTTTTATCTTCAGTTTATCTGTAGAAAATGGAGAGAATTATAATTTCTGGGAGTGTGGTACATTTAGGAATAATGTATGTAATGCACACAGGACACTCACTCGACAAATGGTAAGTGCTCAATCAAGGGTAGATATTATTATAATTTTTATACTATGGAATAATGCTTTTGCTAAGTTTCTAAAAATGCTGCATCAAAGTTATGCATATACACACATTAGCACTAGTTAAAATACGTATGTACAGGGAAAAATCAAAAGGGAAAATATCAACATGTTTATAGTCACTGTTTTTGGATGAACCACTTATACAACAAAAAAATTTTTAAATAACTTCAAGGTCATATAAAAATTTTTAAGGATATGTAGATTAATGGAACATAGTTGAAAATCCAGAAATAAGCCCTTACATTTATGGTCAATGGTTATTTTTTTAATATGTTTTTATTGATTTCAGAGAGAGAGGAAGGAAGAGGGATAAAGAGAAAGAGAAATGTAGATTGGCTGCCTCCTGCACACCCCCAACTGGGGATCGAGCCTGTAACTGGGGTATGTATCCTGACTGGGAATCCAACCATTCACCTCACAGTACATGGGATGATGCTTAACCAAATGAGCCACACCAGCCAGGCAAGAGTCATATTAATTGTAATCAACCAAGTATCTGATGACTATGTTCTCCTTATGCCCCTTTTTCTCCTAACTAGATGTCAGATGGTAAGGATTTTGTATAAGGTATTTTATACTTTTGGTTTTAGTATCTTTATATTCATACATATTTGCCTAAATAAAATATATAGTATTGTTTTATGCGTTTGCCTGAAAAATGGTATTATCCCATATGTGTCATTCTATAATTGGCTTTTGGTATGCAACACTATGTTTTTGAAATCTTGTGATGCTGCTACAAATGAATGTAATTAATTCTTTTGAACTGCTATGTATGTTTAGTTACATGAATATACCATAATTTACTTCACTATTCTACTTTTGATGGACATTTAGACTATGCTAATTTTTCACTCTTACAAACAATGGTGCAGTGAGTCCTTTTGTATGTCTCTCTCCTTTGCACTTGGGTATTTCTTTAGATAAAACACCTAGAATATCTCTCTCTCTCTCTCTCTCTCTCTCTCTCTCTCTGTGTGTGTGTGTGTGTGTGTGTGTGTGTGTGTGTCTCTGTCTCTCTCTGTCTCCACTCCCACAACATGCTGTGTTTACCCTCATTTGCACTGACCATCCTGTATGGTGATTGTCTAGGTCTTTTTATTTCCTGTTGGACAGGAAGTTCAGGAGGTAAAAGCTTAAGCACCCAGATCATTACTTTGCACATAATTGTTCCACAATGAATATGTGTTTCATGACTACATTTTAAAAATGTAACAACATTGTGAAAAAATTTTAAATGCTTTAAAGTTCAATAACAATATGCAGGCTACAGCAAAAGTAGGTTTGCAGTTGTGAGTACATGAAACACAGAGTTTATTCTTATATTACTGTTTCTTAATTATTATATTACTAGAGACCCAGTGCATGAAAATTCATGCACTGAAAGGGGGGTCCCTCAGCCTGGCCTGCCCCCTTTCACAGTCCGGTAGCCCTCAGGGGTGTGGGCAACCTGGTGATCAGGGGAACGCGACGCCCTATCACACCTCTGCTGCTGCCACTGCCGGCAGCGCAAGCCTCGGCCAGCCCTGGTTACCTGAGCCTCGGGCGGCCCTGGGCAGCTGGGCAGCCACCATCTGAGGCTTGTCTGCGCCTCAGGATGGCACTGGGTGGCTGGGGGACTGAGGGGACTGGGGGACTCTGGAGGCAGGCGCACAGAGGGGCTGGGCCCACCTGGGGGTGGGGACTGCCCCATCTTGTGGCTGCCCATCTTTGGGGGCGGGGCAGTCAATTAGCATATTCCCTCCTTATTGGCCGTGGGCACTGCCATCTTTGCAACGGCGTGAGGGTCAATTAGCATATTCCTTCTTTATGAGATAGGATTTTCCATTGAACAACTGTAAACCTACTTTTGCCCCACCCTGTATAGCTACCAAGTGGGTTCTTATCATATCATCATTTGTGGTTTAGGGAGTTAGTTATATATGTGTTCAATTCAAAAAAGTATGATCCAATAGACCAAGTTTTTAATGGAGTTTGGTAAAACACCAGAGCTAGGTTACATGTTGAACCAGCTGAGAAGCCACAGGTTTCATCACACTATTATTAATGGCTTTTTTAAAACCATTACTGTGTCACCATTCTGCCCTTTGCAAAATTCATCAAAGGCACCATCTCTGCCTCAAGGCTTTGGATTTTTTCATTCCACTGCCCAAAGTCATCCATCTGGGAAGCAAGGGCAGTGCACACCTCCCTCACAGGGGTGTTGAAAATTAATTAGGGAATGGTCAATGCCTTCAATATGAAAGTGGCATGTAAATGCTCATGTTCCACGTCTCTTCTAATTACACCCCAGGTGCAGGCAAGGTTGCTCAGACCCCAGAGCCCCCGGATTTGCAAGGGTTTTGAATGCAGTACAAAGCTCGTTGTCTCAATGTAAAGTATCAATAGGAGGCATTAAGATGTCAGCACCTTCACAGGGATTTTGTTCATTAAAACGGCTGCAAAGGCGTACCCTGAATGAGTAACTGTAGACCAAATCATGGTCTAAGCGCTGGAGCAAGCAGGAGCCTCCCGAGAGCACCAGAAGTGCCAGGAACAAGCGGTTGAAATGGTGGGTGAAGTGGCGAGCGGGGCTCGGGAGAACTCTGAATTTGCCCAGCACCCCCGCCCCTCAATGCTGCAGTAGATCAACTTGACACTTCCCGGCTCTAATGTACTTTCTCCTCCTTTTGATTTCGCGGCATTCCCAATTATGCAGCTGCCAGGAAAGGAAGCACTGGAATTGCAGTGTTGAAGAGACCAGGCCACTTCTTTTCAGACTAGACGTTTCTGCACAAAGAGCCAGCGGGTCACGTCTTCTGTGGGTCTGGAGATGCTTCCAGGACAACCGGGCGTGGTCGCGGGGCAGCTGAACCTTGTGGGCTCCGCTCTTTCCTCCGTGGCCACGCAGTTTCTCAGCCGCCTGGGGGATCATCTATAATAGGCCATTTTATTTGGTAAATGTTTTCCTACTTACTGAAGAGTGTTCATTATTAATGACCAGAAAGGGAACTCCTGCCTCCTGTGGCAGAAGTTGATACATTTGCTTTGTATAATTGCCGTGTATAGTTAGCCATGTGGTCGTTAAGCTAAAATAAATTGCCTTCTTCCCATAAGAGTCTCGCCCAGTGTCATGGGAGAGGTAGAGGGAAGTTGGCTGCTGAGATTCATCTCTTAGCTAAGGCGATAGACGGGTCCAGAAACAGAAGGCTGATGGCAAGTATGAGATGAATAGTGTCTTTTAATGGCTTCAAAATAGCTCTGTCTGTAAAGGGCATTGCTGAGTGACAACATGAAGTGGGATTTAATTTATCTATTACTGCATTGTCAGACCTTCTGAGAACTGTTTATCTGTTAAGACAAAAACTGATCTCACTTCAAAGGGGGAATTTAGAATGATGCAAATGTACAAGGCAAGTCATTTGGAAGAGAAGAAGGAGACCCTAGAGGTATTTACAAATAAATGGCGGGTAGTTTTCTAGGGAGGCAGTCTCCTGTAGTTTGGCACTTGAAGAAAGTGATTTCATGTTGAGATTTCATAGCAGAAGCTGAACTCTGAACTCTGAAATGAAATAGGCCCAAGGTCTTGGAAAGAAGATCATGCTAAAGACAGCACACCCTGGTCTGTCTCCAATTAGTAAGAATTCACATTCTAATGGTGAGATTAACCCTTCGCCATCCCAGCAGATGAGCTGGGAAATGCTACTGATGAGAGCATGGGAAAGAAGGATATAAAAGGTAATCGAGGTTAACACTGAGGGAAGAAATAAGTTCATACCTCTAATTTTTAATTTCTAGAAATATCTAGAAAGAGGCATACTTCCCATAAAAAGCAGGTTTACATGAGTATATTAAGAAGAATGAATAGAAAATATTAGCATGCCTTACAAATTAGCAGATATATTAACCTGAAATTAAAGGATGAGAATTAAATAAAGGAGAAGTTAAATGAGAACAGTAATTGTATGGTCCAAGCAAATAGTCACAGACCGGTCACAGAGAAAGTTAGACCATGGTCACATATTTTCTTCCTCTGTGCTACTATTGGAACTGCAATGATGCAGAAAGCTGTTCTTTCTTATTTTGTATTGCATTCGCCTTTCAAAACATACACAGGTGCTTGTAATTAGTGATGACTTGAAATTTATGCTTGGTGTTTTAGTAAAGCATTGTATTTGGATTGGGATCATTTACTCTCTCTATTTCTCTCTCACTAAAAACTTAAATAGCCTTGCTCATTTGTCCAAATTATTCGGTTCAATTTTATAGATATTTGCTGATTTTCTGGAATGTTTAAGGCATTTGTATATACTGACCACACTTTACACGCCCCAAATTGGGTCAAGAGTACTTATTTGTATAATGAGATAAAATATTTAAAATTGAGACTATCTATAAAATTTTTAATTATAAGCTTGGTGCCAGGAGCTGAAGAAAAAAAAAACACATAAACTTTCTCAAGAATTTGCATCCAAAGGAATTAAATAATTACAAAAATAGCTATAGGGGGTAGACTATGACAGGTGCACCAAGAAGGCACAAATAAAGTTGTGTGACTGTCTTATATACAGAGTCCCAAGTCCATCACTTAATAATTGTCACAGAGCCCCAGCAAGGCCTGGTCTCCACTCTAAAATGGAGATAATATTGTCCAATGAGTGGATGTGTTGTAAGAAAATACCACCTTGGAACAGTGCCTTTCACATAAGAGCTGTCACCCAAAATGTTTAAAATGCATGTGGATTCAAAGAAGAAGTGACATTAGAGTTGGGAAAGACAGACCAGGAAAGGATACATTTTCAAAGGTGGGATTTGAGATGTCTGAGGGGTAAGTTTCCCACACGAACACGATGTGCTGGGAGAAGGAGCTATGTCTGCATAAAGAAGAGTCAATAATGCTTCCCATGTCCCAGCACCACTTAGCGTTTTCTGGGAGCACACACCTACTCATTTGATGAGAGCAATTGGAAACGTAAAGAGAAGAGGGCCAAGGACACAGTCTTGGGCGATGCTGACATGTAAGAGGGGGGAGCATAAGCCGCAAAGAAAGAGAGAATAAACTCTGAGAGTTTAGAGGAAAATGAGAAGACAACAGCATCACAGAAGCCAAGAGAGGAAAGAGCGTCAAACGGGAGCAATGTTACCCTATGCCTCCATGAGAGTGAGGAGAAGGAAACCAAGGGAATTCCAAGGGAAGCCATGATTTTCATGGTGAAATGGTCAGTGGTAGTCTTCTGTGGTGATTCTATCACAAAATTATACTCGGTTGCTCTGCTCATGTCTCATACAGAAGTTTCGTCTGTTATGTTATATTCAGAAGGGCTTGGTCCATTCAGGCCATGGTCAAAGCCCTACCCCAGCCTCCTGAATCGGGGTGGGGCATTCAGGTGAGGACAATGAAAGCCAGCAGGCAAGCAGGGGAGAGCACTCCTAGGTCTCTCTGAGTCTTGCTCTCATGCGTCTAGAACTCAGGAGGAGTTAAGGAGGACTTAAAGAAGCTGCTAGAAAGAGGAAAGATGATCTCGGTCACAGCAAGCTAGCAGGGGGTGGGTATCCTCAAGCTAAAATTCTCTGAGGAAGCCCACTTTGTTGGGCAGATAATTTGGTTTCAAGTTTTTTTGTGGGTTTTTTTTAGCTTTGTTTACCCCAAATCTTCAGTCGTATTTTCTTTAAAGGTTTCTGACTGGCATTAGTTGTGCTATGGGGAATTACAGAAAGTATTGTCTGACTTCATCTGGATTGGGGTGTTGAAGAGGACATAGCATCCCTGAGGCCTGTGTGGCAGTGGAACCTGAAGGAAGCAGCCCCATTTAGGAGCCAGGGTTCAGGGGAGGTTAGAAGGAGAGATGAAATAAACAGGGGCAGTGAGTTTAGAGATGAAGAGACTATGGCAGATTCATGGAGTTTTAATTGGCAGATATGCACAGGCATTGAGTTAGGGGTGAGGAGGCATGCGGGGAGTGATTTAGTCACGGGGACTCCTCACTGAGTAAGGCACTTCCCATGTTCTCAAGGAACCTAAGAAAATAGCAAGGTTTAGGGAGCTGCCCTTAGATGCATATTTATAAGAAGAGCAGAGTTGTCTACAGATGATGGAGACTGAACATGCAAGACAGGGAGGGGATGCTTGAGGATCTGGGGAAAGTGGGGTCCAGGGCTCAGGCGGGTGGTCACCCCAATAGTGTTGGTGGGAATGTAAAATGGTATGGCTACTGTGGAAAACAGTACTGAGGTTACTCGAAATATTAAAAATAAAACTACCGTATGATCTACTATGCAATTCCACTTCTGGATATTATCCAAAGAATTGAAATTAGGATCTCAAAGAAATATTTGCTCTCCCATGTTCATTGCAGTAATATTCACAGTAACCAAGACGTGGAAACAATGTAAATATTCATCAATGGATAAATAATGAACATGTGCTATCTGTATATAAAGTGGAATATTATCCAGCCTTAAAAAAGAAGGAAATCCTACAATATGCAAAAACATGAATGAACCTTGAAAACATCCTCCTAAGTGAAATAATCAAGTCACAGAAGGAAAATACTACATAATTCCACTTATATGAAGTATTAAAATAGCCAAACTCTTCAAAGCAAAGAATAGAATTGTGGTTGCTAGGGGAACTGGGGAATTACTAATCAATGGGTATAAAATTTCAGTTATACAAGATGAATAAGTTCTAGAGATCTGTTATGCAACATCGTGCATATACATAACAATATTACCATATTTTACACTTAAAATATGAGGGTAGTTTACATGTTAATTGTTCTTACCAAAATAAAAATTTGAAAAGAATAGCAAAGAAAGAAAAAGAAATATCCCCTTCATATGGAGAGAAACTTAAGTGGAACACAAAATATAAAGAACTATCTTTTTATCTATCAAGCTTTGGGAAACTATCAAGTGCCTTATTACTACATGTTAATCAAATATCTTTGCTAATGAGTTGGAAGAAGGTATCACTATCATCAACTGTAAGCTGATGGCTTTTCAGATAATACCTAATGAACTAGTATCACTCACATCCACCAAATCCCTTCCCCAAACATCCACATAACAAACTAAGAATGGTTTAGGGAAGTAGCCACCCAGAATAAGGATGGGAGTTATCACCTGAAATACAGATATTTGGTAGGTGAGTAGACATCAGAAAGTGGTGAACACCCTCTCACACATACCTACAAACTCCTGGAGTGATAGCAGATAGTAAATTAGAAGAGTCTGTGACAGTTCTTAAGGAGTCAAACTCAAACTATGGTAAGATGCTTATGAAGATATTCTATGTCAGAGAATTAGAGGTAATTGGTAGTCATTCTATAATTCTTGTGAGATTACCCAGTATGCTCTGGATTTGTTTGTTGACAGCTAGTAACAAGAAAGATGTGATGAAGTTGGAGGGAAACCAGAGGTCAAGAAAATAGCAAAGTACATGGAGATGCTAAAAAGCTTTGTGTGGCTGAATATTCACAAAGGGTTGGCCAGAGGACAGTTTGGACATCTGAAGGTTATAAAACCCACAAAATGGAAGAAACTATTTTAGTTCAGAATGCAACAATATCGCTACATGCGAAAAGCTTCTGCAATTTGGTTCCTTTCTGCTTTTCCTGGATTATTTCCTGGCGCTCCCTTACGGATGACACTGCTTTCTCCTAGGGAGCGTCTCTGCCTTCACTAGAACACAGGCTCCTTGGGGCAGAGATTTGGGTCTGTGTTGTTCACTACCGTGTCCCCAATACTGAGACTAGTATATGGCACACAGGATCTTGCTATATTTTTATTGAATGACTCTAACCTTTCCTATAAAAGGCCTACTCATTTCAAGGTCAAATTTAACTAATCCCACTTCTTTAAACCTAAGTGGAACACAAAATATAATGAACTATTTTTTTATCTATCAAACTTTTAACCTTTTGTACTCGGATGTCGAGATTAAAATTACTCTTTGTATCAATAATTTGAAATATAAAAAAATCCAAATAAATAAGTTTGTATGAAAAGAAACTCCAGTTTTTTTATTCTACTGCCGTGCTTTGTAAAATCTGGGGTATTTAAAAAATTAAATCCCGAGTAGAATAAAGGAATCGAGAAAAAAGCAAGCGAGTGCAAAGGGTTAAAAACATGTGATCCTTTTTTTGCCTTTATTTATGTATTCACTAGAGGCCCGTTGCATGATATTCGTGCAAGAAGAGGCCTTCCTTCCCCTGGCTTTGCTCCTGGGCCACCTGGGAGCCTCCAAGTCCTCGCTCCGGGCCGGAGCACTGCTCCTGCCTCCCCCCCCCCCCCCCCCCCCGCCCATAGCAGGCATCCCACCCCACCCGGCCCCTCCAAGCCTGCATATGCAAATTAACCCATCATCTTTGTCAGGTTAATTTGCATACCCACTCCTGATTGGCTGTGGGCATAGCAGAGGTATGGCCAATTTACATGTTTGTCTATTATTAGGTAAGATGATTAACACATAGTGCCTTGTTACTACGTGTTAATCAAATATCTGTGCTAATGAGTTGGAAAAAGGTATCACTGTCACCAACTGTAAGCTTTTCAGATGATACCTAATGAACCAGTATCACTCACACCCACCAAATTCCTTCCCCAAACATCCACATAACAAACTAAGAATGGTTTAGGGAAGTAGGCAACCAGAATAAGGCAGAAATGACATAACTCTCCAAGCATGTACGGCATTATTAGTGCTGGAACCTCAGGGAGCATATTTAAGATGTCTGAATCCCAATTTCCCCACCTGGGAGATGGGAATGGCCATATTCCCATGTAGGGATGCTGTGAAGCTCTGTACTTGGCATAGTATATTTATTGTCCAACAACAGGCACCACCCACTGTTGTTAATAGTCATGCTGGGGGAGTCAAATAGAATTTTCCGTTATGTAATTTCAGTAAAAATAAAGTTGGTGCCGCTAAACTCAACTATCAATAGAAGTTTGCATACAAGTTTTCTTGGGAATAAAGTTAATTAACCCAGTGATAAGAATATTGGGTTGCCTCATTCTCTTGATTCCAAACAGATGTTATTCAGTAAATAAATAAATACATAAATCTAAAAAGAGAAAAGTCACATGGATATAAAAATCAGCTTTCCTGAAATTGTTTTTCAGGGCAGAACAGAATGCAATAACAATACCTGTTCACCATGAATTAAGAAGTCTTAAGTTATCATATTTCTACAAAGAGACCCAGGACTTTGCTGATTCCCTGCCCACCCATGTAAATTAACACCCCTCATCACTCACATCTCACTCTGTTACGTTTCATAGTAGTTACCACTACCTGACCTAGTCCCTTGCCTTTTTATTAGTCTCCCTCAACTGAATGTAAACTAGGAGCAAGAGTTTTGTTTAATTTATCACAAATTTTCAGCACCTAGAAGAATGCCTGGCATGTAACAGACATTCAGCAAATATTGTTGAATAAACAAATAAAGGCCAAAAAAAAAAAAAGAATCACATAAAATATATATCTAAAGTAGTAATGACATTTAATTAGGTTCATGCTATATTTAATATAACATAGAAATCAAATGTATTCTGACTGTAACCCCAAACTCCAATTATCGTGGATGGTCAGTAATAACATTACCACAAATATATTAGCCCTGTTAATAATCAACACATTTTTTTAAGTGTGCCTTTGGGAATTATGAGAAGGAAATTGATATTTCCCACACACATATGCTGTAATTGTGGTTTGTTGTGTGTGTGTTTTTTTTTGTGTGTGTGTGTGTGTTTAAGAGAAAATGTTCAATAAATATGGTTAATAAAATTATTCCAAAATGTTTTTCTTTTCTTTTTTAAATAAAACCCAACTGGGAATTATATTTCTACTCTAAGCAAATACTAAATTTTATGTGTTGACTCTTAGAAAGTTGTTCAATTTTTCCTTTACCAAAATAAATTGTTAATTAAGATAGACAAAAACCAGGAAACATTGAAGTTAGCCATTTAATTTCCTTACTTATTCAGAGCTGCCTGGAGTCATTTCCTGCAGGAATTTCATGTCTTCCCATTGAAGTGTTTCAGCAGCTGGTAAGGAAATCATCAAGTCAGGCTGTGGGTGATACTCTAGGCTCCAATTACAAATCAGGTGTTGTTTTTTAATATTCATGATGGAGCCAGATCAACATTAGAAATAAACCTAAATACCTTCTAGAATGTGGTTTCTGTATTGCTCGGAAGAAGCAATTTGCTCTGGTGGGAGAAATTATAGACAAGGAAACCTGACTTCTAGATGTAGCTCAGCCACTAATTAGTTGTGTGACCTCAGATTTCACCTCCTGTGCCCTAACAGCCTTGTCTACGTGAAGGTAATAACACTCTGCTTTTACCTAACCAAATTGTTTTGAAGATGAAAGGAATAGTAGCCAAATTCTGAAAGTTACTATATTTGTTGATGTGCATGACTCTAAACAAATAAGCTTGAGAAATTCTTACGGATAGAGACCTTGCTTATATTTCATTGGGTTCAATGCAAATGCTAGGAATGTAGTATATAATTGATAAATCAGAGAAATCAACATATTTTGCAGTGTTATGAGGAAATTGATTACGGTTCCATACAGGTCTAAAACATACAAGCATTTTTATCATTCCTAAGTTACCCATTTACTTGGGGAACAGAAGCAAACAAGTTAATCACACTATTTACTTATTTTTTTTCAAAGACTAGCAAGAGATTTGACCAAACATGTACTATGTCACTAAATTTGGGGTGAGGGGAACTAAAGGTATATCTTTTTCTTGTCCAAACGCTTTCCTGATTGGACCAGTCAATTGAACAAGGAAGGACACCAGTAATAAGTCATATTTAAGAGTTTACTTCATTTAATTTGGCAATCAGAAGGAATAAAGTGAGTCTGCATATTTCCCAAATTGGGTGAAGACATACTGAATTTTGGAGAACTTGAATCAATAAGCTGAAAGAAAAGTTCAAACTCCAATTTCAGAAGAACTTGGTTTCTGCAGGTTCAACTGTGGATTTGTGGATTTGTGGATTCTTTCTGCCTCCTGGGTCAGCTTTGCTCTCTGCTGTCCTTGACAGCTTACCCAGAAGCTAATTATTGGGAGAGCCAATGAAGACATTGCTTGGGTAGTGCAATAGAAGAATATAAAACACGTACTGTTCAACTCTTTTGAATATATTACATTTATTGAGAAAAACAATTAAGTTATGCATTTTTACTAGTGAGGTACTTCATTGATTGTGGACATAATCTAATCTAAGTTCTTTTATATTTTGGCTAACTATAACTACATCTGTACTTTGTGGTCAAAAAATAGCTACAGGCTTCAGGGTGGAGAAGGTCAAAGGAGAGAAGGGGGGACATGTAATATTTTGAACAATAAAGTTAAATTAATCTATATCTATATCTATATCTATATCTATATCTATATCTATATCTATATCTATATCTATATCTATATCTATATCTATATCTATATATCTATATCCTTGATTACTGAGCATATGATGACTTGCAGATATATGGGAATATCAAATTTTGGAGTGTGTCTCCTGTACACTAGTTTTAATTTTACTACACTGAAAAATTAATATAAGTATTGTGTTCAGGTTCTAGATTCAGATTTTCTGGGTTTAAATTCTTTATGAATGGCATGGATTTGAGAATGCTATTGAATTTCTCTGATCCCCTGTCTCCCGTCTATAAAATTGTGATAATAATAGCATCTTTCTCAAGGGATGAATGTGTAATTAAATGAGGTAATCTAGATATAGAAATAGTCTGTAATTATTAGCTAGTAATAGTATAATGATTCTCATTTAAAACAAAGAACTACCACATGAATTCATAGTATCTTCATTTAAGGTCACACTGATGCCAAGAAGTACATTCATTGTCATAGGTAAGTGAGAAAAGAAGGGAGGTTAGAATTAATACATAAATGATGTATTTGTGCTAAATAAGGTTCAAATTACCTGGTGTTTTATTGCATAAATGGTGGTTTCAAAGTGGTTCAAATAGAATGTGTGGGAACATGGAATGGTCACACAGCAGACCTCAGGAGGGCATGCTGAATTGTAAAGAACCCGCACTGTGACAGTCAGTGCCATATTCAGTTCTGACCAATAATTTAGTTTCAGCAAAACAGCATCATCTGTCACATTAAGTTAAAGTTAATTTGAATATACTGGGGTTATTTGCATTTAATAGTAAATTGTTTTCATTTCATGTTTGTATTAGAGATATAAGCATAAGGAGTTTATGCTTTGTTTTATACTTCTACACATTTAACTAATACTTTTATTTTTTTAGGCAACAATAAAAGTGCACAGATTTTTTTCTTTAAGAGGTCTTTACATTATTCAGCTTGGAGAAACATTGATGTTTGGTAGAGTGAGGCTGTAAATAATGTCGAAGGCCATGCCTGATTACATGATTTTAATATATTGCAAGTGCCTGCTGTACACAGGACATTTGCTGGGAACAAATAACGTGAAAATGCAAACTCTGTGTAGTTAGATAAAATAGAAGTGGGGTGTGTGTGTGTGTGTGTGTGTGTGTAGTTTGAATGTGAGTGTGAGAGTGTTATGAGTGTGTGTGTGTGTGTGTGTGTGTGAGAGAGAGAGAGAGAGAGAGAGAGAGAGAGATCACTAACAATATAAGGTGGCACTAAGTATTAAATGAGAGGTATAGAAAGTATCATAAGAACTCAAAAGCGGGTCCAGTTGCAGATGGCTGAGATGGTTTTGTGGGAACATGAGAGTTGAGCAAGGCCTTAAGTACAGATGATAGAAGGCATTCCAGTTTTAAGAAATGTATGTCTGGAAATGAGAAATAGTGTAAGCAAAGAGGCATTTGTGTTATTTTTTTGCATTTGTGTTATTTATATACAGCTGTTCACTGCCTAATTTAGAGCAAAATATTAAAATAAACAAAACTGTCCTAATACAAGCAAATATATATTATATATTATATATTTTATATATATATATATATATATATATATATATATATATATATATATATACACACACACACACACACACACAGTTTCAAGTTATCTAAGAAAAAAGTCAAGTGCCTCCCACTAGTCTGGTCAGAAGTTCATATTTTACAGCAGCTCTGAGGTAGAATCTATGGTGATCTGCCATTCTTGGAAACTTCATGGGATTTACCTCATTTTCATTAGTGAACACTGCCCCAAACTGGCATTGGAATGATTTAATAGATCTTTTAAGTGGGTTCTCAAATGACAGTGTTTTATAAATTAGGCAGAGGGGTTTTGTTCCTGAAAGGGAATAAGAGACTCTGTCTCAGATTAACATAAAAATAGGTTATATTTTATCTATGTTTAATGTTTCTCTTCACATATTTTTCTTATACTCTATGGTATCTATTATTGCTTATCTGCTAGCAACTTCCAGCAGATAACAAGTTAATGATCAATTAGCAAATAAATATTAGTGGAAACTCATAAAGAGCCAATTACATTTAACTGCTAGGCACGTGTATTTGCATGTCCATATGAATAATTTCATGATATGGTCATATTTCTTGCAATCATTTTTTCAGTTTATGGCTAGGGATGAAATATTCCAGAATTATGTGTTGTTTTGCAATGAGTGCGATGTTCTCTGTAAAGAGGACCATGATTTTCAGGAGTTCCTTCACCTAAATTTTGAGAACCAGAGCCTAAGAGATGACTTACCTCAACTTTAAGTGAAAAGGTAAGTGTGTGGATTTCAACTTAGTGTCCTAGATGTGTTTACCACACTGAACGTTGTTGCAACATAAACCATGCCCTCTATCGGGTCACGGAGAAGGAGCTGGCAGAGGATAGCAGTAGCAGAGTGACTGTCCATCTCGGGAGAAGGTCTGCTGATGGAGACAGTTGTCTGACTTAGGACAACAACAGTTTTTTCTAAACACAAAGCAACACGTACGCAAAACCTAAGTGAAGATGTATCTGTGTAGTTGTAACAGACACTGTTGGTGCCCAGCCCCATGCTTTTGAAGTATATTTTACATAGTCTCTTGGACGGTCCCCAGGATTGCATCCAGTTGCCCACAGAGGTACATTAATGGTGGTGAGGAGGGCCCCCACACCAGCCCTCCTCATTTGGAGCTTTCTTCTCTTCCCAGACTCACTTCTCACTACGCTTGCTGCGATCACCTTCTGAATAGACACTCTGAACACAAACCCTTGTCTCAGGCTCTGCTTTTGAGGAATACAAGATATTCAACTATCCCACTGATCCCTGGGATCATCCAAGGGAAAATCATAATAAATACGCATTGGTTAAAATAGTCACAGGCATCCTTGTAGAGTGCTTACCATGTGCCAGGCATTGTACTGAAAGTTCTACTTACAGTGTCTTATTTAATTATCACAATAACCATATGAATTGTGCATTACTCATATTATTTTAAAGATAATGAAACTAACGCTTCAGAGGCTTCCTGGTAGATCACACACTGAAGGTCACTAGTAAATGACAGGTCTGGCTGGGATTCAAACCCAAATCCTTTGTGTGTTTTTCTGCAAGTTTAATGCAAAAGTGTGAGCTGGTCACTCATATATGTATTTCAATAATAGTTTTAACAAAACTACCAACCCCGAGAAGCATCTTTGTAACAAGTGTAAATGTAATAAGAGAAAGGAAGAACCCTGCCTGAGTGCTTCCATCCTCCAGACGAGCCTTTCTCCAGGTGCATCTTTTCAGTCTCAGAGGAGACGAAAGTAAAGCAGTTACGCAATATTTTTAAAATTCAAACTGGGTGCATGTTTTGTTTTTAGCCCAGGCATCTCAATTCTTTACCTGAGATCATAACGATTAGTTGTGAAAGAATTTGTTTTCTTAAGGATGTACGTTCTCCAACAAGTAGTGGTCTGGAATCCAAAACCCTTCTCCTCTGGCTCAGCCCTTGGGCTCCTCAACCCTCCAGCGGATCTGTGACTGACCTCACCAGCAGACCCAGGCCAAAGTGGAGGGATCAAGGGACCAAGCGCCAGCACCCCGCCAGGCCTCCTCGTTGGAGCAGGATGACGGAACTTCCCCCGTTCCCAGCGGCCTCGGTGTCCTCACCCATAACAAGGGGTTTAGTCTTACTAAAACTTTCTAGAGATCCCTAGATTTTACCCCGTTTCCCGATTTCACAAAGAAGAACACATTTTTGTTTGAAGCGATACACAAGAATACGGAATAAAGTGTGACCAGGCCCCCACGCCACTCACCCCAGCATCTTCCCCCTCCTTTTGTGGAGGTTTCCACTGCTGCTAGTCTAACGCGTATCATTCCAGTCCTTTCTCCACACAAGAAACCTTTGTGTCTCGTTGGCATGATATCATGGAGCCCTCGGGATTTACAGGTTCCAGAGTGTGGAATTATCTTCGATGTGTTTGGGGGAAATGGAGCCTGTGGCAAAAGAGAAAGTGAGTTACTAATTGGATTTATGGCCATTACTCCCAGAGCAGCCCTCTGCCCTCGGTAATCATGATAGCAGTTCAGATAGAATCTCTCTCTGCAAAAGACCCAGAAGGCTCTGTTAGGAGAAAGCTGGCACATCTCCTGCTCACCCAATAAAAAGTCAGATTGTTATTAAACTGTCCCTGAAGCTACTGTGATTTACATTCATTTTAATGGTTCTCTTTGTAGAGCAGGCCCTTTAATGGGGGATGCCCTCCAGTTCCTATTGGTTGCGTTTAAAATAAATATTACACCATCCCCAGCTGTCTAACTCTCCTTTCATGCTTTGACCTGCCACAGAAAGTACAGAGACTTGATATTTCCTCCTGAGAAACCCTTGCCTGTACAAGGATGCCCAACACCACATAATTTGTGTAGCAGAGAGGTAGCGGGGATTCAGGTCTCCATCACTAGGGTGTGTCGATGTATACTATGGAATACAATGTTGCACTCAGAAGCAATGGACTAGATGGATATAAAGCAATATATAGAGAACTTAAAAGAAGGAAATAGAATGAAATGTATAGCAAAATGCTATATGTACATTTTAACACATACCCCTATATAAAGTATTTTTCAAATATTTATAACTTATATATACTTTATCATATATAAATGGATAAAAACACAAAGTCACCTGTCTTTTACTTTTCTTTACATTAAATTTTATGATCAACAAGTATTTATAGGCCACATTCTAGATATGTGAGGTAACCCAAGTTCTGCTCTGTGACCATCGGGAAGTTGCTGCACCTGTCTGAGCCTCAGTTTCTTTAATAGTAAAAATAACAGAATGGAACTAGAAAATGAGCAATAGTTCTACCTAGGTTACAATGTTGTAACTTTTATTAAGACCATATGGTTTGTGAGATTGAAACAAGGTAATAGCTGAGACCTGGCACAGGCTGGGCACTGGCGAGTGACGTTGTCATTGTCAGCACAGTCAGGCCCAAGCAGGTTAATTAATCATGAACAGCACTTGGAGTTTCACTCCTAACTTACCTCCAAGGAACCAAGAGTCAAACCCCTGTGTCAGCCATATCACCTTCAACTGTTACCTGTTCCTGTGTGGAGAGAGGGAGATCTGGCTACAGCCTGTCACTCCGCTGATGACCAGAATTAATTTGGTCACTAGCACAGGTGCCCCTCGTGTCCACTGCAAAGCTGTGGGCTTGCTCAAAGACGACCTGCTCGATAGGAGGAGGGGATGACCTTCAGACTGTGAGGTGCATGCTCCTAAGATTTGAGGTCCAAGGTAGCACCGTCCCCAAAAGGTGGCTGACCCCAGGCCCCTGAGCTCTCTGTACCTGCCCTGTCCAAAATGTGGACGAAAAGGAGCCACATGCTAACCTCACTAACTCAGGAAAGGCCTGCGTGGTGGTCTTACAAACTCAGAAACCTAAAGTAACCACAAAGAATGGTCTGAAATTAAAACCTTTTAATTAAAAAGCAGTTTATGCTTCCATGTCTCTGGATCCCATCTGTTCATCAGTTTATTTTGTTACTTAGATTCCACATATGAGTGAGATCATGTGATACTTGTCTTCTCGAACTGACTTATTTCACTTGAAGGAAGGAGGGGGAGGGTGGGTGGGTGGGAGGTAATCAACCAAAGACTTTGTATGCATATATGCATAACCCATGGACACAGACAATAGGGTTGTGAAGGCCTGGGGGAGGGTGGGGGGGGTGCAGGGAAGATTTGAGGGGGTTAATGGGGGGGGGGAAGGGGACATATATAACACGTTCAATAATAAAGAATTATAAATTTTAAAAAAGGCAGTTTATAGTAGTATGCTCTAGGTAGTCATGCTCTAGGACAGTGTCTTTCCTGACAAAGATCAACTTCGATCTTTACTGAGTCCATTGTCTTTTTGCAGTCTATGATAACATACCTGTGGAATGTCAGAGTAACTTGTAACTTCCCTTTTTCCAGACCCCTCAGGCAACAACAATTGGTGCCAGGGAGCAGAACAGAAATTCCCTCATTGTTATTGTTATCATGTTAATTGTTGGCTGTTAAGTAGCCTGTGTACCCACCTATGTAAAAGAAGTATGTGTCTATCATTTTACTTTTTATCCAATCCCAGAGGTTTCCCGCTTTGCTTTCTCCCACCTCCCTAATCTCCTCCTTTGATGATAATTTATAAAAATAGGTGAAAAACCACCATTCTCAGAGCATTGTCTCCCTGCGTTGAGATTCTGCTTCCCGGCAATTGTTTGACAGTTTGGCTCAAATAAACTCACAAAAATTCTTTACATGTTTGGATGTTTCTTATGTTAATAAAAAGAAGCCCTAAAGCCTGTTTCATGTGCTAGAGGAGAAAGCCATGTGCCTGTGCCTCTTCTTCAACAGAAGGAGCAGGCCATAAGGGCCTGATAGACTCTCTCCCACAGCCTGAGCAATCCACGGTTTCCAAGGCAAACACCAACAACCAGGAAAACTAGCAAAGCAGGAAACTGGACTGGGCGAAAGGCGGCCCAGTCTCCTGATCACTAAGGGCAGATAGCGATCCAGTTGGATCCGGGCCTGGCTCCTTTCTCCAAAGAGGAGCAGGAAGAGCTTCAGAGAGTTAACGCCTGAAGGAAGGAAGGGAAGTAGCACCCCGAGAGGTGTGAGGGGAGCTCAGTCCCCACACATCCCAGAAGGCTGGTGGCTGCCTCGGGACAAAAGCGTCATAAGCACAGAAAGCCCCAAGGCTGTCTGCAGCCTCAAGGTTGACTTTGGGTTGGTGGGTTTTAGGACTTCTCAGAAGTTCAACTTTAAGCCAAATAAAATTGCTGAGGAGAAACTAATAATATAGAGAGAGAACTCAATCGCACTATTATTTTTTTCCTTCCTTTAAAAGCATGGCAATCCCAGAGTCTCAAGTGGCCAGTCCATATCCACTCGGATGTCGAGTGTGATGGTTATTGAATGTATCAATAATTTGAAATATAAAAAAATCCAAATAAATAAGTTTGTATGAAAAGAAACTCCAGTTTTTTATTCTACTGCCGCGCTTTGTAAAATCTGGGGTATTTAAAAAATTAAATCCCGAGTAGAATAAAGGAATCGAGAAAAAAGCAAGCGAGTGCAAAGGGTTAACTTATTGTCTGTCAGTGTATCCCTGCAGAGGGCTTTCCACGGCCAGTCTGGCCAGTTTATCCCGTGGTTCAAGAGAAAACATTTAGCTCTTCACTTTACATATGTAGGGTACCCAGAAACTATAACATTTTATAGCAAACCCCAGGGAGATCAGCTTCAAAAGAATAATGTATTATTCCTGGCCTGCTGGCCCATGCCATCGGCTTGCATCTACTTCCTGACCTCTACTAGAGCCTGCAAGCTTCAGTCATAACAAAGGTCCATTTCTTTACCCTTCACAAAAATAAAGTCAGGTGCACTGGCCTAAATAAGGCTATGTCAGGGTGTCAGTCTCCACCTGGGCATTGAAGCTGAAGCCATTTGGCACCACTTTTTCCTTTTAATTCATGATGTCCCCGCAGCAGCCACACTAGTTTTCTTTTAAAAATGTTAACAGACTACACAAGGCCGCGTTGTCTTACACCTTGCCATTGGGAGAGGGAAGCTAAGTGGAGGGTGTGGAAATGAAAGACTTTAACATTCATTTAAGTGCCTACTATGGGCCGGGTGGGAGAGGAAAGGCATCTTATTGAAACAGAGGAAAAGAAGCTGGACTGTGAGAGGCCCATGACGAAACTGAATTGGATCTGCTTTACCTGCTAATCTGCTCCTCTACCTTTCAGGCTATCAGGAGAATTCAGAATGAAGGGAAGAATAAAGATAGGGTTAAGGAGTGGCCCATCCTTGGTCAAGATACATACTATTTCAGGGCTATTATATGATTCCAACAAGTTAGAATGTCAAGAGGAAAGAAATGGCAGAAGGAAGCCAGTGAAGAAAGAATCCATTAGCAAAGGTCTGTGAAAACTTGTGAATGGCGTGGGGCCCTGTAAATATAAAACCTCGTTAGGCAACACAGAGAGGCAGCTAGGTGAATGGCTATCCCAGGACGTTTCCTCCGGCAGAGAGAGAGGAGGAAAACACAGCCATGGGATTGTAGAACAGAAGAGCTTTGTGTACCATCAATTAGTTTGCTAAACATTTTTTGAGCATTTACTGTGTTCTGATCCCTGTGCAAAGGTATAAAAAATATCTAAGAAATAACCCCGGCCCTAAATGAGCTTGTAATCTGAAGGCAACATTTAAACAAATACAAGGCAAATATTGCAATAATGGAAGTGTGTATATTTGGGTATATTCAGAGGCAGTATGAGGGGATCTTTCAGGTGGATCCAGCTCCAATTTCCTTAGAATTTGGAAAGGTGACATCCTGCTTCTGGGATCATATTGTCAGTCAACTTACATTTTTATTTTATTGAGAGTTTGGAGATCTTTCTACATTTTCATGGATGTCTGGAATATGAAAATAAAGGAATCTACAGATTTCAGAGAGAATAAGAAATCGATGAAGCCAATTAATGTTGAAAAAGAAAGGTTGAGAGCCTCGCTGATTAGACATTAATACCTTCAATAAAGTTAATTAAAATACGTGGTAGTGACTGAGCAAAGTACAGGTAATTCAGTGGAATATACAGCTCATTAGGACACATTTTCATAGATTCAGTAGCTTATAACATGTGGGAAAATTTGCAACTGAAATCAGTGATGAAAGGCTGAGTCATTCAATAAGTGGTATTGAGTATCATTTGCAAAAATATTCATTTTGCAAATGAATTGTCATATGCAAAAGCATGACACATTTCTCCCACCCTATATCAAATTAATATCAGATGGACTAATAAATTAAATGTTAGTAAAAGAATTCCTCAAATGTCTAGAATAAAATATGGGTGATTATTTCTACAACCTGAGTAGAGAGGATTTCTCAAGAATCACAAGGAAATAAAGCTTAAAGGCTAATAGTGATAGATTTTACTCCATATAAGGACAGTATGTACAGTGTCACAGCCTTCCATTGACTAGAAGCCAAGGGCAGGACAATGTCAGTGAGACACTGGGCAGACACTCTGACATTCGAGGGGCAGGGGAGCAGGGGGTTGTGCACAAGTGTGTGTGTATACTTGGTGTTTTCAGTTTTCAACAGTGATTATGTATTATTGTGTAATAAAAAACAGAAGCCTTGTTTTTTTACAACAAATGTCTGGATCCTCAACTTTCAAAGTATTTTACCCTTAAATAACCTAAAAAAAATAAACAAAAACTAAAATTAATGTCTCCCAGTGAATAATGCTCTTTCGCATACATTATGATGTCATCTTTCAAAATAACCCAATGAAATAAATGATTTCATTTTTATCTCTACATTTGGTTAATAAAGATATAGGGACTTAGAGTGTTGTAGTGATTTGTCCAACATCACACAGTAAGCAAGAACTGTGAACTATCCCCAGCTATCCGGGTTCTACATGCTCTGTATATGCTGTATCACATGTTCTTTATCCATCGATCTGTTGATAGACATTTAGGTTGTTTGCATATCTTGGCTTTTATGAATAATGTTGCAATAAACACAGGAGTGCAGTTGTCTCTTCAAGATCCAGATTTTAATTCCTTTGGAACCAGAAGTGGAATTGCTGAATTAATTGGTAATTCTATGTTTAATTTTTTGAGGAACCTCCATGTTGTTTTCCACAGAAGTTGCACCATGTTGCATTCCCAACTACAGTGTAAAAGGTTTTCCTTTTCTTTGTATCTTTGATTTGTGGGGTAGGAGTAAACTTTTGACAGTGATGGAAAAGTTTATGGCACTGATTGTAATGATGGTTTCATGGGCACATACTTATCTCCTAACACATCAAGTTGTATATATTAAATATCTACAGCTTTTTGTATGTCTATTATGCCTCAAGGAAATTGTTTTAAAAGCAAATAAATAATTTAAAGGACTAGGTGATTTAAATTCATACATGAAAACTTGTAGATTTCCCTAAGAAATTACAAAGTCTGAAACAATAACTTCGTATGCTAAAATATATGTTTACTTTATATTGCTAATCAAAACACTTAATCTCTCAGTCTACTACATTTACTGCCATCTTTTCTCCAAGAACCAGTGGGTGGGAATTAGTTTCATGTCTATATAACTAAAAGACCATTGGTTGGTTTTGCAAAATCAAAGTATCACAAGCTCTCATGAGCTACACAAAGGACCAGGATCTTGTCAATTTTAAATTACAGTTGTATCCTAAGATTCCAGCATGGTAGGCACTCAAAGAATATAAATTAGTGAGTAAATGAATGTGGACCTAGTTCAAAGGCAGGCATTCTGCTCTTAGGAAGCAGAAAATGCTTGCAACTTTTACCTGGCACTACTTTTAAAAAGGGACTCTCTTTATATTATAGCGGCTGAAAACTACCTAAATGTTAAGTCACAGATTAATATTACAGTCTAGATACCCTCTACAGAAAATTAAAATAACATTATCAAAGTTAATGTAACAATATATCATTTAGGATGTTTCCATCCTAACGTTAAACACTGACTGAAACTGACTTTAAAATAAGGACTGCTATATACCCTGGCTGGTTTGGCTCAATGGATAGAGCGTCAGCCTGTGGACTGAAGGGTCCCGGGTACGATTAGGATCAAGGGCACATTCCCTGTTTGTGGGCTTGATCCCTAGTGGGTGGCATGCAGGAAACAGCTGATCAATGAGTCTCTCTCATCATTGATGTTTCTATCTCTCTCTCTCCTTCTCCCTTCCTCTCTGAAATCAATAAAAATATATATATATTTTTTAAATAAGGACTGCTAAATCCCATATATCAGGAAGTTCAAAGTAGAAAAAGTTTCAGGGTCAGCTGATCCCAAGCCTATGACATCATTAAGGACTATGTTTTCTCCTTCATGCTGCTGTGCCATCCTTAGTGGGTCAGATTTGCCCTCAGGGGTTCTCCTTCACTATTTCAAGATGGTACACAGCTCCAGGCACCACATCCAAATACGGCAGTGTCCACAGGCCCAAAGTGTTGTCTCTTCAGGTCTCTTATCTAGGATCAGGAAATCTAGTAGGCTTTTTAACTTAGTATAATGCATTTGACATTCATTCATTTTGTTGCAGGAATCAATAGTTCATTATTTTTTATTGTTGAGTGAGTACCTCAATTATTTGGATGTACCACAATTTGTTCATCTATTCACCCATTAGAGGACATTGCGCTTGTTTCTAATTTGGGGTGGTTACAAATAGTGCTGCTATAAATATTCAGGTACAGGTTTTTGTGTGAACATAAGTTTTCACTTTTCTAGGTTAAATATCTAAGAGTAGAATTGCTGGTTTATTTGGTAAATGTATATTTAACTTTATTTTAAGAGTTGCCAAACTTTTTTTCAAGAATGGCTGTAAATTATTTTCTCTGAGCAAATCACTACGAAGAGAATAAAAAGACAAGCTACCTAATGGGTAAAAATATTGAAAATCACAAATCTGATGAAGGATTTGCATCTAGAATATATAAAGAGTTATCAAAGTCAGTAACAAGTAAAAAAAAACAAAACCACTCAATTATATGAGTTGGCAAAAAAATTTTAATACTTCACCAAAAAAGATTATGAGGGTAACAAGTAAATGAAAGGCCAACCAAAAATGGTTTGCATTCCTACCAGTAATCTGTGAAAGTTCAGTTGCTCTTAAGGCTCACCAATGCTTGGTTTGCTTGCTTGTTTTTCAATTATTCTAATAAGAATGTAGTAGTATCCAACTGTGGTTCTAATTTGCATTCTTATGACTAATGATATTGAACTTCCTTCCATTTACTTGTTATCCACATAGTCTTGTTTGGTGAAGTATTAAAATTTTTTGCCAACTCATTTAATTGAGTGTTTGTTTCCTTTTTACTGACTTTGAGAACTCTTTATATATTCTAGATGCAAATCCTTCATCAGATGTGTGATTTTCAATATTTTCACTCATTAGGTAGCTTGTCTTTTTATTCTCTTAACAGTGACTTGCTCAGAGAAAATAATGTTATTTTTCCCTAACCAATGTTTAGTGATGTTTCAAATATAAGTGTTATTATATTTATTATTATATACCAGATTGTTATATACCTTTGGTTGTTCTCTGGAGTGCTGAATGGTTTGTGTGTGTTTTTCAGTTTGTCCATACTTACCATTGCTTTTTAGGGACAAAATTTGTCACTCTCCTTGCTCAGCCATAGCTAGAATGAGCCAGTAACTTAGTTTTTAAAAAAATACAGAAAGCGCCTACTAAACCTTAAACTCTTAATTATATTGTTATATGTTCTCTTGACCATTTTTAATGTTATCCCTCTATTTCACATTATTGTAAGTTGTGTGTACTATTGTTTTGAATTCTGGTTTTTTTTTTAACTTGTTATTTTATATATGCATTTCATTGCAGTGGCATAACTCACAGGATCACCATCATGTTCACATTCCTTGAACAACAGTGTACTTTTAAGTCTGCAAACACATGATTCTTTTTATTTTGTATGTAGGTTTGCTTTTTCCTGGTTGCTTAGAGAGCTGTTCATAAGTTTTGTGAAATAAATATTCTTGTCACCATCTCAGTGGCATCTTATAGAGTCAATAATAGTAATCTCTTACAGATTGTAAAGAAATTCTAATGTTTAGAACATATTCTTGATAGGCCTTTAGACCCGCACACTTCTTATGGTAGTAAGTAATTGCAATATTTAAAAGCCATATTAGAATACGTAACTGTGACTTATAATGGTGTGGATATTTGGTACCTTATTCTAGATACAGATTTTTATAACATATTTCACTCTTCTTATAAATTCTACATGTCACCTATTTATCTAGCTTTATCTATACCTATTCATCTCTCTATATAAAGTGAATTGAAAACATTGGCATTGATGATACTTCTGGTGTTGTCAATCCTCACTCAAGGATATTTTTCCATTGATTTTAGAGAGAGTGGAATGGAGTGGGGAAAGACAAAGAGAGAGAAACATCGATTTGAGAGAGACAGATTAATTGGTTGCCTCCCACATGCAACCCGACGGGGCTGGGGATAAAGCCTGCAACTGAGAAATGTGTCCTTGACCAGAATCAAACCCTCAACCCTTCAGTCCACAGGCCGATGCTCTATCCTCCAAGACAAACCAGCTAGGGCCCATTGGTAATATTTTATGACAATCCTAAAAACTGCTAGATACTTTTTGAGTATCAAAAAGCTAAATATGATCATTATAGTATAACTGTTAACACCTCTGCTTCTCAAGACATACTAATCCCATAGTGGATAAAAATGCTTTTGACTAAAAAGCACTTAGAATCAGAATTTTGTATTTCCTAAAATTTCATGAAATAATATATTTCCAAAAGTATTAGCTCTCCATTACATACCTATTATTGAGCATACTAAAGCCATTGTGCCTAACTTTCTATCTTCCACTCCATTACAGCATAAATCAGATTGATTTGGTGTGGCCTGGTGGTAGCACACAATAATATACCAGAAAAAAAGTGTCTTAGGAAAAGCAAAAAGAAACATAAAGAGGTGACAGCTTTTATTTTAAATCCATATGCAGTAATAAATATATCAATGCTACTTATGGGTCTTACAGAAATTTTTAAAAGGCTCTTTATAAAATGTATGTCTTAGTTTTCTAAACATATTTCATTAGGGAACAGCTGTTTAAGGTTAAACAAAATAGACCCTTACTCTATTTTCATACATTCGTTCCCCAAATCAGCATGTTATATGCCTCATTTAGGCTTTTTTTTCCAAAGTCAATTACACAAATACTGGATAGAAGATATTACTTGTGGCCAGCTCCTATGGAACTGAAGAATTTACTACAAACTCCGTAAGAGCCAGCTCACGAAATGACTGTCACAAAAGCCAATAATGTGAATGAAAAATGCAAAATCTGACCACAGAGATAGTCCTACTGGGCTACACACTGGTGCCAGGCACATCCAAAAGACTGGGCTGAGTTCCAGGCACACACTAGATAGAGCCATTCACAGGAGGCCCACCAACATAGGTAGGAGAATTGAGTAAAGAAACTGAGTGCATTTCAACCTGGAATAGAGAAAATTACAGGGAGCTATGAGAGCAATTTTTGAATATTTGAAGTGTGGTTATGGCAGGTTGTGTTCTCATGGCCTTATCACTATCTGTTCTCTCCACCCTACCCCCTACTTTCTTGCTAAGCAAACAGATTTGCTTAGGTTGCCACAGAGACCCTTTGGTCTCAGGAAGAAGAGACCCCACCGAAGCCCCAGGTATAGAATCATGATGGTTCTAAACTCGCCATAGTAATTTAATTCCCTATGGCCCCTGATTGGTCTAAGGATGACCATGTACCCAATTCTGGCTAAGGAAAGTCACATAAATCAAAGTTTTTTCTTATCTTCCAAGAAGGAAAAAGTTGACTGGCATGCCTTTCACTCCCTAGTTCTTTCTTTTTTCCCACCAGAGGATACAGCAGAAATTGCATGAAGAATGGCAATGTAGAAAGATAGAAAGCACCTGTATCCCTGAGAGCTCTACCAGCTGGACTGTCTACTTGCAGAGAATTTTTTAGAAAGACAAGCTCCTATTTGCTTAACCACAGTGGTTAGGTATTCCATTTACTGCAGCTAAACACACTTTGGGCTAATGTCATCATGGAAAGAAAAACACATTTGATCCTCAGACTTCTAGAAGGCAAAACTGAAACCACCGAGTGGGAGTTACAAGAAAGAAGATTTTGGGTCAATATCAGAAAATCATTTTCTAACAAATAACAGTGCTGGAAAACAAGGTTGCTTCTGGAGTCAATGATCCCCCATCACAAACACAGTCAAGTAAAAGGTGGCTGACTACCAGGAAAGGTGCTGAACAAGGAATTTCTGCTTGTATTGGGAGGACCCATGGTTCCTATGAACTCTAATTACTATACTATGCCTTTATGTCTGAAAAATACCTTATTGGTATTTGCTAGTCATATATGAGAAACCTGGCTCTAAAAGGGTGACAGGTTACCAATTATTTTTTAGATTGCTCAGGATTTAGAACGATATCTTCCTGATATCAGGTTTCTCAATATTTGAAAATACGCAGATTTTGTTTCAAGTTTCTTTATCTTGGCATTTTGGTTGAACTAGTCAATGTCCTGTGATCAAATACAGTAGATGGTATTTGAATTACAGATTGACTGTTCTGGTCAAATTCCCATTCTGAGAACACTGCTTTGCTCTGAAGGAGTCACCTCATTTCTGATTTCTGAATGCCAAATGAGCTCATTTTCTCTGTGGCATCTTCTCCCCAGCCCCAGATATACTATACATTATTATTCTGTGTTCTAATGTCCATTAAATTTTTTCTTTGGTTATGCTAAAGGATGTCCCATGAACAGCTACTTCCATATATTATGGCTCAGTCTCTGCATGTGGTCAACAGAGCAGAGGCAACATTTTAATGACCATATTCTGGCTACTTTCTGTAAATTCATTTTAAGTTAATATTAATTTCATTTCCAAGGCGTGACACTGAGAAAAAGCACTTGTGATTTGGTCATTTTCAGAGTATGCCCACATTCAGATCTCACAATGCTTGTTGAGCACGAGCTATGAAAAAGTTGGTTCTTTGCAGAGACTCAGAAGCAACTAAAATAGCCCTAGCAGGTGTGGCTCAGTTGGTTTGGAGCATCGAGCTATACACCAAGAGGAGGCAGATTCCATTCCCGGTCCAGACCCGTACGCAGATTTCGGGTTCGATCTCTGGTCAGGCAGGTGCAGAGGCAACAGATAGATGTTTCTCTCTCACATCGATGTTTCTCTCTCTCTTCTCCCTTTCCTCTCTTTCTAAAATCAATTTTTTTAAAAAATACTAAAATAGACAGCATACCAGATAGGACAAAGGAAAGGAAAGAAGTCACATAAATGATGCCTCATTTTGTTTGTAAAACTTTCCATTTCAGATGTCATGGCAGACATTAGTGTTCCCATTTTATAGATGAGGAAGCCGAGGCTCAGAGACATACAAATAATTAACTGCAAACAGGCTGAATGAAACAGACTGTTGTAAAAGTACTAGTATATGTTCACTCTAACTTAATTTGAAACCTCAGGGTCACTTGCATGTAGGAATTTTTTTGGATTCTGAAAAGACTAGAGGCCCGCTGCACAAATTTGTGCACCAGTGGGGTCCCTCGGCCTGGTCTGTGGGATCGGGCCAAAACCGGCTCTCTGACATCCCCTGAGGGGTCCCGGATTGTGAGAGGGCTCAGGCCAGGCCAAGGGACCCCACTGGTGCACGATTGGGGCCAGGGAGGGATGCGGGAGGTTGGCCAGCCTGCGGGGACCAAGGGAAGACTCCTGGGCATGTCCGGCCTGTCTTGCTCAGTCCCGATCAGCCAGACCCCAGCAGCAAGCTAACCTACCGGTCGGAGCATCTGCCCCCTGGTGGTCAGTGCACATCATAGTGAGCAGTTGAGCAGCCTTAGTATATCATTAGCATATTACACTTTGATTGGTTGAACGGACGACCCGACGACCAGACACTTAGCATATTAGGCTTTTATTATATAGGATAATATGGTGCATATATCACTTATTAACTAATGTCCACATCAGAGTCTGGTCATCCTCTGTCATCAAACATGAATATATTTATGCAGCAAATTTATCTGAATATTCATAGTAGTGAGATAAATGAAGATTATAAAGGGACTTCAGATCAGTAAGGTCAGGTATTGTGGCCAAGTAAGTTACATAAAAGCTTTCCATATTCTGAGCTTTCTGGATTTCAGTAGTGCAGAGAAGGAACCATGGCCTGTTCTAGCTGCAGAGAACTCATTCATGTGGATTGGAGAATTGAATCAAGGGAGATTTCACAAAGGAAGTGACATCTTATCCAGACCATAAAGAACCAGTAGGATTTCAAAAATTGTAGAAGTAATATATATCTTCTACAAAGAGACTTCAGCAAACACAAATGGGAGAGAGGTGGTACAGGAAAGGCACTTCAGGTTATCTGAAGCTGGCTCCACAGAACATTTGCCACCACCCAAAAAGGCCCTGCAGCCCAATGGGGTGACCAATTGTCAGTCTACCCAGGACTCTCCCCATTTTAGCACTAAAAGTCTCATGTCCATATTCACTGAGACACTTGCTCACCTAGCAACCCCGTGATCCGTTTTCTTTGTTGAGGAGTGGCTGATTCAGCAGAACTCAGAGCTGCCCTTTGGCTTTGTGCTGCCCATGAGAGTTCTGGTGGTGCCAGAGGTTCCCAGCACAAGGCCTTTTCACGAGCAGGTCGTGAGCCCAGGCTCTGGTGTATGTGTAGCAAGGGGTCTACAGCCCAGGCACTGGGCCCATCTTGGCTGTGCACTTCCAGAATCAGACTCAGAATCAAAAAATAAGCATAATGAAGATTTCAAAGGTAGAATGTGGAAATAGAACACATAGGTCACTTTTTTTCTGTACAAATGACTCATTGTTGGTAAAGAGACTCTGAGTTCAAATAACACCTATAAGGATTACTTAGGGAGTCTTTTGTTGATCAAAAGTGTCAAGGAAGGCCGACAAACCCACACCAACAAATGGAAACTTCAGTCGAAACACTGAATGTTTGCAAATATCCAGATGTTCAGTGTCCTGCAGCCTCGGCCTCAACGTTGATCATTTGGAATTGAACTGATGGTATGAGGCAATGTTCTTAGAGCATTTCACACACAACAATGTAAAGCTGGATTTAATATAGCAAAATGAGAAAAGCCAAATCCAGATAACATTTCCTCCAGAAGAAGCAACATGCCCGAACAACTTGGCTAACACCTAAATTTAGTCATGAGGATGATATTAATTACCACCAAGTGGTTTTATCTTTTATTAATAGAAAAACACGTGTTGTTTCCTGTCTTTAGCTTTCCAGAGGATGGGACAAGGACTGTCACTACATTCTACACACACCCTCCTGAAGCCGGCGGAGGGTGGCCTCCCAGGGGCTCAGGCACGGACATGACAGAGCCCAGCCAACCACCTCTCTGATCCGACATGGCCTCACAGAGAGCGTTGATAGGAATTGTTTTAATTCCAATGGTAACCAAGCTGTACATATTCTTTAAGTGACACAACTATTATTTACAAACCAGGGTGTGTCCGCCTCGAGACATTTTTATATTTTCAGAAATAATCATAACCACAACTTTGGGCAACATAAATAAGAAAAAATGAAAGAAGATACAAGGTACACTGACAATGCAGGCCTTACAAAATCTTTTGTATTTGGCATCATTTCATTTTCAAGAAGAGAATTGGTGACATTGAGCCAACTGAATGAGCAGAGGAGGAAAATAGGAAATAAAGACCTAATATATTACAAAATAACCAAGATATCCATAATAGCCGGAATGAAAATAAAATAACATTGACATCTGAATAATATTCATGGAACTCTTTACCAACATCAAGAAAATAGCATTACACACACACACACACACACACACACACACACACACACGCACGCAGGCACACACACACAAATGCACACTGGTAAAATAGCAAATGTCAAGGGGTAATTTAATTTATTATCTTGGCCATTCATTTATTTATTCACATAACAAATATTTATTCACAGCCTACTATGTGTCAGATACTAGAATAGAGTGTTAAAAATATATGCTAACTACCCTCAAGAAGTTCACCCTCTAGCTGAGGAGAAAATCAAATAAAAATAACCAAGAAATAATCTGATGGTCTGGATGGCATGGCTCAGTGATTGAGTGTCGACCTATGAACCAGGAGGTCAGGGTTCAATTCCTGGTCAGGGCACATGCCTGGGTTTGGGGCTTGATCCCCAGTGGGAGGCGTGCAGGAGGCAGCAGACAGCTGATCAATGATTCTCTCTCTCCTTCTCCCTCTCCCTTCCTCTCTGAAATCAATAAAAATATAAAAATAAAAAAGAAAGAAAGAATCTGATGAATAATGTGACTTACATCCACAAGTATTTTCCATTTGGTGAGAACTTTACCGTTTATATCTCTCTCTTTCATATATTTTTGTATTTTTCTGCATCATTATGTTTAGGCATGTCGCTTATAAACAGAATATGATTGGTCATATTCTCAAATGCAATCTGAGCTTTCCTGTCTTTTAACTGAAGAATTTGTTTACTGACACTGACTCCTTTCTACCATCTTTTTTTGTGTTTTCTATTACCACATTCTTGCTTCCTTTTCTCTATGTTCTGTCTTGTATAAGATCAACTTTCTTTATTCTCTTTTGCTTCCTTCTCCTGAGTTGAAGTCATAAATTGTATTTCTATTCTTTTAGTAAGGTATCATTAAAAAATGTTAACTTGGGCACATAATAAAGTCAGTCACCAATGGCTCTATCCTCCTCCCAAACAAAGCCAGGGACACTCACCCCTTCTGCCAGCCATATCATTACCTAATGTTCTAGTTCTGCACTATTTTTACCCCTCTCCCATTAGTCAGTGTTATTGTTACTGGTTTGAGGTTTTCTTACATCAATGCTTATTTATTTTACTAATATGTTTACCAATTTCTTTGTTCTCCACTGGTTTCAATTTCCTTCTTACTGAAATATAAGCATACTTTGAAAACTGATTCTTAGATTAACATTTTCCTGTTTTTAATTCCCAAACTTTATAAAATTTATGTATTTCTGAATATAATAGTTTTTTGTGGCTAATGTTTGCTTAGAAAAAATGTATGTGCACCTCAAAATTTAAATGCCCTAGCCAGTTTGGCTCAGTGGATAGAACATCAGCCTATGGACTGAAGGGTCCCAGGTTCGATTCCAGTCAAGGGCACATGCCCGGGTTGCAGGCTTGATCCCCAGTAGGGGGAATGTGGGGGGCGGCCAATGAATGATTCTCTCTCATTGTTGATGTTTCTATCTCTCTCTCCCTCTCCCTTCCTCTCTGAAATCAATAAAAAATATATTTAGAAAAATTTAATCAACACCTTAAACAGAGCAATTTGCAAAAAGAGTCAAAGTTGTATTCCAAATACGATTGGTAGACTCAAGGGAAGACATTGAAAAGCCCTCTGAGAGTCAGCAAAGTATTCATCCATATGCTGTTGGTGCTAAAGAGGAACATCACAGGGTTACTTCGAACAGGTGTTTGTTAATAGCCAGGTTCACTGTTCTATGATCAGGAAGTAATGCTTTAACATTTGTTTATTTAAGCATTTGATGGTTGTGCTATGTCAATGTTGTACTGTGTTTTGGTTGCATTTTAAAAATAGTTAATGGCTTGGGTTTAGTAAATAATGAATTGGAATTTTCCCCCATTTGATTTAATGGAAAATAAACTTGGCAGTGTTTTCCTTTTGAATGTTTGATTTTAAGGAAGTGATTACTGGAGTTAAGTTTGCAACGCATGTATATTTTTAAGTAGCTCTTTAAAAGACTCCAAATTATTATCTTCAATGTCTTTCTTCTAGCTTCACTCCCAAACAACTTAGCTAAGTACTCATTTTAGGTTGACTTCATTTTTGCCTTCCACCATTTAACGATGTTATTCCATCATCTTTTGGTATTATTTTTGAGAATTCTGTTCTAAATCTAATTATCATTTCTTTGTGAGTAATTTGTCTTTTTCTCTGTATTCTTTTAATATTTTTGTTGGTTTTCTGATGTTCAACAGTTTTCATTGTGAGGGTCTAGGTGTGGATTTGTATTTATATATCCTACTCAGGAGCCATTCAGTCACCCAATATATATTTATTGTGTACTTATTACATGCCAGATCCAGACACTAGGGATTAGCAGATAACGAATCAAAGTTTCCATGTTCAAGCAGCTTACATTCTGTGAGAGGCAATGAAAAGTAAACAACAGTTTACTTTATACATTATATCTGGTAGTGATGAATGCTATGGAGAAAAATAAATTAGGTTATGAAGGATAATAGATTCTAAGAAAGCTGATGAATTCTAAATAAGGGATACGGAATCCCTTTTTAATAAGGTGACATTTCAGCAGATACTGAAGTAAATTAGGACACCAATTATATAATTATCTGGAGAAAGAGACTTATGATGGAGAATACAGCACATGCAAGAGCCTTGTGGTCACAGCAAGCCTGGTGTGGTCAAGGAATGGCACAGAAGTCAATGTTGCTGAACAGGAAAAGAGTGAGAGAGAATGGTGGTAGATCAAATCAGACGAGTAAATGCACACTGACCGTACAGTCCATTGTGGGTCTTCGGAAAGGTTCTGGAAAGCCACTGCAGTCTTAAACAACGGAGTGTGACATATGTCTAAAAAGCTCACTCTGTCTGCTGTGCAGATAACTTTTTTTTTTTTTTAATGTAGAGAAGAAGGATGACTAATTAGCAGGCCATTACAGTGGTCCAGAGGAAATGTGGTGCTGATTAGGACCATAACAGTTGTGGTGAAGGTGTTGGGAAATGGTCAAATTCTACATATATTTCAAAGATAGAATCGATAGCACTTGCTGAATTGGATGTGGGGTATGAGATAAACAGAAATTACAAGGGTGACACCAAAATTTTTGAACCAACTAACTGAAAGAATGGAATAGTCATTTTCTGAGGAGGAACGTTTTCAAGAGGAGCAACTTTGGAGCGAGAAACAGGGGAAATCAGGAGTTTCCTTTGAAAATGTTAAGTTTGAGAAATCTATTAGATCTTCTAATGGAGCTATAGTATAGGACAGTGGTCGGCAAACTGCGGCTCGTGAGCCACATGTGGCTCTTTGGCCCCTTGAGTGTGGCTTTTCCACAAAATACCACGGCCTGGGCGAGTCTATTTTGAAGAAATGGCGTTAGAAGAAGTTTAAGTTTAAAAAATTTGGCTCTCAAAAGAAATTTCAATCGTTGTACTGTTGATATTTGGCTCTGTTGACTAATGAGTTTGCCGACCACTGGAAGTTGAATATAAGAATTTGAAGTTCAGAGAAGTTCAAACTGGAGATATAAATTTGGGAGTTGCCAGCATTTAGTACGTACAGCCATGTGATGGGGATGTGATTGCCTTAGAGAGTAGAGAAGGAGCCTAACCCTTTGATGACTCCATCGTTTAAGATCAGGAGATAAAAATGAATCAGCAAAGGATACTGGGAGGGAACAGCCAGAGCAGTATGAATTCAAGAAAGAGTGATGCCCTAGAAGCCAAGTGAAGAAAGCATTTTACGAGAAGGGAGTAACCAACTATCAAATGCTGCTGATAGCACATAAGGAGGCTGAAAATGTGCCATTGGAGTTAGCAATGTGGAGTCCATGGGAAACCTCTCTAACAGAGAGATGAAGATGAGAGGGATGAAGACAAAGAAGAAAGACTAGGAGAGTAGATGGGGAATATAGGCAACTCTTGGAATGAGTGTTGCTGTGAAAAGAACAGCCATGTGGAGTAGCATCTGAAAGAGGGTGGGGACAAGGAAAGTTAAGTTTTATTTTACCATGACATGTTATTGAAATATGCTTGTTTGCTGCCAGGAATAAGATAGTAGAGGGGAAAGATGATTGAGAGTAAGAGAAAGAAAGAACATTGCTGAGGGGACATGCTATGTGGCTTCGTTCTGAGGACTCACTTTTTTTTTTCCTTTCTAGAAACGTTCACCTTCTCTTTCTTTAAATATTACAACTTCTTGTTCTGGCCAGGTGGCTCAGTTGTTTGGAGCATTGTCCTGTACACTGAAAGATTTTGGGTTTGATTCTTGGTCAAGGGCACATACCTAGATATATATTGTGTCTCTTTGGACTATTATTCATATCACTAAATCTTTCCTCAAATTTCTATTTCCTTATCTCCCTGTACTGCATTCTGGGTGATTTCCTCAGCTCTACCTTCTGGCTAAATAATTTTCCCAACTATGATTAATTTGTTCTTTGACCCATCTATTGAATTCTAAATATCAATATTTTCCATTTTTACAATTGCTTTTCTGTGTTTTTTCAAATATACTTACTCTTACCTTATAAGGTGATTTTCTTATCTTAGTATTTCTATTCACTTTAAACTTGTTTTATTTTATCACATTCTTGGGTGTCACTATTCCCAGTTATCACATCTAGTGACCCTGCATCATGGTGGGCTTATTCCTCATGGAGTTTGTAATTTTTACTTTTTTTTTTTTTTTTTTTTTTTGCTTATCTTCAGCAAAAGTTGTTTTTCAGTTGAAGCCATGCATCCTCGCTTGTGTAAGAGTCCCTTGGAGAAATTTTCACCTTTTCTTCTATTAAACTCTAGTTTTTAGTCTGACCAAAAGATATTGTTTTTACAACCCCCCTTTCAAAGACTCAGTGTCCCAGATTGAAGGCCTCAGTCCCAGCCCTCAATACCATGCCTGTCACGGTGTAAGCATTGAAACTCCCAGCACCCTGTACCTACAACCTATACCCGTTCATTACCAGCCCCTATGTCATCTCAGCACCAGCTGTAGCTCTCTCCTCTAGGTTTGAGCTCCCTTTTTGTTTTTCAAACCAAAGATGTTCCCTTTCCTTCCAGTTTAGGTATATATATTAAAGTATTTTCTATAAACTTTTTTTATGTAACATTTTTATGTATTTGCAGCAGGAGAATATGCCTGCATAATGTCAATCTATCAAATATGGTAAACTCGGAAGGTCAGCATAAATACTGGTTCCAGAACACTTTGACTAAACTCAAAATCGAAGTTGGCCTCCAAATTTTTCTCAACCCAGGAAGCAAATACCAGTTTGGCATGGGAAATGAGCGGAAGTGGCATGTGCCATTTCCAGAAGTGCCTACAGCAATCTTTCCCCGTGCAATGTATAGTTTCTTTTCACCTCTGTAGGCTTGATGGAGATGAGCATGAAGACCTAGGAGGCCTTGTGTTGATGGTGAATCCCGATGTGATAGAGCCCAAGCATGGAAGGGCCTGCTTACCATCTCTGCTTGGAAAACAGCTGCCCTCTGCTCCGAAATACTCATTTTTGATATGAGCAGATGTGAAGCTCTAATTGTGTTAAGCTACTAAGTTGTAGGTATTTGAAAAAAAAAAAAAAGGAAGAAAAGAAACTCTCAAATAAAGGAAAAGAACAGAGATGTGGAATGACAACAAATTCAGTTTGAAAGTACAATAAAAGTCAACTTTGAATAATTGGTTTTCTACAGCTATTCCACATCAGTGGTGTTTACATAAGAGTAGTTTCCTCCACAATCCTTAGCAACTCATGAATCACAGTTCTTATCCGCATTCAGAGACAGCTTTGGGGACAAGTAAATGAGCATGTGATGGGAGTGAACGAACCTGAACCCTCCTCTCAGCTCTCTGGCCAACTCCCACAGTCCCACATGCTCGTGGTTCAACCTTTATCTCGCCATGAGAGCTTCTGGGAACAAGGTGAATATCTTTCCCAGGTGTGAGGAGGCTATCGTACTATCTTCACTTCACTCCAATGCGCAGATATTACCAGAACCTCCATCATTCTTAGGCACATCTGACATTAAATATATGACAAACCTGAGCAGTCAGTGTTGTGTGACTATGGTGGAGAGGTATCCACATGGCAGCCAGAAGACTGAGTTCGAGACCCAATAGAGAAACAACTCTGAAGCTTGAGCAGAGCATCTAATTCTCCCTCTGACTGTTTTTTTCATCTGTGAAACTGACATAAAGAGGATTGTGGTCCACTTACCTCACAGAGCTTGTGAAGGGCAAAATGAGATCACAGGCTTAAATAAGATGCAAGGTATTGTATTTATTTCTAGATCTGGCAGAAACACAAAAATAACTGACTTCCTAGCATCGAGGAAGTTGCCTGAGTACTGTTTCATATGGACTTTTATCCCAAGGATTTTGAAGAGCCCTCAAACAGTTCCTGACTTTGCCTAAATGAGCCTGCCATGGCCCATTTCTCCAGCCAACGAGAAGCTAATATAAATTTGAGTCCCTGCTTTAAACAGTTACAAATTCTTATAGTCAACTTGATTAATCCATCACTACATTGGATTGGAATATTTCAATAGTTACTATGTTAATAAGTCTTCTGCAAAGTATTTCCTGTTCTTATTTAATGTCCAGGAAATAACATACACTTATTTGAGGGTGTTTTCCATATAAAAATGGCACATCCTTTCCCTGAATCATCTTGTTGCTGTTACATGTCATTCTTCTCTATCATGTTCTTTGCCTCTACTTTAACACAATGTCCTCAAACCCTAAAAATGTTTAGCTCACCAACGTCATTGAGAGGCCAGATTTGCAAGGATGCTTGCAGGGGAATACAGGAAGTTCAAATTTGGCTGTGGTATGAAGTGCATTTATAGGAACACCAGTTCATGGTCATATTCATACAGCTGCTTGATGTATTAACTTGCATTCAGGAGTCCAAAATTTCACATGTAGCTGCTTCCTGTTTCCATTTTTGAAGGAACGAGTCAGGTCCCTCTGCAACTGCACAACAGCTGGAGGTAGTGGAGCTGCCTAGTGAACTCTGTGTTATTTGAAGATTGGGAACAGGACATTTCTTCACCCTGTGCTTCTACAAGGCTCAGACAAGTAGACAAGAAGGCGGATGAGCTTTGCATATGGAAGAGTTTTCCTCTGTGGTTTGAAGTCCTACACAGGATAATTAGGATACTGAATTTGGGGTTGATTCACACAGGGCCTATCTTAGTAAAAAATATTTCATAACAGTTATGATCTAGAGCTGTATGCTGCTCTCTATGGGGATTTTGAAAGGGCATAGTTTGATGCCTAAACTTGGTGCTATACCATGTTGCTTAAGTGTAAGAAGAATAACAAAGTCCAAGAACGCTGAAAGGGGGAGGCAGAGAGAGAGAGATAGAGAAAGGTCAGCATGTCTCAGAACTAATTGAGGCTACAAGTCTTGACCTTGACCTGCTTGACTTGAAAGTCAGAATCATACACGTCAATGAAATGGCTATGTGTGGCTTGGATGCAGTTGGACCAATATTCAGCTTTGTTTTTAAAGGCAGCTGCTATACAGACACCGAAGCCAGATCATCGGGGTTTAAGTCAGGATTCAATCCCTAACCTGCAGAATGATCTAAAGCAGGCTATTTAAGCTCAGTCTCCTCATCTGTAAATGAGCATCATAAGTATGCTTACTTCCTAGAGAGGAGTAAGCAAGTTAATGCATATAAAGTGCTTAGAATAGGTGGCCGACACACACGGAACTATGTTTACATGTTTATGCAATTATGATTATCATCCCTTATCAGGAACTTGGCCAATGAGCTCTGCCATTTCTCCATTTTAAAGGTGTCTCTTGTATGCAGATATGCAGACAATGGGGTGGTGAGGGCCTCAAGGATGGGAGTGGGCTGGAAGAGGTTAATGGGGGGAAAAGGAGGACCTATCTAATACTTTCAACAATAAAGATTTTTAAAAAGTGTCTCTTGATGGTGACAAAAACTGGTGAATCCAAGACAAGCAGACAGAGAAGAAGGGAGGAAGCATGACACAGAGTGGTGATGGAAGATCAGGCTGGGTGAGGAGGTTCAGCTGATTTAGTTCAGCTTGACATTTAGTTACCAGGCATGTGCTAGACAAGGGAGGTTCAAATCTGATACCAGGCTCAGCTACAGTGATTGACTTGAATACCAAATCAGCCAGACTCATTCCTCCCTTCCATGCTCATTCCTACCTCTAGCCCTTTTCAAAGCTGGTGCTTTTTCATCTCCCACCATCCAGACCTTACCTGTCCTTCAAGGACAATCCCCAGATCCCCTGTCTCATGAAGTTCACCACAGTCACTCTGCCCGAATTTCTTCGTTTTCGGGGCTGCCGCAGCAACTGCAATCACTTGATGTGAACTGAAGGAGGATGACAGGTCAATAAAGAGCAGACACAAGACAGGGTGCAAAGGAAAAGCTCGGGCTCAGGGTTCAAACACCAGCTCTGCCACTACACAATCTTGAGAAGTTACTCATCTCCTTTGAGCCTCTGTTGTCCCTCCTCAGACTGGGGGTGTTACCTCATACCTACTTCCAGGGGCAGCTGTGAGGATTAAGTGCCTCGTTCATACTGAGTGTCCCCGTAATGGTAGCTTTTCTCAGAATCAGACATTTAATGGATCTTGTTTTGTTTCTTGATTTACTTTGCCACAACTTTCCAGTATGAAATCATGTGGGAGGCAGAAGAGTATAGAAGTTCAAGCAGGTGCTTTGAGTTAATTTGTTTTCTTGCTGTGTGGCCCTGGGAAAGTGATGTAACCTCTTTCTGAGTTCATTTCTTCGTCTGCTAGTATAAAACTGGGATAACAGGGGCTCAGCTCACTGAAGTTTTGTGCGAATTAAGTGAGATCATGTATGCAGGCACTTAGCTTGGGCTTGGCACACTGTAAGTGTGCAGTAAATATTGGCAGTTATGCTATTATTATTTTCACTGTCATTGTTATTATGGCTGAGCAAGAAGCAGAGGACAACCAATACCACTAAATGGAGATATAGTTTGAGAAACCTTCATGTGCTCAGGAAAAAATCCTCATTTCCCTTTCATTTCTTATATTGTCCAATGGGCAGTTGGAATTGTCTGCTCGATGCTCCAAACCTGTGCCTTCGGGCAATTTACTTACTCAGGGTGCTGAATGTGTTTGATCTCCCTGCTCTTGACTTGTAGAACATCAAGAGGAAAACACTGTGTGACGTGCATGTAGTGATATCATGGTTTCCTTCTAGATCTAACGGATCAGGAAAGATAACACCATGGTTAATGCAGGCTTGTCTGTAGTTGTCTGAATGGAGGGTCCTAGGCTATAAAACCAACAACATTTACCCATTGCCTTTGAAGAAAAGTCACTGTTACACATAAAGCAGGAAGAAGCTTTGGAATAATTTTGTCACTATGATCAGCTTATTAATTTAACATGGTCTACTCCTTCCCCCGGACTATTTACTCAGGCACATGAAGTGCTTGGTTAGCCCTCACTAGTGCTGTCATCTCCAGCGGGGCACCGTGTTCTTTATGGGCTGTTCTTATATAGAATGTGAAGGATACATGATCACCTTGTGCAGAGGACAGAAAGAACATCCTGGTGCCGGTTGCAGCAGCTTTCCCCATGTTTTCTTTTCCAGCAAATACCAAATCCTTCCATCTTTCATCAGCTTGTGTGTGGGGAGGCATGAACAAAATGTTCTGACATGAGTTGGTTTCAAAATTTCTACCAGGGAAGCAACTTGAGGGATTTAGCAAAGAAGCTGTGGGTGTGTTATTCGGGTCATGCTTAAAGAACTTGGAAGACAGAGTCAGAAAACGGGGGTTGCGGGGGCGGGGGTACAGCAGAGATAACTTGGCAGTAAAACAAAAGCAAACGAACAATGACAGCACAACCTGAAAGGGGAATTGAGAAGGCTAGTGGAGAAAGGGGGCATCAAATTGACAACTTGGCCAGAAATCTGGACACTGTAAGAGACAATTTACTGCCAGGTCATGCCCTGGGCAGGATTTATTGCTGCCTTCCTTGTTAACTCGCCTCTTGCTTAAAGTCAAAACTGTCATAGACTCTGAGGGGTTTTCATCTTCGTCATTCGCATGATCTGCCTCAAAACACACACCCGGACAGAAGTCTCCTGGGCCTCGAGTTGTTTTCTCCCAAGTGAGGAGAATGACCCCCTCTTCCATCAGAGTGAAGAAAGCAGGGAATTTAGGGGTGCTTAAATCGATTTTTAAAAGGAGGTTCCCAGTGAGGCTTGTGCTCTGAAAGATGAGCAAGGCAGGGGGGTAGAGGTAGCACTGGCCGCTGTGGTGAGGCGGCAGGGACACAGGTGGGGATGACCAATGGACACCGGCCGTAGAAAGTAGAGGAGGGCGCCGGAGCAACCCGCAGATCAGCTCACCAGCCATCGCCACTTGTCAGGGCTTGCGGGTTGCAAACGGAGTGGCAAGAGCATTCTGCGCTCTTCTCCCACCCCAAAAATTAGAGTAAACTTTCAGATGAAGCCACGTTTTGCCAGTTCCAGGTGAGGAGGAAAGATTTCCCCTGAACCACAGATAATGTTACAAACGAGGTGCGTTAAGAATCCTTGGGTGCAGAACCCGAGGAGGCGCGCCTCTCCCTTTCGTGCCGGAGAAGGCGGGCGCCCAGGAATGCGGCAGAAAGGCGGAGAGGCCAGATCTCCATCCTCTTCCCCGGCGGGGAGGAGGCCGCAATTTATAAAGCGAAATTAAAAACGCACATCGTGTCGGCCCCGGAGGCTAATGATGTTTATACAGACACACCACGCCTATGGAACCGTCCCAACATTCCGCGCTCCGCGCAGCGGAGAGGAGGTGGGGGCGCGGCCGGCTGCCCCTCCCCCGCCGCCTTCCTGCGCCGCAACCTGGACTTGACCCCCGCGAGCCTGGCGCGGCGCGGCCCGGGCCGCCCCTCTGGAGCCGGGCGCCGAGCCGGGCCGCCCCAGCCGGCGTCGCCGTGCGCGCCTGCGGACGCCCGGCCGCGCCCCGCCGCGCGCGCTCGCGGAGCCCAAACGCGAAGTGGCCGTAGCCGGGTCCACTTCCGCGTGGAAACATTCAAATGCCGGCGTCTTTTATTTGATATTATGGGGAGAGGGGAGCAGGACGAGGGTTTTGCCTTAAAGTGAGCTGTAAAAAGAAGGCAAAAGTAAGGGCTGAGGGCAGGGAAGTGGCGGTGTGCAAGCCTCAGGTTCCAAGCGACGCCGGGGACCCCGGCGCTCCCAGCTGGGTGATGCTGGACCAGGCGCCCTAGCGTTCTGGGCCTCAGCTGTTAAACCGGGACACGGGGCTAGGGCGTCTCTAAGGGCCCTTCCCAGCCCTGACTTTCTCTGATTCGAAACCTGACTGTGTGGATCAGGACTCCTGGCAAAAGGAAAAATTACTCCACAACTAGGATTTAGCAATGAATCCAGCTCTAGAAAGACACACACACACACACACACACACACACACACACACACACACACACAGAGTTTCAAATAACCACAAACACTAGAACCCAGTGCATTTTAACTCTATTTCTCTTTAGAGATTATTTATTCCTTTAGTTACAAAGGTAATTGATTAGAGTTAGTGGTGAAAAACAATGTGCTTGGGTCATTTGTCTTAAGGAGGAAACATAAATCCATAAATCCTCTGGTCTCTAAGAAATAAAACCCTCTTCATTTCCTAAGTAGGCAGATCTTCCAAACAAGTCTTCTTTCTAAATCTCTGTTCTTGGCCACCTAAAATCTGCGGCTTTGTTGCCCTGAGATCCATGTGATCTTTACATAAAAGGGAGAAAAGACCGCCCCATTCTACTGTTCAGCCTGAGGAAACTGTGACCAGGAAGAAAAATATTTAGATTTTATTTTGAGTGGGTTTTTAACCTGAAACAAAATGATTTCTCATCTCCTAAAGATGTATGTAAATTTATAAACTAGATGTTATACAAATGTACTATATGATTTTTTAAATATCCCTGGTTGGCAAAAGGGACATAAGACCTTCCAGTTGCACCTTAGACTATATGACATGTGGATGACTCAGAGGCTGGTCAATCTTACCCTCCATCACCCAAAACTGTAACATCAGCAATAATGGTTATGTTTCTGACATTTGTGGTTTCAAAAATAATGAGTGTTACCGTGATTGATTTAAATTCTAGTTGTTACCAAAACAAGGTAACAAATTGTTCAGGGATCACGGAGTATTGGAGGTTCCAAAGCTCATTCCAATTAAAAGACTCTGAGCAGTCTTCCAAAATGCCCACATGAAATTGTCTGCCTAGTCCAGGTCTCCTCCTCTCCTCCCTCCTGTCCACCCCCTAAATGCTCCCCCTCCAATCAGCCATCCCATGCTGGCCGGGGACCGGCAAAAGACACAGCAGCTCCCGCCTCACTCCTCCCCCAGCTTCCCAGGAACAATCCTTGCAGTGGAGTGAGGTTGTTGTGCTGACCTTGTGAGTGAGTGACCCACAGAAAAGGACACTGTGTGCGGACACTGGAGTTTTCTGACCTCATTTGCCCATGTCCCTATCAATGAGGCGGCCAGGGGGAGGGGAGAGAGGAAGTGGGGAAGGTTGATCATGAGAACACGCAGGACAAGGGATTGCAGCTGCTCTGGTGACAAAGAATAATTAGGAGTTGTATTTCCTTAAAGAAATTATTTTAAATCGAAGGTGGCCCTGGTGTTCACAACACGAACCAATCTCTCCTCTTCCTTCCCCATGTTCCCAGCCTCCTCTCTTCTTAGAAAGCTTCTGCCATGTGGTCAGTCAGCACAGTCTTCAGCGCCAAACCCGGGATTTGAATCTCACTTCGGTTTAACCTCTGTGGGCCACAGATTGTCACCTACAAATGGGAATGATACTAGTTCTAGCTCATAAGAGTACTAGAGATTTAAATAAGAGAATATATGACCAGACAGGAGCCTAGCTCTGCATGCAACTTTGCAATGTTTCCTTCCACGGCTGTTTTATTCAGATCTCCTCTCCTAGCTGGAGGGCTGCCTGCTTTACTGACTGCTGCTTCGTGTGATCCTGAACAAGGATCTCACCTTGTCTTGTTGGGGAAGCAGGGGCGTGTTACCAGATTTGCATTTGAAGAGACGTCATGCAGAAATCTATGGAAGTTTAGAATACTCAGAAAAATACCCTAATTGGGAAAGCTGCCATTTATCGAATGCACCTCAATAAACACCAGTTCATACATTATTCCACTGAAGCTTTACAATGGCCCCAAGGCAAGAATTTTCACTCCATTTTATTGGAAGGAAATGAAGACAAAAGAGGTTAATAACTTTTCCCTGGCTGCACTAGTGTTGGAACACAATCATAAATAACACTGAATAGCTGTTACGTGCAAGGCATTAAATGCATGTCTTCATTCGTTAAATGCTCATACCAACCCTGTGAGGTGGATCCCATGATCTCCCCATTTTACAGCTGAGGAACCGAGGCAGGCAGGATAAACTGCTTGCCCAAAGTCCCACAAGCATGCAGTGAAGTGACAGAGCTGCAGTTTGAGTGCAGGCTGGCTGGCTGCCAGCCCACCAACCCAACCGCAGCACGTGCTGCCTCTGCTTGTCTGCCCGCTGCCATGGGAGAGTCCTGGCCGCACAGACCCCCGTTGCCAATGGCTGCAGTCACCATCCAGAATGTCCTTGAAACTGCAGATCTATTAAGAGTCAGCCCAACGAGAAACACAAAGCTGCCATTTATCATTTTTCTGTACTTGAATTTTCAAGACAGAATGAATGTTGATTTATCTTTGTTCTGTTTTTTGTTGTGTTTTCCAGGAGTCATAATATAACTTCCATGTCCTGAGAAAGGATGACCTTTTCCTGCCGTTTTCAAGGCCCCCCCCCCCCCTGGATATTTAAGAATAGGTGACCCTCAAAACTTTCCACGGAGCCTGAGCTGGCTCGGATGTGGAAGCTATACAGAGCCCCTGTGTCGAGCCCACAATGAATCTTCCACAAGCTAAGGAAGAAGTTCCAGGGACCAGACGGGCTAGGGGAGACTCGACAAGAAGGGTTCCTCCTGAGCAGACAGAATATGGCGCCAACCCCGGGAGCCAGGCTCGGCCTCAGCCCCAGCCCCTCACTAGGCCTGCTGCACCTTGACCTTCAGCTCTCTAAAGTGCGCAGAAAAACATTGCCAACTGAGGCTTCCTGTTGTTCTTTTGCAAAGTGAGACATTTTCATGTTTTTTTCCCTTTTCTCCAAACAGGCTGTATTTAAACAAAGTTATTTAAAGCATTTCAAGGAAAAGTTTAACTCTTTCACCCTTCTAAAGATATTCTTCTAGAATTGAAATACACAAACATTTGGTAACAATTTGATAAGGTAAAATGGATTTCCTTTGGAATTGGGAATGCAATAAGATGGTCAACAAGTGTGATTTCCTGTCTTTTCCTTTTATTGTGTTGTGAAGTTGGGGAGCCCTTGGTTCACACATGCAGCCACTCTCGGAACCCACAGAAACACCACTGAGCAAGGATGACATGAGAGCTGTCCCTATCCCTGTCCACATATACTCCCTATATAAGGAGATCGAGACCTGCCCTTAGAGCTGAATCTACTTCAACTAACTTACAGTGAGATTGCTTAGAGCTAGGCTAGCTGGACATAGAAGAGGTGCATTAATCATAGTAGTTAACTCTAATATGTGTCGGACGAGTACTTTCCATGCACTAACTCATCTTCATAGCAACCCTAAAAAGTCGGTACTATTATTATCCCCCTTGTACAGATGACAAAACAAAAGCACAGAGAGGTCAAGTAACTTGCCCAAAGTCACACAGGTATAACAGTGATGGAACTAGTATTTGACTCCAGGCATTCAGTCCTTGTCCTTCACCACTACCAGATACCATGTCCCCAGTCTAATGCATATCTCAGTGGCAGTGAAACAACACGGGCAGCTTAGAGGAGTGGGGAAGAGAGAGGCTCTGCAGCCAGGCTGCCAGGTCCCGTGGTGACTCTGCACTTGTTAAATGTGCCATCTGGGCTCGATTTCTTACCTTCCTGTGTGTCAGCCACTGTCAGATGGGAGGCGGAGAGGACCTACCCATAGGGCTGTGTAGGAAGCAAATGGCGTGAAGCATGAGACTGCTCTTGGGAAGGCTGGCCCTTTCTGAAACCCTGGGGTCCAAGTGTGTTTGGAATTCAGAATTTTTCAAATTTCAGAAGAGTAGTGCATACCTTGAATTATGTAAATAACTCCTCCAGCGAGATCCGGGGGTCTTGGGCAGCATTCTGAAGGCAAATGCATTGATCAGTCTGTAGCAATCACGGTGATTCCCTAAGTGAGCAAATGAAGACGATAATAGCCTCATACGAGTTCAGGTTTGAGCATCAATGAGTTTTGTGAAAAACAAAACAAAACAAACAAACAAAAAAATAAACAACGTTAAGTGTTCAGGGCTTTTGGGTTTCAGACATGGAGAAGAATTGAGGGTGTACCTCCAGTGAGGTCCAACGCAGCACAATTTCAGTGGAGGGCATGGAACCAGTAAGTGAAGGGAATCAAAAGGCACAAACTTATAGTTATAAAATAAATAAGTGTAAATTTTAAAAGTTCTCATCACGAGAAAAAAATTCTGTAACTATGTGTGGTGACAGATGTTAGCTAGACTTGTTGTGGTGATCATTTCACAATATATACACATATCAAATCCAAAGGAGAGCGGCAGGTCAGACCTGGGGGGCGACCACGAGGGAAACAGACACCAGGGGCCCAGGGAGGGAGAGTCTTGTCATCGTGATGGTAGAAACGAGTTCCAAAAGCCACCGTGAAAGGCAACAGGGTCTGCTCAGCCGACGAATGGCAGGGATGAGGTGGGGGTACAGCAGTGGTCCTGCTGCACCATCCCTGGTCATCCGGAGCAAACGAACGCTTATTTTGGAATTAATGGCAAAGGCACCTGCTGAGAAGTGGAAGGGGAGCACAGCTTCCTTCCCCGGCAAAGCGCTCTTGTTCCCACCGCTCTGAAAACCAGAGGGATGTGGTGAGACTTTTCCTGTGCGTGTTACTGCTCACCTCTGTGAAGCACTTGCTGAATCCCAGGCATCAGCTTGTGCTGAAGGTGCAGCATTTAATGCCCAAATAAACCCGAGAAACAGGTATTGCCATTTTTGTGGGGTGCAGGCTGTTCTGTAGGTTCTTGTGCCCAAGCTCTCGCAGCTAGTAGGGAGAGAACCGCGTCTCCAGCCACGTCTCCTAACTGGGAGCTGGAGCTGGTAGGAACCACTGCGCTTTGCCAGAGTGATGGCCAATGCCGCGGGGCTCACAGATGCAAAGAAGTGGCAGTAGGTGGGAGTGAGAGCGGCCGTGAGTAACTCATTTTCTCCTATTACTGTAATTCAGCTCTTAAAAGATCAGCCTTCCCTTCTAGTGAATGGGGGGGCGGGGGGGGGGGGTGAGAACCAATGCACACACTGATTTTCAGCTCAGAAACATCATGCCCGACAGCTAAAATAGACTTTTTTGAATTGGAGAGTGAGGCAAACAGAAGCCTTGGTTATTATAGTTAATTCAATTTAATTAAAGCCATAAAAGCAAACCACAGTTTTGCAGTGGGTGCTGACCATTCTGATTGCTTGGAGGACTCGGAGGAGTCCTGCTCTTAACTGATGGGCAGAGACCCAAGTTGCCACCATTACTCAGCCTCTGTTATGGGGCCTCTTTACCTTGACTCGGCCAGTCATTCTTTTGTACACTGTTTCTCTTCTGTGGTCTTTAGTTTGGAAGGCGATTTGCTGTGGGGTTTTTTTCCTAGTTATAGTAAGAATTGCACTTTTATTCCCTTTCCTTAAGAAGCCCAAAAAGCTGGGGGAAATTTTCTGCTTCCTTTTCCTTTTCTGTTTCCTCTTCATCTCTGATATCCTGCCTCTCTGCTTCCCCACTCTCTTCCTGTTCGCCTTCTTGTCAGCCACCTTCGGCTGGCGCCAAACCTCCATCTCCATGGAAGGCAGTGGCCTCGTGGGCAAGGCCGAGCCAGGCCCCGGGGGCACCCTGTGAGGATGACATGGCACGTTGGTCAGCACTTCATCTCTGCTGGGCCCTGGTCTAGGTGCTGGGTGTGCAAAGACAGTACCTTCCCCCAGCTGCTCACAGTCCCGATGGGAGAGGCACACAGGAAAGCAGGCATGGCTGCGCGGTGTGATACAGGTCACGACAGATGTACCACCTGGAATTACAAGGGCACTGGAACAGGAGGGATGCTAACCCTGGACGAGGGCATAGCTTAGAAAGAGGCCTTTTTAAGCAGGGGTGTGGGGCCCAGGGGAGGAGGCCCAGGGGAGAGGGGGCCTATGAGCTTGCAGAGAGCTACTGCTTACAGCCCTCTAGCCCTGTCCCCACCTCTGCCCAGCTTATCATCATCTTCCTTTTTTGTCCACTTTATATGTGGAATCTAGTGAAGAAAGAAAACTAACAAAGTGGATACAGACTCATGGATACAGAGAGCAGACTGACAGCTGTCAGAGGGCAGGGGTTTGGGGGCTGGGTGAGAAAGGTGAAGGGATTATCATCTATCTTTCCAGCATATGGGATTTTTCTTTCTTGCCTCAGCCTTTGCTCATGCTTGTCTGGAGTACTCTTCCTGCCCTCCCCTCCCCTCTTCTGGCTTATTCCAACTCACCCTTTGGGTCTCCAATTAAATGGCCCTTCCTCTGGCAGGCATCCCTAGCCAGCCAGCCCACGTGCACTTGGGTGCCTAACACTTATCACACTCCATTGTTATCCCCTGTTTGTCTGTAGTCCCCCCTGGCCCACATGCTCTGTGGAAGCGGAAATAGTATCTATGTTGTCTCTCCAGGCCAGAAACAATGTCAGCACACAGTAGGTGCTTTATAGAGGTTTGTTGGATGCTCTCAATATGGCTGGGAAAGAGGATAGTGGGGAACAGTGGTGTAAAATGAAAGCAGAGGGATAAGCAGGAGCAGATCATGAAGATCTTCAAATGCCGCCCTAAGCGGAGTAAGAACAGAGGTGGAGACTGGGAGAGAAGGTGAAAAGAGAATGTACATCAGAGAGAATCCTGATGTACATTCAGGAGGGTTGTTGCGCGCAGGCTAAACATCCTCAAGTCGCTCACAGGAATCAGAGCCAGAGTTAGCTGGTCCCAATTTGGATGAATACCCTTGAAGAAGGAGAGAGAAAACCCTTGCTAGCCAGAGCCACCTTGAATGCTCTTGAAATGACAAGATAACAGAGTCAAATGGAGGTGGCTCCGACTTCGTGTCAGCAATTTCTCCATCAGTGCATAGTAGTGTTTGTTCATATTCTGAAACAAAGGAGAAACGTCTGCAGACATGAAGAGACACCCAAGTAACAGAGGCCCAGGCTGTCTCACGGTTGTCTCAGGAGGACATTCCCAGCACTTTCACTCCCGGCAGCTGGGACTGCCACCTCTGTTGGGGGCTCCTTCAGGGGCTGCAGCCCATGTTGTCTGCGTACAGGTTGCGTCTGGGAATTTGCAACCCCACAGGGCGGTCCTTAGCCAGATGCAGGAGAGTGAACACTCCATCCTGACCCCTGAGCAGGCCGCGCGGATGGATGTGCACCCCGCCCTGTCCTCCGAGCTCCCTGCAGTCCTGGGAGCACTCATACGAAAGTCACCTGCTCCAGGGTTCTGGTCTCCAGGCTCCATCTGGGGAGCCTGGCCTTCAGCAGACACTATTCTTACAGCTCACAACAAAACTAGCATTCTGCTGGGAGGGGTCATGTCCTGCGTACTTCAACTCCACTGTTCACACACCCAGCCTTGCCATCTAAACAGTAGCCTGGAGGTAAGGGCTTAAGCAAAGAACAGTTTCAAACCCACAGAGGGGGTTTTTAACTAAAAGGAGACATTTCATTTTTCACATCCATAAAGGAGCCCACTCCCAACCCCGTGGATTCGAATCCTGGTGCTTGTGAGCATTTGCCATCCCGCGTCATTCGGTGGCCTTGAATCGCCTCCCCCCACACCCAGCCCCGGGAATCACCAATCGCCTGGCCGGGTCAGAGGAAGGACAGTGCGGGAGACCATCCCAGGTCTCCTAAGAACGTTGCCGTCTCCCAGGGTGTGCCTGGAGTGAGGAAACTGTTTTTGAGGAGTGTCTACTTATACTCAAAAAAAGATAAAGTTGTGAAAGGTCAGTAATTCTGATTTTCTATGTCATGTATTCATCAAAGGAAAATGTTTCAAACGTTTATAGGCAGAGAGGAGAAACCTTAAACTTCTAGGTCAGCTCTTGGGAGTTTAAAATGCTACAAACATACAAAATCGTTTACATGCTCTCCTTCCCGGGCTTTACCTCAGGCTTAAGTCTCAGTATTTTACATCAAGACACCGCCACCTTAAAAGAAACAAAACAGGTCAATTAAAAAAGTTGAAAACAAGGGCTTTAAGTAAGTGTGTGTGTGTGTGTGTGTGTGTGTGTGTGTGTGTGTACACACTTTGCATTGTTATCCCTTGAATGAGAAACAGATTTCTGAGTGGTTCATTTAAACCCTTAAGTTTGGCTTCAACACATAAACATTAAAATTGTTTTTGAGGCCCTAGCCAGTTTGGCTCAGTGGATAGAGCATCAGCCTGCGCATGAAAGAGTCCTGGGTTCAATTCTGATGAAGGGTACGTACCTCGATTGCAGGCTCCTCTCCGGGCCCTGGTCAGGGCTCGTGAAGGAGGCAACCAATCGATGTGTTTCTCTTGCATCGATATTTCTCTCTGTCTTTCCCTCTCTCTCAAAATCAATGGAAAAATATCCTCGGGGGAGGATCATTTTAAAAAATTGTTTTTGAGTAGCTATAATTTTTTCCCGATCTGGCATCAAATTCGAGAAAATTAGAAACAGTTTTTAAAGAGCATGATGCTATTCTAGATGGCAAAGCTAAGGCCCACTCTGTGCCCAGTCTCTCCCTGAACCTGAAGCCCAGACAGAAAGGTCCAGTCTAACCTCTGTGTGGCCATTTCCCTGGCTAACAAGTAACGCTGATTTATTGATGCCATCTTCATGCTGGGCAGTGGACTCGGTGCTTTAGGCTCACTTCTCCTCACAGGAAAGTCCGTATAATTAACCCCTTTGTTGCCTGTACCTTGGAACTCAGCTGAGCACACTTTTCCCATTCATGTGTAATGCTGCTTCTTTCCTTCCATTAACCCTGTCTCAAGCCTCAGCCCTTCCCCTTGTTATCCTTAAATATCTGTTCACACCCAATCATTCATGAACTTAGAAACTTTACTGGAGACTTGAGGGGTCGAGAGGAAGAGGGGGTGTGATGCATGCTGCTCAGCCTCCCACCTTCCCCTGGCCCTCCTAGCTGGCATCCATGTCTTGGGGTGTCAGCATCATCCCCAAACAGGACATAATAGCATTCCTACAGAGCACAATGCTCTCCCCAGGCATAATTCTGATGACCACAACTGAATTCAACTGCCCTCACCCTGTAACATATGGACGGGCCCCAAAGTAGAGAGAGGCTAAGTAATTTGCTCAAGCTCACTCAGCTAAAAAGAAGTATAATGGGCAATTGATCCACTCTCTAATATGTCATGCTGCCTCTCCATGACTGAATCACCTGCCTGGCACCTCATTTCTTGCAAAATACAGGCCCTGAGAGTCTTGCCCCTGATTTCATCCCAGCAGCTGGATCCAGTAACTGACTGAAGGCTTCGTGACCCCTCCACAGACCACACCGCCCCCAGCAGGGTCTCTTCCCTCGCCCCCGGCCCTGCCTCTGCTCTGCCCACCTCCCTGCACCACGTTTCCTGCTCTCTCTGGTGGGGACAGATTGCTTGGCCTGCCTCTAGTCTCCTGCTCCCACATTCTCCATCTGACCTATCGGGCTTCTTCCCATCACCTATAGCTGGAGCCCCCCGGCCCACTGGGTCACCTCCTGTCCCGCCCAATGCCTGTGGTCAGCTCCCATGGGGCCTTGCTGATGGTATGCACTGTTTTCGGAAGACAATGCGTCCTCTCATCTCTTCCTCTCTTATCCTTCCTCTTTGCCTATCACAGGCAAAGAATGTCTGCCTGACAAGAATGATTTGATTTCCCACTGTCCCTAATTGCCAAGGTGCTCTAAGGAGGGCCTCAGAGTCACCGGTGTCTCATGGAGGGGCTGAGATAGCTCTGCCTCCCGTTTCTCCACTTTTGCTCCATATGGGCTGAGAGGGCTGCTACCAGAAAACATTGCTGACTGATTCATTTTCTCCCCGCTCCCTCGGACATTCCCATGCAAACCTAAAAACAGGAACTCATTCTGTTCTCAAACTGAAAGACAAATGCAGACTCAGCATCTGAGCAAGACAATGGTGGTCCCGCCTATGTGTGGACAGGTGTGCGGACAGGTGTGCGGTCTCAGCCTCAGGGAGAGACAGAAGCAGTCAGGAGCTGGAAGGTACCTCGATATTTACATTGCATTTAATGCCCAGTGGGATGGACCGCTATTGCCACAGGTATCAACTCTGAACATAATAATAGGAGTTGGAATTCTCAGACTATCTGGCAACCAGTCGGGGCTTTCCAAAGGACCTCACGCGGCCCGCCAACGCACGTGTCCCTGGACAGCCAGCGGAGGGGTAGAGTTCACCACACAGGCAACACGGCCCCCAACATCCGGAGACTGCGGATCAAATTGAAAGTCACCCCTGGGGGCTCTCAGCCTGTGCTGAAGAACTGTGATATATGCAACTCCATGCGTGAGCCAAATTACGCAATAACTCCTGTTTCTCACTCATTTTTTTCCCTCCTCCTCCACAAAGTCTTCCCAGCCTGGCCCCACCGGCCTGGCTTCTTCCTCCTCTCAGTTTCTGATTGTCAGCCATAGGCACTTAATCAGGTATGGTCATGTGGCATGGCCAGCATTCTACATGGAACTTTTACCTACTGCATTTTTTTTAAAGAGGCGTGTGTGTGTGTGCGTGTGTGTGCGTGTGTGTGTGTGTGTGTGTGTGTGTGGTGTCCTGGTGCAGAAGCGCCTGTTGGGAGCAGTGGGGTGAGCTCTGCAGAGTGTTGAAGAGACACAAGCTTGGAGTCGGAGACACTAGCTCCTCATTCTGGATCTGGCATTAATGGGGACTCTGGATAAAGGGTAAGTCTCTCAGACTCGCCTGGAAGATGTGGTCAATAACAGGAGTGGAAGGAAATGGTCACTTTTCAAATTTGTCTGCCATGAGGGAATTCCTGTCTCCTAGTCCAGAAAGAGTTGGCAAAAAGTAAAGCAGGCTTTAGAAATACATTTTTAGAGACTCCTGGGAAACAAGTAAACTAGAAAATGTGATCGGGGTAAGGGTATGAGTGGTGGTAAAAGAAGTAGATGATAGATTAGATATATAGATAGATAAATAGATGGCTAGGTAGATACAAACATACATACATATATACATACAGATGCTGCTTTATAAGCAGAATTAATAAACAGTTGTTTGAAGAAGCTGGAAAACTAGGAGAAATTCCTGAAAGGACCCAGAAAAACCTCCAATTAAGAGATAAAATTAAGAAGCTCACCTGATTTCTAAAAGGTATTCATCAAGATATAAGAGGTCATCCCACCAGACCACAACTCCTTGGGTTTAAAACCAAAAGATCCTGCCTGGAGCCCATGAAGTCACTGCCCATGAGTGAAGTGAAAGGTAATAATGGCTAAGAAAAGATTTTTTAATCCAGTGTAAATGAGGAAATGGATGTCTGGATCTCACCTGCCCACGCCCACTGTCTGTTCACCAGCTATAAAAAGCTGTGTGGTCAAAAATAGCTAACTGACCCGATGGGTCCTTTTTCCCCCCTGCCTTCTCTGCTCCCTGCCTCAATTCAAAGTGGCCTCTCTCTCCTCCTTGGTTCTTTATTTGAACATCTCATAACATTGACCATAGTTGTGTACATTCTCTTGTGTTTGTCAGAAAAAAAATGGCCCCTGAATATGTCCACATCCACATCCCCAGAAAGACTTTGAAGATATGTTAAGGACCTTGAGATGGGAAAAGTTTCCTGAATTAGCTGGGAGAGCCCAATCTAATTATGTGAGTCGAGAAAGAAAGAAAGAAAGAAAGAAAGAAAGAAAGAAAGAAAGAAAGAAAGAAAGAAAGAAAGGAAGGAAGGAAGGAAGGAAGGAAGGAAGGAAGGAAGGAAGGAAGGAAGGAAGGAAGGGAGGAAGGAGGGAAGGAAGGAAGGAAGGAAGGAAGGAAGAAAAGAATGCTCATCTTAAGGTTCAAATGAGAGGTTCCATTTCCAAGATCACATGGTTGTTGGCAAGTTTCACTCTTTGAGGGCTGGTTGGTAGACTGAGGACCTTAGTTCCTAGCTGGCTCTTGGCGGGAGGCTGCCTTTAGTTCCCTGCCAAGTGGTCCTCTCCACTTGCCTTATTGAAGCATGCAAGCCAGGAAGACAATAGTCTGCTAGCAAGACAAAACTGCTATCCCATCACCTTTGTCAATTCTACTACTTGGAAGCAAGTTGCTAGGTCAGCTGCACTCAAAATGAGGGGATTCCCAAGGGACAGGACTGCCAAAAGGTAGGAATCCTTGGGGACCCTCTGAAAGTCTGCCTCCTACAGAGCACTTGAGGAATTGCACATTGACCTGTACTACAGGGTGGGGCTACAGCAGGACGCTGGAGGCAGGCGGGCAAACACCAGGAGGGCCTTCATAAACCATGCCAGAGAACCATTGTAATGCCTTGTAAGAGGTGGGATTCTTTCTTTTCTTTAAACATACCTTTTGGGTTGATTTTGTTTCTCAAAAGCACTTCAGCTTCATTAGTTCCCTAAATTCCTATCTTACACTTCCCACACCAAGTTTCCATCCTCCAAAAGGTACTGGCCCATCCATCACTTGGACACTCATACAGTAAGACTTGGACAGATGCAATGAAAATCATTTAAACTCTCCTAACCCCAAACAGGTAACACCTTCAGTCCGTCACTGAGACTTAGGCAGAAAATTGGTTTTGGTTGTCCAAAAAACTAGAACGGATAGGGGAGGGGAGGGAGTAGGTCAAGGCAAGGACTGCAATGCCTCCTTGGGGACCCAGCCCTTCCCACCCACCTCTGAGTTGTTCCCTAATCATGGTGCTGCCACCAGGCTTCAGTGGTTCCAAATCCATCATGGACTCCACTGTTCCGGAAGAGGTGCCAGAAAAGCCAAAACTTCCCAAACTGCAACCAACTTTCCCCGAGGAAATGGCCTAATGCCATGATCCCTCATTGCGGCAAACGCCACCTGATTATGGTTGTCACAAGGATGACTGCTCTTTCTTTTCTTCTAGGTTGGAAAATGTCCACAGTTCTGGCTTCTGCAGATTTTTACTGGCTTCTTTACCTTGATCACTTTCCCTGCACGTGTAAGAGTGTGCTCTTGCCAAAGCTCATTTCTCTGCGCTTAATAAAGCATTTTATGGGCTACTTTGTTGGCAGGAAGCCCCCGTCCTCCATCCTTTGATCTGCAGACTCGGCGTGTACAGAGCTAGTACTGAGTAAGCGTTACCCTTCCAAATACCACTAGTCATGTCCAATATATAACCGCCGAGGTTCCATTGGGAAGCCCCGGGGACTCCTTGCCTATGAGCCTCAGATCCCTTTGGCCTTGATTCTTGCCCCAACCATTATTAATCTCCCAGGAAAAGGAATAAAGGCTGTGATAATTCATGGATTTTGATAATTCACCGGTTACTGCGCATCCATTTGGAGGATGGCCGCCTTTTAAAAATGGCTCGTGACAACATTCCAAATGTAACAGCTTTGATCTCTCAGCCAGAAGACATCTGCTTGCCTGTTATGACATTTTTACCTTCTAGGTTCAGGCCAAAATGGTCCCCCGGCTCCCCGAGCACGTCTCCCTGCTGGAGTATCTTTCCTCCTCTCCGCTCCCTTGGCTTCGTGTTATCACCTTCTATTTCCAACACTTTTTCCTCATCCCTCCATGTAGTATTTTACCTCGACCAAGAGAAGTTCTGCAGCTGACAGGAGATTGTGTTATCTTTGAAGTGTGCTGGCTCTAGGCTAGTCTCTGGCTGGAGAAACAACTTACTGGACTTACTTAGAAGTCTCCTTTCCACTTGTGTTTCCTTCTCTGTGTTTATTCCGGGAGGAGAATGTCAGTGATCAGGAGGGAAAGCACCAGATGTCAGTTTTCTCAGTGAATCAGCTGAGGACGCATTTTCCCGCTTCCTCCCCTCCCACAAAAAGCAACGATTTTGAACAAAGTCCCTTTTCCCCTAACTACCATTTCCGCACCTTATCCCCTCTTCCTCATGGTCCCCAGCATTAACTCTGCTTGGAAAAGGTGACATTTAAATCAGGTATTATCCACTAGCGAAAAAAAGCCTAACCAGAATCTCCCCACAAAGCATTTCCTCTGGGCCCCTGTTCCTTTGCAAAATTTACAGACACAGGCCCCGGTCTCAGTGGGTTACAAGGAGATTTGTTTAACTGCTTTGTAATTATTATTTGCATGCAGAAGGCCTTGGAACAAAAGCCCCTGTTTGCGTAAAAATGCCATGAGATTAAGCCTTTGTTTGGGTCCCTTCTAAAAAGAAGTGTGATCTTACAAATAGCAAGGACACCTGAGAGCTAAAGGAGCTATCAAATGACCTAATGGATCTCCTAAGAAACTGAATCTGGCACTCGGCCTCCATTCACGCAGTACTCTGGTCAGTTATGCTTCATGATCAGCCCTCCCCTCTTTTCTCCACAAGTTGTGCCTCTGTCTCCAATAGGTGGGTCTGCAGCCATATCTGCTGGTGAGGCCAGGGAAGAGGACAAGGGAGTGAAACCACGGGAGGAGGGAGTCAGCTGGCGCATGGTTCCTGGCACAGACAAGGGCCCAGGAAATGTTACTCAATGAGTCTTTCTGACTGCTGAGACCAGGACCCACCAGTTACCAAGCCAGGATGAATACACTGGAGTCAAGGTCAAAGAAACAGCCAGACCACATAGGTCCTTGTGGGCACACATCTGGAAAGCACATTTATTTTTCAAAGAAATGATAAAGACAAAATTCAAGAGGGTTGTTTGGGTTGTTATATATAAGAAGGGGAGAGAGGAGGAGGGATGAGAATATAGGTTGCTGTGAGTTACTGTCAATAGTTCTGGGGTTCATTGGCAGCTTCATGGGACTAAATAAGCAACAGAGCTGTGTGTGAACTGAAGACAGCGTGACATGAGCCAAGAATGATCACTAATGTGATTCTGTGCACTAGAGAGGTGTAATATAAAGTAATTCTCCAGAGGCCAAAGTTTTTATTATTTTGAAATAATTGTCTATGTTGCTTATACTTAAAGAAAACTTGTTAATAACCAAAGGGTATTCGCCAAAGGTTTTGGTGGGTATTCCTCTCCGCCCCCAAATGTGGGAGATATGGCTACTGTTTCAAGTCCCTCCCTCATGACACACTGAGCAGCACATGGTTCACTGTGTCTGGACCACAGGGTCCGATTCAGGAGAGACTGGACCTGATGGTCCTGGGCAGAGTGCACAGGACAGCCCTAACGCTGACCAGATGCCGTGGCAACTCTGGTACTCGCTGGAGATCAGAGCACAGTGTAGGGCAGTGATGGCGAACCTATGACACGCGTGTCAGCACTGACACGCGTAGCCTTTTCTGGTGACACGCGGCCGCTGAGGCGGCTGCATGCCGAGGATGAAACATTTGCTGCTCCTAAGGATGAAACATTTGCAAAATAATGTTTTTTCCTCAAAATGACACACTACCCGAGTTATGCTCAGTTTTTTGGCGAAGTTTGACACACCAAGCTCAAAAGGTTGCCCATCACTGGTGTAGGGTGTCAGATAACCCAAGTTCAAGTCCCAGGTCTGCTGCCACTGAGGCAAATGCCTTAGCCTGCCCGAGCCCCCGCTTCTCAAATGTCAACTGGAGTACAACAGAAGACCACAAGCTGGGTGCCTTACGGTAACTGAAATCTGTCCTCTCGTCGTTCTGAAGGTTAAAGTTCTGGAGGCTGGAAGGTGGTGGTCAGCAGGGCGATGCTCCCTCTGCAGCCTCTGGGGAAAGAACATCGCTGCCTCTTGGAGTTCCTGGTGGCTGCAGACGTCCCTCGGTGTTCTCTGGCTTGTAACTGTTTCATTCCAATCTCTGTCTCTGTCTCACCTGGCCGTCTCCCTGTGTCTCTGTGTCTCCTCATGGCCTTCTTATAAGAACACCTCTCATAGGGCCCACAATGATCCAGTCTGACCTCATCCTAACTAATTACAGCTGCAAAGACCCTTTATTCCAATTAAGGTCACATTTTGAGTTTCTAACTAGACAAGAGTTTCAGAGGGACACCATTCAATCCAGTACATGGGGGTGATATATAACAAAAAGGACCATTATAAGAATTAAATTAAATAATATATATAAAACATTAGCACAATAGAAGTATTTATCATCATCATATCATCATCATCATCATCACCCATTATATCTCGGTGAAAAGATCGCATTTCTGAAAACATTCTGTCCTGCTACCTAAGGTGACCACAAGTGAAACTGTGAAATAGTCCTAGGTTCAAATCTGGGCTGGGCAACCTCTGGTAAATTACTATCCTCTCTGAGCTTCAGTTTCTTTATTCTCCACACTGAAAGAGATATGTACAGGCATTGGCAAAAGTAGGTTTACAGTTGTGAGCATGCAAAACACAGTTCATTCTTGTATTAATATTTATTAATTATTTTAGTATTTTCTAAACAAACAACTGTAAACCTACTTTTTCCCACCACTGTAAATCTACTTTTTCCCACCACTGTATATATCTCCACCAGTGTGGATATATATAACAATCTCCACCACTTAGATGGCATTTACTATGTTCCAGGCACTGTTCTAAGAGACTTACAAATATTATCTCAGTCAATCCTCAGAACAACCCTGTGAGCTAGGTATTATTATCATTATCTTTATTTCACAATCAAGGAAATTGAATCAGCAAGTATTTAAGACAGTTGCCTAAGTCACATAGGAAGTAAGTGATGAAACCAGAATTCAAACCCAGGCAGTCTGGCTTCAGAATTCCTCCAAGATTAAAAGAGAAGATTTAAGAGTCAGACGGGCCCAGAAACACTTCTGGAAGTAACATCACAATGGCTGCCCAAGGAGAGCCCCAAGTTCAAACTTGTGTTGATTGGTGACGGCGGGACTGGAAAAACTACATCTGTGAAATGTCACCTGATGGGTGAATTTAAGAAGTATGTAGCTACCTTGGGTGTTGAGGTCCATCCCCTTATGTTCCTCACCAGCAGAGGACCTATTAACTTCCATATATGGGATACAGCTGGTCAGAAGGTTGGTGAGATGGCTGTCACATCCAAGCCCACTGTGCCATTACAATGTTTGATGTAACTTCAAGAGTTACTGACAAGAATGTGCTTAACTGACATAGAGAACTGGTATGAGTGTGTGAAAACGTCCCATCATGTTGTATGGCAGCACGTGGACACTAAGGACAGGAAAGTTAAGCAAAATCAATTGTCTTCCACAGAAAGAAGAATCTTCAATATATGACATTCTGCCAAAAAGTAACTACAACTTTGAAAAGCCCTTCCTCTGGCGTGGCTAGAAAACTAATTGGAAACCCTAACTTGGAGTTTGTCGCCATGCCTGAGCTTGCCCCAGCAGAGGTTGTCCGGGATCCCGCTTTGGCAGCACAGTGTGAGCACGATCTAGAGGTTGCTCAGACCACCACTCACTCGGCTGGGATGACGACCTGTGAGAAAGGGAAGCTGGAGCCCAGCATCAGAGGTCTAGTTTTATAGGCGACTGTCCCGTGGTGTCCGTGGTGCAGAGCATCTGCCACTTCATTATACAGCCAAGCGGAGCCTGTGCCTGATCTTTGGGATGCTGAAGGAGATGAATGGGCTTTGGAGTGAATGTGGCAGTTAAAAAGTACCTGCCCTTTTGGGACCTGCATATTTATTTGGCTGTTTCGGAATGCGGTTGTTTCCTTATTGAGTTGCAAATATAAGACTGCTAACAGGCACATCACAACACTCAGCACTGAAACCTTGTTTGTCACTGTCATTCCCATTCCTTGTCATTTAGAATCCGAATAAAGTTGTATTTCAATTACCTAAAAAAATAAAAATAAAGGAGAAGGTTTAGATAAAGCAGTCACTAAGTGGTGATACAGTGACTATGGCTCCTACCCCTTTGCCTGACCTCAGCGCGCCTTTCCCCTTTCCTCTCTCTCAGTTCAGATGCTCGGGTTGTTACCCCTGCTGACATTAAGCTGGAGCCAAGTTTCCATATTTAAATGTTCAGGCTGCTCAAGTTCCACTCAGTTTCCTGGAGTATCTTGCCCTCATTTTTATCTTGTTCTTATTCTCTCAGCGTCCTGTGACCGTGGTCTCTGACGGGGTCAGAGAAGGGGAAGGAGTCACAGCGCTCTCTGGCAACTGGTGAACAGTGGGTGATTCTTTCCTGGGGTGAGGACAGAGTTAAGCAACAGCCTGTAAGACATATCTCAGGGACATCCACCCAGTGGGGCCACCCACTAGACCCAGGACCTGGTGTGCTGTCCTGGGCACAAAGATCCTTGAGAGATCCATCATGGAGCTGAACCTCCCTGAGAATGTGGATCCACGCACAATGCATTCGAGGTAGAAGAAGTGAGCTCCCTCCTGAGCATCCATCCTGGGACACAGTGGGTTCCCAGCCGAGGGGCCCTGCCCCCACCCTGCCCCTCACTACGCTGAGCAGAAGGCATTCACACAGCTCCAGTACGGTTTTCTGAGACTGGGGATCAACTCCCCCAGCTGCTAGTCAGTCTCTACCCTCTGATAAATGATGCAATAGGAGGAGCAGTAACCCCACCCCAGCCCAGTTCCCCTCCTGCCTTTCTGGCTATTGCCAAAATCCCAGCCCAGACATGGCAGCTGTCTGTCATTAAGAGTGTGCGTGCTTACCCAGGTCGGGGAACTTCATAGGTCCAATGATAACTTAAGCAACTTCTGGACAAATTGGTTCACCCTCCCCAAACCAAAAGCATGAGCACAGCTTTCTCCAAGAGGTAAAGCGAGGGACAACGCTTGGCAAATTGTGACACAAGCTGTCTGCTGCTGCTCCACCCTTCCCCTTTTGGGGTCCCTCCCTCCACCCTCCCAGGGACCTTGTGTCCTTGTGCCATGTGGAGGCAGCCACCCACTTAAACAGCCCTGCCTTCCCTCCTTTCTTCCTCTTAAAACATACCTATCCTTGCCCCAGACTTTCGAGGGCCCCGCCTCACTTTGGTAACAATGGAAGTTATTAAAGGAACTAATCCCTGCTCACTTGTCAACCAGCTGTTGGGCGGCACCTCCCAGGTGCCATTACACCTTTCCCCAGGTCAAAAGTATAAAAGTGCAGCTCGTGGAGAATTACCTACTCTTTAGGCAAGTCCTAAATTTGCTGCTGCTCACCCACGTGCTGCTAAGATGTATGAGGAGTTTACACTTGATGCTGTGAGGTGAGGGGTGTTTCTATGAACTGGTTACTAAACCCATGAAACCCACTAACAGAAAGTAACAAAATGTTTGTGCTGGGAGACATGAGCAAGTGACCTCGTCCCACATACCTGAGCTCCAGGGTGGGGTGTCAGAACTTAGGTCACTCAGGCTTCAGGGCTTCCCAGCATGTGTGTGCTCACTGCACACCGCTCCCTGGTTCTGTCAGCCTCCAGCCCAGATGCCCCCTGCCCAGCCCCCTGGAGTCCGAAAGGCAGGTCTGATGGCAGCAGGGACTCGGAGCTCCTAGGATTGATTGTGCCCTCCAGGAAGCATAAGTTACAACCAACTTCTTTTTCTAGCTGCACTCACTTTGCTTACCTTTCAATTCTGTCTGAAATGCATGGAACACCTCAGGTTTTTCTTTGCCTAATATCCTCCTCATGCTTGTTGCTCTATTATGAATGTCATTAAAGAATACATGCATATTATTTGTCTATTCCAAGTATCTCATATAAATGGAATCCTATAATATTTGTGTGTATATATGTGTAATTTATATACATATATATGTTATATTATATATATACACCCACATATACATATATATATATATATATATATATATATATATATATATACACATATATATATATTACTTATATGAGGTAACTGGGATAATCAGATTAATAGATGGAGATTATCAGGGGTTGGGAGGAAGGAATGGGGAGTTAGTGTTAAATGGTAATGGTTGCACACACTGTGAATGCACTTAATGCCACTGAACTGTATACTTAAAATGGTTAAAATGATAACTTTAATGTTATGTATATTTTACCACCAATATATAAAATTTATATTATATATTTTATACATATATAATATATATTAGCTCAACTCTTATTAGATATACTCATACAACTAATTTCAGATCGTTTACATTTTACTTTTGATCGCTCCTTTTTCCTGTTGTAGCCCTTGGTTGGGGTCTTTTGTCTCCTAATTATTCCGCAGATTTGGGGTTTACACAAGCAAGAGCAGTGCCCGTCCAACCAGAGCCCCACACCCTCTCCTGCACTCCCCGCAGCCACCCTCTTCTCAGTGCTTTTAAGCAGAAAGCTTTACTCGTTAAAGAAAAAGTCCTTGATTTTCAGTGGTACATTTAATAATTCATAAATCACGAGAGGTTCAAACAGGTTCAAAGTTTAAAAGTTTAAAAGTTTTGCTGGAGCTTTAAAGTTTAAACTGTCAGAGGCTTTGACAAAAAACTTTTCCTGTCTGGAATATTTAAGATTGTTGTGTCATATTATATTCAGGACTCTATTATATCCTCCTCTCCCAAAATGTTTCTCCTAAGAAAAGCCCGGCGTCGTCGGCACAAGCGTTTTCTTTGTGGCCCTGAGACCCAGGGTCCAGGAATTCAGCAGGTTCAGGGAGCTGGCCTGGGAGAGGGCGGGGGGCTGTGACAACCCACATTTTGGGGGAAATCACTTAGCTGGCCATTGCGTGGGGATTTCTCTTTAAAAGAATAAAAATTGTAAAATGAGATCCTGGCAAAAGTGTGTAACGAGGTCTTGGCGGAAGACAGTGAGTTGTGTATAAACTGCTATTTCAAAATCTGGAAGCAGAGGGGCCAAATCTTCCACTGGCCTCCAGCTGACCTCCAATTTTTCAGGCGTAATTACTGTATTTGCATGTGCAATTGAGTGTGGTGTCAGCCACCCACACCAAAGCACTTTCTGCAGTGTTTTGGGACAAGAACAAACACAGTCATTTCCCTTTCAGACTGTGTTTGACCAAGCAAGCAGAGAACACGGAGGTCATTTCTGACACTCTGGCCTTGGACCCTGACGCTGCATATACTGTGCTGCACTGCTAATGTCACTCTATTTCTCAGAAACCTACCGCGGCTCCCACTGCGTGGCCCGCACTGGCCTTGCAGGTCAGATCTGACTGAGGACTTAGTCATGAACTTTCAGTGCCATTACGCCTCCTATCAGACACTCACTGCAGACAAGCGAGCCCACACCTCCCCTCCCACCTGCCTTGCTCACTGCTGTCTCCAGCCCTTTCTGTTGGCTGTCCTCTTGGCTGAGATTTTTTTTCCCCTCCTTTTCACCAAACACTTCCTTACATTTCTTCAAAAGTTTCCTCTTCCATATGGTCCCACAAGCCATCAGCATCAACACCATAAACAACATCGGCATAATCAAAATCTTTCCCCAGGTTCTAGGATTTGGTGACAGGATTCTGTAGATGGCCTTGTAAGTGGATGTAGTAGCTCTGGACTCCCAACATTGGTACCAACCCTTGGACAATAATAACCGCCCTTTCACATAAGTTACCTCCTTTGATCCTAACATCCTCCCATCCACACTTTCACCTCCTGTGGTGAGACTTCAATAATAGATGCTCTGCTGGCTTCTCCAAGAACTGCTAATGAGAAAACCCAGTGCTGATTCTCAGGCCTTTCCAAGGTGGCCGCTTGGTGGCATCTGACACTACCCACCACTCTCTTCTTGACTCTACTGTCTTGACTTGAATTGACTTGTTTCTCCTCTTTTCATGCCTATTGCCACCACTTGTGTAGGTCTACTTCCCCAGCTCCTCTCCCTCCAGCGTGGGGTGCTCCCGTTCACAGTATTGTCCCTGGTCCAGCTCCTCTTCCTATGGCTTCAGCTACAACACTTATCCTAGTGACCCCAACTCTGGGTCTCTGCTTCTCACCTGTCTCCTGGGCCCTAACACTACCTTCCCATCTCTAAACTGATTCCCCAAACGAGAGTCCAGCAAACTCAAAAACAATTTATTGATTGCCTACCCTCTGAAATAAAAATCAGTACAACATACCCTGCGGAGTTGCTCATTCGCCTGCAGCCCTCTAGAACTCAGTATTTCATGTTCTTTCTGCCATTGCTCTTTTTGTATTTCCTGCCTAGTCAAGTATCTGGTTGTCCAAAGTAGAAATCTCAGATTCACCCTGAATGTCTTCCCTCCTCAACTTTCCCATCTGAATTGAGAGTGAGTCCTGTTGCTTCAATACTAACACCCGCTCTCCCATCCTCTCACTCTTCTCATCCCACCACTACTTCCGTAAGTCAATCTTTTATCATCTCTGGTCATAACTGCTGTAATTACCTCCTTTCTGGTTGCTCTCCCAATAGTCCTGCCCACTTCCAACCTTCACAAGGTCTAATATGGAAACAGCCATGTCACTGCCTGTCCACCACACCATCTCCCAAAACTACAGTCCACACTCCCGGAAACGAATTCAAGGTCCTTTTCAGTCTGACCCCCATTGACCTTATCAGCTATGTATTCCACCACAACTCACCTCCTCCTTTGCTCTTCACTCTTTGCTTTGGCCGGACCAAACTTCCTTCTGTTTCCTGATCATGTAGCCTCATTCATATCTCCATACCTTTGCAAATGTAGTTTTTCCTACTTCTTCTGTGCCTGGTGAGTCCCCATTCCTCCATGAATTCCGCTCACTTCCATCATGAAGCTTTCGGGGAGACACATCCTCTGCCTCACACTCCTAGACGGCTATGCTTCACACACAGGGCCCATCCATCGGACACGCTGCCCTTTACTTGAGGGCCCTTGACTATGTTTATCTTTGATCCCTCAGCACCTAATATACATCTGGCCCTGCAGGTGCCAATTTCTCTTCTGAATGAATTAAATCTTGTAGCCCCAAATGCCACCCTCTGGATAACTAAGTGCAGTTAGGGTGGGAAAGCACAATTCTTAATTCAGATTCTTTGTTCCGCTCTGGCTACAGCCCAATAAAATGTTCACTATTCCTGTATGGTAAGTTTGGAGAAAAAATAAAACAGAAAAATTCTTATGTAGATGAATCCTCTCTCCTCAGCAGACTCACCTTCCTTTTCTGTGGGTTGTAAAATCCATTTATCCAGTCACACCCGTTTTAGGTATCATGTGTAACATTCTGGTTTTTACTAGAGTGGCTATAAATTATTTTATGCTAAAACTGTACAGATATTTGTATGGTTCATAGAGAGCTCTAGTTAAATCTCTGTTCTGGCAGATGAATTAGGATATCTTAGAGAAATATAGGCATTGTGATATTTGTGGGTAGGTTTCCCTTTGCTTCAGTCTCTAGGGAGATGGCGTAAATCGTTCTTGTATATGTCAGGCTTTGAAGTCAGACAGACCAGGGTTTAAATCCTGGCTCCATCAGGATGTGACCTGTAGCATGTCACTTCACCTCTCCACCTCAGTTTCCTCATCTGTAAAATGGAAAAAGTGACACCTCACAGGGCCATTGTAAAGATTAAGTGAGATCATATCTTTAAAGCATTTATCATGACACTTCATGCTAAAGAATGCCCTAATTATTAGCACAGTAAGAGCTGTATATATTATGTAATTACATATACACAACCACACACAGGAATATATAACTATATACATAAATATAATATGTGTGTCTGTATATATATTTATGAGTGTGTGTTTGCATGGCCTATAACAATGTAATCCTTGTACTAACTCTATGATGTAGGTACTGTAATAATCTCCACTTTACAGGTAAAAAAAAAAAAAATGAAATAGGTTAAGTAACTTTCCCAAAGTCACACAGCTGGTAAGTAGCAGACCTGGAACTTAAGCCTAAGCAATGTAGAGTCAAAATCCATGCTCTAACACCCATGAAAATGTTCCACAATGCCTCATTTAAGTCAATAAATGGTAACTATCATCATCATCACCATCACCGTCACCACTGCCCTTGCCATCGCCATCATCGTGGTTGTCCGGGAAATGCCAACATGTCTATCTCATACTACAAAAGTCCTCTGGCTAGGTTGGCTACTCAGCCAGCCCTAGGGTGGTAACTTTGTTGCCCAAATAAAACTGTAGTCAGCTGGCAACGTCTGGGGTGGCCCCAAAGGTCAATCCAGTGCGATGCTAATACTTGGGCTGTAGAGAATACTGTCAGGGGAGGCCTTGGGATTTCAATAGAGTCAATCAAGCCAGGATACAAGCTAGTACCGCCAGAATGTGTGGCCCTGGCACACCGTCATCCAACTGCTTGTTGTCTTCCTTCTTTTAGCTGGAGAAAGAGACCAATTGATTCCTGCCTCTCAACTAACTCCAGCCAGATGGTGAGGTTTTGTAATCACGTCTGTCGCAGATCATGGCCCACGGAAATCTGACATGGAAGCACTTGCTTATCCAGCATTTGACCCTTGAGCCTGGAAATGAGAACTTCTAACCCAGGGTCACTATTTTGTTATAAAAAAATCACAATTATTTGTAAAATGTATCAGTGGAATTTCAAGTTTCTTAGGGCAATGGGCTAAGAAACCAGAAATTTTATTTCTCCTATGTGTTCTTCTCTTCCCTGTTATTACTACATTTACTGACCATCCTTCTTTACCTATTTCCCCCTAACTTCCATCTCTACGTATGTTCTTCACTTTAACCTCTATGAAGGGTCTTTGCCCTGTGTAGTCTGTGCAAAACATGCTTTCCTGAAATATTTTTGCTTTGGGGATCAGGCAGATCTGCCTTTCAATTCTGACTCTGTTTGGCATTGGGCAAGTTGTCTTCTCTAAGCCTTAGTTTCTGCAAACATAAAACAGGTATAATAAAGAAGCCTACTTGATGGCATTGTTGTAATTATTATACTCAGTAGTAACAGTAACTAGCACTCACTGAGAATTAGCATATGTTGGTTACTGTGCTATCAGACAAAACTGCTGAATACTAATAATTTAGAAGAGGTTATAATGCCCTACTTGGCACCCAACCTCTTTCCAGGAGGCACATCTCCACCCTGAGAGAAGGGAATGAAGACTGTCCCATCTGTCAGACCTCTGCACATAGCAGTGTGACACAGGCATCATCTCATTTAGTCCTCACAAAAATCCTACAAGGAAGGTATTGTTTTCATTCCCATTTTACAAAAAGTAACTTCCCACTGAATAAGCGGCAGAGGGGTACACTTAATTACCATGCACTATAACAATAAAAAGCAGTAGCAATAATAGTAACAATTAGTGCTTACTGAGCAGTCACCATGTGGCAGCTGCTGTTCTAGAAGTTGTCCATGAATTGTTTCATTTAATCGTCACATCAACTCTATGAGGTAGACACTTTTACTAAACCTGTTTTTACAAATGTGCAGACTGAGAGGAAAGTGTATTAAGTGACTGGCTGATGAAGGTCATGTGGTTGGTTAATTGAGAGTCAGAACTTGAAACCTGGCAATCCAAATTCAGAGCTGGAATCTATCTTATGTTTTCTTTCTTTTTTTAAAATTTATAATTTATTTATTTATTATTTTTTATGTTTTCTTTCTAAAAGGGAAATAATAAAATATGCATTTAAAGGGCTTAGCCCAATAATATGTTGAATATATATATATATATATATATATATATATATATATATATATATATATATATACATTGTTATCATTAATAAAATGATAGTCAATACTTTAATATTCTGCTTTGCCAAGCAGCTCTTCTGTAGAGTGAGACCTTCAAGGAAAAATCTGAGTGGACAGGAGCCCATATTCTTTGATTTATTTGACCTTTGCTCATCTTAACTGCTTTTGCAAATGTCAACAGCAAGGCCCATCCTAACCCAGGTTTGTCATTACCCCAAGTTTCCTCTTCCAGAAGCCCTTCAAGTAAAATGATCCTCAAAATCACTTTTTCTTTCTACATTAGCTCTGTCTTAACTTTCTATTGCTGTATAAAAATGTAGTGGCTTAAAACAACACGCATTTATTATTGAACAGTTACTGTAGTGCAGGAGTTCAGGCACAGCCGAACTGGGTCCCCTGCTCAAGGTCACACAAGGCTGCAAAGTTAGCCAGGTTGCGTTCCTTCTGGAGCTCAGAGTCCTCTTCTGAACTCCTGTGGTTGTGGGCAGAATTCAGTTCCCTGTGGTTGTAGGACTGAAGACCTCTGGCTTCTTACTGGATAGTGGCTGGACACCACGCCCAGGTCCTAGAGGTCCCCACAGTTCTCATCCATGTGGCTCTCTCCACAGGAAGCCCACATTCAGAACAGCTAGCCTCTTCAAGGCCAACAGGAAACTCTCCCTTGAATCTGCTGAGGTGCCATCTTTCAAAGCAAAACATAGTTGTGGGAATGACATCCCACTACCTTTGTCATATTCTATTGGGTAGAAGCAAGTCCTGGGTCTCACTCACTCTCAAGAGGAGGGAGTTACACAAGTTGGGTCATGGGGGTGGGGATCACCTAGGGCATATCCATAAGCTCCTTGGCTTCAATTTTCATTTCTCCCCACTTCCCTCAATTTCCTTTTCATCCCCAAAGAATACCACTTCTTTCTTACTGTGTCTGTAAAATTCTAAGATTCATTCTTCTTTTTCCCACATTTGTAAAAAATAAGGGTCCAACCCTACTTTTTTAACAGCTTTATTGATATGCAATTTGTATACCATAACATGAAAAATATACCATTTAGTGTACATTTACAGAGTTGTGCAACCATCCCCATAGTATAATTTTAGAACGTTTTTCATCACCCCAAAAAGAAACTTCATACCCTTTAGCAATTACCCTCGTTTCTCATATTCCCCTCAACTCTAGGCAACAAAGAATCTATTTTCTGTCCCTGTAAATTTGCCTGTCCTGGACATTTTAAATAAATGGAACCATACACTATGTGGTCCTTTATGACTGGCTTCTTTCACTCAGCATAATGTTTCTGAGCTTCATCTGTGTTGCAGTATAAACAGTATTATTATGGCTGTATAGGATGCTTAGAGTGCTGTAGACAAAACAGCCAAGAAATGAATGATCTGGCTTATAAAAATCTGGTAAGAATACATATCTCTATTCATATTTCCACCTTACAATTTTTTTCATGAGAACTCATTATATACAAGGCCCTGGTGAGAAAAAAAAAGATGCATAAGATTCAGACAGTGCCCCCCACCCCCCCACCCAAAGATACGAAAAATTCAGGAGCTCAGGTTGATAAAGGAAACAGGGAAGTACACCATTCGTACAGGGTAAGTCTGACTGGTTATTTAGCACACGTAAACATCAGAGGAGGGGAAATGCACAGTGAATTTTCAACTTACTAGGATAAAACAGAAGCAAATTCTGTTTTATCACTCTCTAAGATGTGAATTGTCTTTGAAGGGGAAAAATAATGTTGATCAATACATTTTGCTTTTAGTCACATGGCGCTCAATGATTTTTTAAATGGGGTAGGAGTTGTGTTGAGAGCTGTCACGTATCGAGCTTGCAGCAGGGCCTGCCTTGTGGGTCCAGAGAACCCTAGAGGAGGGGCAGGCTTTTCCTTGGGGTTGGGGTTCCCTGTCCCAACATCAGCCCCAGGGATCCCATGCTGCAGTGACGTGCTCACGAATGTGTGCTCCAAGCTCAGAGGAATTTCACTGTGGACTTCCCAATTTTTCATTCACCCAGGGGTCAGCGCTCGAATATCGAAAACACTTCTGTTTAGACAAGCTGAGGAATGGGGAGACTAAATGGTTTCTGTCAGCAGGAGCTAACCTTTATGTGGGAACTTTGGATGTTTCACAAAAGGGCAAGTTCAGGCATCCTTAAAGGTAAAAGGTGTCTATCACATCAGCTGAAGTCAACAGCAAGATAATGAAACATTTACCACAAATGTAATATTCATAGTGTTTCCAAACATTCCTCTGGGATAAGCAAGAGTCTTACTCAAGATTTTCAGACGGGGCCCCATGATTTCAAACTCCAGTCAGGGAGCAAGGCCAGAGACTTGGTCCTGGGATTAGCCTCTACCAGGGCCAGCAGCCCGGGCCTCCCTTTACGAGCTACTGGCTACCTTTTTGGGGTGCTTTCCTTGGGGAGCAGGACTATGGGGGCCTCCGGAAAATTCCTCACTCCTCAGCCCCTCTCCCACCTGGCTTGCTGATCTGAAATTCCACCCTTAGAAATTTATACCCTTGCTCCAATGCAAATACTCTTGGGAGAAGAAACACATCTTTTATCATCCATTTACACCTCAGTGCAAATGTGCTTATCAGAGTTTTTGCCAAAGGTCTGTTTTTAGATGGGAGGAGGTGAAAGGAACTAAGAACAGAAAAATGCCTGAGGGTGAAGAGAAAGTTCCCAAAGCCACAAAAGGACAAAAAAGGAAGAGAGAGAGGCTGCACCAAAGACAAACAAACATGGCCTTTCCCCAGGAGTGCCTGTCTGAGAGGATGAAGGGCTGACCCAAACTCATTGGGATCAAATTGAGAGAAGAGGGGTGCACGGCAGTTACCTGGGTGCAGGGGAACTCTGCACTGTGCTTCCCTGTAGAAAAGTGGGGATCAGGCCCTGGCCCTGGTTTGCATGCAGTGCCTGTCTTCTCCGGAGGGATACTCTCACCAGGGACAACTACGCTTTGAGGAGTGTACCTGCGCTGCCCAAACAAAGGAGGAGGAAGCCCGCACCTGTCTTACTAATCATCGGAAGTGCTTTTTTCTGCTTTAGTTCACTGCCAAGAGCCTCCAGACCACTTAATCACACACAGACCTTTTGCATTCAAAGAGAGTGAGCAGTGTCTGTCTAACAGAACTTGCACCCTGTGCAGAAGGAGCCAGGCTCCCAGCACTCACAATGAGCTGCTGTTTCACAACTATCACCAAGGTGACCCAAACCTGGTGAGGTGATTACTTATTCACACAGCATGATGATTTCACAACACTCACAAGGGATTAAAACTCAGAGCCATCCAGTTCCACTGGGGGTTAGGGAACCCTATCAGAAGTCATTTTAAACTTAATTGTTTTTTTTTTAAATCCTCCTGGCTTCTTATAGTTGGTACTAGAGGCCCGGTGCATGAAATTCGTGCATGGAGGGGGGCGTGTCCCTCAGCCCAGCCTGCACCCTCTCCAATCTGGGACCCCTCGAGGGATGTCCAACTCACAATCCAGGACTGCTGGCTCCCAACTGATCACCTGCCTGCCTTCCTGATTGCCCCTAACCGCTTCTGCCTGCCAGCCTGATCACCCCCTAACCACTGCACTGCCAGCCTGATTAATGCCTAACTGCTCCCCAGCCAGCCTGTTTGCCCCCAACTTCCCTCCTCTGCCGGCCTGGTCACTGCTAACTGCCCTCCCCTGCAGGGTTGATCGCCTCCAACTGCCCTCCCTTGCAGGCCTGGTGCCTCACAACTGCCCTCCCCTGCTGGCCATCTTGTGGTGGCCATCTTGTGTCCACATGGGGGCAGGATCTTTGACCACATGGGGGCAGCTATATTGTGTGTTGCAGTGATGGTCAATCTGTATATTACTCTTTTATTAGATAGGATAGAGGCCTGGTGCATGGGTGGGGGCTGACTGGTTTGCCCTGAAGGGTGGGGGTTCCCTTGGGGTGTGGGGCGGCCTGAGCGAGGGGCCTGTGGTGGTTTGCAGGCTGGCCACGCCCCCTGGTGACCCAAGAGGAGGCCCTGGTATCTGGAATTTATTTACCTTCTACAATTGAAACTTTGTAGCCTGGAGCAAAGCCAAGCCTGCTGCTCGCTCCGCAGCCAGCAGCAATTTCTGTTGGAGTTAATTCACCTTCTATAATTGAAACTTTGTAGCCTTGAGTGGAGGCTTAGGCCGGCAACAGGATGGCTTCTTTTGTTACCGCGGAAACCCAAGCCTCCCTCCTGCTCTCAGTGGCTGTAGCCATCTTGGTTGGGTTTATTTGCATATTTGCTCCTGATTGGCTGGTGGGCATGGCTTGGCTGGTGGGGGTGGCTTAGGCATAGCGAAGGTGCAGTCAATTTGCATATTACTCTGTTATTAGGTGGGATTATTCCTGAGAATCACAAACCAAAGCCAAGCCTCTCTGATGAGCCCAAATTTCCTGAACTTACAGTCAGTTTAGGTTCCTATTGACAAACCCACAAATAGACTTTCTCTGCATGCAAAACAAACCTGGGATATTTATACTAATAATTGCCTACATGGTTGTCACGCCCTCACGCATCACGCCCTCACATCGTCACAAGATGACCGTCACAAGATGGCTGTCACAAGATGACCATGTGCACAGCAGAGGCAGGGCCCAGTGGAGGAGGCAGGTTGTGGCAGGGGAGGGCAGTTGTGGGCCATCAGGCTGGCAGGGGAGGGCAGTTGGGGGCAATCAGGCCAGCAGGGGAGTGGTTTGGGGGTGATCAGGCTGGCAGGCAGAAGCAGTTAGGGTCAATCAGGCAGGCAGGCAGGCAGGAGAGCATTTAGGATCCAGCGGTTCCAGATTGTGAGAGGGATGTCCCAGATTGGAGATGGTGTAGGCCAGGCTGAGGGACACCTTCCTCCCCCATGCACGAATTTAGTGCACTAGGCCTCTAGTCTAAATATCAAAGGCTAATATGCAAAGTGTCCCCTCGAGATTTTGACCAGGAGACCAGGAGTTCAATCACTCGCTATGATGTGTGCTGATCACCAGGGGGCGGCGCGGATCATGGCGGGCTACCAGCAGCAGCAGCAGGGCACTGAGGGAGTGAGGGAAGGAGGAGGCAGGTAGGTGGGGAGGCAGGGAACCTGGTTGGCCCTGATCTCTGGCCAGGCCTAGGGACCCTACCCATGCACAAAATTCACTGATCAATAATGGTGAGTCCAGGGAGACGCTGAACATCAGCGCCAGGTATGCATATCCACAAATATTTTTCAGGTGTAGGTATTCAGATATTTCTTTTTAAAAAAGAAGTGAATTGCTATGCTCAAAGAAAGAGAGTGAAAGATTTACACAAGTATTCCTGCCTGCTGAGAACACCGCTAAAAAGCCTAAAACAGGAAGCTCCAACTCACTTTAATTTGCTTAACATTCAATTCTCATTCTAGATCATTTCATTTGAGGAGGAAAAAAGCCTACCTCAGAAACTCGGGTTAAAAGAGCCTCCTTGTAAGTCAAAGTTTAATGAACTGTAAAACCTATCATAAAACACTTCATATGGCTTCAGTTACTCCATGAGCCAAACTATGCTTCAGGCATACAAAAGCATATCTCGCTCATCTTTTCAGATGCCACAAGAAGCCTTTTTCCTTTTCCCCACCCCAGTGGCTTTTTTAAAAACCTTTCTTTTTAGTTAAAAAGATTAGAGAATCAAATTGTATTTCTCTTCTGAGAGAAGACTGGTTCCGAAATGCTTTTGAAAGTGTGTTTGTGGCATCTGAAAGTTCCCTACCTCCCACACTCAAATTCTAAAGTTTGAAAGAATCATCATTTCTAGTTTGATGTATATCCAAAACCGAGAACACAATGCAAGGGAGTGTATGCCATATTTCACTCCACAGTGGAGTCACAGTTTTTTCTTAGACATGGTTTTAGCATAAAGTAAATTGTATTTCCAGGATTGCTGCCAAACACAACAATACAAATAATGATGACTAAAAACAGCAAAACACGAGTGAACCAGAAGTGATGAGGTTTCATAAGGAAATCCCATAAATGTTAATACGCTTTGGTTTTACTTGAAGATTAATTAATTAAGCAAGGTTGGCAAAATCTCAGCATATAGAACTGTACAAGAAGTGAATTCAGTAGAAACCCAGTGGGGATGCAAATAATTATTTAATGCTTCTTAATGCAAATGATGAACCGTATCTCAGCAATCAATGATTCTGAACATGAAGAATATCCGTTCTTTTATTCTTTTTTTTTTTATTGGCTAAATACTTCATAGTGACTATTTTCCATAGCCTCTAAGTTACTACATTTTTGGATTGTAAGCATTTCTAGCAAATCACCATCAAATCATTCATAAACCATCCATATGAATTTGCCCCCATAATACTCTTCAACAGAGTGAAGGTGGGGAAGGGGCAGGTTCCACGCAGGAACTATGCTAGGTTATTCCATGATTTTCTCACGCAATCCTCACAAGAACAGAATGAAATAGGTACTACCATGTTTATATGAAATGTAAGTTCTGGAAGGCTAATTATTCAGGTTCAGACACATGACAGGCTCCAGAAGTGGAAAGGAAACAATATGGACTATAGGAGAGTATTTAGCCATATATCCTGCTTTATTCAAGAAGTTCGGTGAAGGCATGGGCTTGGTTTAAAATTGTGTTAGCCAACCGGCTGTGTTCTTCTGGCAGCAAAGCTCCTCTGAGACTGAACCACGTGCCTTATAAGCATCACATCTTTCCTGGTACAGTGTCTTGCCAAAATGAGGGAGAAAAGGTTTTGAGCACACCACAATATGAGAGTAAGTGACTAAATCAAAGTTATCCTCTTTCACTTCTCTTCTTTATAATGGAGATAAAATTAACCATTTATAAGTGTACAATTCAGTGGCTTATAGTACATTCATAGTGCTGTAAAAACCACACTTCTCTTTCCATCTTTCAGGCTGTGACAGGAAAAAGTTTCAGTGGTCCTGAGCTATATTTAATAGCTCTCTAATATTTGATAATGTCCTTTTTTGAGAGGCGGGGGCACAACATCCATTGGCTGCTTCCCACATGCCTGCTCACAACCCAGGCACGTTCCCTGAGGGGGAACCTAACCAGCAACTTCCCAGGGCACTGGACAACGCCCAACCAACCACACTGGCCAAGGCGATAATTTCCCTTTTTCAAAAGAGTGAGAGAGCAGACTCTGAACCTTTGATAAATAAGCATACAACTAGAATTTGATAACACAAATTTGGTGTTTTACTTGAATTCATTTTGTATTTGCCATGAATTTCTATTTATAAAGTAACAAAATTTCCTTATTAAATAAATACTGAAGTAGAATGGTGAGGTCAGTTAAAGCAAAACATTTTAGGTAAATAATAGCATTGGTGGTGCATAGACAAGGCACACACACACAAAAACCCCATCAAAAAGGAGGTACGTGAATGACTGAAGATTCAGAAACTCTGGCGATGGGATAAAAAGTGACTGGGAGAGCCCTAACCAGTTTGGCTCAGTGGATAGAGCGTCGGCCTGCGGACTGAAGGGTCCCTGGTTCGATTCTGGTCGAGGGCATGTACCTTGGTTGCGGGCACATCCCCAGCGGGGGATGTGCAGGAGGCGGTTGATTGATGTTTCTCTCTCATCGATGTTTCTAACTCTCTATCCCTCTCCCTTCCTCTCTGTAAAAAATCAATAAAATATATATATTTTTTTAAAAGTGACTGGGAGAGTCAGTTGGTGAGCATTTAGAAGAAAGAAGCTGGGCAAGACGAACTGGCCAGTCAAAATGTCATAGGGATGAGAGCCTAGGACTTGAGAAGGTGAAATCTAATAGTAAATTCTGAGATTCCAGTGCCGATCTCAGAATTACAGGAAAGCACCCGGTCTCAGAGCAGCGGCAGAGTCACCCTCAGTCTGGGCATGAGAGTGAAGGGCAGCAAACCCCGAGGGCTGTTTTCATAGAGGACAAGCAGGAAGGGGGCCCGGGGCTGGGCCAAGAGAGCCGAAAGGGTAAGCCATGCTTCACAACTGCTGGCTGTGACAGAAGGAAACGTTTCCATCTCACAGATCACTGCTAAGGAAGGAGGTAAGGAAGAGAGGTAAGGCCAGGGACCTGAGAGGCGATCTTTAATGGAGTGCCTGTCCTTTTGCCCTCAGGCTTTCTAATGAAGGCTTGTAGTCAGAGCTGCGATGTGGGGGTGTACATGTGTAATGAGTTGTCTTCCCTCCCGCAGGTCTGCTCACAGGGCCCATCCGTGCAGGAAACAGACTGCATGCCTCAGAAGTGAGGCTCTGCTGCTGGAAGATCCTACTCCGCCTACAAATCTGTTTCTAATGATTCACCATTTGTAAATGGAACTCCCATCCCAGGCTCTTCATTAGTAAGAGGTTATCAAGAAGAAAAATGGGGCACCCATCTGGAGATAAAAATCCCTGATGCCTAACAGATTGTCAGGAAGATTTCCAACCCACTAGATTTGAAGACAATGCGCACACACACACACACACACACACACACACACACACTGCAGAGCTGGTCTTAGCCAGAATATTCATTCATTCTAGGTACCCCACAGATATTAGGCTATCTACTACACAAAAGACAAAATTCATCCTCTTAAAATAAAAATATATTTCAAAGAAACAATACTGTAAGCCACTGGCTCTGTACAAATTGGTGTAACACAGTGTGATATGATGCTTTCCTCTAACATCTTGGAGAGATCAGATACACTGAGAAAAATGAGAGTTTGATCTGAGGAAATTGCATTTCTCTCCAGTTGCTACCAATTTCGATGTTTTCCTTGCTGCAAAATTTGTCTCAAGAGTTTTTCTTGTCTCTTGTCCATATCTTCATCTTCATTCTCACTCCTACCTGGCAAAGTCACCAAGTGACCTCACAGTGTCAAACCCAGCGTCACTTTTCTGTCTTCCCCCTTCTTGACTCTTGGCAGCATTGGACACAGTTGAACTCTCTAATTTGAAACATTGGCTTCTGTAACATTCAACTCTGCTAATTTTGACCCCACCTCACAGGCTGCCTCTTCCCCTCCCCTTCCCCTCTGTGCTACTTCTAAAAGTAGAAGAGCCCCAGGGCCAACCCTCAGCTCTTTTCCCCATCTCCAGTCTTGCCCTGGGCAATCCATCAAGTCCCGAGGCATTGAATACCATTTCTAGGCTGACAATTCAAACAAATATCTCTAGTCCTGACCCCTCTCCTGAGTTCTGGACTCAACTATCCAGCTATCTACTTGCTATCTCTAATTGTATGTCTAATAGGCATTTCAAACTTAATCTGTTCTGCACAGAACTTTGATTTTTTTTTTTTCTTCCCTTATTTCTCCCTCTATCTTCCCCTTCTCAGTAATAGCATCAGCATCCAACCTGTAGCCAAAACAAAACCATCATAACTTGTCAAGTCTCTTGCCTTCTTGCTGGTCTCCCTGTTTCTGTTCCTCTATTCAAAATTCTCCAATGGCTTCCCATCTCAAATAACATCTAAATCCTGATCTTCGTCTATGATTTTCCCACCCACCTACCTCTGCATGACCTCGTCTCCTCCCACTTCCTCTCATTTCACTCCACCCCCTCCACGCTGCTCCTCCCAACACACCACGTGCACTTCCACCCCAGTGCCACTGCACCCACTGTTTCCTCATCCGGGAGCACCCTGGCCTCAGAGATCAGCATGGCTTACTTCCTCACTTCTTTGCTCAAATATCACCCATCAAAGAGGACTCCTCTGATTGTAATCCAGGATTAGCATCCTTGTCACTCTTTATCCCCTCAAGATGTGTTACTTGACTTCACTATCACTACCTGACATGTGTTGTTTATTACTCTCAGTTTCTGTCTACAAGAGGGTAAGGACTAGGAGAGTAGGGACTTGATCTTCTTTGTTTCCTGCTCTATTTTCAGAGTCTAGAAGAGTGCCTGGCACATAGTAAATGTTAAATCAGCATTTGTTGAATTAATTCATAAATCTTTATTCTTCTTTTCCTCGACTGCTCGTGTTCAACCCATCTGAAAAATCATCCTTTCATCTCAAATTTAAATCCATCCGATGTTATACTCATTTAAGTCACTATCATCTCTTTCTAGAACCACTGCTTAACATCCTGCCTGGCATTCCTGTTTTCTCTCTAAAATCCATTCTTCAAACTGCAACCAGTGATTTAAACACACACACACACACACACACACACACACACACACACACACACACCTGTGACTGGTTCCTGTGAAACCTGTGACTGGTTCCCAGTGTTCTTTGCATAAAATACAAACTTAAACTGGTCTAAAGGCCACACATAACCTGGCACTACTACCCTCTCCCATCTCCCACTCATCTCACCAAGCTTCAGCCACACAAGACTTCTTCCTATTTCTTGAACACACCAACTTTGTTCCCGCCTCAGGAACTTTGCACATGCTGGATTTTCCATGCAGACAGCTCTTCCCCCAGATAACCACATGACTGGCACTTTCTCTTTATCCAACGCTCAACTTAAATTGTCACCTTCTCAAAGAGTGATCCTTCCTGGCTACTCATCTAAGGTAGGTTTGACATCAGTCAATCCCTTTTATGTTATAGAGCTTAATTTTCTTCATAACACACTGTTGATTTGCTCATATATTTTACAGCCCTCTCCAGTAAGATATTCTGCCTTCTTCTCCATTATAGTCCCAATATAGTATATAAATCTTGGCATTATTATTATTATTAGCAGTAGCAGTATTTACACATGAATAGTTATTAATCAGCGATTTGCCAAATTAAATTAAATTTGGTAGATTTTAAATTTATTCTTGAACAAGTAAATATTTATTACAACTGTTCTAAATTTTGAGTTAATGATATTATTATTTGTATTGACCAACCTAATAGATGGTAGCAAACATCACCAGAACCTCAGGGGCTTAAGTCAATCAAAGTATATTTTGCATTCATTTCTCTGTTTATTGAAGGTGTTATGTGGGCAGCATTCCACACAGTGATTCCAGGACCCAGGTCCTTCCATCTTGTGGCTCTACCAGATTCTATTTTCAAAGTTTCCACTGGATTTTCTTCATCTGAGCTGTCAGCATGCAAAGAGAAAAAGCAAGCCAAGGGACTCCTTGGAGAGGTTGGCCAGACCTGAAAATGGAGGCCATCACTTTCACCCGCATTCTTTTGACCAGAACTAATCATATGGCTGCAACTTGACTGCAGGGGAGGCCCTTTGACTAAAGAGCTGCCTCAGAAGAGGCCTCAGGACTGGAGAGCATCTATCCCACCTCTGCAACACCACTGTGTGCTCCGCAGAGAGAACCTTGAGTTCCAGGTGTCTGCCACCTGAACAAGTTTCATCACTACCTTTTCCATTCTTGAGCTTCACAGGAACTGACAAACCAATCCCAGCAGATAAAGACCAAAAGTTCCTTATCCTCTCAGAGCAGATGGACATGAATATCTGCCAAAACAGTCCTCACCCCTCAGCATGCTTTTCAGCATTCCTAAGAGTACAATGTTTGAGCCCCAATTCTATTCATGGCATCAGCCCAAATTTACAATCTTTAATAGCTAACTTGAGCCTCTGAATTTCAAGGCCCAGTTTCTTGCTAAGACAAATGGATTTTGAAAGTCGGTTTTAAGCTAACTCATCTTTGCTGGTGGTTTCTTTATTTTTGCTTGTCTAGACTTAAGCTAACTATTCTTGTTTGACTGTACACAATATCTTATCGTGAATCTTAAGATTAATGATATCCAGTATCATGGAAAACAGGGTACATAAATCAATTATCAATAGCTCAGCCAGGGTGGAAACAAATTCAAATAGACAGCTGCACCATGTTCTAAAGGAGTGGATTTG